>NC_141464.1:4800000-6155000 GCF_015680905.1 Coptis chinensis
TAGCAACTTGACCTATCTTCATTGTAGTCCAATAGAATATATGGTTCCAAGAGAAGTCCAAGGTAGTAACGGGGAGTAACAAAACCAGCAACTGAAACACCTTGTCAGTCCCAATATCATAGATCTGATTTACACCTCTTATATAACCATTAGTTCATCTTTGAACACTAAAATCTTTTCTAATAATAGACCAACAGCTCCAGCTTGAGTAGCCGCCTAATAATGGTAGAATCCAACTCGAGCAGCATAACAAATCCAACGATAGCTATTCACATACATACCCTTATAACCAAGTACGGTTGTGGGTTCTTTTGCGGACGGTGCCAATTGTTATGACCTCTTTTCTCATGTTCTTTTTCTAGGGTTCCCCTCATTCCTCTATTCACACATCCTCTTCTATTTATACTGCTGCCCCTTGTCCATCCCCCCTTAGATTTCCTCCACGTGGCCCTCTTTCCACAGTAGTTTTCGAACCATCCTCATTCCTGGGCTCATTTTACACTCATCAATCAAGAGCCCGGATCACCTTAGAGGCCCAATACCCCAGTCCTCATACTTTGGACCTATGGGCTTCATAGGCCTAAGTAAGGCCATAACATATACTATCAGTTTTCACACATAAGCCGCACTGAAAAATAATCCCAGGCCCGATAAAATAACTTTGATTTTGGACTTGGAGGTTCAAACAGAGTTTGAGGCAGCTCATGATGATGAAGAGGAATTTATGCGACATATTGAGAAACACCCGTGTTCATCAGTCGAAGAAGTAACTAGTGGAGTTGATGGTTTGCAACTTTCTTCTGTTGATGATTTAAGCTTTGAAAAAGATGAATTGGTGGAAGCTGATTGTCCAATATGTTTGAATGAGTTGCAGAGAGAGCTAGGCATCACACGAATGCCTTGCAAACATATGTTTCATAGAAGATGTCTCGACACATGGTTGCCAAGGACTAATACATGCCCGTTTTGTCGAGCAAAAATGCCTGTAGGATAATAATTTATTGTTTGTTCTTTTAAAGTTTTTTGTTTCTTTGTAATTTTGTGCAAGTGGTCCTGCTTCATGTAATTTGTAAATTGGCAGACCAGAACATGTCATGATTTTGTATGAATAAATTTACTGATGTATGAATTTGATTTTAAACTTACTTTGGCGTCATGTACGTTATTCTGTTCGGTGAGATGACTGAGATCCCTTGCAGAGATATAGGCGTGTAGCAAATAGGTTATGGTTCTGATACACATAAGAAGCAGTGTGTATTTGGGGTAGAAGACCAGATTGTACCATTTAAGTAGTTGGCAGCAGCAAGGCGTGGGTGCTGCAACTGGTATTGAACCAGAGTTGTGAACTTTAGGCCGAACCAAAGTTAAGGGACTTTGTATTGGTAATTTGGCGTACTGTGGATCTTTTAAGTGCTCCAATGCATAGCCAAATATCATGAATATACAAATTCAAAAGTGAGGTAACTGATATTTATATCTGCAATATATACTTCCATTTGGTTTTCTCCTTTTTTCTACATCTGCTTTAAACCAAATATGTCGGTCCAACATTTAGATAGGTCAGGGATATATATCAGAAAGTAAGCAGTCCTCTATATTGATCTCTTTAAGACCTTGCTGTAGCTGAAGAATGAGAATGTCCCTTCTGAGTAGAGGAAGAGGAAGAAGAGATCAGGGCATAAACTATATTGGTTTCGTATCTGGTCAAATTTCATTTGCAGTATTGTGCTTGTTTGTTAAGTTACATATAGTAGCTCGTATGGCTTGCGTGTTTCTTACATACTTCAGAGGTAGTTTGGGGCTTTACAACTTGATAACTTTTTGACTACCATAAGGGATTGAAACAAAGATGGAGAGAGTTAAAGAGCAAGTTGACCCTCTGTACTATTGTCCAAAATTTATTCTTGGTTTAGGCATATGATCAGTTGAATACGAAGTTGCTTGTACAGCTATTTGAAGAAATAAAAATGTATAATTTGAACCTTAATGCAAACATGTTGCTCTCTACTAAGATCCAACACGCTCTAGAAAATATGATTGCAAACGAGGACGAGCACCAAGGAACATCCCTTGAAATAGGAAGTCTCAAAGTCCCTGTTACAACCTTAATTCTCTTACGAGCACTATTCCCTAGCCCTTAAGCACTATTCTCCTTCTCAGCCCTCTCACTCTCCTTTTTCTCTCCTAGGTCTCCTCCTTTCTTAGGTTAATGGATCCCTCTTTTTCTCTCTCCCACTATTACTCTTTATACCTTTCTTTTCATCCATCATGGCCCTCCACCTGTCCCTCCATCTCGCGGTCCTCTTAGCTCCATGTGTAGGGTTTCCGTACCGCGACCACACGCTGTCACCCCGATCCGGTGGATCGCGGACTTATGTGCTATGCTGACCCGGCCCATCTCACCATTGATATCCCGGTGTTACATCCCCGCCCTTCTGGATGCCCCTCTCGAGTCCGCGATAGTATCTCGATCGGGGAGTCGAGAGTTCTCCACATTAAACCTTCCAACCGTAGCCTTCCGTCTTCCTTTCACTGCTGGATTCACGAGTTTCCACGTGAGTACAACTGCCGCCCCCTCGTTTCTTGTGCATCCACGCGTCCTTCACTGGCTGGTTCCTTTTGGTGTCCCCTCGATTTCAGCTCCCCTCAAATTACTTTTTTACCCCCTCCTCTTATAAAAAACCCGCTCGATTTTTTCTCTCTCACCTAGCTTTTCTTTTGCATTTCAGTTCCTCTCAACCTCTTCCCCTACCTTTCTTCTTGTTTCCCAGCACCGGTCGCTTTCACGGTCATCTTCTCCGGTTTCTTCTGCGGAAATTCTTGCTCCGGCTGCTTTCCTTTTACCTCAGGTTGGTCTCCTCTTCTCTCTAGCTCCGTTTAATTGCTATATTGCGCATTTCTCCTTTGTCCTTGGTATTAGAATCTGTTCATCTCCCCTTCCTTCTCCGCCTTGTTGTGACTGTGTGTCTTCCACTCCGACCACGATGTCGGCTCCGAGATCCGCCACTTCTTCCTCTTCCCAGTCCCGTAGCCGTGCTTCCCCACCTCTCCCCGACCAGACCGAGGCCCCTTCAATCTCTGGGCAAGCTTTTGCCCTCCCGCCGCCACCACCACGCAGCCGTAGACCTAACCTTGAGGCTGTTAAAGCGGCTTACGGTATATACCAGTGGCGTCATCTTAGAGCATGTGCGACCCTAACTCATTTCCGCGTCTAGTTCCCTACAGGCGGGGGTGCCTGCGCGGGCCACGGTAGGACAAATTGTTGCCGGCCTGCGTTTGCCCCTCACCCGTCTTGATGTCGAAGTGTGTAATCACTTTAACATCCCCCCTTGCCAAGGCATTGGCAATTTCTGGAGGGTCATGTATGCCGCGAACCACTACAACCGTTCCGAAGTACCCAAGATAACGGTTCGCGACATGACCGCTCACTTCTTCATCAAAAAAAGCACCAAGGATGTCAGCGTCGGCTATCACTCCTTTTGTGTCCGCCCTAGAAAGCGGCATTTTATTCTTCGTGTCACTTCCTCAGACAAATTGTGGCATCACTACCCTCTTTATATCTCAGGCAATTTCCTCTCCGCGGATCTTCCATCCGAACTGAATCTTAACCACTTGGCTTTTCTTCCTAGTGGTGAGTCTCTCTCTATATCTACACCCATTGATGTATATCTTTTGGTTTCTCATCTGACTTGACGGCTCTCTTTTTCAGGTTGGCGCCCCGACTCAAAGTCGCGACTTTACGAACACATTTCCTCCACCACTTTCCAAATGATTCGTGACCTGGGACCCGCTCAAGCCGTGATACTTGGGATTGACCCTGCAACCGCTACTCCCCTACTGTCCGACCCTGAATTGAAATCTATAGGAAAATACTGCTCCCCATTTTTCCGTCCTCCTCCCCAAAGAAAGAAAGCCGCGTGACACCCCACCTCCTGGGGCGGAAAGCGCCATACCACGAAACCCCCACTCCGTCCCAAGCCACGTCGCGAAGACCACTTCTCCTCCAGCCCCCCTCCCTACCGATCCCTGACCACTTGGGAAGATCAATACTCATCCTCTCATTCCCCTTCCACCACTTCTCAAGCATTAGACATGGGTGTTAACAAATGCAAACTCTTCGACAGTGACTCGGATGAGGATGTCGTCCCCATTGCTGCCCCCATTGATGCCCCCCTCGCCGTTGCTCATTCCTTTCCTCCCCCAGCCTCCAAACGTCCACGGCCCTCCGCTCCTGAAGAGGGTCCCCCAGCTAAGAACACATCTCCACCTACCGCGCCTCCCCATGCGGAACAGCGGCCCGGGAAGGAGGTAGCACCCCGGACTGATAAGGGGGCCGCTGGACCCGTTCCTCCGTTTTGCCCCGCTTTCAAACTTCGCAGAACCGCGATTCTAATCTGTCGGCGACTCGCCTTAGAAAATCCGGGTGGCTTCCTCCCTCGTTCTTTGGTCTCATCTCCCCAAAGATATGGCGTCTGTTGAGGGGCTCCTTTGAGTCTCACGGACTTCGTTTCTACACCGGCTGGGAGAAGGTAACATTTTCTTTTCATTCAAGTATCTTTCTTCCCTCTTTAAGTATTCTAACTCCTATTCCCTTTTCGGATGAGTTCGGACATCTCCTTCATGATCCGCGACCTCTTTGGTGCCAGGGCACGGATCGATGAGTTGGACAAGGAAGTCGCCCATTTAGAAGAAGAAGAACGCGGCCGTGGACTGGACAAAGCTCGGGGCCGGGGCGAGCTTAAAAGCTGCAGAGGCTGCCCACCTTGCTTACATGGACAAGGTTAATGACCGCTTGAGTAATCAGCGTGAGACCCTCCAAGAAAAGCACGCCGCCGCTCTGGACTCCCTCTCTCAGAAGCATCAGGAGGAGGTATCGGCTCTCCTTAACCAACACGAGGCCGATATGGACGAAGCTCGAACGACTTCGGGCCTAAGCCGAGAAGAGGGTGGCCAAGAAGGTCAAGGAGGAGTTTGACCGGCTCACCAAAGAAGGCCGTCTCCTTCCTGAAGCCCCTGTCGCTGCTCCACTAACCGAGGTCGCTGTGCCAATTTCGGACTCCACTTCTGAAGGGCAAAAGGCCGCTGTGTTGGTAGCCGGGGCAATAGATGAGGCTGCGGATGAAATCATAGCAGAAGCCGCCGAGTCCATGATCCGCGAAAATACTGCAGCTTAAAAATAGCTTGTTTATGCCCTGGCTAGGCTTCTTTTGATGCTACTTTGTCATACTCTTTATGCTACATTTTGTTGTATTTTCACCCCCTCCAGTTGGGATGGTCATATTATATTTTGCTTGTTTGTTTGGATTGTTTCTGTTGATACTCTTACTCGTATATGGATCCAGCAATAACCGGCCCCTATTAGTGTATTTAGCCCCATTGGTTGGGAATATTTGATTTGCTTGCCCCACGCCCAGACCAGGCCTCCGCCACTCTCTCTACCTCTGGCAGGCACTCTACCTGCGGCGCGCGGAAGCCTCTTCGCTTCCGTTTGCCCCTATCTCACATAGGTCCGGGGCAACTCCTCTCACCCCGGCACTGTGGGACCTCATCTTCGTGTGGCAACTCTTTTTGCCCCACTAAAGTTTGGACCTCTCGTCCTTGGAGGGCTCACCCCCTCCCTTCCCTTCACTCTGAGGGGCAATGAAAACTCATGCAATAATACTTAACTCAAAAGTGCTACGGTTTTATATATGTACAAATAGCTCATGCCATTTTCAGTTTCTCTCCTTACATTTACTTGTGAAATTTTTTCAGCAACCTTACATTCCACGCCCTATCCACCGCTGTGCCCTCCACAGTTTGTAACCTGTAGGTGCCTGTTCCCCCCACCTCGACCACCACGTAAGGCCCTTCCCACGTCGGACCCAACTTCCCCTCGCTGGCTTTCTTGGTGCTGGGGGTCACTCGTCGAAGCACCTTGTCTCCCACCTTAAATTTCCTCACTCTCAGTTTCTTGTTGTACTACCTTTGCAGGTGGCGGTGATATTCTTCTAGTTTGATGCGCGCTGTGTCTCTCCTTTCTTCTGCTAGATTCATGTCTCTGGCCAGAATGCCCCAGTTTGACCCATCCTTGACAGCCGCGGTCCTAGTGGTTGCCGCCACCATCTCTGTCGGTATCACGGCCTCTACTCCATACGCCAATGCAAAAGGGGTCTCCTTGGTCGAGGTTCGTGGGGTTGTTCGATAGGCCCAAAGCACCGATTTAGTTCGCCGCCGGGTCCCCTTCTTGCCCTCCGGTTTTTCTCTTGAGTGTTAAGTATGGTTTTGTTAGAGGACTCGCTTGTCCGTTTCCCTCGGGGTTGTAGGGGCGAGAATCCTCGATTTTGATGTGATACTTGCAGAAAATTCTTAACCCTTGATCCCGTGAACGGGTTCCATTATCCGCAATGATAGAATAGGGCACCCGAAATGGCATATGATGTTTTCCCACAAGAACTTGATCACTTGCACCTCTTTCACCGCTGCAATAGTACGGCTTCGATCCACTTTGTAAAATAGTCCGTCGCAGCCAATAAGAATCTCCTTTTACCGCGAGCCATGGGCAGCGGTCCCACTATGTCAAGGGCCCACATCGCGAATGGCCACGGGCTAGACTGCTTGTCGCGGCCCGGCTCTGGCTTTGGGGCCAATATCAACCGAGAAAACCTCGACGACTTCTCACATTTTTTGGCGAATTCCACGGCGTCTCTTTTCATGTGAGGCCAGAAGTAGCCTTGTGTTAGCAACCTGTGTACTGTTGTTCTGCCCGCCGAGTGGCTCCCACAATCCCCTTTGTGTAACTCACTGAGCACCTCTTGAGCCAGTTTCGGCCCCAAGCACCTTAACAACGGTCCATTGAAATTCCTCCGATATAATTCCCCTCCCACCATCGTGTATCTTCATGATGTCTGTTCTAACCTTCGTCTTTCTCTGGAACAAATCCCCTCACCCCTTGTCAAAAACTGCTTGATTGGCATCACCCATCCTTCGTCACCCTCCGCGGTATTCATAACTCCCAATGCTTCCTTGATACTTGGCTTGTCTAACTTCCTCACTTCGAGGGTCCTTTCCTCGGACCCT
This sequence comes from Coptis chinensis, assembly GCF_015680905.1. Taxonomy (NCBI): domain Eukaryota; kingdom Viridiplantae; phylum Streptophyta; class Magnoliopsida; order Ranunculales; family Ranunculaceae; genus Coptis; species Coptis chinensis. The sequence goes on from NC_141464.1 coordinate 4,807,060, forward strand.
GGCATGGCCGCGGCTACATAAGCCAGAGCATCTGCGTGGCGATTCTCCCCTCGGTTCAAATGTACAAAGCGGATTTGTGCGAACTTCGACGCCCAGCTTCGCAGGACTCCCAAATATCTTGCCATCCTGGGGCATCTCGCCGCGAACCCTCCATTTGCCTGGCACACTACCAAATTGGAGTCGGAGTATACAGTGAGTTCCTTCACCCCCAGGCCTTCTGCCATTCTCATGCCGGCGATTACCACCTCATACTCCGCTTCGTTGTTGGATGCTGCGAAACCCAATTTCATTGTCAGCTCTAGCTTGTTGTTGTCTGGTGTGACCAATACTACACCAATTCTGCTGCCAGCATCCGTTGCTGACCCATCAGCAAACACTCTCCAACCGTTTCGTTCGTCCCATAGGGTTTAAGCTATCCAGTTCCTCTTCCCTCTCCGGTTCCAAAACCATCTCCTCCCCCCATGTAGGATCCTCTGCGGGGAACTCTGCCAAGAACTCCGCCACTACGAAGCCTTCCATTTGTCCTAACCTGATATTGAATGTCATACGAACTTAGCATCACGGCCCATTTCAACATTCTTCCCGACTTCTCTGCTCTCAAAGCCTGCTTAAGAGGCAAGTTCGTGACCACGATCACTGCGTGGGCTTCAAAATAGGGCTTCAGCTTCAGAGCCGAAAATATCAAGGCGAGGGCGTACTTCTCCACTCGACTGTATCTGGTTTCTGCATCCAACAACGTCTTACTCTGAAAGTATACTGGCCTTTCTATCTTATCCACTACTCGAACGAGGACCGAGCTGATTGCATAATCTGTGACCCCCAGGTACAAATACAATTTTTCTCCCTCTTCGGGTCGCGACAACAGCGGCGTACCCTCTAAATACCTTTTAAGCCCCTGGAATGCCTGTTCACATTCTGCCGTCCATGTGAAATCTGTGGTGTTTCTCAATAGTATGTATAGCGGCCTACATTTGTCGGATGATTTCGAGATGAACCTGTTGAGAGCCGCGACTCTTCCAGCCAACCGCTGCACCTCCTTCACTGTCTTTGGTGATGACATCTCCACCAACGATCTTATCTGCTTTAGGTTGGACTCTATTCCTCGCTGCGTCACAATATACCCCAGAAATTTCCCTGTGGTGACTCCAAATGTGCACTTCTCGGGATTGAGTTTCAAATTGCGTGTTCGCAGTATCTGAAATGTCTCCTCCAACCCTTCCAAGTGCTCCTGTTGATAAGAGCCCAAAACTGTAGTTTTAACCCTGTAACAGTCATACTATTAGACCAATTATGTGAGTAATAATTAAGAGTTAACACTGATTACGTGTTTTTATGCATTTCAGGTTTCAAAGTCCATTATGTGCAGAAATATGCCACTTTAGCGAGATAAAGGAGCAAAGGTCGGTTACTAAGGAGTTCCATGAATAAAGGCCAAGATTCAAGAAGATAAAGCCTTTCTAAAGCCCGGTCAAAAGCTGAAAAGTCGACGCGGGCAGAAACAACACACAAGTCAGCAGAATTTCCGAAGGCCGTATCTTTAGACTCAGACCTCGGAATGGGGCCTACCTTATGTCAAAACGACCAGCTCGGAAAGAGCTTTCCAATGGTTCAAGCCTTGACCCAATCAGAGGAGCAGAAGTGGACAAAAAGTCTGTTAAAGCCAACTACAGCTGAAGAGGCCTTTTTAGACTGAAAGAATTGGGTTTTGGGCCCGATTTTCCGGCCCAAAACATGGCTCCAAGCCCATGCACGATTTTTGGATCTGAAAGTATAAAAACAAAAGCTTAGCTCTTTGTTAATGGTAGCTAGTTAGACCTAAAACAATATAGATAATTCTAGATCTAGTTTAATTAATAAAATTAAGTTTAGTTCCATTTTCAATTCTTGTTTTAGATTAAGTCTTTGAATCATTGTTCTTGATTGATTAGATAAATAAAATAGTTATTTTATCAATTTGGTGTGTTATTTCAATCTATTAGATCTAGTTTTAATTATTGTTGGTTACCATTTATTAGTTGTTAATTAGAATTTAATCATTGTTTAATTAGATTAGTAAATTTGAATCTTGATAATATGTTTAGTTTAGATTCATATGGGAATGATTCAGGAATGATTCAAGGCTAAAACCTCCATTAGAGGGGTTGATGAAGCCTTGATGAAAACTTAGTGGTATAGTGTAGAAGCATTGTAGAGTCTATTCAAATCTAGAAGGTCGTGATTCCCCATGAGAATGGGTGGACGACCTCATATGCTAGTTAGTACTCGGTAGAAATGCCATGAACACTAGGGATTAGAACTCGAATTTCTTGCCGTAAGAACGTAAGAATCGAGATACAAGAATCTATGCTAGGCTATTAAGTTGGATTCGAGGTGGATTCAATTCCCCTCTAATCCTTTATCTAGATTCAAAACAATCATATTGCCATAGCATTCGTAGTTAAATTCAACATATTGTTTTTCACATTGCATCGTAGTTTAACACACCTTCGTAAAGCTCTCATTGACTTTAAGATTGATCAATTAGACTAGAAAACATTCCATGCTAGAGCACTAGGAGTGGAACGAATTTGTTACTCCACTCTATTTCGATAGAATTGAGAGTAGAAACTTTGATAAATATAGACACGTAAATAGTTTTAGTTTACTTACGTTTTGAGTTTCATCGTTCATTTCGTAGGTAAACTATTTAATTTTACGTTTATCAAATGGCGCCGCTGCCATCTTAGTTTCACTTTAGCATTGTTTTCATAGTATAATTAGTCATTTTTAAGTCCCATTTCACCCACCCACCCTTGTTTGATTCATACTGTGGTTGTTCGTTTCAGCATTGAAAAGTTCCGCGAAAAATTACACGGAGCGACCAAGATTCCATACCGAGCGCCACCATTCTCGGAACACGGAGCGCGACCAGCTAAGTTCTTTGGAACACGCTTAAGTTTCTTGGAACCGCCCCATACCCATACCGAGCGCGACCCGCGCTAACTTACTGGAACACGGAGCGCGATCGCGCCCTATGCGAGCGCACCTGCGCCCTAAGCAAAATTTTCCGGATTTCTACAGGTTTGTTTCGAACTTCGATTTTTAAAGTTTTTCAGTGTTCTAACTTGTTAATTACACTGAACACGCGTAAACAAGACGCTATTCATAAGCGAAACAAGGACGCTATCAGGTATTCCTTTCTTCCATACCTCGCATCTCCAGTTAGAGGTTTCTACTAGTATATCAGAATTGTTTGGAGTGTTGCATGTTTAGTTAAGTTTGACTTAGTCTTGCATGAGATTAAGGTCTGGTCGAAGAAAAACAACTAACGTAATTACACGGCAACATCAACAAACAAGTCTATCTAGTTTACCACCCACTACACCTCTAGCTACTATTTCACATACACCACCGATATTATGGATGAAAGAAAGAGAGATTCTCTCTCGACTTTTATAAAGCCTTGGCGATAGCCTTAAATCTTGCATCGTTCTAGCGGACCGATTGGGGATTTCGCATCCCCCAAATATATTTAATTTGTTACCCGTTTTTTCATGGTTTAGGATTGAAAAACCTTATCGGCTACATGTGTAGGATTGAACAAGTCCTTACAACATTCCACCATCCTACGGTTGGTGCGGAACAAATTAAATTAAGGGTATTCCCTTTCACCTTAGGCGATAAAGGCGTCTTGGTTAAGCGCCTAAAGCGCCTAATTCTGTGGACTCGTGGGCCAAACTTGTTCAGCTGTTTATGGAACATTTTTACCCACCCCTAAAGACGGATGAAATGCTTTCCAAGATTCACTTCTTTCGACAGAATCCTCATGAATCATTTTCAGAGGCTTGGAATCGTTTCACCGATCTCCTTATAGAGTGTCCACACCATCACCTAGCAAAAGACACGTTAGTTCGTGCCTTTTTCAAAGGACTTCTACACCACCATAAAGAAGTCCTAGACATAATGAATGGGGGTAGTTTCCTAAGTAAAGGAGCCTCAGAGGCATATAAATTTTTGGAAGATCAGACTAAGCGTAATAATAATTGGGGGTAATGACGATTACTCCCGCTCCGCTAGTTCTTCTTCAACAGTTAAGGCTACCAGTATGTTTGAGGTTAAATCAGATCCTGAGCTTAAAACTCTAATTGAATCGCTCACAAAAAAGGTAGATGCTATTTCTGTACAACAAAAGCCTATCCCCGTCATGAATGTAAATTCAAATCCATGTAGTTTCTGTTGGAGTCTTGAGCATCCCGACTCCCACTGTCCTATAGCCTATGAACATTCTTGTTCCATTAATAGTGAACCTAACGCCCCTTGGAGACAAAATCCCAACTTCGGTTGGAGAAATAACCAACAAGTCACACCTACGTGGTACAATAATCAATATGTTAGGTCAACGCACGTTATAACCAAGCTCCACCACAACAAGGACGGGATCGGGGTAATTATAATAATTATAACAACCAAAGCAACCTCGACAAAGTCAAGCACAAGGTCAATGTAGTTATAATAATTATAATGCTAATAGAGGTATCGTTAGGTAAATAATAACTATCACAATCCACCCATAAATAATCAACGCGAGATAGTTCCACACACCCCGTGACTACTACACCCACACAACCGGATCGTCTTGACACCTTCATACAAGTGAGCCAACAACTTTTCCAAACCATGGCTCAATCTAACCAACACATTCTACAATCCGTTAATAATTTAAACCAACAGTTATCCCAAGAGAAAGCCCAACCAAAAGGCGTTTTCAGGCCAAGCGATATCCAACCCTAGAACAAAGCAAACACAGCCTTTGAGGTAAAGCGGTAATAGTAGACGGAAACTACAACCGTAGATGAGCTAAATGCCATCACCACTCTCCGTTCGGAAGAGTGGTTGATAACAAAGTAACTATGCCTATAGTTACCCCATCAAGATACTCCTACACCGGATATCGAACTAAATGCGAAATAGAAACGAAGAACCTACCACCGTAGAGGTACCGGTTAAACCACAACCTAAAAACAGAAAGCCAAGGTTACACATCAAGTCGAGCCATACGCTAAATATAGAGCCGAAACCACCGTTCCCTCGAGAAATTAGCCATGCTAACTGGGGATACTAACTTTGAGGAGATTAGGAACGTTTTAAAAATCTAACGATAAACCTTCCTTTTCTCGAAGCTATAAAAAGCTACCTAACCACGCTTAAGTTTCTTAAGGAGTTGTGCACTACTAGGCGTAAGACCAACATACCTAAAGGCGCCTTTCTAACCGAGCGGTTCCCAACTTTATCCGAAAATAATGGAATTGTTAAGTACAAGGACCCCGGTTAGATCCCCATTGTACAATGCATCTTAGGAGATTCTCACACGACGATGTATTTACTAGTACACGGGGGCTAATGTTAACTTACTCCCGTTTTATTTGTATAAACAAATGGTCTAGAGGAGATGCAACCTACTAAAATGACATTGCAATTAGTCGATCGGTCTATTAAGTATCCTAAGGGTGTGGTTGAAAACGTCTTTGGTTAAAGTCCAAAATTTTTACTACCCGGCCGACCGTTATCCTCGACCACGAAGTCACTAACGACTCTGTACCTATCATTTTAGGGCGTCCCTTCTTGGCTATCGCCAACGGCTCATAAATTGCCGCGATGGTTCGATGTCCTTGTCCTTTGGCCATCTTTACGTTGAGGTAAATGTTTTCAAAACAAGGACACAAGATATCCGATTCATCTACAAATGGAGAGGTTAGCATGATCGAGAGCTTAGCTCAAGATTACTTCAAAAACATGTTTGGGAGAAACAGATTAACAAATTCCTTTCCTTCGAAATTTGACTTTAATAATGACTCCCTCGGTAGTAGGCTAAATCGAAGAAGAATTCCTGCAACTCTTTTGCACCGCTTCTTTACCAGCTCATGCGAGTCCCCTTTTGCCAACAACCATTCATCCCTTGATGCTATATGACGGAAGATGAATTTTTCAATCTCTATCCCATTGATCCTTTTGACCCACCTATTGAGGAATGTCTTGCATATATCAAGATTTCGATGATATGGACTTGAGAGCTCTAATGAGAATCATTCACCTTCCATCACCAATATTCCCCACCCTCCACCTTTTCAAAGGAACCTCGAGTTTGCTTTCGATCCTTTAGTTTCTCACGTGCTTCATGATTTTTTAAATCCACCTAGTAAACAAATACTTCCCAAGGATAAACCACTTGACACCTTCATTTTCAGACTTGAGGCAGGTCCCTAACTACACCATGAATGAGTTTTGTGCTAAACCCACATCCTCATTTTTTCCATGCTTTCCTCTAAAACTTATCCCAATCCACCATATTTTCCACAACCATTCACTTTTCCACACTTATTCACTAGGACACCCTCTCGTTCAAAGATGAAACATAAGGTGCATGCTTGGTTATGTTATAGGTCTATCCGACTTCGGCTTTCATTCCACTAGGCGTGGTCGTAGGAAATCTTGGTGCTTGATTGTGTTTGGATATATTTTCTGCGATATTTATTTATGGAATGATCCACAACTATTTCGGGTTGTTGATATATGATAAACTGCATATTCATACATATGTTTAGATAAGTCTAGGAATCGACTTTAAAAGACCCAAGTTTTCGGTACAATACCAACGTTCGAGTCTAGGCCAAAAACAAAATTTTCAAACTTAAAAAGAGTTTTCCAATTTTGTTTTGGGGGTATGATTTTGGTATTCATTTCAAATCATGTTGCCACCCTAAGCCTGTAATGTTTACTCCAGTAGAGTTTGTGTTAGTTAGTACGTACCAGTTTAATTGTGCTTCATATTATCGTATCATCTTTACAATATTTCTGTTACAGGTACTGCCAATTTTTGCCACGTTTCTATGGTAAATTCTTTCCTTATCTCTTTACACTTTGAGGACAAAGCGTTCGATTGTTTGGAGGTGGGATAGAAACATTTGCAAAAATTAGACACTTTTAGGATGTAAATTACGCACTTTTATTTATAAAATGTTAAAAATTATAAAAATTAGTTAGTTACATAATTTAATTGTGCTATTGAATTGTTTCATGAACCCCCTTCTCCCAAACACGATGTAAATGTTAAGCACATATTAGGTTGTATATTACGTATTATTTGTCTTAAAAATAATAAAAATAAAAATAAAAAGTTTATGCTATACACTTAGGAATATTGGTATTGTTTCTTTCTCTATGCTTTTAATAATCTAGAAGTCTCACATAGCTTTTGCATTAGAATAGTTTTTAGAAACTTAGGTTAATATGTAGGTAATAATCTTTGCATCTATCTATAAATATATTACATGAGTATCTATGATTGTTTAGCAGTAAGTTTCTGAAATCTAGGCTAGAGTACTTATTCTACAAATCCTATGAGAATATAGCCTAAAACCTTATATGAGTGAAACATTTGAGAAATGACACAAGGGAGAAGTATATTCCGAATAGAGAAATCACACGTCCACTTGCTTGACCACTATACCATGTCCTAAGAGAGAATTTAGGCCATTTTTGGATCGATATAGCTAGAAATTCGACCTAAGTATATTTTCCGCTAGTAGCCTAATCGAGCCTTTCATTAGCCCTTTCATAAACCACAAATCCTTTACCCTGTTACAAAAATAGAACAAACAAAAAAAAAAAAAAAAATTCAAACTACCCAATTTAGATAAGTCCGAGAATAGAATAAGGAAGAAAGAAGAAGAAAAAAACCGTGTAAACAAAAAGTTAGTTAATTGCTTCAAAAAAAAAAATAAAGAAAAGAAGTTTCCATCCAAAGAAAAAAAAAATAAAAATAGAAATAAAATAAAAACTCCAAAAAATAGAATAAAAGGAGTCAAAAGCCAAAGAAAAAAAAAAAAATGGCTAAGGATGGAAACAAAGTGTAGAAGCAAAAGTAAATAACAAGGTTTTCTCTAGTTACATAATATGAAGACTCTATTATCTCGGACTTGTCCCTTTTGAATATCCATTTCCTTCCTTTTAAACCATCTCCTAATCCCAAGTAACACCTAATAAAGACCTCTAGCTTAATTAGGAATAGGTTAGTGGGATAGTAAGTGGCAAATGTGTTTGATCAACTTCGCTTCCTTGTGTGTCATTGAGATTGTAAGGTAAAGTATGCCCACCGCATTTGGAGTAGCAAAACTTGAGTGGAAAAATCGAGTGATTTTTTTGTCTTGACTTTTATGTGAGAACCTACTTAAGGACGCTTATTCGAAGTTTTAAACTTAACCCGCTAGACATTTCATAGTATTACTCATTGTATATATGTTTATTTTAGATGATTGATTATTATGCATATATTAGCTTAGGTTTCGACATGATTATTCTGTATTCATTGCTAGTGAGATGTATAGATAATTGAGACATAAATAAGGAAACAATAGTTGTATTTCTTAGTCGTTGTAGTATAGATGAAGTTTGTGAGTACCTTCACTGGAAAACTCTCACGAGGCTATAACTCGTCTACTAGGGAATTCCTAGTGGTTAAAGGCCTTGTTGCATATGGTCAATGCAATCGCAGACTCAATAAACGAGTAGTTAGAACTCCATTTTTGGTCACTTATTCTAATTTCTCATCTTTGCTTGAGGACAAGCAAAATGCTGTTTGGGGGTGGTTTGATAAGAGCCCAAAACTGTAGTTTTAACCCTGTAGCAGTCATACTATTAGACCAATTATGTGAGTAATAATTAAGAGTTAACATTGATTACGTGTTTTTATGCATTTCAGGTTTCAAAGTCCATTATGTCTAGAAATGTGCCACTTTAGCGAGATAAAGGAGCAAAGGTCGGTTACTAAGGAGTTCCGTGATTAAAGGCCAAGATTCAAGAAGATAAAGCCTTTCTAAAGCCCGGTCAAAAGCTGAAAAGTCGACGCGGGCGTAAAAACAACAACACAAGTCGTGAGAACTTAGAAGGCCATATCTTTAGACTCAGACCTCGGAATGGGGCCTACCTTATGTCAAAACGACCGGCTCGGAAAGAGCTTTCCAATGGTTCAAGCCTTGACCCAATCAAAGGAGCAAAAGTAGATGAAAAGTCTGTTGAAGCCAACTGCAGCTGAAGAGGCCTTTTTGGACTGAAAGAATTGGGTTTTGGGCTCGATTTTCCGGCCCAAAACATGGCTCCAAGCCCATGCATCATTTTTGGATCTGAAAGTATAAAAACAAAAGCTTAGCTCTTTGTTAATGGTAGCTAGTTAGACCTAAAACAATATAGATAATTCTAGATCTAGTTTAATTAATAAAATTAAGTTTAGTTCCATTTTCAATTCTTGTTTTAGATTAAGTCTTTGAATCATTGTTCTTGATTGATTAGATAAATAAAATAGTTATTTTATCAATTTTGAATTGTGTTATTTCAATCTATTAGATCTAGTTTTAATTATTGTTGGTTACCATTTATTAGTTGTTAATTAGAATTTAATCATTGTTTAATTAGATTAGTAAATTTCGAATCTTGATAATATGTTTAGTTTAGATTCATATGGGAATGATTTTGGAATGATTCAAGGCTAAAACCTCCATTAGAGGGGTTGATGAAGCCTTGATGAAAACTTAGTGGTATAGTGTAGAAGCATTGTAGAGTCTATTCAAATCTAGAAGGTCGTGGATTAAGCCATGAGAATGGGTGGGCGACCTCATATGCTAGTTAGTACTTGGTAGAAATGCCATGAACACTAGGGATTAGAACTTCGAATTTCTTGCCGTAAGAACGTAAGAATCGAGATACAAGAATCTATGCTAGGTTATTAAGTTTGATTCGAGGTGGATTCAATTCCCCTCTAATCTTTTATCTAGATTCAAAACAATCATATTGCCATAGCATTCGTAGTTAAATTCAACATATTGTTTTTCACATTGCATCGTAGTTTAACACACCTTCGTAAAGCTCTCATTGACTTTAAGATTGATCAATTATACTAGAAAACATTCCATGCTAAAGCACTAGGAGTGGAACAAATTTGTTACACCACTCTATTTCGATAGAATTGAGAGTAGAAACTTTGATAAATATAGACACGTAAATAGTTTTAGTTTACTTACGTTTTGAGTTTCATCGTTCATTTCGTAGGTAAACTATTTAATTTTACGTTTATCACCTGTTCTGACATACTCCTTTCCACCATATCATCGATGTATATCTCAATGCCTTTTCGGATCTTGCCCTCGAACATCTTCTCTCCCAAGCGCTGGAAGGTGGCTCCTGCATTTTTTAATCCAAATGGCATTCTAGTATAGCAGTATGTGCCCCCTTCCACTACGAAGGTAGTTTTTTCCTGATCAGGTCCATACATTGCCACCTGATTGTACCCCATAGACGCATCCATGAATGAGAAGAAGCTGAACCCCGCCGTCCTGTCTACCAACTCATCCACTCGCGGCATCGGATAACTGTCCTTCGGACACTCTAAATTTACGTCCATGAAGTCCACACACATCCGGACCTTTCCATTTTTCTTCGGGACCGCGACCACGTTGGACAACCAGTCTGTGAACTCCACCTCTCTTATTATTCCCGCACCCTTTAGCCTTGCAACCTCTTCTCGGATCCCTTCTGCATATTTGGGTCTCATGCTTCTCATCTTCTGTCTCACCGCAGCGCCCTCCCTCATGTGCGGTGATGACACGCAAACTCCCGGATCTAACCCGGTGACATCCTCTATCCCCACGCAAAAAGACGTCTCTGTTCTTCACCAAGCATTGGACCAACCTATCCTTCCATTCTTCTGTAAGACTCGACCCTATCGATGTGAACTTCTCCTCTTCGCCCTCTCCCAAGTTTATTAGCTCTACCTCGTCTAAAGTCTTGGGATCCTCCGCGACCTCCTCTCCCTCCTCCACGGCCCCGCACTGTAATTGCTATGCCAGCCTCTTCCTAGAGCTCGCCGACTCCTCTTCTGGTCTGCGGGACATCCTTTTGATTATATTCTGGTGACTGTTCTTGGATGCCACCTGATCTCCGCGGACCTCATATGTTCCCGTTGGGGTAGGGAATCGGATAACTTGATAGTAAGTCGATGGCACCGCCCTCATCTCATGTATCCATCTCCTCCCCAGGATCGCGTTGTATTGTGAATTGGAGTCGACCACCATGAACCTTGAGAACATCCACGGCCCTTGTTATCGGGCAGAAGTTCCCCCATAGGCTCTGTCACACTTCCATTGAATCTATACAAATTTGTCCGCAGAGGTCTCAGTTGCCCCGGGTTGATCCCCATCTCCTCAAGAGCTCCTCTGAATAGCAAATCCAGACACTACCACAGTCTATCAGGACCCTTTTGACCACATAATTGCCCATCGCCATCGTAATAACCAACGATCCTCGCGGTGGCATATCCACGCCTCGGGAGGTCCGCCTTTGAGAACGTAATTTTCTCCTCCCGCTCATTAAATCTGCTCAGTATCTCGCCCTGTGGGACTCATTGACTGTTGAATACTTCATTCCTCCTCGACCTTATCCGGTGGGCATTGTGACTCAACACTTCTCGCTGAAGATAACATTTATGGTTCCCAATATTCGCCCCGCTTGGCGGGCCCAGGGCTCCGTCTAGAGTTTCCCAACGAATTCCCAAAGATCCCCTTCTCTATTAATCTCTCGGACTAACCATTTCAAGGCATAACAATCATTAGTTTCGTGATTATGCGACTTGGTGATACTCACAATATGGCTTGTTGGGCATTTCGGCCGGAAAGGTAAAGCGGCCCTTCATATCCCTTTTGCACATTTTTAATCGGTAGTATCTTACTTAACGGTTTTGCCTTAACGGGACATGTTCCACCCTCGCGGTATGGCTTCCGCTCCCCTTTGATCTCTCCGCTATCTCCCCTTCCTCTTTTCTTTGAGTAATCGGTTTATCATCGGTACCTATCCGCGCCTCGGCCACTTCCCTCGGTTTTTCTGCGTTCACCCCCTTTCTCTACCGTCGATACTGTCTTGGCTCCTTTCTTCGAGTCCTTCTGCATGGTGTCTTCATATCTTATATACTTCTCTACCCGCGGATATAACTCGTGCAATGTTGCTATCTCGTTCTTCGCCACGGACTGATGAACTGCCGTTGTGTCGAAAAAAAGCCCCCTCTTTCGAATGCTATTACCGCTGTCCTCTCATCCAAATTCTCTACTTTTAAGGTCTCTGCCTTGAAGCGACATAGGTACTCTTTGACTGATTCCGCGGATCTTTGTCTAACTTTAAATAGGGCCGCGATGTCCACAACCCTCCTCTTCTGATGTATAAAGTGGTCAACAAATGCCTGCTTTAACTCTTGGAAATTGGTTATGCTCTTCGAAGGCAACCGATAGTACCAGTCGGAAGCCCCACCCTTAAGACTGGCCGGGAACATCATGCACCGTGAACCATCATACCTCGCCTTTTGCCAAAGAGGCATGAAATTCAAACTATTTTATCTAAAATGATGGATGTGATCTGCCGGGTCACCCGTTCCATCATATCTCTCAAATCTCGGATAATGGTTTGATTAAAGCGCTTTTGGTACCTCCAAGTCCATATCGCGATCTGCAAGCGGGTTCGCGGTTCAACCCGCCACCACTTGATCGCCGCCCGTTTGGACCCTTGTTTGTTGAAGATTCGCCCTTTCGGCCACCGTTAATCATTTGTTGTACTTGTTCAACCGTTAACCCGATCACCGGATTATCCACTAGGGTCGGTCCTTGTTCCTCTTCGTTTTCCTCCGCCTTTTCATTTCTGCTTCCTCCCTGTTTCTTTTCCTCGGTCTCCTCCTCCACCCTCTCCTTCTCTCGTCTCTCAATGGATCTAATATGAAAGCTCCTCATTTTCCTCCTTCATAAGTCGCGCTTCTTCCTCCGCCTTCCCTCCTCCTCGCTTCTTCCCCTTCTTCTACCACCGCTTAGGCATCTGTTTTGGGACCCTTATCTTCTGGGGCCTACCGCCGCCCTTTGATTCTTTGGTGCCATTTCTGCGCCGTTCCTTCCCGGGTTTCAAGTTTATGAGCCAAATGTTACAATTTTTAATTCTCTAACGAGCACTATTCCCTAGCCCTTAAGCACTATTCGGGATAGAGTTATTTCTGGATTGCCCTCTCACTCTTTTTTTCTCTCTTAGGTCTCCTCCTTTCTTAGGTTAATGGATCCCCTTTTTCTCTCTCCCACTATTACTTTCTTTTATACCTTTCTTTTCATCCATCATGGCCCTCAGCTAAACCTTGTCGGCCCCCCTCCATCTAAGCCAGGCGGTCCTCTTAGCTCCATGTGATTAGGGTTTCCTCCATCAAAAATAAATAACAATTTTTTTTTTGCCATCATCGCCCTTTTGATCCGATTGGATCGCGGACTTATGGGCCTCTATCAGGCCGGACCCGCCCATCTCACCATTGATATCCCGGTGCTACATCCTGCCACTACAGTCCCTACATTACTACATATGATAGTTTTTTCTCTCTTTCTATCAGTTTTACGTCGGAGTTATTTGATAATCACATATTCACATTATCATCTACTAAAACTTCTACAAGAAACGGAGTCCTGACTCCTGAATCCTGATTGAAACTAATTACATAATTACACAACCAAAATAGAATTAGCTTTAGCTTAGAGGGTCAGGGGCCATTCCTTGAATCCTTACACAACAAGTTTAAAATAGAAACTTCTAGCCCTAATAAAACTATGAGATGTGGGTAAGTACAACTATACAACCGTGTGCTATATGCGGCATAATAATGTTCTCCGTAATCAATGATATGGAATTGGAAACTCTTCTCACTTTCTATTTACAAAGACAGAGTTCGTTTCACTTTTGGTAATCCGAATCCAAAGATAATTAGTAACATACCAAAATAGTAGCATGGTTGCAGGTTGCCCTATATATATATGGCAAGACTTAATACTTGTTTGCTCATCAAAAGTATGGATCTACTTTCGCAAAGTAAAAGCATTCCCGATCTCTCGAAGAATATTACAGCCAATCCACTTATGTCAAGCACTTGAATATTATATATGATCATTATACAGAGAAGAGCAATGAAATAGCATTCAGCATGGTGGTTGCAGTTAGTCATGACAAAGAAGGGTTAACAACTCAAGAAACACGATGGTGGTTGCAGTTAGTCATGACAAAGAAGGGTTAACAACTCAAGAAACACGACATGTAACTACAAATTAGTTCAAAGAGTTCTCATTCAACTTTAATGATTTGTTAACTGCGGATGGTGGTTGTAAAAATAATGAACTCAATGAGTCTGTATGTGAGAATGGTATTCCTATAAAGTTCTGGAATACATTTCAGAAAATGCTATCTGTTTTCACGCACAAGATTGCACAAGCAGCATTGGTAAAGAGTCCTAGACCTGATAAAATAAGATTGGGTTTGGAGTTAGAGGTTCGTACAGAGACGGTTGTAACTTGTGAGGATGAAGAACTCCTGTGTCCATCAGTTGAAGTAGACACAACTTGTGGATATGATGGTTGTTTGGAAAAAGAGGTGTTGATGGAAGAATGCCCAATATGTTTGAAGGAGTTATGGACGGAGATAGACATCACGCGAATGCTTTGCAAGCACATATTCCATAGAAGATGTCTCTATACATGGTTGTCAAAGCCTGAATATACTAATACATGTCCGTATTGTCGCCAATGTATTTTATTGTTTCATTGATCTTGTTAACTTTTAGTTTCTTATAGTGATTTTGATACGTGGTCCTGCTTCAAGTAATATCTGCAGAACATGTAATGATTTTGTAACGAATAAATTTGAATTATTTACTCCTACAGTGAATTATTATGTCTAGTATGGTAAGTAGAAACTAATGCTTATTGTCCATTAATTTTCTCAGAAAATATCAGTCCAACAATTTAGATTATGTCAGCGATATATATATTAGAAAATAAGTGGTCCCCTTAAATTAAATTGGGCCTTACCTTTGAAGACTACTTTAAAAGGACATGCTGTTTCATTACGCGCGTTATACGCCACACTCATAGTTAGTTAACTGGTTTAATTGTTCCATCTAGATTTCCATCAAACCATTCTTTCTTGAATTGCAACAGCTCAAATGTTCATATTCAAAGCTAAAAAACTCCATTTACTTACTACCCAAATCCTGAAAAGCAAAGATATCATGAACCATCTTATCTTAAACACACCCATCATGCCTACTACTACTACTACACTTATGACGTCAAGAAGGAATGGTGGGGTTTGTTTCTGTAGTTCTACTACTTCGAATTTGAAAGGTGGTCAGGGTGGAGTTTCTATGGTTCAAGGTGCTTCCAGGGGTATTGGTCTCGAATTTGTAAGTCATTTTGCTAATTTTCATTTTATGTTTTGGATGTTGAATTTGATTTTTGACAATGGGTAATTTGATTTTGGACAAATAGGTTAGGCAATTATTGGAGAGAAAGGAGAAAGGGCATGTAATTGCGACTTGTCGAAATCCTGATGGAGCGACAGGGCTTATTGAGTTGAAGGAAAAATTTCCAGAACATCTCGATATATTACAGTTGGATGTAACAGATGAAAGTACCATTGAGGTAAATTTTAATCATATTATAATGCAAGTGAAATAATGCCCACCATTGAGTAGTAACAACATCATTGTTTATTACAGTCTCTTGTAGTTGCAGTTTCCTTTTTGGTTCATAGTGTTTATGAATACTGAGTTCAAGCAATGTTCATGAGAAACCACTATCCAGCTTATCAAGATTTTCTCTTGCAGCAGTGATTTTTTGAGACTTGGCATATCATATAACACAGAAAAGAAGACTTGTATTCCCATATGACTTGTCAATACTGTATGTTACACATAAAATACTTTTTGAGGTAGTGTAGCATGACTGAGATAGCATTCGTGGCTGAACAGAATAGTGATATCACCAATTTTGTGCTATACTTCTCATCAATTGGGAATGATGTTTTATGCACTGTTCATGCTTGCTATTTTATCCTCAAAGTAGACTTTTTCAAGTGATAGTTTTTCAAGTATTCCTTGTTGGAATTGTTTTGTTATCGTTCAGTCTTGAGATGTTCTATTGTACACCTCAGAGCTCAAAATGTAACATCCCTTGGATAATGTCTTATATGCAGGCTTCGGCACTCTCTATAAAAGAAAGATATGGTTCCTTAAACCTTCTAATCAATGCAGCAGGCATTCTTTCAATACCCAATGTACTACAACCAGGTTTGAATACTAAACCTTGATCCTTAAAATCCAGAGATTAACTACTTTTATGTTCAAATTCATAACTTTGTAGCATATGAACAAGCCGCTACATCTAAATTTTCCATTTTCCGTTCTTTTGGTTGAGAGACTCAGTTCATCCATCTTCAGTGCAGAAACTACATTGAGTAAATTACAGAAGTCATCTTTGCTGCTTACTTATGAGGTTAACACTGTGGGCCCTATTATGGTTATCAAGGTATGTTTGCCCTTAGAACATTTATTTGTTTTTTGAAATTTCTTTTTATTTGTTCACTCGTATGCTGATGCTGAAGTGACATTTTAAGAACCATACAGTATTTCTATTTCATGATACACATTTGATTTGGTAATAACTGATGTCCATAAAGCATGCTTATCTTACACATTATATTGTACTTGAGCTTTTACTTGAGTGAACTATTATATTTTATATATGCTTCATTTTAATGTTGGGAATCATCATCTGTACTCTATGCTTTTCCATTTTGGAGGACTGTCCACTTTTTGACACAACTACTGATTTTGTGAATGTTGATCAGCATATGTGGCCACTTTTAAAGATGGGGGGAGGCTCTGGAACTGAAAGAAATTCAGCCGTTGTGGCAAATATAAGTGCTAGAGTTAGTTCCATTGGAGACAACCGCTTGGGGGGTTGGCATTCATATCGATCTTCAAAAACGGCACTTAATCAATGTACATCCGTTTATTTACTCTGTAATCATCTCTTTTCGTACATGCCTTATTTTGTTTTACTAAAGATGTTAAAGATGACTAAAGAATTGAAAAAGTAGGATTCGAACTTGTTCCTTTCTCTCTTTAATCTGATTCCCAAGACACCTTGCTAGTTATTCGTTAAGGTCTGCAACATTTCCTTTGTTATTTTATTGAACTTAATCCTATTTCCATTTTTATGCAAGAAGTAACAAAGACCATTTCTGTGGAATTTGCACGAAGGAAGGATCCCATTCTTTGCATACTCCTCCACCCAGGCACAGTAGACACAGATCTCTCAAAGCCATTTCAGAGAAATGTTCCACAAGACAAGCTCTTCACCAAGGAATTCTCTGTGCAAAAACTGTTAGGTATCATTGATAGTGTGAAGAGCATGGACAACGGGAAATTCTTTGCTTGGGATGGTCAAGAAATTCCATGGTAAATTGTCAAGTCTATCGCCAGGCACGAGTTCAAAGTACCAATTTGTAATGCTAATAAGCATTTAGTGTATTTCATTTTTTTTCTAAATCAGAGGTGAAACGGAAAGTGGCTACATCAATATTTATTCTGAGTGCTTTTTTACCAGATACTTAGATTTGGATTTCAAACCTTCTTAGTTACACAAAATGTTCACCAGTGGACAACAGTTCAAAAAAGAAAATCCTGAATTATTGAAAAAAGCTCCACTAAAGTTGTTAAAGACCTCTAGTCCTCCGGTACATGAGCATAAATTACATCATTCCATGCAGAACAAGTTTAAAATAGAAACTTGTAGTCCTTTACTAAATCGTGTGCCAAGTTTCTATTATAGAAGAAAACTGTGATAACCCAAATACAAAAAAGAATTATAACGAGGAAACCAAAATAGGCATAGACCGCACCTATAAATATATGTGCAAGACCGTAAGCAAGTAAATACTTTTTGTTTGCTCTTCGAAAGAATGGATTTACTTTCACAAAGTGAACACATTGCCAAGCTCTCTCTTCCTCTCTATGATATCAATGAAGCACAACACTATGATAATGGTCTCCCTTCTCTCAAGAACCTTAACATTATCTATGCTCATAATACAAAGAAAAGCAAGGAAATAGCATTCGACATGGAGGTTGAAGCTACACAGATCACAGAATGGTTCACCACCCCTCAAGAAGACGGTTCTAGGGTGCTACTTACTACACATGAAGATATAGACATGGTTAAGATTCCCTTCAACCTTAATGAGTTGTTGAGTATAGATGGTTGCTGCAATGATGTACTAGATGATTTTGTATCTAACAACGGAATCCCTCAAAACTTCTGGAACATCTTTCACAAAAAACTATCCGTTTTCACCCATGAGATAGCAGAAGCACCACTGGTAAATAATCCCAAGCCTGATAAAATCACGTTGATTTTGGGGTTAGAGGTTCGAACAGAATCCCATGTAACTTGTGGTGATGAAGAGGAATTCATCCAACAAATTGAGAAAGATCTCTATGGTGGAATTGATAGTTCAAAAGTTTCTTCTGGTGAGTTAAGATTTGAAAAAAAGGAGTTGGAGGAAGCTGATTGTCGGATATGTTTCAAGGAGTTGTCAGGGAAACTAGACATCACACAAATGCCTTGCGAACACACGTTCCATAGAAGATGTCTTTATACACGGTTGCCAAAAATAATACATGCCCGCTTTGTCTCGCCACAGATGGCAATTGAATAGCTATTAGCTTCTTAGTGACAGAATTATTTATTCTTTTTAATATTTAGTTTCTTAGGGATTTTATGTAAGTGGTCCTGCAGCAAGTATTCTAAATTGGCAGACCAGATCATGTTATGAATTTATGATCTTGTATTCTTGAGTTTTAGAATGAATATAAATTTGATCATAAACTTTGTCGTTGTGGTTTTTCTGTTTATGTGGTGAGATGGGCAGAGATGTAGCAAATAGCCAAATAGGCTCTAGTTCTACTGTTCTAGTACACATAAGAACACTGAACAAGTGTGCGTATTCAATTGGCATCAGCAAGGCGTGCGTGCTGCAACTATTCAGCCAAAGTTGAGTACTTAGGCCATGCCTACCCAAGCCCGCAAGGTGCAAGCTCAAATGTATTGATTTGTCTTCTTTTCTGTTAGAAAAATGAATTTGCACAAATCCATTAAAATATGAATGAGTAGTTTGTCTCTCAAGTTATCCCACTTGAGATGAAATGAGTTTTTCTTGAAACAGTACGTAAAGTGAGAAAAATCTTTTCAAAAGGATTACATCATGCCAAAAAGGTGTGACCTTTCGAAATAGGCACTAATTCGAAATAGTACTTTATGCCGAAATGATATGTCTTTTCGAAACATGTGACTTTTCAAAGAGTTACTTACTTTTTCTCAAGAGTCACTGTGTTGTTTCGAAGAGGCACCACTCACCTATAAATAGTGGATGAATTTGGAGAGAAAAATACACCAAATCACACAGAGTTCTGATCTTTCTCTTCTCGCTTTGTTCTTAGTCAAATACTATGTTGTGTTCGCTGAGTCTATAGAATTGAAGTACTAGCTTTCTATAGAAGAAATTCCGTTCTATCTTGGGAGACAGTTTTCCATCAACCTTCAAGCACCGTGAGGGGAAAATCTGTCTTAAGAACATAGTGATCATCACTAGGCTCGGATTTAATCATTGGTAAATTAGGTTCATTCGTTGAACTAAAAAGTTTATTTGTTTGTTGATATTAAAAGTTTGTTGATATCAATTTGATTTCTTGTTTACTTAACAATAAATATATTTTTGGAATAAGTTTCCTACAAATCTTTAAGATAGATTTCCTTGCCTTGAATTAATTTGGTCGAATTAATTTTGGATATACTTATTGTTTAGTTCAAATGCACTAACAATATTTATTGGTGTGAAACAATATGAAAGTGTCTACAGGTAAATACTAGTACAATTCTTTAAGAAGACCACGCAGAAGAGACGTTGGACATGACTTTGCTAAATAATTTTATTGCTTGGATAGTTGTACATGACAAATGTCTTGGTTTTAGATATCCATCCGAAAGGGTCAATATTTTTAAAAAAAGAAAGGAACGTATGGGTCAGGTGCATACAGTTGCAATTGTTCATTGGTAACAAGAGACGTGAAACCACCATTTCACTAACATTTGCAGACACTTAGCCAACATGTACAGATGCAAGCTTATGTGAGTTATATATGTCCGTCCGGCCTGTATGTAAGGTATGTGTATATACTTATTGTTCAGTGCCTACTTAGACCATTTTCAAGTCATTCTTGGAATGGACTTCTTGAAAGCAAACAAGGTGGTAGTAATGCCACACTTGGGGGGGATTATGATTCAAGATTCAGAGAATCCTTGCTTCATTCCAGATGTTAGGAATGGTGAGTGCTAAAAGGGTTCTAAAATTATTTTATTTGTAAGATGTATGTGTTTTACTATTGCACCAAAGAGTGTCAATAAAGAAAATTGCTTAAGATATTATTTTGTAAGCATACTTATAAGAAAAATTGAGGTCTTAGAAGTAGTTTTCGACACTATATGAATGATATGTGACATTCTTTAACAAGACGCCTCACTTGAAAACATATATCTAAATGGTTTTCCAATTTATTGACTTTGTCATGAGAATTTGGAAAATGTGAGGGATTATGTATCTTCTTGAATTAATCAACTCAAAATTGGAAATTTGTAGAAGCATTACTCAAAAGACATCAAATGTGGTGTTTTACTCTATGAGAGATGCATAAATTTCAAGGAAATCCTCAAAAGCAAACGTGCATAGCAAGGTCCATTATGGAATCAGAATTCATAGCGTTGGATGAGGCTGTAGAATAAGCTTAGTGACTTCGAAATTTCTTAGAGGATATTCCAAACTGGGCTAAACCTGTGCTAGTAGTGCGTATACACTGTGACAGCCAATCTGCTATTGGTAGAGCACATAGTAGCATGTATAACGGGAAGTCTCGACACATACATCGTAGACATAACACCGTTAGATAATTGCTCTCAAATGGAGTTATCTCAATCGACTATGTAAGGTCAAAAAATAACATTACGGATCCGCTTACAAAAGGTTTAACAAGAGAGCAAGTTGAAAGATTATCAAGGGGAATGAGCTTAAAGCCTTTGAGATAATCAACCAAGAGTCATCATAATGGAAAAACCATCCTAGTTGACTGGAGATCCCAATATCTAGGTTCAAAGGGCCAACTGAATTATGTTTGTGACTCAGTTATCACTAGAGAGTAATATTATACTCTAACCCATTCCTATATAAGACAGTGTATATCTGCCGCGAGACCCAGGATAAGTCAAGCTTTTAATGATTTACTATATCTTGGAAAGTTATGTTATCCAAGTAGAGTAGTGCATGATACTCTTTATAGAAATCACCTATGTTAGTGCGAAGTAGGGCCGCTTCTATGAGAATTTTAAAGGAAAATGTCTCAAAAGCACTATCTAAAACCAAGAAGTGTTCAAGGCCAAAATGAACACAAATGTGAGAACCAACAGTATTTGAGAAGGTACTGCGTGAAGATGATTGTCTAGGTTTATACAAATGGCTGACAGTTCAAGGACAATAATTGAAGTCTACTGATGGTCTAATTAAATCCGATCGTCTTTCACTAAGGCAAGTTCAAGGCCTCCCATGCTACTTGACCTGATGTGGTATCTTTTCATTTGTAAAAGAACAGAAATCCGATGTTTATGATAAAAGAAGCCAAATTTTCATTCACGTGGGGGATTGTTAGAAAAATGAATTTGCACAAATCCATTAAAATATGAATGAGTAGTTTGTTTCCCAAGTTACCCCACTTAAGATGAAATGGGTTTTTCTTGAAACAGTACGTAAAATGAGAAAAACCTTTTCAAAAGGATGCATTTGTTCGAAACAGTGCATTATGCTGAAAATGTGCGACCTTTCGAAATGTGCACTGGTTCAAAATAGTGCATCATGCCAAAAAGGTGTGACCTTTCGAAATAGGCACTGGTTTGAAACAGTGCTTTATGCCGAAATGGTGTGTCTTTTCGAAACATGTGACTTTTCAAAGAGTTGCTTTCTTTTTCCCAAGAGTCATTGTGTTGTTTCGAAGAGGCACCACTCACCTATAAATAGTGGATGAATTTGGAGAGAAAGACACACCAGATCACACAGAGTTCTGATCTTTCTTTTCTCCCTCTGTTCTTAGTAAAATACTATGTTGTGTTCGCTGAGTTTATAGAATTGAAGTGCTAGCTTTCTATAGAAGGAAATCCGTTCTATCTTGAGAGACAGTTTCCTATCAACCTTCAAGCACCGTGAGGGGGAAAATTTGTCTTAAGGACATAGTGATCATCACTAGGCTCGGATTTAATCATTGGTAAATTAGGTTCATTCGTTGAACTAAAAAGTTTATTTGTTTGTAGATATTAAATGTTTGTTGATATCAATTTGATTTCTTGTTTACTTAACAATAAGTATATTTTTGGAATAAGTTTCCTACACTTTCTAGAGGAGGGTATTGTCCTCTTTCTGTCACGAGAACTCTGTTTCAAAAACTACTTCAAGCACATGATTTTTCCAAGCGCTAAACTTTAGCGCATGATTTCAATTGTTACCAACAAGCGCTATCTACAAGGAATTTTACCCACAAGTGTTCATAGGTGGTGAATACATACAATTATCAGAGAAACATGATAGCATGGTGGCGTCCATGACACCAAACTGCAAACATCAATTAATAAGTTCATGGAAAGGTATATTTTCATCTGTTATAAGTGAAAGGCCGGGGTGGGAAGAAATGCTTCCAGTATCTTAGATTATTAACAACAAATTACTATGCCCCATGGCAATACTTCTAAGAACACAAACATATGATGGCAAAACTAATATTAATAAACCAATCGAGACTGGTGATGTCTTTGCCCAAAAACCAATGTGTTTGATAATTCATTCTGTAAGGCTAAAGTAATGTATCAAAGTATCACAATTCCCTTTAAAATACTTAAACTCTGGTTACAACAATCTTGAAAGTTGTGTTGAATCATTGCAGTGATCCACTTGCTAATATATCTCAAAAGCATCTAAGACTGACTGAACAAAACCTCATAAGTAGCATAGACTGAACAAAAAAGAAAACGGGGAAGCTGCATCAGTTAGAGCATATCACACACCTGCAGGAACTCCCCAAACCTTCTAACAAGCTTTTAAATAAATGCAAAGTGCCCTCCCCTCCGGCCATGCCTGTCATATGCAGTGTTGAATTTGTCCACCAGTTCATTCATTGTTTTTTTTTTTCTAAGTAAGCAAATATTGTATTGATGAGAGTAAAAACAGAAGAGAGGAGAAGGTACATGTGTATCCTATAGTCCACTGTAACAGTAACACTACTAGGATTTTTAATCAAATCTAAAGTAAACTTGTTGTGGAACCTCCCATGTGGTAATCCATGGTGGTTTTACATAAAAAAACTAGTTGTTCCTATGTCTGTAAGTCTGCTCATATTTGGCCACTTTATTTATAGAAGTTGCATTCCCTCCATGTAGGCGTTATCTTGCAGTACTCTAGCTTCTCCTTACATTTATCCCATCTTTGCTTCATCCCCCATGGAAGTTGTGAGCTCTCAAAAGCATGGACTGCAACCGCCGAATCCGATTCAACCGATAACTTCTTCCAATTCCTTTGAACTGCATATTCTACACCTTCAAGTATAGCCAAGCATTCAGCTATATAATTTGTGGCAAAGTCTATGTGTCTGCATACCACAGCAACAAAGCGAAACCTACTATCCCTAAACACAACTCCATAGCTTGAGGGGCCTGGGTTTTCTTGAGAAGCACCATCCACATTCATTTTAATAACATCCCCATCCGGGGGAAGCCATTTACAGTCCTTGAATATTGGTGCCCTTCCAAGCTTATCCGTGTTGGCGTTATCCCTCACATGAGGAGAGAAAAGAAGTTCATTCTGTGTGGAGATGTCAGAGCGCGACCCGCTCTCAGATTGGCCTTGACTAAGGCGTGACCCGCGCCCATGCCGTAGAAGACTTCCAGTACTTTCAGCACGACCCGCAGCTCAGTTTGTTCTTGCCCGAGGCGCGACTTGCGCCAAGTTTATTTTCAGAAGAAATTTGGGATCACGAGTTTGCAATAAGAGTTAGAGTTTTTGGCAAAACCTAACACCAAGAAAACACAAGAGAGGCAGCACAAAAGTCAGAGAAAACCCAATCTTGAAAGCTATCAAGATTGAGAGATAACCTTTATAGAGAGACAACCCTGTAAAGAGATAAGAGTGATCTAGTAAGGTGAGAGACTGAAAGGAGAGATTGTAATCTTCTTTCCCACTTTATAAATAACTAGCTCTTATGGAAGTAGGCACCATTGGCCGAACCACGGTAAATCTTTGTGTTGTGGTTTGCTTTTACTGCTTTACATTATTATCTATTGTGAATAGTTATTTAGCGAGTTGGGCATGTTAGTATAGGTTGTAGTTGATATTTAGAATAAGTATGGAGTTGAATTGTGTTCATACAAGTTATCTGTGTAGTAGGGGAATCGATTGGTATTGGTATAATCCCTAACAAGTGGTATTAGAGCCTTGGTTAGATTAGCCTAGGGTGTTATCCAAATCTTGGTTAGAAGGTGTTTGACAAAACTCCTGAGAGAAGATTTGAGTTTAAATAACTTGTAGAAATGGACTATTCCATGAACACTCGCATGACGAGTCTAAATAGGAAGAACTACACCATCTGGAAAGACAAGATGGAAGACTTGCTATACTGCAAGGACTTGGTACTTCCCATTGAGAATGAAGGAGTAAAACCAGAAAAGACTGATGAGGCTGAGTGGAAAAAGCTTGACAGAAAAATAATAGGATACATTCGACAGTGGATTGATGACAGTGTCTTTCACCATGTGTCCCAAGAGACTACAGTCTTCAGTTTGTGGAAGAAACTCAAAGACCTCTACGAGAGGAAGTCGGGCGAGAAACAAAGTGCTGGTCGTTAAGAAGTTTGCCGACACGAAGTACCAAGAAGGTTTTTTAATGTTTGAGCATCTTAACAAAGTACAGAATATCATCAATTAGATGCATTTGATGAAGATTAATTTGGGAGATGAAGTAGATGCTTTGTTTCTATTAGGCTCTCTACCCGAAAGTTGGGAGACATTAGCAGTCTCTCTACACGGAGTAGCCAAAGATGGAATAGTTACCATGGAGATGGCTACCGCGTCTTTGTTGAATGAGGAGACTAAAAGGAGTTCAAAAGGTAGCTCCTCTCACTCAGAGATCCTTGTCATAGAGAAATGGGGGAGAGATAGATACAGAAAACCATCTCGTTCTAGAGGTGGTGACAGAAGTAAATCTAGGGGTGAAGCTAGAACTCCTAAGGTAGAGAGGCAATGTTACTATTGTGCCACCAAGGGCCACTTCAGATATGAGTGCAGAACATTGAAGAGGGATGAGAAGAATAACTGTGTACATGAAGACATGGTGCAGAGGAACGGAAACACAGGCAGAGATATTACTGCACTAGTCAACGATCTAGTGGGAATTGTATCAGATTGTGGTGTGTGCTGTCTTAGTACCTCATGTCAGGATATCGAGTGGGTGATAGATATAGGAGCATCCTATCACGTCACACCGCACAAGGGATTTTTCACTACCTACAACTATGGTGAATATGGTGAAGTGAGGATGGATAATAGTGGCGTCTCGAAGATTATAGGCATTGGAGACGTTTATGTAGAAACCAATGTCGGCTACACCTTGACACTCAAGGATCTAAGACATGTCCCTGACATACGGTTAAGTCTAATTTCAGCTGGGAAATTAGATGACAATGGCTTTGTAAACTTGTTTGGTAATGGGGTATGGAAACTGAGCAGAGGTTCCATTGTAGAAGCCAGAGGGAAGAAAACTTGCTCTCTTTACAAAACATAGGCTAGTTTGTGTAAAGCAGAAGTGAATGCGGTAGAAGAAGAAGCTTCCTCCGAACTGTGGCACAAGAGACTGTGTTATATGGGCATAAAAGGGATGGAAGTTCTTGCTAAGCAAAACGCCATGCCAGACATTAAAGGTACACATTTAAATACATGTACTCACCGTTTGGTAGGAAAGCAACACAGGGTGTCTTTCCAAAGATTCCCGTCTCACAGAAAGGACAATGTCCTTGAACTAGTGCACACTGATTTATGTGGTCCTATGAGAGTAAAGTCCCACCAGGGAGCTTTATACTTCTTGACATTCATTGATGATACGTCAAGAAAGATATGGGCCTATAGTCTGAAGATCAAGGATGAAGTACTTGGCGTGTTTGAGAAATTTCATAGCATGGTGGAAAGAGAGACTGGGAAGTTGTTGAAGTGTATTCGCTTAGATAATGGGGGTGAGTACATAGGGCCATTTGAAGAGTATTGCCAGAGTCATGGGATTCATCATGAGCAGACCGTTCCCAAGACACCGCAATAGAATGGAATAACAAAGAGAATAAACCGTACCATTGTAGAAAGGATGTGATGCATGTTATCTCACTCTAAGCTACCTAGAAGCTACTGGGTAGAAGCAATGCGTACAGCCGTGCATGTGATCAACCTATCGCCGTCAAAGCCTCTGGATAGTAACTATCCAGAGAGAGTATGGTCAGGCAGAGATGTTGATTATGGATACTTGAGGATATTTGGGTGCAGGGCATTTGTACATATTCCGAAGGATGAGAGATCCAAGCTTGATGACAAAGCTAAGCAGTGCATTTTTCTGGGTTATGGGGATGAAAAGTTTGGTAACAAACTCTATGATCCGATTAACAAGAAGGTAATCCAAAGTCGAGATGTTGTGTTCCTGGAAGACCAAACCATAGCAGACTTTGAGGAGGGTGAGAAGCTACAGGCTTTCACTAATAATCTTGTTGATTCAGAACCAGAAGTTGTTCCTACTGTGGAACGTGCAGAAGGCATTGAGAATGCAGAGAACCATAAGTTTGAAGCTCATGATGAGAATCCTATTGCTCATGATGGGATATAACCTATTGGTATAGAAGATGCATATGAGATGCATGAACCACCACCATAGCAAGCAGAAGTGCATCCTCCTGAGGCACCAGCAGATGGGCCAAGGAGGTCAGATAGAGAAAGACTAGCTTCAACCAGGTATCCACCACATACGTACATGCTACTATCGGATGGTGGAGAACCTATGTACTATCAAGAGGCACTTGAAGGTACAGACAAAGAAAAGTGGTTGAAGGCCATGCATGACGAGATGGATTCTTTGCATAAGAATCACACTTATGAGTTAGTTGAGAAACCGTAAGGACGAAAATTTTTCAAGAATAAGTGGATATACAAAGTCAAGCATGAGGAGAACAATCCTCACCCAAGGCATAAAGCTCGCCTTGTTGTGAAGGGATTTGGTCAAAGGAAAGGGATTAACTTTGATGAGATTTTTTCTCCTGTAGTGAAGATGACTTCTATCCGGGTGGTATTGGGTATGACCGCAAGTATGAACCTAGAGGTTGAACAGCTAGATGTCAATACAACTTTTCTTCATGGAGACCTTGAAGAAGATGTCTACATGGACCAGCCAGAAGGGTTTGAGGTCAAAGGCAAGGAGCACCTAGTATGCAAGCTGATAAAGATCTTGTATGGGTTGAAGCAAGCACTGAGATATTGGTACATAAAGTTTGATTCCTTTATGGCGAAGCAAGGAGACAAGAAGTCTGCTTTCGATCATTGTGTGTTTGTCCAGAGATTTCCAGATGGGGATTTCATAGTGCTATTGCTGTATGTGGATGATATGTTGATAGTTGGCCCAAACATCAACAAGATATCCAAACTGAAGAAAGACTTGAGTAAGTCCTTTGAGATGAAAGATTTGGGTCAAGCAAAGCAAATACTTGGGATGCGGATCACTCGTGACAGAAAGAGTGGAAAGTTGTGGTTTTCTCAAGAAAGCTACATTGAGAAGGTGTTGAAGAGATTCAACATGGATTAAGTGAAGCCAGTCAGTTGTCTGCTTGGTAGCCAGTTCTACATGACCAAAGAGATGTGTCCAAAGGGTGAGCATGAGTAGAGTTAGATGGAAAAGATTCCTTATGCATTTGTAGTGGGCAGCTTGATGTACGTAATGGTGTGTATAAGACCAGATATTACTTTCCCCGTTGGGGTTGTAAGCCGCTTTCTGTCAAATTCATGGAAGGAACATTGGAAAGGTGTTGAGTGGATATTGAGATATCTCAAGGGCACTTCCAAATCATGTTTGTGCTTTGGTGGAAGTAAGCCCTTACTTGAAGGATACACTGATGCAGACATGGCAGGTGATGTTGACTCGATGAAGTCCACCTCCGGTTATATGGTTACTTTTGCAGGGGGAGCAGTTTCTTGGTAATCAAAGTTGCAAAAGTGTGTTGCCCTCTCCACTACAGAAGCCGAGTATATTGCAGCCACTGAGTGTTGCAAAGAGTTGCTATGGATGAAGATGTTCTTCGACGAACTAGGGCTAAAGCAGAAACAGTTTGTGGTTCTATGTGACAGTTAGAGCGCCATCCATTTGAGCAAGAATCCGAGTTTTCATTCTAGATCCCAGCGCATACACGTGCGTTATCATTGGATTAGAGAAGTACTTGAAGACAAGCATTTGTGTATTGAGAAGATCCATACTAACAAGAAAGGGTTGGATATGATGACCAAAGTCTTACCGAAAGGTAAGTTTGATGTTTGTTGTGCTATTGCGGAATGGCAACACACTCCTCCTGTTAATTTGGAAATTGCATGGAGGTATCCCCCCTCACTATTCGGGAAGGGGAGATTGTTGGCGTTATCCCTCATATGAGGAGAGAAAAGAAGTTCATTCTGCGTGGAGATGTCAGAGCGCGACTCGTGCTCAGATTGGCCTTGACCAAGGCGTGACCCGCACCCATGCCGTAGAAGACTTCTAGTACTTTCAGCGCGACCCAAGTTCAGTTTGTTCTTGCCCGAGGCGCAACCCGCACCCAAGTCTATTTTCAGAAGAAATTTGGGACCGTGAGTTTGCAATAAGAGTTAGAGTTTTTGCAAAACCTAACACCAAGAAAACACAAGAGAGGCAGCACAAAAGTCAGAGAAAACCTAATCTTGAAAGCTATCAAGATTGAGAGATAACCTTTACAGAGAGACAACCCATTAAAGAGATAAGAGTGATCTAGTAAGGTGAGAGACTGAAAGGAGAGATTATAATCTTCCTTCCCATTTTATAAAGAACTAGCTCTTGTGGAAGTAGGCACCATTGGCCGAACCAAGGTAAATCTTTGTGTTGTTGTTTGCTTTTATTGCTTTACATTATTATCTGTTGTTAATAGTTGTTTAGCGAGTTGGGCATGTTAGTATAGGTTGTAGTTGATATTTAGAATAAGTCTGGAGTTGAATTGTGTTCATACAAGTTATCTGTGTAGTAGGGGAATCGATTGGTATTGGTATAATCCCCAACAATCTGGTAACCCCCATTTCTTAAGAATCTGAGAATCATGAGCTCCTCTATTCATGTAACCAGTAGTCATCCAAAAAGAATTCTGAATATGACTTCTCATTTGACATTTGCATTGGGTTAGAGTGATCTTTTTGCCCTCAAAAAGCCATTTATTTCTCTGATTCCAATTAATCACCATACCAACTAATACTGCTGCCTCCCACAATTGCTTTATAAGAGGACTATTCCTTCTATTCACTCTAAGAGCATCTGGCATGTTGTTGAAAGATGTATTAATACCAAACTGACTTGCCGTCCATTCCCACAAGAGTTTAGAGTCCTTGCATTCCCACAATATATGTTATAAGGTCTCGGATACCTCACAACCCCTATAACACCTTGAAGCAATTATAAACCCTCTCTTTTGCAGCCTTTCATCAATAGCTGCACAATTTCTCACCAGTTTCCAGCCAGTACCCGCTATCTTTGGATGAATCCATTTGCACCACACTTTCTTGCTCCACCATGTAGTTGCATTTTTCCTTCTAATGGCCTCAAAAGCAAACTTGATGGAGAAAATCCCTTTCATATCTGGCTTCCAAATACCATGGTCCTCTCCTGCAATGGTAGGTAGTTGATTCATATTCTACCCTACATATAACATTAATTGCCGCAAATTAAAGGGGATTGCCCATTCACCATTAATGATAATGTGACATACTTTGGACCTACACCCCTTTCAATGTTGTGGCAACAGCTGGAGCTTTTGTTTGATTGACTGCTCTCCAATCCACACATCTCTCCATAAATCAACCTGTCCCCGTACCAAGAAGCCACCTAGAATTACTAGTCACTTAAGGCAACACCCATTTAACACCAGACCAAATTGTGGATTTAGTATAATAATCAATGAGCTCTCCATCTCTAGTAAAAAACTTTAGCTTCATGAATTTAGCATAGTCATCCTCTTTGTAAAGTATGTGCCATGCCAGCTTCATTAAAAGAGCCATGTTTAGTTCTTTAAGTCTTCTAATTCCGAGACCTCCTTCTTCTTGTGGCTTACAAACTTTGTCCTATGACACTGTAACAAGCTTCTTTGTGGCAGGGTTGCCAGTCCACAAGAAATTTCTCATAATGCATTCTGCCTCTTTAATTATGCTATTTGGTCATTTATAAACGCCCATATTGTAAACTGGGATGCTCGAGAGAACAGAATTAATGAGAACTCTTCTTCCTTGAAAAGAAAGTAACTTCCCCCTCCAACATGTAATTCTCTTCTTAATCCTATCAAGTAATAGAGTAAAGAATGCTATAGTTACCCTACCCTTAATCAAAGGCACCCTTAGATATTTTTCAGGAAAAACACCCACTTGATTGCCTAGGATTTGCTGTAAGTTCTGCCTTCTATCCATACTCATGCCTCTGACAAACATTCTGCTCTTGTTCTTGTTCATTGACTACCCAGAAGATGCTTGGTATCTCTCTAATAAGTCCGCAATGTTTCCCACACTCCTTGCATCCCCTTTGTTAAAAATGATCACATCATCAGCATATAGAAGATGGGTGGGACTGGCCATGCCTTTGACAACAGTTAAAGGTTTAGTTAACCCTATTACCCTCAAAGTATTAAACCATCTACTGAGAGTATCTTCAGCCATGGCAAAAAGGAGCGGTGATAAAGGATCACCCTGCCTCAAGCCTCTCTCTGGTGTAATATAGCCTATAGGGCCTCCATTGAACAAAATCAAGAGTCTAGCTGAGCTTAGGAGTGCATGAACAAGCTTGTTCCAGTGATATGAGAACCCAAACCTCTTCAACACCTCAAATAAGAAATTCCAGCTCATGGTATTATAAGCCTGGGTAATATCGACTTTGATCGCGATGCTGCCTCCATATCTCTTTGTATCCAATTTATTCACCATTTTCAACGCGAAACCAATACTGGCTTGAGAATATCTGCCTTTAATGATCATAGCAAGGTAAGTTACCAGTAGTGTGTCATTGTATTCCATTAGGAAATCATCTTGAAACTTCTCAGACTCGATAGCTGGCAATCTCCTTTAAAGACTAGAAACGTGCCTGACCAATGAGTTCTCATAAGGAATATCACCTTTTTGCATAGCGAAAGAAATAATGGTGAAGCACTCGATTATGCTATTAAGCATCTTGATGGCGCTATGTATTCCTGTAAGATGTGCAACCAGTTGAGTTGCAGCTGAGCCTCCATCAGATGGTTTAAGATGTGCCACATGATCACCTGAGATCCGTTCTACCTCTACAGTCTCAATAGTGTAACTTGAACGAACAAAGTTTAGCTGTGGGATTCCATTTATGACATGCAATTTACTTTCATAAATGGTTAGAGGAAGATCTTTGTGTGCATGATTGATTGCAGGATTGAGAAGAACATAAAATGGGCTTTCATTGATATCCATTAATGCTTTGTGAATTTCCATATTTGACTCCTGTGCATCACTTCCAGTTGAATACCAACCAAGAATATAGAAGTTTGGGAAAACCTTCTTATAGAGCTCTTGCATCTTTTCCAGAAAAGGACGGTCAAGTGAATTTGTGGGCTCGTCATAGAGGAGCTCAAAGCTGTTAAAGATCTCAACAGTATGTCCCTTCTGGATGCCAATGACACACCCAAAAACCCTTGGTGTTGGAGGCTGAGCTGAGCCTGATGCACCATTGGTGCTGCCAACAAGTCCAAATTGTGACTATGATTTCATTATAGTGTAGTGATCAGAGATATTCAATATGACCAGTGGGATGAAGCTTGAATGTCAATCCACTGCTAGAACTTGAAGTAGTAGCTGATGCCATTCTTCTGAAAGAGAAAGTGTGTCAAGGTCTAGTAATGAATGAAAAAAGTCTAGGGAAGGCATTAAATGCGCATAGTCAGTCCAGGAAATGAAGCAAGAAACACAAGATTTATAATCTATATTTGAAGGTTGTGCTTGTTTGAATGCCAATTGTTTAACAAACGGGGTGGGCCACTTTAAAATCACTCAATGTTTTCCTTCTATAAATCATACACTCACTCTCCAACAGTTGTTGGGGTTAATACCAATACCAATCAATTCCCCACTACACAGATAACTCGTATTTGAACTCAATTCAACTCCAGACAACAATCTAAATATTCTCTACAACCAAACTAACATGCCCAACTCGCTAAACAACTATTAACAACAGATAATAATGTAAAGCAGTAAAAGCAAA
Source organism: Coptis chinensis (assembly GCF_015680905.1). NCBI lineage: Eukaryota > Viridiplantae > Streptophyta > Magnoliopsida > Ranunculales > Ranunculaceae > Coptis > Coptis chinensis. The sequence continues at coordinate 4,839,580 of NC_141464.1, forward strand.
CCACAACACAAAGATATACCGTGGTTCGGCCAATGGTGCCTACTTCCACAAAAGCTAGTCTTTTTATAAAGTGGGAAGGAAGATTACAATCACTCATTGCAGTCTCTCACCTTACTAGATCACTCCTCTCTCTTTACAGGGTTGTATCTCTATAAAGGTTATCTCTCAATCTTGATAGCTTTCAAGATTGGATTTTCTCTGACTTTTGTGTTGCCTCCCGTGTGCTTGGTTTTGCCAAAACCCAAACATATAGTGCCAAACTCGCGGTTCCGCAAAAATAGAATCCTGCCAAATTAGGCATGGGTGCAGGGCGTGCTTGGACTTGTGATGAAATGGGCATGGGGCGTGCTCTTGCCTTGGACGATGTCCAGGTGCTTGAGCGCGTGGCGCGCTTCAAATTGGCTTGTGGAGGGCGCGGGTGCGCTCTTGCCTTGGACAATGTCCAGACACTTTAGCATGGGATGCGCTTCAGAATGGCTTGTGGAGGGTGCGGGGCGCGCTCTTACTTTTCCACACAAGCTGAACTAATTTCTCTCCTCTCCTCATGTGAGGGATAACTCCAATAACATCAATATATTCAGTTATTGGGGGATCACCAATTTATCTATTTTGAAACATAAACCAAACTATATTACAAGTAACTTAAACCATTAAAAGCAAAAATAAAAAAATAAAACCTAAACCCTAAAATTATAAAAAGCCAACAAATAATCAAATATGTAAAGCTTTGTAATACTAAGTTCGATACCTTACCTCAAACAAATGGCTAGCGAGTGAAGTGAGTTTGATTCTACACGTGTTAGCACCCGGGAGCATCGAATCTTTCAGAACAAAACAAAATCACGTAAGGATGCTTGCCAGTGTTGAATCATGTAAGCATGCTTGAACACACGGTATCCTTTTACTTGGGCTTCGAGGAGGTTTAGAATTTACCTCTCAAGTCGTGCTTACATGCTGCCTTGAGGAGAAGGCGACCTCGGTTGGCACTTGATCAAAAATTTAAAACTAAACTAATACTATATTAATATAATAGATTAACTATTTTAAATTGATTATCTAGATTAACTAGAGTCAAATGGACTTAGAGTGTTGATTACCAAGTTGATTCAAAGTGTACAAGCGATGATTCACGACTTGCCTCACACACTCAAACTTCCCAAGGCAATGAAAACTTTAATCCCTTGGTAAGCATATAACTTTAACCAAGTTCAACTCGTGTTCATCCACAAAAATCAATCAAAAACTATGTTTCCTATTTTTTTTTTCATTTTTCTTTTTATCTCTAACTATTACAAACAAGTCCCACTAATTTACACTACTCTATTACAAAATCCAGGTTCGTAGTTTAGGTAAACACTTCAAAACAACTGGAACTGGAAAAAATCAGGTGTTGGTGTGCTGACGTGGACTCGCGGTCGCCCGTCCGGTTCGGTGAAAGTTTGTCGGTTTTCTTCTCCAGCCTCAACTCCTCTCCAACTTGTTGATCCTGAACCCTGATTCGCAAAAAAGTAAGTTATTAATGAAAAACAACGAAATAAAACAACAAAAAATTAAAAAAAAAATAGAAATGGAAATGTGTTTCGACCAAATATGATCAAAACACCAAGTGTTGATCCGTGAGAAAAGTAATTAGAAAAATGATGGTGATCGGGGAAAAGTACCTTGCGGCGGTTTTATTACCCAAATTATCGGTGGGATCAAGTCTCAAGAACGTGGTTTGAATGAAAAATAGTTTGATATTTATATAGGTAGAGTAGAGAATCCTTGTAGCTCAAGTAATCTTGTAGCTTGAGCAATTGTGATAGACTATAATTTTCAACCGATAATTATCTCTTTGATAAGAAATGAATCGGACATAAATTAACGTACATTAATGGAAATGTGGCTAAGGTTCAGCCTTAGACAAAAGTTAAACAAAAAATTGGGCTTTTCAATTAAAATAAAGTGGAGAAATGGGTCGAAACAAAATGTAAGAATGGTGCTTCCTCCTTAGATGCTTAACCAAGCACTCTTGCTCCTTCAATCCCCGACAGCGGTGCCATTTGAAGTTGTGTACATAAAAGTATCTTCAAAGTTGATTTGAAAGTGGTTAATCCTCGATTGTTTAGAGTTTGAATGTGGGAGTTGAAGAAGAAGGAATGTAGACTCTTAGTTTAGAACTTGTTTAGTTTTTTTTAGCTAATGAAGAATATGAAAACTTAAGTTGTAAGATGGAAATGACATAAAAACATTGAAAGAAAGTATTGAAATGAATATTGAAACAAAGAACAACAAAATAAGATTGATTGATTGATTGAAATATGCAAAAATAACAAGATTGAAATGAAAGAAATGAAGAACAAAAAAGTAAAGACTAGAAATTAAATCCTACAAACCAATTGGTTTGGACCCTAAATGCAATGGATACCTTCTCTCTCCCTAACTTTTAGATTATATACCCCTACTTTATGCCTTTTACTAATTTGCCCTTCTCCATTACATTTGAGACACATCACACATCACACATCACACATCACACATCACACATCACACTTCACTTTATGCTTTTGTTTTTTGCTTTCTTCTTGACCAAGATAGGTTTTGAAGAATGCCATATTTTTAGATAAGGGCCTCCGATCCATCTCTGGTCTTCTGAGTTGATGACTTTGACCTTTGACTGTGACATTTGACTTTGGCCGTTAACTTTGACTTTTTCATAGCAGCTTCTGGTCTTCATAATAAGAATGATTAAGGCTCATTTTGGTGCTAAGACGCAACTTTTATGAAAAGTGGTCTGAAATTCTCTGTAACATGAAAAAGACAATAAAAGCTAAGAGTTGTCTTTTCATTAAACATAAGAAAGACTGTAATGCAATAATATAAGGGTAATAAAATGCACATTTGGGAGCTGATCATGTACATTATATATAGTATACGTATTACGTCATATATAGAATAAATACATTTACCACAATCATATTGTTAGTTAGCATTGCACATATTTATTATCCTATATATACATGTGTAATATATCAAGCACATACACGTGTATTAGTTAATATATATAGTGTATTAGCTAATTCATAGTATCGTGTGGATATTGACATTATTATTAACATTTATAATACACATGTTCACTTAATTGGCATAGTATATAATGTACTATGCCTTGTTTTGCACTTTGGATACTATACAATTTCCTAGTCACATAACTACATTGTACTATCAAAAAAATTTGCACTTTGATACTTGGAACTATTTCAGGTCATTTTGTGCTGATGTGGTCGCCATCCTATACCACGTGTCTGCCCATTTAGACATGTGGCATTATTTGTGTCACACCCCGAATTTCGACAGAATTCGGAAAAAACAATATTTGTTCCCGACTCTTCGATCTTCAAGGTGTGACACACTCTCAACTCCCAAAAACCCATAAACAGTTTAAATATGCGGATAATTAAAAACCAATAAAAATTTTAACTTAAACAAAAGTCCTCTTCATTTACAAAAATTACAAATAAGATTAGGTTACAAATCTCTTTTCAATAACTCTTTATTTAAATACAACTGAAAATATAAAACAACATTTGTCTCAACTAAAAATCTATTACACCTTAAGGAAAAACAAAACATATCCTGAATGCGACGCTAATGCAAACCACAAGCAGCAACCAACCTTCTTCAACATGAAACCTGTCAAGACTTATCAACTGTGTTCATTTAATGAACACACCTGATAAGCAAACATGCAAATCGGGTCAGCATTATAAAAATACTGGTGTGAGTAGCCCTAAAATAAAACATATACTTATACATATATATACACAATCCATAAGGCAGTTAGTTCCTCCACCGAGGCGCCTTAACTTTCAACAACTAATACGACATCCTTAAGTACAATAAGTAAGGCAAGTAGTTCCTCCACTGAGGCGCCTTAACTTCCCACTAACCACACTACAAACCAAACCATACGCATAAAAAAAAGGCATTTAGTTCTTCCACGAGGCGCCTTAGGTTCTAACTAAACTAATAACCAGCCAAGCATATTCTATACTTACAGCATTTCATGCTCAATTACAGAGTGGGTTGTCTCTGCCCAAGTAATTAGTTTGACCCACACTTCTGCAAAACCATATACAATCATCTATCTAAAGATACATCATTAACCAACATATTACCATAATTATATTAATTAAGGCTTTCTTTGCGTGTCCCTAAAATCACGTCGTAACTATGTCTTACCTAGTTTCCCTGACTACCACAATCGCTTCCCAACGCCGAACATGTACATCCACATGCCTCCCCTCACATAATGAACCACTCCGTGCGTAACTACCCTGAGCGAGATGCCGAACACTAGGTAACCCTCACACGAAAGCCATTATGTGAGTACTTCCATTATTCGGCATAAAATATCGCGCGTCTCGTTCTAATTTTGTGAACGGAATAATCAAGCCACCATTCGGCTACGCCAGAGGGGCCATTCAGATTTACTGAAACGCCAGAAGGGCCAATCAAATTACTTTCGCCTAAAGGGCCATTCAGATTCACTAAAACACCAGAAGGGCCAATCATATCACATGAGTTGTGGTAGCTAGGTTCTAGGATTTTCATTACGAAATTTATTCAAGTGTCATACATTTATGACTCATAATAATTCCACTATATCACGTGCAGGTCAAATACCTTATTGCACTAAGCCACAATATTTAGAAATATCTCAATTATATCTCATAACCACTTTCATTCTTTCACGTGCCAATATATTATTGCACTACGCCACACTCCCGTGGAAAATATCCACAAATACTCTACTACCTCCTAGTAGCATCTCACATATAAAATAATGGAGCGTTTATACATTTATTTCTCCAAAACTATTGCGGTTATATATATATATCCCAACATATTATATAATGTCACAATTACTTCAAGTGTATCGCATAACATTTTTATAGCGTTTTAGGAATTATTATATCTCCTAAAGTTTCTATCTCATCACGTGTCAAAATATACACAATATCAACGTCAAATCTTTCTTAGATAATGACAACCAAATTTATACAAGCTTCCACATCATTTTAGCATTAGATTTGTCCACACAATTTACAACATAAAACGTAGCACAATTAAACAGTCCAGAGTCCACAATCAAATCCCAAAAATCTAAAGTCCATGAATCTAAGTCCGTATGTAGTTTAATACTCATAAAAACATATATATCTAAGTGTTATTATCAGAATTCCCCTCTTGTTACGTGCCAATATTTATATGCTTTACACACTACTTACGTCAAATCTTAATTAGATAATGACAAACAAGATTATACAATGTTCGACAATATTTTATTACTACATTTGTCCATATTCTTAATTATATGAAAAACTGGAAAAAGTCAACATTCCACAGTCAACGGTCAACTGTCAATGGTCAACGGCCAAAGTCAAAGTCAACACATCATTTCCATGTTCAACAGGTTCAGGGTCATAGCCATGGTTCATGGCTAAGGTCAAAGGTGCATGGCTCGTGGGCTCATGACTAAGGTAATGGTTCGGACCCAACTAGCCAAGCCCAAACCCATACCTTAGAACCCGACCCCAAAAGTCTAAACCAACTTATTATTCAACCTGACCCAATTGGGGACATAAGGACCAACCCACATAAAATTAGAAACCGCCTAAAGAAAACACTAGTTAGTTCCGGCCCAAACTTAAACTAAACTGGTCCAAAACTCAAAATTAATCCGGCCCAACCACTAATTAGTGTTTAGGCCCAAAACGGAAATCAGAACCGGCCCAACCAAAACAAAAGGTTTAGGCCCAAAGCCCAACCGAAATAGACTTGTACTAGTGAAATGGGGAGCACTGGATCTCTCCCTCTGTCATCTCCTTCACAGCCACCACCAGTTGCCAAAATTGGCCACCCCAACCTCTACTCCTCCGCCCATTTCAACCTAACGGTTTCAATCCCTATAACAACCCCTACAACTTTAACAAAGCCAAAAACCTCACCTCCTTAATCCTTCATTTTCATCAAACCTAGATCTAGAAATTTCTTGCCGCCATTAATAGCTTCTACAAGCTTCGACAGCCCTCCTCCCGACGTCAAAACACATACCCGACACTTCCCAACAACAACCAAAACAATAACACTTCACCTACTCTAATCTACTGTGCGATTTCCTCTAACCGCCATTAGCACTTTTTACAGAGCTTCAGCAAAGCATGAACTGCCCCACTCCTCTCCAACTGATCTCCACACCAATTAATCTCGACGGCATTACAACCCCTTCCCTAATCACAATTTAATCAACACCAAACCCAACAAAACAACAACAAAGATAAATTAAAGAAAACAATATGAGCTCGCGCCTCCATTAACCCCTGTTCAGAGCTTCAACAGTCCACCCTCAATTTTCAATCCCGACGTCCAACCAACACACCACATACAAAACATAATAAAAGTTCAAACAGCAAACCGAGACAACTTCTCTCGTCTCAAGACCGATGGCGACTTCTTTTCGAAGTTCCAATGGTTTGGACGGTTTCAAAGATAACCAAAACAATATACTAATATTTAGCGGTTTAATAATAACGATACATGGCGAAGAATAATGGACAGTAAAATTGAATGAAAACATCGGACCAGAATTGTTTACAGATACGGTGAGGTAGAAAACTAACTACTCACCTGTATTAAAACTCAACTCGACGAAACCCTAGTCGTCCGAATCGTCGCGCTCCAACGCTCTAGCAATCCCGCTTCTATCTCTGCCTCCATTTTTATTATATTTTATTCTCTAAAAACCCTATTCTCTAGAACAATGTGATTATATACTTGGGTTTGAAACCCAAACCCAATACAGACTCGAGCCCAGAAATCAGGCCCGCGTATCCCAAATCCAATCTAATCAAATATTAAATAAATAATTAAATTAATAAATAAATAAATAAATAAATACGTATTTTAAATACGGGCGTTACAATTTGTGCATGTGGAACACACGTGATTTGTGTTGAAGGTTAGAAAATGCGAAAACTTGAAATTGTGAATTTAAAATGGTCAAAATGGTCTACAGTGAATGGTATAACCTTCTTCCTCTCTTCTCCTCTATTTCAAAACCCTAACTCTCAAAACCACTTACAAAATGTCCTCCTCCTCTATCAATTCGAATCGTTCATGCTTTTGTGGAAAGCCATCTCCTTTAGTAATCTCAAAGACTGTTGGTAATTTGGGAAGAAGATTTTGTGGTTTGATAAGAAAGAATTTACATATAATTGAAGGACATTAGATTAGAGATGGAAAACAATAGATAATATGGGGGAAAAACAGTACTTATCAAGATAAAAACTCTCTAAATCATATGATAAAGAGGAGAGTAGCTGTGTTCGTTCCACTTTAGTTCGTACACTACTTGAATGCAAATCTAAATTAGTTAAATGCTTTTACTAGTGAGAGTAATATGATGTGAAAATGGTAGATAAATAGTAGATAAACAGTGAATTAATGTATGAGAGAAGATATTAGAAGGGGTTTAATCTGCCACGCAATTCGATTGACTATTAGTTAGTATCGAATCGTTTGTTTTAATCCCTAGTGAATACCAAGTCCTCTCGGATCAAATCTCTTTGGTGGTGGCTCTAAACTCTAGTTCTACGTTATGAGCTCTATCTCTAGACACTCACAACGAAGAACTTGAAGTTCTTAAGGCAAAACAATACTAAACTAATGCTTAATCATTCTCACATGGCTTCATAAACCTCATCTAATGGAGGCTTACCCTTGTGTCATAGGAATCATGCTAACTAAACAATAATAACAAGACATAATGAAAAGAGGCTTTGACTTGAATTGAGAAGCTTTATTGCTAAGATTTAATGGAGGCTACAATGCTAAATTATTCTAACCCTAAACTAAACTAAAACTAATTATAACTATGAGGTTGAGAAAATTTATTATTAAAACTAAAACTACTGAGGGTTTGCTAGAAGAGGAGTATTAAGTTTAATCTTAACCCTCTTTATATAGGAGAGGGTTACCGTTATATTTTCGTGCATGTGCTAAAAAGGGGGACTTTGGGCCTCTAATGTGAGCTCAAAGTCCATTAGGTTAAGTCTAAAGATGCTATAGTTGTTGGAAATTACTTCCATACCATTTTCATCTACTTTTATAGCTCTGATTGGGGCAAGGTTTGGTCCATTGGAAAAATAATTCTGATTTGGTCGTTTTGACATAAAGTAGGCCCAATTCCGAGGCTCGAGTCCAAAGATACGACCTATTTAAGTTTTATTGACTTTTATATTCTTTTTCTACCCGGATTGACTTTGACTTCCCAGCTTTGACTAGGCTTGAAAAAGGCTTTTCTCCATGATTATTGGGCTTTAAAGGTAGAACTTCCTCAGCAATCATCTTGACTCGTTTTTCATGCAAAAGTGGTGCTTTTAATCACCTAATCAACTTCAAGTCCTTAAATGCACAAAAACACGTAAACAATACTAACTCTTATTTATTATAAACATAATTGGCATAAGTAGAATACTATTAAGGGGTTTAAACTACACTTTTGGGTACTTATCACACCACCCCCAAATAGCATTTTGCTTGTCTTCAAGCAAAGATGAGAAATAAAGACAAATAAGTGGGCAAAAATGTGGTCCCAACTAATCTCGTTTCGCGGAGTGCGATTGCATTGACCATATGCAATAAGGCCTTAAACCACTAGAAATTCCCTAGTGGACGAGTTATAGGCTCATGAGAGTTTTCCAGAGAAGGTACTCACAAACTTCATTTATACTACAATGACTAAGAGATAAAAATAAAATTTCCTAATTAATCTTAGATATCTATACATCTCTATAACAATATAATAAAAACAATGATTTTGAAATAACCTAAGCTAATACACAATAATAATCAAATCATCTAAAGATACACATGCATGTTATGAACTATGTTATGAAATGCAATGGCAGGTCCGTTTATGAAACTTTTGGAATATCGTTCTTAAGTAGGTCCTCACAATTTGTCAAGACAAAAATACTATGATTTTTCCACTCAAGTTAGCTCACTCCAGTGTGCAGTGGGCACACATTTCCTCACAATCTCAATGACGTCTAAAGGAGCCGAGGTTGATCAATCACATCTACCACTTACTATCACACCAAATTAATCCTAATTGAGCTATATGTCTTTATTAGGTGATACGGGGCTGGGGTGATGATTTAAGAAAAAACATAATGGATATTCAAATAAACAAGTATGAGATAATAGGGTCTTCAATTACATGTAACTAGAGAAAACCTTGTTCTTACTTTGCTTCTACACTTAATTTCCATCCTTATCCTTTTTATTTTGGCTTTTTGACTCCTTTTATTCTATTTTTTTTTTGGAGTTTTTGTTTTATTTCTATTTTATTTCTTTTTCTTTTCTGAAGCAACTAAATAATTTTGGTTTTCCAGGATCTTTCTCGTTATTTTCTTGACTCATCCTATTTCTCAAACTCATTCAAGATAGTTAGGCTTATTTTTATTTTTATTGGTTTAAAAGATCATGGGTAAATGATTTGTGGTTGTGAAAATGCTAATGAAAAAGGCTCAGTGGGGTGACTAGCGGATAATTACTTATAGGTATGAATTTTTAGCTATATCGATAAAAAAAGGGCCTAAATTCTCGCTTAGGATATCGATCGTGAGAAGATATACTCCTTCATAAATAATACTACAATTTTATGGTCATTACTACGACAAGCCATGGCTTCAATCCATTTAGAAACATAGTCTACAGCTACAAAAATATAAATGAAACCATGCGAGATGGGAAACGAACCCATGAAATCATTACCCCAGACATAAAAAATTTCCACTATAAGAATGGGATTTAGGGGCATCATATTACGTTGAGTAATACGCCCAAATTATTGACATATAATACACGTTTTGCAGTGTGCATGAGCATCTTGAAAGAGGGTCGGCCAATAAAAACCGCATTGAAGAACTTTGGCGGCAGTTTTCTTTCCACTAAAATAACCCCCGCATGATTGTTCATGGCAGAAGGATAAGACTTTATTGTGCTTATTAGCCAAGGAATCAAATAAGACAGTTCCCAATCAGAACAGGATCAAAGTACCTAAAAAACATCAAATTTTCAAAGCCTGTATCTGCTAAACCTATACTCCAATAGCAACAATTGAACCATCAGAATGATCAGTGCAATGAGCTCTACATATAGGTGGAAATTTGTAAAAATCAACTTTTGGACTTGCTACTGGTCGAAGTATGAGGGACCCACTACGCAGACCCATAGAAATTGGTGACCAAGCTTACAAGTTAAGCTTCCGCACAAGTAAAGTTGCATTGAAATAAATCAAAGACTTTTGTGCATAACTTGGCACAAAAGTCATCAAATTTGATGAGGTGGTTTGAAAGTTGATTTTGGAGACAAAGTCTAGATTAGGTGGCTTGATTCGGTGGATGCAAATTAAGCTTTAGGCTTGATTAGGTGGAAAATGATTCAACTTTGGCAATAAAGTCCTAATTAGTTGACAAATGATGTGGTGGCATGAAAGAAAAATCAAATGGACATTAAATGATGTAGTTGAGAGTTGGAAAATTTACGTAGGATGAAAGAAAATGAGCACTCTCATTTCCTATAAAAAGAAGGCTTCATAAGCAAGGAATAACTTTTGCTCCATAGTGTAGGTTTTAGTTGGAGTTTAAAAGTTTCTATATAAGGTTTAAGTTTTGTAATTTGGTTAATGTGTAGTTGTGAACAAAGCTTTTTTATGTCTTATTATATGTTCCAATATTGTCTTTATATCTAAATTAGAAGTTATTGTCTTTTTTCTATTTCCATTTACAACCAATAGATTTATTGATTAGGTTCATATTTTAGTAACTTGCAAATTAAGTCACTTAGAAAAATAGGTTTAAAAAAATATTTGTAAAATCCTGCTCACATAAGTTCCTCCTAGAGAAATTTCTGTTTGGTTGTCAATTTGAGTTCTAGCCTTTAGGTTCGGAACGAAACCCTCACTCCAAGTATATTGGAATGTGCATGTGAGCGAGATATTTGAATAAATGTACTCGAGTGTGTATTGAGAATTGAATCTTAAAATGTGCAAAAAGTGCAACTGTCAATTGGCGCCGCTGCCGGGGCTGGCTGGTGATAGGGCAGATCCAAAGTTAGGGCAATCATTGGCTCAGAGAAAATATGTTGTGTGTCTCCAACTGTGATTATGAACCCATTTAGGAATAAACCGTGTTCATGGTTGCCACTGCCGGGGACGTGTTCATGTCAATTGACAATCATCTTGAGGATCTAACGTCAAAAGACTCAACATGTATATACTCGTGTCTTTTACATTTTCCCTTTGCACTACTAGTGTGCACAAAGAGATTCGTGTTCAACCTCGAATGTTGCCTACTTAGGACACGGGCAATAGATTCCACCAGGCCAACCCCTAGCTGTTTGCTATTTGATTTCGTTTCGGGGCGGTTTGAGGCTATACCATATGTAATAAGGGTAAGATTATTAGACCGTTGCGACCCTAGCATGGTCAAGGATGGTACCGTCCTGCACCCTAGGCCCCCAAAACATAAAGGTTAAGCCACAGTCTGGTTGGATTGGGTTCGCTTTAGAGCCGACATGACAGTTGCCTAAGATTTTATGTGGAGAGTCTTCTGGTTGTCCAGTGTTGCAAACACGTTAATCTCCCCTTGTATATTTGTATATATTTCCTAATAATAATAATAATAATAATAATAAAAATAAAAAGACGAGATCCAGTCCCGTACTTGAGTTTTTTTTAGCCCACGCGATTGCTACTATGTTCTGCATGCTTTCCAGGCTTGGACCAAAAAAAAATTTCGACCCGATCCACGTCACGTTCTTGAGATTTTTAGCCCACATGATCTCTACTATTCCGCACGCTTTCAAAAACGGTCCTATCTCCCCCTATAAATATCGACCCTCCTCCTATTACGTCACTCATCCCGTTCTCTACCTCTCCAAAAATTAATTATTCCACACTCTACTCTTTTTGGGAACAACGTGGACAGGACTAACCCAGTCACTATCAGAGATAGGGTATATGATATCGGCACCAAGTAAACGTAAAACTTCCTCCCTCACCACCTTTTTCATGGCGGGGTTAAGGCGCCGCTACGGTTTTCGCGATGTCTTAGTGCGGTCATCTAGATGTATGTGATGCTTGCATACACTAGGGTATATTCCTTTGATATCATCTAAGGACCATCTAATAGCGGAGCTATGTTCACGAATGACACGAATCAAACATGCTTCTTTGTCGATAGTCAAGTGAGAAGAAATTATTATAGGGTGACTACCATCGGGATCGAGATGCACGTACTTCAAATCAGAGGGTAAAGGTTTTAAATCCGGAGTTGGAGGAGTGGGGATCAAGGATTCGTGAGGGGCCGTCTCTTCAATGGAAAAGAGTGAGTCCGGGTCTTCTAAATCAGTTGGCAATGCAGTAGTAGGATCAAATAGTGGTACTGACTTTAATAATGCATGGATATCCTTAATGTACGAGTCATCATCAAACTCATGATTATCAAAAGAAAAAAATTGGTGTACCTCGTTTGGGGGAAAAGAGTTTCTAAAATATTCCTGTGCCAGACTATCAACCAGGCTAATCTCACCCTTAATATTAGGATTGGGAAGTTGTTTCATTAAGTTGAATACATTGACTTCTACAGAAAGGTTCCTGAAAGACATTGTCATTGAACCATCCCAACAATTTATTAGAGTGTTAGCAATTGCAAGAAATGGACGTCCAAAAATGATAGGAATGGAGTCACATGCAACTTTGGTATCTAGAATTACAAAATCGACGGGGTAGTAAAAATCTTGAACCTTGACTAAGACGTTTTCTACGATGCCCTTTGGGTACTTGATGGAGCGATCCGCGAGTTATAGGGTCATGTTTGTAGGTTTTAATTCATGGAGACCTAACTTCTTAAATAAGTAGTAGGGAAGTAGGTTAACATTGGCGCCTAGGTCTTAAAGTGCGGTAGCGGTATACTTGTCGCCCAACGTGCATGGTATAGTTGGTCTAGCTACCTGGGTCTTTGTATTTAACCACACCATTGGTAGTAGTAATGGAGGGAAACTGCTCAGTGAGGAAAACTTGTTGAGGAATATTCGTTCATCGTTTGTTGGTGCACATGTCTTTCAAAAACTTGGCATGCTTGGGCAAATGCTTAAGTGCATCTAGAAAAGGTAGGTTTATGGTCAAATTTTTGAAGGTTTCTTGGATCTCATCGAAATGTTCGTCAGGTTTGTTCTTTGCCAAACGGGCAGGGAACGGAGCTTTTGGGCGGAATTTCGCATATGGTTCAGTGGCGTCTTTCCCTAGGGACGTGGATGTAGATTCGGAAGGAACAACTTCGTTTGCTATAGGTTGTGAGGTAGGAGTTGGAAGGATGTCAGCTGCGACTTTCGTTAATTTGACGTCTTGCATACGTATGTGATTGTCGATGGTTCGGCCAAAATGAAGAGTGGTGATGGCATTTACCTCACTCTGGCTGGGATTACTAGATCTTGGTGTATTGTTAAGTTCAAAGGCAGTGTTTGTTGGCTTAGGGTTTGGAACTGCTTGGCCAGGAAACACTCTCTTTTGACTTTTATCCTGTGTTAATAGCTAAAGAGACTGTTGGATAGATGTTAGGATTTGAGATTGTTAATTCATGTAAGTTAGAAAAGTTTCAGGTGTTTTATCGGCAATGGGTTGTCCCAGTGAAGCAGCAGGAACAAGTTCACGGTTATTGTTTACAGGTTGATTTTGGTAGCCATATCCTTAATTAGCGGGAACATGGCTGCGGTTGTTTTGGTACCCTATATTGGTAGTGTTGGGAGATTGACTTTGCCCTTACTGGAATTGTGGAGGATTTCATTGATAGTAGGAATTGTAGTTCGTGGGTGGTCGTATAAGAACGTTGTTGAAACCCGGAGGAGTTGGTTGTTGGGCAGGGGGACGCTAAGCCAAATTCGGATGTTGTTGCCAAAGTGCATTAGGGATGTTAAAAGCACAAGCCTCTTCAGATGGTTGGGGAGGGCACTCGTATGCCAAAAGACAATAAAAATCGAAGTGCTCAGGACTTAAGCAAAGAAGACATAGGGAAGCGTTGGCAGCCATGACTTGTTTGGGTTTTTGATCATTTACTTGAACTGCAAGAGCATCGACCTTTTTTGTTAGGGACTCGATTAGAGTTTTTAATTCCGGATCGGGTTTGACCTCGAACATAGACGTAGCTTTGGTAGGAGTGTCTTTAGAAGATCTGGAAGAATCAGTGTTTCTCTAATGAGTGTTTCATGAAGCCTGTTTCTCAAGAAAAGTGTAGGCTTCAGTAGCACCTTTGTATATGAAACAACCGCCGTTCATGATATCTAATGTTTCCTTTTGATGGTCAGAGAGACCATTAAAGAATGAACAGACTAAGACAGCGGTGTCGAGTTAATGATGGGGACATTCGAGAAGTAGATCAGTAAATCTGCTCCATGCTTCCGTAGAGGATTCTTAGGGATGCTGGCGAAAGAATTGAATCTTCTGAAGCATCTCTGTAGTTTTCTTCTGAGTATAGAACTTTATCACGAATGCTTGTACAAGTTTGGCCCATGTGTCAAGGGATTGCGGCGCTTCGCCCGCGAGCCAAACTGAAGCTTTATCAGCTAAGGTGAAGGGAAACAACCTAAGCAAGACTTGTTCATTGGTAATGGTCGGATGATGGAACGTGGTGGCTACTTGCTGCATCCGACGAAGATGATTGTATAGTTTTTAATGGTCTAAACCATGTGATAAAACATAAAATTGAATAGAATCTTAAATATCAATGTTAACAACACTAATACGTAATCCTACCATTCTTACGTTTAAATCAAAATCTCTTACTCTCAAAACATAATCATGCAATATATAGAGTAAGGATTCGTTCCACTCTCAATCTATCAAGACTAAATAGAATTCAACTACTCAAACCCAAAAGGAACAATGGTGAGAGTAATGATTTGATGTGAAATTTCTATTCTACCATTCCCAACAATTGAATCTAAACAAGACATAATATAAAGATTTGAACTTTATTTGTTTAAACTCAATTCGAAACTACTCATGCAATAATTAAATTAAACTAATAATGACAAATAAGTAAATCTAAGGATTTAAGCTAATAAATAAATGAAAATGAAACTAGATTATGGATAACTAATTAACTTTATTTATCTAATAGAACAATAAGAACAAGATATGATTGAATGAATAACAACTATTTTATTTATCTAATGAATGATATTCAATGATTTAAATAACTAATCTAAAACAAAGAATGAAACTAATTAATGGAATGAAAACTAAGTAATTAACTAATCTAGATCTAACTATCTTTTTCTAACCCTAAACTCCATTAACATTAGCTTCTAACTAACTGCCATTAACAAAGAGTCAAGCTTTTGTTTTATACTTTCAGATCCAAAATCGTGCATGGGCTTGGAGCCATGTTTTGGGCCGGAAAATCGGGTCCAAAACCCAATTTCTTTAGTCCAAAATGGGCTCTTCAGCTGCAGTGGGCTTCGACAAACATTTCGTCCACTTCTGCTCCTCTGATTGGGTCAAGGCTTAGACCATTGAAAAGCTCTTTCGAGCGGTCGTTTTGACATAAGGTAGGCCCAATTCGGAGGTCCGAGTCAAAGATCTGACCTTTGGAAGTTCTGCGACTTGTGCAATTTGTTTACGCCCGTGTTGACTTTTCAGCTTTTTGACCGGGCTTTACAAAGGCTTTGTCTCCTTGAATCTTGGCCTTTATTCACAGAACTCCTTAGCAACTGACCTTTGCTCCTTTATCTCGCTAAAGTGGCGCATTTATGCACATAATGGAGTTTGAAGCCTGAAATGCATAAAACACGTGTCGGTATTAACTCTTAACTATTACTCACATAATTAGTCTAAAAAGTATGATGGTTAAGGGGTTAAAACTACAGTTTTTGGGCTCTTATCAAACCACCCCAAACAGCATTTTGCTTGTCCTCAAGCAAAGATGAGAAATTAGAATAAGTGACCAAAAATAGAGTTCTATCTACTCTCATTTATTTGAGTGCGATTGCATTGACCATATCAACAAGGCCTTAAACCACTAGGAATTCCCTAGTGGGCCGAGTTATAACCTCGTGAGAGTTTTCCAATGAAGGTACTCACAAACTTCATCTATACTACTGGCGACTAAGAAATAAAACTATTGTTTCCTTATTTATGTCTCAATTATCTATATATCTCACTAGTAATGAATACAGAATAATCATGTCAAAACCTAAGCTAATATATGCATAATAATCAATCATCTATGATACAAATATATATACTATGAGTAATACTATGAAATGCCTAGCGAGGTTAGTTTTGAAAACTTCGGAATAAGCGTCCTTAAGTAGGTCCTCACATGAATGTCAAGACAAAACCACTCGATTTTTCGCTCGGGTTTAAGCTACTCCGGTGTGCGGTGGGCACACTTTACCTTACAATCTCAATGACAAACAAAAAGCGAGTCGATCAAACATATCTCGCCACTTACTATCCCACTAACCTATTCCTAATTGAGCTAGAGGTCTTTATTAGGTGTTGGGGATTAGGAGATGGTTTAAGAAGGAAGGAAATGGATATTCAAAAGGACAAGTCTGAGATAATAGAGTCTTCATATTATGTAACTAGAAAACCTTGTTATTTACTTTTGCTTCTACACTTTGTTTCCATCCTTAGCCATATATATTTTTTTTTTTTTTTCTTTGGCTTTTGACTCTTTTTATTCTATTTTTTGGAGTTTTATTTTATTTCTATTTTTATTTTTCTTTTCTTTGGATGGAAACTTCTTTTCTTTATTTTTAAGCAATTAACTAACTTTTTTTTTACACGGTTTTCTCTTCTTCTTTCTTCCTCATTCTATTCTCGGACTTATCTAAATTGGGTAGGTTTATTTTTTTTTTTATTTTGTTTTGTTTTGTAACAGGGTAAAGGATTTGTGGTTTATGAAAGGGCTAATGAAAGGCTCGATTAGGCTGACTAGCGGAAAATATACTTAGGTCAGAATTTCTAGCTATATCGATCCAAAAAGGGCCTAAATTCTCTCTTAGGACATGGTATAGTGGTCAAGCAAGTGGGCGTGTGATTTCTCTATTCGAATATACTTCTCCCTTGTGTCATTTCTCAAATGTTTCACTCATATAAGGCTTTAGGCTATATTCTCACAGGATTTGTAGAATAAGTACTCTAGCCTAGATTTGAAACTTCTTGCCAAACAATCATAGATACTCATGTAATATATTTATAGATAGATGCAAAGATTATTACCTACATATTAATCTAAGTTTCTAAAAACTATTCTAATTTCGTGAGACTTCTAGATTATTAAGAGCATAGAGAAATAAACAATACCAATATTCCTAAGTGTATAGCATAAACTTTTTATTTTTATTTTTATTTTTTATTTTTATTATTTTTAAGACAAATAATCGTAATATATAACCTAATATGTGCTTAACATTTACATCGTGTTTCTATACCACCCCAAACAATTTGGGAGAAGGGGTTCATGAAACAATTCAATAGCACAATTAAATTATGTAACTAACTAATTTTTATAATTTTTAACATTTTATAAATAAAAGTCGTAATTTACATCCTAAAAGTGTCTAATTTTTGCAAATGTTTCTATCCCACCCCCAAACAATCGAGCGCTTTGTCCTCAAAGTGTAAAGAGATAAGGAAAGAATTTACCATAGAAGCGTGGCAAAAATTGGCGCATGCACAATGAGAAATATTGTAAAGATGATATGATAATATGAAGCACAATGAAACTGGTACGTACTAACTAACACAAACTCTATTGGAGTAAACATGACAGGCTTAGGGTGGCAACAAGATTTGAAATGAATACCAAAATACGCCACCCCCAAATAAAATTGGAAAACTCTTTTTAAGTTTGAACATTTTTGTTTGGCCTATACTCCAAAAAGTTGGTATTGTACGAAAACTTGGGTCTTTTAAAGTCAGATTCCCTAGACTTAAAGTTATATATATGTATTAACATGCAGTTTCCCATATATCAATAATCTAAACAATTGTGGATCTTTCCATAAATAATTAACATGGAATGTACCATCAAACAGAATTAAGCACCAAGATTTCCTATGACGTAGCTTAGTGGAATGAGAGCAAAGCCTTATAGATCGAAACCCTAATCGAGTATACCGTTTCTTCTTTGTCCTCCTACGATGGGGATGCCAAGTAAATGAACGTGAGAAAATTAATGGTTGTGGAAGATACGTGGGATGTGGATAATTTTTAGAAGGAAAAAATGAAAAAAATGAAAAAGTGTCAGGTGGCTTGTCCCTGGGTGTTACTTCTTCACCAGTTGGTTTTAGATAGTTATGAAGCATAGGAGAAACGCCAAGGTCAAGTACAAACTCAATGGTTCTTTGAAAAGGTAGAGGGCGAGGAACATTCGTGATGGAAGGTGAATGAGTGACATGAGGATGTGAGGTGGGTGAATGGTGTTCAACTAGTGTTCTTAGTTCTATATCATCAGAGGCTTTGAGATATGCAAGACATTCCTCAATAGGTGGGTAAGAAGAATCTTTGGGATATAGGGTGAAAAATTCTTACGTCATTTTCAAGAGATGAATGGATGTCGATAGGAGAGAACTTCGTTTTTGACAAAAAGGGTTGCAAAAGAGTGAAGGAAATCCTCCTTGATGTTATCTACGTCTAGGGAGTAGAAATTGTGATCCTTGTCTTCTTCCATAAGAGGGGTATCTACTAGTGTGGGGACTAAAGTGTCGGCCGCACTAATGTGAGGTACAAAACTCTCAATGGACTTCACTTCCATCTACTAGGCAAACCTAGTTGTCCCTGTTTTTGTCTAAACATGTTAACTTCTACGAAAGATTTCCAAAAGAAAGAGTCATTGAGCCATCCGACAATTGATTTGGGCATTGGCGGTTGCCAAGAAAGGGCGCCCTAAGATGATGGGAATGGAATCATGAGCAACTTCTGTGTCAAGAATAACAAAGTCGGCTGGATAGTAAAAATCCTGAACTTTAACGAGAATATTTTCAATTACACCCTTGGGATACTTAATAGAACGATCGGCTAACTGCAAAGTCATTTTGGTTGGTTGAAGTTTTGTTAGACCTAGTTGTTTATATAAATAAAAAGGGAGTAAGTTAACACTGCCCCGGTCTAATAAAGCGGTTGTTATAAAGGTATCACCTAAGGTGCATTATCAAATGGGGCGACCGAGGTCCTTGTACTTAACAATTCCGTTATGTTAGGATAAAGAGGGATATTGTTGATTAAGAATGCTTCGTGGGGTATGTTGGTTTTCCTCTTCTTGGTGCACAACTCTTTTAGAAACTTAGCGTGTCGGGTAGACTTTTTATAGCATCTAGAAAAGGTAGGTTGATAGTTAGATTTTTAAACACTTCTCTAATCTCATCAAAATTTCGTTTTTTTAGACACAATTAGTCTCTCGGGATCACGGTGGTTTATCTTTATGCCTAATATGAGGGGAACATATTTGTTAACCGTTGCTTTATCTTTTATCACTTCGAACTAGGTTTCCATATTGGAACCCTACAGTGTAAGTCTTCACTTTCTATTATTGGGTCTTGTAATATTTTCCCTTTTGGTTGTGGTTTAAGCTGGTACTTCTATAGTTGTAGGGTCTTCGGTTTCTATTATAGTATTTGGTATGGTATCATTTTTAGTTTGCGGGTAATCTTTAGGCATAGTCACTTGGTTATCAACTACTCTCCCTGAGCGAAGGGTAGTAAGAGTCCCCACTGGTTTATATGAATTTTGAATACTTTTTATTTTGTTTGTTTGTTGACTTAGGATTAGGCCTTTGCTTGACCTGGAAACACGCCCGGTTTGGTTATTATTTTGGTTAGAAGACATGTCAATAACCTTTTGGCACAAAGACGCATCATTTGCATCGTTTGTTTCATCATATTAGAGTTTTGATCATGCCGATCTTTCATCAAGTTGGAGTTTTGTTGCATAATTTGATTTTGTTTCTCCAACAAGGTCACTACTACTTTGTCGTAGATGGTTGTATTGGAATTAAAGCTTGTTGGCGTTCATGTCTTGATGTTGATAGTTCGGGTTATGGGTACTAAACCTCTATTCTGGTCACCTAAGTTCCCTTGTCCTTGATGTTGAGTTAACTGGTTGAAGTGTGGTGGTTGTGGTGGTGGTTGTGCATAGACAAGGGGACAATAGAAGTCGGAATGCTCAAGACTACAACAGACATTACAACGAGTAGAGTTAATGTTTCATGGTGGAGTGGGTTGTTGTTGAGCGAGATGGCATCTACCTTTTTAGTGAGGGCATCGATAAGAGTTTTAAGCTTCGGGATCATGTTTAACCTCAAAGAAGAAGGAGAGGGCGGGAGGAATCATTACCTCCCCAATTGTTGTTCATCTTAGATTGATCTTCTAAGAATTTATAAGCCTCGAGGCTCCTTTACTAAGAAAACTACCCCGATCATGATATCTAGAACCTCTTTATGGCGATGTAAAAGCCCCTTGAAGAAGCCGCGAACAAAGCGTGTCTTTTCGCAAGATTATGATCGCGGGCATTCAATGAGAAGATCGAGTGAAGCGATTCAGGCCTCGAAAAGGATTCATGAGGATTACGGCTGAAGAAATGAATCTTGTGAAGCATTTCATCTGTCTTTAGTGGTGGGTAAAATTGTTCCATGAACAATTGAACAAGTTGAGCCCATGAGTCCACAGAGTTTGGTGTTTGGGCAGTTAACCAAGACGCCGCCTTGTCGGCTAGAGTGAAAGGAAACACCTAACTTTAACTTGATCTGGACTTATGCTAGGATGATGGAATGTAGTGAGAACTTGGTCTATCCTACGCGTGTCTTTGGTAAAAGGCTTCGTGGTCCAAATCATGAAAAACCGGTAACAAGTTAAATATATTAGGGGGGATTCGAAAATCCCCCACTAGGTCTGCAAGAATGATGCACGACTTAGGGCCATCGTTTAGGGCTTTATAAAAATCAGAGAGAGGAGTCTCTTGTTCTTTAGCCATTGATGCAAGTGTAGTGTGTGAAATTCTAGATAGGCGTGTTGTATTTATTTCTATGAAAAACAAGCCTGATTATACTAGAATTAAAACTCCCTCGACAGAAAGGAGTGGAAGAAGGAGTACCTGAATGCCTCCTTTACTACTGGCGTTTGAATAGCGTCTTGTAATGGCGTGTTAGTGTATTTAACAAGTTAGAACAACGAAAAACTTGAAAATTGAAAATTTGAATCAAAGCTGTGAAAATCCGGCAAATTAGGGCAAGCTCTCTTTGAAATGATCGGGCTCAAGGTTTTAATGAATGTCCAGTGTTTGGCGTGGGTCGCCTTCGGTTTGGCTCAAGGTTTTCGAATGTCGGTGTTTTGGGCGTCGCGCGCTTCGGTTTGGCGCGGGTCGCGCTCCAGGGTTTTCAAGTGTAAGGCCTTTTATCGTACTCCAAAAAATTTGAAAATTTTACAGTAATTTTCTAAGACGTCTATCAAGTAGCCTGTAAAATTTCAGATCAATCGGACCTATGAAAGTCCCTCTACTGCCCTGCAAAGTTTGCGGATCAGTTTTCGGATACAATACAAACAACCGAATGGTTAACCCATCAAAACAAATCCAAAAATTTCCAAATTTTTACTGGAGACTCCTGACTTAGGATAGATACTCCTGTAAAAATTATAGAATTTTTAGAACTATTTAAGTAACCTTACTCGTCTGTTTTTCAAGAACATACGGTGTGAAAACTGAAATGCAGCACTGTAAAGATCGTATTTTTTTCACAAGGTAAACCAACTTTGAAAAATCTGAAAATATTCCAGTAAATCAAAAACACATTATATAATATGTATGAAAATTTTCAGAATTTTCGAAAATTTAGAAATACCTTCACCTCAGTGTTTTCTCAGTGAATCCATGACCCTATGCTGAAGCGGTGAAGCAGTTCGAAAATTCAAGAAACAAGAATGAAAAATTAAAAGGGTGGGTGGGTAGAGAATGGGGGATTGCCCCTTGGATTCAAGCAATTGAATTCTTGTCTTGAACGAGATTAAGATGGCAGCGGCGCCATTTGATAAAAGTAATTTTACGTATTTGAACTATCTATGCGTAAACACAAATAATCAAATTACGTAAATACGTGTTTATATCAATATTCCTACTCTCAATAGTGAAGTAATATTAGAGAGTCAGGATTCATCCCCGGCAGCGGCGCCATTTGATAAAACATAAAATTGAATAGAATCCTAAATATCAATGTTAACAACACTAATACGTAATCCTACCGTTCTTACGTTTAAATCAAAATCTCTTACTCTCAAAACATAATCATGCAATATATAGAGTAAGGATTCGTTCCACTCTCAATCTATCAAGACTAAATAGAATTCAACTACTCAAACCCAAAAGGAACAATGGTGAGAGTAATGATTTGATGTGAAATTTCTATTCTACCATTCCCAACAATTGAATCTAAACAAGACATAATATAAAGATTTGAACTTTATTTGTTTAAACTCAATTCGAAACTACTCATGCAATAATTAAATTAAACTAATAATGACAAATAAGTAAATCTAAGGATTTAAGCTAATAAATAAATGAAAATGAAACTAGATTATGGATAACTAATTAACTTTATTTATCTAATAGAACAATAAGAACAAGATATGATTGAATGAATAACAACTATTTTATTTATCTAATGAATGATATTCAATGATTTAAATAACTAATCTAAAACAAAGAATGAAACTAATTAATGGAATGAAAACTAAGTAATTAACTAATCTAGATCTAACTATCTTTTTCTAACCCTAAACTCCATTAACATTAGCTTCCTAACCTAACTGCCATTAACAAAGAGTCAAGCTTTTGTTTTTATACTTTCAGATCCAAAAATCGTGCATGGGCTTGGAGCCATGTTTTGGGCGGAAAATCGGACCCCAAAACCCAATTTCTTTAGTCCAAAATGGGCTCTTGGGTTGTAGTGGGCTTCGACAAACATTTCGTCCACTTCTGCTCCTCTGATTGGGTCAAGGCTTAGACCATTGAAAAGCTCTTTCCGAGCGGTCGTTTTGACGTAAGGTAGGCCCAATTCCAGGGTCCGAGTCCAAAGATACAGCCTTTGGAAGTTCTCGACTTGACTTGTTGTTTTCCGTGTTGACTTTTTGACTTTTTTGACCGGGCTTTACAAAGGCTTTGTCTCCTTGAATCTTGGCCTTTATTCACAGAACTCCTTAGCAACTGACCTTTGCTCCTTTATCTCGCTAAAGTGGCGCATTTCTGCACATAATGGAGTTTGAAGCCTGAAATGCATAAAAACACGTAATCAGTATCAACTTTTACTCACATAATTAGTCTAAAAGTATGATGGTTAAGGGGTTAAAACTACAGTTTTGGGCTCTTATCACCATGGTAAACAGGTAACAAACCAAAAATGTTTGGCGGAATGCGAAAATCACTTGCAATCTCATCGAGTTTAATGCAGGAAGTATGTCCTTCTTGTAAGGCAGTATATAAGTCCGAAAGGGGTTTCTCGACTGTGGGATTTTCCTGGGCCATAACTATAGGAGATAATGGCAACGGAGATACTTGACGAGGTTGGTTTTTGGATGAAGAACTATGTCTAGGGGATAACTTATGCAGTTGTTTATCGTATTTCCGACGACGATATGTAAGTTATAATTCCTTATGTTGACCAAACCGTAGTCTCATACAAACACAAATTTTAATTCAAGGCTCATAAAGAACGAATTATGACAGGAGGATTAATAATTATGGAAGGAGGGAGGTGAACCACATCTTCCTGAGCTGTTTCTAACATGAGCAGGTAAGCTAGGATAATGTGTGAATATTCCAACAGCCAGGTCACATGAGAGAATTGAGGGAGGTTGTCCATGCTAGTACGTTCTTTAATTAGGTAACCTCAATCTTTCACATTTGCTAGATACTGATGGAATAGGATGATGATTTATTATTGTGTATTATGCAATTATTATTAATATGACTGTTGAAATTTTTATTATTAGGATTTATTTATTTATTTTTAATTTTTTAATTTTTTAATTTTTTTGTTTAGTTTACGTAATTATTGTATTATGGAGACATGATTACGAAACATGCAATTAAAGACAGGAGATGCCAAAATAGATGACTAATCTTACAATTAACACATGATAGTTGTACACAAGAAGTCTACACATGGCAACTCTATATTAACTATACGTGAATAGAAACATTACCTACGCATGCAATAATATATAGCTAAAAATACGTGCAACTAGATGCGAGCTAGGGGAATGTCGAGAACGAACTCATGCAAAGTAATACCGTGTACGTGAATGGATGTAATATACATATACAAAAATAATCTAAGCAGGTGGTATGAAATTACGCAATCATCTAAATATATTCGAATCATATTAACCATATTAATATGCAATGACGAACTACACAAACTCAGAAAAAATTCTATATATGTAACAAGATCTCATGCCAACATACGAATTTGCGATGTAAAACAGGTTATAGCAATCAACCAAATAATATCCTCAACAAAGTTTGAGGAGTTTAAGAATTCGAAACATGGCGTCCCACGATTCCTCGTATAACGATCGAAATAACTCCTGAGCTCGTGAATTTACTGGATGGTGGATAAACAGGTCTAGAGAGTCCAAAATAGTACAAAGAAGGAAAGTGGCTTATACATGAAAAATGGAGTGTTGATACTCCAGGTTAATCTCGCGCGCTACTATTATAGTCTCATTCGAGACTGTAATATCAATTCAGTACTTCAACTTCCTACGGAATACTTAGACTGTGCTAATAATGATAAACAAGATCTGATTCATAGATATTTGTTAGTAGAAAAAGAAAAATTGGGGCAAACAGGTACGTAATACGTTAGTATCGCAAAACAAATGAAAATAAAAAAGATGAGGGGTAGGAGTGGGGGGTTTTTTTTTTTTTCAATGATGTATTCCAGTTGTTACGTTAAATGTCTAGAGTCCTTAGGCGTGCAGCGACGCCATTTGATAAACGGTAATTTATGGTTTGTTCTTTAAGTCCGAAGTCCGCAGTCCAAAGTCCAAAGTCCAAAGTCCGTAAACGTCCGTTTAGTCAAGTTACCTTACTCACGTTAGTTGGTAGGATAGGTCGAGTAAGGGATCGTCTATACCTTAGGGCTCGGCAATGTTCACAACTTGATTTACAACTTCTAGTGAGTAGGATTTTAGGTTATTTCTTAGGTTTAGAGAAATTAACGACAATGCAAGTAACGTAAAATAATAACGATTGATTTCTACGTAAATAAATAGGGAAAGGTTAACCGTACTCATGCAAGATCAGTTTCAACAGTTATAATACCACATTACTATAGCTCTAATCCATCTTGAGTTCATAGACAAACCCAAGATGGCGTCGAGTATAGATCCCTAGTGAGATGCACGCGATAAGTGCTCAAAAAGTGCTATTTAACCCTCGATTATGCCTCTTGTTTAGCCATCTTAGTGGACTAATAGTGTTTGTAAGTTATGTTTAAGATTCTACAGGTGAAAAAGAGAGTTTTGTAGAATATTAGAGAAAAAAGGGTAAAACGGAGCAATTCGGAGCATTAAGGATCACATGGGAGTTGATAAGAGCCCAAAACTGTAGTTTTAACCCCTTAACCATCATACTTTAGACCAATTATGTGAGTAATAATTAAGAATTAATACTGATTACGTGTTTTTATGCATTTCAGGCTTCAAAGTCCATTATGTGCAGAAATGTGCCACTTTAGCGAGATAAAAGAGCAAAGGTCGGTTGTTAAGGAGTTCTGTGATTAAAGGCCAAGATTCAAGAAGATAAAGCCTTCCTAAAGCCTGGTCAAAAGTTGAAAGTCGACGCGGGCAGAAACAGCACACAAGTCAGCAGAACTTTCGAAGGCCGTATCTTTGGACTCAGACCTCGGAATTGGGCCTACCTTATGTCAAAACGACCGGATCAGAAAGAGCTTTCCAATGGTATAAGCTTTGACCCAATCAGAGGAGCAGAAGTGGACAAAAAGTTTATTGAAGCCAACTGCAGCTGAAGAGGCCTTTTTGGACTGAAGGAATTGGGTTTTGGGCCTGATTCTCTAGCCCAAAATATGGCTCCAAGCCCATGCACGATTTTTGGATATGAAAGTATAAAAACAAGAGCTTGACTCTTTGTTAATGGTAGATAGTTAGGTTAGAAAATAAATTAGGTTAGGATAAGAAAATTAGCCATTAAACCTTAGTTCTAGATCTAGTTTTAGATTAATTAATTAGTTTGTATTCTTGCCTTAAATTCAGTATTAAACTATTGTTCTTGCTATTCATTAGATAAATAAAGTTAATTAGTTCTCCATAATCTAGTTTCATTTTCATTTATTTATTGGCTTAAATCCTTAGATTTACTTAATTATCATTATTAGTTTAATTCAATTATTGCATGAGTAGTTTTGAATTGAGTTTAAACAAGTAAGGTTCAAATCTTTATATCATGTCTTGTTCGAATTCCATTAGGAATGATAGCGTGATGATTCTCGGCTAAACCTCCATTAGAGGGGGTTGAGAAGCCTTGATGAAAGCTTGATTCCGATTATCGTAGAGTCGTCGTAATTTCCTTTCCACTCTAGAAATGATTAGTTCACCATGAGAATAGGTGTAATCGTTCACATGCTAGTTATGAATTGGTAGAAATGCCATGTGTAATTAGGGATTAGGAGTAGCAGATTGTTCTGCGAAGCAGTTCAATTCGGATTACGATGATTCGTCGTTAGTGGATTGAGTTGAGCTAAGGTGGAATCAATCCCCCTCTAACTCCTTATCATAGAATCGACATAGTATTCTCATAGTTGTTCAAATAGTCGACTAGTTGCATCTTGTGGGTAGTTGCATCGTAGTCTAGTTATCATTTCGTAAAGCTCTCATTAGACTTTAGAGTAGATTATTTATACGTAGAAAACACAGCATGCGGAAGGACTAGGAGTGGAACGAACTTCCTACTCCACTATATCTGTTAAATAGATAGAGAGTAGAAATCTTTGATAAATTAGGCACGTAAAAAGTTTTAGTTTACTTACGTTTTGAGTTTCATCGTTCATTTCGTAGGTAAACTATCATTTTTACGTTTATCAAAATACCACGCCATCTTAGTTTCACTTTCGCATTGTTTTCTTAGTATAAGTACTCTTCTTAAAGTCCCATTTCACCCACCCACCCTTGTTCGATTCTAACTGTGGTTGTCTTTTTCAGCATTAAACTTCCTCGAAAAAAAAAAAAAAAAAAAAATAAAATATGCATGGAACGCGCAAAAGGAGCGCGACCTGCGCTTAAAGTATTGGAGCCGAGCCGACGACCACCAAACTTCAAACCGAAAGAACTCGGCTCAAACATCGTAACTCTCGAAGTTTAAGTTGAGCTCGACCCGTGCCCAAAGTGAGCGCACCCGCGCCCTGAGCTGAATTTTGCCGGATTTCCACAGGTTTGATTCGAACGTTGATTTTTCAAGTTTTTCAGTGTTCTAACTTGTTATATACACTGAACACGCGTAAACAAGACGCTATTCATAAGCGAAGCAAGGACGCAATCAGGTATTCCTTTCTTCCACACCTCGCATCTCTTGTTAGAGATTTATACTAGTATATTAGGATTGTTTGGAGTGTTAACGTAATTAGCTAAGTTTGGTCTTAGCCTTGTATGAGATTAAGGTCTGGTCGAACAAAAACACCGAGCATAATTACACAGCAACATCAACAAGCACGCCTATCTAGTATACCACTCATTGCACCTCTAGCTACTATTCCATATACTCTACCTGACACAATGCCCGACGAAGGAGAGACTCCTCTCTCGGACTTTTATAAAGCTTTGAGCGATAGCCCCAAATCTTGCATCGTTCTAGCAGATCCGATTGGGATTTCGAATCCCCTAAATATTTTAATTTGTTACCCGCTTTTTTCATGGTTTAGACCATGAAAAACCTTATCGCATACGCGTAGGATTGAATAAGTCCTTACAACATTCCATCATCCTACGGTTGGTGCGAACAAATTAAACCGGAGGGTATTCCCTTTCACCTTAGCCGATAAGGCGCGCCTTGGTTAACTACCCAAGCGCCTTAATTTGTGTGGACTCGTGGGCTAAACTTGTTCAGCTGTTTATGGAACATTTTACCCACCCCTAAAGACGGATGAGATGCTTTCCAAGATTCATTTCTTTCGACAAAATCCTCAAGAATCATTTTCAGAGGCTTGGAATCGTTTCACCGATCTCCTTATAGAGTGTCCACATCATAACCTAGCGAAAGACACGTTAGTTTGTGCCTTTTTCAAAGGACTTCTACACCATCATAAAGAAGTCCTTGACATAATGAATGGGGGTAGTTTCTTAAGCAAAGGAGCCTCGGAGGCTTATACATTTTTAGAGGATCAAACTAAGTTTAAATAACAATGGGGGGTAGTGACGATATCCACCACTCCGCTAGTTCTTCTAATACAGTTAAGGCTGCCAGTATGTTTGAAATTAAACACGATCCCGAGCTTAAAACTCTAATCAAATCACTCACTAAAAAGGTAGAGGCCATTTCGCTCAACAAAAGCCTATCCCCGTCATGAATGTAAATTCAAATTCATGTAGTTTCATTTGGAGCCCCGAGCATCCCGACTTCCATCGTCCTATAGCCTATGAACAGGCTTGTTCCATTAATAGTGAACCTAATGCCCTGGAGACAAAATCCCAACTTCGGTTGGAGAAATAACCAACACGCCACACCTCCGTGGTACAATAATCAATATGTTTGGCCAACCACGCATTTTTATCCAAGCTCCACCACGACAAGGACAGAGTCGGGGTAATTATAATAATTATAACAACCAAGTGCAACCTCGACAAGGTCAAGCACAAGGTCAAGGTAGTTATAATAATTATAATGCTAATAGAGGTATCGTTAGGTAAATAATAACTATCAAAATCCGCCCATAAATAATTCACGAGATAGTTCCAAATCACACCACCCGTGACCACTACACACCCATAATAACCGATCGCCTTGACACCTTCATACAAGTGAGCCAAAACTTTTTCCAAACCATGGCTCAATCTAACTAACAGCTTCTACAACCGTTAATAATTTAAGCCAACGGTTGGCCCAAGATAAAGCCCAACCCAAAGGTGTGTTTTCAGGTCACGCAATACCTAATCCTAAAACAACAAACACACTTTTGAGGTAACAGATAATACTAGTAATGAATATGAAAATGTAGGTGAGCTAAATGCCATCACCACTGCTCGGCAGAGTGGTTGATAACAAAGTAACTATGCTTATAGTTACCCCACCAAGAGTCTCCCTACACCGCTATTTTACTAGATACCGAAATAGAAACCAAGAGCCTACCACTATAGAGGTACCCGCCATAACACAACCTAAGAAACAGAAAGCCAAGGTTAAACATCCAGGTGATACCATTGCTAAATATAGAGAGAAACCACCGTTTCCACAAAAATTAGCCATGTTAACTAGGGATACAAATTATGAGGAGATTAGGGGACGTTTTCAAGAATCTAACTATAAACCTTCCCTTCCTCAAAGCTATTAAAAGCTACCACACCATGCTAAGTTTTTAAGGAGTTGTGTACTACTAGGCGTAAGACCAATATACCAAAAGACACCTTTTTAATGTAACAATTCCCAACTCTATATCGAACATAATGGAATTGTTAAGTACAAGGACCCCGGTCGCCCCATCGCACAATGCACTTTAGGAGATTCCTATACAACCAACCGCGTTATTAGACACGGGGCTAGTGTTAACTTACTCCCGCTTTTATTTGTATAGACAAATAGGTCTAGAGGAGATGCAACCCACTAAAATGACGTTGCAATTAGCTGATCGGTCTATTAAGTATCCTAAGGGTGTGGTCGAAAATGTGCTGGTAAAAGTTCAAGATTTCTACTATCCGGCTGATTTTGTCATCCTCGATACGTAAGTAAATTAACGACTCTGTCCTCCGATCATTTTAGGGCGCCCTTTCCGGCAACCGCCAAACGCTCATTAATTGTCACGATGGTTCGATGTCCATGTCTTTTGGCCATCTTGCTGTTGAAGTAAATGTTTTTAAAACAAAGACACATTTACCCGATTCGTCTATGGATGGAGAGGTTAGCATGATCGAGAGCTTCGCTCGAGATTATTTCAACAACACGTTCCCTGATAATCATATGCCCAAATTTCTTTCCTTTGGAAATTCAGACTCCAACATTTTCATCCCTACACTAGTCGATACACATATTATGGATGAGGACGAGATAGATGACTTTCTCAAAGATATAGAGGAATACCATAGTAATGTGGATATGACCAATCTAGATGAGGAATTCGATGAGTTTCTTAGAGCAGGTGATGAGTCACCCTATCAAGAACTACTTTGCACAACATCCACCTCAACTCCCCTCCTTCCACCCTTTCAAAGGAATCTCGAGTTGGCACTCGATCCTTTTGTTTCTCGTGTGCTTCATAATTTTTTAAATCCTCCTAGCACACAAATATTTCAGAAGGACAAACCATTTGACACCTTCATTTTCAGACTTGAGACAGTCCCTACCAACACCATGAATGAGTTTTGTGCTAAACCCACATCCTCATTGTTTACATACTTTCCTTCTACAACTTATCCATATCCACGATATCTTCCACAACCATTCACTTTTCCACCCTTATTCACTAGGACACCTTCTCGCTTAAAGATGAAAAAGAAGGTGCATGCTAGGTTACGTTATAGGTCTATCCGACTTCGCTTTCAGTTCACTAGGTTGCGTCATAGGAAATCTTGGTGCTTGATTGTGTTTGGATATGTTTTCAATGATATTTATTTATGGAATGATCCACAACTATTTCGGTTGTTGATATATGATAAACTGCATGTTCATACATATGTTTAGATAAAGTTTCGAGTATCTGACTATAAATGACTCAATTTTTTGTGTTTGGTTCATTTCTTTTCATTTCTATATGTTGGTGAGTGCACCATTAAGGTAACCGGGCCCTCCCTATGGAGTGTGTGGCTGTAAGTACCGGATCTTAAGTCCACGTTTAACATAATTCATGTTTTCCACTCTTGCATGTTTTCTCGGATTTTTGAGTCATGTTTCTCTATGGGGTGAATTATGTCCTTATTACTTATTGTTTTTACTTATGAAAGTAAAAAAAATATTAAATAATAAACATTGTAATCTAGGAAGTCTCGGGAATCTGACTTTAAAAGACCCACTTAAAAAACAAATTTTCTAAACTCTATTGTAAAAAAAAAAAAAAAAAAAAAAATTGTTGGGGGTGGGGTGTTCGTGTTTCCGTCCTAGAATTTTTATGTCCCATTAGAGTTGCTTAGGCCGTTTAATTGTATTTTGATTCGGGTTGACATAATCTATGAATTTAGAGTTCATTCGTTCGCATAACGTACATCATGCACGCACTTTGAGGCATTTTCCACTATCTTATATGTCATCCACGGTCGGAATATAGTGTTTTATGGATCATTGGATTGGAAATTCTCTCATGATCATTTCCATATCTCATTCGCAAAAATCGGACCAGTAACGAAGCGGCAATATTAGTTTGAAGTCTATTAAAAATTGTAAAATTGAAAAATTCGAATTGGCTTCGAGCCCAACCCGCGACGAGGCGGTGCACCTACTCCCCTTACCTTCGCACCAACAGTCGCATTCTTCACTTCTAAAAACTGCCATTAACAACCAAAAAGCTTCAAACCCTAACTAAAAAATAAAATTAAAAAGAAAAACAATACACCCACGCCAAACATAAAAAACCCACTCCAAATCTTCTCAAAACCGTACCACCATCACCTCCACCAATTTAAATCATCAAAAACCACCCATAAATAAAAAAAAATTTGAATTGCCGATCCACCACCGCACCACCACCATTGTTGTTCCAGTGAGGTTGTTCCTCATTGCTTCCTACACCTTCTACAAACCCCAAATCAGTTCAAACTCCAATGGCTCAACAACGTCGAATTTTGCCGGAGCAAGCATTTACTGGCGACCACTTCGCACCGTTTTACGGTGACGAAATGATTAGTAGAGATTGGAATAGCTTGTGGTACTCGACCGAAGCCTTTTACCACGAAGACTTAGTCCAACGGTTTTACAACACGAGGGAGTTGGAGGGGAGTAGAATTTTTGTTATGGTGGCGAAGAGGAGGAAGGAAGTAATCATTGGGTTGTTGGTCGAGATTCTAGGCATTCCGCCTAGAATCCATCCGATGCCACGTTATAGGAGTCCCAATATAATGGGGTAGAGCCGTTGATGAACGTGGATAGCATCGAAGGGAACTACAATGCGAAGCTTCAAGATTTGGTTCGCCAGCATCCCTCGAACCAACTAGTCGGGCCGCAATTTCGGTGGATTGGTCTGAACGCCCTAGGGAAGGAGAAGGTCCGGCGACATCGGTCTGAACTGTCTCCACATTTTATGGATACTCCAGGAGCAGAAGTACGAGTTCTGTATCTTGGAGTTTTTGCTTAACATGATTAGGGGAGTAGGGAAGTCTATTGCACCTCTCCTTGTTTTGATAACCAAGATCATGCTGAAGTTGAAAGCAACTCCGACGTCTGATAGGATTTACCTCACCCTACACCGAAATCCTCGGATTTATAAGGATTGTGTCCAACGAGTTTGGAGGTTGCCTGAGGATAGGGTAGAGGACGAGGAGGATGGTGGAAATGAGAATGACTCGGAGGATGAGGAGGACTTGACTTGTTTTGATGTTGATGCCTTGGAGAGGTGTTGGTCAGATGCAGAACGCATGGCTGTGATTCATCGTGGCATGTGTTCACTCAACACTATCTGCGAAGAACCTCCGGACTCGACAGGTTACTATCCACCATAACTTCGAGATCCGTACCTAGCGAGAGGATGAGCGGTGGGAACAGATGAGGATTGAGCTAGAAGCTCAGCGCTAGTTTCGGGCCGATATGCTTGCACGCTTTCCACCTCAAGGGGATTCTCCTTCTGAGGATACATCATCGAGGCACGAGCGTCGTCGCCGAAAGACGAATGGTGCTGGCCCATCGGAAGCTCAGGAGCCATCTCCTGAGCGTGTGCCCTCCGCTACCAGTACCGACGTGTTTAGGGATAGTATAGCTTGATGATTTTTATTTGTAGTTTTATTATTGTTAGTTATTTTAATGTACGTTTTAATTCCGTAATTTGAATTTTGTAGTGAAATGTACTTTGAATAAAAAATTTAATATAATGCGGTTATTTTCATTATGCGTGGTTGTTTAATATTGATCCCACCTTCCCAAATTGTTTGGGGGTGGTGTTATCTATTCCAGCATGATTTTTATATGACCTTCGTTTCTAGAAGTTATTTCGGAGTCAGGGTGAGAATATGGCCGATTAGGCATATCTATGAATAAATATCATGGTAGGATGAAATCTCGATAAAATAGGTAGGTTCTATCCTAAATTCAACCTAAAAGATACTGGGGTTGTTTAAGAATCATAAATATGAGTTTTTTCCGTTTTCGGGTTTGGAAATTTTAGTATTTTCGGAAACTGCCCTAAAAACTTTTTGGCAACTTCCCGATCTGTTTTAGCAACTTAAAACCTGTATAAAATTCATTTATTCTACACTCACAACCCCACACTACACCTAAGTTCCATCACTCACCTTTCACTCTTATGCTTCCCACGTTTCGTCTCATTTTTCAACCATCAAGACACCTCGAGCGCACTGCCTGAGGGGCGACTCGCGCTCTACTCTTTGTCGAAATTTTGCACAGAGCTCACTACGCTTCAAGGTGAGCACGACTTCTACCAAACACCGGAACTTAAAATCATCGAAAGCGACTGCGCTTCAAGTGGGAGCGACGCTACCGACCACCGTGGTAAACAAAACACAAAGTTTTCCGCGGATTGTTCCTGGATCATTTGCAGCTGTTCCAGAGCATCATTTTGAGATGACATCTCCTACAATAATACCGGAACAGTCTTTCGAAGATTTGTTCCAAAGCACTACTTATGGTGCTTGGTTTCGCGAGGCGATCACATACGTAGCCGGGAACCGCTTATGGTAAGACTGCTGAACTTTATTCTCAAACACTAGCATATTATTTTTACGATAACTGCATTTTCTTTGAGAGACCAGATGGAGAACAAGTGTTCTCCATCAACATTGATGATGAACCAATGGAAATTACCGTGTTCTTGCTAGCATTTGTTCTTGGACTTGCTATGCTCGCTGAAATACAAGACATATGGTGCTATGGGTAGATAATATATATGTCTACACTTATGAGTTTTGCATGTCATTATGGGGGCAGGCATTTTCCGTATCGAGGACCAAGGGGAATATAACGCCGCCTTTGGTAGCCCCGGGTCCATGAACATAGGAACTGTTATGTTTTGGATCATGCTAAACATTTTAGGGAATGGTGTTTTTTTCTTTCGTGAATGATGCCACTTGCAGCTGACTTCCTTGCTTTAGCCCGGGACGATGTGCCATGACCTTCCCGAACCTTGATATCTAGTTTAGCTCTCGAGCCCATAGCATGAGGCATGAGTACCTTCTTATGCTTGTTCTAATTTCCCGTATTATGCTATGTTTTTTTCCTCGCTTTTTTTGTACACGTTTTGGATTGGATTACGATTAATCTTTAATGCGACCCACCAATAGTATTATTCAATCTTTACGTGGAATGAATTGGCAAGGGTGGAGGATACAACCTCATCAGGTTGCACCCTACACCCCGCCGGACAAGTGGTGGCTTTTAATAGGTTAGCAATAATAGATGATAAATTAGGGAAGCCCGGCAAATTATCATGGTATGGCAGGACGCAAAGGAACCTCACTTCTTTATAGAAGAAGATGATGAGGAAGATGATGAATAAAGCGGGAGATAAGGTAAGTTTTAATTCTAGTTAGTGTCTGCTTATGTCCCAAGCAAATTGATTTTTGTTAACCCCATAATGGGTGGAACTCTTATAGAGTTCAGGTCGGTTTTTATATTAGTATATTTTAACCTTGTTTTGCAGATGTTCAGAATTCACAGCGTTTCCATGGTATTTTTCTACCCTCTTTATTTAAATGCTTTGAGGACAAAGCATGCTTCTTTGGGGGGCATAGAAACACGTGTAATTAAGGCATCTGTTAGGATATAGATAGGTATAATATGCATTTGTTTTCTAGTTAAAATTTCAAAAATTCAAAAATATAAATAAATAAGTTCATGTTATACACTTAGGAATATTGGTATTGTTTTCCTTCTCTATGCTCTTAATAATCTAGAAGTCTCAATAGCTTTTTGCATTAGAATAATTTTTAGAAACTTAGGTTAATATATAGGTAATAATCTTTGCATCTATCTATAAATATATTACATGAGTATCTATGATTGTTAGCAAGAAGTTTAGAAATCTAGGCTAGAGTATTTATTCTACAAATCTCGTGGAGAATATAGCCTAAAGCCTTATGAGCTGAAACATTTGAGAAATGACACAAGGGAAAAGTAAAATCCGGATAGAGAAATCACACGTCCACTTGCTTGATCACTATGCCATATCCTAAGCGAGAATTTAGGCCCTCTTTGGATCGATATAGCCAGAAATTCAAACCTATGAATTATTTTCTCGCTAGTTGCCCCCGAGCCTTTCTTTAGCCTTTCATAAACCACAAATCCTTTACCCTGTTACAAAAACAAAACAAAATAAAAAATAAAAAAATCAACCTACCCAGTCTAGAATAAGTTTGAGAATAGAATGAGGAAGAAAGAAGAATAGAAAAACATGTGTAAACAAAAGTTAGTTAATTGCTTCAAAAAATAAAGAAAAGAAGTTTCCATCCAAAGAAAAGAAAAAAAAAATAGAAATAAAATAAAAACTCCAAAAAAAAAATAGAATAAAAGGAGTCAAAAGCCAAAGAAAAAGAAAAAAAATATGGCTAAGGAGGGAAACAAAGTGTAGAAGCAAAAGTAAATAACAAGGTTTTCTCTAGTTATATAATATGAAGACTCTATTATCTCAGACTTGTCCTTTTTGAATATCCATTTCCTTCCTTCTTAAACCATCTCCTAATCCCCGCAACACCTAATAAAGACCTCTAGCTCAATTAGGAATATGTTAGTGTGATAGTAAGTGGCATATGTGTTTGATCGACTCCGGCTTCCTTGTTGTCATTGAGATTGTAAGGTAAAGTGCCTTCGCACTTTGGAGTAGTGAAACTTGAGTGGAAAAATCAAAGTGTTGTATCTTGACTATTATTGTGAGAACCTACTTAAAGACGCTATTCCGAGTTTCAGAAACGAACCTGGTAGGCATTTCATAGTATTACTCATTGTATATATGTTTATTGTAGATGATTGATTATTATAGATATATTAGCTTAGGTTTCGACTTCATTACTCTATATGCATTGCTAGTGAGAGGTATAGTTAATTTAGAGCATGAATAAGGAAACAATAGTTTTATTTCTTAGTCGTTGTAGTATAGATGAAGTTTGTGAGTACCTTCACTGGAAAACTCTCACGAGGCTATAACTCGTCCACTAGGGAATTCCTAGTGGTTTAAGGCCTTGTTGCATATGGTCAATGCAATCACACTAAGCGAAATGAGAGTAGATAAAACTTCATTTTTGGTCACTTATTCTAATTTCTCATCTTCGCTTGAGGACAAGCAAAATGCTATTTGGGGGTGGTTTGATAAGACCCAAAAATGTAGTTTTAACCCCTTAACCATCATACTTTAGACTAATTATGTGAGTAATAATTAAGAGTTAATACTGATTACGTGTTTTTATGCATTTCAGGCTTCAAAGTCCATTATGTGCAGAAATGTGCCACTTTAGCGAGATAAAGGAGCAAAGGTCGGTTGCTAAGGAGTTCTATGATTAAAGGCCAAGATTCAAGAAGACAAAGCCTTTCTAAAGCCTGGTCAAAAGCTGAAAAGTCGACGCGGGCAGAAACAGGACACAAGTCAGCAGAATTTCCGAAAGCCATATCTTTGGACTCAGACCTCGGAATTGGGCCTGCCTTATGTCAAAACGACCGGCTCGGAAAGAGCTTTCCAATGGTCTAAGCCTTGACCCAATTAGAGGAGCAGAAGTAGATGAAAAGTCTATTGAAACCAACTATAGCTGAATAGGCCTTTTTGGACTGAAGGAATTGGGTTTTGGGCCTGATTCTCTGGCCCAAAACATGGCTCCAAGCCCATGCACGATTTTTGGATATAAAAGTATAAAAACAAGAGCTTGACTCTTTGTTAATGGTAGATAGTTAGGTTAGAAAATAAATTAGGTTAGGATAAGAAAAGTAGCCATTAAACCTTAGTTCTAGATCTAGTTTTAGATTAATTAATTAGTTTGTATTCTTGCCTTAAATTCAGTATTAAACTATTGTTCTTGCTATTCATTAGATAAATAAAGTTAATTAGTTCTCCATAATCTAGTTTTATTTTCATTTATTTATTAGCTTAAATCCTTAGATTTACTTAATTGTCATTATTAGTTTAATTCAATTATTGCATGAGTAGTTTTGAATTGAGTTTAAACAAGTAAGGTTCAAATCTTTATATAATGTCTTGTTCGAATTCCATTGGGAATGATAGCGTGATGATTCTCGGCTAAACCTCTATTAGAGGGGGTTGAGAAGCCTTGATGAAAGCTTGATTCCGATTATCATAGAGTCGTCGTAATTTCCTTTCCACTCTAGAAATGATTAGTTCACCATGAGAATGGGTGTAATCGTTCACATGCTAGTTATGAATTGGTAGAAATGCCATGTGTAATTAGGGATTAGGAGTAACCAGATTGTTCTGCGAAGCAACTCAATTTGGATTATGACGATTCGTCGTTAGTGGATTCAGTTGAGCTAAGGTGGAATCAATCCCCCTCTAACTCCTTATCATAGAATCGACGTAGTATTCCCATAGTTGTTCAAATAGTCGACTAGTTACATCTTGTGGGTAGTTGCATCGTAGTCTAGTTATCATTTCGTAAAGCTCTCATTAGACTTTAGAGTAGATTATTTATATGTAGAAAACACAGCATGCGGAAGGACTAAGAGTGGAACGAACTTCCTACTCCACTATATCTGTTCAATAGATAGAGAGTAGAAATCTTTGATAAATTAGGCACGTAAAAAGTTTTAGTTTACTTATGTTTTGAGTTTTATCGTTCATTTCGTAGGTAAACTATCATTTTTACGTTTATCAGGAGGCCCGTGGACAATCATGGAGAAGGCCAAGGAATTGGAGCTATTAAAGATGCGACTTGGACCTATTTTAAAGCTTATTTGGAAGCCCAAGGCCAAAGGATTCGTTGCTTGGACCAAAGCCCACAAAAGAGGATAGAAGGATAGAGCAGAAGAGACAAAATAGACTTACACGTCTAGGACGCATAGATCGAGCATCCGGACGCATTGATCGCGTCTGAGATGCATGAATAGTGCGTCCAGACGCATAGATCAACACTGTAGCCAATTTCTTCTCAGTTTTGGAGACGAAGTTGGACTCTAAAAGAAGTCTATTTGTATTAGAAAACAAATGACGGTTTGAAATGCTTCTAGAGCTCATTGTAACCTCTATAAATAGAGGACCTAAGTGCCTCATGTAATTTGCCAGTTAACTTATACTCTTGTCTCCAGAACTTGAGGCAGAGAGAGATTAATAATAAAAGATCGGTTTTAAGTAGCTGAATCTTAATAACTTAGTCTTTCTAGTCTTATGTTCTTCGACTCTTATTCTTCTCGTTCTTCCTTCTTTATGGAAGGCTAATCTTCTCCTTCAAGGGAGGAGATGAAGCCAGTGCTTAAGGTTTAATGATTCTTCTGGTTCATGATGTTCTTCAATCAGGTTAGTTATTTATGTTTTAGTTATTAGTTCCATTGCCCAAACCAGGGGATGGAAGTATAGATTAAGGTTTTTATTTATTGCAATCGAATATCATGCTAGTTTATGGTTTTATTTATTGCAATTGAATATTTGCTAGTGACATGCTTTTATTTATTGCAATTGAATATAATGCTAGAATAAGGTTTTATTTATTTTAATTGAATATTATACTATTATTCTCTACTTTTCTTCTAGTTGTGTAGTGTTTTAGAGTAAGGGAAGTATTCCTTGTGTTTGCCTTAGATGGGGATTCATTGAATAGCTGCCCCAGCTCACATAAAAGGAAAGAAGATACTAGTAACATGAACATAGGAATAACCTTAAGTAGAGTTATTTGTTAACGATGTTTTGTCCAAGAGGGCATCGACACTCGCTCGATTGCTTAATTGTACTCTACTTGTGAGAACAACCATGAAGTAAAAGGTCATTGAATCAAAAGAATTGGTGGATTCTAATCTCTTGAATTCCCTCTCTTATAAATTCTCAATAGTTTAGTTTAGTTTAGTTTAGCATTAGAATCTACAATATCTATAATCATAGTTTCTAATCCCTCAACCCCTTCCCAATCCTGTCCTTCATATAAACATACACTTAAAAGTGGAACGATACCCTACTCATCCTTTACTTATTGAGGGATAATTAGGTTTTGATACACTTCTATTTTGTTCAACGACCATCATCTATCTACATCATCCATACACTATCTACATATACAAAAAGAGGCTTGCCAGCGCGCATCTCTGAGCTCATCTCACTAGCATAAGGGGTCGAACTAATATTCCATCTCTGGAATATCATTTCAGCTCCTGGTTCGATTCTACATCAGCTGGACAAATCAGAGAGCTATCTGACACTATAGAGTCGTGCGCAAGATATTTTGGATCTCTCGCGAGACTATTCTGGAGCATCAGCACTCCAAACTTGAACAATCTCAATTATTTTGGGACCGGATGCATAATCTATACCTAATTCCTCAGTAGTGATTCTAGAACATTAAAGTGTCAATCCGGATCGGAACATGAGAGTCATTAACCCTCCCCCTTGGGAGGATTTTAGCTCATGGTCATGATGGATGATTAAATGATCTTATTGTATATAATAAACAAGTAATTGAAGAACAGGAATTAAACTTGAAAAGAACTGACTTTTATTAAGTAAGAACTTATAGTACTGAAGCTGGTACGAAAGCTACTGGAAAGGAAAGCTACATACTGGAAAATAAAACAGCAAAAATGAATAACTAAAAGTCCAGCCTCCCCCTATAGTGAGGTCCCCCCTCATATATATATATATCTCAGCCCCTTCACTTGAAGCCCTAATTAAATGTTTTGTTTGTATTCATATTGATAACACTCCAATACAAAGTTTGTCTTATTATGTATTAATTTGGTTTTGTCTTTTTGCTAAATCAATTCAATCATTGATTTGTTCTATCTTTTCCTATTGCAAGGTGGCACACAATTGTGACCATCACTTGCCACCTTCCTATGTTGACTCGTCATGCCTTGTGGACCCGCAGAATGGGTCCACGTTGTGTTTAGTGGTGGCCCAGATTTTAGCATTTTTACAACTTTCTGTCTTTGCGTAGAGCTCGTTGCCCTGGTCATTCTGGCAGATCACTTTTCCGAACTCGGCGTCCAGGTTTGAAAGATGTGAGCTTCGAAAGTTTGCTGCTTCTTTACACGTGGACCCGCTCTGCACTGGTTTTGTCCTTTTGGAATCTTCGGCTCTAGTTAGGCTTTGTTGGACTTCATTGGGGCTGAGTGGGAAGACTTCAAGTATTCTAGTATTCCAATACTTTGATGCATGTTTTATCATCATATTCACATTAACTGCGGAAACCTGCAAAAGTAAGAAAATATAATTATTTCATAATTATTAAACACATAATTAACCAAAACGCTATGTCTCTACGGAGTTTAATATCACAGTTTTGGGTGCTTATCTGCCCTCCCTTCGGAGTGTGTGGCTGTAAGTACCGGATTCTAAGTCCATGTTTAACATAATTCACGCTTTCCACTCTTGCATGTTATCTCGTTTTTGAGTCATGCTTCTCTATGGAGTGATTTACATCTTTATTGTTTTATTGTTTTCCTTTATATTAAATCTTATTCATAAAAAATAAAAAATATTAAAACCCTATAAACAGTAATCTAGCAAGTCTCGGGAATCTGACTTTAAAAGATCCACGTTTAAAACAAATTTTCTAAACCTTGTTTTCAAAAATTTGTTTGGGGGTGGGGTGTTGGTCTTTCCCTTTCTTGACCGCTCAACTTCCTATTCTTGTTGTTTATGCCATTTAGTCGTAATTTGATTCAGGTTGACACTATCTATAAATTTAGATTTCATTTGATCACATAACTTATGTCATTTACGCGCTTCGAGGCGTGTTGCATTTTCTTATATGTCAACCACGGTTAGATTTGAGTTTGATATAGATAATTGGATTGAATTTTCTATGCTGATCATTTTCATAGCTCATTTGTACAAATCAGATCGTTAACGAATCGGGGATTTCAGTTTTAAGATATACGAGGCATGGGACAGGATGGGTATTATCTGTTTTGTTTTGGGCTTTGGTCCGAAAGCTAAAATACCCTACCAGGTCACGTGCCATGCACGTGACCCCATATTTAAACACAAAACCACACATTTCTTCTTCTCTTCTCGCCTCCATTATTGAACACTCACTGACCTTGAAAAAAAACCTTGAGCTCGCACGACCTTTGACAAAGACCAATCAAAGCGCTCACACGCTATTACCTCTACATAGGTTCCCCAAAATTTGAACCGATTCATTTTCATTCATAACACACCTTCTCCATCACCAAAAAATTCAATTCCAGATCGTTATGAATCCTCACGCCCCAAAAATCCTTCCCGAACAAATTTTTATCAGTGATCAGTTTACACCGTTTTTCGATACATAAATGCACTTTAGGAAGTGGGATGGGTTGTGGTTTTCGACTGAGGATTTTTACAATCCGGATTTGGTCTTGTCTTTTTACAAGAACAAGGAGGTTGTAGGAAATTGGGGTTTTATGAAGTTGGATGATGACCGGAAGGAATTAACTAGAGGGAGTTTGGTTGAGATAACTGGCATTGAGGAAAGAAATGTTGTAATCACAATGCAACAATCTCAGTTCGTGGGTATGGGACCGCTGATGATAGAGACAGTCTTGGAAGGACGTTATAATGCGGGTTCGCATTATGTTTGTCAGTCGTCTCTGAGGAAGAACCAGCTGGCTGTGGCTCAGTG
Organism: Coptis chinensis; assembly: GCF_015680905.1. Classification (NCBI taxonomy): domain Eukaryota; kingdom Viridiplantae; phylum Streptophyta; class Magnoliopsida; order Ranunculales; family Ranunculaceae; genus Coptis; species Coptis chinensis. The sequence continues at coordinate 4,881,811 of NC_141464.1, forward strand.
GGTTGGTAGGAACGTCATTACCACCACGAAAGCCAGTGACATCAGTTTGAATTGTCTGCACGTTCTATGGATCCTGCAGAACAGAAGGTATGAGTTTTGTTTTCTTGAGTTTATAATGAATGAGATTATCGAAGTTCGTGATACTACTGCCCCTTTCCTTATTTTGATAATGAAGATAATGTTGTTGTGGGGATGTGTGTTGGGGCAGGATAAGGTTAAGTTGAAGGTGCATGAGAATGCCGAATTTATAGAGAGTGTGTTCAGAAAGATTGGAATATACCTGAGGTGTTGGCTGCTGAAATGGAGTCAGAGTCGGAGGACGATGCTGCCTGTTTTGATGCAGGAACTCTGGAGTTGGCTACTACTGATAGAGCCCGTTTCTCCTTACTTCACCGGGGCATGCAAACTCTCCATACTCAATATGAGACAATTCGAACAGGCCAACGTTCCCTTGATGACCTCTGTGAGTCCATTCAGACTAGGCAGGGTAACATTATCAATAACCAAGTTAAGCTTCAAAACAATATTCAGTTGCTCAGTGATAGTCACCAGGATATCCAGGATAACATGGAAACTCTCGCTCAGACTTATTAGGAGCGTTGGGAAGCCATGGATATTTTTATGGAGCAACAGCGTACGTTTCAAGAAGAAGTTCTATGCCGCCTACCATCTCACGATGGTTCTTTATCTTTTGGCTCCGGAAGGTGTGAGCGTCGTAGACATAGGACGGATGGTTCTGGACCTTCCTCAACGTGTGGCTAGTTTATTTGTATTATTTTTAAGATATTTTCCTATTTTAGTTTATTTTTATTTCCAGTTGTAGTTAAGTAGTTAATATTGAATTATGTGTTTGTTTATTGTTTAAATTTAAGGTTGGTTTAATTTTCAGCATTGATATGTTGTTTATCGTGAATCCCACCCTTCCAAGTTGTTTGGTGGTGGCATTATTTATTTAGCAATGTTTTTAATCATATCCATGGATTTTTAGAGTAATATTATTGCATGCTTGATAAACTATCGGTTGTATGCGCACCATGCTAATAGGAAATAGCTAGAATTAGAGACTCTTGGTTTGTGCAACCTTAAGGTAGCGAAATTGGATGATTGCTATTTGTAATTCCAGCCGAAAAGCTATCGGTTTGGCTTCCAAGTTTGCATCTCATCTGTTTCTATTTTTGGTTTTAGAAAAAATTTCTTTTTCCATCATCTTGCCTTCACAATTTGGGCAACTTGTGGAACTTAGATTAAGAAACTTGTGTGTTATAAATACATGGGTTGCTCTACACTACACAATGCACCACTATTTTCCATCACATAAGAATTAATCAAAGGGCGCACGCCCCCTATTTGCAATAATACAGAGTGCACCCTCCCTCTGTGTCTAGTATCGTAGAATTTTTCTTTTGTCAGAGATAGCGTGCCCACTGATAAGAGCCCAAAACTGTAGTTTTAACCACTTAATATCATTAAATTTAGACTAATTATGTATATAATAAATAAGAGTTAGTGCTATTTACGCGCTTTTGTGTATTTTAGGCATTGGAGTCAAATATGTGAAGAAATATGTCCCTTTTTGCAAGATAAAGGAGTCAAGGTTGGTTGCTAAAAGTTCTATGATTAAAGGCCAAGATTCAAGGAGAAAAAGCCTTTTTAAAGCCCGGTTAAAGCTGAAAAGCCAAAGTCAACGCGAGCAGAAATAGCGCATAAAAGTCAGTAGAACTTTCGAAGGTCGTATCTTTGGACTAGACCTCGGAATTAGGCCTACCATATGTCCAAACGACCAGCTCGGAAAGAGATTTCTAATGGTCCAAGACTTGACCCAATCAGAGGATCAGAAGCAGACAAAAAAGCTATTGCAGTAATTTCCAACAGAGAAACCCTGTTTTGAATTGAAGTAATCAAATTTTGGGCTCAATTTTATGGCCCAAAACATGACTCCAAAGCCCATGCACGAATTTGTAGACCTAGCCTCTTCTACATAAAGAGGACTAAAGCCAAACTCTTAGGCTCTCCTAGATTAGATTCATAATATAGATTAGACTTGCTCTTGGGTAGGTCGGACCGATGTCTTGCGACCTTGACCTTCCCTAGGACCCATTCAGACCAATCCGAACAGCCCGGTGGTTGGGTCCTGGGATGCTGGCGCCTGATAGGAGTTTAGTTATAACTCCATTGATGGCGTGATGCGCCCGTCAAAAGGCTCTACCCGTCAAGGGGCTCTGTAGAGTGGCTTCGGATGGATTCTAGGCGGAATGCCTAGAATCGACCAACGATCCATTCGACTCCGCTATCTTAGCTGCCCACCATCACAAAAATCTACTTCTCCTCGACTCCACAGTGTTGTAGAACCGTCGGACCAAGTCTTACGTGGTAGAAGTCTTGATTAAGTACCCTGAACTACTCCAGTCTCTACTAGCCATTTCGTCACCGTAAAGCGGTGAAATGAATGCGGAAGAAAACTGCTCCGGTATGATTCGGCGTTGAGCCATTTAGAGTTTGATTCTGGTTTGGGGTTTTGTAGGGGTGTAGTAGTTGTGGTTTAACTTGACCGACCTAAAGAAAAGTGGTGGTGGTGGAGTGGTGGCGGTGTGCGACAACAAATTTTGAAATTTTGAGTAGTTTTGTTGGGTTAAATTGGTGGAGTTTGTTTTGATTGGTGTTTGAAGTCGATTTGGGGTTGGGATTTGATTTTTTTTGGCGGGTTTATGGTATTTCTTTTTAATTTTGATTTTTCTAGGTTTGGAGGTTGTTAATGGCGGTGGAAGATGGAAAAGATGAACTGTTGCGTGAGAATGTAAAAGCCCTGGCCTTTCCATGGGCTGGTTGAAGCGAGTTGGACTGAAGCCCAAAATCGAAATTTTCGATTTTTCGATTTTTTTTTCAAATCAAAATTCCGCCGTTACATGTCCGATTTTTGCGAATGATATATGGAAATGATCAGGGAGAGAATTTCCTATCAATGATCCATAAAACACTCTATTCCGACTTAGGATGACATACGAGATAGTGGAAAACGCCTCGAAGTGCGTGCATGGCGTAAGTTATCTTGACGAATGAAATCTAAATGAATAGATCATGTCAATCCGAATCGTAATACAATAAAACGGCCTAAGCAACTCTAATGGGACATAAAACATTTTAGTACAGAAACACAACACCCCACCCCCAAACAAATTTTTTACAACGAAGCTTAGAAAATTTGTTTTTAGCAGTGGGTCTTTTAAAGTCAGATTCCCGAGACTTCATAGATTACTATGTTTATTTTATTTTTTTATTTTTTTATTTTAGTTTTAGAAGGAAAAACAATAAGCAATAAAGACATAATTCACACCATAAAGAAACATGACTCAAAAATCCGAGAAAAACATGCAAGAGTGGAAAACGTGAACTATGTGAACCGTGGACTTAGGATCCGGTACTTACAGCCATACACTCCATAGGGAGGGCCCGGTTACCTTAATGGTGCACTCACCAATATATTGGAATGAAAGGAATTGCACCAACACAGAAATTTGAGTCGTTTATAGTCAGATACTCAAGACTTTATCTAAAACATATGTATGAACATCACGGTTGATCATATATCAACAACCCGAAATAGTTGTGGATCATTCCATAAATAAATATCGGAGAAACATATCCAAACACAATGAAACACCAAGATTTCCTCGACCACGACCTAGTGGAATCCAAATGAAGTCGGATAACCCTATTGTGTAACCTATCATGCACCTTCTTTTTCATTTTGAATGAGTGGGTGTACTAGTAAATAAGTGTGGAAAAGTGAATGGTTGTGTGAAGGATATGGTGGATATGGATAAGTTTTAGAAAGGCAGCTTGTACCTGATGAGGGATGTGGTTTTAGCATCGAACTCATTCATTGTGTGTGTAGGGATTTGTCTCAATTCTGAAAATGAAGGTGTCAAATAGGTTGTCATACAAGTATCCGTTTGCTAGGAGGATTTAAAAATTATGAAACCTGAAGAAACAAACAGGGATCGAGTGCAAACTTCGAGATTCCTTTGAAAGGGTGGAAGGAGGGGCATCGAGGTGGTTGTTGTGCAAGTTAGTTCTTGATAGGGTGAATTGTCACCTACTTCGAAGAAACTCATCAAATTCCTCATCTAGATTGGTCATATCCACATTACTATGGTAGTCCTCTACATCTTTGAGAAAGTCATCTATCCCGTCTCATCAATAATATGTGTATCGACTAGTGTAGGAATGAAAATGTTGAGTCGACTTTCCAAAGGAAAAGAATTTTGGGCATATGATCATCATGGAGCGTGTTGTTGAAATAATCTCGAGCAAAGCTCTCGATCATGCTAACCTCTCCATCCATAGGCGAATCGAATAATGTGTCCTTGTTTTAAAACATTGACTTCAATGACAAGATGGCCAAAAGACATGGACATTGAACCATCCGCGGCAATTAATGGCGCATTGGCGGTTGCCAAGAAAGGGCGCCCTAAAATGATGGGAACCGAGTGGTTAGCGACTTACGTATCGAGGACTACAAAATCAGCGGATAGTAGAAATCCTGCACTTTTACAAGCACATTTTAGACTACACCCTTAGGGTGCTTAATAGACCGATCGACTAATTGCAGCGTCATTTTAGTGGGTTGCATTTTGTCTAGACCTATTTGTTTATACAAAATAAATGGGAGTAAGTTAACACTAGCCCCAAGTCTAATAGCGGTGGTGGTATTATAGGAATCTCTAAGGTGCATTATATGATAGGGCGACCGGGGTCCTTGTACTTAACAATTCCATTATGTTGAGATAAGGTTGGGAATTGTTACGTTAAAAAGCGTTTTGGTATATTTGTCTTCGCCTAGTAGTACCTGATTCCTTAAGAAACTTAGCATGGTGTGGTAGCTTTTATATAGCTTCGAAAAAGGAAGGTTTATAGTTAGATTCTTGAAAACATCCACTAATCTCCTCATAATTTGTATCTCAGTTAATATGGCTAATTTTTGTGGAAACGGTGTTTTGTCGATATTTAGCAATGGTATCACTGGATGTTTAACCGTGGCTTTTTGTTTCTTAAGTTGTGTTTATGGCTGGGACCTCTCTGGTGGTAGGCTCTTGGTTTCTATTTGATTATCTAGTAATATAGCGGTGTGTAGGGATCTTGGTGGGGTAACTATAGGCATAGTTACTTTGTTATCAACCACTCTGCCCGGAGGCAGTGGTGATGGCATTTATCTCACCTACATTTTCATATTCATTACTAGTATTATCGGTGACCTCAAAGGCTGTGTTTGTTGTTTTAGGATTAGGTATTGCGTTACACGAAACACACCTTTGGGTTGGAAGGGCTTTATCTTGAGCCAACTGTTGGGTTAAATTATTCTGGTTGTAGAAGGTTGTTGGTTGGATTGAGCCATGGTTTGGAAAAGTTTTTGGCTCACTTGTATAAAGGTGTCAAGGCGATCCGGTTATTTGTGGGTGTAGTGGTCCCGGGTGGTGTGTTGGAACTATTTCCGTGAATTATTTATTGGTGGATTTTGATAGTTATTATTTTGGGAGCGATACCTCTATTAGTATTATAATTATTATAATTACCTTGCCCTTGTGCTTGACCTTGTCGAGTTGCACTTGGTTGTTATAATTATTAAAATTACCCCACATCCTTGTCGTAGTGGGGCTTGGTTAAAACTTTCGTGTGGGCCTAACATATTGATTATTGTACCGCTTGAGGTGTGGCGTTTTGGTTATTCCGCCACCCGAAGTTGGGATTTTGTCTCAAAGTTTAGGTTCACTATTAATGGAACAAGCCTGTTCATAGGCTATAGGGCCCGATGGGAATCGGGATGCTCGGGACTCAATGAAACTACATGGATTTGAATTTACATTCATAGCGGGGATTGGCTTTTGTTGTCTGAGATATGGCATCTACCTTTTTAGTGAGGGATTGATTAGAGTTTTAAGCTCGGGATCTGATTTAACCTCAAACATCTTGGTAGTCTTAAGCGTGGAAGAACTAAGCGGGCGGGGGATATCATCACTACCCCCAGTTGTTATTTAAACTTAGTTTGATCCTCTAAAATTTATAAGCCTCAGAGGCTCCTTTACTTAAAACTACCCCCATTCATTATGTCTAGGACTTCTTTATGGTGATGTTGAAGTCCTTTGAAAAAACCACGAACTAACGTGTCTTTTTGCTAAGTTATAGTGTGGACACTCTATAAGCGGATCGGTGAAGCGATTCCAAGCCTCTGAAAATGATTCATGAGGATTTTGTCGAAAAGAAATGAATCTTGGAAAATCATCTCATCCATCTTTAGGGGTGGGTAAAATGTTCCATAAACAATTTGAACAAGTTTAGCCCACGAGTCCACAATTAGGGCTTGACTTGGCAGTTAACCAAGGCGCCGCCTTATCGGCTTAAGGTGAAAGGGAATACCACTTAATTTAATTTGTTCGAACCAACCGTAGGATGGTGGAATGTTGTTAGGACTTGTTCAATCCTACGCGTGTCTTTGGTAAGGTTTTCATGGTCTAAACCATGAAAAGCGGGTAACAAATTAAAATATTTGGAGGGATTCTAGAAATCCCCGGGTTGGGTTTGCTAGAACGATGCAAGATTTGGGGCTATCGCTCGAGGCTTTGTAGAAGTCGAGAGAGGAGTCTCTCTTTCTTCCCCATTATCTCGGTGGTGTGTGTGGAATAGTAGCTAGAGGTGTAGTGTGTGGTATACTAGATAGACTTGATTGTTGATGTTGTTGTGTATTTCGTTCGGTGTTTTGTTAGGCCAGACCTTAATCTCATGCAAGACTAAGTCGAGCTTAACTACACATCGCAACAACTCCAAACAATTCGATGTACTAGTATAAACCTCTAACGAGGAGATCGCGAGGTGTGGAAGAAAGGAATACGATTCGTCCTTGCTTAAACTTATGAATAGCGTCTTGTGTCTGCAGCGTGTTCAGTGTATATAAGAGAATAAAACAACGAAAAACTTGACAACTTCGAAGTTGAAGCAAAGCTGGAAATCCGGAAATTTCAGCTTTAGGCGGCTAGCTCTATCTTGAAGCTTAGCGCTGCCTTCGAGTAAATTCGAAATTCCGATAACTTAAGCGCGGTCGCTCTCTCTTTGAAGCGCTCGGTTAATAGCGAGTTCGATGAGATAGCGAATTCGCGCTCTCTTTGAAGGCGGCGCTTCGGTGTATTTCCTCGCGAATTTTTCCAAAACTGAAGCGGCAACCACGGTATGAATCAAACAAGGGTGGGTGGGTGAAATGGGACTTAAAATTACTAATTATATTATGAAAACAATGCTAAAGTGCAACTAAGATGGCGGTGGCCATTTGATAAATGAAAAATGAATAGTCTACCTCACGAAATGAACGATGAATTCCTGGCGTAAAGTAAACTATAACTAGACTTTTACTATCTCGATTATCAAATCTTCAACTCTCCGAATCTATCGAAATAGAATGGAGTGCGAAGTTAGTTCCACTCCTAGTTCTCTAGCATGGATGTTTTCTAATCTAACTAGTCGTTTTAAGTCTATGAGAGTTTTACGAAGGGAATTATACTACGATGCAACTACCCACAAGATGCAACTAATGGGGTTATCGAGAATACTAAGGGAATGCTACGTTGATTCTATGATAAAAAAGGAGTTAGAGGGGATTGATTCCACCATAACTTCAACTTAATCCACTAACGACCAGATAAATTAAGTAATCGAATTGAAGCGCCTTGTGAACAATTGGTTATTCCTAATCCCTAATTATACATGGCATTTCTACCATTCATAACTAGCATGTGAACAATTAAACCCATTCTCATGGTGAACTAATCATTTCTAGAGTGGAATAGAAAATCGGCGACTCTCTGCGATAATCGAATCAAGCTTTCATCAAGGCTTCACAACCCCTCTAATGGAGGTTTAGCCTTGAATCATTCATAAATCATTTCCATTTATATTAAAACTAAACATAATATAAAGCATTGAAATTTATTTAATTAAACAATAATGAAATCTAATTTAATGACTAAATTGAACTAAGGACATGAATTGAAATTAGATCTAGAATTGGAATTGACAAAATCGAAATGGATAAAGAATACTACTTTATTGATCTAATCAAATGAAGAACAAGATTCAAAGGTTTAATCTAATAAGGGATTTGAAACTAATTAAAGAAAACAATTAAATCTAGATCTAGAAGCTATTTTAATGGCTACTTTCTATTCTAAGCTATCTACCCTAATTCTCTACTATTTTATCTACCATTAACAAAGACTTAAGCTTTTGTTCTTATACATTCAGATCCAAAATTCGTGCATGGGCTTGGAGCCAGGTTTTGGGCGAGAATCAGGGCCCAAACCCAATTCTTTCAGTCTAAAAAGGCCTCTTCAGCTGCAGTTGACTTCCACAGACTTTTCGTCCACTTCTGCTCCTTTGATTGGGTCAAGGCTTGGACCATTACAAAGCTCTTTCCGAGTCGGTCGTTTTGACATAAGGTATGCCCAATTTCGAGGTCCGAGTCCAAAGATCTGACTTTTGGGAAGTTCTGGCGACTTTTGCTCCTGTATTTCGCTAAAGTGGTACATTTACGCACATAATGGACTTTGAAGCCCGAAATGCATAAAAACGCCGTAATCGGTGTTAACTCTTACTTATTATTCACATAATTGGTCTAACAGTATGATTATTAAGGGGTTAAAACTACAGTTTTGGGCTCTTATCACCACACATCCATTAAACCACCGGGAAAAAATAAAATAAAAATAAAAATAAATATATATATATATATATATATATATATATATAAAACCCCAGAGACCCACTCTAAATTCTCGAGTGAGCTTCAATTCAAACTCATTCCCTACATTGTATTAAAAACCAAATTCGACTTCCACACCTCAATGGCTCAAACCCGGAAAATTCTTCCTGGAACAAGCTTTCACTTCGGACCATTTTACACCCTTTTACAGTGATGAGATGATTAGTAGGAAGTGGCAGAAGTTGTGGTATTTGATAAGAGCCCAAAACTGTAGTTTTAACCCCTTAATAATCATACTTTTTGACCAATTATGTGAGTAATAAATAAGAGTTAACACTGATTACGTGTTTTTTATGTATTTCAGGCAGTAAAGTCAATTATGTGCATAAATGTGCTACTTTGGCGAGATAAAGGAGCAAGGATTAGTTGCTAAGAAGTTCTGTGATAAAGGCCAAGATTCAAGGAGACAAAGCCTTTCTAAATCCCGGTAAAAGCTAAGAAGTCAAAGTCAACGCGGGAAGAAACAGCACACAAAGTTAGCAGAACTTTCGAAGGCCGTATCTTTGGATTAAGACCTTGGAATTGGGTCTACCTTATGTCAAAACGACCGGCTCGGTAAGAGCTTTCTAATGGTCTAAGTCTTGACCCAATCAGAGTAGCAAAAGTGGACAAAAAGTCTGTTGAAGCCAAATCCAGCTGAAGAGATCTTTCCGGACTAAAAGAATTGGGTTTTGGGCCCGATTTTCCGGCCCAAAACATGGCTCCAAGCCCATCCACGCTTTTTGGATTTGAAGCATATAAAAACAAAAGCTTAGCTCTTTGTTAATGGTAGCTAATTAGATCTAAAATATAGATAATTCTAGATCTAGTTTTAATTGTTTTTAATTAAGTTTAGTTTCAATTCAATTCTTGTTTTAGATTAAACTCTTAAAGCATTGTTCTTCATTGATTAGATAAATAAATTAGTAGATTCTTGTTCATTTCGATTTTGTCATTTACAATTGTTTAGATCTAAATTCCTTTATTACTTGTTATTCATTTCCTAGTTATTACCTGAAATTTTAATTATTGTTTAGACAAAGTGCATAAAGATAGAATTTTTATATGATGTCTAGTTTTAATTCAATGGGAAATGATAGTTGTATGAATCAAGGCTAAACCTCCATTAGAGGGGTTGAAGAAGCCTTGATGAAACTTGATCTTTGTTAAACTTAGAAATCGTCGTGATAGTTATTCCACTCTAGAAACGATTAATTCACCGTGAGAATGGGTTTAATCGCTCACATGCTAGTTATGAATTGGTAGAAATGCCATGTATAATTAGGGATTAGAATTACTATTTTGATATGCGAAACATTCAATTTGGATCACGACGAGTCTTTGTTAGTAGGATTAAGTCGAGTTAAGGTGGATTTAATTCCCTTTAATTCTTTACCTAGATTCAAACCATTAGCATTCTATCATTTCGTTATTCGTAACTTGTTAATTGAATTCAACTCGTAGTATAGAATTCCCCTCATAAATATCTCACTAGACTTAGGATTGATTAGTTAACACGAAACCATCGCATGCAAAAGAACTAGGAGTGGAACGAACTTCCTACTCCACTATATCTTAATTTGATTGAGAGTAGAAAAGTTTGATAAATTAGATACGAAAATAAAGTTCTAGTTTTACTAGCATTTAGAGTTCTCGCGAGCTTTAGTCATTGGTAAAACTATTCTTTTTACGTTTATCAAATGGCACCGCTGCCATCTTAGTTCCCTTTAGCATTGGTTTCATAGTATAATTAGTCATTTTTAAGTCCCATTAAACCCACCCACCCTTGTTTGATTCATACTGTGGTTATCCATTTCAGCATTGAAAAGTTCCTCTAAAAATTACACGGAGCGCACCTGCGCCCAAACCGAGCGCGACCCACTCGGTTTAACATAATTCACGTTTTAAACTCATACATGTTTTCTCGGTTTTTTAGTCATGTTTCTCTATGGGGTGAATTATGTCTTTATTGCTTATTGTTTTTCTATATATTAATCTGTATTTATAAAAATAAAAAAATAAAAACCTTAAAAATAAAAACCTTAAAAATAAAAAATAAAAACAAATTTTCTAAACTCTATTGTAAAAAATTTGTTTGGGGGTGCAGTGTTCGTGTTTCCGTCCTAGAATGTTTTATGTCCCATTAGAGTTGATTAGGCCGTTTAATTGTATTCCTATTCGGGTTGATATAATCGATGAATTTAGAGTTCATTCGTTCGCATAACTTACGTCATACACGCACTTCGAGGCGATTAGACCTAAAATATAGATTATTTTAGATCTAGTTTTAATTGTTTTTAATTAAGTTTAGTTTCAATTCAATTCTTGTTTTAGATTAAACTCTTAAATCATTGTTCTTCATTAATTAGATAAATAAATGAATAGTTTACTAATGAATAAAGCGATGAAACTCTAAACGAAAGTAAAACTAAAACTAAGTTCCATGCCTAGTTTATCAAAGATTGTTCTACTCTCTATCTATTGAACAGATATAGTGGAGTAGGAAGTTCGTTCCACTCCTAGTTCTTTCACATAGTGATGTTCTCTATGTATAAATAATCTTTACTAAAGTCTAATGAGAGATTTACAAATTATATTTCAGACTACGATGCAACTACCCACAAGATCCAACTAGTCAACTAACTAAACAGCTATGGAAATACTACGTCGATTCTATGATAAGGAATTAGGGGGGATTGATTCCACCTTAACTCAACTTAACTTACTAACGACGAATCGTCGTAATCCGAATTGAACTGCTACGCAGAACAATTGGTTATTCCTAATCCCTAATTACACATGGCATTTCTACCAATTCATAACTAGCATGTGAACGATTAAGCCCATTCTCATGGTGAACTAATCATTTCTAGAGTGGAATAGAAATTACGACTATCCTACGCTAACACAAATCAAGCTTCATCAAGGCTTCTCAACCCCCTCTAATGGAGGTTTAGCCGAGAATCATTACGCAATCATTTCCGATTAAATTAAAACTAAACATACTATAAAGAATTGAAATTTACTAATCTAAATTAAATAATAATTAAAATCTAATTAATAATTAAGAAATGATATCGACAAGAATTTAAACTAGATCTATAAATGTAATGACAGAAAACGAATTGAATAATAATAAACTATTTTATTAATCTAATCTAATGAATAACAATATTTTAAAGGTTTAATCTAAAACAAGGAATGAAAATGAAACTAAACTTAATTAAAAACAATTAAAACTAGATCTAGAAGCTATTCTAATGGCTACTTTCTATCTTAAGCTACTATCTATCTTAAGAGTTAAGTCTTCTTTGTTGATATGGAGGAAATAAGATCCAAAATCGTGCATGGGCTTGGAGCCATGTTTTAGGCCAGAGAATCAGGCCCAAAACCCAATTCCTTCAGTCCACAGACCCCTTTTTAGCTGGATACGGCTTCAACAGACTTTTCGTCCACTTTTGCTCATCTGATTGGGCCAAGGTTTGGACCATTGGAAATATCTTTCCGAGACGGTCGTTTTGACATAAGGTAAGCCCAAATCTGAGGTATGAGTCCAAATATACGGTCTTCAGAAGTTTTGCTAACTTTGTGCAGTGTTTCTGCCCGCGTGGACTTTGATTTTTCACCTTTTGACTGGGCTTTACAAAGGCTTTGTCTTCTTGAATCTTGGCCATTAATCATAGAACTCCTTAGCAACCAACCATTGCTCCTTTATATCATCAAAGTGGCACATTTCTGCACATAATTGACTTTGAAGCCTGAAACGCATAAAAACACGTAATCAGTATTAACTCTTAATTATTACTCACATAATTGGTCTAAAAGTATGATTATTAATGGGTTAAAACTACAGTTTTGGGCTCTTATCAAACCACCCCCAAACAGCATTTTGCTTGTCCTCAAGCAAATATGAGAAATTAGAATAAGTGACCAAAAAGGGAGTTCTAACTACTCTCGTTTCGCTGAGTGCGATTGCATTGACCATATGCAACAAGGCCTTAAACCACTAGGAATTCCCTAGTGGACGAGTTATAGCCTCGTGGGAGTTTTCCAGTGAAGGTATTCACAAACTTCTTCTATTCTACAACGACTAAGAAATAAAACTATTATTTCCTTATTCATGCTCTAAATTAACTATACATCTCACTAGCAATGCATATAGAATAATCAAGTCGGAACCTAAGCTACTATATGCATAATAATCAATCATCTATAATAAACATATATACAATGAGTAATACTATGAAATGCAGTAACAGGTTCGTTTATGAAAACTCGGAATAGCGACCTTAAGTAGGTTCTCACATATAAGTCAAGATACAAACACTCTGATTTTCCCACTCAAGTTTCGCTACTCCAGTGTGCAGTGGGCACACTTTACCTTACAATCTCAATGACACACAAGGAAGCCGGAGTCGATCAAACACATCTGCCACTTACTACCACACTAACCTATTCCTAATTGAGCTAGAGGTCTTTATTAGGTGTTGCGGGGATTAGGAGATGGTTTAAGAAGGAAGGAAATGGATATTCAAAAGGACAAGTCCGGAGATAATAGAGTCTTCATATTATGTAACTTAGAAAACCTTGTTATTTTCTTTTGCTTCTATACTTTGTTTCCATCCTTAGCCATATTTCTCTTTTTCTTTTCTTTGGCTTTTGACTCCCTTTTATTCTATTTTTGGAGTTTTTTTATTTATTTCTATTTTTCTTTTTCTTTTTCTTGGATGGAAACTTCTTTTCTTTTTCTGAAGCAACTAACTAATTTTTGTTTACACAGGTTTTTCTCTTCTTCTTTCTTTACTCATTCTATTCTCAGACTTATTCTAGATTGGGTAAGTTGAATTTTTTATTTTGTTTTGTTTTTGTAATAGTGTAAAGGAATTGTGGTTTATGGAAGGCTAAAGAAAGGCTCAGAGGGGCGACTAGCGTTTAATAATTCATAGGTTTGAATTTCTGGCTATATAGATCCAAAGAGGGCCTAAATTCTCGCTTAGGATATGGTTTAGTGATCAAGCAAGTGGACGTGTGATTTCTCTATCCGGATTTTACTTCTCCCTTGTGTCATTTCTCAAATGTTTCGCTCACATAAGGTTTTAAGCTATATTCTCACAGGATTTGTAGAATAAGTACTCTAGCCTAGATTTCAGAAACTTACTGCTAGCAATCATAGATACTCATGTAATATATTTATAGATAGATGCAAAGATTATTACCTACATATTAACCTAAGTTTCTAACAATTATTCTGATGCAAAAGCTACGTGAGACTTCTAGATTGTTAAGAGCATAGAGAAAGAAAACAATACCAATATTCCTAAATGTATAGCATAAACTTATTTATTTATATTTTTGAAATTTTTAACTTGAAAACAAATGCATATTATACATATCTATATCCTAACAAATGCCTTAATTACACGTATTTCTATGCCCCCCCCCCCCCCCAAACATGAAGCATGCTTTGTCCTCAAACCTATTAAACGCTACTTGGTCTGACGGGGTGTAGGGTGTAACCTGATGAGGTTGTATCCTCCACCCTTGCCAAGTCATTGCACGGAAAGATTGAATAATACTATTGGTGGGTCGTATAGTGTTGACCGTAATCTAATCCGTGAAACGTGTACAAAAAACAGGAAAGAAACATAGCATAATACGGGAAATTAGAACAGGCATAAGAAGGTACTTATGCCTCATGCTATGGGCTCGAGCTAAACTGGACATCAAGGTTCTGGGAAGGTCATGGCACAAACATCCCGTGGTTAAAGCAAGGAAGACGCTGCAAGTGGCATCATTCACAGAAGAAAAACGCCATTCCCCTAAAATGTTTAGCATGATCCAAAACATAACAATTCCTATGTTCATGGACAGGCTACCAAAGGCGACGTTATATTCCCCTTGGTCCTCGATACGGAAAATGCCTACCCCATACGACTCATGCAAAAAATCATAAGTGTAGACATGCATATTATCTACCCAATAGCACCATGGGTCTTGTATTTCAGCGGGCATAGCAAGTCCAAGAACAAATGCTAGAAAAAACATGGTAATTTCCATTGGTTCCTCATTAATGTTGATGGAGAACACTTGTTCTCCATCCGGTCTCTCAAAGAAAATACAATTATCATAAAAATAAGATGCAAGTCTTTGGAGAATAAAGTTCATCGTCTTACCATAAGCGGTTCCCGCCCTACGTATGTGATCACCTCACAAACCAAGCACCATAAGTAGTGCTTTGGAACAAATCTTCAAAAGACTGTTCGGTATTATTGTAGGAGATGTCATCTCAAAATGACCCTCCTGGAACACCGCGAATCGATCCGGGAACAACCCGCAGAAAACTGGAAATTTATGGTCTACGGAGGTCGGGCGGAGTCGGCTTCGGCTTGAAGCCTTGAAAAGGCTTCGGGTGATTTTGGATTTATAGTGTTTTGGGCACAGGTGCGCTCAGTGTAAACTTTCTAAAAATGGCTTAGGGTGCAGGTGCGCTCCACTGGGGCGCAGGTGCGCTCTGAGGTGTTGATTTGTGAAAATAGTGAAGAACAACGGGAAACGTGGGAGTGAAAAGTGAGAGATGGAAGTTAGGTGTAGTGTGGGTTGTGAGTGTAGAACGAATGAAGTTTTTATAGGTTTTAAGTTGCTAAAATGAATCGGGGAGTTGCCAAAAAACTTTTACGGCAATTTCCGGAAAAACTAAAATTTTCAAACCCGAAACGGAAACAACTCATATTCTTGATTCTAAAACAACCCTAGTATCTTTTAGGTTGAATTTAGGATAAAACTACCTAACTTATCGAGATTTCATCCTAACCAATATTTATTCATAGATATGCCCAGATCGGCAATATTCTTACCCTAACTCCGAAATAACTTCTAAAAACGAGGGTCATATAAAAATCATGCTGGAATAGATAATACCACCCGCAAATAATTTGGGAAGGTGGGATTAATATTAAACAACCACGCACAATGAAAATAACCGCATTATATTAAATTTTTCATTCAAAGTACATTTCACTACAAAATTCAAATTACCGAATTAAAACTGACATTAAAATAACTAACAATAATAAAACTACAAATAAAAATCATCAAGCTATACTATCCCTAAACACGTCGGTATTGGTAGCGGAGGGCACACGCACAGGAGATGGCTCCTGAGCTCCCGATGGGCCAGCACCATTCGTCTTTCGGCGATGATGATCGTGCCTCAATGATGTATCCTCAGAAGGAGAATCCCCGTGAGGTGAAAAGCGTGCAAGCATATCAGCTCGGAACTGGCGCTGAGCTTCTAGCTCAGCCCTCATCTGTTCCCACCGCTCATCCTCTCGCTGGCTACGAATCTTGAAGTTATGGTGCATAGTAGCCTATTGAGTTCGGAGGTCTTCGCAGATAGTATTGAGTGAACGCATGCCACAATGAATCACAGCCATGCGTTCTGCATCTGACTAACACCTCTCCAAGGCATCAGTATCAAAACATGTCAAGTCCTCCTCATCCTCCGAGTCATTCTCATTTTCGACGTCCTCCTCGTCGACTATCCTATCCTCAGGCAACCTCCAAACTTGTTAGATACACTCCTTATAAATATGAGGATTTCGGTGTAAGGTGAGGCAAATCCTATCAAACGTCGGAGTCGCTCTCAACTTCAGCATGATCTTGGTTATCAAAATAGGGAGAGGTGCAATAGACTTCCCCACTCCCCTAATCATGTTAAGCAAAAACTCCAAGATATAGAACTCATACTTCTGCTCCTGGAGTATCCATAGAATGTGAAGGCAGTTCAGACCGATGTCGCTGACATTCTCCTTCCCAATGACATTCCTACCAATCCACTAAGCTGCAGCCAGCTGGTTGGTTCTGAGGGATGCCTGGTGAACACAATGCGAGCTCACATTGTAGTTCCCTTCGATAACAGTCGCATTCATCAACGGCTCGACCCCAGTATATTGGGACTCCTGTAATGTGGCATCAAGATGGATTCTAGGCGGAATGCCTAGAATCTCAGCCAACAACCCAGTAGTTACTTCCTTCCTCCTCTTTGCCACCGTAACAAAAATTCTATTCCCCTCCAACTCCCTCGTGTTGTAAAACCGTCAGACTAACTCTTCGTGGTAAAAGGAGTCGTTCGAGTACCACAAGCTATTCCAATTTCTACTAACCATTTCGTCACCGTAAAATGGCGCGAAGTGGTCGCCAGTAAATGCTTGCTCTGGCAAAATCCAGCGTTGTTGAGCCATTGGAAGTTTTGATAAGGTTAGGGGGTTTGAATAAGGTAGGGGGAAACAATGAGGGACAACCTCACTAAAAAAATGATGGTGGTGGTGGTGTGGTGGCGCGGCAGCTCTAAGATTTGGATTTTTCGGTGGTTTTTGGTTTTGTAAATTGATGGAGGTGGTGGTGGGACGGTTTTGAGAAGATTTGGAGTGGGTTTGGATGTTTGGCGTGGGTGTAGGTAGTTTTCTTCTTAATATTAATTTTTGGTTTAGGGTTTGAAGCTTGTTTGGTTGTTAATGGCGGTTTGGAATTGAAAACGCGATCTAAAGGTTTAAGGTAAAGTAGCGCGTCTTGGGTCTTGTCTTGAAGTTGGGCTGAAGCCCAATTCGAATTTTTCGAATTTTTGTTGATTTTTAGCGCGACTTCAAACTAATATTGCCGCTTCGTTACCGGTCCGATATTTGCAAATGAGATATGGAAATGATCAGGAGAGAATTTCCAATCCAATGATCTATAAAACACTCTATTCCGACTGTGGATGACATATAAGATAGTGGAAAATGCCTCGAAGTTCGTGCATGACGTAAGTTATGCGAACAAATGAACTCTAAATTCATCGATTATATCAACCCAAATCGGAATACAATTAAACGGCCTAAGCAACTCTAATGTGACCCAAAACATTCTAGGACGGAAACACGAACACCCCACCCCCAAACAAATTTTTTACAACAGAGTTTAGAAAATTTGTTTTTATTTTTTATTTTTAAGGTTTTTTATTTTTTATTTTTTTATTTTTATAAATACGGATTAATATATAGAAAAACAATAAGCAATAAAGACATAATTCACCCCATAGAGAAACATGGCTCAAAAACCAAGAAAACATGCATGAGTTTAAAACGTGAATTATGTTAAACGTGGACATAGGATCTGGTACTTACAGCCACACACTCCATAAGGAGGGCCCGGTTACCTTAATGGTGCACTCACCAATATCTGGAAATGAAAGGAAATGCACCAAACACAAAAATTGAGTCGTTTATAGTCAGATACTCGAGACTTTATCTAAACATATGTATGAACATGCAGTTTATCGTATATCAACAACCAAAATAGTTGTGGATCATTCCATAAATAAATATCACAAAAAACATACCCAAACACAATCAAGCACCAAGATTTCCTATGACACAACCTAGTGAAATGAAAGCGAAGTCGGAATAACATATAACGTAACCTAGCATGCACCTTCTTTTTCATCTTTGAACGAGAGGGTGTCCTAGTGAATAAGTGTGGAAAAGTGAATGGTTGTGGAAAATATGGTGGATATGGATAAGTTGTAGAAGGAAAGCATGGAAAAAATGAGGATGTGGGTTTAGCACAAAACTCATTCATGGTGTAGGTAGGGAATGTCTCAATTCTGAAAATGAAGGTGTCAAATGGTTTGTCCTTATGAAGTATTTGTTTTCTAGGAGGATTTAAAAAATTATGAAGCACAGGAGAAACAAAAGGATCGAGTGCAAACTCGAGATTCCTTTGAAAGGGTGGAAGGAGGGGAGTCGAGGCGGATGTTGTGCAAAGTAGTTCTTGATAGGGTGACTCATCACCTGCTCTAAGAAACTCATCGAATTCCTCATCTAGCTTGGTCATATCCACCTTACTATGGTATTCCTCTATATCTTTGAGAAAGTCATTTATCTCGTCCTCATCCATAATATGTGTATCGACTAGTATTGGGATGAAAATGTTAGAGTCTAAACTTTCAAAGGAAAGAAATTTGGGCATCTGATTATTAGGGAACGTGTTGTTGAAATAATCTCGAGCGAAGCTCTCGATCATGCTAACCTCTCCATCCATAGACGAATCGGGTAACTGTGTCTTTGTTTTAAAAACATTTACTTCAACAGAAAGATGGCCAAAAGACATGGACATCGAACCATCGCGGCAA
Organism: Coptis chinensis; assembly: GCF_015680905.1. NCBI lineage: Eukaryota > Viridiplantae > Streptophyta > Magnoliopsida > Ranunculales > Ranunculaceae > Coptis > Coptis chinensis. The sequence goes on from NC_141464.1 coordinate 4,900,761, forward strand.
TTTATGAGCGCATTGGCAGTTGCCAAGAAAGGACGCCCTAAGATGATCGGGACAGAGTCGTTAGCGACTTTTGTATCGAAGATGACGAAATCAGCCGGATAGTAGAAATTCTGAACCTTTACCAGCACGTTTTCAACCACCCCCTTAGGATACTTAATAGACCGATCAGCTAATTGCAACGTCATTTTAGTGGGTTGCATCTCCTCTAGACCTATTTGTCTATACAAATAAAACGGGAGTAAGTTAACACTAGCCCCCAGGTCTAATAACGCGGTCGTCGTATAGGAATCTCCTAAGGTGCATTATACAGTAGGACGACCAGGGTCCTTATACTTAACAATTCCGTTATGTTCAGATAGAGTTGGGAATTGTTCTGTTAAAAAGGCGTCTTTTGGTATATTGGTCTTACGCCTAGTAGTACACAACTCCTTAAGAAACTTAGCATGGTGTGGTAGCTTTTTAATAGCTTCGAGAAAGGGAAGGTTTATAGTTAGATTCTTGAAAATGTGCCTAATCTCCTCATAATTTGTATCCCTAGTTAACATGGCTAATTTTTGTGGAAACGGTGGTTTCTCTCAATATTTAGCATATGTATCACCTGGATGTTTAACCTTGGCTTTCTGTTTCTTAGGTTGTGTTATAACTGGTACCTCTACAGTGGTAGGCTCTTCAGTTTCTATTTCGGTATCTAGTAAGGTAGCATGTGTAGGGGCTACTAATGGGGTAACTATAGGCATAGTTACTTTGTTATCAACCACTCTGCTAGAACCGAGAGTGGTGATGGCATTTAGCTCACCTACGTTTTCATTTTCATTACTAGTATTACCGGTTATCTCAAAGGCCGTGTTTGTTGTTTTAGGATTAGGTATCGCATGACCTGGAAACATACCTTTGGGTTGGGCTTTATCTTGGGCCAACTGTTGACTTAAATTATTAACGGATTGTAAGAGCTGTTGGTTAGATTGAGCCATGGTTTGGAAGAGTTGTTGGCTCACCTGTATGAAGGTGTCAAGACGATCCGGTTGGGTGGGTGTAGTGGTCACGGGTGGTGTGACTGGAACTATCTTGCGTTGATTATTTATGGGCGGATTGTGATAGTTATTATTTACCGGAACGATACCTCTATTAGCATTATAATTATTATAACTACCTTGACCTTGTGCTTGACCTTGTCGAGGTTGTGCTTGGTTGTTATAATTATTATAATTACCCTGACCTAGTCCTTGTCGTGGTGGAGCTTGGTTATAACTGTGCGTTGGCCTAACATATTGATTATTGTATCCTGGAGGTGTGACTTGTTGGTTATTTCTCCAACCGAAGTTGGGATTTTGTCTCCAAGGGGCGTTAGATTCACTATTAATGGAACAAGCATGTTCATAAGCTATAGGACAATGAGAGTCGGGATGCTCATGACTCCAACAGAAACTACATGGATTGGAATTTACATTCATGATGGGGATAGGCTTTTGTTGTACAAAAATGGCCTCTACCTTTTTAGTGAGTGATTCGATTAGAGTTTTAAGCTCGGGATCATGTTTTATCTCAAACATACCGGTGGCCTTAACTATATTAGAAGAACTAGCAGAGTGGTGGATATCCTCACTACCCCCCCAGTTGTTATTTCGCTTAGTTTGATCCTCTAAAAATTTATAAGCCTCCGAGGCTCCTTTACTTAGGAAACTACCCCCATTCATTATGTCAAGGACTTCTTTATGGTGGTGTAGAAGTCCTTTGAAAAGGCACGAACTAACGTGTCTTTAAGCTGGGTTATGATGTGGACACTCTATAAGGAGATCGGTGAAACGATTCCAAGCCTCTGAAAATGATTCATGAGGATTTTGTCGAAAGAAATGAATCTTGGAAAGCATCTCATCCGTCTTTAGGGGTGGGTAAAAATTTTCCATAAACAGCTGAACAAGTTTAGCCCATGAGTTCACAGAATTAGGTGCTTGGGCAGTTAACCAAGACGCCGCCTTATCGGCTAAAGTGAAGGGAAATACCCTGAGTTTAATTTGTTCAGCACTCACCGTAGGATGGTAGAATGTTGTAAGAACTTGTTCAATCCTATGCATGTGCTGATAAGGTTTTTCATGGTCTAAACCATGGAAAACGGGTAACAAATTAAAAATATTTTGGGGGATTCGGAAATCCCCCACTGGGTCTGCAAGAACCATGCAAGATTTGGGGCTATCACTCAAGGCTTTATAAAAGTCCGAGAGAGGAGTCTCTCCGTCGTCGGGCATTGTGTCAGGTAGAGTATGTGGAATAGTAGCTAGAGGTGCAATGAGTGGTATACTAGATAGGCGTGCTTGTTGATGTTGCCGTGTAATTACGTTAGGTGTTTTTATTTGACCAGACCTTAATCTCATACAAGGTTAAGACCAAACTTAACTAAACACGATAACCTCCAAACAATCCTAATATTCTAGTATAAACCTCTAACAGAAAATGCGAGATGTGGAAGAAAAGAATACCTGATTGCGTCCTTGCTTCGCTTATGAATAGCGTCTTGTTTACGCGTGTTCAGTGTATATAACAAGTTAGAACACTGAAAAACTTGAAAAATCGAAGTTCGAAACAAACCTGTGGAAATCCGGCAAAAATCAGCTGAGAATGCAGGTGCGCTCTGTGTAAGTTCAAGTTCTTACTGTTGTTTGGCCGTGGTCGCCGCTCGGTTTAAGCGCAGTTGCATTGGGTTCCAGCGTTGGGGTGCAAAAAGCCCCGTGTAATTTTTCAAGGAACTTTTCAATGCTGAAACGGTAAACCACAGTATGAATCAAACAAGGGTGGGTGGGTTTAATGGGACTTTAAAAAGAGTACTTATACTACGAAAACAATGCGAAAGTGAAACTAAGACGGCAGCGCTGCCGGGGATCGAACCCAGGTCACCCGTGTGACAGGCGGGAATACTCACCACTAATGAATGAAGAACAATGAATAGTTTTGATAAACGTAAAAAGAATAGTTTTACCAATGACTAAAGCTCGCGAGAACTCTAAACGCTAGTAAAACTAGAACTTTATTTTCGTATCTAACTTATCAAAGTTTTCTACTCTCAATCAAATTAAGATATAGTGGAGTAGGAAGTTCGTTCCACTCCTAGTTCTTTAGCATGCGATGGTTTCATGTCAACTAATCAATCCTAAGTCTAGTGAGAGATTTACGAGGGGAATTCTATACTACGAAGTGAATTCAATTAACAAGTTACAAATAACAAAATGATAGAATGCTAATAGTTTGAATCTAGATAAAGAATTAAAGAGAATTGAATCCACCTTAACTCGACTTAATCCTACTAACAAAGACTCGTCGTGATCCAAATTGAATGCTTCGCATATCAAAATAGTAATTCTAATCCCTAATTATACATGGCATTTCTACCAATTCATAACTAGCATGTGAGCGATTAAACCCATTCTCATGGTGAATTAATCGTTTCTAGAGTGGAATAACTATCACGACGATTTCTAAGTTTAACAAAGATCAAGCTTCATCAAGGCTTCTTCAACCCCTCTAATGGAGGTTTAGCCTTGATTCATACAACTATCATTTCCCATTGAATTAAAACTAGACATCATATAAAAATTCTATCTTTATGCAATTTGTCTAAACAATAATTGAAATCTCATGTAATAACTAGGAAATGAATAACAAGTAGTAAAGGAATTTAGATCTACACAATTGTAAATGACAAAATCGAAATGAACAAGAATCTACTAATTTATTTATATAATCAATGAAGAACAATGATTTAAGAGTTTAATCTAAAACAAGAATTGAATTGAAACGAAACTTAATTAAAAACAATTAAAACTAGATCTAGAATTATCTATATTTTAGGTCTAATTAGCTACCATTAACAAAGAGCTAAGCTTTTGTTTTTATATGCTTCAGATACAAAAATCGTGCATGGGCATGGAGCCATGTTTTGGGCTAGAAAATCGGGCCCAAAACCCAATTCTTTTAGTCTGAAAAAGGCTCTACAGCTGGATTTGGCTTCAAAAGACTTTTCGTTCACTTCTCCTCCTCTGACTGGGTCAAGACTTAGACCATTAGAAAGCTCTTCCCGAGCCGGTCGTTTTGACATAAGGTAGACCCAATTCCGAGGTCTGAGTCCAAAGATACAGCCTTCAGAAGTTCGGCTGACTTTATGTGCTGTTTCTGCCCGCGTTGACTTTAACTTCTTAGCTTTTACCGGGCTTTAGAAAGGCTTTGTCTCTTTGAATCTTGGCCTTTATCACAGAACTTCTTAGCAACCAATCCTTGCTCCTTTATCTCACCAAAGTAGCACATTTCTGCACATAATTGACTTTACTGCCTGAAATACATAAAAAAACACGTAATCAGTGTTAACTCTTATTTATTACTCACATAATTGATCAAAAAGTATGATTATTAAGGGGTTACAACTACAGTTTTGGGCTCTTATCAAACCACCCCCAAACAGCATTTTGCTTGTCCTCAAGCAAATATGAAAAATTAGAATAAGTGACCAAAAATGGAGTTCGAACTAATCTCGTTTCGCTGAGTGCGATTGCATTGACCATATGCAACAAGGCCTTAAGCCACTAGGAATTCCTTAGTGGACGAGTTATAGCCTCGTGAGAGTTTTCCACTGAAGGTACTCACAAACTTCATCTATACTACAACGACTAAGGAATAAAACTATTGTTTCCTTATTCATGTCTCAACTATCTATCCATCTCACTAGCAAATGAATAAGAATAACCAAGTCAAAAACCTAAGCTAATATATGCATAATAATCAATCATCTATGATACAAATATATATACTATGAGTAATACTATGAAATGCCTACCAGGTTCGTTTATGAAAACTCGGAATACCATCCTTAAGTAGGTCCTCACATAAATGTCAAGAAAAAAACCACTCTGATTTTTCTGCTCAAGTTTTGCTACTCCAGTGTGCAGTGGGCACCCTTTACCTTACAATCTCAATGACAAACAAGGAAGCCGGAGTCAATCAAACACATCTGTCACTTACTATCACACTAACCTATTCCTAATTGAGCTAGAGGTCTTTATTAGGCGTTACGGGGATTAGGAGATGGTTTAAGAAGGAAGAAAATGGATATTCAAAAGGACAAGTCTGAGATAATAGAGTCTTCATATTATGTAACTTAGAGAAAACCTTGTTATTTTATTTTGCTTCTATACTTTGTTTCCATCCTTAGCCATATTTTTCTTTTTCTTTTCTTTGACTTTTGACTCCCTTTTATTCTATTTTTGGAGTTTTTATTTATTTCTATTTTTCTTTTTCTTTTCCTTGGATGGAAACTTCTTTTCTTTTTCTGAAGCAACTAACTAATTTTTGTTTACACAGGTTTTTCTCTTCTTCTTTCTTCACTCATTCTATTCCCAAACTTATTCTAGATTGGGTAAGTTGAATTTTTTATTTTGTTTTGTTTTTGTAACAGGGTAAATGAATTGTGGTTTATGGAAGGCTAAAGAAAGGCTCGGAGAGGGGACTAATTAGCGGAAAAATAATTCATAGGTTTGAATTTGTGGCTATATCGATCCAAAGGGGCCTAAATTCTCACTTAGGATATGGCATAGTGATCAAGCAAGTGGGCGTGTGATTTCTCTATCCGGTTTTAATTCTCCTTTGTGTCATTTCTCAAATGTTTAAGCTTCATATAAGGCTTTAGGCTATATTCTCACAGGATTTGAGAATAAGTACTCTAGCCTAGATTTCAGAAACTTACTACTAACAATCATAGATACTCATGTAATATATTTATAGATACTAATTTGTAACAATCATAGATACTCATGTAATATACTAGCCTAGATTATTACCTACGTATTAACCTAAGAGTAGAACATACTAATTTGTAATGGGTAGAACATGAACATGTAATTTGGAACGCGTGAAATTCATGAACCTCTGCAAAACAAGGGTATAACATACTAATATAGGAAGGAAAACTGACACAACTCTATAAGAGTTCCACCCGTTATGGGGTTAACATAATTAAATTGCTTGGGACATAAGCAGACAATAACAAAATTAAAAACTTACCTTATCTCCCGCTTAAGCATCCTCCTCCTCATCAAAGAGATGAGGTTCCCTTGTATCCTGCCAGGCCATTATAACTTGCCAAGCTTACCGCCATTTATCATCTACTAATGCTAACCTGTTAAGTGTTATTATGTCTGATGGGATGTACGGGGCGACCAAATGAGGTCGCACCGCTATCCGGCCAAGTCATAATTCGCGAATGAGCGAACCACCCAATTGGTGGGTCTCATAACTTCAACCCTTTTCCAATCTGTGAATTGGGCACGTATCTGAGTAAACAACTACGCATGATGCGGCTTACCAAAATAGGCATAAGAAGATACTTACGCCTCATACTTTTTGGCTCTTTTAAGACTAGCGACTAAAACTTCGGGGAATGTCATATCGGGCGACGTCCCTCCCTAAAGCGAGGAAAATGTCACCAAAGAATATCTTGTTTTGCGTATGAACTGCCATTCCCCAAAATATTCATCGATGAATAACATGGTGGTGCCTACATTTAGGGACCCGTGCTACCAAGGGCAATGCTATATCGCCCTCGGTCCATTACTTTCGAAATACCCTCCCCATAATACTTATGGAAATATGTATAATCATAAAGGTATGCATTATCGGTCATATATCCCCATGTGTGAACGAGGATCGTATTGGTAATCCCAAACTAAAGCTACCACATATTTATTTAATTCTAGTGTCGTGTCATCGACTCGACGGAGAATTCTTGTTCTCTATCTTGATTACAATAGAAACTAACGTGGTCGTAGAAATAAGTAGTAAGTCGTCTTTGAATATGAATCGTCATCACTTACCGATAAATGGCCATCCTAATCAAGGATCCTGTTTGAACCAATGTCCATAGGTCTCGGTTCCCAACACGCCTTCGAAAGACTGTTCAGGTATGACTATAGGAGATGTCATCCCAACTACTCTTTGGAATAGCTCCAAAAATCCTTGAACAACCCTCAGAAAATTGGAAATTTTCGTGTTTTTGAGGTTAGATAAAGTCCTCCACTTAAAGGCGTGGGTGCTTTTGGGTGTTTTGGATTTACTGATGTTTTGGTGCGGCGCCAACTTGGGCGCAGGTGCGCTCTAAGTAAAATTTCTAACAGTTAATCTACAGGGCGCTAGTGCTCTTCATCGAGGCACAAGTGCACTCGTAAGTGCTGAAGCAGAAGTTTACAAGGAAAAAGAAGGAAAAGCTTGGAGTGAAAGGTGAGAGATGATGGTGGGGTGTAGTGTGGGTTGTGAGTGTAGAATGAAGGAAGTTTAAATAGGTTCTGAGCTTCCAAAACGAATCGGGAAGTTGCCAAATTGTTTAAGGCAATTTCCGGAAATAGAAAATTTCCAAACCCGAAAACGAAAACAAACCATATTCTTGATTTTATAACAACCCTGGTATCTTTTATACTGGATTTAGAATAGTAACTTCTAAACTCTCCTAGATTTCTTGCTACCACCACACATAATCACAGATATGCCGATATCGGCCAAATTTTCAACCTTTACTCCAAGACAACTTTACAGAAGACGATCATATAACGAATTATGCTCGGTACAAATATTACCACCCCCAAACAATTCGGGAAGGTGGGATTAATGATAAAAACATGCACAATTCGAAAATAACCAATTATATTAAAAAAATTTAAATCCAAACAACATAAAACAAACAAATTAATATTTAAATTTAACTACTGAATTAAAATCCAACTAATAAAACAATAAAAACAATGAAATAATAGCGAACACAACTGATGGTGAACACCTAGCCATGTGATGAAGATGGACCCTAAGATGGAGATTGGTCCTGGGATGAAAAATGGCTTGAGCCATCTGTCCTTCAGTGATGACGCTCATGCTTCTCAGACGCAGAAGCAGTCAGCAGCAAACGCATGCTCCGGCAAAATTCTTCATCGTAGCGCCATTGAAGTTTTTGAAACAAACAATGGTTTTGTAGACGGTGGAGGAGGCGAGTTTGATGAAAAACAACTAAAAATAATGGTGGTGGCGATGGTGGGTACGGTGGCAGGTTGGAAGCTTGAATTGGCGGTTGTTTTCGGTGGTTTGGGAAATTTGTTTGAAAGAACTCGGGCTGGTGGTTAACAATGGGCGTGGTGTAAATAGGTGTTTGTTTTTCTTTCTTTTTTTTTTTTTTTTTTTTTTTTTTTTGGTTGTTAGGTTTTCCTTTAAACCTTGTTAACTGGCGGGATGGAAAAGGAAACCGACTGTTTGTGTTTTGGGAAGGAAGGATACGCATGTGCCACGCACGTGCGTGCGGTTTGGGCCCAAGCCCAAATCGAATTCCTAACTTTTTCGATATTTCGCGTAATTTCAAATTCAATTTGCCGCATCGTTATTGGTCCGATTTTGGCGAATGAGTTATGGAAATGATCAGTAGAGAATTTCCAATCCAATGATCCATAAAACACTCAATTCTAACTATGGGTGACATATAAGAAGGTGGAAAAACGATTCAAAGTGCGTGTGTGACGTAAGTTATGCGAACAAAGGAAATCTAAGTTATAGATAACGTCAACCCGAATGAACTACGACTAACGGGCCTAAGCAATACAATTGGAAAGTTTGAGAAATCCGGATGGAAAGACCGACTGCCCACCCACAAACAAATTTTTAAACACAAAATTTGTTTTAAACGTGGGTCGTTTAAAGTCAGATTCCCAAGACTTGTTGGATTGCTATTTCTATGATTTTAGCAATATTATATTTTTATTTTTTAATTTTTAATAGTTTATTATAAGAAAAACGAAAAACAATAAATACATAATTCACCCCATAGAGGAACATGACTCAAAAACCGAGAAAACATGCAAAAGTGGAAAACGTGAATTATGTGAAACGTGGACTTAGGATCCAGTACTTACAGCCACACACTCCATAGGGAGGGCCCGGTTAGCTGAATGGTGCACTTACCACTATATGAAAGAAAAGGAAGTACACCAAATGACAAAGGTCAGTCCTCATAGACAGGGTCCTGTAAAAGGACTTCCTCTATATCAGGGGACAAAAGCTCATGAAAATGTTTTAACCGTTGGCCATTGACTTGAAAGGTACTGTTGTCCTTGGGATTTACCAAGGTGATTGCCCCGTAAGGGGTTATTTCAGTAACCAGAAAAGGACCATACCAACGGGTTTTTAGTTTCCCTGGGAAAATATGTAGACGGGAGTTGTAAAGCAAGACCTTTTGACCGACCACAAACTCTTTGCACAAGATTTGCTTATCATGAACACGTTTCATGTTAGCTTTATAATCCTTCGCGAGATCATAAGAATCGCTATGGATTTTCTTAAGCTCATTCAATTGCAACTTGCGTTTAACACCCGCCTCATCAATATTAAAGTTAAGGCTTTTTATAGCCCACAGAGCACGGTGCTCACGGTGCTCTAATTCAACGGGCAAATGACAAGGTTTCCCAAATACAAGTCTAAAGGGAGACATACCTATAGGAGTTTTGAAAGCCGTCTTATACGCCCATAAGGCATCCGATAGACGCTTCGACCAGTCTTTCCTATCAGGATTTACAGTTGTTTCTAAAATCTTTTTGATTTCCCTATTAGAAACTTCTACTTGTCTGCTAGTTTGTGGATGATAAGGAGTTGCTACCTTGTGTGTAACTCCATACTTTTTCACTAGAGATGCAACAATTCTATTGCAAAAATGTGTTCCACCATCACTAATGATGGCTTTAGGAATGCCAAAACGACGAAAATATAGTCCTTAATAAAAATACAACTGTCTTATGCTCATTGCTACGGCAAGCCATGGCCTCTATCTATTTAGACACGTAGTCCACGGCAACTAGAATATAAATGAAATCAATGCCCCAAATGTCAAAAATTTCTACTATCATGATTGGATTTAGTGGCATCATATTACGCTTCGTGATTCGCCCAAATTGTTGGCAATGAATACACGTCTTGCAATGCACTTGGGCATCCTTAAAAAGGGTAGCCCAATAAAATCCACATTGAAGAACTTTAGCGGCTGTTTTCATTCTACTAAAATGGCCACCACATTCTTTGTCATGGCAAAACGATAGAACTTCATTATATTCCCACTGGGGAATACAACGACGAATAATCTGATCCGCACAATACTTAAAAAGGTAGGGCTCATCCCAGTAGTATAACTTAACTCTGGCCAAGAAGTTCTTACGTTCATTTCTTGACCAATTATAAGGAATAACATCAGCCGCTAAATAATTTACAATGTCAGCATACCAAGGTGCTGAAAAAATAGCATACAGATGCTCATCAGGAAAAGAGTCCGGTATGGACTCAGAATCACTATCATCGTCTTTTGTAAGTCTAGATAAGTGGTCGGCAACTATGTTTTCGACCCCTCTTTTGTCCTTTATTTCTAATGTGAACTCTTACAGGAGAAGAATCAATCGATTAATCTCTGCTTAGCATCCTTCTTTGCAAGAAGGTACCTAAGGGCTGCATGGTCCGTGTAAACTAAAGTTTTAGAACCAACCAAATAAGGACGAAACTTATCTAAAACATAAATGACAGCTAAGAATTCTTTTTCAGTAGTTGTATAATTATGTTGAGCATCGTTTAAGGTTTTATTAGCATAATAAATAACAGTGGACTTATTATCTACTTTCTGTCCCAAGACAGCACCAACTACATAATCACTAGCATCACACATGAGTTCGAAAGGTTTAGACCAATCGGGGGGCTGTATAATTGGTGCAGAGGTTAGGGCGGCTTTTAAAGTTTAAAAAGCCTGCTTACAGTTAAAATTAAAATCAAAGATGGCATCCTTTAAAAGCAGATTAGTTAAAGGCCTAGCTATTTTTGAGAAATCTTTAATAAAGCGCCTATAAAAACCTGCATGGCCTAGAAAGGCTCTAATATCACAGACAGTCCGTGGTATAGGTAGAGTCGCTATCTTATCTAGTTTGGCCTTATCTACTTCGATGCCATCACTAGATATAATGTGACCTAGTACTATGCCCTTTTTCACCATGAAATGACACTTTTCCCAATTTAAAACGAGGCTTTTTTCTTCACACCGTGTCAAAACCTTAGACAGGTTAGACAAGCAATCTATGAAGGAGTCTCCATAGATAGAAAAATCATCTATGAAAACTTCCATAAAGCACTCTACCATGTCACTAAATATATGAAGCATACACCGCTGGAAGGTACTAGGAGCATTATAAAGGCCAAAAGGCATTTGTTTATAGGCATACGTTCTAAAGGGACACGTGAATGTAGTCTTTTCTTGGTCATCAATATCAATAATAATCTGAAAATAGCCAGAGTAGCCATCCGTAAAATAATAAAAGCATGACCAGCTAGGCGCTCGAAAGCATCGATCTATAAAAGGTAAAGGAAAGTGATCCTTTCGTGTCATAGCATTTAAACGTCTGTAATCAATATAGATTCTCCATTTCATAGGACCTTGTGTGAAAACATAGTCACCCTTAGCGTTACGTACCATGGTAACCCCCGATTTCTTAGGAACTACATGAATGGGACTTACCCATTTGCTATCAGAGATTGGGTATATGATATCCGCATCTAGTAATCGTAAGACTTCTTCCTTAACCACCTCTTTCATGGCAGGGTTCAAGCAATGTTGAGGTTCGCGAGAAGTCTTCGCATTATCCTCCAAATGGATACGATGAGTGCAAACATTAGGGTCAATTCCCTTAATGTCGGCTAGGGACCAACCAATCGCAGACCGATGTTCCCTAATCATCCTGATTAAACGTGTCTCTTTATCCTTAGATAACAGAGAAGATATAATTACCGGATGACTACCATTCGGATCAAGTTGAATATATTTTAACTCCGGGGGAAAAGGTTTAAGCACCGGGGTGGAAGGAAAGTCAATAGATGTTTCGTCAGGGTCCTCATCTTGCATAATGAATACTTTCTTAGGTAGCAAGTCTTCATACTCAGTATAAGGAGCAATCGAAGGGTCTACAATTGGTGTGGACTCAAGGATGGTGTTGACTTCCTCTAAGTATGAGTCATTTACAAAATCTAAAGTTCCAAAAGAAAGGAATTTATACAAATGGTTTTCGGGAAACGTGTTGTTAAAATAATCTTGAGCTAAGCTCTCGATCATGCTAACCTCCCCATCTATAGACAATTCTGGTAACTGTTTCATCATTTTAAAAACATTTACCTCAACAGAAAGATGGCCAAAAGATAAGGACATCTTACCATCGCGACAATTTATAAGCGCGTTGGCAGTTGCTAAGAAGGGACGCCCTAAGATGATCGGTACAGAGTCGTTAGCAACTTCTGTATCAAGGATAACAAAATCTGCAGGATAGTAGAAATCCTGAACCTTAACAAGCACGTTTTCTACTACACCCTTAGGATACTTTATAGACATGTCCGCTAACTGCAACGTCATAGTTATAGGTTGCATTTCCTGTAGACCTATTTGTTTATACAAATAAAATGGGAGTAAGTTAACACTCACCCCAAGGTCTAATAAAGCGGTCGTCGTGTGGGATTCTCCTAAGGTGCATTTTACAGTAGGACGACCAGGGTCCTTGTACTTAACAGTTCTATTATTTTCTGATAAAGTTGGGAACCTGCTTTAGAAAGAAAAGCGCTTTAGGTATGTTGGTCTTACACCTAGTAGTGCACAACTCCTTAAGAAACTTAGTGTGGTTAGATAGCTTTTTAATAGCTTTGAGAAAAGGAAGGTTTATCGTTAGATTTTTGAAAACGTTCCTAATCTCAAAGTTTGTATCCCTGGTTAGCATGGCTAATTTCTGGGGAAACGATGGTTTCGCTCTATATTTAGCATATGGCTCAACTGGATGTCTAACCTTGGGTATCTGTTTCTTAGGTTGTGGTTTAAATGGTACCTCTACAGTGGTAGGCTCTTTAGTTTCTATTTCGGTATCGAGTTCGATATCCGGTGTAGGGAATACTGGTGGGGTAACTATAGGCATAGTTACTTTGTTATCAACCACTTTACCAGAACGGAGAGTGGTGATGGTATTTAGCTCACCTACGGTTGTAGTTTCTGTACTAGTATTACCGTTTACCTGAAAGGCTGTGTTTGCTGTTTTAGGGTTTGATATCACTTGGCCTCGAAACACGCCTTTTGGTTGGGCTTTCTCTTGGGCTAACTGTTGTATGCCCTGATTTATGGATTATAAGATCTGTTGGTTCGATTGAGTCATTAATTGGAAAAGTTGTTGGGTAACCTGTATAAAGGTGTCGATACGATCCGGTTGTGTAGGTGTAGTAGTCACAGGTGATGCGACTGGAACTATCTCACGTTGATTATTTATGGGCGGGTTGTGATAGTTATTATTGTTAACCGGAACGATACTTCTATTGGTATTATAACTATTATAATTACCCTGACCTTGTGCTTGGCCTTGTCGTGGTTGCGCTTTGGTTGTTATAATTATTATAATTTCCCTGACCTTGTCCTTGTCTAGGTGGAGCTTGGTTATAATTATTTGCTTGCCTAACATTTTGGTTATTAAACCCTTGGAGGTGTAACTTGTTGATTGTTTGGCCAACTGAAGTTGGGATTTTGTCTCCATGGGGCATTAGGAATAGGATAGCTATTAATGGAGCAAACATTATCTTGCTCGATTGTTGTTGTTCATAGGCGAGAGGACAATAGGAGTCGTGGTGCTTTCGGGACTCAAAACAGAAATTACATGGGTTGGAGTTGACATTCATGACGGGGATAGGCTTTTGTTGAACCGAAATAGCCTCTACCTTTTAGTTAGAGATTCGATTAAATTTTAAGTTCGGATCGGGTTTCATCTCAAACATACCGGGCGGCCTTAATCTGTTGAAGAAAAACTAGCGAGGCCGGGGATATCATCACTACCCCCATTATTATTGGCGCTTTAGTTTGATCTTCTAAAAATTTGTAAGCCTCCGAGGCTCCTTTACTTAGGAAACTACCCCCATTCATTATGTCAAGGACTTCTTTATGGTGGTGTAGAAGTCCTTTGAAAAGGCACGAACTAACGTGTCTTTTCGCTAGGTTATGATGTGGACACTCTATAAGGAGATCGGTGAAACGATTCCAAGCCTCCTAAAATGATTCATGAGGATTTTGTTGAAAAGAAATGAATCTTGGAAAGCATCTCATCCGTCTTTTAGGGGTGGGTAAAATGTTCTATAAACAACAACAAGTTTAGCCCATGAGTCCACGGAATTAGGCGTTTGGGCAGTTAACCAAGACGCCGCCTTATCGGCTAAGGTGAAGGGAAATACCCTCAGTTTAATTTGTTCTGCACCAACCGTAAGATTGTGGAATGTTGTAAGGACTTGTTCAATCCTATGCATGTGCTGATAAGGTTTTTCATGGTCGACTTGTTCAGTCCTATGCATGTGCTGATAAGGTTTTTCATGGTTTAAACCATGAAAAACGGGTAACAAATTAAATATGTTTGTGGGGATTCGAAAATCTTCCACTGGGTCTGCTAGAACGATGCAAGATTTAGGGCTATCGCTCAAGGCTTTGTAAAAGTCGGAGAGAGGAGTCTCTCTTTCTTTAGCCATTATGTCAGGTGTGGTGTGTGGAATAGTAGCTAGAGGTGTAGTGATTGGTATACTAGATAGACGTGTTTGTTGACATTGACGGTTAATTACGTTCGGTGTTTTTCTCCGGCCAGACCTTAATCTCATGCAAGTCTAAGTTTAAACACGACAACACTCCAAACAAACTTGATATACTAGTATAAACCTCTAACTGGAAATGCGAGGTGTGGAAGAAAAGAGTACCTGAATGCCTCCTTGCTTCGCTTAGTGATCAGTGTGTATAACAAGTTAGAACACTGAAAACTTGAAGAAATGGAAAGTTTGAAACAATCCTGAGGAAATCGGGCAATTTCAACGAGGGAGGCGCGCTGTGCTTGAATTTTGAAGCGCAGGTGCTCCCGTAACTTCAAGTTATAGTGTTTGAGTGCGGGTCGCTTTCGGTTTGAAGCGTAGGTTGCTTCGGGGTTCCAAAGCGTTTGAAGCGAGTGCACTCGTGTAATTTTTCGAGGAACTTTTCAATGCTGAAATTGACAACCACAGTATGAATCAAACAAGGGTGGGTGGGTTTAATGGGACTTAAAAATGACTAATTATACTATGAAACCAATTCTAAAGGGAACTTAGATGACAACCGTGTAATATGGTTTGTTTCCGTTTTCGAGTGTTTGAAATTTTTATTTCCGGAAATTGCCTTAAACAATTTGGCAACTTGCCGATTCATTTTGGAAGCTCAGAACCTATTTAAACTTCCTTCATTCTACACTCACAACCCACACTACACCCCACCATCATCTCTCACCTTTCACTCCAAGCTTTTCCTTCTTTTTCCTTGTAAACTTCTGCCCGGACTTACGAAACCCTCGGTAGCCTAGACACTGTCAGAAATTTTACTCAGAGCGCACCTGCGCCCAAGTTGAGTGCGACTCGCGCCCAAAACACTGTAAATCCAAAAACACCCGAGCGCACCTGCGCCCAAGGGGAGCGCACCTGCGCCCTGACCTCCGTAAACACGAAAATTTCCAATTTTCTGAGGGTTGTTCCAGGATTTTTGGAGCTGTTCCAAAGAGTAGTTGAGATGACATCTCCTATAGTCATACCTAAATAGTCTTTCGAAGACGTGTTGGGAACCGAGACCTATGAACATTGGTTTCGAAACAGGATCCTGCAATTAGGATGGCGCCATCTACTGGTAAGTGATGACGATTCATATTCAGCATAGCTTACTACTTATTTCTACGACCACATTAGTTTCTATTGTAATCAGGATGGAGAACATTAATTCTCCGTCGTAGTCGATGACAGGACACTAGAATTCAATAAATATGTGGTAGCTTTAGTTTCAGGATTACCAATACCTGATCCTATTCACACATGGGGATATATGACCGATAATGCATACCTTTATGATTATACATATTTCCATGAGTATTATGGGAGAGGGGTATTTCGAGTAATGGACCAGGGGCGATATAGCATTGCCTTTGGTAGCCTGTGCCTAAACGTAGGCACCACCATGTTATTCATCCTGATGAATATTTTGGGGGAATGGCAATTCACTTCTGCAAACAGTACTACTGGTGACATTTTCCTCGCTTTAGCTGAGGGACGTCGCCAATATGACATTCCCCGAGTTTTAGTCGCTAGTCTTAAGAGAGCCCAAAGCATGAGGCATAAGTATCTTTTTATGCCTGTTTTGGTAAGCCGCATCATCGTGTAGTTGTTTACCTCAGATTCGTGCCCAATTCACAGATTGGAAAAGGGTTGAAGTCATGAGACCCACCAATTGGGTGGTTAAGCTCATTGCGAATTATGACTTGGCCGGATGGCGGTCGCGACCTCATTTGGTCGCCCCGTACATCCCATTAGACATAATAACACTTAACAGGTTAGCATTAGTAAATGATAAATGGTGGCAAGCTTGGCAAGTTATAATGGCCTGGTAGGATGCGAAGGAACCTCATCTCTTTGATGAGGAGGAGGATGCTTAAGCGGGAGATAAGGTAAGTTTTTAGTTTTGTTATTGTCTGCTTATGTCCCAAGCAATTTAATTTTATTAACCCCATAACGGGTGGAACTCTTATAGAGTTGCGTTAGTTTTCCTTCCTATATTAGTATGTTCTACCCTTGTTTTGCAGAGGTTCCAGAATTTCACGCGTTTCCATGGTAATTTCCTACCCTCGTTATTTAAAATACTTTGAGGACAAAGCATGCATTTTGTTTGGGGGCATAGAAACACGGTGTAATTAAGGCATCTGTTAGGATATAGATATGTATAATATGCATTTGTTTTCAAGTTAAAAATTTCAAAAATATAAATAAATAAGTTTATGCTATACACTTAGGAAAATTGGTATTGTTTTCTTTCTCTATGCTCTTAACAATCTAGAAGTCTCAATGTAGCTTTTGCATCGTAATAATTGTTTGAAACTTAGGTTAATATGTAGGTAATAATCTTTGCATCTATCTATAAATATATTACATGAGTATCTATGATTGTTAGCAGTAAGTTTATGAAATCTAGGCTAGAGTACTTATTCTACAAATCCTGTGAGAATATAGCCTAAAGTCTTATATGAAATAAAACATTTGAGAAATGACACAAGGGAGAAGTAAAATCCGGATAGAGAAATCACACGTCCACTTGCTTGATCAATATGCCATATCCTAAGCAAGAATTTAAGCCCTCTTTTGATCGATATAGCCAGAAATTCAAACCTATGAATTATTTTTCTGCTAGTTAAGCCCTCTCGAGCCTTTCTTTAGCCTTCCATAAACCACAATTCCTTTACCCCTGTTACAAAAACAAAACAAAATAAAAAATTCAACTTACCCAATCTAGAATAAGTCTGAGAATAGAATGAGTGAAGAAACAAGACGAGAAAAACCTGTGTAAACAAAAATTAGTTAGTTGCTTCAGAAAAAGAAAAGAAGTTTCCATCCAAGGAAAGGAGAAAGAAAAATAGAAATAAATACAAACTCCAAAAATAGAATAAAAGGGAGTCAAAAGCCAAAGAAAAGAAAAAGAAAAATATAGCTAAGGATGGAAACAAAGTATAGAAGCAAAAGAAAATAATAAGGTTTTCTCTAAGTTACATAATATGAAGACTCTATTATCTCAGACTTGTCCTTTTGAATATCCATTTCCTTCCTTCTTAAACCATCTCCTAATCCCCGCAACACCTAATAAAGACCTCTAGCTCAATTAGGAATAGGTTAGTGTGATAGTAAGTGGCAAATGTGTTTGATCGACTCCGGCTTCCTTGTTTGTCATTGAGATTGTAAGGTAAAGTGTGCCCACTGCACACTAGAGTAGTGAAACTTGAGCGGAAAAATCAAAGTGGTTTTTGTCTTGACATTTATGTGAGGACCTACTTAAGGACGCTATTCCGAGTTTTCAAAAACGAACCTGCTAGGCATTTCATAGTATTACTCATAGTATATATATTTGTATCATAGATGATTGATTATTATGCATATATTAGCTTAGGTTTTTGACTTGGTTATTCTTATTCATTTGCTAGTGAGATGGATAGATAGTTGAGACATGAATAAGGAAACAATAGTTTTATTGCTTAGTCGTTGTAGTATAGATGAAGTTTGTGAGTACCTTCACTGGAAAACTCTCACGAGGCTATAACTCGTCCACTAGTGGTTTAAGGCCTTGTTGCATATGGTCAATGCAATCGCACTCAGCGAAACGAGATTAGTTCGAACTCCATTTTTGGTCACTTATTCTAATTTCTCATATTTGCTTGAGGACAAGCAAAATGCTGTTTGGGGGTGGTTTGATAAGAGCCCAAAACTGTAGTTTTAACCCTTTAATAATCATACTTTTTGACTAATTATGTGAGTAATAAATAAGAGTTAACACTGATTACGTGTTTTTTATGTATTTCAAGCAGTAAAGTCAATTATGTGCAGAAATGTGCTACTTTGGCGAGATAAAGGAGCAAGGATTGGTTGCTAAGAAGTTCTGTGATAAAGGCCAAGATTCAAGGAGACAAAGCCTTTCTAAAGCCCAGTAAAAGCTAAGAAGTCAAAGTCAACGCGGGCAGAAACAACACACAAAGTCAGCAGAACTTCCGAAGGCCATATCTTTGGACTCATACCTCGGAATTGGGTCTACCTTATGTCAAAACGACCGGCTCGAGAAGAGCTTTCTAATGGTTCAAGTCTTGACCCAATCAGAGTAGTAAAAGTGGACAAAAAGTCTATTGAAGCCAAATCTAGCTGAAGAGCCCTTTTCAGACTAAAAGAATTGGGTTTTGGGCCCGATTTTCCGGCCCAAAACATGGCTCCAAGCCCATGCACGATTTTTGGATCTGAAGAATATAAAAACAAAAGCTTAGCTCTTTGTTAATGGTAGCTAATTAGACCTAAAATATAGATAATTCTAGATCTAGTTTTAATTGTTTTTAATTAAGTTTAGTTTCAATTCAATTCTTGTTTTAGATTAAACTCTTAAATCATTGTTCTTCATTGATTATATAAATAAATTAGTAGATTCTTGTTCATTTCGATTTTGTCATTTACAATTGTGTAGATCTAAATTTCTTTATTACTTGTTATTCATTTCCTAGTTATTACCTGAGATTTCAATTATTGTTTAGACAAATTGCATAAAGATAGAATTTTTGTATGATGTCTAGTTTTAATTTAATGGGAAATGATAGTTGTATGAATCAAGGCTAAACCTCCATTAGAGGGGTTGAAGAAGCCTTGATGAAGCTTGATCTTTGTTAAACTTAGAAATCGTCGTGATAGTTATTCCACTCTAGAAACGATTAATTCACCATGAGAATGGGTTTAATCGCTCACATACTAGTTATGAATTGGTAGAAATGCCATGTATAATTAGGGATTAGAATTACTATTTTGATATGCGAAGCATTCAATTTGGATCACGACGAGTCTTTGTTAGTAGGATTAAGTCGAGTTAAGGTGGATTCAATTCCCTTTAATTCTTTATCTAGATTCAAACCATTATCATTCTATCATTTTGTTATTCATAACTTGTTAATTGAATTCACCTCGTAGTATAGAATTCCCCTCGTAAATCTCTCACTAGACTTAGGATTGATTAGTTGACACGAAACCATCGCATGCTAAAGAACTAGGAGTGGAACGAACTTCCTACTCCACTATATCTTAATTTTATTGAGAGTATAAAACTTTGATAAATTAGATATGAAAATAAAGTTCTAGTTTTACTAGCGTTTAGAGTTCTCGCGAGCTTTAGTTATTGGTAAAACTATTATTTTTACGTTTATCAAATGGCGCCGCTGCTATCTTAGTTCCCTTTAGCATTGGTTTCATAGTATAATTTGTCATTTTTAAGTCCCATTAAACCCACCCACTCTTGTTTGATTCATACTGTGGTTGTCCGTTTCAACATTGAAAAGTTTCTCGAAAAATTACACGGAGCGCACCTGCGCCCAAACAGAGCGTACCTGCACTCAAACGCCTGGAAATCTGAGCACGACCTGCGCCCAAACAGAGCGCACCTGCGCCCAAATGCTTGGAACCCGGAGCACGACCTGCGCCCAAACCGAGCGCGACCCGCACTCAAACATTATAACTTGAAGTTACACCGTGAGCACCTGCGCCCTCTGCTAAAATTGCCCGATTTCCTCAGGTTTGTTTCAAACTTTCCATTTCTTCAAGTTTTCAGTGTTCTAACTTGTTATACACACTGATCACGCGTAAACAAGACGTTATTCGTAAGAGAAGCAAGGAGGCATTCAGGTACTCTTTTCTTCCACACCTCGCATCTCCAGTTAGAGGTTTATACTAGTATATCAAGATTGTTTGGAGTGTTGTCGTGTTTAGACTTAGACTTGCATGAGATTAAGGTCTGGCCGGAGAAAAACACCGAACGTAATTAACCGTCAACGTCAACAAACACGTCTATCTAGTATACCAATCACTACACCTCTAGCTACTATTCCACACACCACACCTGACATAATGGCTGAAGAAAGAGAGACTCCTCTCTCCGAATTTTACAAAGCCTTGAGCGATAGCCCTAAATCTTGCATCGTTCTAGCAGACCCAGTGGGGGATTTTCGAATCCCCCCAAACATATTTAATTTGTTACCCGTTTTTCATGGGTAGGATTGAACAAGTCCTTACAACATTCCACCATCCTACGGTTGGTGCGGAACAAATTAAACTGAGGGTATTTCCCTTCACCTTAGCCGATAAGGCGGCGTCTTGGTTAATTGCCAAGTTTTAATTACGTGGACTTCGTGGGCTAAACTTGTTCAGCTATTTATGGAACATTTTTACCCACCCCTAAAGACGGATGAGATGCTTTCCAAGATTCATTTCTTTCTACAAAATCCTCATGAATCATTTTCAGAGGCTTGGAATAGTTTCACCGATCTCCTTATAGAGTGTCCACATCATAACCTAGCGAAAGACACGTTAGTTCGTGCCTTTTTCAAAAGATTTCTACACCACCATAAAGAAGTCCTTGACATAATGAATGGGGGTAGTTTCCTAAGTAAAGGAGCCCGAGGCTTACAAATTTTAGAAGATCAAACTAAAGCCTTGATAATAATTGGGGGGTAGTGATGATATCCCCCTCTCGCTAGTTTTTCTTCAACAGCTTAAAGCCGCCGGTATGTCTGAGATGAAACCCGATTCAGAACTTAAAAATTTAATCGAATCTCTAACTAAAAAGGTAGAGGCTATTTCGGTTCAACAAAAGCCTATCCCCATCATGAATGTCAACTCCAACCCATGTAATTTCTGTTTGAGTCCCGAGCACCCGACTCTATTGTCCTCTAAGCCTATGAACAACAACAATCGAGCAAGATAATGTTTGCTCCATTAATAGCTATCCTATTCCTAATGCCCCATGGAGAAAAAATCCCAACTTCAGTTGGCGAAACAATCAACAAGTTACACCTCCAGGGTTTAATAACCAAAATGTTAGGCAAGCAAACAATTATAACCAAGCTCCACCTAGACAAGGACAAGGTCGGGGAATTATAATAATTATAACAAAGCAGCAACCCGCGACAAGGCCAAGCACAAGGTCGGGTAATTATAATAGTTATAATACCCGATAGAGGTATCGTTACGGTTAACAATAATAACTATCATAACCCGCCCATAAATAATCAACGTGAGATAGTTCGGTCGCACCACGCGGACTACTACACCTACAAACCCGGATCGTATCGACACCTTTATACAGGTTACCCAACAACTTTTCCAATCAATGACTCAATCGAACCAACATATCTTACAATCCATAAATCAGGGCATACAACAGTTAGCCCAAGAGAAAGCCCAACCAAAAGGCGTGTTTCGAGGCCAAGTGATATCAAACCCTAAAACAGCAAACACAGCCTTTCAGGTAAACGGTAATACTAGTACAGAAACTACAACCGTAGGTGAGCTAAATGCCATCACCACTCTCCGTTCTGGTAAAGTGGTTGATAACAAAGTAACTATGCCTATAGTTACCCCACCAGTAGTCCCTACACCGGATATCGAACTAGATACCGAAATAGAAACTGAAGAGCCTACCACTGTAGAGGTACCAGTTAAACCACAACCTAAGAAACAGATACCCAAGGTTAGACATCCAGTTGAGCCATACGCTAAATATAGAGAAAAACCACCGTTTCCCCAGAAATTAGCCATGCTAACCAGGGGATACAAACTTTGAGGAGATTAGGAACGTTTTCAAAAATATAACGATAAACCTTCCTTTTCTCGAAGCTATTAAAAGCTACCTAACCACACTAAGTTTCTTAAGGAGTTGTGCACTACTAGGCGTAAGACCAACATACCTAAAGACGCCTTTCTAACTGAACAGTTCCCAACTTTATCAGAAAATAATGGAATTGTTAAGTACAAAGGACCCCTGGTCGATCCCTCTTGTAAAATGCATCTTAAGAGAATCCCACACGACGACCGCTTTATTAGACCTGGGGGCGAGTGTTAACTTACTCCCGTTTTATTTGTATAAACAAATAGGTCTACAGGAAATGCAACCTACAACTATGATGTTGTAGTTAGCAGACAGGTCTATAAAGTATCCTAAGGGTGTAGTAGAAAACGTGCTTGTTAAGGTTCAAGATTTCTACTATCCTGCAGATTTTGTTATCCTCGATACAGAAGTCGCTAACGACTCTGTAACGATCATCTTAGGGGCGTCCCTTCTTCCAACTCAACCAACGCTTATAAATTACCGCGATGGTAAGATGTCCTTATCTTTTGGCCATCTTTCTGTTGAGGTAAATGTTTTTAAAATGATGAAATAGTTACCAGAATCGTCTATAAATGGGGAGGTTAGCATGATCGAGAGCTTAGCTCAAGATTATTTTAACAACACGTTTCCTGAAAACCATTTGTATAAATTCCTTTCTTTTGGAACTTCAGATTTTGTAAATGACTCATACTTAGAGGAAGTTAACACCATCCTTGAGTCCACACCAATTGTAGACCCTTCGGTTCCTCCTTATACTGAGTATGAAGACTTGCTACCTAAGCAAGTATTCATTACGCAAGATGAGGACCCTGACGAAACATCTATTGACTTTCCTTCCACCCCGGTGCTTAAACCTCTTCCCCCGGAGTTAAAATATATTCAACTTGATCCGGATGGTAGTCATCCGGTAATTATATCTTCTCTGTTATCTAAGGATGAAGAGACACGTTTAATCAGGGTGATTAGGGAACATCCCTCTGCGATTGGTTGGTCCCTAGCCGATATTAAGGGAATTGACCCTAATGTTTGCACTCATCGTATCCATTTGGAGGATAATGCGAAGACTTCTCGCGAACCTCAATGTCGCTTGAACCCTGCCATGAAAAAGGTGGTTAGGGAAGAAGTCTTACGATTACTAGATGCGGGTATCATATACCCAATTTCCGATAGCGAATGGGTAAGTCCCATTCATGTAGTTCCTAAGAAATCGGGGGTTACCATGGTACGTAACGCTAAGGGTGACTATGTTTTCACACAAGGTCCTATCAAATGGAGAATCTGTATTGATTACAGACGTTTAAATGCTATGACACGAAAGGATCACTTTCCTTTACCTTTTATAGATCAGATGCTCGAACGTCTAGCTGGTCATGCTTTTATTGTTTTTTCGGATGGCTACTTTGGCTATTTTCAGATTATTATTGATATTGATGACCAAGAAAAGACTACATTCACATGTCCCTTTGGAACGTATGCCTATAAACGAATGCCTTTTGGCCTTTATAATGCTCCTAGTACCTTCCGGTGATTGTATGCTTCATATATTTAGTGACATGGTAGAGCTTTATGGAAGTTTTCATGGATGATTTTTCTATCTATGGAGACTCCTTCACAGTTGCTTGTCTAACCTTTCTAAGGTTTTGACACGCGTGTGAAGAAAAGAGCCTCGCTTTAAATTGGGAAAAGTGTCATTTCATGGTGAAAAGGGCATAGTACTAGGTCACATTGTATCTAGTGATGGCATCGAAGTAGATAAGGCAAAACTAGATAAGATAGCGACTCTACCTATACCACGGACTATGCGTGATATTAGAGCCTTTCTAGGCCATGCGAGGTTTTATATAGGCTTTATTAAAGATTTCTCAAAAATAGCTAGGCCTTTAACTAATCTGCTTTTAAAGGATGCCATCTTTGATTTTAATTTTAACTGTAAGTAGGCTTTTTAAACTTTAAAAGCAGCCTAAACCTCTGCACCAATTATACAGCCTCCCGATTGGTCTAAACCTTTCGAACTCATGTGTGATGCTAGTGATTATGCAGTTGGTGTTGTTGTGGGACAGAAACTAGATAATAAGTCCATTGTTATTTATTATGCTAGTAAAACCTTAAACGATGCTCAACAGAATTATACAACTACTGAAAAAGAATTCTTAGCTGTCATTTATGTTTTAGATAAGTTTTGTCCTTATTTGGTTGGTTCTAAAACTTTAGTTTACACGGACCATGCAGCCCTTAGGTACCTTCTTGCAAAGAAGGATGCTAAGCAGAGATTAATCCAATGGATTCTTCTCCTGTAAGAGTTCACATTAGAAATAAAGGACAAAAGAGGGGTCGAAAACGTAGTTGCCGACCACTTATCTAGACTTACAAACGATGATGATAGTGATTCTGAGTCCATACCGGACTCTTTTCCTAATGAGCATCTGTATGCTATTTTTTCAGCACCTTGGTATGCACAATGTAAATTATTTAGCAGCTGATGTTATTCCTTATAATTGGTCAAGAAATGAACGTAAGAAGTTCTTGGCCAGAGTTAAGTTATACTACTGGGATGAGCCCTACCTTTTTAAGTATTGTCCGGATCAGATTATTCGTCGTTGTATTCCCCAGTGGGAATATAATGAAGTTCTATCGTTCTGCCATGACAAAGAATGTGGTGGCCATTTTAGTGGAATGAAAACAGCCACTAAAGTTCTTCAATGTGGATTTTATTGGGCTACCCTTTTTAAGGATACCCAAGTGCATTGCAAGACGTGTATTCGTTGCCAACAACTTGGGCGAATCACAAAGCGTAATATGATGCCACTAAATCCAATCATGATAGTAGAAATTTTTGACGTTTGGGGCATTGATTTCATGGGTCCCTTCCCTGTTTCCCACAGTTTCATTTATATTCTAGTTGCCGTGGACTACGTGTCTAAATAGATAGAGGCCATGGCTTGCCGTAGCAATGACCATAAGACAGTTGTATTTTTTATTAAGGACTATATTTTCTGTCGTTTTGGCATTCCTAAAGCCATCATTAGTGATGGTGGAACACATTTTTGCAATAGAGTTGTTGCATCTCTAGTGAAAAAGTATGGAGTTACACACAAGGTAGCAACTCCTTATCATCCACAAACTAGTGGACAAGTAGAAGTTTCTAATAGGGAAATCAAAAAGATTTTAGAAACAACTGTAAATCCTGATAGGAAAGACTGGTCGAAGCGTCTATCGGATGCCTTATGGGCGTATAGGACGGCTTTCAAAACACCTATAGGTATGTCTCCCTTTAGACTTGTATTTGGGAAACCTTGTCATTTGCCCGTTGAATTAGAGCACCGTGCTCTGTGGGCTATAAAAAGCCTTAACTTTAATATTGATGAGGCGGTGTCAAATGCAAGTTGCAATTGAATGAGCTTAAGAAAATCCGTAGCAATTCTTATGATCTCGCGAAGGATTATAAAGCTAACATGAAACGTGTTCATGATAAGCAAATCTTGTGCAAAGAGTTTGTGGTCGGTCAAAAGGTCTTGCTTTACAACTCCCGTCTACATATTTTCCCGGGGAACTAAAACCCGTTGGTGCGGTCCTTTTAAGTTCTTGAAGTAACCCCTTACGGGCAATCACCTTGGTAAATCCCAAGGACAACAATACCTTTCAAGTCAATGGCCAACGGTTAAAACATTTTCACGAGCTTACGTCCCCGATGTAGAGGAAGTCCTTTTTCGGGGACCATCTATGAGGATGACCTTTGTCATTTGGTGTACTTCCTTTTACTTCCATATAGTGGTAAGTGCACCATTCAGTAACCGGGCCTCCCTATGGAGTGTGTGGCTATAAGTCTTGGATCCTAAGTCCACGTTTCACATAATTCACGTTTTCCACTTTTGCATGTTTTTCTCGGTTTTGAGTCATGTTCCTCTATGGGGTGAATTATGTATTTATTGTTTTTCGTTTTCTTATAATAAACTATATATATATATATATATATATATATATATATATATATATATATATATATATATATATTGCTAAAATCATAGAAATAGCAATCCAACAAGTCTTGGGAATCGACTTTAAACGACCCACGTTTAAAACAAATTTTGTGTTTAAAATTTGTTTGGGGTGGCGTCGGTCTTTCCATCCGGATTGCTCGAACTTTCCAATTGTGTTGCTTAGGCCCGTTAGTCGTAGTTCATTCGGGTTGACGTTATCTATAAATTAGATTTCCTTCGTTCGCATAACTTACATCACACACGCACTTCGAGGTGCTTTTCCACCTTCTTATACTTCAAATATAGTTGGAATTGAGTGTTTTATGGATCATTGGATTGGAAATTCTCTACTGATCATTTCCATAACTCATTCGCCAAAATCGGACCAGTAATGAAGCGGCAAATTGAATTTGAAATTGCGCAAAATATCGAAAAAGTTCGGAATTCGATTTGGGCTTGGGCCCAAACCGCACGCACGTGCGTGGCACATGCGTCTCCTTCCTTCCCAAAACGTAAACAGTCGGTTTCCTTTTCCATCCCGCCAGTTAACAAGGTTTAAAGGAAAACCTAACAACCAAAAATAAAAAAAAAAAAAAAAAAAAAAAAAAAAGAAAAAGAAAAACAAACACCTATTTACACCACGCCCATTGTTTGCCACCAGCCTGAGTTCTCTCAAACAAATTTCTCAAACCACCGAAAACAGCCGCCAATTCAAGCTTCCAACCTGCCACCGTACCCACCATCGCCACCAACATTGTTGTTAGTTGTTTTTCATCAAACTCGCCTCCACCGCGTCTACAAAACCATTGTTTGTTTCAAAAACTTCAATGGCGCTCTGAAGAAGAATTTTGTCGAGCACGTTTGTTTTACCGACGCTTTCCCCATTTTACGGCTGACCGAGATGATTAGGAGGGATTGGAACGGACTGTGGTACTCGACTGAGGAATTCTATCACCATGATTTGGTAGAACAGTTTTATAAGAAGCGAGAATTGGAGGGGGATAGGATTTTCATTAAGGTAGTAGAAATGATGAGGGAAGTAATGAGATAGTTGTTGGCTGAGCTGTTAGGCGTTACGCCTGGAAGCAACCTAGAAGCCACCATTCAGGAATCGCAATATATTGGAGTTCCTGCTTTGATGAAAAATACTGTTGTGGAGGGTGAATACAATACGAGTTCTCATTGCGTCCACCAGTCAAGTCTGCGAACCAACCAACTGACTGTAGCTCAGTGGATTGGTAAGAACGTCCTCGAGAAAGAAAAAGTCAGCGACATCGGTCTGCAATGTCTGGACGTTCTCTGGATTTTGCAAACAAATAAGTATAATTTCTGCATCCTCGAGTTAATTTTAAATGTGATTAGAGGAGTAGGATGAGCCTACTGCGCCCCTTCCAAAGATTGATCACTAAGATCATCTTCGTTTTAGAATTTGTCGCAAAATCTGCTCCTATTAAGATCAAAGTGCATTCTAATGCAAGTATTTATATAGATTGCATCTAAGAGACTTGGACGTTGTCTGAAGGAAATGTAGTTTAGTTGGAGGATGAAATGGAAGATATGACATGTCTGGATGAAGATGCATTAGATAAATGTAGTTCTAATTTAGAACGCATGCAAGTGTTGCAAACTGGCTTGCGTTGCATTTATAGTATTTGTGAAGATATCGAGATAAACAGATTGTAGTTCGAAATAAACAAACGAACCTTCAGACGAGAGTTGAAATGATCGAAAGGGGTCAGGAAGATATCTTGTCTAACATGGAGACTATCCACCAGCGATCACCAAGCCCAGTATGTAGTACTCAGGACTGAGATGGAAGAACAACGCTTGTTCCGAATAGAGATGCTACGACGCATGCCACCCTTGGAGGAATTCTGTTTCAGACGAGTCTGAGAGGCATGAGCGTCGTCGCCGAAGGACAGATGGCTCAAGCTATTTTTCATCCCAGGACCAATCTCCATCTCAGGGTTCATCTTCATCACATGACTAGGTGTTCACCATCAGTTGTGTTCGCTGTTATTTCATTGTTTTTATTGTTTTATTAGTTGGATTTTAATTCAGTAGTTAAATTTAAATATTAATTTGTTTGTTTTATGTTGTTTGGATTTAAATTTTTTTAATATAATTGGTTATTTTCGAATTGTGCGTGTTTTTATCATTAATCCCACCTTCCCGAATTGTTTGAGGGGTGGTAATATTTATACCGAGCATAATTCGTTATATGATCGTCTTCTGTAAAGTTGTCTTGGTGTAAAGGTTGAAAATTTGGCCGATATCGGCATATCTATGATTATGTGTGGTGGTAGCATGAAATCTAGGAGAGTTTAGAAGATACTATTCTAAATCCAGTATAAAAGATACCAGGGTTGTTATAAAATCAAGAATATAGTTTGTTTCTGTTTTCGGGTTTGGAAATTTTCTATTTCCGGAAATTGCCTTAAACAATTTGGCAACTTGCCGATTTGTTTTGGAAGCTCATAACCTATTTAAACTTCCTTCATTCTACACTCACAACCCACACTACACCCCACTATCATCTCTCACCTTTCACTCCAAGCTTTTCTTTCTTTTTCCTTGTAAACTACGCCAAAGACTTACGAAGCGCCGCGCGACCCTCGGTAGAAGCGCACCTGCTCCCCTAGACACATCGCCGAAATTTTACTTTCGAGGCGCACCTTTACCAAGTTGAGCACGCCTTCGCGCCCAAAACACTGTAAATCCAAAACACCGAGCGCACTCCTGCGCTTCAAGTGGAGAGCGCTGCTGCCACAACCTCCGTAAACACAAAAATTTCCAATTTTCTGGGGTTGTTCCGGGATTTTGGAGCTGTTCCAAAAGTAGTTGAGATGACATCTCCTATAGTCATACCTGAACAGTCTTTTCGAAGGCGTGTTGGGAACCGAGACCTATAGACATTGGTTCCAAACAGATCCTGCTTGATTAGGATGGCCCATCTACCGGTAAGTGATGACGATTCATATTCAGCACATCTTACTGCTTATTTCTACAACCATGTTAGTTTCTATTGTAATCAGGATGGAGAACAAAAATTCTCCGTCGTAGTCGATGACACGACACAAGAATTTAATAAATATGTGGTAGCTTTAGTTTCGGGATTACCAATACCTGATCCTGTTCACATATGGGGATATATGACCGATAATGCATACCTTTATGCTTATACATATTTTCATGAGTATTATGGGGGAGGGGTATTTCGAGTAATGGACCAGGGGCGATATAGCATTGCCCTTAGTAGCCTGTCCCTAAACGTAGGCACCACCATGTTATTCATCCTGATGAATATTTTGGGGGAATGGCAGTTCACTTCTGCAAATAGTACTGCTGGTGACATTTTCCTCGCTTTAGCTGAGGGACGTCGCCGATATGACATTCTCCGAGTTTTAGTCGCTAGTCTTAAGAGAGCCCAAAGCATGAGGCATAAGTATCTTCTTATGCCTGTTTTGGTAAGCTGCATCATCGTAGTTGTTTACCTATATTACGTACTTGATTCACAGATTGGAAAAGGGTTGAAGTTATGAGACCCACCAATTGGAGTGGTTAAGCTCATTCGAATTATGACTTGGCGGGATGGCGGTGCAACCTCATTTGGTCGCCCATTACATCCCATCGGACATAATAACACTTAACAGGTTAGCATTAGTAGATGATAAATGGTGGCAAGCTTGGCAAGTTATAATGGCTGGCGGGATCTTGAAGGAACCTCATCTCTTTTGATGAGGAGGAGGATGCTTAAAAGCGGGGAGATAAGGTAAGTTTTAGTTTTGTTATTGTCTACTTATGTCCCAAGCAATTTAATTCTGTTAACCCCATAATGGGTGGAACTCTTATAGAGTTGCGATAGTTTTCCTTCCTATATTAGTATGTTCTACCCTTATTTTGCAGAGGTTCCAGAATTTCACGCGTTTCCATGGTAATTTCCGACCCTCGTTATTTAAAATACTTTGAGGACAAAGCATGCATTTTGTTTGGGGGCATAGAAACATGTGTAATTAAGGCATCTGTTAGGATATAGATATGTATAATATGCATTTGTTTTCAAGTTAAAAATTTTAAAAATATAAATAAATAAGTTTATGCTATACACTTAGGAATATTGGTATTGTTTTTCTTTCTCTATTTGTTAACAATCTAGAAGTCTCAATGAGCTTTGCATCGAGAATAATTATTAGAAACTTAGGTTAATATGTAGGTAATAATCTTTGCATCTATCTATAAATATATTACATGAGTATCTATGATTGTTAGCGATAAGTTTATGAAATCTAGGCTAGAGTACTTATTCTACAAATCCTGTGAGAATATAGCCTAAAAAGCCTTATATGAGCGAAAAACATTTGAGAAATGACACAAGGGAGAAGTAAAATCGGATAGAGAAATCACACGTCCACTTGCTTGATCACTATGCCATATCCTAAGCGAGAATTTAAGCCCTCTTTGGATCGATATAGCCAGAAATTCAAACCTATGAATTATTTTTCCGCTTAGTCCCCCTCGAGCCTTTCTTTAGCCTTCCATAAACCACAATTCCTTTTACCCTGTTATAAAAAACAAAACAAAATAAAAATTCAACTTACCCAATCTAGAATAAGTCCGAGAATAGAATGAGTGAAGAAAGAAGAAGAGAAAACACATGTGTAAACAAAAATTAGTTAGTTGCTTCAGAAAAAGAAAAGAAGTTTCCATCCAAGGAAAAGAAAAAGAAAAATAGAAATAAATATATGCAAACTCCAAAAATAGAATAAAAGGGAGTCAAAAGCCAAAGAAAAGAAAAAGAAAAATATGGCTAAGGATGGAAAGAAAGTATAGAAGCAAAAGAAAATAACAAGGTTTTCTCTAAGTTACATAATATGAAGACTCCATTATCTCAGACTTGGCCTTTTGAATATCCATTTCCTTGCTTCTTAAACAATCTCCTAATCCCCGCAACACCTAATAAAGACCTCTAGCTCAATTAGGAATAGGTTAGTGTGATAGTAAGTGGCAGATGTGTTTGATCGACTCCGGCTTCCTTGTTTGTCATTGAGATTGTAAGGTAAAGTGTGCCCACTGCACACTGGAGTAGTGAAACTTGAGCAGAAAAATCATAGTGGTTTTGTCTTGACATTTATGTGAGGGCGTTTTTAGGGACGCTTATTCCGAAGTTTTCAAAACTAACCCTGCTAGGCATTTTATAGTATTACTCATAGTATATATATTTGTATCATAGATGATTGATTATTATGCATATATTAGCTTAGGTTTTTGACTTGGTTATTCTTATTCATTTGCTAGTGAGATGGATAAATAGTTGAGACATGAATAAGGAAACAATAGTTTTATTTCTTAGTCGTTGTAATATAGATGAAGTTTGTGAGTACCTTCACTGGAAAACTCTCACGAGGCTATAACTCATCCACTAGGGAATTCCTAGTGGTTTGAAGCCTTGTTGCATATGGTCAATGCAATCGCACTCAGCGAAAACGAGATTAGTTCGAACTCCATTTTTGGTCACTTATTCTAATTTCTCATATTTGCTTGAGGACAAGCAAAATGCTGTTTGGGGGTGGTTTGATAAGAGCCCAAAACTGTAGTTTTAACCCTTTAATAATCATACTTTTTGACCAATTATGTGAGTAATAAATAAGAGTTAACACTGATTACGTGTTTTTTACGTATTTTAGGCAGTAAAGTCAATTATGTGCAGAAATGTGCTACTTTGGCGAGATAAAGGAGCAAGGATTGGTTGCTAAGAAGTTCTGTGATAAAGGCCAAGATTCAAGGAGACAAAGCCTTTCTAAAGCCCGGTAAAAGCTAAGAAGTCAAAGTCAACGCGGGCAGAAACAGCACACAAAGTCAGTAGAACTTCCGAAGGCCATATCTTTGGACTCATACCTCGGAATTGGGTCTACCTTATGTCAAAACGACCGGCTCGAGAAGAGCTTTCTAATGGTTCAAGTCTTGACCCAATCAGAGGAGTAAAAGTGGACGAAAAGTCTATTGAAGCCAAATCCAGCTGAAGAGCCCTTTTCAGACTAAAAGAATTGGGTTTTGGGCCCGATTTTCCGACCCAAAACATGGCTCCAAGCCCATGCACAATTTTTGGATCTGAAGCATATAAAAACAAAACTTAGCTCTTTGTTAATGGTAGCTAATTAGACCTAAAATATAGATAATTCTAGATCTAGTTTTAATTGTTTTTAATTAAGTTTAGTTTCAATTCAATTCTTGTTTTAGATTAAACTCTTAAATCATTGTTCTTCATTGATTAGATAAATAAATTAGTAGATTCTTGTTCATTTCGATTTTGTCATTTACAATTGTTTAGATCTAAATTCCTTTATTACTTGTTATTCATTTCCTAGTTATTACCTGAGATTTCAATTATTGTTTAGACAAATTGCATAAAGATAGAATTTTTATATGATGTCTTGTTTTAATTCAATGGGAAATGATAGTTGTATTAATCAAGGCTAAACCTCCATTAGAGGGGTTGAAGAAGCCTTGATGAAGCTTGATCTTTGTTAAACTTAGAAATCGTCGTGATAGTTATTCCATTCTAGAAACGATTAATTCACCATGAGAATGGGTTTAATCGATCACATGCTAGTTATGAATTGGTAGAAATGCCATGTATAATTAGGGATTAGAATTACTATTTTGATATACGAAGCATTCAATTTGGATCACTACGAGTCTTTGTTAGTAGGATTAAGTCGAGTTAAGGTGGATTCAATTCCCTTTAATTCTTTATCTAGATTCAAACCATTAGCATTCTATCATTTCGTTATTCATAACTTGTTAATTGAATTCACCTCGTAGTATAAAATTCCCCTCGTAAATCTCTCATTAGACTTATGGATTGATTAGTTGACACGAAACCATCCCATGCTAAAGAACTAGTAGTGGAACGAACTTCCTACTCCACTATATCTTAATTTGATTGAGAGTAGAAAACTTTGATAAATTAGATACAAAAATAAAGTTCTAGTTTTACTAGCGTTTAGAGTTCTCGCGAGCTTTAGTCATTGGTAAAACTATTCTTTTTACGTTTATCAGTATTCAACGAATGATTTTTATCACACCGATTTGGTGTTGAATTTCTATGAGAAGAGAGAGATTGAGGATCGGAAGATTTTTGTGAAGGTGAATGGTACGAGGAAAGAAGTGTGTATAGCTATGTTGTCTAGGATTCTAGACGTTGAGGCAAGGCACAACCTCGTAATCACAATGTAGGAATTGCAGTGAGGTGGGATAAAGGAATTGATGAAAGAGACTATATTAGAAGGACAGTACAATACGAAATCGCATTGTGTTTGACAGTCGTCGTCTCTGAAAACCAACCAGCTAGCTGTAGCTCAGTAGCTTGGTAAGAACATCATTGGCACCTCTAAAATCAGTGACATCGGCTCATTTTGTTTGCACGTTCTTTGGGTCCTTTAGGAGAAGAGGTATAAGTTTTGCATCCTTGACTTTTTGATTGTTGATCTTAGAGGCGTTAGAAAATATACTGCACCCTTCCCTATTTTGATTACTAAGATCATGCTGCATTTTGGAGATGTTTTGAAAACTCAACGGATTATGTTGAAGTTGCATGCAAATGCAAAGATTTATATGGATTGTATTCAGAAGACGTGGCGGTTGCCCGAGGATAGGGGTGTTGAGATGGAATCGGATGAGGAAGACACGACATTTTTGAGGTCGATGCCTTGGAAAAGGCTACTTCTGATATAGAATGCATGACATTGCTTCATCGTGGCATGCGTTCTCTTAATATCATTTGTGAGGATCTGCGGACTAGGCAGGGTAACATCCATCAGAATTTTGAGGAGCTCAGTGCTAGTAACCAAGAGCTCCAGGCTAACATGGAGACCCTAGTCCAGCATGATAAGGAGCGTGAGGAATCCATGAACGCATATATAGCTGGATAGTGGAAGTTCCAAGTAGAAGTTCTATGATGCTTGCCACCTTATCAGAGTTTTACTTTTGATGACTCTGAGAGGCATGAGCGTTGTCGACATAGGACTGATGACTCTAGCCCATCCTCATCTCGTGGCTAGTAGTTTAGTTGTATTGTGTTTAGGAAATTTCCCTGTTTTTAGTAGAATTTTATTTTTTAGCTGTTTAGTTAAGTAGTTAATTGTGGATTATGTAATTGTTTTCGAATATTTGATTGTTAGTTGAATTTTAAGTTTAATTAAATTTTTGTCCAGGCATGCTATTGTTTTTCATGAATCCCACCTTCCTGATTTGTTTGGGGGTGGCATTAATTGTTCAGCATTGTTTTTTTACTCTATCCACTGTTTTGGAAGTTCGTTGCAAGATTGTGAAAATATGATTATGGGAGCATGTTATTAATTTGGTGTAGCTAGGATTAGCTAGTATCAAATTTGTTTTCCTCTATAAATCCTTGGTTCATGTGTTATCTGTTACTTTTCAATTGAGCACTCAAAGTACTTTCGGGCTTACACGCTCTGTTTTCCCTATAGTAGGCGAAGCGTACCCTCAAATCACTAGTCTTCGAGCAAGGCAAGAGCGTGCCCATGCCCTTCACAGGTAATTCTTGATTTATTTGTTTGATATGAAGTCTCCTCCGATCATCTTTTGTTTCAAGGATTTGTTTGCAAGCGACACCTATGGGTCTTGGTTTCGCGACTTGATCATAACGGCGGGATGGCAGCCTCTAATGGTAAGCTTTAATGAACTTTATTCTCCTGCACTTACTTCGTATTTTTATAACCATTGTAAGTTTTTCTATCACATGGATGGAGAACAAGTGTTCTCCATCACCATTGAGGAAGAAACAATGGATATAACCAAGTTCTTAATTGCGTTTGTTGTTGGGCTTTCTATGCCTGCTGAGATTCAAGACTCATGGGGCTATTTGGTTGATAATTTCTATGCCTACAACTATGATTTTTATATCTTATTATAATGTAGCCCTTGGTAGCTTGTCCCTAAACGTGGGCACGGTGATGTTTTTTTATCATGCTAAACATATTAGGAGAATGGCATTTTTCTTTATGCGAATGATCTTGCTCTAATGCTCTATGACCTTCCCGGACCTTAGTGTCTAGTTTAGCCCGAGCCCATAGTATGAGGCATAAGTATCTTCTTATGCCTGTCTTAGTTTGTCATATCATGCTATGTTTATTTCCTGCATTTTGTGCCCATTTCACAGATTGGGTTGGGGTTAACATTGTGAGACCCACCAACTGCATTATACGCTCATTCCATGCAATGACTTGGCCGGGTGGAGGATACAACCTAATTGGGTTGCCCCTTACACCCCATCCGACCAAGTGGTGCTTAACCGGTTAGCAAATGTAGATGATAAATGGCGTGAGGCCTCGCAAATCATCATGGCATGGCAGGATGCGAAGGAACCTCAATTCTTATTGTGGAGGAGGACAACGAGTAAATACTGGATATGAGGTAAGTTTGCATTTTTGTTCATGTCTGCTTATGTCCCAAGCAATTTATTTCTTGTTATCCCCATAACGGGTGGAACTCATATAGAGTTGTGTCTATTTTTATTTATCTATATTAGTATGTTCTAAATTTGTTTTGCAGGTGTTCTTCAATTCTCACGTGTTTCCATGGTATTTTCTACCCTTCTTATTTTAATACTTTGAGGACAAAGCATGTTCTTGTTTTGGGGTGGCATAGAAACACGCTTAAATTAAGGCACCTATTAGGATAATACATGTATAATATGCACTTGTTTTCTAGTAAAAAAAATAAATAAAAATATATAAATAAAAAGATTATGCTATACACTTAGGAATATTGGTATTGTTTCTTTTTCTATGATGATATTAATCTAGATATTTCACGTTAGCTCTTATATTAGAATAGTTTTTAGAAATTTAGGTTAATATGTATGTAATAATCATTGCATCTTTCTATAAATATATTGTATGAGTATCTATGATTGTTTGGTAGTAAGTTTATGAAATCTAGGCTAGAGTACTTATTCTACAAATCCAGTGAAAATATAGCCTAAAGCCTTATATGAGTGAAATATTTGAGAAATGACACAAGGGAGAAGTAAATTTCGAATAGAGAAATCACACGTTTGTTCCATTATACCATATCCTAAGCGAGAATTTAGGCCATCTTTGGATCGATATAGCCAGAAATTCAAACCTATATGAAATTATTTCCGCTAGTCGCCCTTCTGAGCCTTTATTTAGCCTTTCACAAACTGCAAATCCTTTACCCTTTTACAAAACAAAATAAAAATAAAAATCAGCCTACCCATTTTTGAATGAGTCTGAGAATAGAGATGAAATAAAGAATAGAAAAGAGAAAGACCTGTGAAACCAAGAATTTGTTAGTTGCTTCAAATAAGAAAATAAAATTTCCATCCAAAGAAAACAAAAAGAAAGAAAAAAATAAAAAGTTAGAACTCCAAAAAAAAAACATAATCAAAGGAGTCAAAATCCAAATAAAAGGAAAAAATGGCTAAGGATGGAAACAAGTGTAGAAACAAAGTAAGAACAAGGTTTTCTCTAGTTACATAATATGAAAACACTATTATCTCAGACTTGTCCTTTTGAATATCCATTTCCTTCCTTCTTAAACCATATCCTAATCCCCGCAACACCTAATAAAGTTAGTGTGATAGTAAGTGGCAGATGTGTTTGATCGACTTCGACTTCCTTGTGTGTCATTGAGATTGTAAGGTAAAGTGTGCCCACTATGCACTGGAGTGAGCAAAACTTAAGTGGAAAAATCAGAGTGTTTTTGTCTTGACATATATGTGAGGACCTACTTAAGGACGCTATTCCAAAGTTTCAGAAATGGACCTATTCTTGCATTTCATAGCATAGTTCATTATATATATGTTTATTCGTAGATGATTGATTATTATGCATGTATTACCTTAGATTTCGACTTGATTATTCTGTATCCATTGCTAGTGAAATGTAGATATCTGAGAATAAAGTAGGAAACAGTAATTCTATTTCTTAATCGTTGTAGTATAGATGAAGTTTGTGAGTACCTTCTCTGAAAAACTCTCATGAGGCTATAACTCGTCCACTAGAGAATTCTTAGTGGTTTAAGGCCTTGTTGCATATGGTCAATGCAATCGCACTCGATGAAAAGAGATTAGTTAGAACTCCATTTTTGGTCACTTATTTTAATTTCTCATATTTGCTTGAGGACAAGCAAAATGCTGTTTTGGGGTGGTTTGATAAGAGCCCAAAACTGTTGTTTTAACCCCTTAATATCATTACATTTAGACCAATTATGTGTATAATAAATAAGAGTTAGTGTTGTTTACGCCTTTTTGTGTATTTAAGGCATTGGAGCCGAATATGTGAATAAATATGTCTCTTTTTGCGAGATAAAGGAGCAAAGGTTGGTTGCTAAGAAGTTCTATGATTAAAGGCCAAGATTCAAGGAGAAAAAGTTTTTTTAATGCCCGGTCAAAGCTAAAAGTCAAAGTCAACGCGGGAAGAAATAGCGCATAAAAGTCAACAAAACTTCCAAAGGCCGTATCTTTAGACTCAGACCTCGGAATTGGTCCTACCATATGTTAAAATGACCGGCTCGGAAAGAGATTTCTAATTGTCTAAGACTTTACCCAATAAGAGGAGCAAAAGCAAATGAAAAGGCTATTGCAATAATTTTCAACAGAGAAACCCTTTTTGGACCGAAGTAATCAAGTTTTGGGCTCAATTTTGTGGCCCAAAACATGGCTCCAAAGCCCATGCATGAATTTGTAGACCTAGCCTCTTCTATATAAAGAGGACTAAGGCCAAACTCTTAGGCTCTCCTAGATTAGATTCATAATTTAGATTAAACTTAATTAATTAGTCACTACTTAGTTTTTAATACAGTTTTGAATCATTAGACTCTTTTTTATTAAATTAATAAAGTAATTTTATATTTCTTCAAAGATATCTTATTCTTATTCTTCTATTAATGATAGTTTGATGAATCAAAGCTACACCTCTATTTAGAGGGGTTTAAGGAAGCTTTGATGAAAACTTGATTGTGTTAGTATAGAAATAGTTGTAATAATCTATTCTACTCTAGAAAGTAGTTAATTCACCATGAGAATGGGTTTAAATTGCCTCACATGCTAATTATTAGTTGGTAGAGATTGTCATGAATAATTAGGGATTAGAAAGACCCAATCTTTATGTGAAAACATAAAGATTAGGATTACAACAAATCTATGCTAGTTTATTAAGTTGAAATCAATATAGAATCAAATCCCCCTAATTTCTTCTCCATATTTACATCTTAGTATTGAATTGTCATAGTATAAATTAGAACATATTAATTAGTATTCAATCACCATATTAGTGTATTTTCACTTCATTACTCTCATCGATTTTGTTAGAATTAAATAAACTAGGAAATCTTAACGTCTAAACGACTAGGAGTGGAACGAATTCTCTACTCCATTTATTACATGATTCACGAGAGTAGATAACTTTGATAGTTTAGAGTAAATTCTAATGCTTTACTTCTATTTTAGTTTAATTAGTTAAGTAGGAGTAAACAAGAGTTTTTACGTTTATCACCCGCCCTCTGACAAAGGCTATTACAAGCGCGCACATGCCTTCACCTCAACACACCACCAGTTTTTCTTTTCTGGGATTTTCTACACTCACTTCAAGGAGTCCAGTACTGTAATTGTTGATATGAAATCTCCTATAATCATGTCGGAGCATTCCTTTGATGAATTGCTCGATAGTGACACGTATGGATACTGGTTCCACGACACGATTGTGCAGTTAGGATGGCATAATCTAATGGTAAGTGCCAATGACTCTTATTCTCCTAAACTTACTGCTTATTTCTATGATCATTATAAGTTCTTTTATCGACTGGATGGGGAACAAGTGTTCTTTGTCACCATTGATGATGTAACAATGGATTTCAGCAAGTTTTTGGTCGCCTTTGCTGTTGGGATGCATATGCCTGCCCCCCGAAACTCATGGGGTTATATGTTTGATAATATATACCTCTATTACTATGAGTATTTCTAAAAGACATTTGGGGCGGGGATTTTAGTGTAGAGGACCAATGGCATCTTAATGTAGCCCTTAGTAGCCTGTCCCTTAACGTATGCACTATCATGTTTTTTATCATGTTGAATATCTTAAGGGAATGATGGTTTTCTTCTGCGAATAACACCGTCGGTGACGTCTTCCTTGCTTTAGCTGAGGGATGTATGCTATATGACATTTCCCATACCTTAGTGTCCAGTTTAGCACGAGCCCATAGTATGAAGCATAAGTACCTTCTTATGCCTGTCATGGTTTGCCGCATCATGGTATGTTTCTTTCCTGATTTCACATTACGTTACACAGATTGGGTTGGGGTTGATATTATGCGACCCACCAATTGCATTATACGATCTTTTCATGCTATAACTTTGCTGGGATGGAGGCTACAACCTCATTGGGTTGCCCCTTACACCCCATCAGATTGATTAACACTTAACAGGTTAGCAAAGGTTTATGATACATGGCATAAGGCCTAACAAATTATCATGGCTTGGCAGGATGCAAAGGAACCTCACTTCTTTATAGAAGAGGAAGACAAAGCTTAAATGCTGGATATGAGGTAAGTTTTACTTTCTGTTAGTGTTTGTTTATGTCCCAAGCAATTTAATTTTTGTTATCCCCATAATAGGTGGAACTCATATAGAATTGCGTCTATTTTTATGTATCTATATTAGTATGTTCTAAATTTGTTTTATAGGTGTTCTAAAATTTTCACGCGTTTCCATGGTATTTTCTATCATTCTTATTTCTATACTTTGAGAACAAAATATGTTTTTGTTTTGGGGTGGCATAGAAACACGCATAATTTAAGGCACCTATTAGGATATATATGTATAATATACACTTTACTTTCTAGTAAAAAAAATTAAAAAATAAAAAATAAAAATAAAAAGATTATGATATACACTTAGGAATATTGGTATTGTTTCTTTTTCTGTGATGATAAATAGTCTAGAAGTTTCATGTTAGCTTTTAAATTAGAATAGTTTTTAGAAACTTAGGTTAATATGTGGTAATAGTCATTGCATCTTTCCATAAATATATTGCATGAGCATCTATGTTTGTATTGGCAGTAAGTTGCTGAAATCTAGGCTAGAGTACTTATTCTACAAATCCTGTGAGAATATAGCCTAAAAGCCTTATATGAGTGAAATATCTGAGTAATGACACAAGGGAGAAGTAAATTCCAAATAAAGAAATCACACATCCATTTACTTGATCACTATACCATATCATAAGCAAGAATTTAGGCCCTTTTTGGATCGATATAGCCAGAAATTCAAACCTATATGAAATATTTTCTACTAGTCGCCATTATGAGCCTTTCTTTAGCTTTTTCATAGATCACAATCCTTTACCCTTTTCTAAAAACAAAATAAAAATAAAATTAGCCTACCTATTTTTGAATGAGTCTGAGAATAAAGATGAAATGAATAAAAGAAAAAAGAAAGACCTATGGAAAACCAAGAATTTGTTAGTTGCTTCAAATAAGAAAAGAAAATAAAGTTTCCATCCAAAAAAAGAAAAAATAAATAAATAAAATAAAAAGTTATAACTCCAAAAACATAATCAAATGAGTCAAAAGCCAAAAGAAAAAGAAAAAAATGGCTAAGGATGGAAACAAAGTGAAGAAGCAAAGTAAGAACAAGGTTTTCTCTAGTTACATATTTTGAAGACTCTATTATCTCAGACTTGTCCTTTTGAATATCCATTTTCTTCCCTCTTAAACCATCACCTAATCCCCGCAACACCTGATAAAGACCTCTAGCTCAATTAGGAATAAGTTAGTATGATAGTAAGTGGCAGATGTGTTTGATCGACTTCTGTTTCCTTGTATGTCATTGAGATTGTAAGGTAAAGTGTACCCACTGCACACTGGAGTGAGCGAAACTTGAGTGAAAAAATTAGAGTGTTTTTGTCTTGACATATATATGAGGACCTACTTAAGGACACTATTCCAAAGTATCAGAAATAGACTTGTTATTGTATTTCATAGCATAGTTCATTATATATATATATATATATATATATATATATATATATATATATATATATATATATATATATATATATATATATATTTTATCCGTTGATGATTGATTATTATGCACGTATTACCTAAGGTTTCGAATTGATTATTCTATATTCATTGCTAGTGAGATGTATAGATATATGAGAATAAATAAGGAAATAGTAATTTTTATTTCTTAGTCGTTGTAGTATAGATGAAGTTTGTGAGTACATTCTTTAGAAAACTCTCACGAGGCTATAACTTGTCTATTAGGGAATTCCTAGTGGTTTAAGACCTTATTGCATATGGTCAATGCAATCGCATGACAAGCTTCTTTCTGTGTGTGAGATGGTATATGGATGATGTAAATAGATGATTGTCGTTGAACAAAATAGAAGCATATCAAAACCTAATTATCCCTCAATAAGTAAAGGATGAGTAGGATATCATTCCATTTTTAAGTGTATGTTTATATGAAGAACATGACTGGAAAGGGGGTTTGAGGGATTAAAAACTATTATTATAGATATTGTAGATTCTAATGCTAAACTAAACTAAACTAACTAAACTATTAAGAATTTATAAGAAAGGGAATCCAAGATATTAGAATCCACCAATACTTTTGATCTATGACCTTCTACTTCATGGTTGTTCTCACAAGTAGACTACAATTAGGCAATCGAGCGAGTGTCGATGCCCTCTTGGACGAAACATCGTTAATGAATAACTCTACTTAAGGTTGTTCCTATATTCATGTTACTAGTATCTTCATTCCTTTTATGTGAGCTTGGGCTGCTATTCAATGAATCACCATCTAAGGCAAACCCAAGGAATACTTCATTTACTCTAAAACACTACACAACTAGAAGAAAAGTAGAGAATAATAGTATAATATTCAATTACAATAAATAAAACCCTATTCTAGCATTATATTCAATTGCAATAAATAAAAACATGTCACTAGCAAATATTCAATTGCAATAAATAAAATCCTAAACTAGCATGATATTCGATTGCAATAAATAAAAATTTAATCTATACTTCCATCCCCTGGTGTGGGCAATGGAACTAATAACTAAAAACATAAAGAACTAACCTGATTGAAGAACACCATGAACCAGAAGAATCATTAAACCTTAAGCACCGGCTTCATTATCTCCCTTGAAGGAGAAGATTAGCCTTCCATAAAGAAGGAAGAACACGAAGAACGAGAAGAAGAAGAGTCGAATAACATAAGACTAGAAAGACTAATTTATTAAGACCCAGCTAGTTAAAACCGATCTTTTATTATTAATCTCTCTCTGCCTCAAGTTCTGAAGACAAGAGTATAAGTGAATTGGCAAATTACATGAGGCACTTAGGTCCTCTATTT
This sequence comes from Coptis chinensis, assembly GCF_015680905.1. Taxonomy (NCBI): domain Eukaryota; kingdom Viridiplantae; phylum Streptophyta; class Magnoliopsida; order Ranunculales; family Ranunculaceae; genus Coptis; species Coptis chinensis. The sequence goes on from NC_141464.1 coordinate 4,943,428, forward strand.
ATAGAGGTTACAATGAGCTCTAGAAGCATTCCAAACTGTCATTTGTTTCCTAATACAAATAGACTTCTTTCAGAGTCTAACTTCGTCTCCAAAACTGAGAAAGAATTGGCTACAGTGTCGATCCATGCGTCTGGACGCACTATTCATGCATCTAAGATGTGATCAATGCGTTTGGACGCTTGATCCATGCGTCCCAGACACGTTAGCCGATTTTGTCTCTTTTGTTCTATCCTTCTATCCTCTTTTGCGGGCTTTGGTCCAAGCAACGAATTTTTTGGCCTTGGGATTCCAAATAGGCTTTAAAATAGGTCCAAGTCACATTTTTAATAGCTTCAATTCCTTGGCCTTCTCCATGATTGTCCACGAGCTTCCCATGTGATCCTTAATGCTCCGAATTGCTCCGTTTTACCCTTTTTTCTCTAATATTCTACAAAACTCTCTTTTTCACCTATAGAATCTTAAAACGCAACTTATAAACACTATTAGTCCACTAAGATGGCTAAACAAGAGGCATAATCGATGGTTAAATTGCACTTTTTGAGCACTTATCACAACTCCCAACTAGCATTTTGCTAGTCTCTTAGCAAATAAGATAAAAAATAGATAAGTGATCAAAATCACATCCTAATAACAAAAAATAAAATCCTAACTCACTTTCGCAGGCATCGCGATTGCATTTACCATATGCAACAAGACTTTAAACCTTTAAGTTCCCCAAAAAGGACGAGTTATAGTCTTGTGAGGGTTTTCAAGTGATATACCCACAAAATCAATCAATAGCATGTTCAAGAATGATTGTATTTTTCAGAGAGGGAAATTCCTTACCCACTTAGTGCTTACTCTAATAGACGGTCCCCATTGCTAACTACATTGCTGCAAAGACTCATAGATTATGATGGGATATAGTAAAAATTGACAAAATTCTCAATCAAGGCTTATGTGTGTACTTAGTCAATCTCCTATACTCTCCTATCCAAGAAACGAAATCCCTAATTTACTATAGGTAGATAATCTCGACTTTCAATCCTCACCGGTCATACTCTCAAAAAAGAATCTTTCAGAAGATGGTCTACTATTTTACCTCATGTATATGGGGAAAAGAATAATGAATACGAACATCCCACATACTACCTTGAAAAACGGACTTCTAGATGAAATTAGTCTCATGGAAAGAATGTCAATCACATATGAAGTGTCGGGTCCTTCATTTTAGCATCCTCTCACCTATTCTAGACTTAAGCACTACATCTTGTAGTGATAAGTCATGGGTTGTAACTTGGCTTGGGTATTGGTTTATGAAGGAAAGGTAAAAATGATTCTAAGGTTGTTTCTGAAAACACTAAGGGTTTTGCTTCTTTCTTTGGAAGATTTCTTCAAATTATGTATTACAGAGAAAATTCTTCCTTTGTCTTAGCTTTTCCATCCATTATATTCAACTTCTTCTTCTTTTTTTTTTTTTTTTTTTCTTTAACTCAGTGGTATATCCTTGATTAGTACTGGATATGCTTGCTTTCCACTAGCTTTTTCACTTAGAACAGAATGATGGTCTTCATTGTATCTCTCTGGTATTTCCTTGTAATCTTCCTTTTGTGCTATTTCTTCCTCCTTGTTCCCCTCGTATTCTCAAAACATATAGGTATGGCTGATAAAGGTTTTTGGCTATACTCCTTGTCTGGAGTTGGGTAAAAGGTAAAGGGTTTTATGAAAGAAAATGGCTTATTGTAAGGCTCAAAAGGGTTTAACATGATGGTCCTACTAGGTGGAATAAAGGCTGAATAAGTTCATTACTTGACTTATCAGTATGATACTCTGTTTCGAATAGACTACAAGACCTAATGGCTATCTCCCCAATTGATGTCACTTCGTGATTAACTAAATCAACAAATAATGAGACTATATTATAACGACATAAAGAACTGAAAGATGTTGAGTCACTAAGACTCGGATTTTTCGTAAGAACTCTCCAAAGAATGGGTATAAAGCTCCAGTCTCACGAGCTAAGTCTAAAAATTCTACTTCCAGTTTACTAGGGGTTTAAATCTCTCTTCTAGCAAACGTACACAAAACTGACCAAGTACTATGGTGGTGCCTTGATAAAAAATTCTATCAACAAGAACTATGTCCAAGCATAATAAATAGTCTAAGCGGTAATGAAATCAATAATATCAACTATCTATCAAACTCAACGCTAAGCAGTATAGAATCTATATCCCAGACTCATCATTAAAATTCATTTTTCTCATGCTACTGATATAGAAAAAAAAATATTTTTATTTTTGAAAACTAATTTTTGAAATTCATTTCTCAAGTACTTCTCAAGTACACCCTCCCCCAACTTAACATATACATTGTCCTCAATGTATAGAAATTAAGTAAATGAAATGAATGAGAAAAAGGGAAGATGTTACCATTGATGCCGAATATCAAAATTAATCCCAAAAATAAGAACATTTCCTTTTACCCATATATATATATATATTTTTTTTAGGTCTTTTTAAGTCAGATCCCTAAGACTATATATCATGCATTATCAATTTGGAGTGAGGAGATCAGATTTTCTTACCCAAATCTGACGAATGTTTGGAGGACGAGGAGGTCTCACCTTGTGGGTTGTCAAAAATACTCCTTGATATGCTGGAAAGATTGCTAGTGAAGTTGCTTTTCTACCTTGAACTATTTCAGGTCTGATGATTGTGTAATAGGCCTTGTGGTTCCTCTGTGTAAAAGATTGACAAAAATCTTTCTTTCTAACAGGACAATAGTATCTGATGTGCCCTTTACCACCACAATAATGATAATGGATGTCTTGCTGACTGTGCTCAAGATGGGCAGTAGATTGGTTCACATAATTCTCTCATTCAGATAATGATAGTGTAGAAGAAGCTTCAGCAATGCAATTCTTCTTATCAATATGGTCCACTTTCTGCTCCAGAAGACTCATTTCAGTTTCTAGATTCTGTTATTTTTCCAAAACTTCTTTAAGCTGATTCTCTAGTAACTGATTTTTCTGGGCAGAAGTTTGTTGTTCATCCTGAAATGTAAAGTTCATCTTCTCAAGGTATGATACTCTCTCTACCAATTTTCCATTCTGCTCACTTAAATCCTGAATTTTCTATAGAGATTTCAAGAACATGGCTAGCAACGCCTCTGTGGTGGGGTTCTCAGGTTCATCACAGTTTTCTGTAGATTGAGCACTCTCAATTGTATCTTCGAATGGGAAGGATTCTTGTATCATGCTATCACGGAAGTACACCTCTCCACCTTCAGCGTCATCACAATCCTTATGCAACAGGTGAAAGATATTTGTGTCCATGGACATCTTACCAAAGTTGATCTTCATTTCACCGTTGTGACAATTTATCAAAGCTTTTGCGGTAGCGAGGAAAGGTCGACCTAGAATAATTAGAATTTTATCAATGGCCTCCTTTGTGTCTATCACAATGAAATCCACTGGATAGTAGAAATCAGCTACTTGAACAAGAACATCCTCAACTATGCCTTTGAGAATCTTGGTAGAACGGTCAGCTAACTTCAATTTGACTTTTGTAGGCTTTAGGTTCTCTAGGCCCAACGCTTGGTACACATGATATGGCAAGAGATTAACACTAGCACCAAGGTCTAAAAGAGCATTACCCGTGAATTTTTCTCCTATCTTGCATGATATTGTAGGACTTCCTGGATCTTTGAGCTTGACTGAAGCTTGCTGATGGATAATAAATGTTGTTTGTCCAGCTAGAAACGCTCGCTTTGGAACATGAGTACTTCTCTTTATGTTGCAGGCATCCTTCAAGAATTTGGCATATGATGGCAACTGCTTTATTGCTTCGAGAAAGGGGATATTGATGTTATCTTTCTCAAATGCCTCCTTCATCTCTAAAAATTGCTAGTCCTTTTTGCTTTGAGCAAAAAACATAGGAAAAGGTGCCTTTGGTACAAACACATCAGCATGTTTCTGCTCTTCTCTCTCTTTGGCATTCTTGCATATCTTGTCTTGGTTATCTTGACAAATAGGAGTTGAAAGGATTTCCCCCACTTCCTTTTGAACTTCATTTGAAATCTTGACCGATTGCTCTGTAGCAATGTCATCATGAGAAGGTAAGTCAACCTTGTTGTCTATCTTCAATCCTGATCTGAGAGTAGTAACTGAGCTGACCTGATCATGGAGGTGATTAGTATTAGAAGTTGTCCTAATATGGCATACATCTTCACTCCTCGATATTGGTTCCAATAAGCTAGGTTGAGTGGTTTGTGTCTTTACAGACAAAACAGTAGTGAGTTAGTCGACCTTAGCCTCTAGAGACTCCATTTTAGAACATTGACTTGCCTGAGATTGCTGGAGATTGAGCTGAGACTGTGCAAGAAGCTCTAGAACACTTTCAAACTTCTGATTTTTCTGTGATAGCAAAGTAATTGCATTCTCCAGGTTGGCAGGTGTGGCATAATTTCTCCTAGGATCAGGCACTAACTCTCCACTTGTATTGGAATTTTGTTGAGAGTATAATTGTTGTTGAGGGACCAACTATGAAGCTTGACTTGTGTGTGGAATATAACTTTGATCTTGAGAACCTGGGGGTCCAGCGTTCTGTCTCCAATAATTACCTTGAAAGTTATTACCACCTTGGTTGGGCCTCTTAAATGAGTTCACATTGTACTCTCCAACTGATGCATGTTGATAGTAACCAGGACATTCTAGAGCTACATGGGAAGTGTCTGAACAAACTTCACAGTATTGGCTAGCTTGCATGACTAGGAGAGATTTACACTACACCATAACACTGATTTTGCAACATATAGTAAAATTGATTGCTAACACTTATTCATCCATTACAAAGTTTATCACACTTTTGTTCCGTTGGAAATGCTACCAACCATTACATATTCTCAAGACAAATACTTGATTTTTTTTTGTAACAATTACTTGATATTAAGTAACGGATAATTAAGTGTTACCTATGCAGAAAAATAAAATAAAAAATGAAAACAATTGAAAGTGGGTGAAAATGTTTTCATTTTCACGTTTAGCTCTCAGACTCACACCCTTTCAGTAACAAAAGGCGGCGAGATAAGTGAAGAGAAAACCATCTGCCACCGGCATTGTTCTTCCTTTTTCTTTTTCTTTTCTTCATTTTCCTTCTTCCTATTTTGTAATAGAAAATAGAAAACATAAAGGGACAAAAATAAAAAGCCCAGGAGCTCATCTCTTCGTTCAAAATACCTCCACCGCGTTCTTCAATTCAGGTATCAAATTTCAAGTTAAATTTGTTTGAAGTTAGGAATCTAAGCTTTGAAGCCTTCAAATAATTTTGTGTTCTTGTTTGTTTAGTTTCAAGTCGGGATTGAATCAAAGTTTGAAGCTTTAAATATCTTCTCAGGTAACTCTCGATCTCTCTAAAAATGCAAACTTTAATTGGTGTTATTGTGTTGGGGAATTTTGTAGTATGTTTAGTGTTGTTTCTTAGCATTGTACTGTCATTGAGAAATTGTAGATACTCATATATATGTGTCATGCCTTGCTCCTTACCTTAATTTTCTGGAAAACATCTCCTGATAAGGTAATTAAGTTGTTGAATAGTTATTTGAAATTATTTGCTAATGTGGGGGTTATGTTTTGTGCGTATTAGATGGTGTTATTAGATAAGTTTTGCTACTCCGACTCAATGGAATCTTGTTTCTAATAAGAAAATGATGCATGAGGAGCAGCCTCTTTAGGTTTATGTCTCTACTATATTTTCTAGTGCAATTTCAAGTGCTTTTATGTACCCATCTCTCAACTTGTGTGTGTTTTCCTGACCAGGTCGCAAGATGCACGAGGAAAATTAACCCGAATACTAAAGACGCCAAATATGTTATGAATGTTAAGCAAATTGGATGATCACTATTAGTTCACTAAGATGGCTAAACAAGAGGCATAATCGAGGGTTAAATTGCACTTTTGGAGCACTTATCATCGCACTCGGTGAAACGAGATTAGTTAGAACTCTATTTTTTGTCACTTATTTTAATTTCTCATATTTGCTTGAGGACAAGCAAAATATTATTTGGGGGTGGTTTGATAAGAGCCCAAAACTGTAGTTTTAACCCCTTAATAATATTATATTTATACCAATTATGTTTATAATAAATAAGAGTTAGTACTGTTTAAGTGTTTTTGTTTATTTCAGGTCTTGGAGTAAAATCTGTGAAGAAATATGTCACTTTTGCAAGAGAAAAGAGCAAATATTGGTTGCTAAGAAGTTTTATGGTTAAAGGCCAAGTTTTAAGGAGAAAAAAGCCTTTTTAAAGCCTAGTCAAAGTTGAAAAGTCAAAGTCAACGCGAGCAGAAATAGAGCATAAAAGTTAATCGAACTTCCATTGGCCGTATCTTTGGACTCAGACCTCAGAATTGGGCCTACTATATGTCAAAACAACCGGCTCGGAAAGTGATTGCTAATGATCCAGGCTTTGATCCAATCCAAAGAGTAAAAGTGGATGAAAATATTGTTATAGTAATTTCCAGCAGAGAAACCCTTTTTGGACTTAAGTAATTAGGTTTTAGGCTTGATTTATTGGCCCAAAACATGGCTCCAAAGCCCATGCACGAAAATTGTAAACCTAACCCCTCTTATATAAATAGGACTAGGGGGAAACTAAAAACATACTTAGACTCCTTCCCATTAATTAGAATTCTCTTATTTAGCTTTTTCTCTCTCTCTTTAGTATAAACTAATTTATGTTTTCTTAAACCTAGCCTCCATTAATAAATCCAAGTTATTTATATTAATTCATTATGCTTTCTTGTTTATATTCTTCTTTTAATGATAGTCTAATGAATCTTAGCTAAACCTCCATTAGAGGGGTTTGATTGAAGCTTTGATGAAGACTTGATGTGTTAGTTAGATTATTGTTTTTAATAGTTTATCAATCTAGAGGTTAGTTTATTCACCATAAGAATGGGTTAAACTTCCTTTCATGCTAATTATTATTTAGTTAGAGATGCCATGAATAGTTAGGGATCAAATACTTAATATTTATTGATTAAGGTTGCAATAATCTACACTAGCATATTAGAAATTTATCTAGGTGAATATCAAATCCCCCTAATCCCTTCTTCCCATTTAACATTTTTGTAGTAAATTGCATTAGTATAAACTAGACCATTAAATCTTCGTAATTAGTTATTTTTATCATATTAGTAAAATTACAATCCATTGCTCTCATTATATACGTAGAATTGTTAAACCATTGAAGCTGTTACATCTAAACAACTAGGAGTGGAACGGAATCTTTACTCCACATATTGTATGATAAACGAGAGTAAAACTTTGATCTAAGAATAAGAAAATAGCGTTTACTTCTGCCTAAGTTTAATTAGTTAAGTAGGAGTAAAAAGATTATTTCTACTTTATCATTTACACTTGCGCCTAGGTCTAGTAATGCAGTAGCAGTATATTTGTCTCCCAATGTGCATGGAACAGTGGGTTTGCCTGGATCTTTGTATTTTACAATACCATTTGTTTTCGTGAGGGAAGGGAACTGTTCGGTGATGAACGCTTGTTGAGGAACATTGATTCTTCTTTTGGTGGTGCACATATATTTCAAAAACTTTGCATGTTTTGGCAATTGTTTGAGGGCCTCGAGAAATGGTAAGTTGATGGTCAAATTCTTGAACGTTTCTCGAATCTCATCAAAATTTTCATCAGGTTTGTTCTTTGACAAACGTACAGGAAACGGTGCCTTTGGTCAGAATTTAGCATACGGATCAGCTTGATTGTTGCCCAGTGCCGTGGATGGTGACTGTTTGGAAGTGATGCGTCTTGTGTAGGTTTAATATCAGAAACAGGTACTATACATTGGGAGATTCAGCAGTGTTTGGGTGATCCTCTGGCATATGTATTTGATTATCTACTATTTTGCCATAACTAAAAGTAGTGACTGCATTCACCTCACCTTGGTTTGGATTACTTGTACCTGGGACATTGTTGAGTTCAAAGGTAGTGTTTGCTGGCTTAGGGTTTAGAACTGCCTGTCCAGGAAACACGCCCTTTTAACTCTTATCCTGATCTAAAAGTTGAAGAGATTGCTAGATAGATGTCAGGATTTGAGACTGTTGATTATGGTTAATTATGTGTAGAGACATAGCATTTTGGTTAATTATGTATTTAATAATCATGAAATAATCGTATTTTCGTGTTTTTGCAGGTTTGAGCAATCAACGTACAACTGAGGATAAAAGCCAGTATTTAAGCACAGAATAGTGTGTTTACATGAACCATTCCGATTTATCCCATGTGAAGCCAAATGAAGCCGAAGTAAAGCCAATGAATCAAATAGGACCGTTCCCAGTCAGAACAGGATCAAAGTACCGAAAAAGCATCAAATTTTCGAAGCATGTATTTGTTAGACCTGGACTCCAATAGCAGCAATTGAACCATCAGAATGATCAGTGTGATGAGCTCTACACATAGGTGGGAATTTATAAAAAAAATCAACTTTTGTATCCACCACTAGTCGAAGCATGAGGGACCCATTATGCACCCATAGAAATTGGTGACCAAGCTCACACGTCAAGCTTCCGCACGAGTAAAGTTGCATTGAAATAAATCAAAGACTTTTGTGCATAACTTGGCACAAAAGTCATCAAATTTGATGAGGTGGTTTGAAAGTTGATTAGGTGGATACAAATTAAGCTTTAGGCTTGATTAGGTGGAAAATGATTGAGCTTTGGCAACAAAGTCCTAATTAGTTGGCAAATGATGTGGTGGCATGAAAAAAAATCAAATGGACATTAAATGATGTAGTTGAGAGTTGGAAAATTTATGTAGGATGAAAAAAAAATGAGCACTCTCATTTCCTATAAAAAGAAGGCTTCATGAGCAAGAAATAACTTTTGCTCCATAGTGTAGTTTTTAGTCGGAGTTTAAAAGTTTCCATATAAGGTTTAAGTTTTGTAATTTGGTTAATGTGTAGTTGTGAACAAAATATATTTTTTTGTCTTATTATATGTTCCAATATTGTCTTTATATCTAAATTAGAAGTTATTGTCTTTTTGCTATTTCCATTTACAACTATTAGATTTATTGATTAGGTTCACATTTTAGTAACTTGCAAATTAAGTCACTTAGGAAAATAGGTTTAAAAAAATATTTGTAAAATCCTACTCACATAAGTTCCTCCAAGAGAAATTTCCATTTGGTTGTCAATTTGAGTTCTAGCCTTTAGGTTCGGAACAAAACCCTCACTCCAAGTATATTTAAACGTGCACATGAGCGAGGTATTGTCTTAAAACGTGCAAAAGTGCAACTGTCATACTCCCACTGGGGAATACAACGACAAATTATCTTATCTACACAATACTTAAAAAGGTAGGGTTCATCCTAGTAGTAAAACTTAACTTTGGCCCAAAATCTCTTGCGTTCATTCCTAGTCCATATATCAGGAATGATCTTAGACACTAAAAATTTACTATGTCCGCATACCAAGGTGCCAAAAAAATTGAATAAAGATGCTCATCTGGAAAAGAGTCAGATATTGATTTGAAATCACTGTCATCCTCATTAGTTAACCTAGATAAGTGATCTGCAACTACATTTTCAGCTCCTTTTTTATCCTTCATTTCTAAGGTAAATTTAGTTAGGAGAAGAATTCAATGGATCAATATCTGTTTAGCATCCTTCTTCTAGAGAAGGTACCTAAGCGCGCATGATGGTCTGTATAGACGATGGTCGTGGAACCAACCAAGTAGGGACAAAACTTATCTAAGGCATAGACAACGGCTAGAAATTCCTTTTCAGTAGTAGTGTAATTATGTTGAACATCATTTAAGGTTTTACTAGCATAAAAAATAACAGTAGACTTACTATCTAACTTCTGTTCTAGCACAGCACCAACGACATAATCACTAGCATCACACATAAGTTCAAAAGGTTTAGAACAGTCTGGTGGTTTTATGATAGTTGCAGAGGTTAAAGCGGCTTTTAAAGTTTCAAAAGCCTGTTTGCAGTCATGATTAAAATAAAAAATAATATCTTTTAAAAGCAATTTTGTTAAAGGCTTAGCTATTTTTGAAAAATCTTTGATGAAATGTCTGTAGAAACCTGCATGGCCTAGAAAGGCCCTAATGTCACGGACAGTTCGTGGTATATGCAGAGACATTATCTTATCTATTTTAGCTTTATCTACTTCTATTCCATTTTTAGAAACAATATGAACTAAAACTATGCCTTTACTGACCATAAAATGACATTTTTCCCAGTTTAAGACTAAGTTCTTTTCCAGACACCGTTTCAAAAATTTAGAAAGATTTGATAGAAAATCTTCAAAGGAATGACCATGAATGGAAAAATCATCCATAAACACTTCCATGAATTTCTTTACCATGTCACTAAAAATATGCAGCATACAACGCTGGAAAGTACCTGGTGCATTACAAAGGCCAAAGGGCATTCTTTTATATGCATATGTACCGAAGGGACATGTGAATATAGTCTTCTCTTGGTCATCAGGGTCAATAATAATCTGAAAATAGCCAGAGTAGCCATTTAAAAAGCAATAGTAAGCATGGTTGGCTAGACGTTCAAGCATTTGGTCGACAAAGGGTAAAGGAAAGTGATCCTTACGTGTCATAGCATTTAGCTTCCTATAATCAATACAAATCCACCACGTTATAGGAACTCGGGTGGACTCGGGTGGAAACTAACTCTCTATCAGCATTACGAATGACTGTAACACCTGATTTCTTAGGGACTACATGAACTGGGTTCACCCATTCACTATCTGAGATGGGGTATATAATGCTAGCATCAAGTAATCTTAAAACTTTTGCTTTAACTACCTCTTTCATGACAGGGTTCAAATGATGTTGTGGCTCATGGGAGGTTTTTGCATTATCCTCCAAATGTATGCGATGTTTGCATACGCTAGGGACAATACCCTTAATATCGTCTAAAGACCAACCAATCGCAAAACAATATTCATGAATAATCCTAATCAAATTTGCCTCTTCAATAGCAGATAACTGAGATAATATAATAATCGGATGAGTGCCATCCGGATCAAGATGAATGTATTTTAACTCAGCGGGAAGAGGCTTAAGCTCAGGGGTGGGAGGAGTGGGAATGAGGGAATCAATAGGGTCTTCCTCCTCTAAAATGTAGATTTGTTCAGGAATGAGTTCTTCAAACTCAGGAACTAGATCTATTGATGAATCATAGATAGGAGTAGATTCTAAGAAGGCATGTACTTCTTGGATGTAAGAATCCTCAGTACTGCCAAAGGGAAGAAATTGGTGCATCTGATTTTCTTGAAAAGTTTTGTTAAAGTAATCTTGAGCGAGACTTTCTATCATGCTAATTTCTTCATCTATAGTCGTGTCTGGTGTCTGTTGCATCATCTTAAAAACATTACCTCAACAGTAAGGTTTCCAAAGGAAATGGACATCGAACTATCGCGACAATTAATGAAGGCATTGGCAGTTGCCAAGAAAGAACGCCCTAAGATAATAGGAACAGAGCCATGAGCGACTTCTGTGTCTAAAATGACAAAATTGGCTAGATAATAGAAGTCTTGCACTTTAACAATAATATTTTCAACTACGCCCTTAGGATACTTAATCGAACGATCGGCTAACTACAAAGTCATTTTTGTCGGTTTTAGATCGTGTATACCTAGTTGTTTATAAAGGTAAAATGGGAGTAAGTTAAAACTCATTCCTAGATCTAGAAGAGCAGTTGTGGTGAAAGTATCGCCTAAGGTATATTGTACAGTGGGACAACCAGGGTCCTTGTACTTAATGTTTCCGTTGTGCTCAGATAAATAGGGAAACTATTTCGTTAAAAATGCTTCCTTAGGTATATTTGTTTTCTTCTTTGTAGTGCACAAATCTTTAAGAAACTTAGCATGTTTTGGAAGACGTTTTATAGCTTCAAGGAAAGGTAGGTTTATAGTTAATTTTTGAAAACTTCCCTAATCTCATCAAAATTATTGTCCTTCTTTAGCATAGCTAGTCTCTGGGAAAACGGGGGGTTTTCCCTATATTTAGCATAAGGGTCAATAGGAGTATTGCTATTTTCTTTAACTGTTGTCGGTTTCCCTTTAGGTTGTGGTTTAACTGATACTTCTACAGTGATAGGATTATCGGTTTCAACTACAGTATCTAGTAAAGTTTCTTTATTAGTTTGTGGGGAATCCTCAGGCATTATTACTTTGTTGTCAACCACTTTTCCTGAACAGAGAGTAGTTACGGGGTTTAATTCTCCTTGTATTAAATTTTCATTACTAGGATTATTATCGGTTAATTCAAAGGCAATGTTTGTTGATTTTGGATTAGGTACGGGTTGACCTGGAAACATGCCTTTTTGTTTGGTTTTTTCTTGGGATAAATGTTGAATGGATTGTTGGATGGCTAGTAATATCTGTTGTTGAGCTTGCATGTATGCATCGAATCTATTAGTTTGGGAAGGTTGAGTTGCCACGGGTTGTGTAACAGGAACTATCTCACGTTGTTTATTAATAGGTAGATTTTGATAGTTGTTATTAAATGGGACTAAACTTCTATTATTATTATTTTATTACCTTGTCCTTGCCTTGGTTGATATTAATTATAGTGGTTGGTGGGCCTAACGTTTGATTATTAAAACCTGAAGGTGCTGCTTGTTGGTTATTATTACGCCAACTAAAATTTGGATTTTGTCTCTAAGGTGCGTTAGGTATATAATTAAAAGCACAAACATCTTCTGGCTGTGGTGGTGGTTGTTCATAAGCAAGAAAACAATAATGATTGGAATGCTCAAGACTATATATAACATAAATTACAGTGAAGAGAGTTTATATTCATGATGGGAGTTGGTTTCTCTTCTTGTTTATTGACCAAAAGGGCATCTACCCTACGAGTGAGGGATTCAATTAAAGTTCCAAGTTTAGGATCTTGTTTAACCTCAAACATACTGGCTGCCTTAGCTATAAAAGAAGAAGGAATGGAGCGGGAGTAATCGTTACCTCCCCAGTTGTTACTTTTCTTGGATTGATTATCTAGAAAGTTATAAGTATCTATGGCTCCTTTACCTAGGAAATTTTCTCCATTCATGATATCTAAAGTCTCTTTATGATGTTGGGATATGCCTTTGAAAAAGGCACGAACTAGTGTATCTTTACTAAGATTATGATGGGGACATTCTACTAGAAGATCAGTGAAATGATTCCAAGCCTCAGAAAAGGATTCTTGAAGCTTTTGGAGAAAGAAATGAATATGTGATAGCATTTCATTAGTCTTCTGTGGCAGGTAAAATTGTTCCATAAAAAATTCTACTAGTTTTTCCTATATGTCGACAGAGTTCGGCTTTTGTATTGTTAGCCAAGCAACCACTTTGTCAACTAGGGTGAAAGGAAACACCCTGAGCTTTATTTGTTCAGGTCTTATGTTAGGATGATGAAATGTAGTAAGAACTTGTTGTATCCTATGTAAATATTGATAAAGCTTCTCATGGTCTAATCCATGGAAAACAGGTAGCAGATTAAATATATTGGGGGGGAGATCCTAAAATCTCCCGTAGTATCTGCAAGAATTATGCAGGACTCAGGTCCATCATTTAAAGCCTTATAGAAATCAGAGAGAGGTCTCTCTGCTATTTCTTCACCCATTGCTACAAATGTAGTGTTGGTGGGTGTAAGTGGTGTGTGTGTGTTGATTGGTTAATTTCTAGATAGGCGATTATTTCTACATTTATGATAAACTAATATGGCAGGTTTATGCATACCAGATCTTAATCTCATGCAAGTTTTAAGTCTAATAGGCAATTCCTAACGAGCATGCAAAAATAGCCTGATTATTACTAGAAATATAATCCTCTGACAGTAATTCGAGGATGTAAAGAGGTGTTACCTAGAGCATCCTTGCTACACGTATAAATAGCGTCTTCAACAGCCTTGAAGTACATTTATGTTACTTGAACAATTATACGAGTACTGGTCCGGGTACATGTTGATGAATGTGAAATCCTGTAAAAAGATTAACCTTATTAGTTCTAAAGTTTTAAGAATTAGGGTAATGCTTTTTGCTATGGGCTTCGTGTTGGGCCTAGATGTCAGGCCTGTGAAATGGCCTTTGGTAGTGGATGGACTTACTAATTTAACTATGATTAATTAATTTTTTTTTTGGTATTTTTCTATCAAACTAACGGCCAGGTCACTTAGGAATTTGAGGGAGGTTGTCCGTGCATGCATGTTCCTTAATTAGAGAACCCAAAATTCTTTTAGTCTGCTAGACACCGTTTAAAATGAAGAAAAATAATTTTTAAAATTTTTAGGAATTTGAGGGAGGTTGTCCATGCGTGCATGTACTCTTGAGATAATAATGCAAAAAAATATTAAAAATTTGAGTTACTGTATTTAACCTAGGGCGCATGCGCGCTTAGCAATAGGGCAAATTGGGTGCGGGGCGCACTCAGTGAAGGCAAAAATTAGGCGCGTGTGCGCTCACAACTAAATAACTAAGGTTGAAACTTTTAGGGTCAGGTCACAGGAGGGCAGGGAGTTGGTTGAACAACTCGTATGCTCTCAAAACAGTAGCAGAAAAATTCGAAGAATATGCGAACAGCGTTTTTCAGTATTGGTTTTGTGAATAGTAAAAATAGTGTTTTGTAATCTAAACACGCGTAATGTATACGAACTAGATGGCAAGCGGCACCATTGATAAGAAAATAAAAATAGATGTAAAAACAGGTTGTTTAACATACTAAAACATTCTAATCAATCAATAATAATACTCTCTAAACATGTTGGTAAATAGGAGAGTAGTCGTATTTGTTCCACTCTAGTTCGTACACTACTTGAATGCAAGTCTAAATTAGTTAAATTCTTTTACTAGTGTGAGTAATATAATGTGAAAACAGTAGATAAACAATAGATAAACAATGAATTAACGCTATTCGATTGACTATTAGTTAGTATCAAATCACTTGTTTTAATCTATAGTGAATACCAAGTCCTCTCGGATCAAGGCTTCACTAGCATGAGAGTTTAGCTCAACCACAAATCTCTTTGGTGGTGGCTCTAAACTCTAGTTCTACGTTATGAGCTCTATCTCTAGACACTCACAACGAAAAACTTAAAGTTTTTAAGGCAAAACAATACTAAACTAATGTTTAATCATCCTCACATGGCTTCATAAACCTCCTCTAATGGAGGTTTACCCTTGTGTCATAGGAATCATGCTAACTAAACAATAATAACAAAACATAATGAAAAGAGGCTTTGAATTGAATTGAGAAGTTTTATTGCTAAGGTTTAATGGAGGCTACAGTGTTAGATTATTCTAACCCTAAACTAAAACTAATTATAACTAAGAGGTTATTTATTTATTTATTGGCAAGCCTGTTTTAAATGAGATTGGTAACCTTTTGATGCTGGCAGGGTTCGAGCCCCAGACCTCTGGTATCATCACCTAGAGGTTTTACCGACTTTGCTAGTCGGCACCTGCTAAGAGGTTGAGAGAAGAAATTATTAAAACTAAAACTACTGAGGGTTTGCTAGAAGACGAGTATTAAGTTTAGCCTTAACCTTCTTTATATAGGAGAGGGTTAGGGTTATATTTTCGTGCATGGGCCAAAAAGGGGGACTTTGGGCCTTTAATGTGAGCCTAAAATCCATTAGGTTTCTAAAGAGGCCACAACTGCTAGATATTACTTCCATGCCCTTTTCATCCACTTTTACAGCTCTGATTGGGTCAAGGATGGATCCATTGGAAAGAAAGTTCTGAGCCGGTCATTTTGACATAAAGTAGGCCCAATGTCGAGGTCGGAGTCCAAAGATACAGTCTGTTAAAGTTCTGTTGACTTTTCTGTTCGTTTTCTACCCGGATTGACTTTGACTGGGCTTGAAAAAGGCTTTTCTCCATGATTCTTGGAATTTAAAGGTAAAAATTCCTCAGCAATCATCTTGACTCATTTTCCATGCAAAAGTGGTGCTTTTAATCACCTAATCAAATTCAAGTCCTGAAATGCACAAAAACACGTAAACAGTACTAACTCTTATTTATTATAAACATAATTGGCCTAAGTAAAATACTATTAAGGGGTTTTGAAGCTTTAGTAGTGGTGGAAGTATAATTCAAAAGAGTTTAGATCAGAAGTTGAGGTTCATCCTAAATTGTTTAGAGTTTGAATGAAGGAGATATGAAGAAGAAATGTAGACTCTTGTAGGATTAGAATGGTTCTAAGCTAATGAACTTGAAAGCTTTGATTGTTTGATTGAAATGACTTGAAAACATGAAAGAAAGATTGATTAAAACATTGAAATGAAAGCAACAAACAAGATTGAAGATTAAAACAAAGAACAAGTAACAAGTTTGATAGAAATAAAGAAAAGGAAATAACAAGTTGATTGAAATAAAATAAAACAATAAGAAATTAAAAACATGAATAGAAAAATAAGACAAGAAAATAAACAAGCCAAATGGTTTGGATCCTAAGATAATGGATGAGTTCTCTCTCCCTTGCTTTTTGTTTATATACCCCTACTTTTGCCATTTACAGATTTGTCATTCTCCATTAAAAACTAGACACCTCACACTTCCACTTTTGCTTTTGCTTTTGCTTTTTGGTTTCTTCATGACGAAGGTAGGTTTAGGGATAAGTCTTCATAATTTGAGATAAGGTCCTCCATCTTTGGTCTTGTGAATTGAGGACTTTGACCGTTGACTTTGACTTTTTCAGCAATTTTTCATAGCAGCTACTGGTCTTCATAATAAGTGTGATTAAGACTCCTTTTGGTGCTAAGACGCAACTTTTATGATAGGTGGTCTGAAATACTCTTTAGCCTGAAAAAAGCAATAAAAGCTATGAGTTGTCTTTTCGTTAAGCGTAAGAGGGACTGTAATGCAGCAATATACGGTAATAAAATGCACATTTGGGAGCTGATCACCACCCCCAAATAGCATCTTGCTTGTCCCCAAGAAATGATGAGAGAAGAAACTAAGATCACAAATGAGTGATTTATTATCAGTTATACTAATCTCGTTTCGCAGAGTACGATTGTATTGATCATATGCAGCAAGGCCTTAAACCACTAGGAATTCCCTAGTGGATGAGCTTTAAGCCTCGTGAGAGTTTTCTAGTGAAAGTACTCACAAACTTCTTCTATTTAGTATAAAGGGTCTTGTTTCCTTATTTATTCTCAGAAGTTCATACATCTCATTAGCGGTGAATAAGGACAAGCTCCTTTGAACTTAGAATAACATATGTACAGTCATTTAAGCATCTAATGATACTTGTACAAAACATGAGCAATGAAATGCAAAAGTAGAGTCGTTTCTGAGGCTTTTGGATAGCTTCCTTAAGGTGGGTTCTCACAGGAGTGTGTTACAATCACAACTCTCTGATAGCTTCACTCAAGGTTCATTCTCTCAAGTGCAACAAACACTTATATTCCTCACATACTCAAATGATGTCCAAAGAAACCAAGGTTAATTGATCACGCTTGCCACTTACTATCACATCATCCTATTCCTAATCGAGCTAAAGGTCTTTTATTAGGAGTTACGGGGCTAGGGTGATGGTTTAGAAAGAAAAAGGAAAGGAAAAACAAAATCTGATAAGTCGAGAAACTGGGTCTTCAAGATACTTATAACCAAAGATGAACCTTGTTTTGTTCTTTTGCTTCTAAATTGGGATACATTCTTTTAGCCCTTTGGCTTTGTGACTCCATATGATTTTGAATTTTTGGGAGTTCTAACTTTGATTTTGATTTTGATTTTTTTTTTTTTTTTATATCGTCTCCTTTTGATTTCTAACTTTTTTTGGGAGATTCAAATTTTGACTCCTTTGGATTTTTGGTTTTTAGATGGGTCTTTCTTTTCTTTTCTTTTTCTTTTTCAAGCAATTAACTGTTCTGTTTTTGTACAAGGTCTTCTCTTCTTTTTTGATAACCATCCAGTTCTTAACTTATCAACTGGGTAAGTTTTTTATTGTGTGTTGTGACGGGTTAGGAATTATTGGTGAAGAATAAAAAGGCAAAAAGAAAGGGTGAAGGCTTAAGAGGGGTAACTAGAGGAAAACTATATTTTTGGGTTTTTAACGTTTATTTGGCTATACCGATCCAGAAAGCTAGGGCTTAAATTCCCTCATAGGATATGGCGTGGTAATCAAGCAAGTGGACGTGTGGTCTTTCTATCCGAACATTTTTTGTGTCATCACTCAATAATTATTTATATGAGGCTTTTGGTTAGATTCTCACAGGATATGGAACTTAATTGTTCTAACCTTGGCTTCAAAAACTCAATGCTATATACACACAAATGCTTATACATGCCAGTCATGAAAAGATGCAGAAACTATTATACGTATATTAGTCTAAGTACGAAGAACAAGTCCTTACTCTATTGCTATAATGAGACTTCTAAACTTTTTATTCATCATAGAAAAAGGAAACAAGACTTTTCAATACTAAATGGAAAAATATTTTTGGTCTTTTTCAAAAAAAAATTTAGAAAGAAAGAAATATACTATTATATATATTGTATAGAAAATGCCTAGTGATAAGAGCCCAAAACTGTAGTTTTAACCCTGTAACAGTCATACTTTTAGACCAATTATGTGAGTAATAATTAAGAGTTAATACTGATTACGTGCTTTTATGCATTTCAGGCTTCAAAGTCCATTATGTGCAGAAATGTGCCACTTTAGCGAGATAAAGGAGCAAAGGTCGGTTTCTAAGGAGTTCTGTGATTAAAGACCAAGATTCAAGAAGACAAAGCCTTTCTAAAGCCCGGTCAAAAGCTGAAAAGTTGACGTGGCAGGAACAGCACGCAAAGTCAGTAGAACTTCTGAAGGTCGTATCTTTGGACTCAAACCTCGGAATTAGGCCTACCTTATGTCAAAACGACCGGATCGGAAAGAGCTTTCCAATGGTCTAAGCCTTGACCCAATCAGAGGAGCAAAACTGGACGAAAAGTCTATTAAAGCCAACTGCAGATGAAGAGGCCTTTGTTGGACTGAAAGAATTGGGTTTTGGGCCTGATTCTCTGGCCCAAAACATGGCTCCAAGCCCATGCACTATTTTTGGATCTGAAAACATATAAAAACAAAAGCTTAGCTCTTTGTTAATGGTAGCTAATTAGACCTAAAAAGATAGATAATTCTAGATCTAGATTTAATTGTTTTTAATTTAGTTTAGCTTCAATTCAATTCTTGTTTTAGATTAAACTCTTAAAATCATTGTTCTTAATTAGTTTGATAAATAAAATAGCTATTTGTCAATTTCGATTTTGTCATTTCAAATTATAGATCTAGTTTTAATTCTTGTTGATTATCATTTCTGAGTTGTTAAATTAGATTGAAGTATTGTTAGTTAAATTAGTCAAGTTAGAATTTTGATATGATGTTTAGTTATAATAATATGGGAAATGATGGTTTGATGAATCAAGACTAAACCTCCATTAGAGGGGTTGATGAAGCCTTGATGAAAGCTTAGTTGTATAAGTGTAGAATCGTTGTAGAGTCTATTCCATTCTAGAAGGTTGTGTTTCGCCATGAGAATGGGTAAACGGCCTCACATACTAGTTATAATTGGTAGAAATGCCATGTTAATTAGGGATTAGAACGAGCAATTCTTACAGTAAGAACGTAAGAATTGGATTACAACAGTCTATGCTAGGTGATTAAGTTGGATTCGAGGTGGAATCAATTCCCCTCTAATTCTTTATCTAGATTCACATTCAGTATTCAGTATCATTTCGTTATTCGTAACTTGTTAATTTCATTCACCTCGTAGTATAGAATTCCCCTTGTAAACCTCTCATTAGACTTAAGACCGATTAATAACTATGAAATCATTCCATGCTAGAGAACTAGGAGTGGAACGAATTTGTTACTCCACTCTATTTCGATAGAATTGAGAGTAGAAAACTTGATAAATCTTAGGCACATAAAATAGTTTTAGTTTACTTAAGTTTTGAGTTTCATCGTTCATTTCGTAGGTAAATTATCTTTTTATGTTTTATCAAATGGCGCCGCTGCCATCTTAGTTACCTTTAGCATTGTTTTCATAGTATAATTAGTCATTTTTAAGTCCCATTAAACCCACCCACCCTTGTTTGATTCATACTGTGGTTATCCGTTTCAGCATTGAAAAGTTCCACGAAAAATTACAATGAGCGCGACCCGCACCCAAACGGAGCGCACCTGCGCCCAAACGCTTGGAACTTGGAGCGAAACCCGCCCCATATTGGCTTAACGACCTGCCTAAAACACTGTAACTTGAAGTTACACGGAGCGACAGCAAAAAAAGCAGCACCCAGCCTCTAAGCTAAATTTTTCCGGATTTCTACAGGTTTGTTTCGAACTTCGATTTTTTAAGTTTTTCAGTGTTCTAACTTGTTATATACACTAAACATGCGTAAACAAGACGTTATTCATAAGCGAAGCAAGGACGCAATCAGGTATTCCTTTCTTCCATACCTCGCATCTCCAGTTAGAGGTTTATACTAATATATCAAGATTGTTTGGAGTGTTGTCGGTTTAGATTTAGACTTGCATGAGATTAAGGTCTGGTCGGAGAAAAACACCGAACGTAATTAGCTGTCAACGTCAACAAACAAATCTATCGAGTATACCAATCACTACACCTCTAGCTACTATCCCACCAACCACACCTGACATAATGGTCAAGAAAGAGAGACTCCTCTCTCCGACTTTTACAAAGCCTTGGCGATAGCCCTAAATCTTGCATCGTTCTAGCGGACCCGGTGGGGATTTTTTTGATTCCCCAAACATATTTAATTTGTTACCCGTTTTCCATGGTTTAGACCATGAAAAACCTTACCAACACATGCGTAGGATTGAACAAGTCCTTACAACATTCCATCATCCTACGGTTGGTGCGGAACAAATTAAACTGAGGGTATTTCCCTTCACCTTAGCCAATAAGGCAGCGTCTTGGTTAACTGCCCAAGCGCCTAACTCTGTGGACTCGTGGGCTAAACTTGTTCAGCTGTTTATGGAACATTTTTACCCCCCCTAAAGACGGATGAGATGCTTTCCAAGATTCATTTTTTCCGACAGAATCCTCATGAATCATTTTCTGAGGCTTGGAATCGTTTCACCGATCTGCTTATAGAGTGTCCACACCATAACCTAGCAAAAGACACGTTAGTTCGTGCCTTTTTCAAAGGACTTCAACATCACCATAAAGAAATCCTTGACATAATGAATGGGGTAGTTTCCTAAGTAAAGGAGCCTTGGAGGCTTACAAATTTTAGAAGAGCAAACTAAACACAATAACAATTGGGGGTAGTGATGATATCCCCCCGCTCTGCTAGTTCTTCTTCAACAGCTTAAGGCACGGTATGTTTGAGATGAAACCCGATCCGAACTTAAAAATTTAATCGAATCTCTAACTAAAAGGTTGAGGCTATTTCGTTCAACAAAAGCATATCCCGTCATGAATGTAAACTCCAACCCATGTAATTTCGTTTGAGTCCCCGAGCACCACGACTCCTATTGTCCTCTCGCCTATGAACAACAACAATCAGAGCAAGATAATGTTTGCTCCATTAATAGCTATCCTATTCCTAATGCCCCATGGAGACAACATCCCAACTTTAGTTGGCGAAACAATCAACAAGTTACACCTCCAGGGTTTAATAACCAAAATGTTAGGCAAGCAAACAACTATAACCAAGCTCCACCTAGCCAAGGACAAGGACAAGGTCGGGAAATTATAATAATTATAACAACCAAAGCTTGAACCACCGACAAGGTCCGGCACAAGGTCAAGGTAATTATAATAGTTATAATACCAATAGAGGTATCGTTCCGGTTAACAATAATAACTATCACAACCCACCCATAAATAATCAACGTGAGATAGTTCCAGTCGCACCACCTGTGACTACTACACCTACACAACTAGATCATATCGACACCTTTATACAGGTTACCCAACAACTTTTCCAATCAATGACTCAATCGAACCAACAGATCTTACAATCCATAAATTAGGGCATACAACAGTTAGCCCAAGAGAAAGCCCAACCAAAAGGCGTGTTTCGAGGCCAAGTGATATCAAACCCTAAAACAGCAAACACAGCCTTTGAGGTAAATGGTAATACTAGTATGGAAACTACAATCGTAGGTAACTTTAATGCCATCACCACTCTCCGTTCTAGAAGAGTGGTTGAAAACAAAGTAACTATGCCTATAGTTACCCCATCAGTACTCCCTACACCGGATATCGAACTAGATACCGAAATAGAAACTGAAGAGCCTACCACTGTAGAGGTACCAGTTAAACAACAACCTAAGAAACAAAAAGCCAAGGTTACACATCAAGTTGATCCATACGCTAAATATAGAGCGAAACCACCATTCCCTCAGAAATTACCCATGCTAACCAGGGATACAAACTTTGAGGAGATTAGGAACGTTTTCAAAAATCTAACGATAAACCTTCCTTTTCTCAAAGCTATTAAAAAGCTACAAAACCACGCTAAGTTTCTTAAGGAGTTGTGCACTACTAGGCATAAGACAAACATACCTAAAGACGCCTTTCTAACTAAACAGTTCCCAACTTTATCCGAAAATAATGGAATTGTTAAGTACAAGGGCCCTGGTCGTCCTACAATAAAATGCACCTTAGGAGATTCCCACATGACGACCGCTTTATTAGACCTGGGGGCGAGTGTTAACTTACTCCCGTATTATTTGTATAAACAAATAGGTCTACAGGAAATGCAACCTACAAAAATAACATTGCAGTTAGCGAACAGGTCAATTAAGTATCCTAAGGGTGTAGTGGAAAACGTGCTTGTTAAGGTTTAGGATTTCTACTATCCTGCTGATTTTGTTATCCTCGATACGGTCGTAAATATTAACGACTGCAGTCCCGATCATCTTCTTCCCTTCTTGGCAACCGCCAATGCGCTTTATAAATTGTTACGATGGTAAGATGTCCTTATCTTTTGGCCATCTTACTCATTGAGGTAAATGTTTTAAAATGATGAAACAAAGAACGGATTAGATTCGTCTATATATTGGGGAGGTTAGCATGATCGAGAGCTTAGCTGAAGATTATTTTAACAACATTTTTCCCGAAAACAATATGTACAAATTCCTTTCTTTTGGAACTTCAAATTTTGTAAATGACTCCTACTTAGAGGAAGTCAACACCATCCTTGAGTCCATACCAATTGTAAAACCGCCAGTCGCTCCATATACTGAGTATGAAGACTTGCTACCTAAGCAAGTATTCATTATACAAGATGAGGACCCTGACGAAACATCTATTGATTTTCCTTCCACCCCAGTGCTTAAACCTCTTCCCGAGTTAAAATATATTCAACTTGATCCGGATGGTAGTCATCCGATAATTATATCTTCTCTCATTATCTAAGAATGAAGAGACACGCGTTTAATCCGGGTGATTAGGGAACATCGGTCCAGATTGGTTGGTCCCTAGCCGACATTAAGGGAATTGACCCTAATGTTTGCACTCATCATATCCATTTGGAGGATAACGCTAAGACTTCTCGCGAACCTCGGTCGCTTGAACCCCGCCATGAAAGAGGTGGTTAGGGAAGAAGTCTTTACAATTACTCGATCGGTATCATATACCCAATCTCGATAGCGAATGGGTAAGCCCCATTCATGTAGTTCCTAAGAAATCGGGGAGTTACCATGGTGCGTAATCGGAAAGGGTGACTATGTTGTCACACAAGGTCCTATGAAATGGAGGATCTGTATTGATTCACACGCGTTTAAATGCTATGACACGAAAAGATCACTTTCCTTTACCTTTTATAGATCAAATGCTTCGAACGCCTAGCCGGTCATGCTTTTTATTGTTTTCCGGATGGCTACTCGGGCTATTTTTAGATTATTATTGATATTGATGACCAAGAAAAGACTACCTTCACATGTCCCTTTGGACGTATGCCTATAAACGAATGCCATTTGGCCTTTGTAATGCTCCCGGTACCTTCCAAATTGTATGCTTCATATATTTAGTGACATGGTAGAAGCTTTATGGAAGTTTTCATGGATGATTTTTCTATCTATGGAGATTCCTTCACGATCGTTTGTCTAACCCGCCTAAGGTTTTGACATGGTGTGAAGAAAATAGCCTCATTTTAAACCGGGAAAAGTGTCATTTCATGGTGAAAAAGGGCATAGTACTAGGTCACATTGTATCTAGTGATGGCATCAAGTAGATAAGGCCAAACTAGATAAGATAGCGACTTTACCTAAACCACGACCGTTCTCGTGATATTAGAGCCTTTCTAGGCCATGCAGGTTTTTATAGGCGTTTTATTAAAGACTTCTCGAAAATAGCTAGGCCTTTAACTAATCTGCTTTTGAAGGATGCAATCTTTGATTTTAATTTTAACTGTAAGCAGGCTTTTGAAACTTTAAAAGCCGCCCTAACCTCTGCACCAATTATACAGCCCCCCGATTGGTCTAAACCTTTCGAACTCATGTGTGATGCTAGTGACTATGCAGTTGGTGTAGTCTTGGGACAAAAACTAGATAATAAGTCCACTGTTATTTATTATGCTAGTAAAACCTTAAACGATGCTCAACGGAATTATTCAACTACCGAAAAAGAATTCTTAGCCGTCATTTATGCTTTAGATAAGTTTCGTCCTTATTTGTTTGGTTCTAAAACTTTAGTTTACACGGACCATGCATGCCTTTTAAGTACCTTCTTGCAAAGAAGGATGCTAAGCGTAGATTAATCCGATGGATCCTTCTCCGCAAGAGTTCACATTCAAATAAAGGACAAAAAGAGGGTCGAAAACGTAGTTGCCAACCACTTATCTAGACTTACAAATGACAATAATAGTGATTCCGAGTCCATACCGGACTCTTTTCCCGATGAGCATCGATATGCTATTTTTTCAAAGACCATGGTATCTCGACATTGTAAATTATTTAGCGGCTGATGTTATGCCTTATAATTGGTCAAGAAATGAACGTAAAAGTTCTTGGCCGAGTTAAGTTATACTACTAGGATGAGCCCTACCTTTTTAAGTATTGTGTGAATCAGTTATTCATCGTTATATTCCCCGATGGGAATATAATGAAGTTCTATCGATCGCCATGACAAAGAGTGTGGTGGCCATTTTAGTGGGATGAAAACAGCCGCTAAAGTTCTTCAATGTGGATTTTATTGGTCTACCCTTTTTAAGGATGCCCAAGTGCATTGCAAGACGTGTATTCGTTGCTAACAACTTGGGCGAATCACGAAGTGTAATATGATGCCATTAAATCCAATCTTGATAGTAGAAATTTTTGACGTTTGGGGCATTGATTTCATGGGTCCCTTCCCTGTTTCCCACGGTTTCATTTATATTCTAGTTGCCGTGGACTACGTGTCTAAATGGATAGAGGCCCTAGCTTGCCGTAGCAATGACCATAAGGCAGTTGAATTTTTTATTCAAGAATATATTTTCTGTCGGTTTGGCATTCCTAAAGCCATCATTAGTGATGGTGGAACACATTTTTGCAACAGAGTTGTTGCATCCCTAGTGAAAAAGTATGGAGTTACACACAAAGTAGCAACTCCTTATCATCCACAAACTAGCGGACAAGTAGAAGTTTCTAATAGGGAAATCAAAAAGATTTTAGAAACAACTGTAAACCCTGATAGGAAAGACTGGTCGAAGCGTCTATCGGATGCCTTATGGGCGTATAGAACTGCTTTCAAAACTCCTATAGGTATGTCACCCTTTAGACTTGTATTTGTTAAACCATGTCATTTGCCCGTTGAATTAGAGCATCGTGCTCTGTGGGCTATAAAAAGCCTTAACTTCAATATTGATGAGGCGGGTGTCAAACACAAGTTGCAATTGAATGAGCTTGAAGAAATTCGTAGCAATTCTTACAATCTCGCGAAGGATTATAAAGCTAACATGAAATGTGTTCATGATAAGCAAATCTTGCGCAAAGAGTTTGTGGTCGGTCAAAAGGTCTTGATTTACAACTCCCGTCTACATATTTTCCCAGGGAAACTAAAAACCCATTGATCTGGTCCTTTTCTGGTTACTGAAGTCACCCCTTACGGGGCAATCACCTTGGTAAATCCCAAGGAGAACAGTACCTTTCAAGTTAATGGTCAACGGTTAAAACATTTTCACGAACTTCTATCCCCTGATGTAGAGGAAGTCCTTTTACAGGACCCCGTCTATGAGGACTGACCTTTGTCATTTGGTGCACTTCCTTTCACTTCCATATAGTGGTAAGTGCACCATTCAGGTAACCGGGCCCTCCCTATGGAGTGTGTGGCTGTAAGTACCGGATCCTAAGTCCACGTTTCACATAATTCACGTTTTCCACTTTTGCATGTTTCCTCAGTTTTTTTAGTCATGTTCCTCTATGGGGTGAATTCTGTATTTATTGTTTTTCGTGTTTCTTATAATAAACTAATAAAAAATAAAAAACTAAAAATAAAATAAAAATTCTAAATCGTAGAAATAGCAATCCAACAAGTCTTAGGAATCTGACTTTAAACGACCCACGTTAAAACAAATTTGTTTGGGGGTGGGCAGTCGGTCTTTCCATCTGAATTTCTCGAACTTTCCATTTGTGTTGCTTAGGCCCATTAGTTGTAGTTCAGGGTTGACGTAATCTAAAACTTAGATTTCCTTCGTTCGCATAACTTACATCACACACGCACTTCGAGGTATTTTTCCACCTTCTTATACGTCACCCATGGTTGGAATTGAGTGTTTTATGGATCATTGGATTAAAAATTCTCTACTGATCATTTCCATAACTCATTTGCCAAAGTCGGACCAGTAATGAAGCGGCAAATTGAATTTGAAATTGCACGAAATATCGAAAAAGTTCGGAATTCAAATTGGGCTTGGGCCTAAACTCGCGCGCACTGGCAGCGCACCTGCGCCCCCCTTTGTTTCCACAAACAGTATCGTGTTCTAACCCACCACCGCCATTAACAAAGTTTTCAACCTACCAAATAAAAAAATAAATAAATAAAAAAAAAAAAAAAAAAAAAAAAAAAAAACCTAACTACACCCACACCAACCATTTTAATCAAACTGAAATCTTCTCCAAACCATTACCACCACCAACCCCAACAATTTTAAAACTCCGAAAAACCACCACCAATTCAAGCTTCAACCGCCAATCGCATCTACCCACCATCGCCACCACCGTTGTTCTTTAATTGTTTTACATCAAACTCGCGCCTCCCCACCATCTACAAAACCATTGGTTGGTTCGAAACTTCAATGGCGCTTACGACGAAGAATTTTGCTGGAGCATCGTTTTTCTTCGACGGACTTTCCCATTTTATGACGCGAGAGATGATTAGGAGGATTGAACGAACTATGGTACTTTTCGGAGGAATTCTATCACTATGATTTGGTAGAACAGTTTTATAAGAAGCGAGAATTGGAGGGGGATAGGATTTTCATTAAGGTAGCAGGAACGAGGAGGGAAGTAACGAGACAGTTGTTGGCTGAGCTGTTAGGAATTACGCCTGAAAGCAACCTAGAAACGACCATTCAGGAATCCCACTATACTGGAGTTCCTGCTTTGATGAAAGATACTGTCGTGGAGGGTGTATACAATCCGAAATCTCATTGCATCCGCCAATTAACCCTGAGAACCAATCAACTGGCTGTAGCTCAGTGGATTGGTAGGAACGTCCTCGGGAAAGACAAAGTCAGCGATATCGATCTGCAATATCTGCACGTTCTCTGGATTTTGCAAACGAATAAATATAATTTCTGCATCCTCGATTTAATTTTTAGTGTTATTAGAGGAGTGGGAAAGAGCTTGGTGCCTCTTCCCGTATTGATCACTAAGATCATGCTCTCCTTTAGAGCTGTCACAAAATCTGCTCCTATTAAGATCAAATTGCATTCTAATGCAAGTATCTATACGGATTGCATCCAAGAGACTTGGC
This sequence comes from Coptis chinensis, assembly GCF_015680905.1. NCBI lineage: Eukaryota > Viridiplantae > Streptophyta > Magnoliopsida > Ranunculales > Ranunculaceae > Coptis > Coptis chinensis. Next base: position 4,971,322 of record NC_141464.1, read on the forward strand.
CGTTGTCCGAAGCAAATGTGGTTGAGTCGGAGGATGAAAGGGAGGATATGACATGTCTGGATGACGATGCATTAGATAGTTGTAGTTCTAATTTAGAACGCATGCAAGTGTTGCAAATTGGCTTACGTTGCGTTTATGTTATTTGTGAAGATATCCGAGATAGACAGATTGTAGTTCGAAATAAGCAAACGAACCTTCAGATGAGACTTGAAATACTCGAAAGGGGTCAGGACGATATCTTGTCTAACATGGAGACTATCCACCAGCATCACCAAGCCCAGTATGTAGTACTCAAGACTGAGATGGAAGCACAGCGTTTGTTCCGAATAGAGATGCTACGACGCATGCCACCCGTGGAGGATTCTGTTTCAGCCGATTCTGAGAGGCATGAGCGTTGTCGCCGAAGGACAGATGGCTCAAGCTATTCTCCATCCCAGGACCAATATCCATCTCAGGGTCCATCTTCATCACATGGCTAGGTGTTCACCATCAGTTTGTGTTCGCTATTATTTCATGGTTTTTATTGTTTTATTAGTTAGATTTTAATTCAGTTGTTAAATTTAAATATTAATGTGTTTGTTTTATGTTGTTTGGATTTAAATTTTAGTTTTAATATAATTGGTTATTTTCAAATTCTGCTTGTTTTTATCATTAATCCCACCTTCCCGACTTGTTTGGGGGTGGTAATATTTATACCGAGCATAATTCGTTATATGATTATCTTCTGTAAAGTTATCTTGGAGTAAAGGTTGAGAATTTGGCCGATATCGGCATATCTATGATTATGTGTGGTGGTATCATGAAATCTAGGAGAGTTTAGAAGTTACTATTCTAAATCCAGTATAAAAGATACCGTGGTTGTTATTATAAAATCAAAAATATGGTTTGTTTCCGTTTTGGGTTTTGAAAATTTTCTATTTTCGAAATTGCCTTAAACAATTTGGAAACTTGCCGATTCGTTTTGGAAGCTTCGAACCTATTTAAACTTCCTTCATTCTACACTCACAACCCACACTACACCCCACCATCATCTCTCACCTTTCACTCCAAGCTTTCCCTTCTTTTTCCTCTTAAACTTCTCGCGCTTCAAGATTCTATGAGCACTCGCTACTCGCACACTTCCAGAAATTTTACTCAGAGCGTGACCTGCGCCCAAGTTGAGTGCGACTCGCACCCAAACACTGTAATTCCAAAAACACCTGAGCGCGACCCGCACCCAAGTGGAGCTCACCCGCGCCCTGCCCTCCATACACACGAAAATTTCCAATTTTTCTCGGTGGTCGCTCCAGATTTTGAGCCGCTTCAAAAGAGTAGTTGAGATGATATCTCCTATAGTCATACCTGAACAGTCTTTCGAAGATGTGTTGGGAACCGAAACCTATGGACATTGGTTCTGACACATGATCGTGCAGTTAGGATGGCGCCATCTACTGGTAAGTGATGACGATTCATATTCAAAGATACTTATCGCTTATTTCTATGACCACGTTAGATTCTATTGTAATCGGGATGGAGAACAAGAATTCTCCATCGTGAGTCGGCGACACGACGACACTAGAATTTAATAAAAACGTGGTCGCTTTAGTTTCAGGATTACCAATACCTGATCCTGTTCACACATGGGCATATATGACCGATAATGCATACCTTTATGATTATACATATTTCCATGAGTATTATGGGGGAGGGGTATTTCGAGTAATGGACCAGGGGCGATATAGCATTGCCCTTGGTAGCCCCGTCCCTAAACGTAAGCACCACCATGTTATTCATCCCGATGAATATTTTTTGGGGAATGGCGCTCACTACGCAAAGATCTGCTGGTGACATTTTCCTCACTTTAGCTGAGGGACGTCGCCGATATGACATTCCCCGAGTTTTAGTCGCTAGTCTTAAGAGAGCCCAAAGCATGAGGCGTAAGTATCTTCTTATGCCTGTTTTGGTAAGCCGCATCATGCATAGTTGTTTACCTGTATTCTGTGCACAATTCACAGATTGAAAAAGGGTTGAAGTCATGAGACCCACCAATTGGGTGGTTCGCTCATTGTGAATTAGGACTTGGTCGGGATGGCAGGTGCAGCCTCATTTGGTCGCCTCGTACATCCCATCAAACATAATAACACTTAACAGGTTAGCATTAGTAGATGATAAATTGTGGCAAGCTTGGCAAGTTATAATGGACTGGCAGGATACGAAGGAACCTCATCTCTTTAATGAGGAGGAGGATGCTTAAGCGGGAGATAAGGTAAGTTTTAGTTTGTTATTGTCTGCTTATGTCCCAAGCAATTTAATTCTGTTAACCCCATAATGGGTGGAACTCTTATAGAGTTACGTCAGTATTTTCATTTCCTATATTAGTATGTTCTAACCTTGTTTTGCAGATATTCCAAAATTTCACGCGTTTCCATGGTATTTTTCTACCCTCTTTATTTAAATGATTTGAGGACAAAGCATGCTTCTTGTTTGGGGGGTGGGGGGGCATAGAAACACTTGTAATTAAGGCATCTGTTAGGATATAGATATGTATAACATGCATTTGTTTTCAAGTTAAAAATTTCAAAAATATAAATAAATAAGTTTATGCTATACACTTAGGAATATTGGTATTGTTTTCTTTCTCTATACTCTTAACAATCTAGAAGTCTCACGTAGCTTTTGTATCAGAATAATTGTTAGAAACTAAGGTTAATATGTTGGTAATAATATTTGCATCTATCTAAAAATATATTACATGAGTATCTATAATTGTTAGCAATAAGTTTCTGAAATCTAGGCTAGAGTACTTATTCTACAAATCCTGTGAGAATATAGCCTAAAGCCTTATATGAGCGAAACATTAGAGAAATGACACAAGGGAGAAGCAAAATCTGGATAGAGAAATCACACGTCCACTTGCTTGATCACTATGCCATATCCTAAGCGAGAATTTAGGCCCTCTTTGGATCGATATAGCCAGAAATTCAAACCTATGAATTATTTTCCGCTAGTCGCCCCTCTGAGCCTTTCTTTAGCCTTTCATAACCCACAAATCCTTTACCCTGTTACAAAAACAAAACAAAATCAAAAAATCAACCTAACCAATCTAGAATAAGTCTGAGAATAGAATGAGGAAGAAAGAAGAAGAGAAAAACCGGTGTAAACAAAAGTTAGTTAATTCCTTCAGAAAATAAAGAAAAGAAGTTTCCATCCAAAGAAAATAGAAATAAAAATAGAAATAAAATAAAAACTCCAAAGAATAAAAGGAGTCAAAAGCCAAAGAAAAAAAATATATATGGCTAAGGATGGAAACAAAGTGTAGAAGCAAAAGTAAATAACAAGGTTTTCTCTAAGTTACATAATATGAAGACTCTACTATCTCAGACTTGTCCTTTTGAATATCCATTTCCTTCCTTTCTTATACCATCTCCTAATCCCTGCAACACATAATAAAGACCTCTAGCTCAATTAGAAATAGGTTAGTGTGATAGTAAGTGGTAGATGTGTTTGATTGACTCCGGCTTTCTTGTTTGTCATTGAGATTGTAAGGTAAAGTGTGCCCACCGCATTAATTGGAGTAGCTTAAACTTGAGCGGAAAAATCAGAGTGGTTTTTGTCTTGACATTTATGTGAGGACCTACTTAAGGACGCTATTCCGAGTTTTCAGAAACGAACCTGCTAGGTATTTCATGGTATTACTCATAGTATATATATTTGTATCATAGATAATTGATTATTATGCATATATTAGCTTAGGTTTTTGACTTGGTTATTCTTATTCATTTGCTAGTGAGATGTATAGATAGTTGAGACATGAATGAGGAAACAATAGTTTTATTTCTTAGTCGTTGTAGTATAGATGAAGTTTGTGAGTACCTTCCCTGGAAAACTCTCACGAGGCTATAACTCGTCCACTAGGGAATTCCTAGTGGTTTAAGGCCTTGTTGCACATGGTCAATGCAATCACACTTTCAAATAAACGAGTAGATATAGAACTCCATTTTTGGTCACTTATTCTAATTTCTCATCTTTGCTTGAGGACAAGCAAAATGCTGTTTGGGGGTGGTTTGATAAGAGCCCAATACTGTAGTTTTAACCCTGTAACAGTCATACTTTTAGACCAATTATGTGAGTAATAATTAAGAGTTAATACTGATTAAGTGTTTTTATGCATTTCAGGCTTCAAAGTCCATTATGGGCAGAAATGTGCCACTTTAGCGAGATAAAGGAGCAAAGGTCGGTTGCTAAGGAGTTCTGTGATTAAAGGCCAAGATTCAAGAAGAAAAAGCCTTTATAAAGCCCGGTCAAAAGCTGAAAAGTGGACGCGGGCAGGAACAGCACGCAAAGTCAGTAGAACTTCTGAAGGCCGTATCTTTGGACTCAGACCTTGGAATTGGGCCTACCTTATGTCAAAACGACCGGCTCGAAAAGAGCTTTCCAATGGTCTAAGCCTTGACCCAATCAGAGGAGCAAAAGTGGACGAAAAGTTTGTTGAAGCCAACTATAGCTGAAGAGGCCTTTTTTGGACTGAAAGAATTGGGTTTTGGGCCTGATTCTCTGGCCCAAAACATGGCTCCAAGCCCATGCACGATTTTTGGATCTGAAAATATATAAAAACAAAAGCTTAGCTCTTTGTTAATGGTAGCTAATTAGACCTAAAAAGATAGATAATTCTAGATCTAGATTTAATTGTTTTTAATTTAGTTTAGCTTCAATTCAATTATTATTTTAGATTAAACTCTTAGAATCATTGTTCTTAATTAGTTTGATAAATAAAATAGCTATTTGTCAATTTCGATTTTGTCATTTCAAATTATAGATCTAGTTTTAATTCTTGTTGATTATCATTTTTGAGTTGTTAAATTAGATTGAAGTATTGTTAGTTAAATTAGTCAAGTTAGAATTTTGATATGATGTTTAGTTATAATAATATGGGAAATGATGGTTTGATGAATCAAGACTAAACTTCCATTAGAGGGGTTGATGAAGCCTTGATGAAAGCTTAGTTGTATAAGTGTAGAATCGTTGTAGAGTCTATTCCATTCTAGAAGGTCGTGTTTCGCCATGAGAATGGGTAAACGACCTCACATGCTAGTTATAATTGGTAGAAATGTCATATTAATTAGGGATTAGAACGAGCAATTCTTACAGTAAGAACGTAAGAATTGGATTACAACAGTCTATGCTAGGTGATTAAGTTGGATTCGAGGTGGAATCAATTCCCCTCTAATTCTTTATCTAGATTCACATTCAGTATTCAGTATCATTTCGTTATTCGTAACTTGTTAATTTCATTCACCTCGTAGTATAGAATTCCCCTCGTAAACCTCTCATTAGACTTAAGACCGATTAATAACTATGAAATCATTCCATGCTAGAGAACTAGGAGTGGAACGAATTGGTTACTCCACTCTATTTCGATAGAATTGAGAGTAGAAAACTTGATAAATCTTAGGCACATAAAATAGTTTTAGTTTACTTACGTTTTGAGTTTCATCGTTCATTTCGTAGGTAAATTATCTTTTTATGTTTTATCACCTAGTTTTTGCAAAATGTTACTATACTAACTCTATAATAGAACTATGCTTTGTCCTCAAAGTATGAAGAGATAAGGAAAGAGATTACCATAGAAACATGAGCAAAAACGGCGATACACCTGTATTATGTTCTTCATTATGAAAATACGCCACCCCCAAATAAGTTTGGGGTGTGGGTTCTTTGATATAGAACGATAAATACATGGTTTATTATACTAGGGATATTTATTCTACTATAAAATCTTTTTGGGTTTTTGTATTTTTGAAAACATGAAATGCATGAAAGAAAAATGGAAAATTTTGGCATGATGTATCTGTTTTACCTTCTACTCATAAACCAAATTCCACAAAAATAAGAAAAAAAAAAAGCAAGACAAAATAAGCAAATAATATTAAACATAAAGTTAAACTTAAACTACGTCGTACACGTGAAAAAGAAACATAAAAATAAATAGATCCAACTATACGGACACTAGGAATCCTAGTTAGAATCCGTGCGTGACTCATATTGACGTCTAAAAGATCCTTTTCCTTGCTGACGTTGAGGCCTGGCATGTCTATCACTACGCAGGAGCGCATCTCTGGTGCTCTGCAGTGTTATAGTGACACTGCGCTGAAAACGTCACTGCTCCTGCTAGAAGGTCCGATGCTCCTCTCTGAGGGTATATATGTTGTTCCGCTATGATATTCCGCTATTCCATTATGATGCTACCCTGAGTTCCCCTGAGCTGGTGGAGATATGAGTGCAGAATCCTCTAGCCTCCATGGAGGAAGTGAATTCCATCCATGGGCTGAGTGAACCGTCAAGTGGCATCTTCGGCGAAGTAATCCACCTTCTCAGTCGGGCGTGCTTGCTCAGTGGCTCTGGCTTCAGGTGGAACGAAGCCATGACTTCTAGACACAGTGGGCATAGATAGGACCTGTGGTAGCGTCCTTGACCTCCACTAAGGTGTTTGTTGCTTGGAACCCCAGTGTTGCATGATCTTGGTGACCAGCACTGGTAGAGGGGCAGTTGACTTCTTCGGTTTGTAGAGTTGCTCGAAGATAAAGGAGACGATGCATAAGCTATTCTTCTGCTCTTGAAGATTCCATAAAAGATTAAGTATCGCCTTACCTATATCCAAAGGCTTGGCCGAGCCTAGCAAGTTGTTGGATGTCCACTGAGATACTGCTAGCTGGTTCCTTCATAGCGAACTCTGGTAAGCGCAGTGAGACTTAAGGTTTTTAACCCCCTCGAGAAGTGTCTTTATCATCGTCACATCGATGGTCTTACCATATGGGGGTTGTTCTATCTGAACATAGGCCTTCAAAGGGATCTCCATAACTCCACTCACCACCTCCTTGGTGAGCTCTAGAGAACGGCCATCCTTAACAACCGTAATGCGGTCATCCTCCCCTCTAATCATGCAATTATAAAACGAAAGAGTAAGAGAGGGAGAATAAACCGCATCTTCCAACAAAACCAAGGGTTCCCATCCGCTTCTTCTAATCTCAGCACTGAAGTGCACTTCAAACAGATCGGAATAGAAGAGGTCTTGAAAATTTTGCTCCGGCATGATTTTAAGAATTCGAGCCATTTAGAGTAGGGATTTAAAAAATTGGGATTTTGAGTTGGAATGGGGGTTGAAAATGGGGAAGACTGTGAAAATTTTGTATGGTGGTGTGTTGGGGTGAGATTGCGAGCACGAGCTAGGAGAGGGCGAGCCTGAGTCGGTTAGTGGTGGCTAGGGTTTGGGATTTGTGAGGAGGAAGAAAGGAAGGTGGGCAATCGCGTAGGGTTTGATGGAACATGCCTCGCACATGCCTCTTTTAAGAGTTTGAAATTTCGGCCCATGCCCAAATGAATTAGGAAATTCCGATCTTGTCCTCAATGTCTTGCCTACTTCAAGAGCCAATCCATGTTTCGTTACTCTTCCGATCTTGACCTGTGAGATACCAAAACGATCAGCATCGAAAATACAACATAACGGTATATGATACGCTCACATCCAACGGTAGATGAGAAACAGATAATGGCAAAAACTGTACAGGAACTATAAGAAAATATATACAGATAACAGAAAGAAAATTTTAATTAATTTTTTTGGGTTTTGAATAAGTTTGACACAAAAATTAAAAAGGTAGATCGTTTTAAGTCAGATCCCCAAGACTTGGAAGTTTTTGAAAACTTGAGTCAATCCCACCCAGATGGCTGGATTACTCTCTTCAACTGTGCTCGATGAGCAGGTGGCTGGCACATGAAAACCGTAAAAATTGAATTGTTATGAGGTTGAAGACCGGGGCAAGTTGGTGTTTGACAATTCGAGCACCAACCTTCTTTCATAGCATGTCTCTTACGTGCATATAAACTCTTACCTAAACCAGGAATGATTTTCGGTATATGTGTTCATATCTTAAGCTGCAGTTCTCTAGGAAGTGCTTGCACACGATCATTGAAACTGATCCATCTAGTCTTGCTAGGTGGAGGGTTTTTGTTTACTACAAAAGACATTTTTGAAAAGCTTTTTAGAAACGAGAGAGATTTAGAAGGGGAAAAAATTTAAACGAGAGGGGAAAGATTTTTTAGAAAGAAAACTTTTGGAAATTTTTTGAGTCTTTTAATGTCAGATTCTCGAGACAAAATAGAAAGGCGAGGCAAAAAAATAGAATTAAACAGAGAATATTATCACTTTGGGTTACTCTATTTGTTTAATTCTCGTTTGGAGACGCCTCGTCTCTCTTTTTATTAATTTTTTAGGTTGGTTTTCTCATTCAAAATATATCTCTATCCATATAGAGGTTTTGCCAAGAAGATACAATTATACGCTAATCCGGTATCATTTTGGTTACTCCGGACATTTAACTTTCATTTTTATATCTTCTGGTTTTGAAAACTATGGCGAGATGTTGTAAGAAACTCGTACTCAAAAGTAGTGATTCTAGGTGTTACTTACTTTAAAAACAAAACAGATAATCTTAGGCAACTTTCATGTTGGCTCTATGGCGAACCCAATCTAGACAAACAAAGCTTCAGCTACACGAGTTGGGGGATTTACTACGCAAGACATGGAATGTCTTGACCTGGGCGAATAGCTCGGTGATATAGCCGACCCTTAATAAGCAAAGTTGATCTCAAACTGCCCCTAGATTGCGTTGTTCTAGGGGTTGGTTTGTGTAAAATCCATTGCCCATTTTGAAAAAACCACTTAACTATTGATGTATCGAGAATCTATCATTAACAGCACAAAGAAAACAAACATTTTTATTAAAGAACGAAAGAACATTTGTTTTTGGCTTTTTGGTTTTTTTGTTCCTAAGTTACTATGATAGAAAATATAAACTATAAAACTACTAAGAAAAATCACTATGATGAAAGTTATCCTCCCAATTGAAGATGCTTGAAATTAAGTGATCCTAATTGCTAACCATCCCATGGTTTGGCCTCCCTAGATCTTCCACCTCTTATTTTGCAAGTAGGCAAATCTAGTGAAGAGGACTAGCTCTATTTCTAGATAATCAAGTCTCTCATCTCCTACTCTCTAGTTAGCCCTAGTTAAAGCCATTCCAACCATAGAGAAAGATGGAGCTCGAAACAATTAGAAATCACCTATAGAAGAAAAAAGTTTTCAAAATCAAGGGATCCAGTTGCTAACCATCCCACGATATGGCATGCCTATGGAAGACAAGACATGCTAAACAACCATGAGAGACAACCGTAAGACACCTTCACTCAATCCCTATCACTCTCTACTTTGTTTCACATCTCTTCATTGTAGAGGAAAGACTACTCAGCGTCAAAGGTGAAGATTGAAAGAAAAATGCTTATGTAAGACAGAAAATGTAAAAATAGAAAGCAAGGAAATTAAAATAAAGACAAGAATTGTAAATGACAAGAATAGAAAAGCTATTTTAAAAAGAAGTGTAAAATAAAGAAAAGAGAAATTGTATACTCGCTCCACAGGTTCACCCTTACTCCAACGACGAGTAAAAAGTGTTTTACAAAGAATATGCGAGATATATTGTGGACTAAGGCTCCGGCACTTACAACCACACCCTCCAAGTGGAGAGGTCCGGTTACCTTATTGATGCATCCCCTTAAAGCAAAAGATGGAATGGAATGGGAAAGGAATACATCGGAAAAGAGGATTCAATCCTCATAGATGGAATGATTAAGAAAGAGTTTTTAGCGTGCCAGCTTCGTTCACGTCACTTGTTGCTTCAAAGGCTATGTTTGTTGGTTTAGGATTAGGAATAGCTTGATCTGGGAACACACCTTTCTGGGTTTTATCTTAGGCTAACAAGTTTAAAGATTGTTACATGACAAATAGCATTATTTCGGTGGGCTTATCTGTTTGGACACTAGTTGATGGTGTAATGGGAACTAGGTCTCTTTGGTTGTTGATAGGTGGGTTTTGATAGTTCTGGTTAAACTGGGATGGAACCAATTACTACTAAAAGAAGGGCTTTTTGTGTCACTTTTTAAGTGACACAAGAAGTCACTTGTGTCACTTTTGAAACTAATTCTGAAGTGACTTATAAGCCCCCGACACATAAAGTTCTACCAAAAGTGACACAAAAGCCTTACTAAATGTGTTACTTTTTGTTAATAAAAGTGACACTTAAGAATAGCCTCTTGTGTCACTTTTAAGAAAGAGTGCCACAGTGCTTATCAAAAGTGACACATTAAGTATACTAGTTGTGTCACTTTTGGACCAAAGTGAGACATAAATACGTCAAAAGTGACACATTAAGTATACCAGTTGTGTCACTTTTGGACCAGAGTGAGACATAAGTACGTCAAAAGTGACACATTAAGTATACCAGTTGTATCACTTTTGGACCGTGAGTGAGACATAAGTACGTCAAAAGTGACACATTAAGTATACTAGTTGTGTCACTTTTGGACCAGAGTGAGACATAAGTGCGTCAAAAGTGACACATTAAGTATATTAGTTGTGTCACTTTTGGACCAGAGTGAGACATAAGTACGTCAAAAGTGACACATTAAGTATACTAGTTGTGTCACTTTTGGACCAGAGTGAGACATAAGTACGTCAAAAGTGACACATTAAATATACTAGTTGTGTCACTTTTGGAAGTGACACATTAAATATACTAGGTGTATCACTTTTGGACCACAGTGTGACACAAGTACCTTAAAGGCGACACATAAGCCTCACTTCTTGTGTCGCTTTTGGGAATCAACTCCATGTAACTCGTATGAAAAAGAAAGCGACACATAAGAGTAGTCAGTTGTGTCACTTTTAATAGATATTATGTCACTTTTTCCAAAAGTGACACAAATGAAAATAATTTTTTTTTAAAACATTTTCTCATTTTTGTATTCGATCGTATTCATTTCTCAACCTGCATCCTATACATCATAACCAAAATCCCATTAACCTGCTTTATGACATAAACAACATCCACATACATTTATCAAAACATCACAACCAAAATCACTTTAACTTGCTTTATGATATGAAAACAACATCCACTCAAGAAAAAATAAACAATATTCAAAACGATTATTTTATATTGATTTTATGGATCAAACCTAGTATCTATTATCCAGTTTAACTCCTAGCAAAATAAGTCATTCCATTACAAAAAGAATCACAATAAATTAAAGGAAAAAAAACCTACATGACGCCAACGCTATCCTAGATTTATGGTAAGAACAATCAACTTTATTCAGATAGACATTGTCATTTCAGCTCACTCAAAAGCGAAATAGTCATCTGCACAATGAACATACACAAATACATGATACACCAATCACCACGTAAAGCTTTACCAGGAAAGTATAACCTTACAAATGCGACTAGTCAAACGTTCTCTGCTTGGAAGAGCCACTGACATGCAGACCATGATTTCAGGTTATTGAAGCACACATGATAAATGAGGTCTGTTTAGAAGAAGCCATTGCTATAACACCAGGAGTTGGACTTTTAGCTTCAATTGTAAGCGTGATTTCTCTCCCCACTTTAGGCCAGCAGGACTTCTTGTTTTGGCTTTTTAGCTCCTAGCTTTCTGCCTATAAACAAATTGGGCAAACATCAGGTAACATCTAAAACTCTCATCCTATGATCCGTTAAAAACTTTAAATGGACCACATTCTATTTAATACTATTGTGCAGTCCCAAAATTCAAAAGCTTTTAGAGTCGACATTTTAACATACTTATAGCCTCAGTTAAAGTATTTTGTCAGTCTCTTCGCAAATGTATATCTGACTTAACAGTCAGCTTTCTTTCCATGCTCCTAAACCAATCAAAGGTGTCTCTATGGTGAAAGCAAGCCAAAAATCTATAAATAGACTAAGGTTTTAATAATAACTTCACACCAACAATGATATTGCCTTGCTTTTTCTAAATCAGGCTCCACAACATGTCTGTATCAACATTTAGTATGGAAACCTTAATATCAAAAGGCTCAAACTAATAGAAATTACTTTAAGATAGCGCACATGTAGTGGGCTTTATTCAACCATGAATGGGGAGTGAATGGCATCGCACCAAGAAAGATGACTGGTTTCCAAAGTCAAACTTGAGCTGCGAGAGTAGATTTGGTGCAATGGCACGTTCCTGTGGTCAAAACTTGAACTAGCAAAACTAGACAGAGGATGTATACTACATAACCAGAAAATATACCTCAGTTCTTCTAAGCAGTGCGTGGCTACTTATCAATTCTTGAGCATATCTCATCAATCAAGGGTTTTACTGGGAAGGCCTCCCTAGTTTCAAAACAGTAGCATCATCACCCGGGACTGTCAGTAAGTTCCCACTATCAGACATGTAGAAATAATTGTAATTGATTCTAGCAACTAGATCTGCCAAATGAGGAAACTGCCCCACATTGAGTTTGAAGGATAGGACCTGCAAGCAATTTAGACAAATTTGAGTCACGGTTGCATATCTGTGCATATGAATACTAGTGCATTTACATGTCTACTGAGGTTTGAATGTGTCTACACGAAACTGCATAAGTCTGTTGGTGCTAATACATCAAAAGAAGGGAAAAAAAATTTAAAAAAAATGCATCTTTGTGGTCGAATAGCAGTGTTAAACATGCAAACATCTAAAATATCAAATAACAGTGACCATATGGTAAAATGCATATCCTTTTGTCAATACAAAAAAACTTTGTCTTTGTTATCATATGCCAAACTATTTGCATTAAAATCATGAGATAGGACTACACTTTCTTTTTCCTCTCTTTCTAATCAGCCGATTAAGGTTTTTCTACAGAAAAAATAAATAAACAAATAAACAGAAAAAATTGAGTCGATATACACAAGAAGTAAAGTGTATTCCATTTTTCTTTATAACATGTGTTTGAAACTTATCCTACATTACTTATTGTTGAAGTATACGATGGCATGAGGAATATTCTAGATCATGTTTTCCATACACCATATATTCCATATCATTTGACAATATACTAATTGATATTGTCAAATCTTCTATATTCTCCACCATTCCATTGTTAATGACGATTTGATGCTCCTCATCTCATCGTATACTTCAACACTTATATGCTTTTCAAATTATATCATGGCACTCCATAATTTTTAAACAAATACACAATATAGCAAAGTGATGGATAGAAAATAACTATAAGAAGAAAAGCAATGCAATCATCAAATTTTCTCTCGTTGCGGTCCACTTCCATTTCACATCTAGCCTTTATAGCAAGAGCTGCTCCACCACTACTTAAAGTTTGTTGTATGGTATAGAAGTCAAGAGCTAATTCAAGGATGTTCTTAATCCTGCTCACAATCAAAGCCCACTGCAAATTCATGACAGCTATAAACTTAATCAACACCCTCAACCAACAAGCACTAAAACAAGGAATTACAAAAAACACCAAGTAGTCAAAAAAGGAGACCAATATCCTACCAGCTTATCCAGAACCACAAAACATTGTCTCTGAATAGACGAGAGATAGGCCTCGTGCACTTCTATGACTTCATCAAGAGAACCAGCTGCTGACATACCTTCGCAGAGTTCGAGCCATGAGTTGTGAAAAACCTACATAAAATTGATAGAGATCAAAGGTGTTAGAGTGCATATATTACTTTCTGAATAAAACTAAAAGAAATTAAAATGGAAATTTACCCTGTCCATGACATATTGGTGAAAACCATCCACGAAATGGAGAAGTTTTTGTTCCACTAACCAATGATGTTTGTGGTTTCTTGATGGAGTGCCCCTACCCTACAAGAGGGATATTAACTATTTAACAACTGTGAATATACTGGTATAGTGGTATCTGAAACTCCCCACAACAGTTTATATGGAAGAAATCAAAGGCAATGCCGTGATATATTAGTTGCAATCTGAAGAATTAAAAAAATAAATAAAATAGAAATCTATGTTTCCAAGTCTAGTTAAAATTCTAAAATGCTATAGAAAACAAACCTTCCACATCCACCTCCGTGCTTTGTCAAGAACAAATTTTGCACGCAAAAAAAAACAGGTGGCCATTTGATGATCAACTGAAAACACAAGTTTCTATATAAAAATTGTACCTGATTATATTTATTAATTGCCTATGAATTAGCAATCTGCTCAAGGGGCCAAGGAACCTGTCAAAATAAACATTAAAATGCACTTTCAAACATCAGGGGTTGAGTAACAGGACCATGATTAGCATCCAAAATATCAAACAAGTTCCCAAACTAAGTTATCGCAAGAGATAAACCAGTACTTTCTCAATGAAATTAAATAAAAACGAAAAAAAATATTACCTTTATTTTCTTGCTCGCGAGAGAGAGCTGGAAAGGGAACTGAGACGGAGAACGAGGGATGGATGAGAAACCGCTGGCTGGGAGAGCGCGCGTGGTGTTAGAACGACGGTGATAATTAGTTGGGAGGAAGAAGGTGAGGTCTCTTCAGCGTTTTTGCGAGACAGACTTTTTCTTTTTTTTTTCTTCTATTTTTTTTTCTTTTTAAGCCTATGTGTTTGTTAAATTTTAACTCATGGAAAGGAAAGGAAATAAAATGGGTGGTCCACTATGAAATGGAATGGAATGGAATGGAAAGAAAATAATTTTAAATGGTATGTGTTTGGTAAACTGGGGAAAGGAAAGTAAAAACTGGGGAAAAGAATAATCATGTTTGTTTGCAAAAGCTATGGAAAGGAATAATTGTATTGTTGGGTCATGGGTGTATTAGTAGTAAGTCCCTATCTATCTATTTCCTTTCCTTTCCTTTCCTTTCCACAAAATTTTCAGGAGTTAGCTAAGGACACAAAACCTTTTCCATTTCCATGATTTTGTTTCCATATGGAAAAACCCATTTCCTTTCCATGGGTAAACAAATGCCTTAAAAACTATGGAAAAGGTGGACCACTCTTATTTTCCTTTCCTTTCCATAGTGTTTCCATCATAACAAACACACCCTAAGTTTATTTTCCTAGGTTTAGTAAGTTAATTCTTTTTGGGATGGAACTTAAAAGTATAGCCGCGCCCCCAAATCACGACTTTGAATTTCATGGCATAAACAATTATTCGTGTCTCTTATTTATTTCGATAATTTATTAATTTTGTTTTCAATTTTTTTACACCCAAAAGTGACACAACAAGGCAAACCAGTAGTGTCACATTCAAATAATTGGACACAAAAAATAAAATTACTTGTGTCACTTTTCCTAGAAGCAACACATCAGCCCTAATTCCATAAAAAAGTAACACATCAAAATTCTATGCGTCACTTTTTTCTAGTAAGTGACACGAGACAAAAAAAATAAGTGACACAAAAAACCATTCTTTTAGTAGTGAATGCTTTGTTATGATTGTTATAGGTACCTTGTCCTTATCCTTGTCTAAAGGTATTTGTTGGTTTGTTGAAACTTGGTGGTGTTTGGTTTTGTGGAATGTTGGTCCATACGAAGTTTGGATGTTGTCTCCATGGTACATTTGGTACATTGAAAGCACATACTTCTTCTGGTTGAAGTGATGATAGGTTTGTGATCAAGGGACAGGTGCCATCTATATAATTTAATTAAGCTTAGACAGAAATTGCATGGTAAGGTATTTACATTCATGACAGGATGAAGGGTTTGGTTTTTTTGTTTGGTTGTGAGGGCATCTATCTTTCTTGTAAGGGTTTCTATTAGGGTTTTGATTTCTAGATCTAATTTCACCTCAAAAATACCACTAGCGTTAGATGTACTAGGTTGGGCTGTTCTGGAATTGTTTATGTCGCCCCAATGGGTACTCTTTTTAGCTTGATTTTCAAGAAAGGTTAAAGCTTCGATTGCACCTCTATCAAAAAAATTACCATTACTCATGATGTCAAGGGTGGTTACTTTGTGTTCTGGGAGAAAGCCTTTGAAGAAACATTGGACAAGAGTTGATTTTTCTAGTTTATGGTGAGGACATGAATGAATAAGGTCAGAGAATCTATCCCATGCTTCGGAAAATGTCTCACTCGAACTCTGTCTGAAGAACTGTATCTTGCTTCTTATCTTTTCTACTTTTTTCGGCGGAAAGTACTTCTTCATGAAGGAGAACACAACCTTCTCCCATGTTTTGAAAGAGTCGGCCTTCTGTGAGAGAAGCCAAGTGTGACTTTTACCAGCTAGAGTGAAAGGAAACACTCGTAGCTTAACTTGATCGTCGGTGATGCCCAGATGATGAAAAGTATTACATACTTCATGTATCCGGAGTAAATGCTAGTACGGTAACTCGTGTTCTAACCCGTGGAAGATGGGTAGAAGATTGAACACGTTCGGTGGAATCCTAAAATTGCTCGTAAGCGGTGTGAGTCGTATATAAGATGGAGGCACATCTTGCAATGGTGTGTAGAAGTTGGAGAGAGACTCTTCAGCTTGCACTACTTCGTCAGCCATCTTAAGAGATGGAGGAATAGAAACAGGAGATTGTCTAGGTCAACGAACTCTCCTACGTGAGTAATTTTTATTCTTGCTAATATTAGAAGTGCCTGAATGCAGTATCATACACTTTTAGCAAGACCCCAAAACTATCCTAACATGCGCAAACAGTGCAAGTATGCTCAAGCAATCGAAATTCGGTTTTGCAAGTATGGAGTTTTGAAAACTTTGCTTTTGGTCTATATTTTACCATGCCCTGTTCATAGGAATAGTTGGGCGCGAGACTAGGATGGCTCTACTACACGTCTCAAAAGAGTAGACAGTCACTTCACCAAGTGGTGTGCTACCAAGAATCTCACTCACCATGAATCTGGGGGAGGGGAGTGAGGAAGGTAGTTGGTCCACAGGAATCTGGTAACTGATTACTCTAAATCCTCGTGGCTAAATTTTTGTCCTTTTATGGAGGAGCGTGACTACTTTGGCTCTAATTGATTGATTTTAATTAATTTTTTTGGTCTAGGGCTTTCAAGAATCAAGAAACATCCAAATTACCTACATTGGGTAATGACTTCCCAATGGTTGTTATGGCTCGGGTTCAGTCTTATGCGCGAATGTAAATTGCAGTGCGGAAAGTAAATTTCAAATAATCACGTAAGCATGCTTGAACACACAAGTATCCTCTTACTTGGGCTTCGAGGAGGTTTAGAATTTATCTCTCAAGCCGTGCTTACACGCTGCTTGAGGAGAAGACGACGCCGATTGGTGCTTGATCTGAAAATCAGGCCCAACCTTTCAAGCTTTACCCTATTTTAAGTTACAATAAAGGCCCACTTAAAAAACCCACAATTTGAGTTTTTGACAATTTATACAACTTTGCCTTCAATGGCTCAAACTTAAAACTAAACTAAAATTATACTAATCTAATTAACTAGTTTTAGATTAATCACCTAGATTAACTAGTCAAATGGATTTAGAGCGTTGATTACCAAGTTGATTCAAAGTGTGTAAGCTATGATCCACAACTTGCCTCACACACTTGAACTTCCCAAGGCAATTAAAACTCTAATCCCTTGGTAAGTATTAAACTTAAACCAAGTTGAACTCATGTTCATCATAAGAAATCAATCAAAAACCAATTTTTTTTTTTTTTTTTTTTCTTTTTATCACTAACTATTATAAACAAGTTCCACTGTTTTCTCCTACTCTATTACAAAATCTGGGCTTGGAATACAACTGCTCATCACAAATGAACTGAACTACCAAAAACTGCACACACTTTACTTGGAGGTGGTCAAGGTAGCCTTCGCTTTTCTTGCCAGCTGTCGCCCTTGGCGCCGGTGGCTTGACGTTGGTTTTTGTTAGTTTGATTAGCTCCTCTCTAGCTTTGTTGACCCACAACCTGATTTGTAAAAAAAAGTAGACAGTACTAAGAAACAATATAAATAAAAACGAAAAATTGAAAAAAAAAAAATAGAAATTGGGAGATGAAAATGATGCTCCCTTCTTAGATTCTCAATCAATCACTCTCACTCCTTCAATCCATGACGACGACGCCATTTGAAGCTTTAGTAGTGGTGGAAGTATATTTCAAAAGAGTTTAGATTAGAAGTTGAGGTTCATCCTAAATTGTTTAGAGTTTGAGTGAGGGAGATATGAAGAAGAAAGGTAGACTCTTGTGGGATTAGAATGGTTCTAAGCTAATGAACTTGAAAGCTTTGATTGTTTGATTAAAATGACTTGAAAACATGAAAGAAAGATTGATTAAAACATTAAAATGAAAGAAACAAACAAGATTGAAGATTAAAACAAAGAACAAGTAACAAGTTTGATAGAAATAAAGAAAATGAAATAACAAGTTGATTGAAATAAAATAAAACAACAAGAAATTAAAAATATGAATAGAAAAACAAGACAAGAAAATAAACAAACCAAATGGTTTGGATCCTAAGACAATGGATAAGTTCTCTCTCCTTTGGTTTTTGTTTATATACCCCTACTTTTGTCATTTATAGATTTGCCCTTCTCCATTAAAAACTAGGCACCTCACACTTCCACTTTTTCGTTTGCTTTTGCTTTTTAGTTTTGTTTTTTGGTTTCTTCATGACCAAGGTAGGTTTAGGGAGAAGTCTTCATAATTTGAGATAAGGGTCTCCATCTTTGGTCTTATGAATTGAGGACTTTGATTGTTGACTTTGACTTTTTCAACACTTTTCCATAGCAACTACTAGTCTTCATAGTAAGCATGATTAAGGCTCTTTTTGGTGCTAGCTAAGACACAACTTTTATGATAAGTGGTCTGAAATACTCCTTAACCTGAAAAAGGCAATAAAAGTTATGAGTTGTCTTTTCGTTAAGCGTAAGAGGGATTGTAATGCATCAATATATGGGTAATAAAATGCACATTTGGGAGCTAATCAGGTTTAATCTACACTTTTGGGTGCTTATCATGGTTGTACAAATTACAAAAGTCACGACTATGGCTACTTTGATTGGGAGGACAACATTCCAAAATCAACAAAGCAAAGGTTCATTGATTTGTACAAAGACGTTGATGGATTGAAAGAAAGTTTGGAGGTAGCTAACATGAAAAAGGTGGAGTTGCAAGGAAAATTGATTCTAATTGTTTACTTTGGGAAAAATAAGAGAACGGAGTTTAAGAAAAAGGTGACAGCTTTGGAATGCCAAAATTATAAGATAAAGAAACTTGTTTGGTTTTGGTCGTTGTATTCCTGCTTTACAAGTATTTGTTTCTATAATGTGCATTGTGTTTCTCTATAAGTGATGTACACTGTGTTTTTGTAACACTAATGTTTCTGTAATGTAATGAGTTTAATGAAAATAAAATGAAATTGTAGACTTCTCTGGTTTCTGTCACTGTATGTATGTAATGAGTTCAATCAAAATAAAAATAAACATAGCAAAAGCAAACATTAAACATCACTACATCATCAAGATTTGATAATTTAGCATAGAACAAGACAACCAAGCTAAAAAAACATAGAACAAGACACAAGACACTGCTTAGATAAACCTAAAAAACACACTTCAAACATACACCTAGACATCACTTGTTAGACTTCTTCGACTTCATACAAACTCCAACAGTAGCAAGACCCATGATAACCTTTTTAATTGCTTGCTACTGAGATGGTGTTGGTGTTGATGTTTCTGCTTCTTCTTTTGCTGCTACTGCTATGTATGAGCTCCCAAATTGCATCAAGTGCTCTTGTGAAAGTTTTGGGTTCTCCTTCACCCTTAACATGAATCATCTTACCCTTCACCATTTTTTTTTCGAATCTAAACCAAAGTAAACAACCTCTACCCCTCTAGGGAGGTTTTATAGATTGCATACCAAACACCATTAATTATCACCAACTAGAATTAAAACTATAACACTATTTACAATACTTTGGTCAAATCAGTTTTCAAAAAATTGTTTCCGATCCTTGCATTCAAAATATGACACTTGTTCTTTGCATGACCATGTTTGAGACAAGCATACAAAACGTGACACTTGTTCCAGCAACAAGTCTTAAAACATTAATACATACTCTGAAAACACCAAAATGAGATCAGTTTTACCATATATTTGACCCTTAAAACATTAATACACTTGTTCATGCACTTTCTGTTGTATTCTTTGCAGTACTTGATTCCTGAGTTCCAAGTGGTGTATTTGACCCTTGAATACTTACAACTTGATAAGTTGCACTTGATGTCTTCCTTTGTACAACTCTCCTTTCTTGTGGTGGCTATATAAGACATCAAACATAAGCAATAATATGTCAAAAACTAAACTAAATGTTAAATTGCATGCAGACATTTAAATGAATAAAAAACTTAAAGTAAGAACTTATATGCAAATATTTTCTTCCAGTTGGAGGTAATATGTGTACTCCATCACCCATTGACATAGTTACTCTTAGTGCAAGTGGAACAGCTAATCTTGAAGCAGTCTACACAGTCATGCACAATGAATAAGACATTGCACTCAACTAAAACATTCACATTACACTAATTTATTGAAAAAACTAAACTAAAACACTCACATTGATATCAGCTTCTCCTTCAGTAGTATTAGTGTTTACACCAAGTGGAATAGTAATTGGCTCACTTCTTTCTCTTCCTCTTTCACCCCTATCCCTTGTACCTCTATCCCTTGTACATGTACCCCTTGTACTTGGTTGCTCATTAGTTGCACTCTCATCTGTTAAAGTACTTGGCCCTTCATTACTTGGAGATGGTTCATTTGAATTCAAGGGTGGCAATCTTGAAGTAGTCTACACATAATTCACTATGAATAAGATAATGCACAAAACATAATGAATGAAAAATAAATTAAATATATTACAAGACTCACATTGATGTAAGTTTCTCCTTCAGCACTAGTGTATACTCCAAAGCCTATAGGGACTGGTTCCCTTCTTACTCTCCCTCTTTGACCTCCACACCTACCCCTTGTACCCCTACCTCTTGTTCTTGGTTGCTCAATAGCACCATTCTCCTCTCCCACAGTTGGGCCTTCATTACCCACATCACCATTCTCACCTAATACATTAGTTTTCATTTCATTAGTTATATCCTTAGCTGGGACATTCACTTCTCCTTTCTCCTCACCTAATGTTATATTAACATATTTAAATACAATAAAAAACACTTATTACACATATATACTTATAAAAGTAAAAGACAAATACTCACTTGTTTCTTTCTAAGTGGTGGGTCTGTAGACTTGCATAACCTTATGTTGTGTTCCTCACTATTGCATCTAGAACAATGCATTTTCCTACCCTTCCTGCATAGTTGGTGGGAAGCCTTGTGTCACACCCCGAATTTCGATAAAATTCGGAAAAACATTATTTGTTCCCGACTCTTCGATCTCCGGGTGTGACGCACTCTCCACTTCCAAAAACCCATAAACAGATTAAATATGCGGATAATTAAAAACCAATAAAAATTTTAAACTTAAACAAAAGTCCTCTTCATTACAAAAATTAACAAATGAAAATGCAAATAACCTTATCTCAACTGAAAATCTATATCACCTCAAAGGAAAACAAGGCCTATCTTGAAATCGACGGCTAACGCGCAACCACAAGCAAAGAACCAATCTTCTTCAACACTAAACTTGTCAAGACTTATCAACTATGTTCATTTAATGAACACACCCGATAAGCAAACATGCAAATCGGGTCAGCATTATAAAAATGCTGGTGTGAGTAGCCCTAAAATACAACATATACTTATACATATATATATATACATAATTCATAAGGCAGTTAGTTCCTCCACCGAGGCGCCTTAACTTCCAACAACTAATACAACATCCTTAAGTATAATAAGTAAGGCAGGTAGTTCCTTCACTAAGGCGCCTTAACTTCACACTAACCACACAACAAACCATACGCATAATAAAAAGGCATGTAGTTCCTCTATCGAGGCGCCTTAGGTTCGAACTAAACGAATAACCAACCAAGCATATACAATCATCTATCTAAAGAAACCAACATATTACCATAATTAGATTAATTAAGGCTTTCTTTGTGTATCCCTAAAATCACATCGTATCTATGTCTTATCTAGTTTCCCTGGCTACCACAATCGCTACCCAATGCCGAACATGTACATCCACATGCCTCCCCTTACATAATGTACCACTCCGTGCGTAACTACCCTGAGCGGGATGTCGCACACCATGTAACCCTCACACGAAAGCCATTATGTAAGTACTGCCACTATTCGGCATAAAATATCGCACATCTCGTTCCAATATTTGCGAACGGAATAATCAAGCCACTATTCGGCTACGATTGCCCAACACATGGGTCAATCAACATCTTATATATACACCTACACAAGGCCCAATCATATCATATACGCCCACACAGGACAAATCACATGAGTTATGGTAGCTAGGTTCTAGGATTTTCGTTACGTAATTTATTCAGGTGTCATACATCTATGACTCATAATCATTCCACTATATCACGTGCAGGTCAATTACCTTATTGCACTAAGCCACTATATTTAGAAATATCTCAATTATATCTCATAACCAATTTCATTCTTTCACGTGCCAATATATTAATGCACCACGCTACACTCCCGTGGGAAAATATCCACACATACTATACTACCTTATAGTAGCATCTCACATATAAAAATAATGGAGCGTTTATACATTTATTTCTCCCAAACATATTGCATTTAATTAATATATATATCCCAACATATCATATAATGTCACAATTGCTCCAAACGTATCGCATAACATTTTTATAGCGTATTAGGAATATTATATCTCCTAAAGTTTCTATCTCATCACGTGTCAAAATACACAACATCAATGTCAAATCTTTCTTAGATAATGACTAACCAATTATGCAGGCTTCCACAACATTTTAGCATTGAATTTGTCCATACAATTTACAACATAAAACGTAGCACAATTAAACAGTCAAAAGTCCACAATCAAAGCCCAATATTTATATGCTTTACATACTACTCACGTCAAATCTTAATTAGATAATGACAAACAAAGTTATATAATTTTTGACAACATTTTATTATTACAATTGTCCAGAAAATCAAATATGTGAAAAACTGGAAAAAGTCAACATTCCACAGTCAACGGTCAAAGTCAATAGTCAACGGTCAAGGTCAAAGTCAACACATCATTGTCAAAGTCAAACTGTCGTTTCCATGTTGGACAGGTTCATGGTCATAGCCATGGTTCATGGCTAAGGTCAAGGTACATGGCTCATGGGCTCCTGACTAAGATAATGGTTCGGACCCAACTGGCCAAACTCAAACCTTAGAACCCAAAAGTCTACATGTTGAAAGACCCATTTGGATCTCTATTAAGTCCTAGGGACTGGCCCCAAACAATATTAGAAACTGGCCCAAAATAGTTAAGTGGTTCGGCCCAAAAATTGAAATGAAACCGGCCCAAAAACTAAACTAGAATCCGGCCCAACTTAAAAGATTTGGATCGGCCCAAACTCAAAAGATTTAAAATCGGCCCAAAACAGAAAATAGAAATGAATATGGCCCAACAATCACCTAAGGCCCAAGCCCAAATCGAATTAGAGTTAGGATAGGTGCGACTGGGAGCACCGGATCTAAACCTCGGTCATCCCCTCCACCAGACCAGCCACCACCGGGTTCTCCTCCTCCTCCCACTTCATCACATCGGTTTGACTCCCCCTCCTAAACCAACCAACTTTAACAAAGGTAACAATCTCAAAATGCTTAAATCTAGATTTCACCAAAACTAGATCTGGAAGGAATTTCGGACCGCCATTAATGGCTTCCTTCAAGCTTCCAACAGCACCATATTCAACCGCCCTTACCCACTCAATCACCACTAACCAACATCACAACACATCACCACAAAACACCACAACCAATTAAACCAAAAAAACAGCCCAACCACCGGTTCGGCCACCGCCATTCTCGCGTCCTTGAAGTTTCAATCAACGCCCAAACTCCCCACTACCACCGACAGTTCAACCACCCATCATCAGCCAACAACAAAATAAAAAACAACACTACCAGTTACATAAAATGGTACTGGCGATTTCTTGGTATTGGGCTTTATCTGCCATTAACGCCCACGAAGCTTCCACAGTCAATATAACATAGCTTCCGATTTAAATCGTTTATAACTACGACAGTTTATCAATACGACAGGAGGAAAAATATCGACCAGTACGCATAACCCAAAATTATACTGAGCCCGAAGCCAAAACTCTGACAGTACCGTAGGTTCGGTGAAAATTTAAAAAATATAACCACTCACCTGTATTAAAACCGACAAATCCTTCATCGTCCGAACCGTCGTGCTCCACCCTCCAGCAAACGAGTTTCTAGCTCTGCCCCCATTTTTATTATTTTTTTTTTATCCTCCAAGAACCCTATTCTCTAGAACAATGTGATTATATACTTGGGTCTGAAACCCAAGCCCAACACAGACTCGGGCCCAGAAACCAGGCCCACGTATCCCAAATCCAATCCGATCAAATTTTAAATAAATAAATAATTAATTAATAAAATAAATAATTACGTATTTTAAATATGGGCGTTACACCTTGTCTTGTGTCACTCTTCCAGTTCCCACTGCTACTCCTTCCTTCCTTCTATTCTTCTTGGGTTGCGCTTTGTGCAAGGCAAAAGGGAGGGCAGGTTCGCTCTATGATTAAAACAATGAACAAAAAATGCATTAAACAAGAATGAAAAATTAAAGGGTGGGTGGGTTGAGAATGGGGGATTGCCCCTTGGATTCAAGCAATTGAATTCTTGTCTTGAAAGAGTTTAAGATAGCAACGACGACATTTGATAACCCGTAAAAACTCTACTAAATTTCTCTAACTTTATTCTTATACGTTATCAATTATTTTATTTCCTACTCTCACATATATATTTATGCAATATATAGAGTACGAAATCGTTCCACTCTTAATCTATCAAGACTAAATATAATCCAATTAATCAAACACAAGGAAACAATGGTGAGAGTAATATTATATTGAGAGATTTTTATTCTACGATTATACTACCAATTGATCTTATACTACTATTAACTAAAGTAATTATTTATAGATGAATCAAATATGGAGAAAAACTAGAGAGAGATTGAAATCCACTTTTTAATTTCTTAACATGCTAGCATAGATTTGTATAGAAAACCATAGTCTAAATATTCTCACACAAGGTTAAAATAAAAAGACTAGACCTTTAATGATCCCTAATTACTTTATACTATCTCTAGCAATAAACTAATTAGCATGAGAGAAAGCTTGTTCCCATTCTCATGGCAAACTCACTATTCTCTAGTTTAGGTTAAACTCTTCTTATCTCTAAGTCAAGAAAAACATAAACTTAAAACCCTAAACAACAAATCTATAGTAACAAATCAAGTCCTCTCAAAGCTTTATTCAAACTCCCTCTAATGGTAATTTAGCTATGAATCATGGGACTATCATGGACATAATAATAGAAAGAATAAGACATAATAAATAACTACTTTATTAAATAATAACTTGAATTGAATTAATGGTGTCTAGGCTAATTAACAATAACTACGATTTAAAACTTAAAGAAGGAAACTAAATTATTATCTAATGGGGAGAAAGAGAGAGAGAATCCTAATTTATTCTAACTAATGGAAGGGAGAGAGAGAGTTTAGGGTTTTTATTCTCTTATATAATTATAAAAAATCGTGCATGGCTTTTTAGGTTAGGTTATGGACCCATAAATCAAGTCCATAATCCAATTGGTTAAATCCAAGACTTCCAATTCTAAATGTGTTACTGTAGCATATGTTTTCACTAACTTATACTGCTCTGATCGAGTTAAGACCTAGACTATTGAAAAGAGCTTTCTGAGACGGTCATTTTGATATAAAATGGGCCCAAATCCGAGGCCTGAGTCCAAAGATATGGCCTTTTGAAATTCTATTGACTTTTCTTCAGCTCTCTAATCTGGTTTGACTTTCAATTCACTTAACAGTGTTGACTTGGATTTTTTAAGGGCTTTTTCTCTATTAAGCTTGAGCTTTCTTCATAAGACTTCTCTAGCAATCACTTTATCTCCTTTTAGCGCCTAATTAGTAACGAATTGACATTTATTCAACTCCGAAGCCTGAAATACTCAAAAACACATAATTAGTTATAAACCTATATTATTAATAACATAATTGGCTAAATAGAAATACTATTAAAGAGTTTAAACTACAGTTTTGGGCTCTTATCACTATTCTCTAACTCAACTGGTTCAATATCATGCACAACAGTTTGTTCACTTTAATCCACCTCAACATCATGTTCAATTTAGACCTCAATTCTATTCCCATCCCTGGCTTCTTACAACATTTTCATAATAATAGTATCATAAAAAATTAACATATAATGACTGCTGGCTTGACCATAATGCATTTTACTCACATTGGAATACCCCAACTCCTCCACCATTGATTTTAAATCAAAATACTCAAACCTATCTGGATCAATATTGTCCAAACACTCTATCCTACCACTCACAGTAATGAAAAGTCTGGACTAGTAACAAATGAACTCAATGATGGAGATTAATTACGACTGTTTTCACTGCAATAATTTAGCAATATCATATTAATAATATAACAACAATCTATATATTTAAATTGAAAAGCAAAGCACTACCATTGTCACACCCCGAATTTCGACAGAATTCGGAAAAACATTATTTGTCCCCGACTCTTCGATTTCCGAGGTGTGACGCACTCTCCACTCCCAAAAACCCATAAATAGTTTTAAAATATGCGGATAATTAAAACCAATAAAATTTTTAACTTAAACAACAGTCATCTTCATTACCAAAAACAATTTACAAATGAAAATGCAAATAACCTTATCTCAACTGAAAATCTATATCACCTCAAGGGAAAACAAAACTTATCCTCGAGATGCAATGCTAACGCAAAACCACAAGCGAAACCAATCTTCTTCATCACTAAACACATCAAGACTTATCAACTATGTTCATTTAATGAACACACCCGATAAGCAAACATGCAAATCGGGTCATTGATTATAAACAATGCCGGGTGTGAGCCCTAAAAACAACATATACTTATACAAATATAAACCTGATCCATAAGGCGTTAGTTCCTCCAATCGGGCCTTTAACTTTCAACGACAAATACAACATCCTTAAGAATAATAATTAAGGGCAGGTAGTTCCTCCACTGAGGCCCTTTAACTTCCCACTAACCACACAACAAACTATACACATAATAAATAAGGCATGTAGTTCCTCCATCGAGGCCCTTAGGTTCAACTAAACAAATAACCAAACAAACATATTATATCGTGCCTCATTTCATGCTCAATCACGGAGATGGAATGGTCGCCTCTGCCCAAGTAATTAGTTTGACCCACCCTTCTGCAAAACCATATATAATCATCTATCTACATATACATCATTAACAAACATATTATCATAATTATATTAATTAAGGTTTTCTTTGCGTGTCCCTAAAATCACGTCGTATCTATGTCTTACCTAGTTTCCCCGGCTACCACAATCGCTACCCAACTTAACATGTACATCCACATGCCTCCCTTACATAATGAGCCACTCAGGTATGTAACTACCACGAAGCGGGATGCCGCCAGGAAATCCTCACCGCGGAAGCCAAATCTATGTAAGCACCGCCACTATTCGGATAAAATATTGCGCATCATCGTTCTATTTTCATGCGAACGGAATAATCAAGCCATTATTCGCGCCCGCCGCGAGGGCGCCCGGGCGGCATTGGAACTCAAACGCCCCGGAAGGTCCCGGACGGCGGCCATTCAGATTAACTCAAACGCCCGGAAGGGCCAATCACATGAGTTGTGGTAGTCGGGTTCTAGGATTTTCGTTATGTAATTTATTCGGGTCATATCGTTAATGACTCATAAACATTCCACTATATCACGCGTCTGGTCAATTACCTTATTGCACTAAGCCATAATATTTAGAAACATCTCAATTATATCTCATAACCAAATTTCATTCTTTCATGTGCCAATATATTATTGCACTACACCACACTCCCGTGGGCAAATATTCACCAATACTATGCTACCTCATAGTAGCATCTCACATATATAATAATGGAGCGTATATAGATTTCTCAAAGATATTGCATTAATATAACTATCCCAGCATATTATATCATGTCACAATGCTTCAACGTATCGCATACATCTTTATTATAACGTATTAGGAATATAATGTCTCCTAACATCTCAATATCGTCACGTGTCAAAATAAACAACATCAATGTCAAATCTTTCTTAGATAATGACAACCAAATATATACTAGCTTCCACAGCATTTTATTACTATATGTGTCCATATAATATACAACATAAAACGTAGCACAATTAGACAGTCAAAAGTCCACAATTAAAGCCCAATATATATATGCTTTACACACTACTCACGTCAAATCTAAATTAGATAATGACCAACCAAGTTATACAATATCGACAATATTTTATATAATCAAATATGTGAAAAACTGGAAAAGTCAACATTCCACAGTCAACGGTCAAAGTCAACGGTCAACAGTCAAAGTCAACGGTCAAAGGTCAAAGGTCAACACATCATGGTCAAGGTCAAACTCAACATGTCATGGTCAAAGTCAAAGTCAACCGTCAAAGTCAACGGTCGATTGTCAAAGTCAAACTGTCATCGTCAAAGTCAACATATCATGGTCAAAGTCAACATGTCCTGGTCAAAGTCAAACTGTCCTGGTCAAAGTCAAACTGTCGTTTCCGTGTTCGACAGGTCCAGGGTCATAGCCATGGTTCATGGCTAAGGTCAAAGGTGCATGGCTCATGGGCTCATGACCAAAGTAATGGTTCGGACCCAACTGGCCAAGCCCAAACCTTAGAACCCGAAAGTCTAAAACCAATTTATTAATTCTACCCAACCCAAATGGGATCTATATTAAATTATATGGACTGGCCCAAGCAATATTAGAAACGGGCCCAAAAACAGTTAAGTGGTTCGGTCCAAAAACTTTAACTGAAACCGGCCCAACAAAACAATCTAAGTTCTGGCCCAAAGGCTTAAAAGAAAAAAATGGACCAAACCAACCAAAACAGAATCCGACCCATACAAACAAATCAAATAAGGCCCAACTAAAACCAAAATAGAATCGGGCCCAACAACAAAACAAGGTCGGCCCAAAAACTGAAACCGACCCAGGCCAAAGCCCAAGCCGATCCACGTTCTTCTTCCTCACCCATTCTCCTCCTCCACCACCACCGGCTAAAACCGCCACCACCACAAAACCGATCGTCCTCCCCTTTTCAACACATCGGTTTAACTAAATTTGAAAAACCCAACACCTTTTAACAAAAGCAAAACCGAAAATCATAAAACCAAAAACTATTCCTAAATCTAGATCTGGAATTTCGGCCACCATTAGAGCTTGTTCCAAGCTCAAATCGACAGCCCCACACAACTCTCAACCACCACTAACCACCAATAACCAAACATAGTTCAAACAATTGTTAAAAACGCATAAAACAAATCCTTCAGTAACACAGTAATGGACGTTCGGCGCCATTAAAGCTTCTCAAGCTCCAACAGCACACTCTACTTCCATCTCGACGTCCTCACACACTCCAACATACCCCCTTCAACCCATCATCCAAACCCACACTCTTTCAAGCCGACGAATCAAAAATCAAACAACAGGTGACGCCCTTAGTGTCGGATGCGAAGTTTCGACAGCCCCAACACCACTCCACCAATGTCAATCTCGACAGCACCTAATCCACTCTACAACCAACTTCAAATACTACACCCCCGACATCCCAGTAACGCATACACACAGAGGAGCTGCCATTGAAGCTCTTTTGAGTTCAACAGTTCAAAAAACGCAACAGTCCAATAACATAACAAACGATACCCTAACATTATCTAGTTTAAATCAATTCGACAATATCGCCGAATAACTACAACCGAACAAACCAAAAATGAATAGAAACAGTTGACAGTAGAATTTTGTCGGTATACCAGAAAAACTATAAATCCGGTGAAATAGCAACAATAGCTACTCACCAGATTAATGTACTCCTACTTAATTCCTCCGAAGTCCGAAATCGTCACAACTCCACCTCTCCAAAAACCGAAACTCTCTCGCCTCCATTTTTATTATTTTATTATTCTCTCAATCCTATTTTCCGTAACAATGTGTTTATATACTTGGGTCCTAAACCCAAGTCCAACATGTGCACTTCGGCCCAAAACCAGCCCACGATCCCGAGTCAATCCGGCCAATTTTGAAAATAAATAATTTAATTAATTAATAAATAGATAAAAACGTATTTTAAAAATATGGGCGTTACAACCATAGTATAATATTCAATATTCATATTCACTAGTGTATAATATTAATAGCCGACAACCAATCTCATATTATAACAACACTATGGCAAAAAACAATATAAAAAACATTAACTTAAGAATAAAAAGCCACAAAACATTAACTTCGATTTTATAAAAGTGACGTACTCTAATCTGGAGCAGATTCCTATGGATTAGTGTTTTATATAGGTTACACAATTTAATTTTGAAGAGAGTGAATTTTTATCAATTAGGGTTTCTCATGAAATTTCCAATTTTTGGGCACTCAAACAAAAGAGGGGGAAAAAATGTGAAAGAAAAAACGCGGGAAAGGACTCATGTGACTCAGCTTGTGTGGCAGGAAAAAAAACTTAAATTTTGGTCACGCAGGAAAAAGAAAAAGCTCAAAATTTGGCCACGTCGGCACATTTTGGCCAGAATATTTGTCAAGGCCGCCACCTAAATTATTTTTTATAGTACATTATAGAAATGTGACTAGAAAATTGTACAGTATCCAAAGTGCAAAAACAGACATAGTATATTGTATACTGTGCCAATTAGTTGCATTTAATTTTTTAGTAGGGTACACATTCACTATATTTAGTAGCTAGTTTAAAGGTCACGGGTTGGATAACCCGTTAAGGCTAAGTCCAATGGTGCTGCAAATCATCAAATTTAACGTAAAATGTGATCCAATGGTACGTTAAAACGTTATACCGCTAACGCTATCTTCATAAATTTCTCTATTTTTGCCGTCAATTTTAACGTTATAGCGTATGCTCGTGCGCCATTGCAAATGGCGTACAATCAAAAAATTATTATTAGTGTTGCACGTGAGCTGCTGGCGGGTAGGAATGAGAATTCATTTAAATAATAAGTTGCACCCACTCACAATGGCGTCTGCAGAAAGTCAAGAAATTCAATTATTAATTCTTACACGCCACTCACAATGGCATGCAATTGATTCTTTTTTTTTTTTTAATAACTTAATTTGTTAAATTACCATTCTATCCTACCCTTTTAAATTTTTTTGATTTATTTGTATCTCTTTGTTATAATTTCAATTTTAAGATTAAATTTATTCCAACAACTTAATTAATTATTTAAATAAAACATTTATTGAAAATAAAAAAAACAAATTAAAAAGAAATACATTAAAAATACATCAAATACATACGAAACATTTAAAATTCTTAATCAAATTAATCAATCGCTTTCTTCGTATTCTTCAAAGTACAAATTTCTTGAAGGAGTCCGTGAATTGCGAAGAGTTTGATCTTTCAAAATTTGTTTCTTTGCGTTTTTGTACCATTCTTTTCCTTGAGGTGTCATAGTCGATGTATTTGTGCTCATGATCTCCTTTTCCCATGCCAATGTCTCACGAATTTTTTTTTTCTGCAAGTTTAATCCTTGAAGGATTAAACGCTTCACTTTCATAGAATTTTTCCCACGGTCGGGTTCTTTTCAATGGCCTCCATCGCCCGTTGAGATTGTCGCGTTAATTCTTTGAGAGAAGTTTCATTTTGACTATCAACTTTTTTTTTTTTTTTTGTTTTGATTTGTCTCTTCCACAATCCGGTCTTTTTGATGAACCAGGTCTTTGCATTTCAGAATCAGGTGTTCCCCCCATGCCATCTTGTTCGTTTAATGGAGCTGGAGACCCGTAATGAAAATTAGTTTGAGAGAAACCAGGTGTAGTTGGAATTGAATGGCGCGCCCATTTTTCGTAGTCTTTCAAAATAAACCACGCATGATCAAATTTGAAGGGTTTATTATCTGAAGACCTGGTGACATACAACTTCTTTGCTTGCTCCATCTGTAAAAGAAAAAAAAAATAGTTTGAGTTTCATCAATTATATTCTAGCTAAATAATTGATATATATATATATATATATATATATATATATATATATATATATATATATCTTACAATGTCCATTTCGTTAGTTCCTGATCTGTTCATATCCTCGGCTTGATTCAAACATCCACGAAATAAAGTAATTGCTTTATTTATAAGTTGCCAACGACTTGTAACACTTCTCATAGTTCGTGCCTCTGTAAAACCCCGTATCATCCTCTGATTCTCAAATTGTTCTTTAATTTTATCCCACAATATGTTGCCTGATTGATTTGTTCCGGTAATTGGATCAATTGAATTATCCAACCATGCTTGGCATAATCTTCGTGGTCTTCATCAATGCTAAATGATGATCCTCCGCTTGACATTGTTACTTGAAAGAGTGAAAGAGAGAGAGAAAAGACAAGATTATTGATAATACAAAAATAAAATATTACCGATGTTTGCGGGAATGTGACTTTTCGAGAGAGGAAAAGACATTCTTTTATAGGGTCAAATTGAATTATTGAATTTTACTTTCTCGTGGTGCATGCGCTATTGATTAGGGTCATTGGGTTGTGGGCAAGATTGTAATGAATTATCTAAGAATACATGGGAATTTGCTAACAATACATTTCCAATAACATACAACATGAAAGCCACGAAACCCTATTTCTCTTTCATTAATATCATCTTGCACCGCATAAGTCAGTATACATCTCTAAATGACTTCGGTTTGATCTTTTGCCACTATAAATCTCATCCTCCGTTAAAAAGGTAAATATTTGATGCCTCATCAAATAACTCATATTTTGAATCAAAAGCTACAATCTTTCCTTCTCCAACCACGCAAACCCCGTAAGCATTGAGAAATCAAGGGGAGTAAAGCCTATCTCGCCACATGGAAAATGAAATGTGTGGGTAGAGTCCCACCATCTCTACAATTGCTTCAACTAACTGTCTATCGGACTTTTCAATATCAATTTGAGCAAAGGCGTCAAAACCAACATTCGAAGCATCAATTGAAATTCTCCAAAGTTCACTTGGCTCAACCATTCCAAAACGGGGCCAAAGTCCCTTTCTTACCGACTTTTTCCTTCGTTCCACCACCTTCACGAAGAGTAAAAAGGATATGTGTGTACTTTCCTCTACAACAACACGTTGATAAGAACTAGGATCAAACTCGGAATAAGAAGTCCCTACACGCATATCTTACGGATTTGGGGCATTTGGTGTCCCCACGACTTTTTTTTGACTTTGTACCCTTACCTCCTCGAATTTGTGTAAAATGCCGACATTGTAACCGCGGTGAGAAATAAATTAACACTAAAATTAAACATAATTTATAATATGAAACTAAATAAATTGGTCTTGCATTACGACAAATAAAATTAAGTGCAAGTTATAATATGACACAAAACTAGATGATATGGCATTACGACAATAAAATTAAGTGTCACATTTTCTTTCTACTGATGGTATGACACAAAACTAGATGATATGGCATTACGACAATAAAATTAAGTGTCACATTTTCTTTCTACTGATGGTATGACACAAAACTAGATGATATGGCATTACGACAATAAAATTAAGTGTCACATTTTCTTTCTACTGATGGTATGACACAAAACTAGACCACACTATAGTATTCACACTATGGTATGACACAAAATATATATACATATAAAAGAGAAAGAGAATTGGTGTCTAGAGATTTTGCAGCATACAATCATATCATGAAATGCACATAATGGAGTGTCATAGTCCCAAAGAGCTACAGTCAGCCATTTAGGCTGATCTTGTTAATTGAGTATCACACAAAAGCATAGTGTTGCCGAGTCAAAGAGATCTTTGTTAGAAAAACAAGTTCAGGCCCGACTTTTAGTTCTCTTAAAGCCGGTTTTACGCTTATACACTTATATGGATAACACGCATAAAACAATCACCCATAATTCTATTATGTCATTTTCAAACTTAACTAGATCAAGGGGTGTTTGAGAAAAGTAGTACAAAAGTAAATGGAGAAAAGCCGAACCCGCCGTGAGCATTGAAGAATAAGGGAGGTGGTTGGAATGGACATGGTGAAATGGGGTATGCTTACGCCGGAGAAGCACAAAGAGGAAGCCACATTTTGTTTTATATATGAGTTTCTACAGGATTTTAAAAACAGATCTAACTCAGAAATCATCTTCCTTCTCCAATCTCCTTCAAAGCTTGTTCTTGTTTCAGCATTTCACATTTTTTCTTTTCTTTTTATTTTGTCAAACGCCTAGAACAACAGAGAATCTACTTTAATTAGATATGGGATAAGTGAAGGAGAAGACATACACAATAGGAGCAACTTCTTAGTTTGATCAGGAGCGATTAGGGACCGCCTGTCCAATCTCAACAACTTCTTCCTGTTGGGTTTCTAAACAAAATTAAGAGTGAAATTAAGAGTGAGCGATTTAGAGGTGAGTGTGAGTGTGAGAGTGATTTTCTAAACAAAAGGTGAGTGTGAGAGCGATTTAGAGTGAGCGATTTTTTTTTTTAGTGAGAGAGAGCGTTTTTTTTTTTTTGAGGGAGGGACTAACTACACGCCACCGGGTGATGGCGCATAAACAAAAACTTGATTTTTTGGTTTTTTTACACGCCACCGGGTGATGGCGTCAAGGTTTTGGGTTTTTTTTTTTTTTTTTTTTTTTTTTTGTGTTATGGTTTTTTTTAAAGGGCAATATAGGAAGATAAATAACTCCACGCCACTGGTGATGGCGTACAAAAAAGTTTGGTTTTTTTTTTTTTTTTATTTCTTGCCCGCCACTGGTGATGGCGTCCAAAAAAACTTGGTTTTTTTTTAATATTTTGTGTTGTACGCCATTCTCACTGGCGGCTGGAAAAATAAACCATTGGATTTGATTTCGCTATCTCACTAACTGTATCTACTGTGTTATTGTGGTTTGGTGTTTTGGCGCACCAAACCATTGGAGTTAGCCTAATAAAATGGTTCGTTCAACCAGCCCGGCACGAACACAACCCACCCCATTGCCCACTCACAACGTATGACAAGATTTGAAAGCTGTCAACTTTAGTCAACACGGAGTTGGGTTTGAAGAACTAGTGTTTATTATGTGAAGGAATAATAATATCAGAAGAAGAAAATGGCGTTGCTGATTCTTTTCTTCTTCCTTTTAACAGTTTCCTCCACTACTTTCATTTCTGGTAATCATTTCTTATCCTTGATTCTATATATTTTCAAGATTTTATTCTAACTTTTTTTCTTCTTCTTCTCATTATTATTGCAGATGAAATCTTTGGAAAGGAAAAAGAATCTCGTGGATCTATTACTACGCATCGTTCTCTTCTTCAAACCAAAGATAGTAAGTTTGTTTCAGTGTCTTGGTTGTATAATTGGAAATAATTGATGGGCCATTTGTTTTACTAGACCTTAACAACATTGGACACCCGTCCAGTCTAGAGATTATAATTATATGAAGGCTATCATTTTGTAGTTATGAGACATTTCCTGAGACCCTATCTTGAAGAGAAGAGAGGGAAAAAAATTTATGATGTTTACTATATTATTTTCATACATATAGATTTGAGAGAAAATGCTGAAACTAATTAAGCTTGTATCCTCTTTCCTCTCTTCTTCTCCATATTTTCATCTTTTTTTCTTCTCAATAACAAGAACATAATTTAACTTGTTCCATCTATTTTTTAGTCTACAAACAGCTGAGTTCTCGACAGTCGGATTCAATTGTTGTAGGAAGTATTGTTTGAGTTTCACTGTTCGGTTTTTGTTTTCTAAGAGCTCAAGTACTCACTAAACTGTTCCGAAGGTTCCACTCTAAAATATGATCCAAACTAAAACCCAGAGAAACTTTCACGTATTTGAGTGTTTGACCCTAGAGAAGTTTCCAGGTTAAGGTGGCTACCATGACGTTGTTGACTTGATGGCCCTAATAATTGATATTCTGGGAGTGGAAAGTTTAGGAACAAGTTCAAACTGATGTAAAAATGGGTGCATTTGTTGTCATTTTCTGGTTCAATCAGAGAATAAACCATGGGTCAAAACTAACAACTGATGTGAATTGCAGCTTACAATTTACTGAACTGGAAAAAGGTAGGTAACTTATTTTCATGTTTATGTACATCCATGTAGTGATAAGAATATTTGGGACGTATATCTTAAGAATCTGTCTAACTTGTTAAAAGTGTTTTTTTTAATATGTTGTATTTTGGCGAACCTTGCATCCTTTAAGAATTAAAATATGTATGACCCGGATAACTCATCTGCGAATGCAATGTGCCAATGTCTGTTGCCAAAAATTAGCACTGCATAGTTAGTTCCTTTAGAATGGTTTATACTATTTTTCTACTGGTAGACCTTATTGGCACCTAGACCCTCCTTCTATAGTAGGTGGGAACTGATCCCAAGACCGTGGGACTCCTTCCCCCAAAGGCTTGACCAGGCGGGCCGCTAAATGCCTTCAACTTCTATGATATTTTCTATTTAAATCTATTAGTTCTAACTTTTCTCAGAAAAGTCCAGTTAATTGCGTTGATTTTGACAGGCAACAACTCTTGAAGAACCGTATTGATGATCATCTGTCTCTACCTGTAGGTTGTCCACAGGATTTCGAGTTCCAGAATTACACTATCATCACAAGCCAGTGTAAAGGACCTCAGTACCCTCCTACACTCTGTTGTGATGCTTTCAAGAGGTTTGCGTGCCCCTACGCTGCTTACATCAATGATCTTGCATCCGAGTGTGCCTATGTCATGTTCAGTTACATAAATCTGTATGGAAAGTACCCTCCAGGCCTGTTTGCCAGTGAGTGCCAGGAAGGGAAGGCTGGACTTGATTGCACTGGTTTTTTGGGTGACGCTACTTCTGATCCTCCCACTACTAGTCAAAGCGAAGGTTGCATACCCCGGAGTCTCTCTCCATTTCTAATTGCAGCAATCTGGTTTATATTATTACCCCAGATTTTCGAAAGGTTTAGTTAACGTCTAAGATTCAGAAAATAGTGTTTCTCCACTAATATTGGTTTTGTGTCCCCGTTGTATCCCTGTGCATGTCTAAGAATATTTCCAATATTCATATTCTTAATTTTAATTTTAATTTTTAATTCTTCATTGTTTTTTTCATTTCCCTTTTTTGCTTAAAATCTATGATGACTATTAGATCCAACATTTCTTACAGTATTTAAAATTGAATGAAACAATATATGTTTATAAAGGTGACCCAAGAGATATCAATTGCCACCTCTATATCTGATTTTCTCTGACAAATCGCCGAAAACTACCTGACCAAACGAGTATGCGACCAATGTATTGTTCATTTCCAAGAGTAATCCCAATTCTGTTGCAATTTGATGGATCTATAGGTTGGGTTGAAACTTGAAAGTCATGGAATAGAGACCTTCAGGCCTGAAACATTTGCACCGCTACTCACGTTGTGTGAGTTGTGATGCACTATGCTATGCACATGTACTAGTCAAAAGTCAAAACTCGAAATGGATATCTAAATTGAATAGTGGGAGGAAGCTTCACAGCATTCTGAGTGCACAAGAGGGGTCACAACTCCACTAAGTAATCACAGTCAATTGAGTATAATGCGAAGAGTGACACACTGACACGACCCTTTTATGTTCCCGCCCATTTTTTTTTTTTTCGATAACCTGATTCATATTAATCTCCAACATACAATTTGGAAGATCTGTCATAGGCAGCTGGTGTATAGTCCACCTATCCAGCTGATGAGCATCCCCATTTTCAGTTCTACTTAACCAGCTAAACGAAACAGACTCAAAATTAATTAATAGTCTTTTTACAGCAAAATATAGGGCAGTGAACTTCCACTTGCAGTCACCCCATTAAAAGTCTTAATGACCTCTGAACAATCTCCTTGTATCACAAAAGCATATTTCCCCAGGTAGCAAGCCAGTAAGACAGCCACTTCAGTCGCTATCATTTATGTCTTCTCTGGTTCAGTAGCCTTTAATCTCCTAACAACAGCTCCCACTAGCTCTCCTACATCATTCTAAACCTGCATCCAGCACTTGCCCATCTAGTGTCCCTGTGGAAGGCAGCATCATATCTAATCAATATGCTATCATTGGGAATGATTGGAAACATATCATTTAAAGTATTTGCTATAGGCAAATTAGCATTAGGGTTAGGGAGATCTTCTCTGAAAGCCATGCAGCAACTTGTTGTTTACATTGGAGCATTTTCTTAGTAGTTTTGCCATGCTGGGCAACTTGTTCTCAAATTTTGCTTCATTTCTCATTTCCCAGATACAGTGAAGCATCACACATCAGAAAACCCAGTGTGACTACTAGGTTCTTCTTTATTGGAGCACCAGAGCATAAATTGGTCCAGCTAAGTTCTGACAGTGTCAGCCCTACCAATTTGTACCCTAACCCCGAGAGGTAAGGCAAACCATACATAACTCGCAGCAGTTTGTGGGCGAGTTATGATTGTGATGTGTGGGAAACCCAAACGTTTTTGTCTTTTTTGGGGTTTTGTGCAGCTGAATGGTTTAGAGAAAGCGGTCTATCATTTCTTCATTCTATCATCTTAACAAAGAAAGAAAAGCAAAGCAAAAAAACTTTTTCTAGTTTTTCTTCTTCAGGTGCATCACTTTCATCTAAAAAATTTGATCTTTTGTTTTGTTTTTGTTTTTGTAATGTCGATTGGTATTAGGGCACGTAGTGGAGGTGAGGCGTCTTCGTCTTCTTCATTAGAGATGATGACTGAGGAGGTGATGAGTAGGTCGGTGTTTGATAACTTTGGGGACTTGAGAAGGGAGTTTGGGATTGACAGCCCCGACCTGATGATATATGACCTGAGTGGTGAGAAGAACGTGGTTGGCTCAGATTATGTGCCTCGAGATGGTGGGGTTGTGATTATATATGGCCAACTGAAGGCTGGGTTGAGGTTGTCGTTCTCACGTCTGACCTTGGACGTTCTGAACTTCTGTAGTAAGCCACCCTTGCAATTTGTGGGAAATAGTTGGAGGGTGTTTCACGTTCTGGATTTGTTGAGACTCAGAGGTTATAATATCTGTTTGTCTGACGTGTTGGAGCATTTCACTGTGAAAATATCTTCTGCTTTGAACTTTGGTTTTCAAGTGATGAAAGGTAAATCATCGGTGATTGTTGGTGTAAGGAGGAGTGGTGGCGTAGGCCTCTGTTAATTGTGGGGAATTATTGTCCTCCTGGATGTGTGGTGGAGAATCGTAGTGTAAGGACTGATGGTAGATCGTTTTATGTTGTAGGTCGTTTGTTTTGGTTATAAGTTGATATGATGACGTTCTGATATTGATTTGTTTTGCAGAGGTCGTAATCCGGGGTCGTACGTCTACGGGAGCGATTGAAGAGTTTACGAGACTGACTTGGGAAGAGAAAATGTCCTTGTTCGGGGAGGTTGCGCACTACTTCAAAAGGCGAGGCGGTGCGAAGATTAACAAGAAGAAAGTTGAGCAGAAGAAGAGGGCCCGAAAGCTTTTTCTTGATATCTCTGATTCTAGCTCAGATCTTGAGATGGAGAGGGAGAGCCAAAGGAGGAAGCCTGTTTCTGGAGTGAGAGCGGTTGGAGGAGCTGCTGATAGCCACTCTGCCTCTAGACGTTCTAAGGGGGGTGGTGGTGACCGAGCTGGTCGTGGTGTAGGTGGAAGTGCTATGGGAAGTGGTGATGCTCCCACTCAGTTTAGGAAGCCTAACTTGAAAAGGCGTTCTGAGGTGGTTAAAACTAAGGGGGTAAAGAGGACCCGAACTGAGTCTGAAGACCGACCTGCTATGGTGGAAGGTCATACTTCTTTAGGTCGGGTTTCTCTGAAGAAGATGAACTTGAAGGATTTGGCTATGGATGTGGGGGTGGCTGAGTCCCGGGGAAAAAAGAAAATTGGTGAGGCTGAGCCAGCAACCCAAAAATGCAAGGGGTCGGGGAGTGCGGCCCCAAATGATAAGGGTGGGGACTCTGATGTCCTAGATAGGGTTGTCACCTACCTCGACCAAGTTAGTAGGTTGAGAAAACTAGTGAAGAACAGGGACTGTGGTTTCAACTCCACACTAGTTGCTGGAGGGCTGCTGGAGAGTATTGCCTTGGATGGGGATAGGCACCAACTGGAGAGTGGAAAAGATTTGGATGCTAACCTGAAAAATATGGATTGCTCCATCTGCTTTGTAAGTGTCCTTCCAACTTGAGCTTTTGTTTTGTGCTTTGATATGTTGCATTTTGACTTGTTTTGTTAGTTGTCAGGTCGTGGCCATGTATAGGAAGCTAAAAGAGATGGCAACTATCTCCGACCTATACAAGAAGGAGTTGGATGTTGCCAAAGGGGCCTATGACAAGCTGCTGGCGATGCAAGAGGTGGAGCGATTTGAGGTGGGGGGACTGAGGGCTCAGGTCGTGGAGTTGGCTGGGAAAGTTGCCTTGCTGCAACCATCACTTGATGCTTCAAGGGTGGAGGTGGCGCATTGGGTTGCGGAGTGCAAAAATGCGCAGGCCATCATTGATCGTGTTCAAAATAAATACAACGAGTTGGTCGACTTGGTAGAGAGTGGTGATGTTTACATTCTGGTTGATGACTTTATGGAGCTAGAACGTAAATACAAAACCCTCAAGAGGTCCGTTGAAAGTGGGGCTACAACAGTAGCTGAAAGTGCTGTTGTAGATGCTAGTAGACGACCTGACGTGCCAACCGACCAGGGTGTTGCTCCAGCTACTTAACCAACTGAAGATGTTGTCATCGAAATGTTGAATGTGAGTGGTGATCCAGCTTGTGGCCTTGCTGGTGAAAAGGGCTGCCCACTGGATCCCCTGAATGTGGAGCATCTTTCCCATGTTGATTGATGTTGATCTTCTGGTATTTATTTGTTGCTTGGATGAAGATTTCTTGAACAATGTTTAAATATTTCTTTTTTTTTTATACTGATACTTGATATTTTTTATGATGGGGGTGCTGAGGTCGTTTTCTCAGGATAACCTGGGGGCCTCTAGCATCTAAACACATTTGCATGAAGTAAAAATTATTTAAATTACTTACTTGTTGAGATTGATGTTTGTATGAATGTGATTGCTTCTATTGCTTTGATATTTAACGTCATGTGTTGTACATTAGTAGAATCGACGACCTGCTGAACTTTGTTAGGTCGTCTGATGGTAATAAGTCGTGATCGTTTGTGTATGACCTGATATATGCGTGTAGTTGGCACCTAGGCTTTCTCATGTCCTTAGGTGTATGTGTTGGTTGAGTCGTTCCTTTTGGGGGAACTCCTTATTGATTCTTGACTGATAATTAACCTTTGAATGACAATTATAGTTAAGCCAAACTTAACCATGTCAAAGGCCTTAAGTTGACTTTGGGTCCTTTTGGGGGTCCCTGGGATTGTATTTGACTGATAATTGGCCTTTGAGTGGCAATTATAGTTGAATCATAAATAGCCCTGACATTGGTGCTAAGTTGATTTGTGGTCCTTTTGGGAGACCATGGATTGAATTTGATTGATAATTAACCACTATGTGGTAATTATAGCTAGGCTGTGCTTAACCATGGTGTTTGTGTACGACCTGATGGTTTGACGTCTCAGGTCGGATTGTTAATGCAAGATGCGTAGTACTCATATAATGCAAGGATAACATTTATGTGTGAAATGCTAATGGATTTTCATTCATATTGATTTCTACATCTGTAGAAAAATTACTGGTAAAAACGCATGAGCAGAGCTGTATTCCAAGGTCGGAGAAGTACATCACCGAGCTAAGTTTTGATCCAGTATGCTCCATTTCCAACGACTTTGTCAATAATTTAAGGGCCTTCCCATGTTCGGTCAAGCTTGGCTGGAGCTAGTGTCTTTTTGAGGACTAGGTCGTCAGCTTGAAAAGATCTTAGGACGACCTTCTTGTTGTAAGATCATTGGATTGTTTGGTGGTACCGAGCTAGGGATATTGCAGTTGTTTCCCTTCGCTCTTCTAGGAGATCGACTTCTTTAGCTAAGATATTGTCATTTTCTCCTGATTCGACGTTGTCGGATCATGTGGTTATGATTGTGAGTTCTGATGGTATGACTGCTTTTGTTCTGAAGCAAAATGTGAAAGGAGACTCGTTGGTACTGGCTCTGGCTGTTGTTCTGTATGCCCATAAAATATTCTCGAGTTGTTCTGGCCATTGGTTTTTCTTGCTCTCCAACTTCTTTTGGAGATTTTCTTTGATGGATTTGTTTGTGGTCTCTGCTTGGCCATTGCTTTGTGCATATCTAGGTGTAAAAAATATTTGAGTGATGCACCATTTTTGTATAAATGCCTTGACTTGTGAGCCAGCAAATTAGGTTCCGTTGTCCATGACAAGGGTGTGGGGTAGACCAAATCTTGTGATGATGTTGGTCCATATAAAGTTGATGACGTGGACTTCCTTGACTTGAACTAGTGGGATTGCTTTAACCCATCTGGTAAAGTAATCTGTGGCTACTATGACGTATTTAAGTCCTGCTTTCTTTTGTGGGATGAATGGTTCCATGGTGTCTAGCCCCCACATATGGAAAGGCCATGGGCTGGCTATGTTGATAAACTCTCGTGCTAGACTTAGATGGTTGTGGCCAAATGTTTGACATTGGTGGCATTTGAGAACATACGTCTTTGCCTCAATGTGCATGCCTGGCCAATAATACCCTTGGGTGATTGCTTTGTGAGCCAAAGATCTTGCTCTTGCATGGTTGCCACACACGCCTTTGTGAATTTCGTCAAAGATGAGCTGGCCTTCACGTGGAGTTATGCACCTCCTACGGATTTACAAAACAATCATTGGTTGATCACGGTGTATCTGGGAGCTCAAAATTGTATGGCACGAGCATTCCTTGCTTCTGCTGGGAGCTCACCATGTAAGATAAATTTCAGAAATGGGCCTATCCAAGATTGAGTGATTTCTTCTTCGGATGAAGGCTGGAAGTCTGTGAGGCTGTGAGGCTGTTGACGCTTTCTTGCTGGTATGCGGGCCTCTCTAGGATGTCAATGTAGACTGTGCTAGGACATGCCTCTTGGGTTTTCGAAGCTAAGAAAGTCAGGCTGTCTGCATGTCTGTTATCCTCTTGGGGAATATGTTCCAAGGAGAATGTTTTTAACGAGCTGATGATGTCGTTTACTACCTGAGTGTACTTGGCTAAGTTTACTCCGTTTGTTACATACTCTTTGGTGATCTGTTTGACGATTAGCTGTGAATCACTGCAAACTTTGAGCTTTTGGACTTGCAGTTGTTGTGCTATGCGGAGCCCTATGATTAATGCTTCATATTCTGCTTCATTATTGGATGTTGCAAAGTCGATTTTAATTGACTTTTGCAGCTGTGTTCCTTCTGATGAAGTTAGCACAACCCCTAGTCCACTACCGTTGTTGTTGCACGCCCCATCTTCGTAGAGGTGCCATGTGTCTGGGGTGGTTGGTTGATGGAGTGAAGTGATGGGCTCGGGTTCCCGTTGACGTCTTCGACGGGGAAGTCCGTAAGGAAGTCAGCAACGACTTGGTCTTTGCGAGATGTTCTAGGAACAAATTCGATGTGATGATCTCAGAGTTATTCAGCCCATTTGGCAATGCGGGCCGTTTTGTTGTTAGAACTCAAGACCTACTTGATGGGTACATATGTTATGACCTTGATGTTGTGAGCTTGAAAGTAAGGTTGGAACTTTCGAGCGGAGTACAATAGAGACAACATTGTTTTCTCCATTACAAAGTAATGTTTTTCTGCATCTGCCAATGTCTTGCTGGTGAAGTGGACTGCTTTTCGATTCCCTCGCTTTTGTGAAAGAGGACCAAGCTGATGGCAAAGTCGGTAGTTGCAAGATAAAGCCCTAGTGTTTCTCCTTCATTTGGTTTGGACAGGACGGGCGGAGTTGATAAGTAAGCTTTTAGGTCGTTGAAAACTTTGTGACATTCGTCTGTCCATGTGAATGTTGTGCCTTTCTTAAGTATTTGCAGGAATGGTCTGCATTTGTCGGATGCCCGTGAGATGGATCTATTGAGGGATGAAACCATGCCAGATAACTTGTGGATTTGTTGCTTTGTAGTTGGTTCTGGCATTTCAAGGAGAGCTTGTATTTGTTCTGGGTTTGCTTCAATGTGTCTTTGTGAAACGAGGTAGCCTAAGAATTTTTCTGAGGCTACTCCAAATACGCATTTTGCTGGGTTGAGCTTCATCTTGTTTTGGCGCAACCTTTCAAAGGCTTCTTTGTAGGTGAGAAATGTGATCGCCAGCCATTTACTACCATGTCGTCTATGTAGACTTCCATAGTGTCTTCCAGCAAGTTTTTGAACATCTTTGTGACAAATCTTTGGTAGGTCGCACCGGCGTTCTTCAAGCTGAATGGTAGGACGTTGTAGCAAATGTTCCTTGTTTGGTTATGAAGGACGTCTTTTCCTGATCTTCTTCTGCAAGTGGTATCTGATTGTACCCGCTATATGCGTCCATAAATGATAGAAGTTCATGTCTGCAAGTTTGATCTACCATAATGTCAATCCTTGGTGGGGAAGCTGTCCTTTGGGCAGTGCTTGTTGACGTTGGTGAAGTCTATACAGAGTCGTACCTGGCCATTTTTCTTAGGAATGGCTATGATGTTAGCTAGCCAGGTCGGGTACTCGACTTCTCTGATGAATCTAACATTTTTGAGCTTTTCTATCTCCTCATTGATGGCTTTTTGAAATTTAAGTGCAAGTTTCCTAGGTCATTGTTTGATAGGCTTTATAGTTGGATCTACGTTTAATTTGTGTTAACCGACATGTGGGTCGATTCCAGACATATCAATATACGACCAAGCAAAAACATCTTTATTGAGAGAGAGAGATTTGACAAGTTTCTCTTTGA
Organism: Coptis chinensis; assembly: GCF_015680905.1. Classification (NCBI taxonomy): domain Eukaryota; kingdom Viridiplantae; phylum Streptophyta; class Magnoliopsida; order Ranunculales; family Ranunculaceae; genus Coptis; species Coptis chinensis. Next base: position 5,016,216 of record NC_141464.1, read on the forward strand.
GCTTGGGGTCTAAATCAACCCCTACATAAACAAACTTTGGGTCATCATTTGTGCCCAAATTGACTTTTTCGCCAGGTTCGATTTGTGATTGTTTCTCCTTGAGCTTGTCTGGTGCTGGTGCTGGAGGGCTGGAAGTTTGAGGATTTTGCAGCTTTGGGCTTTCTTTTGTTTGGACGACCTGAGGTTTGACTGTGGCTGTTGCGCTGACTTGATTGTATCGATGAGCTTCTAGTTGGTTGCTTCTGAGCTCCATGATGCCTCGGGGTCCGGGGAACCGCAGCACTTGGTGTAGGGTGGACGGAACTGCTTGGATCTTGTGAATCCACCTACATCCTAAGATGGCAGTGTAGGATGACTTGACATCAATCACGCTGAAACGTGTTGAGGTCTTGACCATGTCCTCTTTTTTTCCAATGGAGACTGGTAAGATGACGTCTCCAATGGCATCTGTGTGGTCTTTGTTGAACCTATAGAGTGGTGCATTTGATTCTATCATCACTGAGTCTGGTAGGTACATGTCCTTGTATGTTTGATAGAAGAGGATCTTGCAGGAGCTGCCTGGATCGATGATGACCCTATTGACTGTCTAACCGTTGATTTTGACGTGCACTACCAGGGCATCATTGTGGGGTAGGCACACCTTGTCTAGATCTTCTTCGGTGAATGAAATCGCAGTTGCTGTTTGAGAGCTGGTAGGAGTGATCACCTCAGCTTTATGGGAGAGGTGGTAGATTTCTTGCCGTGCTCCTACCCGCCTGCGCTTTTCACGACCTAAGGTCTCGTTGTTGGAGGTGTCTGTAATCATGTTGATTACCTTTTCCTCGTCGTGATCAGAGGAGGGTTGTCTCCTATTATGCCTCGACCGACCTGGAGATTTAGATCTTTGGGTTGTTCTGCTTCTGCTTCTTCTGCAAGCAGGTCGTTCCTGGCTCCTGCTTCTACTTCTGTTGCGATTGGCATTCAACTTATGCCTGAGGTAGCTTCCTGGCAGGAACTCTTTCAGTTTTCCCTCTTTGACTAAGTCTTGGAGGTAGTGCTTGAGGCTCCAACACTCATCCGTGTCATGGTGGTGGAGTTTGTGGAAATGGCAGTATGGACGTCCTTGAATTGCTATGACTTTGTTGATGTTGGGCTAGAAGTATGGTTATATGTATATATCTTTTTCATGATATGGCTTGGCATCCTGGAGAAGTTGGAGAATTCTCTTTTGGTGTATGAGGGCTTGTGGGAGCTGGAGCCCTTTGATAAGCACCCAAAACTGTAATATTAAACCCCATTGAGACATATAAATTTGGTTAATTATGTGTTTAATAATCATGAAATAAGTATGTTTTCGTACTTTTACAAGTCTTCGCAGTAAACATGAAAATATTGGTTAAACCTGCGTTAAAGTACGAGGAACAATGTATATATGAATTCTTCCAAATTAGCCATGTGAAGCCCAACAAATCCACACAGAAGCATCAAACTTCTGAAGCTCCCACCTCTTGAACCAGGACTCCGAATGCGACAAGTGAGCTACTTAGACAATCAGGGCGATGAACTCTACACATAGGCAGGAAGTTGTAAAACTGCCAAAAGACCAGACCGCCATTGGACTGCACGTGGACCCACTATGTGGGCTCGCAAGATTTGATGAGTCATCATACAAGTCAAGACAAAGGTGCAAATAATTGGTGCAAAAGTGACACCTTGCATGTAGTTAATAAAGTTAGATGAGATTAGGTGTTAATAGTGAAAAAAGATAGGTGTCACTTTGTTATGAATTGTGTGGTTAAGAAGGAAGTAAATGTGGTTTGGTGTTTCACGTGGGAGGAAATAAGATTTCTCTCAAATGAAGAAGAAAACAAAACAAGGGGGGACACTCCATTTACTCCTTTGACTTCTTTTCCTTTACCATGCATTATTTTAGTTCCTTAGTCTTAGTTTTTATTTTTAGTTTTTAGTTTTGGTAGAAACCTTGTAATAGTTTTAATGGAGGAAACCTTGTGTTCTTCTAGTTGAAAATAAATCTAAATTCAAGTGAGTTTATGTAGATAATTTTTTTCTTTTTGTTCTCTCTCTCTCTTTTTACATTCTACACTTGTCATCATTTATCCCAAGGATCATGAGCTAACCTTCCCTTTGTGGGGAGTTAATAATACTCATGTGAGGGAAAATCTTTGTTATTTGGTTTAGTAATTTGTTTAGGAAGAACAACTAGACCTAAATCCTATCCCAAAATGATAGTTGGTGTAGAGTCTAGTTAGGAATCAAAGTGATAAGCTTAGAGATAAGTCATTGCTTTGGTTCTACATGCTAGCATGTATGATCTTAGAGATGAGTCATATATGTTAGGGATCAAGTTTTCTTTTATTAGGATTTGTCTAAGAGTTCTAGAAAGATTAAGATGCACTTACTAAAAATCAAATAATAGAGGTCATTTTCACATGAGGAAAAGTTAACTCTCCACTTTTATCTTAGTCAAATTTTATTCTTGTTTTAGTTGCATGTTACGTAACTTAAGGTTTTCAATTTTTGTTTATTAAAAGAAACCAAGTAGTTGGTATTAATATAATCATAGTTAAATTTACTCACTAGTTTCCTAAAAGAGTAAAATCAAGTTGTAAGTGGTCCTAGAATTTAGGTTGGTTCGAATCCCTACTCCAAGTTATATGAACACGAAGATCGTGAGTAAGGAAAAATATCTTTGTTTTCGCATTTTGGCCAAGGAAGAGATTCAAATCTCTAAGATATGCCAAAGGTGAATATCAAAATGGCGCCGCTGCCGGGGATTCGAATCGAAATTTCAAAATGGCGCCGCAGCCATTCTAAAGACCAATGACTTGTGCTACAGACTGGAAATTGCTCCAAGAGGAAACCCCACCCTCTTCTTTCCTTCCTTTTTGCTGTTTTCTACGTTTTTGTTTTATTTTCACATTTTTGCCTCGCAAAAGACCTGACGATTATCGGATTTTTTGTTGTACTTCCAGGAATAAAAAGTTAGGACCGGAAAAGTAAACTACACAAGAATCTAAGGTTGCTGTGAAAATTTTAGCTCATTGTGGGAGAATCCTTCGCGTGCGCTGTACTGGACTCGCGTCCGTAGGTGGAGCCCGCGTCCGCGGGTGTCTTTTCTCTTTTGCTACTCATGTTCTAGCTGCAGATCCACTGATATATCTTGATCCATATCCAGGCCTAACTCTCTGGAACTGTAATAGAAAATTCAAATATCTTCTGGGATTAATCATGTCGACGGATTGAAACGTCTGTTTCATTTCTTTGGCGGACTAGTGGGACGCTATAGGTTCCACATTTTTACTGTTTTTGTATGAATGCCATTTACGTAGTTATTATGTACTAGGTTTATGAATTATTATTTACGTATTAGCCTAGAAATATGCATGAATCATGTTCATATACCTGTAAATATTTATATACGATTAACTAGGCATGAATTGCATATTAATGTATTTATACATATAAATGGTACTGTTTTTGCATGGTTATTTGTCTTTCTACGTATAAGTGTCTATTGTTGCATGTTTAGTATTTCTCTACGTATAAGTACACGTCCTTGTATAATACTTCGATTTTGTCAAGAAAGAGGAGAACATTCCAACGAGGCTTAAAATCTGAGTTGGGTAAGTTGTTTCGAAACCCTACGGGGTGAAGCTGCTCTCTATATGACACTCGCAATCTCAATAAGTATTGCTGAAATCGAATTATTATGCAATACAAGAGTCGTATTTTAGTTTATGTATAATAATACGTTACAAGTTTAGTTTTAGCATTGTCGTATTTATCTGCGTACGTACACTATATTCGCATGCTAATGTATTTAGATACGTATGAGTGATTCAAATTAAGCCATTCTTTGTTGATATCGCCTACGTAATATCGATTTACAAATTAGCATACATATACGTATTACTGATGTATATTTGCCTGTACGTATCAAAGTATTTATCGATGATACAACCTTGCCTATTCGTATAGCTATACGTATAAGTAGAGTATCTTCACATGCTACTGCATCTAGTATTGTATAAGTAGATCGTATTTGCATGCTTGTACTTTCACCCTTGCATAAATCCTTAAAAAAAAAAATAATAAAAAAAAAAAATTAAGAACGACCTTGCATAAATTTTAATTCCATAAATCTTAATCATATTCCAACGGTGTCTAGGAAACTTAAATGATTGAGGTTACTTAATTAGAACCGTGCTTGCACGGAAAGCCTCCCTCATATCTCTCTTATAACCTGGTCGTTGGTTTATACACACGTATTCTTTGCTTAACTACTACATTAGCAGCAGCTTAGGCCTACGTTGTTCAACTCCAAAATCTTTAAGAGAATCATAAAATTCAAGTAATAATAAGTTCCTTCTGTCAATTAGATCTAATTTTATGCTTGCATGAGATTAAGGTCTGGTTTCACTAAAGAATTTGAACATACCTATCGTCGAAAAAAATACGATAAGCAACTGCGTAAGTTCTCACCTAAAAATTGTTCTTCTTCTGTTAATTACCTTCATCAAGTTCCTTCGTCACCATTAACTTCTATCGTTATGGTCGACGATCCTCCACCAGCTAAGATGCCCCTGTCGGACTTTTATACTGCATTACAAGAAGGACCTTCCCGCATCAAACTTGAGGACATTGTCGGTGATTTTCGAATTCCGCCAAACGTTTTTAGTTTGTTACCTATGTATCATGGTTTGGATCACGAAAAACCGTACAATCATCTTCGTAGGCTTTAACAAGTGGCCACAACATTTCACCATCTAGCTGTCTCTAAGGAACAACTCTTGTTGCGGCTGTTTCCATTCACTTTAGCGGAAAAATCGTCAATTTGGCTAGCAGGACAATAGCCACAATCCATAGATACATGGAATAAACTTGTTCAAGCTTTCATGCTTCAATTTTACACTTAAAAGTAAACTACTGAAATGCTTCAGAAAATTCAATTCTTTCGTCAAAATCCTCATGAATCCTTTACAGAAGCATGGAGTCGCTTTACTGATCTTCTTTTAGAATGTCCTCATCACCAACTAGACAAAGTCGTCCTTGTTTGTTCCTTCTTTAATGGACTTTCTGATCATCAAAAAGAAACTCTTGATATAATGAACGGCGGTTGCTTCATGGACAAAGGAGCTACTGAGGCATATACTTTTCTTGAAAAACAAGCGAAAAAAGGTACACACTGGGGTAACACTGAATCGTCTAGGTCATCAAAGGATACTGTTACAAAAGCTACATCTATTTTTTAGGTAAAACCCGATCCTGAATTAAAAAAATTGATAGAATCCCTAACTAAAAAGGTAGATGCCCTTGCAGTTCAAGTAAACGATCAACTACCAAAACAGGTTATGAACGTTGACCCCTCCCCATGTGTTCTTTGTCTTAGTCCTGACCATCCTAATGCATATTGTCCCTTGTTATATGCTTCCTTTACTCAACCATCGGAGGAGGCATGTGCATTCAACATTCTTAATGCACTTTGGAGACAACATCCGAATTTCGCTTGGCGCCAAAATAACCAACAGCTGGGGGCTCCTCCAGGTTTCGCTAATCCACCAGTTTGACCAACCAACAACTTTATTCCTTACTGCCAAGGAAATAATCAGCAATACCAACAAAGTCAGAATCAATTTCAAAATACTTCTGATGCTAACTATCAAACCAACCGCAGCCTTGTTCCAGCCAATCCAAATCCTAACTCAGTAATAATCGTGATCTAGTACCTGTTGCATAACCTGCGCCACTTGTTACGGATAGGACAAGTGAGACTTTCTTAGCTTACATGAACCAACAATCTCAAATTTTAACGTCTATCCAACAATCACTTCAACAATTGGTGCAAGAAAAGAGTTAGAAAGGCGTGTTTTTTGGACAAGCAGTTCCAAACCCTAAGCTAGCGAACACTGCCTTTGAACTCACCAATGGACCTGGTACAAGTACCCCCAACCAAGGTGAGGTGCACGCAATCACTACTCTTTGATCTGGAAAAACTGTAGACAATCAAATACGTATGCCAGATGATCAACCAAAGGAATCTGACGGTTCCAATGAATCTATTTCCAATAATGAACCTACAGAGCATTCACCAAATACAACAAAGTCAACATCTCAAAATTTAGGAAACAAGCAAGCGGACCCCTTTGCCAAATTCCGCCCTAAGGTACTGTTTTCTGCACACTTGGCAAATAATAAATCTGATGAAAATTTTGATGAAATTCGAGAGACTTTTCAAAATTTGACAATCAACTTACCTTTTCTCGATGCCTTAAAGCTATTGCCAAAACATGCAAAATTTCTGAAAGATATGTGCACCACAAAAAGGAGAACTAATGTTCCTCAACAAGCGTTCCTCACCGAACAGTTTCCATCCATCACCAAACACAATGGTATAGTCAAATACAAGGACTCTGGTAGACCAACGGTTCCATGCACCTTAGGTGACAAATATATCACGACTCTTTAAGCTACTAGACCTAGGAGCTAGTGTAAACTTACTTCCATATTACTTATTTAAACAACTAGGTCTTCATGAGCTGAAACCTACCACCATGACTCTACAGTTAGCCGATCGTTCCATTAAGTATCCAAAAGGAATTGTGGAAAACATCCTTGTAAAAGTCTAAGACTTTTTCTATCCTGTAGACTTTGTTATTTTGGATACAGAAGTTGCATGTGATTCCATTCCTATCATCTTAGGACGTCTGTTCCTAGCAACTGCTAATGCTCTTATTAACTGTAGGGATGGTTCCATGATCATGTCCTTCGGAAATCTTTCGGTCGAGGTAAATGTGTTCAAGATGATGAAACAAATTCCAGAGCCTAACATTGATGGTGAGGTGAATAGGGTTGACAGCATTGTGCAAGAATATTTAACAAACACTTTTCCTGAAGATGAAGTATACCAATTTCTTTCCTTTAACGATTCTGAATTTGAGGACGATGATTATACACAAGAAGTAAATGAGTTATTAGAGTCAATACCATTATTTGACCCTACGACCATGATGTCCAGTGATTTGGATGAACATCAATTTGTTTACTCTATGGAAGACGACTTTCCTCAAGAATCTTTAACACCCATTCCACCCGCCCCTGACTTAAAACCTCTTCCTTCATAATTAAAATACATACATCTTGATCCAGATGGTAGTCATCCAATTATTATATCATCTCAATTGACTGATGATCAAGAATCCCGTTTAATAGATGTCATTCAACAACACCGTTCTGCTATTAGATGGTCTCTCGATGACATTAAGGGCATTGACCCTAATGTATGCACCCATCGCATACATCTTGAAGAAAATGCTAAGACGTTGCGTGAACCCCAGCGACGTCTAAACCCAACCATGAAAGATGTGGTACGGGAGGAAGTTTTAAGATTACTCGATACAAGTATTATTTAACCTATCTCCGATAGTGTTTGGGTGAGTCCAGTACACGTTGTTCCAAAGAAATCTGGCATTACAATTGTGTGCAATGATAAAGATGAATGCATCTCCGCTCGTATTCCAATGAAATAGCGAATATGCATTGACTATCACAAACTTAATGCAGTCACTCGTAAGGATCACTTTCCACTACCCTTCATTAATTAGATGCTTGAACGGTTAGCCGGTCATGCGTATTATTGTTTTCTTGATGGTTGTTCAAGATATTTTCAGATAGTCATAGATCCTGCTGATCAAGAAAAGACTACGTTCACCTGTCCTTTTGGTACATTTGTATATAAACGAATGCCTTTCGGCCTTTGCAATGCACCTGGTACTTTCCAACGCTGCATGCTTCATATTTTCAGTGTTATGGTTGAACGTTTTATGGAAGTATTCATGGATGACTTCTCAATATATGGAGATTCTTTCGATAGTTGTCTATCAAATCTTGAAAAGGTCTTTACACGTTGTGAAGAGAAAAACCTTGTTCTTAATTGGGAAAAATGTCATTTCATGGTTAAAAAAGGAATAATTTTAGGACATATCGTTTCAAAAGACGGAATCGAAGTCGACAAAGCTAAGATAGAAAAAATTGCTTCACTTCCTATACCAAAAATAGTTCACGACATTTGCGCATTTTTAGGACACGCAGGTTTCTATAGGAGATTTATTCAAGATTTCTCAAAGGTTGCTCGACCTTTAACCAATCTCTTGCTTAAAGATGTCATTTTTTACTTCAGTTTCAATTACAAACAAGCTTTTGAGACTTTAAAATCCGCTTTAACTACCGCTCCCATAATTCAACCACCTGATTGGTCTAAACCTTTTGAATTAATGTGTGACGCGAGTGACTATGCTATTGGAGCTGTACTATGGCAACGCCGAGAAGATAAGCCAATTGTCATTTACTACGCAAGTAAAACCCTTAATGAAGCTCAACGTAACTATACCACCACTGAGAAAAAGTTTCTCGCCGTTGTATATGCCTTGGATAAGTTTCATCCTTACCTAATGGGTTCTTCCACAGTTGTCTACACTGACCATGCGGCGCTTCGTTATCTATTAGCAAAAAGATGCAAAACAGAGGTTGATCCTCTGGATTCTCCTCTTGCAAGAATTTACTCTAGAAATTAGAGATAAAAAAGGTTACGAAAATGTGGTTGCAGACCATTTATCAAGACTTGTCAGTGATATTGATACTAATACCGAACCTATCTGTGATTCCTTTCCGGATGAACACTTATATTCCATTTTTTCGTCCCCCTGGTACGCTGACATAGTAAATTACTTAGTTACCGAGGAAGTCCCTTCATCTTGGTCTTGTAATGACTGAAAAAAGTTCTTATCCACTGTGAAATTTTATTTCTGGGATGATCCCTACCTCTTCAAGTATTGTTCCGACCAACTAATCCATCGTTGCATTCCCAACTGGGAACAAAATGACGTGTTATCCTTCTGCCATGAACAATCTTGTGGTAGTCATTTTAGTGGTAAGAAAACAGCGGCCAAGGTTCTATAATGTGGATTTTATTGGCCAACACTGTTTAGAGATGCACATGAGCATTGCAAAGCATGCAACCGCTACCAGCAGCTAAGACGCATTACTCAACGCAATATGATGCCCTTAAATCCTATTTTAATTGTGAAAATCTTTGATGTATGGGGCATCGACTTCATGGGTCCCTTTCCAAATTCCCATGGTTTCCTTTACATACTGGTAGCAGTTGACTACATGTCAAAATGGATTGAGGCATTGGCATGTCGTGCTAATGATCATAAAACGGTTGTTTTGTTCGTAAAGGAAAATATTTTCTCTCGATTTGGCGTTCCAAAAGCTATAATTAGTGATGGGGAAAATATTTCTGTAATAAAATTTTTGAATCATTAGTAAAGAAATATGGAGTCACGCACAAAGTAGCAACTCCATAAAATCCTCAAACCAATGGCTAAGTAAAAGTCTCTAATAGAGAGATCAAATCTATTTTGGAAAAATTGTTAATCCATCAAGAAAAGACTGGTCTCTACAATTATCTGATTCCTTGTAGGCTTATAGAACAGCTTTTAAGACACCTATAGGGATGTCTCTTTATCGCCTCGTTTTTGGAAAACATTGTCACCTGCCGGTTGAACTTGAGCATCGTGCTCTATGGGCCATCAAAAGCCTCAATTATAATACTAATGCGGCGAAAAGAGAAAAAAATTGCGCTTAAAATGAGCTTGAGGAAATTCGGAGTGATGCCTATGATCTCTCGAAATCTTATAAAGCTAACATGAAAATAGTGCATGACAAGCACATATTGAGAAAATATTTCAAAGTTGGTCAAAAAGTTTTGTTGTACAACTCAAGATTACATATTTTTCCAGGAAAATTAAAAACTCGATAGTCCCGGGTCCTTTCATTGTCTCTCACCACCACCCCTATGGGGGCTATATCTTTGAAAAACGTAAATGATGACAGCGAATTTCAAGGAAATGGCCAACGCGTTAAACATTATCATGAGTTGTGTAACGCCCGTATTTAAAATACGTATTTATCTATTTATTAATTAATTAATTTAATTATTTATTTAAAATTGGTTGGATTGGATTTGGGATACGTGGGCCTAGTTTCTGGGCCCGAGTTTGTGTTGGGCTTGGGTTTCAAACCCAAGTATATAATCACATTGTTCTAGAGAATAGGGTTCCTAGAGAATAAAAAAATAATAAAAATGAAGGCAGAGATAAAAGCTGGATTGCTGGAGGGTAGAGCGCGACGATACGGACTACGAGGGATTCGTCAAGCTACTAACTAAGGTGAGTAGTTAGTTTTCTACTTCACCGGTATACAGTAACAATTTTACTGTTCATCATTATTCATCATGTTGCGTTATTTATTAAACTAGATAATTATTAGTATATTGTTTTAGTTATTATTGAAAACTGCCCGAATTACTGGAACTCGGAATAAGTCGCCAATGGCGGCGCGAGACAGGAAGTCGTCTCTGTATACGGGTTGGAACTATTTGTAGATTATTGAACCCTGTTTATATATTAAATCTCGTTGGTTGATGTGGGTTATTGGAGGTTGGTTGGATGTTGTCGAAGCGGGAGCGTGGAGTTCGTTAATGGCAGCGCTGTGGAGGAAGGGTTCGATACACTTTAAATTGGTAGTTGTCTTGGTTGGGTGAGAATGGATGAGTGGGGTTTGAGTGAGTGCTGGAGGTTGGTTGTTGGTGATTGGACGAGCTGTCGAAGCTCTGTTAATGGCAGACGAGATGTCAATCTAGTGTGGAGGAAGGGTTCAATGAAATGTATAATGTAGTTGTGTTGGTTGTCGATTGAAGGGGGTGTGTTTGAGTGTGTGGGGGCTGTCGGAGGTGGTAGAAGCCATTAATGGCGGCGCAAATTTTAGATCTAGGTTGATGAATAATCGGGATTGAATGATTTAGAGTTTTTGGCTTTATTAAAGTTGTAGGGTTTGTGTATAGGAGTGAAACCGCTTGGTTAAAAAGGGGTGATGTGTGGAGGTGTGGTGGTCAATTTGGTGCTGGTGGTGGAGGAGAAACCTGAGGAAGAAGATGACCGGCTGGGCTTGGGCCTGGGTCGGTTTCTCTTGGGCTTGGGTTGTTTGGTTGGGCTATATTCTAGTTTAGTTTTCTTGGGCCGGTTTAAATTGTTGGGCCAGACCGGCTTTGATATTAGTTAGTGGGTTGGGCCATTTTCTATTTGTCTAGTTTGGGCCAGTTTAATTTAAAGTTTTTGGGCCGGTTTCAGTTCAATTTTTAGGTCGAACCACTTAACTATTTTGGGCCAGTTTCTAATATTGTTTGGGGCCAGTCCATAGGACTTTATAGAGATCCAAATGGGTCTTTCAACATTTAAACTTTCGGGTTCTAAGGTTTGGGCTTGGCCAATTTGGTCCGAACCATTACCTTAGTCATGAGCCCATGAGCCATGCACCTTTGCCTTTAGCCATGAACCATGGCTATGACCCTGAACCTGTTGAACATGGAAACGACAGTTTGACTTTGACGATGACGTGTTGACTTTGCCCGTTGACCGTTGACTGTGGAATGTTGTTTTTCCAGTTTTTCACATATTTAAGAATATGGACAAATATAGTAATAAACTATTGTTGAAAATTATATAACATTGTTTGTCATTATCTAATTAAGATTTGACGTTGATATTGTGACATTATATAATATGTTGGGATATATATATTAAATGCAATAGTTTTGGAGAAATAAATGTATAAACACTCCATTATTTTATCTGTGAGATGCTAGTAGAGTATTTGTGGATATTTCCCACGGGATTGTGGCGTAGTACAATAATATATTGGTACGTGACAGAATGAAAATGGTTATGAGATATATTGAGATATTTCTAAATATTGTGGCTTAGTGTAATAAGGTAATTGACCTGCACGGGATATAGTGGAATGATTCTGAGATATAAATGTATGACACCTGAATAAATTACGTAACGAAAATCCTAAAACCTGACTATCACAACTCATGTGATTTGCCCTGTGTGGGCGTATGTGAAATGATTGGCCCTTCTGGCGTTTCAGTGAATCTGAATGGCCCTTCGGGCGTAAGTAATTTGATTGGCCCTTCTGGCGTTTCAGTGAATCTGAATGGCCCTTCTAGCGTAGCCGAATAGTGGCTTGATTATTCCGTTCGCAAAAATCAGAACGAGATGCGCGATATTTTATGTCGAATAATGGCAGTACTTACATAATGGCTTTCGTGTGAGGGTTACCTGGTGTGCGGCATCCCGCTCAGGGTAGTTACACATGGAGTGGTTCATTATGTAAGGGGAGGCATGTGGATGTACATGTTCGGCGTTGGGAAGCGATTGTGGTAGCCAGGGAAACTAGATAAGACATAGATACAACGTGATTTTAGGGACACACAAAGAAAGCCTTAATTAATATAATTATGGTAATATGTTGGTTAATGATGTATCTTTGGATAGATGATTGTATATGGTTTTGCAGAAGTGTGGGTCAAACTAATTACTTGGGTAGAGACGACCCACTTTGTAATTGAGCATGAAATGCGGTACGGATATAATATGCATGGTTGGTTATTTGTTTAGTTAGAACCTAAGGCGCCTCGATGGAGGAACTACATGCCTTATTTATTATGAGTATAGTTTGTTGTGTGGTTAGTGGAAAGTTAAGGTGCCTCAGTTGAGGAACTACATGCCTTAGTTATTGAACTTAAGGATGTTGTATTAGTCGTGGAAAGTTAAGGCGCCTCGGTGGAGGAACTAACTGCTGTATGGATTGTGTATATATTTGGTATAAGTATATGTTGTATTTTAGAGCTACTCACACTAGGATTTTTATAATGCTGACCCGATTTACATGTTTGCTTATCGGGTGTGTTCATTAAATGAACATAGTTAATAAGTCTTTATAGGTTTAGTGTTGAAGAATATTGGTTGCTGCTTGTGGTTTGCGTTAGCGTCGCATTTCAAGATAGGCTTTGTTTTCCTTTGAGGTGATATAGATTTTCAGTTGAGATAAGGTTATTTGCATTTTCATTTGTAAATTTTTGTAATGAAGAGGACTTTTGTTTAAGTTAAAAATTTTATTGGTTTTTAATTATCCGCATATTTAAACTGTTTATGGGTTTTTGGGAGTTGAGAGTGCGTCACACCTCGAAGATCGAAGAGTCAGGAACAAATATTGTTTTTCCAGATTCAATGAAATTCGGGTGTGACAAGTTAAAGCCTCGGATGTTGAAGAGGCTCTTCTCAAAGATCCAGTCTACACAGACTAATAGATTCACTGGTGTACTTCTTTCCATATGATATAAAAAGGGAAAGTATGCCATTAGGGTAGCCGGTCCTCTTCTATTTTCTTTTCTAGAAATCCCTAGAGTGTGTGGTTGCAAGTGCCGGAACCTTAGTCCACAAAAACTCTACTTCAGAACTGAGTATAAATGTCTTCTGTTAATCGAGCAAACGCGCCTTCTGGTAAACAATGGGTACCAAATTTTCTACTCCCTCCTTCTCTTCCCTTTTCTATTATCTTCCTCGCGAACTTCAGCTAATCATTTGGTGTAAATCTCACCCATCTCGAATAGGTAATGGTCGTAGTACTTTTGCTCGAAAGCAACGTGCGAAAAGGATGGGGTGGTGTATGTATTGTCAAACACCTTTCTGTCCAGGTCTTGATCTACTATCCGATATGAGCCGGTATAACGTATATTATTGTCTGACACCAGCTCAGCAGGATAAACTTCGTCGTCGTCCCGTTGCTCCCACAGGTTGGGATTCGTCTTGAGGATATGACGTTAAAAGACTCAACTTGTTTATACTCGTGTCTTTTATTTTCACCTTTGCACTAAGTGTTTTGCACAAAGAGAGTCGTGATATGCAACATCGGATGGTCCCTCGTTCGCACGGGCAATGAATTTCACCAGGCCAACCCCAAATAGTTTTATATTTGATGATAGTTCGGGGCGGTTTGAGGCTATACCATATGTACTAAGGGTAATATTATTATTAAACCATTGCACATTGGTCAGGGATGGTACCGTCTTGAACCCTAGGCCCCCAAAACATAAAGGTTAAGCCGTAGTCTGGCTGGATTGGGTTTGCTCTAGAGCCGACATAACAGTTGCCTGATTTTACAGTAATGATTTTCTTCTTGAGATCCGGTGTTGTTGACACGTTCATCTCCCCTTGTACATTTGTATATAAAATTTGCAAATAAATAAAATTCTTGAAAAAAAAATAAATAAATAAAATAAAAATGGGGGGTTGCGTTATGTTTTTACAAGATTAAACCCCCCCAAATAAAAATAAAAAGGTTTGAATGTGATTTTGTCATTTTCCAGTGGATGGCATTTTTCATGACGATCGTTTTGATATCTCATTCATTCAATTTGGAGTTAAAACGAATCGAAATTCTACGTTTGAAATTTCAAACCATTTCGGGACATATGGGTAATTTCCGGTTTTACTATGGGCTTGGGCCAAAATTGGACCTAACCCAAAATCACGCGTCCGATCACAAAAACCCACACGCAGGGCATCCCACGCATCAGCCCCTCAGTTTTCTCCCACCCCCCCCCCCCCCCCCCAAATCCAGATCTTGGTCCCCCATAGAAATCCTTTCACAAGCGCCGCATCACATCCGATACTAAATTTGATCAAATAAGACGCTGACACTACAAAGACCAATTCATCCAATTTTTTTACACCAACATCCCCTCCTTCCGCACAACCAATATAGGCCCTCAAAAATCCAACTCGATCCCTCTATGGCTGGAAATCGGAGAATCACAGTTGAGAGAAAATTTTCAAATCTCTATAATTCCGGAATGTTTCATCTATTTTTCGATAGAGAAATTGCTAGTAGAGAGTGGGAATATGTTTTGCATCGAATTCCAGTTCATTATTCCGAAGATTTAGTGTTGAAGTTCTATAACAATGGGGGTTTTCGGGGGAATGAGTTTTGGATTACGGCGGATGGGTTGGAATGTGAACTCACGTTGGAATTGATATCGACAACGACGAATATTCCAATCAACTCCGATAGTGCGACACTGCTGATTTCAGAGTATCTGAATACAATGGAGTTGATGTTTGACATGCTTCTTAAGGGCGAATACAATGCTACCTCGAATTGCGTGTACCAGCACTCGCTCAGATGTAACCAACTAGCCGTTACTCAGTGGCTGGCTTACAACGTCATTGGAACTTCAAAAACGTCTGGCGTGAACAAGACATTCTTACACTTGCTGTGGATCCTCCAGGAGAAGAAGGATACGTTATGTATGGTCCATTTCTTGGGCCATGTTCTTACGCCTCATACAACCAGTCAGCTCCTCTTGTCGTACTTGTTACTTTCGGCTTTTATGCTTAACTTAGGGTTCCAAATCCGCTAGTCCTTTAACTCCAACAAGGTCTTTTGAAAATTTTACGATTTTCGAGACTTGTGTCATGGATCATTGGGACCCTATAGCAAGAGATGATATTGAGCGATAATAGCATACCTCCTCCTCCTCCTTCACCACCCAACTGTTTTAATGAGGATACCATCGCGAATCAGCACTCCCATGGAAGCTTTGAGACACATGAACACTAGCATGAGCAAGATGTTTCTTCGTCAGGAAGAGATGCTTACTTCCCAAAATGACTTCCAGCGAAGAAATGCGTATCGCCAAGGCCGTTTCCAGAGAATGATGATGGCAAATCAGCAGCAATTCCAAGATCAATCTCATAGATCTTTGGGCCACATTCCGGACCGGTCCAGTTGGAGTTAAATGTCGTGGCCGACAAAGTAGAAACCCTGGTTCATCTTCTGCTAACCCTGCGGATTCCTAGTAGTTGTTTATTTTCCTTGGTTTAGAAATGACTATGTCATTTATTTCCCTTATGCATTGCATTTTTATTTTTCTAGTGATAAAAAAATTATATATCGTTTGATTTCTCATAATTTTGTATCTCCAGACGGTTTGAATGAGAAATTGTTTATGATATGAAATTATTGTACTTCGTAATATATTAGTTGTTCCTTGATGCATTGGGCCTACTCTCAAAGCCCAACGGTTAAAACCCAATGGACTGATCCAAACGGTCAGATGCCCAACGGTCAGATTTCTAATAATAAATCCAACTCTCCTCTTCCACTTTCACTCATCACTTTCTCTCACTCTTCAAATACTCCTCTTCACAAATTCTCATTTTCTTCAACTTAATGAATCAACTCGAGCGATGGGAAAAGGAGCAACGCGAATAGGCCATCACAGTATTCGTGATAACAGTGTTTATCATTGTACTATTGTCGCTCATGCATAACATGATCCAGAATATCTAAATCTATGTAACCGACAACTCTCTTTCCTTCTATCATTTGGTATATTAGTATGGTGTGTTAAATAATTCTCACACATTTGTATGGTTTACGTATTAAATATTTGTGTGTATTAGTTGTATTTTTACCTAAAAAAAATCAACAACTAAGAAAACCATAACAAAAAATTACCATCCAAATCTCACTAAAATAATTCTATCTCTACTCATGGTGTTCAGAGAAGATCACGCACGCTACACGATACGCATAACACTTGTCACACACGCAGCTCGATTATTCTATCCATATTCTATTACTGAGGTATGATCATAAATTCTGAAATTATGGGTAGGTCTAACTGTGATGTGAAACCTTCCCCCATACTTTCTATCAGTTTAACATCTCATTAATTGTTTGTGGAAATCTGACATGAAAAGACTTACTATGGATACCCATTGTTGTTGTTCATAAAGGTAGGTGTCACAACAACACATTAGTCACTTGTGTTTTCATATATTAATTTTGGATTTAACTAAACTTGGAATCCTAATTGGTACAAACTCATAGATTGGCTATAAAATTTTTTTTTTCAGCCATTCTCTTTCAAGCATTCTTCCCTATACTTCCCTCCGTAATACTTCCAAATGGATCAACCAAGAAAAATAATGCTTGAGAAAGACTACCTGATTTTTTTTGAAGATGGCTGGTTTTCTCCTTATTTTGACACTGAAATTGTACGTCGAGGATGGACGTTTCTTCTATATCATTCAGCAGCTGGTTATTCCCGAGAATTGGTTATGATGTTCTACCAATTTAGCGGACCTGAAAATGGAAAATGTTATTTCAATGCCTATGGACGACGATTGGAATTGACTAGGGAAATTATCTCCGACATACTTCAAATCCCAATGAATACCCATGAGTTCCTTTTTCCAGAGTCATCATTTAATTCCGTCAAAACTTTACTATGAGCTACCGTATCTCATGGCGAAGTCGGAAATAGACATCACATTGTTCTTCAACGCTCTTTGAAACAGAATCAACGAGTTGTGCTCCACTGGTTGGGACACAATGTGGTAGGTACATCACACCAATCAGAAGTCACAAAGTCTCAACTTCACCTACTTTGGGTTTTGCAGACTCAAAGGGATGATTTTTGTCTAATCCAACACCTCTGGAACGCGATCACCAGGAAAACAAGAAGGTCAGCGCCTTTACCTACTTTAGTCATGCAAATTATGATACTTCGAG
The DNA here is from genome assembly GCF_015680905.1 of Coptis chinensis. Taxonomy (NCBI): domain Eukaryota; kingdom Viridiplantae; phylum Streptophyta; class Magnoliopsida; order Ranunculales; family Ranunculaceae; genus Coptis; species Coptis chinensis. The sequence continues at coordinate 5,033,700 of NC_141464.1, forward strand.
GACTAAGAAGCACATACCATTTTGATCACCAACAACAAAACCACACTATAGTCACCTAATTTTGCTCACGGTTCTCAGGTAATTTCTTTCTTTATCTATTGATACTTCGAGGACTAAGCATCATTTTGTTTGGGGGTGTTTTAAACCTGTATAAAAAATTAGGCAAATTGTAGCCTGTATATAGTTTTTATTTAATAATTGTACTTAGTGACAAAGTCTTGTTTCCTTTTCAATGATGAAAATTGTCTAGAAATCTCACATTAGTATTCGAATTAGGATTTGTTTTAAGAAACTTAAAATAATATGTATGCAATAGTTTATACATCTTTTCATGAACATTCATGCACTGAGTATCATTAATTGTACATAGCAGTAAGTTTCTGGTACCAACGGTTAGTTACTTAAACGATCAATCCTGTGAGAATCTAACCAAAAAGCCTTGATATGTGTGATATGTGAGTAATGACATAAAGGAGTAGTTTTTCCGATTAGAGAAAATCACACGTCTACTTACTTGATCACCACCCGAACCCTAGGCGAGAATTTAGGCTTTCTTTGGATCGACATAGCTAAAAATTCTTACCTATTACAAATTTTACCACTAGTCACTCCACTAAACCTTTCATCAAACCTTTCACTTCACCAAAAAAATTCCTTACCCATCTATTAAACCAAATAAAAGAACCTACTTAAGTGATGAGTATGAGAAATAGGATGAAGTGTGGAAGAATAAAGAGAAAGACTTGTCCCAAATAAAAGTCAGTTACTTGCTTCAGGAAAGAAAAATAGAATCATGTTCTTAAGAACAAGGTTGGAAAACTCAGTTAGAAGAAGGAAAGAAAACAAGGATTTCTCTAGTATAAATATCTTGAAGAACTTATTCTCTCATACTCGTCAATTTTGATTATCCATTTCCATTTTCTTGTACACCATCACCTAAGCCCCACAATACCTAATAAAGACCTCTAGCTCATTTAGGAGTAGGAAGGTGTGATAATAAGTAGTAGACATGATTGATCGACCTCGGCTCCTCTAACTGTCATTGAGATGTGAGGAAACGTGTGCCCACTGCACACTGGAGTTAACGAAACCTGAGTGGAAAATTTTTGAGTGAATTTGTGTTTCGACACAAACCTGTGAGAACCCATTTAGGTACGCTCTCCAAAGGATCCAGAAATGACCCTGCTAGTACATTTCAATGAAAAGTTCACTGCATGCATGATCATATGTAGATGTTTTAATTATTGAATGCATATTAACTTGAGTTTCAAAGAAATCAATCCTCGTTCCCTGCTAAGGAGATGTATGGATATATGAGATTAATTTAGGAAATGAGTTTTTGTCACTGAGTCGTTGTAGTATAAATGAAGTTTGTGAGTATCTTCTCTGGAAAACTTTCATGAGGCTATAACTCGTCCACTAGAGAATTCCTAGTGGTTTAAGGCCTTGTTGCATATGGTCAATGCAACTGCACTCTGCGAAACAAGAATTAGTTAGGAGTACACATTTTTTGCCACTAATCTGTTTTAATGTCTCTTCTTTGCTTGAGGACAAGCAAAGTGCTGTTTAGGTGTAGTGTGATAAGCACCCAAAACTATAATATTAAATCCCATTGAGACATATAAATTTTGTTAATTATGTGTTTAATAATCATAAAATAAGTATATTTTTGTACTTTTGCAGGTCTTTGCAATAAACATGAAAATATTAGTTAAACCTGCGTTAAAGCACGGGGAACGATGTATATATGAATTCTTCCAAATTAGCCATGTGAAGCCCAACAAATCCGCACAGAAGCATCAAACTTCTGAAGCTCCCACCTCTTGAACTAGGACTCCGAATGCGACAAGTGAGATGCTCAAACAATCAGGGCGATGAACTCTATGCATAGGCGGGAAGTTGTAAAACTTCCAAAAGACTGGACTGCCACTAGACTGCACGTGGACCCACTATGCGGGTCCGCAAGATTTGATTAGTCATCATACAAGTCAAGACAAAGGTGCAAATAATTGGTACAAAAGTGACACCTTGCATGTAGTTAATAAAGTTAGATGAGATTAGGTGTTAATAGTGAAAAAAGATAGGTGTCACTTTGTTGTGGATTGTGTGGTTAAGAAGGAAGTAAATGTGGTTTGGTGTTTCACGTGAGAGGAAATGAGATTTCTCTCAAATGAAGAAGAAAACAAAACAAGGGGGGACACTCCATTTACTCCTTTGACTTCTTTTCCTTTACCATGCATTATTTTAGTTCCTTAGTCTTAGTTTTTATTTTTAGTTTTTAGTTTTGGTATAAAGTTTGTAATAGTTTTAATGGAGGAAACCTTGTGTTCTTCTAATTAAAAATAAATCTAAATTCAAGTGAGTTTATATAGATAGTTTTTTTTTTTTTTTTTTTTGTTCTCTCTCTCTCTTTTTACATTCTACACTTGTCATCCTTTATCCCAAGGATCATGAGCTAACCTTCCCTTTATGGGGAGTTAATAATACTCATGTGAGGGAAAATCTTTGTTATTAGGTTTAGTAATTTGTTTATGAAGAACAACTAGACCTACATCCTATCCCAAATTGATAGTTAGTGTAGAGTCTAGTTAGGAATCAATGTGATGAGCTTAGAGATAAGTCATTGCTTTGGTTCTATATGCTAGCATGTATGATCTTAGAGACGAGTCATATATGTTAGGGATCAAGTTTTCTTTTATTAGGACTTGTCTAAGAGTTCTAGAAAGATTAAGATGCACTTACTAAACATCAAATAATAGAGGTTATTTTCACATGAGGAAAAATTAACTCTCCACTTTTATCTTAGTCCAATTTTATTCTTGTTTTAGTTGCATGTTACGTAACTTAAGGTTTTCAATTTTTGTGCATTAAAAGAAACCAAGTAGTTAGTATTAATATAATAACAGTTAAACTTACTCAATAGTTTCCTAAAAGAGTAAAATCAAGTTGTAAGTGGTCCTAGAATTTAGGTTGGTTTGAATCTCTACTCCAAGTTATATGAACACGAAGATCGTGAGTAAGAAAAAATATCTTTGTTTTCGCATTTTAGCCAAGGAAGAGATTCAAATCTCTAAGATATGCCAAAGGTGAATATCACCCTTTATTGTTATTGTTGTTGTTGTTGTTGTTGCCGAAGTAGTGATTGTTTTCTTTGGGTCCTCGCTTGTTGCTTATTGCGAGGACTTCGTTGCCCTTGCGCTGGGCCATCCATTCTTCGTACTTGATGTACTTGTCAATTCTATGGTATAGGTCGTCTAAGCGTTATGGCTTGTTGCGCATTAGAGATCATGCTATGTCGGAGTCGTCCAGGAGGGCGTTGGTGAATGCAGAAGTTGTAAAACTGTTCTTGAGACCTGGCTCCATTGATAGGAGTTCCTTCTTGAAATGTCCTAGGAAAGTACGGATCGTCTCGTCGTTGCTTGCTTAAGTTGAAACAAAGAGTCCAGGTCGGCTTGTTTCTTCCTGTTGTGGGAACTCCGCTGCGAACGTCTCAGCCAGCTTGTCGAAGTTGTTAATTGAATCGAGGGTGAGCGCATAGAACCAGTCTAGTGCTCTGTCCTTCAAGCTGGTTGGAAAGAGTTTGCACTTCAGGTAATCATAGTCTGGAGCAGCTGTAGGGTGCGAGGATATGGCTGAAATGAGAGACGTGCTGGCCTAGACATGAGCTACCATCGTACAGTGGGAACTTTGGTTGGATGAACTCTGAGGGAGGCTGCTTGTCCCTGATTTCAGTGGTGAATGGTGATGCCTTATATGAATGGAGCATCTTTTGAGGGATCTGGACTGCGCTAGCTTTGTCGTTCGACTTCTCCAACCTCTGGGTGAAGTCTTCTAGCCGTTGATTGGTGGTGGTGGTGAGGGTTGTGACTGCATTGTTCTCCACTGCGTCTGGAGTGCCGTTGTTGGTGTTGGAGGTGGCTTGGTCGCGCATAGTTTGGTTTTCCTATTGAAGGGCAACAAAGGAATCTTGGAGCGTCTTCATTTGATCTGTTAATGCTTGTAGTTGTGCTTCCATTGTGGTTTTCTGGCCAGCTTTGTGGGCTTGAGAAAAGTAGTGTGGTTAGTTTTCTTAAGGAAACGAACCGGCAGACGGTGCTAATGTAGAGGTTAGTATTTTGAGGTCAACGACCTGATGTTCTATTTGATAGGGAATGGGCACACTCTTACTTGGGACAAGAGTTGCCTACGTATCAAGTTTCTTGGGGTAAACTTGAATCAAGCCTTATCTAGTTTGTGAGGGAGTAATATTCACATCTAATGAATATCAGGCGTGTGTCCAGCATAAACAAAAATATCCTACCAACCTCATGTCCTCGTCATCCGAGGTCGCTTCATAAGCGACTCGCCTCATGTAGGTGATCTACTTCGGCTTGTACTACAAACAACGACACCATTGCCCGATCTAAAATGTTCGTCCTACGAGCTCGCTCCAGGGTGACATAGGTAGAATGGATGAACTCACGCAGAACGCTTCATCTCATGACATCATCCCTTGTCCAGATGCAATCATTACCAGGGCCATATTTACACAGCCCATTATTGCAAAATACGAACCACTGTAACCACTCCCCATCATTACAAAATTCTTACCAACTCTAGTCATACACGCATCCTTGATCTCAGCCACACATCTGTACTCATCAGGACACGTGTTGCACAGATCTACATGCTCAACAACTATAAATACCCCCTACATGAACTACGTCAGACCTGATTCTTCTCTCCCCTCATAATCGAGAGATAGATACGTAGGTAGTTCGCTCAACAACGAACTCGGTCTTTCCTCTTTCCAAATCCAATCTCCTCTCCTATCATATTTGTAAGGGATACTAAAACGCTCCTTTACATTGGCGCCGACTGTGGTCTCGATTTCTTGAGAAACCACTTTACATAAACAAAAATCCTCAAGCCCACGAAGCATGGCAAGCCTCAAAGCTCAAATCCACGCTTTGCAATGTACGATGGTAGCACATGTCTCGGTCAACACGTACCTCGATACATTCAGAGCCTTGCACTCTATAATGCAGTTATTATACTCTATGCATTTCCAAAATTACTACCGCATCTATGGTGTTAGCTCACATTTTTAACAGGTCAATCAAGCTCCAAACTAGGGGCTCGGAGCTAGCCACAGCTATCTCCAGAATGGGGATCATTATTGCCATCAAAACATGTTCGGTTATGTTATTATGCTCCATGCATCTCCAAAATTACTACTGTTAGTTCGTACTAACTCTTTGGTGCTAGCTTGCATCTTTTACAGGTCAATCCAGCTCCAAAGCTGGGGCTAACTATAGTCACGCCAATTCAAGGCTAGCTATCAACTATATCCCTAGAGGTCACCCAAGCTCCTGCTGACAAGACCCCAGAGGTCACCCCAGATCCTGTTGTCAAGACCCCAGAGGTTAATCAAAGCTCCAAAACTGGGGCTAACTATAGTCACGCCAATTTAAGGCTAGCTATCAACTGCATCCCCAGAAGTCGCCCCAGCTCCTATTGACAAGATCCCAGAGGTCACCCCAGATCCTGCTGTCAAGACCCCAGAGGTCAATCAAAGCTCCAAAACTGGGGCTAACTATAGTCATGCCAATTCAAGGCTAGCTATCAACTACATCCCGAGAGGTCGCCCCAGCTCCTGTTGTCAAGACCCTAGAGGTCTCCTTAGCTCCTGTTGACAAGACCACAGAGGTCGCCCCAGATCCTGTTGACAAGACCCCAGAGGTCAATCAAAGCTCCAAAACTGGGGTTACTTATAGTTAGGCCAATTCAAGGCTAGCTATCAACTGCGATCTCCAAATCAGGATGCTCATTAGAGCCGCCAGCTCACTAGCGCAGGAAGACTCACTAGGGTCCTGACGCCCACCTGGGTATAACACTATCTTGAGCTCATAGGCTCCATAGCCTCTCCAATTCTCACTAGTTAAGGACCTATAACTCTAGGATCAACTCAGTGAGAATGCTCTCTACGAGCAACACGCTCTCCATGAGCAACACGCTTTCTTAGGCTAACACGCTCTCTTGAGCTCATAGGTTCCATAGCCTCTCCAATTCTCATAAGTTGAAGACCTAAAACTCTAGGATCAACCTAGTGAGAACGCTCTCTACGAGCAACACACTCTCTGTGAGCAACACGCTTTCTTAAGCTACCATGCTCACTCGAGCTCATAGGCTTCTTAGCCTCTACAGTTCTTACTAGTTGATGACCTACACCTCTAGGCTCAACTCAACGAGCAACACGCTCTCCGTGAGCAACACGTTTTCTTAAGCTAACCCGCTCTCTGCGTGCAACACGCTCTCTTGAGCTCATAGGCTCCATAGCCTCTCCAATTCTCACTAGTTGAGGACCTATAACTCTAGGATTAATTCAGTGAGAACGCTCTCTACGAGCAACACGCTTTCCGTGAGCAACACACTTTCTTAAGCTACCACGCTCACTCGAGCTCATAGGCTTCTTAGCCTCTACAGTTTTTACTAGTTGACGACCTACACCTCTAGGCTCAACTTAGCGAGAACACACTACTAAAAAAAAGACATATTATGACGGTTGTTTTTTATCTATCTTGACGACTTTGCTAAAAACCGTCAAGATAGGTGTTTTAATAATATTTTTATGACGGCTATTGCAACATTATGTCGTGTATGACACAAGCGTCAAGAAAATATAATAAATTTATGACGGCTATTGCAATATTATATCGTGTATGACACAAGTGTCAAGAAAATATAATAATTTTATGATGGCTATTGCAATATTATGTCGTGTATGACACAAACGTCAAGAAAATATAACATGTTTATGACGGCAATTGCAATATTATGTCGTATATGACACAAGCGCCAAGAAAATATAATAATTTTATGACGGCTATTGCAATATTATGTCGTGTATGACACAAGTGTCAAGAAAATATAATATGTTTATGACGGCTATTTCAATATTATGTCGTGTATGGCCCAACCGTCAAGAAAATATGTTGATTTTTTTTTTCTGATAATTTAAATATATATTTTATGACAACTATTGCAACATTATGACATGTATGACTCGACACGAAAATATTATGATTTTATGATGGCCACCATAATAAACCGTTAACACCTTTCACGCTCTTGGACCATATTCAACCGTGAATAACTAGACAAAAGAAAAAGAAGAAAACCGAACATCATTAGAAAATGTGAACCTTCACGATTAAACAAACCTAGCACTGCCCCGAAAACTAAAGCGTCAAAAAGAGCCAATTCGTTTTTTTCCGATTCAAAATGTCGTGAAACAAAAGAAAAGGTTGAAATTTCAAACACCCAACCTCTCCCCTTATCAGTTTATACTCTTCAAACCTAATTCACCTCCTTCCTGTCCTGATAAGCTTTACAGTTTCGTCTCCTCCTTTTGCTCCTCTCTCAAAACTAAAGACTGACCATGTACTCTGAAATAAGTTAGCAAATTGACCAAGGAATCGAGAGATTCAGTCCACCAAACACAGCCGCTCTATTGCTCAAACCCAATTCCGTTTTTTTTCCCGATCAGTACCCACCCATTTTCATTTTCCTCACGAGTTTAGAAAATTTCATTATTCATACTAAGTGCATCCATCCGGTCGTTCATTTCCTTCATTTGCTCATTTACTTCTGGGAATTTTGAACTTGAATTGAAGACATCATAATATACCACTTGGGAACGAGGTGAAGGAGCGCAGAGAATGATCAAAGAGTGGGCACTTGAAAATGTTGAGGCCATTTTGCCCTTCACACAGCTTATAGATGGCCTACAGGTGTTGTTGCATCAAGACCCGGTGAATTCTTAGCAGGATGTGGAGCCTTCAAACCAAAAATTAGTGGTAAAGGAGGTCATGCAGCAATTCCTCATGACACTATTGATCCTGTCTTGGCAGCGTGGGTATCGATGAATTAGTTTACAGAATATTGTTTCAAGGGAGACAGACCCTTTGGATTCTCAGGTAATGTTAGTACTACATTCAAAGTATTTACTGGTTTACTGTTATGAAGCTAGACATCTATCTTGAAAGGATTTTATACAAGTCAAGAAAAAAATAACAGTTCTATTATTGTCTCATACTAATCTGTTGTGGGACGGTCTAGAGTGATTCCAGAATCATTGCAATGAACTTATTTGGTTATATTCCAACATCATAAATTCATGAATTATGATGTGCTATTAGAGTACAGCTAATTTCCTTAAAACATGCTTCTACTTGGTAATAAAAATTAGGCCAAAACGTACAGGCCAAAAATTAGTTGGACTGCACAAAAAATGTGCACAGTAAATCCACTATCTAGTGAGAGAAAGTATTATTAACCTTGGTCTCATTGCTCGTGTATTCGTGTCTTGTACTCTTATGTCTCTTGTAAATTGAGAATGCGCACATTGGTGCTGCATGGTTTAAGAACTTGAGGTGCATTTCACACTTTAGGTTTCTAAAACAATTACAGTACCTGCTGTGTGTACCATACATTTTCAGTCTAAAATGTACTCGAACCATGGACCGGATATGGGCCCAGCAGTGGACCAATCCAGTGGCTGTCCAAATAAACACTTTCGGATCGTTTGGTATTCGAATCCATCAAAGTTAAGAACAGGTCCAGGGCCCATCCGAGTGGCCCAGATCCATGGATCCAATCCGTTCGGATGATTCTGATCCAATAATCCGATCCGCGGAAGCTAAAAATCCTAGTGCAATCCGATAAGATCTTGCGCAAGGATAGAATGAAATCTTGGGGAATGATCCTATTTTAGATAGGATCATACTAGGATTCATCATCTCCGAGAATCCCTTTCTTGGCCGCCAAGGCAGGGGATTGCTATATATACGGAGGCTTTTGCATCCTCCAGAACTACGTTTTAAGAGACTTGATCCCGGATTCTTCACTGGGTACGTAGGCAACCAGAACGTTGGTGCAGTCTCACTTCCTCAAAAATCCCAATCCCCCATATCTTTCGAGCCTTCGGAAGCACCATCACATCGGGAGTGTCGGGTTAACGTTTTGCCCCGACACCTGCCACAGAGTCAATGTTGTTACCTTGGTGTGGGGAGGGGGGACTTGTGCATGACTAAGATTATAAAATAGGAAATGGGGAGAAACCTCTTTATATTGAGGAGATTTCTGGCATACCATATATTGCCTACATAGGAAGAGTTGTAATTTGATTTGTAGTTTCAATAGGTAGTAAAACTGGCGAAAGTATAATGTTTATTCCCTCAAGTTAACAGATTCTCTCCTTGATGTATAACCAATTAATGTTTACATATTTAGAGCATCGTGAAAATGCACCTTTCGCCTGTGTTATTTTTAGAGCTCCTTCCAAAATGGTTTTGAATGCAATCAACTACAAATTTTGTTGTTAACAATATTCCTCAACTATTTTTTACTTGCTTGTTCTTCATAATTTTCCCGTCTTCGGATGATGAAGGAATAACTTTAGGTACCTCTTGCAGGATCCAAAATTTCTTGAGAACTCGGAGACAAAGAAATTTGTTCTTGTTCATGGAGAAGGGTTTGGAGCATGGTGTTGGTATAAGACTGTTGCTCTGCTGGAGGAAGTAGGTCTGATTCCCACTGCCATAGATCTCTTGGGATCCGAGATCGATCGAACGGATATAGACAGTATATCAACCTTGGCTGATTACGCTAAACCCCTAATTGATTATTTACAGAACTTACCTGAAGAAGAAAAGGTGTGAGTGTGCTAGTGATGGTGTGATCCAAATTATTCTTTCATATATTTTGTCTCAAATCTTTTGGATAGTATTGTGATATCTGCAGTTCTTCCTCGAGGTTATTTTAGTTGGTCACAGTTGTGGAGGTGCAATCATCTCATATGCTTTGGAGTGTTGCCCAAAAAAGATTCAAAAAGCAGTTTTTGTGCATTGCTACAATGGTTTTGGATGGGCGTAGCCTTTTTGATGTGTTTGTGAAGAGGTATGTTACCTTTAATTTCTTATGTCATCATAATTAAAACCAAAATATGGTCGTGAAGATGATACACACATCTTTCTCTTAGCTTGCGTTTCACTAACTGGCGACTCCTACTTGTGCTTTAAGTTAGTAACTTAGTACAGTCAAATGTCAATCATATATCTTTAAACTAAGAAATAAAATTTACAAACCCCTACTCGACTTTTGATCACCAACTAGGACAGGCACTGTGGGACTCATACAATGATACAAGTAATGGCGGGTGGCCCAAAATTAACGATGTATCGGCTAGTATGTCTGTATGTGTAGTATCTATTGTCTTCCAAAACTTTCAGTCAACTTGGATGATGCACACTGGTAATAACATATTGCTCTAGGAGTTAAATGTAATTCCAAGCCATAACAAGTTTACCTGCAGATGAGATCAAGGGATTGAAATACTTAAACTCGTCATATTGTTAGGGGTCGGATCATACACATAAAACCAAACTCCTTAGTGCAGAAACAACTCACTCAAAAGAAGGTATTGGATCAGAAGGCAGCCTAAAGTTTTAAATATCATACGATATTTAATATATACTTCTAAAAAATTTGCAGCTGGGATTCTACTTTAAATTTTATCTTCTAGTGGGATTAAATTTACTTTGACGCACATCCTCCCCAAATTGTCGAAAATTTTATCGATTGTCTATGCATGCATGGTTTGTTCTAGTTACCAATGCTAATCAGTTCATTCATATTAGCCTGAAGTTTTTCCACTAGACATTTCAAATTATGGAGAACACAGATTCAACACCATCAATGCATCTCTCCATAGGTCTAATTTCTTACGTTTTTTTTTGGCTTGGTAATTTCTTACGTTCTTTCGTTTGCATATTAGGTAAAGGGTTATTTGTATATACAGATCAGATATCCTATAGTGGTGTACGTTTAGGGCTTAACCAACATGATTCTCTGTCATAGTAGCGTTGATTGTATCTCTTTCATTTAGTAGTTACATGATTATATTTTTAGTTTACTTAATTAAACAAACTAACACATTCTTCTTCATATTGTTTTTTAGGTTACAAGTGAGATAACATGGTAGCTTGATTAAGTTTGTTTGAGATGGATCGATTGATTAGCAATTTGTTGGATGGGTTATATAAATTGCATTATTGTTGGATTATGACTTGATTTTGAATCAAGTGTTTGAGTTATTTAATTTTTTTTCTTCGTGAATAAATTATGTAATATGAACAAGTTCTTGGAATGATTTATGTTGGTAATAAAAGTATGATTCTTGTTTTCGTAATGGACTTGAGTTGTCAAGGTGTATGAATGCATTGGGTTTATAGGAATTTCAAATTTACAAGAATTTCCAGATTTACAGGAAAAAAAAACGAAGAAGTTATGACGGCTTCCAAAGAATTGTCGTGTTACATGCCAATTCTTGACAGTTTTTAATGTTAATTTATTGACGCTTTTGTTTCTCATGGTGACGTTTAAATAAAAACAATCATAAAGAAAGTTTATTTCTTGACGCTTTTTTTAGTAAAACTATAACGGTTAAGTAAAACATGTCACGTAAAATGATCTAATTATGACGTTTATAAATGAATTTTTGGCATATTAAGTTCGAGCATTAATGTCAGCTTCTTCAGAACCGTCATCAAAATTATGACGCTTTTGGTTAACTTTTATGACGGGCTCTATAATGACGGTAGTTTTTTTAATGAAAAAAATGTCATTAAACCTGTTTCATGACGGCTAAAAGCCGTCATCACAAGTCATTTTTTTAGTAGTGACACTCTCCGCGAGCAATACACTTGCTTAAGCTAACACGCTCACTCGAGCTCATAGGCTTCTTAGCCTCTATAGTTCTTACTAGTTGACAACCTACACCTCTAGGCTCAACTCAGAGAGAATGCTCTCCGTGAGCAACACACTTTCTTAAGCTAACATGCTCACTCGAGCTCACAGGCTACATAGCCCATCACTTCTCGCTAATTGAGGACCTACACTTCTAGGATCAATTCAGTGCAGAACGCTCTTTAAGAACACCAGGCTTCCAGGGGCGACATTGCTCACTCGAGCAGAATGCTTCCATAAGCGCTAAAAGGTCTCTTGACCTACGCTCACTCGAGCAGAACACTTCCATAAGCGATAAAAGGTCCCTTGACCTACGCTCACTCAAGCAGAACGCTTCCATAAGCGCTAAAAGGGCCCTTCACCTACTAGAGCAGAACGCTTACATAAGCATTAAATGATCCTTGGGCCTACGCTTACTCAAGCATAACGCTTCCTTAAGCACTAAGGGTCCTAGACCTACGCTTACTAGAGCAGAACACTCTCAATGAGCCGAACGCAATCAAACTAAAACACTCTCATAAGTTCAAACGTTCTCAAGCACCAAACGCTTTTTTGAGCTCCAACAAACATCAGTTCGTCATACAACAAACATCTTCCTATGTAACATGGTTGGTATTTATGATCACGTCTGTTCGCCTCTTCACATATGCTAGCCACGTGCCACCGTTCTCTCTCATCATATCGCTTCTATGTACAGCACGACCTAATGAGAAAGGGCTGTGTGAGGGAGTAATATTCACATCTAATGAATATTAGGCGCGTGTCCAGCATAAACTGAAATATCCTACCGACCTCATGTCCTCATCATCCGAGCTCGTTTTATAAGCGACTTGCCTCATGTAGGTGATCTACTTCGGCTCGTACTACAAGCAACGACACCATCGCCCGATCTAAAATGTTCGTCCTACGAGCTCTCTCTAGAGTGACATAGGTCGAATGGACGAACTCACGCAAAACGCTTCATCTCATGACATCATCCCTTGTCCAGATGCAATCATTACCAGGGCCATACTTGCACAGCCCATTACCGCAAAATACAAACCACTGTAACCACTCCCCATCATTACAAAATTCCTACCAACTCTAGTCATACATGCATCCTTGATCTCAGCTACACATCTGTACTCATCAGTACACGTGCTGCACAGATCTACATGCTCAACAACTATAAATCCCCCCTACCTGAACTACGTCAGACCTAATTCTTCTCTCCCCTCAAAATCGAGAGATAGATACGTAGGCAGTTCGCTCAACAATGAACTTGGTCTTTCCTCTTTCCAAATCCAATCTCCTCTCCTATCATATTTGTAAGGGATAACTAAAACGCTCTTTTACATAGTTTATCTCTCTCTACTTATAAATGTTTGAGCTGACCTTCCTTATTTGCTCTAGGCTGTTGTTAAGTTAGATCCATATTTTATGCTATCTTTATGATTCGACATTACTCCTGATATTACAAAGTAAATGTCTCCTTGATTGATGCGTTGACTGAGCTCCAGGATTGCGCTAGATCATTTGCTTCCATGGTACGAGCTAGTGAAGTACGACCTGGTGTGTGGACACGTGTTCTGTAGTGTAGAATGATGGGTACTTACACTGGTCAACAACTTGTTTTGGCCCCATGGTCACATCTCTTTTCATCCTATTTTTGTATTCACTTAATTGTCATTAACTTTGAAAGGTGGCCTTAGGTCATAGACACAATCATTTCTTCATGGCCTCACATCGACTTTGCATACCATATAGTCCCATATGTTCCCTTTCAAGTGCCTCTAATTAGTTAGTACTTAGTACAACTAGTAGAGATTAAACCCTTTTTTTCTCCTCATGTGGGAACTAGTCAGTGGTGGAGCCAGGGGGGGCCCAGGGTACGCCCTGGCTCACCCTCAACTTTCGCAAACAAATTTTTTTTTTACTATTCACATTCACAAAACCAAAAACCATATAAAAAAAAAACTCAACAAAGAACAATGTAACTGTATCCGTGTAAAAAGTAAAGTACTAAGTGAACGATTAACTGCGTATTATCTGCGATAAAGTAAAGTACTAAAGTTATAAAGTACTAAAGTACTTGGGTTAACACTTAACAGTGTTGGCTTCGAAGTCTAACTTAAAACCCATAACCCATAACCGACAAAAGAGATAATGAAAAGCAGACACACAAACCGAAAACAAACAAAAACCGAAACCAAACAATTTAAACAAACAGCGAAACAAACCAGTTTGACTCATTATCAAAAATTTAAGCAAAACCCACAGGTACTCCACTTTTTCACTGTTTCACTTTTCTCTCTATTATTCTAATTAGCTATCCATAATTTCTAAAGTTTTATAGGTAAGCCTAATATTATTAAATTTTCTATCTTATTTTTTTATCTTTTCATATTAAGTTGATTCCTAAACCATGTTTTTTAATTTTTTTGTATTCTTTTTGTGAATTTATTAAACCACATATTTTTATTTTATTTTATTTTGTGAATATCATAATAACATTGGTAGTTTATTTTAATTTGTGCAATTTCAATTCAGTTGATTAATGGTTTATTTTAATTATTTAAACAGATATGTTAAAATATTTGATCAAAGGAAAGTTGTTGCCCACTCAACCTACTCAACCACCTAATAAAACAAATACTGTTGCCAGTGTTGGAGTAGGATCCTCCTCAAAGCGAAGTCACCAAGAAATTGAGGATGGTGGTGTTGAACAACCTACGTCAAAGCGGGTTCAACGTGAAAATCGTGAAGAACTTGACTTGTCTAGTCTTCAGGGAGACCCTGCACTGAGAAAAAAGATTTCAGATTATCATCCTAATGATCAAGACTTAGTGAGAAGAGCATATTTGCTTAGGGGTCCTTGCTTGTCTAATCATGCTTTTCCTCCAAGAACAAGAGGCAAGAGAATCCGACGCTTTCAGAAAGAGTGGTATGAGGAGTTTAGTTAGTTGGAATATAGTATTCATGAGAATGCCGCATTTTGTCTATATTGTTATCTCTTTAAACCTAATAAGGGGGCACAAGGAGGTGGGGATGTTTTTTCTCAGGGGGTTTACTAATTGGGAAAGAAAAACCAAATTAAAAGAGCACATTGGAGGACCAAATAGTGCTCATAATATTGCTTATAGGGCAGCACAAGCTTTGTTAAATCAAGAGCAGCATATCGAGACATTTCTTCACAGACAATCTGACCAAGTTCGAAGGGATTATCGAATACACCTAACTGCAATAACTGATTGCATTAGGTTTTTTTTAAGACAAGGTTTAGCTTTCCGTGGTCATGATGAATCAGATGAGTCGATCAATAAAGGTAATTTTCTTGAACTTATACGGTTTCTGAAAGATCATAATGAAGTCATTAAGAAAGTTCTTAATAATGCTTCTAAAAATCGGAAATTGACATCGCCTGATATCCAAAAAGATATTGTGAATTCGGCTGCTGTGGAAACTACAAATGCTATTCTAAAAGATTATGGAAATTCATTGTTTGCTATTTTAGTTGATGAAGCACGTGATATATCAATTAAGGAGCAAATGGCAGTTGTTTTGCATTATGTCGATAAGAAATGTTGCGTGATTGAGAGATTTTTGGAGTTGTGCATGTTAAGGAAACTAGTGCATTAACACTTGAAAAGGCAATCGATGAGTTGTTCTCCAAGCATGGGTTGAGCATATCTAGACTGCGTGGACAAGGGTATGATGGGGTCAGCAATATGCAAGGTGATTTGAATGGCCTAAAAGCACTTGTAATGAAGGAGAATGAGTCTGCATTTTATGTTCATTGTTTTGCCCATCAGCTTCAGTTATCCCTTGTAGCAGTTGCAAAGAACCATGAGTCAATCGCTAACCTTTTTAGTATTCTCTCTAATGTGGTAAATACTGTTGGAGCATCATGTAAGCGACGGTATATGTTGCACGATGCAATGAAGGCTAAAGTTGTTGCAGCGTTACAAAGTGGAGAAATTTCAAGTGGCAAAGGGTTGAATCAAGAGACTAGTCTTAAACGATCTGGTGACACTCGATGGGGCTCACACTATTATACACTTCTTGGCATGATAACCACTTATGGTTCAGTAGTTGATGTGTTTGATAATGTAGCGGAAAATGGTTCAAGCTCGGAACAAAGAGGTGAAGCTTACGAATTATTAGATTCAGTGCAGTCTTTTGAATTTATCTTCAATTTGCATTTGATGAAAGCGATACTAGGAATTAGCAATGATTTGTCAAAGGCTTTGCAGCGTGAAGACCAAGACATTGTCAATGTCATAGCTCTTGTTAAAATAACAAAGGTACGCTTACAGGCGATGAGACATGATGGGTGGGAAAGAGACTAGTCTTAAACGATCTGGTGACACTCGATGGGGCTCACACTATTATACACTTCTTGGCATGATAACCACTTATGGTTCAGTAGTTGATGTGTTTGATAATGTAGCGGAAAATGGTTCAAGCTCGTAACAAAGAGGTGAAGCTTACGAATTATTAGATTCAGTGCAGTCTTTTGAATTTATCTTCAATTTGCATTTGATGAAAGCGATACTAGGAATTAGCAATGATTTGTCAAAGGCTTTGCAGCCGTGAAGACCAAGACATTGTCAATGCCATGGCTCTTGTTAAAATAACAAAGGTAAACTTTACAGGTGATGAGACATGATGGGTGGGATAGTCTCCCCGACCAAGTTTTTCACTATGTGTCAAACATGATGTGGTTGTTCCAAATATGGAAGAGAGGTATATGGCTCGAGGGAGGTCTCGACGAAGAGCAGAAGGAAACACCAATTTACATTACTATCGTGTTGGATTATTCTATCACTGTATTGATTTGCAAATTCAAGAGTTAAACGACCGGTTTAATGAAGCAAACACATAATTACTTCTTTGTATGGCATGTATTGATCCTAGTGAATCGTTTGTTGCTTTCGATAAGCAAAAGTTGATCCATTTTGCTCGACTTTATCCTGATGATTTTTCAGAGATAGATTAGATGGAATTAGCGGATCAACTTGAGAATTATATAATTGATGTGTGTTCCGATACTAAGTTTGGTGAAGTAAATGGAATTAGCGGCCTAGCCAAAAAAATGGTTGAGACGAAGAAAGACATTGTGTACCTACTTGTTCATTTGTTGATTAAGTTGGCGCTGATTTTACCGGCCTGTTGCTACTGCCACTGTGGAGAGGGCATTTTCTGGTATGAATATCATAAAGAATCGTCTGCGCAATCGGATGGCGGATGAGTGGTTGAATGATTGTTTAATAACATACATTGAAAAAGAAGTTTTTGATAGCATTGATACCGAATTGATCTTACAACGCTTCTAGAAGATGAAGAAGGATGACGAAAAAGAAGGCCGCCGAGGACAACTATGAACAAGTACTTGTTTAGATTTGATTTTTTTTTTCTAATACATTAATATATATAATATATGTTTTTTTTTTTTTTTTTTTGTATGCTTGGTTTTTGTCTGGCTGGTTCACCCTCACTTACTTTCCTAGCTCCACCACTAGAACTAGTACCTTATCAGCTTATCTTATGTAGCAACAAAACTTCAAGTAACAACATGCATCTTTACAAATCAGCGTTCCTCATTTTGTGCATGCATTAGTCAAACCCAGCAAAGCTATATAGCATTATTATATGAATGGTGCATTCCTTTTCGATTTTCTTCTTTTCTCCTCCTTTTTTTGTTTGTTCCGTATAATTTGCTTCAGTACCCACGCACTGTGCTAAGAGATGAGCCTCCTGTACGATAACAACCATTGGACTAAGCTAAATCAGTCACAGATGATCAAAAAAGTAGAATGAACCAATTTCAGCTTGGTGTGCTATTTCCTCTTAAGATTTCTCCAAAATTTCTATGCATTCATCATCCAATGTGTACCTACCATAGTCTCTCATGATAGCCCTTCTTTTCGTGTGGGACTAAGCGGAATTTGCTTTCTTAATATTTCAATAGTACAGTCATATGGTTGTAATTAAACTTAGGGAAATCATTATGTACATTTCCAAAGGAAGATGCTTAAATGTTCATCCTACGAGAAATGTAGTCTGAAAGCATCCAAAGTAACTTGTTGAATTAATCTTTTGTTTCAACTTTATGGCAAAAACATTCTCCAGTCAACCTCATGTTCTTTCTATTAAAATTTCTTTTCTGTCAAATGGTTAGTTTATATATATACTCCTAAAATTAGTAGTTAATTAAACAAGTCGTATACATTATAATTGGTGTTTACACTTGAACTACAACATCCCTGAAGGCTGACCAAGTAATTAAAGTAAAATGTAAACATCACTGAAAAAAACAAAGCAGGTCTAGTGTAAGGCTATTTGATGACCGTGTGCTCTGCAAAAACATTCTCTTGTTCTCTCCTGGCACCTTTCTACTTCTCTTGTTCAGGATCTCAAGGAGGCCTGTGAAAAAGGGCATGCTTACCTTTTGTTATGGGGCCAGTGAATCATTAGGCCGGATTCAACTTAGATAAATGTTCTGGCCATTCTACCTACGTCTGGTTGTCGACACTTGACAGTTGACACACAATGTGCCGGGTTCCATTGATAATCAATTTGACAATACAATTATCAATAGTAGTTGCTTGGCATTTCATTGTTACGTTTCTGTTTCTTCAAGTTATTAGGTTATTTCCTATTGAATGTTATACTTTTAGAGAAAAACAGAAAATATCTCCCATGACATTTGATTGTTATATATGAATCGAATTTAAAAGAAATTTCAAGTTTCTATGATATAAGCATTAAGCAGTAGTTGTGTGGTCGCATTACGCAGCTCTTTTAGGATTAATGAATAAGTTCTCATGACATTTGTTTGGTAGAGCATCACGGGCCAGAGGCCAGGGCACCCACTAGCTTCACATAAGTTGGCCACTAAGAAGGAGCCCTCTGATATGTTGCAAGTTCTTAATGGTATTAGTCATATCTGCTAATCTACGGTTGGTTTTCATGTTCTTGTTCAAAAAATTTATTGTCCATAAATTTTCAGCCCCTGAATTATAACATGAGCATAGAGTGGCCTTCCTCAATATTCCACTTCCTTGAATCTTTGTATGATCGAGTGGCATCTGTTACTTCCAATATTTCACTCACACTGTGATATCTCAGTTTCAAGTTATGTTAGACAACAGTATGTAATATGATCAACACGTACTAGCTGTACAGTCGCCCAATACTGCCTTGTCTAAGCTCGAACTCCACTGTACGGTGTGTATTTCCTCTAAAGTTATTACATTCAGTGCGCGAAAAACAGTCCACAAAACTATAGTTCCCGATGATCTTGCTAAAATATTATAGGCATATGTAACACATGTATGCATGTCATACGACACGCGCATAGGGCTGTACAAAACGGATGACTAGTGCTTTTTTTTTTTTTTTTTCAAATTAATCATTTTTTTTTTATGGTGAAGGCCCATGAGGAATTCACGGGCTCTATAATTCATTTATTATTTAGAAATTGGTCTAAAAAACTATTACAAACTTCCAGTTCAATAGGAAACTCCCTATGCCATGCTCATTTAGCAAGTTTATGAGCATAAACATTACAAGTTCTGGGAGTAAATCTAAACAAAAGAGAATTGAAACTACTTGAAACAGAAGAAATATATAGCAGAGCTTGGTTTCAGGTCCAGGAGGATGCTTCCACTATGTCTCCATAAGCTTGGATTATAGTTTTGGCATCACCTTCCAAAATGGCTTCCTTCCAATGCTTCTGCATTGCAAACATTACTTGCTAACTTCTGGCTGCAAGAACTTCGCTTCACTAGGAGAAGTGGCTTTGACTTTGTCGACCGTTCCTCCAAAAAAAACCTTCACTATTCCCCGCCAACCACAGCTAAACAGGCATGAGAACTCTCTCTATTAAAACTAGCATCAAAGTTTAGTTTCACCCATCCAGGGGGTGGCTTTATCCAACTCAAATCAGAAGTAGTAGGATTAGTATCATCTTCCATGATATATGGTATATCATCTTCTTCAGGGAAAGCTAGATTCCAATCTTGATAAGTAGAATAAGCTTGATGCAAAACTGACTGTTGACTAGGCATAGCTCTTTGAAATCTTTTTTTGTTTCTGGCTTGCCATATAGCATCCAAGATGGCAAAGAAAAGCACAGAAGGATTAAAGAAACCTATATAAGTGGGTTTCTTTAAATTCATGCAGAAGGATAACTAGTTTATCACATTAAAATCTTCCACTTCAGTTCTAAGACCAAAGCTAGATAAAAATCATATTCCTCTAGACCATGAACACAAGAAGAAAAGCTGGTATAAACCCTCTGAAGTATTGTTACAAAAATAACACATGGGATCAATATTTAAGTGGTGAGCCACAAGGACTTCGCCCGTAGGAAGGATGTTATGAGAAGCCTTCCATATAAAATTCTGAACTCTCAAAGGGACTTTGAGTTTCCAAATCTGAGTATATATCTTGGGAAATCACTGGAAGAGGCGTTTGAAGCCTTATTCCTGATGGTGAGGGCGGTCTGATAGGCTGACTTCATTGTAAAATTGCCTTTTTTAGTGAATTGCCATATAAGGTCATCGAGGAAACTTGGACTTGCTTTAATGGATATGATGGCACTCTTTATAGGTGGAGGCAGACTTTCGAGAAGAGCTATATTCCAATCACTATCAGGGAGAAGGGCATCCCAAATAGTCACAATTGAATAATTAATGCTCTCTACCCAATGCTTCAGAGGCTTATACTTGTTAAATTGCATGTTAGTGGTGATGCTAGGAGAGTTGTGACATTGATATATTGAAAAAAACCAAGAATAAGAACAATAGAGAATAATAGAGATCGATTGATTGAGAGAGTTGGGTTGGAGAGATTGATTATGGTTAGAGAGTTATTGGTTATTGTTCTCTACCCAGAGTTACATATTTATACTAACCTAAAATATGATAATAGAAACTACTAGATATGGATGTCCACACTTATAGATAGAAACATGGGACTTTACATATATGATATATTCTAATACTCCCTCTCAAGCTGTAATGCCGCAAACTTGCAAATTATAGCTTCAATGGCAGAAAGAAAATATAAGAATATAACTCCCCCTTTCGTATAGAACTGCCTTTAGTTGAAGAACTCAAACAACTATTGAGACGAGACGTTCTGGAAAGTGAAACTGTCGATGTAGACAATGACCTAACCTGAATACTGAAGTTGTACCATAGGCACAAATTGGAAACAGAACACCTATGAGATGACTGCAACCTGATAGATGAATATAAATAGTATAGTGATGATATGACTGCAACCCGATAGATGTATCTAAATAGTGCGATTGATGATGTGGATCGCAACTTTGAGATTAATATTGAATAGTGCGATGATATTGTGAATGCAACTTGAGATGAATAGAAAGCTCGTGCTTTTCAGCTAAAAGAGCTCAACAAAAGATAGTAAAAGTCAATGAAACACCTGAGTATCCGGGCACCACCTGCGGCATAAAAGAAATCAAAACCTGAAAAGTTCTTTGAAGAATATGGAGAACTGGACTGAGATACGAGAGACAAAAAAATTTCAGACACATTACACCCAGCGTAAGGCTTAGGGGATCGAGCGTGCACACTTTCCACTAGAAACTGCGAGATTCAGCAAGATTGCGATAACTACGAGATAAAGAGATATAGAGATGAGCATTACGCACGCCTTTGGCGGCTCATACTCTAGAGGCGTGTACCTCTATATTGATTTCAAACGAGAGATTACAGAGACAGAGGGTGATAAAACATAAAAATGATAGTTTACCTACGAAATGAACGATAAAACTCAAAACATAAGTAAACTAAAACTTTTTATGTTGCCTATATTTATCAAAGTTGTCTACTCTCAATTCTATCGAAATAGAGTGGAGTAACAAATTCGTTCCACTCCTAGTTCTCTAGCATGGAATGATTTCATAGTTAACTAATCGGTCTTAAGTATAGTGAGAGGTTTACGAGGGGAATTCTATACTACGATGCAACTACCCACAAGATGCAACTAGTCGACTATTAGAACAACTATGGGAATGCTACGTCGATTCTATGATAAGGAGTTAGAGGGGGATTGATTCCACCTTAACTCGACTTAATCCTACTAACGACGAATCGTCGTAATCCGAATTGAACTGCTTCGCAGAACAATCTGGTTACTCCTAATCCCTAATTACACATGGCATTTCTACCAATTCATAACTAGCATGTGAACGATTACACCCATTCTCATGGTGAACTAATCATTTCTAGAGTGGAAAGGAAATTACGATGACTGATAAGAGCCCAAAACTGTAGTTTTAACCCCTTAATAATCATACTGTTAGACCAATTATGTGAATAATAAGTAAGAGTTAATACTGATTACGTGTTTTTATGCATTTCAGGCTTCAAAGTCCATTATGTGCAGAAATGTGCCACTTTAGCGAGATAAAGGAGCAAAAGTCAGTAGAACTTCCGAATGCCATATCTTTGGACTCAGACCTCGGAATTGGGCCTACCTTATGTCAAAACGACCGGCTCGGAAAGAGCTTTGCAATGGTCCAAGCCTTGACCCAATCAGAGGAGCAGAAGTGGACGAAAAGTCTGTTGAAGCCGAATCTAGCTGAAGAGGCCTTTTTGGACTGAAAGAATTGGGTTTTGGGCCTGATTCTCTGGCCCAAAACATGGCTCCAAGCCCATGCACGATTTTTTGGATCTGGATGTATAAAACAAAAGCTTGACTCATTGTTAATGGCAGTTAGGTTAGGTAGATAGTTAGACCTAGATTAGTTAGCCTCCATTAATTAGTTTTAGAACTTAGTTTAATTAGTTTCAATTCATTGTATTAGATTAAACCTTTGAATCTTGTTCTTCATTTGATTAGATCAATAAAGTAGTATTTTTTTATCAATTTCGATTTTTGTCATTTCCATTTCTAGATCTAATTTCAATTCTTGTTCTTATTTCATTTTAGTCATTAATTTAGATTTCATTATTGTTTAATTAAGTAAATTTCAATGCTTTATATTATGTTTAGTTTAGATTCAATGGGAAATGTTAGTTTGATGAATCAAGGCTAAAACCTCCATTAGAGGGGTTGATGAAGCCTTGATGAAGACTTAGTTGTTTAGTATAGAATTGGTTGTAGAATCTATTCCACTCTAGAAGGTCGTGTTTTGCCATGAGAATGGGTGGACGACCTCACATGCTAGTTAGTATCCGGTAGGAATGCCATGAACACTAGGGATTAGAACTCGAAATTCTCGCCGTAAGAACGTGAGAATTGAGATACAACATTCTACGCTAGGTTGTTAAGTTGGAGTCGAGGTGGATTCAATTCCCTTCAATCCTTTATCTAGATTCAAACAATCGTATTTCGTGAGCCATTAGGTTAACTTTAGTTTATATTTTATCTTGTTATTTATTATATCTAGTTATTTAAAATAACGCGTCTTGTTAGCATAACATTTAAGTAAAGCTCTCATTGACTTAAGACTGATTTCTTAGACTTAGAAGACAATCCATGCTAGGGAACTAGGAGTGGAGCGAACTTCTTACTCCACTTAGTGCAATTAATTTAATCGGTAGAAGCTTTGATAATTGAGATAGTAAAAGATTAGTTTTAGTTTACTTACGTTTTGAATTCAACGTTCATTTTGTAGGTAAACTATTCATTTTACAGTTATCAAATGGCGCCGCTGCCATCTTAGTTACACTTTAGCATTGTTTTCCTTGTAGAAGTAGTCATTTTTAAGTCCCATTAAACCCACCCACCCTTGTTTGTTTCATCTTGTGGTTGCCCATTTCAGCGTGACAAATTCGAGAAAATACACGGAGCGCCGCCCGCTAAAGGAGAGCGACCAGCTAAGTTCTTGGAATTTCGTCTACCACCGAAGGCCCGGCGCTTCATACCAAAGCGACCAATTCGGGCCAAACATCAGAATTCGAATTTACAATCGAATTCGACCAGCCCCATTTGGGCGCGACCAGCTAAAAACACCGTAATTTGACAATTACTGGGCGACCGCCACCCTATCGCGAGCCGCTGCGTGTTAAATTTTTCGGATTTCGGCGGTTTGATTCGAACTTTGATCTTTCATATTTTTCGGTGTTCTAACCTCGCTTCTATACACTCAACAAAGCGTAAACAAGACGCTATTCATAAGCGAAGCAAGGACGCAATCAGGTATTCCTTTCTTCCACACCTCGCATCTCCAGTTAGAGGTTTCTACTAGTATATCAGAATTGTTTGGAATGTTGCATGTTTAGTTAAGTTCGACTTAGTCTTGCATGAGATTAAGGTCCGGCCGAACAAAAACACCGAACGTAAATACACAACAACATCAACAATCAAATCTATCTAGTATACCACCCACTACACCTCTAACTACTATTTCACACACACACCACGATATAATGGGGAAGAAAGAGAGACTCCTCTCTCGGACTTCTACAAAGCCTTGAGCGATAGCCCCAAATCTTGCATCGTTCTAGCAGACCAGTGGGGATTTGAGAATCCCTCCAAATATTTTAATTTGTTACCCGTTTTTCATGGTTTAGACCATGAAAAACCTTATCGGCTACATCGCGTAGGATTGAATAAGTCCTAACAACATTCCACCATCCTACGGTTGGTAATTAACAAATTAAATTAAGGGTATTCCCTTTCACCTTAGCCGATAAAGGCGGCGTCTTGTTAACTTGCCCAAAGCTTAATTACGTGGACTTCGTGGGCTAAACTTGTTCACTTGTTTATGGAACATTTTTACCCACCCCTAAAGACGGATGAGATGCTTTCCAAGATTCATTTCTTTCGACAAAATCCTCATGAATCATTTTCGAGGCTTGGAATCGCTTCACCGATCTGCTTATAGAGTGTCCACACCATAACTTAGCGAAAGACACGTTAGTTCGTGCCTTTTCAAAGGACTTCTACACCACCATAAAGAAGTCCTTGACATAATGAATGGGGTAGTTTCTTAAGCAAAGGAGCCTCCGGAGGCTTATAAATTTTTAGAGGACCAAACTAAGCGAAAAATAATAATCGGGGTAGTGACGATTACTCCCGCTCGCTAGTCCTTCTTCAACAAGCAAGGTCACCGGTATG
This sequence comes from Coptis chinensis, assembly GCF_015680905.1. NCBI lineage: Eukaryota > Viridiplantae > Streptophyta > Magnoliopsida > Ranunculales > Ranunculaceae > Coptis > Coptis chinensis. Next base: position 5,058,567 of record NC_141464.1, read on the forward strand.
TTTGAAATTAAACACGATTCCGAGCTTAAAACTCTAATCGAATCACTCACTAAAAAGGTAGAGGCCATTTCTGTACAACAAAAGCCTATCCCCTGTCATGAATGTAAATTCAAACCCATGTAGTTTCGTTGAGTCCCTCGAGCATCCCGACTCCCATCGGCCCTATAGCCTATGAACAGGGCTTCTTCCATTAATAGTGAACCTAACCCCTTGGAGACAAAATCCCAACTCCGGTTGGAGAAATAACCAACAAGTCCCACCTCAAGGGTACAATAATCAATATGTTAGGCCAACGCACAGCTTTAACCAAGCTCCACTACGACAAGGATAGAGTCGGGGTAATTTTAATAATTATAACAACCAAGTGCAACCTCGACAAGGTCAAGCACAAGGTCAAGGTAATTATAATAATTATAATGCTAATAGAGGTATCATTCCGTAAATAATAATTATCGAAATCCACCAATAAATAATTCACGTGAAATAGTTCCAAATACACCACCCGTGACTACTACACCCACACAACCGGATCGCCTTTGACACCTTCATACAAGTGAGCCAAAACTTTTCCAAACCATGGCTCAATCTAACCAACAAATTTCTACAATCCGTTAATAATTTAACCCAACAGTTGGCTCAAGATAAAGCCCAAACCAAAGGTGTGTTGCCAGGTCACGCAATACCTAATCCTAAAACAACAAACACAGCCTTTGAGGTAACCGATAATACTAGTAATGAATATGAAAATGTAGGTGAGATAAATGCCATCACCACTCTCCGTTCTGGCAGAGTGGTTGATAACAAGGTAACTATGCCTATAGTTACCCCACCAGTAGCCCCTACACCTACTATTTTACTAGATACCAAATAGAAACTGAAGAGCCTACCACTGTAGAGGTACCAGTTACAACACAACCTAAGAAACAGAAAGCCACGGTTAAACATCCAGGTGATACCATTGCTAAATATAGACAGAAACCACCGTTTCCACAAAAATTAGCCATGTTAACTAGGGATACAAATTACGAGGAGATTAGGGACGTTTTTAAGAATCTAACTATAAACCTTCCCTTCCTCGAAGCTATTAAAAAGCTACCACATCATGCTAAGTTTCTTAAGGAATTGTGGTACTACTAGGCGTAAGACAAATATACCAAAAGACGCTTTTTAACGTAACAATTCCCAACCTTATCCGAAAATAATGGAATTGTTAAGTACAAGGACCACTCGGTCGATCTATCAGTATAATGCACCTTAGGAGATTCCTATCGACGACGCGTTATTAGACACGGGGGCTAGTGTTAACTTACTCCCATTTTATTTGTATAGACAAATAGGTCTAGACAAGATGCAACCCACTAAAATGACGTTGCAATTAGGTGATCGGTCTATTAAGTATCCTAAGGGTGTAGTCGAAAATGTGCCGGTAAAAGTTCGGGATTTCTACTATCCGCTGATTTTGTAGTCCTCGATACGAAGTCGCTAACGACTCTGTCGATCATTTTAGGGCGTCCTTCCCCGGCAACCGCCAATCGCTTCATTAATTGTCAGATGGTTCAATGTCCATGTCTTTTTGGCCATATTGCTATTGAAGTCAATGTTTTAAAAACAAGGACCACGATTACCCGATTAGCCTATAGAAGGAGAGGTAAGCATGATCGAGAGCTTCGGCCGAGATTATTTCAACAACACGCTCCCCGATAGTCATATGCCCAAAATTCTTTCCTTTGGAAAGTCGGACTCAAACATTTTCATCCCTACACTAGTCGATACACATATTATTGATGAGGACGGGATAGATGACTTTCTCAAAGATGTAGAGGACTACCATAGTAATGTGGATATGACCAATCTAGATGAGGAATTGATGAGTTTCTTCGGTAGGTGACGATTCACCCTATCAAGATCTACCTTGCCCTGACATCCACCTCGATTCCCCTCCTTCCACCCTTTCAAAGGAATCTCGAGTTTGCACTCGATCCTTTTGTTTCTCCTGTGCTTCATAATTTTTTAAATTCACCTAGTAAACAAATACTTCAGAAGACAAAAGTGTTTGACACCTTCATTTTCAGACTGGAGACAGTCCCTACCTACACTATGAATGAGTTTTGTGCTAAACCCACATCCTCATTTTTTCCATGTTTTCTTTCTACAACTTATCCATATCCACCATATTCTCCACAACCATTCACTTTTCCACACTTATTTACTAAAACACCCACTCATTCAAAAATTAAAAAGAAGGTGCATGATAGGTTACACAATAGGGTTATCCGACTTCGTTTTCATTCCACTAGGTCACGTCGTAGGAAATCTTGGTGCTTGATTGTGTTTGGATATGTTTTCTGTGATATTTATTTATGGAATGATCCACAACTATTTCTAGGTTGTTGATATATGATCAACTGCATGTTCATACATATATTTTAGATAAAGTCTCGAGTATCGACTATAAACGACTCAATTTACGTGTTTGGTGCACTTCCTTTCACTTTAATATATTGGTGAGTGCACCATTAAGGTAACCTGGCCCTCCCTATGGAGTGTGTGGTCTGAAATACCGGATCCTAAGTCCACGGTTCACATAGTTCACGTTTTCCACTCTTGCATGTTTTTCTCGGATTTTTGAGTCATGTTTCTCTATGGTGTGAATTATGTCTTTATTGCTTATTGTTTTTCCTTCTAAAAAAAAAATAATAAAAAATAATAAATAATAAAAAAAAATAATAAATAAATAATAATAAATAAATAAATAAATAATAAATAAATAAATAAATAAATAAATAAATAAAAAATAAAAATAAACATAGTAATCTAGGAAGTCTTGGGAATCTGACTTTAAAAGACCCACTGCTAAAAACAAATTTTCTAAGCTTCGTTGTAAAAATTTGTTTGGGGGTGGGGTGTTCGTGTTTTCGTACTAAAAGGTTTTATGTCCCATTAGAGTTGCTTAGGCCGTTTAATTGTATTACGATTCGGATTGACATAATCTATTAATTTAGAGTTCATTCGTTCGCGATAACTTACGCCATGCACGCGCCTTCGGCGTTTTCCACTATCTCGTATGTCACCTGAAGTCGGAATAGAGTGTTTTATGGATCATTGGATAGGAAATTCTCTCCCCGATCATTTCCATATCTCATTCGCAAAAAAATCGGACCCGGTAACGGCTGGAATTTTGAATTGAAGTTCGCGAAAAATCGAAAAAATCAAAATTTTGATTTTGGGCTCCAAACCGCATGACCAACCCCTTCACGACCTCCTGCCTTTCTTACCTTTTTAGCAACAGTTCATCGTTTTTTTTCCTCCATTCCGCCATTAACAAAGCTCCAAAACCTTAAACAAAATAAAAATTAAAAAGAAAATACAATAAACCCAATTCCCCAAAATCAAATCCCAACCCAAATCTTCTAAAAAACCAAACCACCACAACCCCCCCGATTTAAATCACTAAAACCACCGAAATTTACAAATTTTGGTGTCGCCACGCCACCACTCCACCACCACCACTTGTTCTTTCAGTCGGTCAAGTTAAACCACCACCACCACATCATATTTAAACCCCACTCCATTCCAAACACTAGATGGCTCAACAACGCCGAATTATACCGAGCAAGTTTTCATCGCTTAGACCACTTCACCGCTTTTACGGTGACGAAATGGCTAGTAGGGGCCGAGTAGTTTATGGTACTCGACCGAAGCCTTCTACCACGAAGACTTGGTCCGACGGTTCTACAACACCGGGGAGTTGGAGGGAGTAGGATTTTGTGTTGGTAAGGAAGAAGAGGGAAGGAGTTGACCATCGATCGTTGGTCGAGATTCTAGGCATTCCGCCTAGAATCCATCCGATGCCACTTTTTGGGGAGCCCCGGTTTTGAGGGTAGAGCCTTTGATGGGCGTGATCGTCATCAATGGGAGCTACAATACAAACTCCCATTGTGTACGCCAGGCATCCTCAGACCAAACCAAATTTCTACGGCTCGATGGATTGGTCGGAATGTCCTAGGGAAGGACAAGGTCATTGACATCGGGTCCGCCCTGCCTCCACATCTTATGGGTACTCGAGAGCGTAAGTACGATTTCTGTATCTTGGAGTTTTTGCCGAGCATGATTAGGGGGTCGAAAGTCTTTGGCACCTCTTCCCCGTGTTAATTACCAAGATCATGCTTGAAGATGAAAGCACTCCGCCCCGGGGATTTACATTACCCCGCACCGTAACCCGCGTGTCATATAGGAGTGTGTCCAACAACGCCGGATATTGCCCGCGGATAGAAAACGAGGATGAGATAGAGGAGGAGGATGAGGATGATTCGAGGAGGATGAGGAGGGGCGTGACTTGCTTTGATACGGATGCCTTCCGAGGTGTTGATTCGATGCGAACGCATGGCTATGCTTCATAGGGGCATCGTTCACTAAACACTATCTGTGCAGACCTCCGGACTCGACAGGCGACTATTCATCACAACCGAGATCCGCACCCGGAGAGAGGATGAGAGATGGGAACAGTGAGATGGAGGCCCGAGCCCGGTTTAGAGTGGACATGCTTGCACGCTTCCCACCTCATACACTCTCTTACGAGGACACAAACTACGAGGCATGGCGTCGTCGGCCGAAGGGCGACTGCTGCTGGACCTTCGGAAGCCCGGAGCCACCACTAGAGAGTGTGCCCTCCACCAAGTGGCGAGGTGTTTAGAAGTCCGAGGATTGATAGTGGTTGTTGTTTTATTTATTTTTTGTTGTTTTATTGTAATGTAACTTTTATTTTCGTATTTTGAATTTTGTAGGAAAGGTAACTCAATGAAAATTTTAATATAAGGGGTTATTTTCAAGTATGTGTGGTTGTTTCATATTGATCCCACCTTCCCAACTTGTTTGGGGTGGTTTTATCAATTCAAGCTTTATTTTTATATAACCACAGTGTTAGAATTTATTATGAGTAAGGTGAAAATATGGCCGTTTAGGCATATCTATGAGTGAGAATCATTGTAGGATGAAATCTAGATTAAATAGGTACATTCAATCATAAAATCAACCTAAAAGATAATCGGGTTTGAATTAGAATCAAGAAAATGAGTTGTTTTAGTTTTAGGGTTTGGAAATTTTAGGATTTCTAAACCGCCAATAAATACTTTTTTTTGCAACTTCCGATCCGTTTAGCAACTTAAAACCTATATAAACTTCATACATTCTACACTCACAACTCACACTACATCTAACTTCCATCACTCACCTTCACACCCGCTGATTCCCCGTTTAGGTCCTCTATTTTCAAGAATTGCAAAACTCCCCTCAGGGGCCAGAGGAGGCAAGCAGGGCCAAGGCTCTACACTTCCCGACAGAAATTTTGCTCGAGCGCCCCCGCTTCCAAGTCAAAAGCCAAACACCGGAATTCTAAAATACAAAGATGCTGACTTCTAATCTAGTTGAAGGCCAGCGCCTCCGCCCGGGACCGTAAAAATTCCGGTTTTCCGCGAGTTGTGCGGTTGTTTTTTTACAAATTGTTCCAGGCGTAGTTTTGAGATGACATCTCCTATAATAATACCGAACAGTCTTTCAAGATTTGTTCCAAAAGCACTACTTACGGTGCTTGGTTTCATGAGGTGATCACATACACGTTGGTCGGGAACCTCTTATGGTAAGCACCGGCCAACTTTATTCTCCAAAGACTTGCATCTTATTTTTATAATAACCGCATTTTTTGAGAGACCGGATGGAGTAATCGTATTCTCCATCAACATCATTTTATGAACCAATGGAAATTACCGTGTTCTTTGCTAGCATTTGTTCTCGATTCTAATTCCTTATTAGATTAAGCCCAGATGATCCATCCCTTCTACTCGTGGTGTTGTCTTTTACAACAATACATAGTCGACAACTATGTTAAAATATCAACTTTAAGATTGGTGGATCGCATTAATCACCCAAGAAATAAGGGCTGAACTTTATCAAGGATTGCAAGACTCTTTAAGTTCGGGGAAGTTCATTAGTGCGCATTGAGTTTTGAAACTTATTAAAAATTTAGTCAAATGGAAAACCTTACATTCATTTTTATGTTAAATTGAAGGCAATGTGGGGCGCAAAACAATTTTTTCCTGCAACTTTTAAAGGCTGTCCGTGACATGCATCGTCGATATCATGATGCTATGGCATTGGTTCAAAAGTATGGAAGACCAGATTTGTTTATCACAATGGCGTGCAATCCATTGTGGTGGTCGGAGTCGAAGATGAGTTGTTAAAAGGCCAGGTTCAAATGATCGACCGATTTGATAGTCGAGGATTTTCGGTACGTGCCTAGCTTCGAAGAGTTGAAAAATGATATATTAGTTAAAGGAATCCTTGGAAAAGTGGTTGCACATGTTCATGTAGTTGAATTCAAAAAGAAGGTTGCCTCATGCACATCCTTCTAATCCTTGATGGGGCCGACAAGTTAACAAGCTGCGGTCTTACGACAAAATTGTTAGAGCAGAAATTCCGGACCGACTATTGAGCGAGAACTATATGAGATTGTAGTTAAACACATGATTCATGGTTCATGCGATAATGTTAATCTAAGCGTATGCATGCGAGATCAAAAGTGTACAAAAATTTCCCAAAACAATTCATTCCGGCCCAACTAATCAAAGGCGATTCTTATGCTACATATATGGCGGGACAACAATGACTTTTGCAGCTGTTATTAAGAATCATGGTGCGGCATTATCGTGTTGATAATCGTTGGGTTGTTCCTTATAATCCATGGTTATTGAAAAATTACAATTGCCATATCAATGTTGAAATATGCTCAAGTATTAAAAAAGTGTCAAAATATTTTTACAAAGTATATTTACAAGGGTGAGACCGGTAGCGATGGAAGTGGCGTCGACAAATAAAAATGAACATGATGAAATAAAAGCAATATGTAGATGGCGTTGGATTTGCCTTAAAAAGCCCTTTGGAGAATCTTGAAAAATATATGCCCGTCGGTTTATTCTTTGCAATTACACTTGCAAAATATGCATGAAATAACCTATCAAGGTAACCGGTTTGCTTGAGGATGTTTTGGCTGATGATAGGAACTCTCGCCGCGATGTTAACAGATTTTTCCGGTGAATAGCATTGGCGTTGCTGCTAGACAATATCTTTATCATGAAATTCTTGAGCATTATGTGTGGGATAAGTCGACTAAGCATTGGCAATCAAGAAGCTGCCTGAGAATCGGGTCATTGGAAGACTATTTGCGATTTCCCACTATGGAAGGTGGCGATTTTACTTGAAATTTGCTGCTGAACCATGTTAGAGGACCAATATCATATGAACATATCAACTATTGGATCTAATATATAACCTACATTCAAAGAGCTCTTTGCTGAGGAGTTGGGGTTGCTTTCGAAAGAGGCGATGATGTTTGCCAATGTTTGCTTGAAGCATCAAGAATGCAGATGCCAAGTTCTCTATGGAAATTATTTGTTACAATTCTAGTTTATTGTAATCCTATCAGAGTACGTGATTTGTGGAATGAATTTAATAGCTGTATGGCCCAAGATTACGCCTTAGGGAGTTCTAACACAACCTATGTGACAAATCGTTTACTAAGCGAACTTAAGTTGTTGTTGGAGCAATATGGACAGACAATTTCATATTATGATTTACCTCAGATGAGTGCTGACAAAGTTGACCAAGATGATATATCAAGTTTGGTCACAGAGGAACTTTCTATTCCTGTTACTTCAGAAGATCTTTCTTCTATCAGTCAACTTAACCATGAACAGAAGATTGCTTTTGACCAGATTCTTAGTTCTGTGCAGCAGAGGAATGGTGGTGTGTACTTTGTTGATGGGCCTGGGGGGCTAGGTAAAATCTACTTATATAAGTCTATTTTAGCAAAACTCCGTAGCAACGGACAGATTGCTATTATGCGACTACATCGGGGGAATGTTGCTATCATGATGCCTGGAGGTTGTACAACCCACTTTAGATTCAAGATTCCAATTCCAATTACATCCACTTCCACTTGCAAAATAAGCAAAGCTGGCAGTTTAGGCAATTTGTTACGGCAGGCGAGCATACTGATATGGGATGAGGCTACCATGGCACATCGTTATGCGTTTGAAGCATTTGAGAAAACTTTGAGAGACATTACAAACGGTGATTTACCATTTGGAGGAAAGTTTTTGTAATGGGTGGAGATTTTCGCCAGTCTTTTGCCGGAGTTGTTTTCGTGGTTCAAGGGAACAAACTATTGATGCATGCATAACAAGTTCTCCACTTTGGGAGAAAGTTAATGTGTTATGTCTACAGGGAAAATATCACGGGCTAAAAGACGGACCGCCTTTGCAAGAGTTTACTCATGGCCATTGGCGATGGGATTCAGCCAATTATTTGTGAGGATGACATCATTGGTGCCAAAAGATATTGTCATTCCGTGGGAGAATGAGCATTCCGTCTTAAGCTTATAAATGAAATCTTTCGAGGATTAGATAAAAATTTGGTAACAAAGACTACATGATCGATAGGGCGATAGTAACTCCTAAGAATGATCTTTGTACAATTGTTGAATGATGAAATAATTGCCCGATTTCCGGTGAAGAAGTCACATATTACTCTTTTGATTCAGTTCAAAATGATTCTCGTGGTCTATATCAGCAAGAATACTTGAATTCAATCTGTCGGTGGTATACCTCCTCACAAATTGAAGCTAAAGTTGGGGCTCCGTTATCTTGTGAAATCTGAATCCTAAAATGGCCTATGTAATGGAACAAGACTAATATGTAGAGGATTCGACATGCATGTAATCGATGCAGAAATTGTGACTAGAAATTCCGTAGGTGATCGAGTTTTCTTGCCCGCATTCATTTGTGCCCTTCTCGGGATGCAAAGTTGCCATTTGAAATGACTAGGAAACAATTCCCTATCAAGTTAAGTTTTGCTCTTACAATAAACAAATCACAAGGTCAAACCATTCCACATGTTGGGGTCTATTTGTACGATCATGTTTTCTCTTACGCCAACTCTATGTTGCTTTATCAAGAGGAGTATCCAGACGACAACGAAAGTTTTAGTTAAAAAGGAACAATCAAGGGTCTTCACGGAACTTACACTAGAAATGTCGTCTACAAGCGACATTCTAGCTTCTTTGCAGTGTTTAGTTACAAGTAGTGTGTTTTACTATTGTTCACTTCAATATTAATTTTTAAAGCATTATATATTATTTTGTGTAAAATGCTTAATTTATATATGACCAAGTCTCATTATTATACAATATAAACTCAAAATCCATTTCCAAACATCCCTTCAATTTTTCATGTCTCGTTGCGTGATCTTTAACCCAACAAACAAAGGTTAACTATGTGTATTCATTGTTGTGTACAATTTAAACATTTTTTTTCCTCACGGTCTTCATATGATTTAAATCGTTTTTATTTAACTCAACGCTTTTATCCTTGCGGTTTATTATAAAAGTGATTCAAAAAAGTTAAGAGACTTTTCAGCACTTATCGACAATTGGAAATGGCTTACAAAGGATACTTTGTATAATGCATATGATGTGCTTCATGTCTGAATAGCTTAAGCGTAATAAACCGGCTACAATATAAAAAAGATTGTAAAAACTTTATCTTATAAGGTATGCACTATATTTTTTACTTGGACCGGTTTTAAAACTTTTCAAGTTTAGCTATCGGAGACCCATCATTCATAAACAGCACAGATCCTAATAAATTAAATTAAATTGATTGAGGGATGAGGTTGTTAAAATGATTACCCATACTTGATGGGTTGACTCTCTTATACTTAAAATAAAGTTATAAAATAATATACATTGGCGTCACGTTGACATAAAAAAAAAATGTAAATCTTATTCAATATAATTTACAAGCATACTAGAGCATGTAAATGTCGCAAGTAGATGTATTTAACTTAACTAAAGCTAGCGTGGGCAAGTAAATGTCAGCATGTAAAATATCAATTATTGTGACATACGATCATCTTAGCCCAAACCTATTCCACACTTCTATTATACCACACACGAATTGTGGGATGGTTAATTTTTTTCAATATAAAATTGGTCGGTCGCGTAGTGGCTATTAAATTATTATTCTTCTGGCGTACCTTATTATTGCCGGGGCCTTAAATTTGGGCTTCTTTTGTACATATTCAAATTTTGTTATCACCAAATGAGCATTGAGCAATAGTTAAACCAAGTTCTGAAATGCACTGAGCCGTTATACATTTAAATGTTTCTTTCCTCTTAGGTAAATTTTTTAATACGGTGTTTCATCTACGCTTGATAAGCATACTAGATTAGATTTAATTTAAAAAAAAATCAATAATATATAGTGACTATATATTTATTTTAAAACTATTATGGTCTTTTCCTTATTTAAAATATCAGAATAGGTATATAGATTAGATTACCTACCGTTGATCATGCACAAGCTTATATATCCTGTTTACTCATTCTTTTAAATTCTTTATAAAATTTAAAAATTAATAAACTAAAAAAAGAACATGTTCAATTGATAACCCAAATCTTATTCCTCAAACAAAATCTCATATTAAAAATATTCATTTTACCTTCTGTTCCACAGTAAATTATCATTTTCGTCACTAACCCACTTAATCATGCTATGCGGCCATAATAAAATTGTAGGGGAGCAAAGAAAAGTTTAAAATATTAAATTAATAAGTTGCATAGTTAGGTTGAGATTGAACAACTCTTACCCGCCCATTGTTATCACAGGCGGGACTTAAGTTTACATATATGCAATATATATCTAAACCTTGACGCTGACAGAAAAACGTTGTTGAATAGTTTGCACAGTGTAAAGAGACATCACTGTCCGTCTCACATGAAACTATTGTTCTCTTTGTCAAACGAATTTATCGTCATCCATATTTATTATAAACACTTGATAAATGATGCCCCCTGCTCAATCATGGTTATAGGCAATGATAAGGGAAACAAAACAAAGTTAAAACTATAAAATTAGTCGGTAGCATAGTAAAGTATGGGTCATATGACTCTGAACTACACATTGTTATCACTGGGGACTTAAATCTACATAGTTATAGTACATATTTGTCTATTTGGGATCGACTACCAAAAAAATGTTAAAAAAAGTGACCACAATGTCAACAAACGCCCGTGTTCATGACACATCAAATAATGTTCTTCTATATCACACGAAATTATTGTCGACCAAATATACCATCCAGAATTAATACAATCCAACCTTGCTAAATCATGCCAAAAGACAATGATAAGATGGTAGGAGACGGAAAAAAATGTTGAATAAACCAAATTGGTCGGTCGCATCGTGATGGTGGGGTCGAATTACTTTGAGCCACCCATTGTTATCACGGGCGAGATCTAAATTTACATATCTACAACACATATTTAGATGTTGATGTAATTTGAGAATAAATTTATTATTAAAAAAATATTAGCATTTCTTCGCTCACAACCCCACTCAACCATGATTAGAGTCAATAATTAGGGAGACAAAAAAAAAAGTTAAAAAAATATAAAATTAGTTGATTGCATCATAAGGAGGAGGACCGAGCAGGTATGAGCGCACATTCTTAGGACAGGCAGGCCTTAACTTTACATAACTGCAGCACACGTCTATATTTTACGGTTGGCAACAAAAAAGGTGTTGAAAAGTTGCCACCATGTCAAGGGCCATCAGTGTCCATCACTCATTAAATAATGTTTCCCTGTACGACACCAAATTATTGTTTATTAAATATACCATGTACAATTGACACAACAGAACCACACTCATTCAAGGTAAGAGACAATAATAATACTATTGAGGAACAAAACAAAAGCTAAAAAAACAAATTGGTTGGTTGCATATTAAGGTTGGTATCGATCAGCTCTGGACCGCCGATTATTATGACCAGCGAGACTTAAATTTACATATCTCCAATACATATTTAAATCTTAATGTAAGTAACCAACAAATTCATTAGGCAATGATAAGGAGAACAAAACAAAGCTAAAACTACAAAATTAGTCGGTAGCATAGTAAGGGCGGGGTCGTACAGTTCTGAACGGGGGCCTTAAATCTACATATCTACAGTACATATTTGTCTATTTGGGTTCAACTACAAAAAAAAAGTTAAAAAAAATGGCCACAATGTGAACAGACGTCCGTGTTCGTGACACATTAAATAATGTTCTTCTATATCACACGAAATTATTGTTGACCAAATATACCATCCAGAATTGATACAATCCAAACCCGCTCAATCATCCCAAAAGACAATGATAAGATAGTAGGAGAGGAAAAAAAATGTTGAATAAACCAAATTGGTCGGTCGCATCATGATGGTGGGGTCGAATAACTCTGAGCCGCCCATTGTTATCACGGGCGAGATCTAAATTTACATATCTACAACACATATTTAGATATTGATGTAACTTGAGAATAAATTTATTATTTAAAAAAGGGTTAGTTAGACTTACCCCTCCCATTACTAGTTGCAATTAGTGTTACCCCCCGTTTTCAAAAATATTAGTGATACCCCCCCAATTGCAAGATCCAACGGTTAAGAGATGACTAATTAAAAGTCTAACTAACCCTTTAAAAAAACATTAGCACTTCGTAGCTCACAACCCCACTCAACCATGATTAGAGTCAATAATTAGGGAAACAAAAAAAAGTTATTGTCGACCAAATATACCATCCAGAATTGATACAATCCAAACCCGCTAAATCATGCCAAAAGACAATGATAAGATGGTAGGAGAGGGGAAAAAATGTTGAATAAACCAAATTGGTCGGTCGCATCGTGATGGTGGGGTCGAATAACTCTGAGCCGCCCATTGTTATCACGGGCGATATCTAAATTTACAAATCTACAATACATATTTAGATGTTAATGTAACTTGAGAATAAATTTATTATTAAAAAAAACATTAGCACTTCGTAGCTCACAACCCCACTCAACCATGATTAGAGTAAAAAATTAGGGATTTTTTTTTTTAAATATAAAATTAGTTGATTGCATCGTATGAACAGGACCGAGGAGGTATTAGCCACACATTCTTAGATGGGCATGTCTTAACTTTACGTAACTGCAGAACACATCTATATTTTGCGGTTGGCAACAAAAAAGGTGTTGAAAAGTTGCCACCATGTCAAGGGCCATTAGTATCCATCACACATTAAATAATGTTTTCTTGTACGACACCAAATTATTGTTGATCAAATATACCATATACAATTGACACAACAGGATCCCACTTATTCAAGGTAAGCTACAATAATAATATTGTTGAGGAACAAAACAAAAGCTAAAAAACAAATTGGTTGGTTGCATATTAAGGTTGGTATCGATCAGCTCTGGACTGCACGTTATTATGACGAGCGAGACTTAAATTTACATATCTGCAACACATATTTAAATCTTAACGAAACAAACCAACAAATTCATTATTAAAAAAAACATATACTTTGTCGTTTTAGAATTAATAATCAGCTAAGTTGTATTATGTTGACATCCAGACTATATTACCTTACTTTGTTGCGGCATCAAACTTATATAATCTGTCAACTCTCTCTTTAAAGTTCTTATTAGTTCATTAAAGTTATACCTTCTCTTATAGGGAAAAAAAACTTCCATTCCACTTCAGAAAACTTATTCAACAGCCTACCATAATCAAATGGCATCACAAGCTTGTCAATTCCTTGCTAATCTCCGTACATGTACATACAAGTGGAAAGTTAAAGTTCGTGTAACAAGAATGTGGGAGTCATGTCATTGGAATAACAACGACGTTATAAGCCGAGACTTTTTACTATTGGATTCCCAGGTAATGGGTCACGTTAGTTTTTAGCTATTTTAAAAAAAAATAAATTTTGTTTTCTTTATACACAGGGAACTCACGTACATGCAAAATTGGAATCGGAAAACTTTAGAGAATTTGATAAATTTGCAAAAGGAAATGTGATAGAAGCAGGCCAAATCTACCTTATTGAAAGATTTGATGTGATGTTAGCAACAACCTATCGTCCGGTAGTTCATCCATTTGTGATTCATTTGAAGCCAGAAACATTAATAGAATCAATGGATGAAGACGAGACTGAAATAGCAAAGCACAAATTCAATTTCATTGACTTCAAAAACCTTCAAGAAAGATCTAAACGGAAAACTCTTTTATCAGGTTATATATTAAAACTTTCGACTTAAATATTTCTTCTAATTTATAATTTCACATTAGATTAATCAGTCTTTTCACTTGAAAAGCTACATGACAGAAATTCTAATGTTTTGTTTATGTCAACACGTAGATGTTATTGGTGTCTTGAAAAGAGTTGGCAACCGTAAAGAAAAATCAGGATTAAATTTACAAGAGATCATAATCATGGATAAGAAGTGAGTTAAACATTGATATCTTTAGTTAACAAATCAAACATATTGTTGTAACTCAATGAAGTCTACCCAACTTTTAGCGGAAATAACAATTGCTTTGTGGGGTGAATATCGGCAAATCAATTCCAGAAGACATTATAACAAAACATAATGTTATCATTATAGCCACTTTCTTTGAATGCAAAAGATTATCAAGGTACATATACATTTATATCGTTGACAATTTATGTTGGTATCAAATATCAATTAATATCAAATTTATATTCCACCTGAAATTCTATCCATTAAAAAAAGGTTTTAATACAGTTTTTATTGTAGGCAAAATTACACTTTCATCTCTTAGCGGGACAAAAATCTATCTGGAAATTGATGTTGTTCTTTGAATACAAACGGGACAAATTATATATATATATATATATATATATATATATATATATATATATATATATATATATATATATATATATATATATATATATATATATATATATTTTTTAGTAAAAAAATTAACATCGACTATATTCGTTAACACTATAAATATATTTGTTACATTGGGTTCAATTTTCTTTTACTAAATTGCTATGCGTATTTATGTAACTGCAATTCATTAACATTTTTCCTATTCCCATTATGATCCACGTTTTTTATTTCTTGGGTACATACTAGCTTCGAGATACATACATTTCCGTAGAGGTTGAGGGTTCTCTGAAAAATTTCGAAGAAGAACTACTTAGAAATAGAAGAATTACCATAGTTAAATTAAAGGAGCTTGGAAGAGATGAAGCACAACACGGATCAAGCTATACCTGCTCTGCCATAGTAGACAAGGTATACAGTGTTAATTGGTTCTACAATTGCTGCAGACGTTGTAAGATAACTATCCCACAAATTGACTTTGAGAAACCTTGTACCATGTGTAAGGTGGACACAGAAAAAAGGTTGGTAAAATTAAACTAACGTATTTAACCTGTTTTTCCTTAAAGTATTCAACTCCCTCATTTACCACATTCTAATTTCAAAGTAGGTATAAACTTCGAATGTGTGTGAATGATTTCTCCGATATCACCACTTTTGTCGCTTTCAACAAGCATGCCGAAGCCTTGCTTATGAAGTCGGTCGAAGAATTAGACATAATCCAAAAGGTAAGTTACTTCACAATTCATTAATACATCTTTTGAATATAAGTTGAAACATTTCTTATACAAAATACAGAAAAATGGTCCGGATGCAGTTTCCAAAGAACTCCAAAAAATTGAAGGAAGATCTTTCATCTTCCAAGTTCAAATCAACGGCTTCAGTGCCAAGGAAACTTTTGAATCATTTACCATCGACAAAGTTTACCCTGAAGAAACAGACTTAGATAGTCAAGTGGTTGGCAAGGTGAAGTTATGCTTTTATTTATTTATTTTTTATTTTTTCCCTTCCAAAAAAATTTATGTAAATGCTTTAACAATTATACATTTTTAACTAACATAGGGTAATGAGCTCACAATTGGTGAAATGGTTCGCAAAGATGTTTTAGCCAAGGAAAACAACGCTGAAATACAACCATCCAAAAAAAAAAAAAAAAAAATCAAAAGAACATAATACTAGGTAAATGAACAACGCACACATTTGTGTGGCATTATTTAAATATTCATTTCCTTTATTTGCTACCTAGGAAATATAACAACGTTAATTGTTTTTGTTCTACAATGCAGGAGACATCCATGTATGAAGAGTTAACTGTGTTACATCTCTATCTTTAATTTTTCAAAAGTCAACTGCAAAATAGAAAACGAGATGCTACGACGCCTACTCCATCCCACGCTAGGTCCATCTAATAAATGTTGTTGATTTGACTCTGTTCAAGTCATGTGGCTCGGAGTGTTATAATAATATTTATGTACATATGTCTATTTTTAAATAATTTGCTACTTGAAGCAAATCTAGCAACCTTTCCACTTGAGCTTTCTATCAATAAAATATACTTATCAAAATATTATAAAAAATATAAATGATCTATATTATGCCTCCATCCGATCCTTTTTTTGTTCCATTTCAAATTCTTACTTGCAACCATATTCCAATATTTCAAAATCTTCGTGATTCTACGGATTTTAAAAAACAAAATTACGAAACTTATTCCATTATATTACAAGAACATTATGAAATTTAGATTTATTGACACACTATCTGTAATTACTTAATTTCACAAAGCTCGAAATATTAGGTGGCATTTCAAAGCGGTTTCTCAAAATAACTAACTAACTACTTTACGACCAAAATGCATGGTAACTATCTTTGTAATAGTATTACACTTTGTGGGTGTACATATTATGCGATATCATCTTCATGTCTGCTTGCTTCTCCCCGATTATAACACTATATACTATTTTATTTTCTCAACAAAACATATATAAAATATATATATATATATTATATATATAGTTATTAAATCTTGATACACTGTTTAAAAGTTGGCTTATGACAAATCATGTTTTGAGAATTAACATGTATTTTTTTTTTTTTTTTTCAATATTTTTTAATAGAGATGTTTTAAATTCCTCCCAAGCATCCCTTGACTTCCTCAAGAATCATCCCTTCGACTTTAAAAGTTGACTTTCCCGCTTGATTAAGTTAAAGAAAACTACTTGGATGGTAATTCCTATCTTATTATTGCAAACTTTATTTTTTTTTTTAAATTTAAAAGGATGCAAAATTTTAACCAATAAAAAAAAAACAAAAATTATAGTTTAGTCTTGACTTAGCATACAATGAGGTCCATTTGTTGGTGAGAAAAAACCACGCATTAAAAAAAAGTAATTTTGATTATTTAACAAGTGTAATTCATAATATAGAAAATATCAATTGAAAAAAAAAAATGTCCATTTATCAACAAGTTGAAAAAAACAAAATTGGTAACTTATCGATTAAGCATATAAAAAAAAAGTCAGAAACAACTCGCATTATGCCTACCATACTTCAATATTATAAAATAACACAATATATATATATATATATATATATATATATATATATATATATATATATATATATATATATATAAAAAAAAAAACATATATATCAATATATGTATACCAACTACGAACATAATTTTAAACAATATTTTCCATTTGCAATCAGTGGGGCCAAGCCTTAAGGAGCCTCCCACATATCCTCCCTGTTCAACTGCAATCGTACTATTTTCTCTTCTAAACTACATATCGTTGTCTCCAACATGTCAATCTGTTCTTCATTTCGCTGGCGATTTCCATCGGACCATCGGAAATCAAACTCTTGGGCCTCTATCAGATCCTTCAGAGTCATCTGATCTTCCTCTAGCTCCTCAAAACGCAAATGATACTGAGTAAGAACTCTTTCTATCTGAACTATATGTTGCTTTGTCTCTTCCAAACCGGTGACTGCACCCTTCTGTGTTGCTGCTCCCTCAGTTTCTTTCTTAACACTGCTGACAACATGGGTTCCAATATCCAGCCTTTCATCGTCAGCTACTAAACTAACAATCCGACCACTCTGTACGTCTAAATATTCTTGATACTGACGTGCCACATTATCAAGAAGTAATTGAACCTATATAAAACATTTGACTTTATAAATCTAACAAAAAAATAACTAAATAAAATTAAAAAAAAAAAAGCCTTACAGAAGTTAATCCATTTTGAACATTTGTAATTCGCAAAATGACATCATCATTGTTTCCTTCCCGAACAGCCCCATCTCTAGAACTAAGTGACGACCATTCCTGACTTTTGTTTGGTTCTGAGACACTTGTACTGCTTAGACAATCCCGGCCGGTAGCATGGACACGTTTAACGTGTGTTAAAGACTCTTCCATAGCCTTGCGCTTCATATGCTCCTCAGCAGCTTCACCCTTGCCTTCTCCCATAAAAAAAAAAAAGCAAAGCCATCAAACAATTATATAGCAGTTTAATGTCTCTTTCTCCCTTTGTCTCTTCCAACTTTTTTTTAAACGTTTTTTCCTACTGAGGGTTATTTTAAACATATTTTAAAAATCTTATGTATAAAAGTCATGGTATAACTCTTAAACTTGACAATTAACATGCCTAACATAAAATAGCCCAACATAGCCTATTTAAAGAAGAAGCAATAAAAAAAAATACACTTTGAACTATAGTTTTTTTCCATATCTCCTGCTCCTAACCTCTTACACATCCTTCAACTCAGGCCCTTTCTCTCTTTTTCATATTATAATCGGTTAAAGAACTCTTTAACATTTTATTTTTCGTATATACCCTTCCATTACCTTAACGTAACCATCGGCCCCATTATATGTTTTTCTTTTGCCCTTCTTATTTGGCTCCTTCTTAGTCATCTTTGTGAAACAGTATTTCATCATATATAGTAATAAGAAATGTTTAAACAAAAAAAAATTATATATATTAGAAAAAACAAAAGAAAAACAATCACCAGCTGTTAAAGACCAAGAAGAGAATATATGTATGTCTAAGGAAACTCACAAGTTTCTTAAAGAATCTGTGTGTTTTTAAAATAAAAGCAAAAGGCAGAGAAAAACATAATTTTTAAAATAAATTAAATGAAAAATCTACAAAACCACTATATATACTCCATTACATATCATTAAGTTGAGCAGTTCTCTTTTACAAACCAATTGACCCAATAGAATGGGTACAACAAAGGAACTACAGTTACTTAGAATATTGAATAACACCCAACTCCCAAAACATTTAATTAGATAAGGCCCACCACTGTTACACATAATATCTGCTGACACATTTTCAAACCCGAGTTCCAATGTTGTCTGCCACATTAAAAAAAAAAAAAAAAACATACAGAAATCATTGCGATGGGCTCGAGGATTACATCATTGTCAGAGTGAACCCTATTCGCAAAATAGTCAAAAATGATCCTACATTAATTATAAATAAAAAAATTACGTATAGGTCCCATCAATTACAATTCCTTTTAACATACATCTTACTATACTGTAATTTTAAAAAATATAAAACCTGTATTAAGACATACAAGTATGGACATGTGATTACTTTTAAAAGACAATACAAGCTCCACTATAAAATTTACCAAACATCATTTCATCATCATAAGAGCTATTCATTGTACTAAAAAAAGTATTTTTTTTTTCTTTATAAAAGATGCATGAAGTATTTGATAACTTTAGAGTCCTTCCATTTATGCAAACAAAAATAAATTGTCCATAAATCCAAAGCAAACTGCTGTGAGTTATAAAGAGTGTATGAAAATTCATGCTACTTCAATTCGTAAATATGCTAATGATGTTTGTTGCCTATATATACATATGACTTCACTTAGTACAACTGTTCTAAATGAAAAGGTACTAATTTGTTTATATATATCACCAACTGTTAAAGACAAAGAAGGGAATATTTATATGTTTAAAGAAACTTGCAAGGTTCTTAAAGAATCTTTGTGGTTTTTAAAGTAAAAGAAAAAAAAAAACACAATTTTTTAAATAAATAAAATGAAACTCTAGAAAACAACTATATATACTCCATCGCATATGATTAGGTTGAGCAGTTCACCTTTGCAAACCAATTGGCCCAATTAAATGGGTTCAATAACGGCATTACAGTTACTATGACCACTTTGTAAGGCCCAACTTCCAAAACATTGATGAGATAATGCCCACTTCTGTTACCCATAATATCTTCTGACACTTTTTCAAACCCGAGTTCCAAAGTTGTCTGCCACATTAAAAAAAAATAAAAAACATACAGAAGTCGTTGCGAGGGGCTCGAGGATTACATCATTGTTAAAGTTAACCCCATTGGCAAAATAGTTAAAAAAATCACTACATTTATCATTAAATAAAAACATTATGCATGGGTCCACTTAATGACAATTACTTTTTGCGTACATACTACTGTACTATTATTTTAAAAACATAAAACCTATATTGAAACATACAAGTATGTACATGTCATTACTTTGAAAATACTATACAAGCTCCACTATAAAATTTGTAAATATCATTGCATCATCATAAGAGCTTTTCATTGTCCTAAAAAAAAGTTTTTTTTCTTTAGAAAAGATGTAGGAAGCATTTGAAAACGTAAGAGTTCTTTCATTTATTCAAACAAAAACCGAATCAAACAAAAATAAATCGTACATAAATCCAAAGCAAACTGGTGTGAGTTATAGAGTGTATGAAAAATCATGCTGCTTCAATTGGTGGATATGCTAATGATGGTTGTTGCCAATATATCATATGACTTCACTTAGCGCAACTGTTGTGAATAAACATTTATCACTTAAATGTGCAGCCTGTGGGTGTCATCGGAATTTTCATCAGCAGAAGTTTTTTGGTCCGAGTAAAGTTAATCAAAATCGATTGTCAGATGTACCTGGTAATCATATGGGAAAAGAAATTTGTATTAGTGGTGGTTCTAAGAGTGTCAAGAGTAAGAGATTTAGAAGCAAATTTACATAAGCTCAGCAGAAGCAGATGACAGAGTTTGCTAACAGATTAGGTTGGAAAACAAAGAAAAGTGATCTTTGTTGCCATTAGGGCTTTTTTTGTTTGAAGAATGCAGTTGAGATAAATGTTTTTAAAGTGTGGATATATAATAACAAAAGCAAAAGGTGAAGCATAACCAACGATTAACCCTACACCTCTTATTGCAGTTGCAGCATCAATATTAAACCTACTATGTTGATCTCTTCTACTAACAAAAAAAAAAAACTAAAACTGTTTGATTTTTCCAATTTGTTTTATATTTTTTTTGTAAACTTTTTCATATTAAATATTGCAACTCAAACTGAAAGTTATTTAATATCTAATTTCACACCAGAGAAAAATCCCCACCATAACCGTTGACTCCACAAGTTTCTATTTTCTTAAGTTTACCAATTAAGAAAACATTTACGATTAAGTTATTGGATAATCATATATGATTGGATTTTAACAGCCGTATTAATTTTAATTACCTTGATGTAAGCACTTAATACTTAATTGTTTTCTTAGTATTGTCAAACTTATCATGATTTAATTCCTTTTTTCTATGTTTTATTGTTATAATTTTTTAAATCCATTTTCTTGCTTATTCAATCACAGTTAACAACTTCACTTTTATTTTGGGGGTTTTTTTTTGTTCTTTTAACAATTTTTAAAATTTTATATCATGTCATAGACTATAGTTAAAGTTAGTTTACTCTGATGATGTATTGCATACTACTTAATACTAATTTAATCTTTGTATAATGTGTCAATAACTTATAATGCGTTATGTTTGTTTTAATGCAGAAGTGATAACAAAGAAATCAACCTCAATGAGACTATTGCAAGCGTTTCTTCTACAACAATACCTTGCTTTATTGAAAAGGTTAGTCGATAGACCCTTTCCCTGTGTTTTTTACCGCCGGACATGTAACTCATTGTGCTCTCAAATTGATTGCTACATATTAGATTCATGATATTTTTATAGCACGAAGAATACACTTACAGTTAGTTATGAATTTGTTGAACTGTCTTTTGTTTTACTTTTTGTTATTAACTTGCTGCCAGGAACTGCTCCACAATACTCCACAATATATAATTCCTACGTTGCCGATGACAAATGCTTAGTGAGATTTCCTTTATGTCGTTACAACTGTGATGGTCGTTGATGTCTTCCACAGCATAGATTATCATTACCTTAATGTATAGTTTGAAGAGTTAGTTCTATCTACTATTCGAATTTATGCCATTGACATCAAATTACTCAAATCGATAGTGGTCAAACTGTTTTGACCATTTGTAGATTTGTTTTGTAATTTAAGAAAAATAGTTGAGCTCATTGTCTGAGGTTTTTAAAGTTTTCTATAAATTTTTTTTTCTATGCAGAAATGTATATGTTATTCCCTCAATCTGGTACATACAAAAACGTACATTAGAATGAAATAATAAAGAATTTGCAAATTGCTTGATTGAGATAACTTACGACTCTTGAATAAATTAGCGCCTCACATTACACGCATATCACGTGGTTTAAAACTAGATTATGGAAGTAACCTCCTCTATCTACTTGACAAACCAAATTTTCCTTTACACCCACCTATGCTTCTAAATATCAATTAAAAAAAATTACAGATCCCCCACCATTTTAATTATGTTTTCATATTTTAATATTTCTTTGCCACTATAAAAAACGCACCCTTTTATTTTTCTACAAACAATAATTATATTCCTCATCCAGTCTCATTAGTCTTCCTCATAGCAAACCTTAGTTCTCAATGGCTCCAAACAGGCAGATAAGCCCTATCTCACCCCCGATCCAAATAGATTACTTCGCTGAAGATGTCCTGTAGAACACAGTTGATCCCATGGAAGGGATCCATATTCTTCACGAGTGTATCAAAGCAATGTATGCTTGGCAAGGATTTATGCATGAACAGTTAATAGATTTACAACAACGTATCATAGTGTTTGATGAAGAACAAGAACACTTTTTGGAGAACTACTCGCAGTTCTTAGAGAACCACTCACAAATTTTGGAGAGCCAAAGACAAATTTTCGAGCACCAAGGAGCCCTTCAGCAACAAATTCTCCAACATATAGAACAACTTCACACTATTGTTACAACTTTTCTTCCACATCCTCCCCGTTATAATTGTCCACCTGGCCCTTCATAATCTAATCATACCTCAGAGTAAAAGTTCCCAGTTGTTTTCTTTAAGATTCTTATTGTATGTGTAATATTGAAGTTATGCCACATTTTCATAGTGTGCATTTATGTTTTTGAATATTGTCTGTAATATATATAAATATGTCAGAACTAAATAAAAACTTTTATTTAACACTTACATAGTCCTTCAAAAAATACATATAGCACTGACATTACATCTTACATGAAAAAAACCTCACATAGGATAATCAATATGACAACAACACTCATAACCACAAACATCACAACTGACAACATGGGTAATGTTCTTTTCATTTGGCAACATTGGTTGGTTACAAGCAGTAAATTGCATCTCTTTACTAAAACATCCAATCCAATCACATTTAAGCCACCTTTCAACAACTTTTCTTGACCGATCCCAACATTTAACCAAATACATAACACCTCTGCAGTTTTCCTCCCTACATCTTCGATTAAGGTAAGGGCAAATTTGAGCCGTGTGGCCTTCTTGCTCACACAGTTGGCAAATCTAGATAAAAAATAACCAAAAAAACTAAGATCAGAATTTAATCCATATCATGATGTTGTCTATAATGATTGACTCCATTCAGTTGTTAGGTCAATTAAGATTTGTGCCTAATTTAATAACAAAAGAGTTATAAAAATGAAGTTTTAAATGAAGTTGTCTAAAATACCTTCGGTGCTTAAAATATTTGAATAGAAGCTCCATCCATTTCTGTTAAACTTATCAACCTAAGAGAAAGCGTCTGCCACACAAAAAAAAAATATAAAGAAATAACTGCTAAGAAAAGTTGTGGTTACCCTTTTATAATGCATTTAAAAGAAATGAAAAGTTCTTTATTTCTGCTCCATGGATGAATATGTAGCTATTTGACACGTCTCATGAAATATAGTTGAATCTAAACTGTCCAATTATATTATTATACTATGTGGACATATAACATACATTAGGTCAACCACCCTTAATATCCAACATCCCATCAGCTTTACGTAAGTAGATTTAATCTAAAGCGTTTCCTTCAAAATTTTTATATTAAGTTTTCGCACGATATATTAAACAGTTCGCACGCACTTAGACAAAAAAGAACGGGTCCCTTTGTCTCCAACTGATGGACTAACTTTTACATATTAACCTTATCTCTTTCTTTTATGATTTCTTAAGAAAGCGACTCAACAACAGTATTCATCTCTCTCGCATCTCCTAGATTCCAACCACCAACCCCCCTAAGGTAATTCTTCTCTTAAAACTTTTACTC
Source organism: Coptis chinensis (assembly GCF_015680905.1). Classification (NCBI taxonomy): domain Eukaryota; kingdom Viridiplantae; phylum Streptophyta; class Magnoliopsida; order Ranunculales; family Ranunculaceae; genus Coptis; species Coptis chinensis. The sequence goes on from NC_141464.1 coordinate 5,082,826, forward strand.
TTATTTTAATCATTTTTTTCCTTAAATGTATTATCCTTCTGTTCCGTTGTCTTCTTCACACATTTTCCATTTCAGGTCATCATGACCTTTGATTTTTTTTGACTTAATAGTGACCTGATTTAAAGGATAAAGCTACAAAAAAAAATTAAAAAAAAACAGACATTGTAATTTAGAAAATAATAATTTTCATAATAACCATAATAATACTAATTATTATAACAATAACAAATCAGATGACTTATTTGTTCTAGTCGTTTAATGTAATATCTTTTATAACATTCTGAAATCATCGTAATTAATATATTGAAACACGATGTAACCAATATAGATATCTGTGGTATATCTTTGCCATGTTGAGCCATTTTAACAACACAACATATATTATTTTTTAATATATATTTAAATAAATTTGATTTTCTATACATTCTTTCCAATACTATTTTGTTTTTTTTAAAAGATAACCATATATAGTTGAAATATGTACAACTTCTTCTAATATATATCATGACAAAGTTATATAAATTTGTACTGGTCAAGAAAAAAAATAGTCAATCTTTGATTAAAAAAACAATTTTAAAGTTTTTTTAAAAAAAAAACCAAAACCTTCAATATATCTACCAAGTTATTATCACTCGCGGGACTCAAATTTACGTGCCAATGGGAAATATGTTGAATTTGTTCCAACCACTTAATGTAATTCATTTTCTTACAATTCAAACTGCTTATTATATAATGTTATTTGCTGATTCTTTTATTTGTTATACTTCATAATTGTTCGTATTGTCATCAGACTAACATATGATTAATTTATTTAACTGTTGGTAAATTTTTTATCTTCAACAACAATTACAACCATGAGCAACACATTTGATATTGATGAAAGCGAGCTTGGAGATGCAGTCAAAGTTTTAATGTTAACAGTAATTATTTGTGTTTTACTACTACTATGGAAAACGGCTTTAGGGGTCTAGCCCTAAACAAATATATGGTAATTGTTTAACGTATAAATGTTTTAAATTCAATAAAAACATTTAACCATGTTATTATATTTTATAGTCAATATGTTTTGTTATTGAAATAACTGCTTCTTTCATAAGACCCCTTTTTACAATTTCCATATTAAATGCATTAATAGGACACATGTATGTAATAATTACTGCTATCAGGGAATCCAATGCATTTGTTATCACATTTCCTTTAGAAAGTCTTTTTTAACATCCACGTGCAGGGCACGTGCACTAATGCTAGTACATATAAATGGTACTGTTTTGCATGGTTATCTGTCTTTCTACATATAAGTGTCTATTGTTGCATGTTTAGTATTTCTCTACGTATAAGTACACGTCCTTGTATAATACTTCGATTTTGTCAAGAAAGAGGAGAACATTCCAACGAGAGTTAAAATATGAGTTGGATAAGTTGTTTCTAAACCCTATGGGGTGAAGCTGCTCTCTATATGACACTCACAATCTCATTGAGTATTGTCGAAATCGAATTATTATGCAATACAAAAGTCGTATTTTAGTTTATGCATAATACGTTGCATGTTTAGTTTTAGTATTGTCGTATTTATCTGCGTAAGTATACTATATTCGCATACTAATGTATTTATATACGTATGAGTGATTCAAATTTGCGTGTTACTGTTGATATACGTCTATGTAATATCGATTTACAAATTAAATACATATACCTATTCTTGATGTATATTTGCATGTACGTATCGAAGTATTTATCGATGATACAACCTTGCCTATTCGTATAGTTATATGTATGAGTAGAGTATCTTCACATGCTACTGCATCTAGTATTGTTTGAGTAGATCGTATTTGCATGCTTGTACTTTCACCCTTGTATAAATCTTAAAAAAAAAAAAAAATAAGAACGACCTTGCATAAATTTTAATTCCATAAATCTTAATCATATTCCAACGGTGTCTAGGAAACTTGAAAGATTGAGGTTACTTAATTAGAACCGTGCTTGCATGGAAATCCTCCCTCATATCTCTCTTGTAACCTGGCCGTTGGTTTATGCACACGTATTCCTCGCTTCACTGCTACATTAGCAGCAGCTTAGGCCTACGTTGTTCAACTCTAATACTTCAAGAGAATCGTAAAACTCAAGTAATTATAAGTTCCTTTTGTAAATTAGATCTAATTTTATACTTGCATGAGATTACAGTTTGGTTCCATTAAAGAATTTGAACATACCTATAGTTGAAAAAAATACGATCGGCAATTGCGTAAGTTCTCACCTAAAACTTGTTCTTCTTCTGTTAATTACCTTCATTAAGATCCTTCGTCGCCATTAACTTCTGTCATTATGGCCGACGATCCTTCACCAGCTGAGAAGCCCCTGTCGGATTTCTATACTGCATTACAGGAAGGACCTTCTTCCTGCATCAAACTTGAGGACATTGTCGGTGATTTTTGAATTCCGCCAAACATTTTTAGTTTGTTACCTGTGTATCATGGTTTGGATCACGAAAAACCATACAATCATCTTCGTAGGCTTCAACAAGTAGCCACAACATTTCACCATCCAGCTGTCTCTAAGGAACAACTCTTGTTGCGGCTGTTTCCATTCACTTTAGCGGAAAAAGCGTTAATTTGGCTAGCAGGACAACAGCCACAATCCATAGATACATGGAATAAACTTGTTCAAGCTTTCATGCTTCAATTTTACACTCAAAAGAAAACTACTTAAATGCTTCAGAAAATTCAATTCTTTCGTCAAAATCCTCATGAATCCTTTACGAAAGCATGGAGTCGCTTTACTGATCTTCTTTTAGAATGTCCTGATCACCAACTAGACAAAGCCGTCCTTGTCCGTTCCTTCTTTAATGGACTTTCTGATCATCAAAAAGAAACTCTTGATATAGTGAACGGCGGTTGCTTCATGGACAAAGGAGCTACTAAAGCATATACTTTTCTTGAAAAACAAGCGAAAAAAGGTACACACTGGGGTAACACTGAATCGTCTAGGTCATCAAAGGATACTGTTACAAAAGCTACATCTATTTTTGAGGTAAAACCCGATCTGAATTAAAAATTTGATAGAATCCCTAACTAAAAAGTAGATGCCCTTGCGGTTCAAGTAAAGCGATAAACTACCAAAACAGGTTATGAATGTTGACACCTCCCATGTGTTCTTTGTCTTAGTCGACCATCGATGCATATTGTCCCTTGTTATATGCTTCCTCTACTCAACCATCGGAGGAGGCATGTGCATTCAACATTCTAATGCACCTTGGAGACAACATCCGAATTTGGCTTGGGCCAAAATAACTAACAACGGTGGGGCTCTCTCGGGTTTAAGCTAATCCACCAGTTCGACCAACCAACAACTTTATTCCTTACCACCAAGGAAATAATCAGCAATACCAACAAAGTCAGAATCAATTTCAAAATAATTCTGATGCTAACTATCAAACCAACCGCAGCCTTGTTCCAGCCAATCCAAATCCCAACTATAATCAACAACTTCTCAGCAATAATCGTGATCTAGTATCTGTTGCACAACCTGCGCCACTCGTTACAGATAGGACAAACGAGACTTTCTTAGCTTACATGAACCAACAATCTCAAATTTTAACGTCTATCCAACAATTATTTCAACAATTGGTGCAAGAAAAGAGTCAGAAAGGCGTGTTTCCTGGACAAGTAGTTCCAAACCCTAAGCCAGCAAACACTGCCTTTGAACTCACCAATGCACCTGGTACAAGTACTCCCAAACAAGGTGAGGTGCATGCAATCACTACTCTTCGATCTGGAAAAACTGTAGACAATCAAATACGTATGCCAGATGATCATCCAAAGGAATCCGACGGTTCCAATGAATCTATTTCCAATAATGAACCTACGGAGGATTCACCAAATACAACAAAGTCAACATCTCAAAATTTAGGAAACAAGCTAGTCGACCCCTTTGCCAAATTTCGCCCTAAGGCACCGTTTCCTGCACGCTTGGCAAAGAATAAACCTGATGAGAATTTTGATAAAATTCGAGAGACTTTTTAGAATTTGACAATCAACTTACCTTTTCTCGATGCCTTAAAGCTATTGCCAAAACATGCAAAATTTCTGAAAGATATGTGCACCACAAAAAGGAGAACTAATGTTCCTCAACAAGCATTCCTCACCGAACAGTTTCCATCCATTACCGAACACAATGATATAGTCAAATACAAGGACCCAGGTAAACCAACAGTTCCATGCACCTTAGGTGACAAATATATAGCTACTGCGCTACCAGACCTAGGAGCTAGTGTGAACTTACTTCCATATTACTTATTTAAACAACTAGATCTTCATGAGTTGAAACCAACCACCATGACTCTACAGTTAGCCGATAGTTCCATTAAGTATCCAAAAGGAATTGTGGAAAACGTCCTTGTAAAAGTCCAAGACTTTTTCTATCCTGTAGACTTTGTTATTTTAGATATAGAAGTTGCATGTGATTCCATTCCTATCATCTTAGGACGTCCTTTCCTAGCAACTGCTAATACTCTTATTAACTGTAGGGATGGTTCCATGACCATGTCCTTCGGAAATCTTTCGATCGAGGTAAATGTGTTCAAGATGATGAAACAAATTCCAGAGCTTGACATTGATAGTGAGGTGAGCGGGGTTGGCTTGACATTGTGCAAGAGTATTTAACAAACACTTTTCCTGAAGATGAAGTATACCAATTTCTTTCCTTTAGCGATTCTGAATTTGAGGACTATGATTATACACAAGAAGTAAACGAGTTATTAGAGTCAATACCATTATTTGACCCTACGACCGTGATGTCCAGCGATTTGGATGAACATCAATCTATTTACTTCATCGAAGATGACTTTCCTCAAGAATCTTTAATACCCACTCCACCCTCCCCTGACTTAAAACCTCTTCCTTCAGAATTAAAATACGTACATCTTGATCCAGATAGTAGTCATCCAATTATTATATCATCTCAATTGATTGATGATCAAGAATCCTATTTAATAGATGTCATTCAACAACACCGTTCTGCTATTGGATGGTCCCTCGATGACATTAAGGGCATTGACCTTAGTGTATGCACCCATCGCATACATCTTGAAGAAAATGCTAAGATATCGCGTGAACCGCAGCGTCGTCTCCATGAAAGATGTGGTACAGGAGGAAGTTTTAAGATTACTTGATGCAGATATTATTTACCCTATCTCCGATAATGTTTGGGTGAGTCCAGTACATGTTGTTCCAAAGAAATCTGGCATTACAGTTGTGTGCAATGATAAAGCTGAATGTATCTCCGCTCGTATTCTAGTGAAATGGCGAATATGCATTGACTATTGCAAACTTAATGCAGTCACTCGTAAGGATCACTTTCCACTGCCCTTCATCGATCAGATGCTTGAACGGTTAGCCAGTCATGCATATTACTATTTTCTTGATGGTTATTCAGGATATTTTTAGATAGTCATAGATCCTGCTGATAAAGAAAAGACTACGTTCACCTGTCCTTTTGGTACATTTGCATATAAACGAATGCCTTTCGGCCTTTGCAATGCACCTGGTACTTTCCAACGCTGCATGCTTCACATTTTTAGTGATATGGTTGAACGTTTTATGGAAGTATTTATGGATGACTTCTCAATATATGGAGATTCTTTTGATAGCTGTCTATCAAATCTTGAAAAGGTCTTTACACGTTGTGAAGAGAAAAACCTTGTTCTTAATTGGGAAAAATGCCATTTCATGGTTACAAAAGGAATAGTTTTTGGACATATTGTTTCAAAAGACGGAATCGAAGTCGACAAAGCTAAGATAGAAAAAATTGCTTCACTTCCTATACCAAAAATAGTTAAGCAATATTCGCATTTTTAGGACCACGAGGGTTTCTATAGGAGATTTATTCAAGATTTCTCAAAGGTTGCTCGACCTTTAACCAATCTCTTGCTTAAAGATGCCGTTTTTTACTTCAGTTTCAATTGCAAACAAGCTTTTGAGACTTTAAAATCCGCCTTAACTACCCCCCATAATTCAACCACCTGATTGGTCTAAACCTTTCGAATTAATGTGTGACCCGAGCGACTATGCTATTGGAGCTATACTAGGGCAACACCGAAGATAAAGCCAATTGTCATTTTACTGTGAGTAAAACCCTTAATGAAGCTCAACGTAACTATACCACCACGAGAAAGAGTTTCGCCGTTGTATATGCCTTGGATAAGTTTTCGATCCTTACCTAGTGGGTTCTTCTACAATTCTCTACACTGACCATGCGGTAAACCGATTTACCTATTAGCGAAAAAGATGCAAAACAAAGGTTAATCCAATGGATTCTCATACGCAAGAATTTACTCTAGAAATTAGAGATAAAAAAGGTTGTGAAAATGTGGTTGCAGACCATTTATCAAGACTTGTCAGTGATGTTGATATTGATACCAAACCTATTTGTGATTCCTTTCCAGATGAACACTTATATTCCATTTTTTCGTCCCCTTGGTATGCTGACATAGAAAATTACTTAGTTACCGAGGAAGTCCCTTCATCTTGGTCTCGTAATGACCGAAAAAAGTTCTTATCCACTGTGAAATTTTGTTTCTGAGATGATCCCTACCTCTTCAAGTATTGTTCCGATCAACTAATCCATCATTGTATTCCCGACTAGGAACACAATGACGTGTTATCCTTCTTCCATGAACAATCTTATGGTGATCATTTTAGTGGTAAGAAAACAGCGGCCAAGGTTCTACAATGTGGATTTTAATAGCCAACACTGTTTAGAGATGCACATGAGCATTGCAAAGTATGCAACTATTGCCAGCAGCTAGGACGCATTACTCAACGCAATATGATGCCCTTAAATCCCATTTTAATTGTGGAAATCTTTGATGTATGGGGCATCGACTTCATGGGCCCTTTTTCAAATTCTCATGGTTTCCTTTACATACTGGTAGCAGTTGACTACGTGTCAAAATGGATTAAGGCATTGGCATGTCGTGCTAATGATCATAAAACGGTTGTTTTGTTCGTAAAGGAAAATATTTTCTCTCGATTTAGCGTTCCAAAAGCTATAATTAGTGATGGGGAAAAACATTTTTGTAATACATTTTTTGAATCATTAGTAAAGAAATATGGAGTCACGCACAAAGTGGCAACTCCGTATCATCCTCAAACCAGTGGCCAAGTAGAAGTCTCTAATAGAGAGATCAAATCCATTTTGGAAAAAACTGTTAATCCATCTAGAAAAGACTGGTCTCTACGATTATCTGATGCCTTGTGAGCATACATAACAACTTTTAAGACAATTGAATACTAGAAAAATTGTCCTCCCCATAAACTAGAAAAATCCACTCTTGTCCAATGTTTCTTCAAAGGCCTTCTCCCAGAACACAAAGTAACCCTCGACATCATGAGTAATGGTAATTTTTTGGATAGAGGTGCAACCGAAGCTTTAACCTTTCTTGAAAACCAAGCTGAAAAAGTACCCATTGGGGCGACATAAACAATTCCATAATAGCCCAACCCAGTACATCTAAGGCTAGTGGTATTTTTGAGGTGAAATCAGATCTAGAAATCAAAACCCTAATAGAAACCCTCACAAGAAAGATAGATGCCCTCACACCCAAACAAAAAGACCAAACTCCTCATCCTGTCAAGAACATAAATACCTTACCATGCAATTTCTGTCTAAGTTTAAATCATATGGATGCCACCTGTCCCTTGATCACAAACCTATCATCACTTCAGCCAGAAGAAGTATGTGCTTTCAATGTACCAAATGCACCATGGAGACAATATCCAAACTTCGCATGGATAAACATTCCACAAAACCAAACACCACCAGGTTTCAGCAAACCAACAAATACCTTCAAACAAGGACAAGGACAAGGTACCTATAACAATCATAACAGAGTGTTGGTTCCATCCCAGTTTAACTAGAACTATCAAAACCAACCTATTAACAACCAAAGAGATCTAGTCCCCGTTACACCATCAACTAGTGTCCAAACAGATATGCCCACCGAAATAATGTCATCTATCATGCAACAACAAATCCAAATCCTAGCATCCATGCAACAATCTCTGAACTTGTTAGCCCAAGATAAAACCTAGAAAGGTGTGTTCCTAGGTCAAGCTATTCCTAATCATCAACCAACAAACACAGCCTTTGAAGCAACAAGTGACGTGAACGAAGTTGGAGCGCTAAAAACCCTTTCTTAATCATCCAATTTATGAGGATTGACTCCTCTTGTTATGATGTATTCATTTCCCATTCCATTCCATCTTTTGCTTTAAAAGGGATACATCAATAAGGTAACCGGACCTCTCCACTTGGAGGGTGTGGTTGTAAGTGCCGGAGCCTTAGTCCATAGTATATCTTGTATATTATTTATAAAACACTTTTTACTCGTCGTTAGAGTAAGTGTGAACCTGTGGAGCGAGTATACAAATTTTTTATTATTTATTTTACATCAATAGTTAAGTGATTTTTCAAAACGGGCAATGTATTTTGAAAAAACTACACAATCTAGGGGCGGTTTGATATCAGCTTTGCTTACTAAGGGTTGCCTATATCACTGAGCTATTCTCCCGGGTCAGGACATTCCATGTCTTGCGCAATAAATCCCCCAACTCACATAGCTGAAGCTCTGTCTGTCTAGATTGGGTTCGCCATAGAGCCGACATGAAAGTTGCCTAAGAATATCTGTTATGATTTGTTTTAAAGTAGTAACATCTAGAATCACCGCTTTTGAGTACGAGTTTCTTAAAACATCTCTCTATAGTTTTCAAAACCAGAAGATATAAAAATGAAAGTGATATGTCTGGAGTAACCAAAATGATACTGGATTAACTTATAATTTTATCTTCTTGGCAAAACCTTTATATGGATAGAGATATATATATTTCGAATGAGAAAACAAACCCAAAAAAACAAAAGAAAAAAAGAGATGAGGTGTCTCCAAATGATACTTAAACAAATAAAGTAACCCAAAGTGATAGTATTCTATGTTTAATTCTATCTTTTTGCCTCCACCTCTCTATTTTGTTTTGAGAATCTGACTTTAAAAGACTCAAAAAAATTTCTTTTCTTAAAAATCTTTCCCCTCTCGTTTAGATCTTTTCCCATTCTAAATCTCTCTCGTTTCTGAAAAAAAATTCAAAAATGTCTTTAGTAGCAAATAAAAACCCTCCACATAGCAAGACTAGATGGATCAGTTTCAATGATCGTGTGTGAGCACTTCCTAGAGAACTACAACTTAAGATATGGACACATACCGAAAATCATTCCTAGTTTAGGTAAGAGTTCATATGCACGTAAGAGACGAGCTAAGAGAGAAGGCTGGTGCTCGAACTGTCAAACATCAACTTGCCCCGGTCTTCAACCTCATAACAATTCAGTTTTTATGGTTTTCATGTGCCAGCCACCTACTCATCGAGCACAGCTGAGGAGAGTAATCCAACCATCTAGTTGGGATTGACTCAAGTTTTCAAAAACTTCCAAATCTTAGGGATCTAACTTAAAACGACCCACCTTTTTAAAAATTTTGTCAAACTTATTCAAAACCCAAAAAAATTAATTAATTTTTTTTTTCTGTTATCTGTACATATTTTCCTACAGTTCCTGTACAGTTCTTTCCATCATCTGTTTCTCATCTACCATTTGATGTGAGTGTATCTTATACCGTTACGTTGCATTTTCGATGCTGATCGTTTTGGTACCTCACAAGTCAAGATCGGGTGAGTAACGAAGCATGGATCGGCTCCTGAAATTGGCAAGGCATTGAAGACAAGATCGGAATTTCCTAATTCATTTAGGCTTGGGCCAAAATTTTAATTTCTTAAAAGAGGCACGTGCCATCAACCTTTTTAGCCCACGCGATCGTCCACCTTCCTTTCTTCTCCATCCCAAAAATTCCACCCTAGCCACCACTAGCCGACTCGCACTCGCCCTCTTTTAGCTCGCGACCGCCCCTAAAACTCAGCACACCTCCATCCAACTTTTTCACAGCCTACCCCATTTTCAACCCCCATTCCAGCTCAAAACCACAATTTTTCAAATCCCTACTTTAAATGGCTCGTATTCTTAAAATCGTGCCGGAGCAAAATTTTCAAGACCTCTTCTATTCCGATCTGTTTGAAGTGCACTTCAGGCTGAGATCAGAAGAAGAGGATGGGAACCCTTGGTTTTGTTAGAAGAGGCGGCTTATTCTCCCTTTCTTACTCTTTCATCTTATAATTGAATGATTAGAGGGGAGGATGACAGCATTACAGTTGTTAAGGATGGCCGCTTGCTGGAGCTCACCAAGGAGGTGGTGAGTGGTGTTCTGGGGATTCCTCTGAAGGCCTATGTTCAAATGGAACAATCCCCAGACGGTAAGACCATCGACGTGATGATGGTAGAGACGCTTCTCGAAGGGGTCAAAAACCCCAAGTCTCACTGCGCTTACTAGAGTTCACTACGAAGGAACCAACTAGCAGTATCTCAGTGGACAACCTACAACCTGCTAGGCTCGACCAAACCTTCGGATTTAGGTAAGGCGATGCTTCATCTTTTATGGGTTCTTCAAGAGCAGAAGAACAACTTTTGCATAGTCTCCTTTATCTTCAAGTAACTCTGCAAACCAAAGAAGACATCTGCCCCTCTACCAGTGCTGGTCACCAAGATCATGTAGCACTGGGGGTTCCAAGCCACAGACGCCCTAGTGGAGGTCAGGACACTACCACAAGTCCATCTATGCCCACTGCGTCCAGAAGTCATGTGTTCCACCTGAAGCCAAAGTCGTTGAGCAAGCACGCTTGAACTGAGAAGGTGGATTACTTCGCCGAAGATGCCACTCGACAGTTCACTCAGCCCATGAACGGAATTCACTTCCTCCATGGAGGCCAGATGATTCTACATTCGTATCTCCACCAGCTCAGGGAAACTCAAGGGAACATTATAGCGGAACAACGAACCCTCAGAGAGAAGCAACAGACCTTCCAGTAGGAGCAGCAACGTTTTTAGCATAGTGTCACTAGAACATTGCAGAGCATCAGAGACGTGCTCCCATGTAGTGATAGACATGTCAGGCCTCGACGTCAGCAAGGAGAATGGTCTTCTAGACGTTAGCAAGGAGAAGGATCTTCTAGACGTCGAGACGAGTCACGCACGGATTCTGACTAGGATTCCTAGTATCCGTATAGTTGGATCTATTTATTTTTATGTTTCTTTTTCACGTGTATGACGTAGTATAAGTTTAACTTTATGTTTAATATTATCTGCTTGTTTTATTTTGCTTTTATTGTGGAATTTAGTATATGAGTATAATGTAAAACATATACATCATGCCAAGATTTTCCATTTTCTTTCATGCATTTTATATATGTTTTCAAAAAATACAAAAACCCAAAAAGTTTTTATAGTAGAATAAATATTCCTAGTATAATAAACCCATGTATTTCTTGTTATGTATCAAACAACCCACGCCCCAAGCTTATTTGGGGGTGGTGTATTTTCATCATGAAGAACATAATACATGTATATCGCCATTTTTGCTCATGTTTCTATGGTAATCTCTTTCCTTACCACTTCATACTTTGAGGACAAACATAGTTCTATCATAGAGTTGGTATAGGAACATTTTGCGAAAACTATGCATTTTATATATAGTATATATAATAGTATGTTTCTTCCTTTCCAATTTTTTTTTTTTCGAAAAAGACCAAAAATATTTTTGCGTTTAGTATTAAAAAGTATTGTTTCTTTTTTCTATGATGAATAAAAACTTTAGAAGTTTCATTATAGCTGATAAGAGCCCAAAACTATAGTTTTAACCCCTTAACAATAATACTTTTAGACGAATTATGCAAGTAATATATAAGAGTTAATGCTAATTACATGCTTTTATGTTTAAGGCATTGAAGTCAATTATGTGCAGAAATGTACCACTTTGGCGATATAAAGGAGCAAGGGTTGGTTGCTAAGAAGTTCTGTGATTAAAGGCTAAGATTCAAGGAGAAAAGCCTTTGTAAAGCCCGGTCGGAAGCTAAAAAGTTAGAGTCAACTTGGTAAAACAACACACAAAGTTAGTAGAACTTCTAAAGACCGTATTTTTGGACTCAGGCCTCGAAATTGGGTGTACCTTATGTCAAAACGACCGGCTCGGAAAGAGTTTTCCAATGGTCCAAACCTTGACACAATCAGAGGAGCATAAAAGGATGAAAAGCCTGTTAAAGTCAAAGCCAGCTGAAAAGGGCCCTGTGGACTGAAGAAATTGGGCTTTGGGCTCGATTTTCTGGCCCAAAACATGGACCCTCAGCCCATGCACGAAAATGTGGATCTAGTCACCTCCATTTCCACACATATGACTTAGCTCTGAAGTATCAATTAGCTTAGGATAGAAGGTAGCCATTAGAGAATATTTTAGATCTAGTTTTGAGTTTTGAATTAGTTAATTAATTAGTTTTCATTCCATTAATTAGTTTCATTCCTTGTCTTAGATTAGTTATTGGAATCATTGTTTATCATTCATTAGATAAATAAAATAGTTAGTTCTTGATAATTTTGATTTTTGTTATTTAAATTTGCTTAGATCTAATTTCAATTCTTGTTATTTAATGATTTCTTAGTTGTTAATTTAGATTTCAATTATTGTTTATTTAAATTTAATAAAGTTAGAATCTTTATATTATGTGTAATTCAATTTCATATGGAAATGATAGTTTGATGAATCCTTGATGAAAACTTGATTGTGTAGTGTAGAATCGTTGTAAGAGTCTATTCCACTCTAGAAGGTCGTTGATTCACCATGAGAATGGGTTGGACTTCCTCACATGCTAGTCATTATTTGGTAGAAATTGCCATGATTGATTAGGGATTAGAACGACCAATTCTTACCGTAAGAACGAAAGAATTGGATTACAACAATTTATGCTAGTTTATTAAGTTGGATTCAAGGTGGATTCAATCCCCCTAATTCTTTATCTATATTCAAACCTTAGTATTCCGTAGCATTCCATAGTTTGAATTAGCGTATCCTGTTCTTAGAATTCACATCGTAGTATAATTCCCTTCGTAAAATTCTCATTGACTTTGGTAGAATTGATAGTCATAAAAAACATCGAATGCTAAAGAACTAGGAGTGGAACGAATCTTCTATTCCAACTCTATTTCAATAGTATCGAGAGTAGAAATTTTTGATAAGAATTGTCTTCGTATAAAGAAATAGTTTTACTTGCGTTTAGATGTTTATCATTTTATTCGTAAGTAGAGTTATATTCAATTTTACCGTTTTATCAAATGGCGCCGCTGCCATCTTAGTTCCCTTTAGTATTGTTTTCTTTAGAATTGTTAGTTTTCCAAAGTCCCATAACCCACCCACCCTTGTTTGATTCTCACTTTGGTTGTCCGTTTCAGCACTGAAAATTTTCCTCGCATTACACGGAGCGCAACCCGTTCCCTGGGCAAGCTAAATAGGAGTGCCACCCGCGCCCAAACGCCTGGAACTCCACTTTTGGGTGGCCGACCACCTTGCCAAGGCAAAACATGAGCGCCCCCTGCGCTAAAGTGCCTGGACATTGAGTTTTTCCCCGAGAAGCAACCAGCCCTACCAAAGGCTAAGTTCAAAGCGCAACCAGCCCAAATGCCGGAACTCGGCTTGACTTGAGCGACTGCGCACCCTACCTAGGCCTTTATTCAGAGCGACTGACCTCTGCTGAAACCGCTTGATTTCCACGGGTTTGTTTCAAACTTCCATTTTTTTCAAGGTTTTCGGTGTTCTAACTTGTTATACACACTGAGCACGCATAAACAAGACGTTATTCATAAGCGAAGCAAGGAGGCATTTAGGTACTCTTTTCTTCCACACCTCGCATCTCCTATTAGAGGTTCATACTAGCATATCAGGATTGTTTGGAGTGTTGTTGTATTTCGTTAAGCTTGGCTTAGCCTTGCATGAGATTAAGGTCAGGCCGAAGAAAAACGCCTAACTTAATCAACCGGCAACGTCAACAAACACGCCTTTCTAGTATACCACTCATTACACCTCTAGCTAATATACCACACACACCACCTGAAATAATGGCTAAAGAAAGAGAGTCTCCTCTCTCTGACATTTACAAAGCCTAGAACGATAGCCCTAAATCTTGCATCTTTCTATCAGACCGATTGGGGATTTCGAATCCCCCCAAATATATTTAATTTGTTACCTGTTTTTCATGGGTTAGACCATGAAAAGCCTTATCAGCACATGCGTAGGATTGACCAAGTCCTTACTACATTCCACCATCTTACGGTTGGTGCTAAACAAATTAAACTAAGGGTATTTCCTTTCACTTTAGCCGATAAGGCGACATCTTGGTTAACTGCCCAAGCGCCTAATTCTGTGGACTCGTGGGCTAAACTTGTTCAACTATTTATGGAACACTTTTACCTACCACTAAAGACCGATGAAATGCTTTCCAAGATTCATTTCTTTTGACATAATCCTCATGAATCATTTTCAAAGGCTTGGAATCTTTTCACCGATCTACTTATAGAGTGTCCACACCATAACCTCGCGAAAGACACGCTAGTTCGTGCCTTTTTCAAAGGACTTCTACACCACCATAAAGAAGTCTTTGACATAATGAATGGGGGTAGTTTCCTAAATAAGGGAGCCTCAGAGGCTTATAAATTTTTAGAAGATCAAACTAAGCATAATAATAACTGAGGGGTAGTGACGATTTCTCCAGTTCCTCTAGTTCTTCTACAACAATTAAAGCCGTCGGTATGTTTGAGATGAAACCGTCACTGAATTTAAAATTTTAATCGAATCTCTAACTAAAAGGTAGAGGCTATTTACGTTCAACAAGCGCCTATCCCCGTCATGAATGTCAACTCAATCCATGTAATTTCTGTTTGAGTCGAGCATCCCGACTCTATTGTTCTCTAAGCCTATGAACAACAACAATCATAACAAGATAATGTTTGCTCGATTAATAGTTATCTTATTCCTAACGGCCCTTGGAGACAACATCCCAACTTCGGTTGGAGAAATAATCAACAAATGACATCTCTAGGGTTTAATAATCAAAATGTTAGGCCAAGCAAACAATTATAACCAAGGCCCACCCACGACAAGGTCAAAGGACATGGTCGGGGTAATTATAATTATAACAACCAAGCTCAACCACAACAAGGACAAGGTCAGGGTAATTATAATAATTATAACAATAATAATTATATTGCTAATAGAGGTATCGATTACGGTTAATAATAATAACTATCAAAATCAACCAATTAATAATCAAGCGTGACATAGTTCTGTCACACAACCTATAGCTAACACTCCTCCACAACGGATCGTTTCAATACCTTTATGCAATCTCAAAACAAATTTTACAAGCCATCCAACTTTCCTTATATCAGTTAGCTCAAGAGAAAGTACAACTCAAAGGTGTGTTTCCAGGTCAAGCGATAGCTAATCCTAAAACAACAAACACAGCCTTTGAGGTGAATGGTAATACTAGTATGGAAAATTCAAACGTAGGTGAGCTAAATGCCATCACCACTCTCCATTATGGGAGAGTGGTTCATAACAAAGTAACTATGCCTATAGTTACCCCACCAGTTGTCCCTACGCCGGAGATTGAACTAGATACCGTATTAGAAACTGAAAAGCCTACCCCTGTAGAGGTGATAATAGTAAAAATGATAGTTTTACTCGAGAATAAAGCGATGAAACTCTAAATGCAAGTAAAACTAAATTAGATAACCCGTAAAAACTCAATTAGATTACTCTAACCTTATTCTTACAGTATCAACTATTTATTTCCTACTCTCACATATAGATTCATGCAATATATATATATATATATAGAGAGAGTACGGATTAATTCCACTCTTAACTCTCAAGACTTAACCAAATTCAATTGAACAAACACAAGGAACAATGGTGAGAGCAATAATTATGGATGTGAATTTATACTACGAGATAATACTATTAATTGATCTTATACTAATATTAACTAAAGTAATTAAATATAGATAAATCAAATATGGATAAGGAATTAGGGGAATTTGATTCCACCTTGAATCCAACTTAAGAACTAGCATAGATTGTTGTAATCCAATTCTTACGTTCTTACGGTAAGAATTGGTCGTTCTAATCCCTAATTATACATAACATCTCTACCAGTTCATAACTAGCATGTGAGGAAGTTCACCCATTCTCATGGCGAATCAACTCCCTTCTAGAGTGGAATAGACTCTTACAACGATTCTACGCTACACAATCAAGTTTTCATCAAGGCTTCACCAAACCCCTCTAATGGAGGTTTAGCTTTGATTTATCAAACTATCATTTCTAATTGAATTAAAACTAGACATAATATAAATATTCTAACTTTACTAAATTCAACTAAACAATAATTGAAATCTAAATTAACAACTAAGAATTCATTGAATAACAAGAATTGAAATTAGATCTAAACAATTTTAAATAACAAAATCAAATTTAACAAGAACTAACTATTTTATTTATCTAATTAATGATAAATAATGATTCAAATACTTAATCTAAAACAAGGAATGAAACTAATTAATAGAATAGAAACTAATTAATTAACAAATTCAAAAACTCAAAACTAGATCTAGAAGCTATTCTCTAATGGCTACCTTCTAACCTAAACTCCCTGATACTTAAGAGCTAAGTCTTGTGTGTGGAAATGGAGGAGACCAGATCCACATTTTCGTGCATGGGCTGAGGGTCCATGTTTTTTGCCAGAAAATTGAGCCCAAAGCCCAATTTCTTCAGTCTACAGGGTCCCTCTTCAGCTGGCTTTGACTTCAACAGGCTTTTCGTCCACTTCTGCTCCTCTGATTAGGTAAAGGTTTAAATCATTGGAAAGCTCTTTCCGAGCCGGTAGTTTTGACATAAGGTATGCCCAATTATGAGGCTTGAGTCTAAAGATACAGTCTTTGAAAGTTTTGCTGACTTTTGTGTGCTGTTTCTGCCCGTCTTGGCCTTTAATCACAAAACATTTTAGCAACTAACCCTTGCTCCTTTCTATCGCCAAAGTGGCACATTTCTGCACATAATTGAGTTCCATGCCTGAAATACATAAAAGCACGTAATTAGTATTAACTCATATCTATTACTCGCATAATTGGTCTAAAAGTATTATTATTAAGGGGTTAAAACTACAGTTTTGGGCTCTTATCAAACCATCCCCAAATAGCATTTTGCTTGTCCTCAAGTAAATATGAGAAATTAGCATAAGTGACTAAAAATGGAGTTCTAACTAATCTCGTTTCGCCGAGTGCGATTGCATTGACCATATGCAACAAGGCCTTAAACCACTAGGAATTCCTTAGTGGACGAGTTACAACCTCGTGAGAGTTTTCCATTGAAGGTACTCACAAACTTCATCTATACTACAACGACTTAGAAATAAAACTATTGTTTCCTTATCTATGTCTCAATTATCTATACATCTCACTAGCAATGAATACAGAATAATCAAGTCGAAACATAAGCTAATATATGCATAATAATCAATCATCTACGAATAAACATATATACAATGAGTAATACTATGAGATGTACCAGCAGGTCCATTTCTGAAAACTCGGAATAGCGTCCTTAAGTAGGTCCTCACATAAATGTCAAG
Source organism: Coptis chinensis (assembly GCF_015680905.1). Lineage (NCBI taxonomy): Eukaryota > Viridiplantae > Streptophyta > Magnoliopsida > Ranunculales > Ranunculaceae > Coptis > Coptis chinensis. The sequence goes on from NC_141464.1 coordinate 5,100,432, forward strand.
ACAAAAACCACTATGATTTTTCCGCTCAAGTTTCGCTACTCCAGTGTGCAGTGGGCACACTTTACCTTACAATCTCAATGACACACAAGGAAGCCGGAGTCGATCAAACACATCTGCCCCTTACTATCACACTAACCTATTCCTAATTGAGCTAGAGGTCTTTATTAGGTGTTGTGGGGATTAGGAGATGGTTTATGAAGGAAGGAAATGGATATTCAAAGAGGACAAGTCTGAGATAATAGAGGCTTTATATTATGCAACTAGAGAAACCCTTGTTCTTTACTTTTGCTTCTACACTTTGTTTCCATCCTTAGCCATATTTTTTTTCCTTTTTCTTTGGCTTTTGACTCATTGATTCTATTTTTGGAGTTCTAACTCTTTATTTTCTTTTATTTTTTTATTTTTATTTTTATTATTTTATTTGGATGGAAACTTACTTTTTCTCATCCACAGGCGACTAACGAATTCTTGATTTCAAAGGTTCTTCTCTTTTCTATTCTTCATCTCTGTTCTCAGACTTATTCAAATAATTGGGTAGGTTGATTTTTTTTATTTTGTTTTGTTTTGTAACAGGGTAAAGGATTTGTGGTTTATGAAAGGCTCAGAGGGGTGACTAGCAGAAAATAATTCATTGGTTTGAATTTCTGGCTATATCGATCCAAAGAGGGCCTAAATTCTCGCTTAGGATATGGTATAATAATCAAACAAGTGGACGTGTGATTTCTCTATCTAGATTTTACTTCTCCCTTGTGTTATTTCTCAAATGTTCACTCATATTATGCTTTAGGCTATATTCTCACAGGATTTGTAGAATAAGTACTCTAGCCTAGATTTCAGAAACTTATTGCCAACAATCATAGATACTCATGTAATATATTTATAGCTAGATGCAAGGATTATTACCTACATATTAGCCTAAGTTTCTAAAAATTATTCTAATGCAAAAGCTACGTGAGACTTCTAGATTATTGAGAGCATAGAGAAAGAAAACAATACCAATATTCCTAAGTGTATATCATACTTTTTATTTGTATTTTTAAAATTTTTGAATTTTTTAACTAGAAAACAAGTGCATATTATACATATCTATATCCTAACAGATGCCTTAATTACACGTGTTTCTATGCCCCCCCACCAAACAAAAGCATGCTTTGTCCTCAAAGTATTTAAATAACTAGGGTAGAGAAATACCATTGAAACGCGTGAAATTCTGGAGCATCTACAAAATAAGGTTAAACATACTAATATAGAAAAGAAAAACTGACGCAACTCTATAAGAGTTCCACCCGTTATGGGGTTAATGAGAAATAAATTGCTTGGGACATAAGCAGACACTAACTGAAATAAAAACTAACCTTAACTCCCGTTTAAACATTTTCCTCCTCATTTCCCTCTCCAAAGAGATGAGGTTCCTTCGCATCCTAACTGGAAGATCCTTTTACGGAACCAATGTCCATAAGTCTCGCTTCCCAACAAGTGTTTGAAAGACTGCTCCGGTATCATTATAGGAGAAGTCATCACAAAACTACTCTCTAGAACAGCTGCAACGATCTTGGAACAACCCACAAAAATTTGGAATTTTTCGTGCCCACGGGGTTCAGGGCGCGAGGTGCGCTCAACCTATGCCTGGGTAGGGCACGGGGTGCGCCTTGGTAAATTTCTAGTTCGGGCACTTGGCGCAGAAAGCTTCACTTTTGTCTTGGTAGGGCTGGTCGCCTCCAGAAATTTTTTGAGCTCCAGGCGCTTCAACGCAAGTCGCGCTCACTTTTTGGCTGGGATGGGCAAGGGTCGCTTCGAGGTTAAATTTTGATGACAGGTGCCTAGGGCGAGTGGGCCTCCACTAGAACGCAGTGCGCTCCCGAGTCTTTGAAATCGAAGTGAGAAGGAAAAAGAAAGAAAATTTGGGAGTGAAAGGTGAGAGATGAATGTGAGAGATGTGAGTTTTGTGTGAAGAATGAATGAAGTTTATATAGGTTTGAGTTTCCAAAACGAATTGGGAAGTTTCCAAAATGTCTTAAGGCAATTGCTGGAAACAGAAATTTCCAAAATCGAAAACAGAAACTACCCATATTCTTGATTCTAATACAAACTTAGTATCTCTTAGACTGAATTTATAATAGTAACTTCTAAACTCTTATAGATTTCAACATCTAATCCTAGGCATACCCATATCGGCAATATTCTCAACCATCACTCCAAAACAATTTCTAAAATGGAGGATCATATAACAAATCATGCTAGAGTAAATAATACCACCCCCAAACAATTCAAGAAGGTGGGATTAACAATAAAAACAATGCACAATTTGAAAAGAACCATATTATATTAAAATTGAAATTCAAACAACATTTAACAACCAAATTCAAATTTAATTACGGAATTCAAAATTAACATCCGAACTAATAAAAACAATAATGCAATACATGCATAATTCACATCATAGAGACACATGACTCAAAAACTGATAAAACATGCAAGAGTAGAAGACGTGAATTATGTTAACCGTGGACTTAGGATCCGGTACTTACAGCCACACAGTCCCTAGGGAGGGCCCGATTATCTGAATGGTGCACTTATCAATATATGGAAGTGAAAGGAAGTACACCGAAGAATAAAATGAGTCTTTTATAGTCAGATACTCAAGACTTTATCTAACACATATGTATATAATGAACATGTAGTTTACCATATATCAATAACCGAAATAGTTGTGGATCGTTCCATGAATAATTACCGTGGAATGCACCCCCAAACAGAAATAAGCACCAAGATTTTTGACGACGCAACTTAGTGAAATGAATGCGAAGTCTGATAAATCTAGAACGTAACTGAGCATGCACCTTCTTTTTCCTCCAATGAAGAGGTGGCCAAGTGAATGAGTGTGAAAAAAAATGATGGTTGTGGAAGATACTTAGAATGTGGATAAGTGTTAGAAGAAAAGGGTGGGAAAAATGATTGGATTCTGTGAGGGATTAGCTCAGGTAGTTGGTGGTAGGGTGGTGCTCTAGACAGTGCTTGAGAGGGTGGATCATCACAGGCTCTTAGAAACTCGTTGAATTCCTCATCTAGGTTGTTCGCATCCATATAATTATGGTATTCATCTCCATCTTTGAGGAATTCATCTATCTCGTCTATTGTGAGGTTTACTCCATCTCTTGTAGTGTCGGAAGGCAAGGTGGAAAATTCTTTCTCTAGCTCAGCTATGTTCAAGGAATCCAAATTGTGATTTTTGTCTTCTTCCATAAGAGGGGTATCTACTAGTGTAGGGACGAGATCGTCGGAAGCACCAATGTGATATACCAAACTCTTAATAGACTTAACTTCACCTTCTATAGGAAAACCTAGTTGTCTTTGCTTTTGTCTAAACATGTTAACTTCCACAGAAAGATTTCCAAAAGAAAGAGTCATTGAGCCATCCTGGCAATTGATTTGGACATTGGCAGTTGCCAAGAAAGGACGCCCTAAGATGATAGGAATAGAATCATGAGCAACTTCTGTGTCAAGAATAACAAAGTCGGCTGGATAGTAAAAATCCTGCACTTTAACGAGAATGTTTTCAACTACACCCTTGGGATACTTAATAGAACGACCGGCTAACTGCAAAGTCATTTTGGTTGGTTGAAGTTTTGTTAGACCCAGTTGTTTATATAAATAAAAAGGAAGTAAGTTAACACTCGCTCCCAGGTATAATAAAGCAGTTATTATGAAGGTATCACCTAAGGTGCATTATCTGATGGGGGCGAATTGTGGTCCTTGTACTTAACAATTTCGTTATGTTAGGATAAAGAGGGATATTGTTCAGGTTAAGAATGCTTCGTGGGGTATGTTGGTTTTCCTCTTCTTGGTGCACAACTCTTTTAGAAACTTAGCGTGTCTAGGTAGACTTTTTATAGCATCTAGAAAAGGTAGGTTTATAGTCAGATTTTTAAACACTTCCCTAATCTCATCAAAATTTTCGTCTTTTTTAGACATAATTAGTTTCTGGGGATATGGTGGTTTATATATTTAGCAATATTATTAGTATTTGCTTTATCTCTATCCGTTTTCCATCTAGGTGTCCTTATTAGAACCTCTACAAGTGTAGGGTCTTCAATTTCTATTATTGGGTCTTGTAAGGTTTTCCCTTTCGGTCGTGGTTTAACCGGGTACTTCTACGGTTGTAGGGTCTTGATTTCTATTACAATTATTTGGTATGGTTTCATTTTCAACTTCGTTTTTTGGGTGGTCTTCGGCATAGTTACTTTGTTATCAACTACTCTCCCTGAACGAAGGGTAGTGACTGCCTATAGGTCCCCTTGGTTTATATTACCATTAGAGTGAATACTATTTATTTCGAAGGCGGTGTTTGTTGACTTAGGAGTAGGCACTGCTTGACTTGGAAACACGCCTGTTTGGTTATTATTTTGGTTAGGAGACATGTCAATAACCTTTTGGCACAAAGACTGCATCATTTGCATCGTTTGTTTCATCATATTAGAGTTTTGATCATGTTGATCTTTCATCAAATTGGAGTTTTGTTGCATAATTTGATTTTGTTTCTCCAACAAGGTCACTACTACTTTGTATGTAGATGGTTGGACTGGAATTAAAGCTTGTTGAGCGTTCATGTCTTGATGTTGATAGTTGTGGGTCATGGGCACTAAACCTATATTCTGATTACCTAAGTTTCCTTGTCCTTGATGTTGAGTTAACTGGTTGAAATTTGATGGTTGTGGTGGTGGTTGTGCATAGACAAGAGGACAATAGAAGTCGGAATGCTCAAGACTAAAATAGACATTACAACGAGTAGATTTAATGTTCATGACTGGAGTTGGTTGTTGTTGAACAGAGATGGCATCTACCTTTTTAGTGAGGGGATCGATAAGAGTTTTAAGCTCGGAATCAGGTTTAACCTCAAAAGAAGGAGTGGAGCGGGAAGAGTCGTTACCTCCCCAATTGTTGTTCCTCTTAGATTGATCTTCTAAGAATTTATAAGCCTCTAAGGCTCCTTTACTAAGAAAACTACCCCCAGTCATGATATCTAGAACCTCCTTATGATGATGTAAAAGCCCCTTGAAGAAGGCACGAACAAGCGTGTCTTTCGCAAGATTATGATGCGGACATTCAATAAGAAGATCAGTGAAATGATTCCAGGCCTCTGAAAAGGAATCATGAGGATTTTGGTGGAAGAAATGAATCTTGTGAATCATTTAATCTGTCTTTAGTGGTGGGTAAAACTATTCCACGAATAATTGAACAAGTTGAGCCCATGAGTCCATAGAGTTTGGCGTTTGGGCAGTTAGCCAAGACGCCGCCTTGTCGGCTAGGGTGAATGGAAACACCCTAAGTTTAACTTGATCCGAACTTACGCTAGGATGATGGAATGTAGTGAGAACTTGGTCTATCCTACGCATATGCTGGAAAGGCTTCTGGTGGTCTAAACCATGAAAAACTGGTAACAAGTTAAATATATTAGGGGGAATTCGAAAATCCCCCACTAAGTCTGCAAGAACGATGCACGACTTAGGGCCATCGTTTAGGGCTTTATAAAAATCAGAGAGATGAGTCTCTTGTTCTTTAGCCATTGATGCAGGTGTAGTGTGTGAAATTCTAGATAGGCGTGTGGTATTTATGTCTACAAAAAACAAGCCTGATTATACTAGAATTAAAACTCCTCTGACAGAAGAGGCAAGGAGTGGAAGAAGGAGTACCTGAATGCCTCCTTGCTACGCGTTTGAATAGCGTCTTGTATACGCGATCTCAGTGTTTGTATGATGTTAGAAACACTAAATAACTTGAAGAAATGAAAATTTGGACTGACCTGTGAAAATTGGGCTGCTCCAAAAGAGGGCGCGGGTCGTGCTCCTGTCTAACTCAAGTTCCAGGTGGTTGAGCGCAGGGCGTGCTTGGAAATAGGCTACCTAGGGCACGGATCGCGCTCGTGCTTGACACAATGTCCAGGCGGTTGAGCGCAGGGCGCGCTTGGAAATAGGCTATCTAGGGCGTGGGTTGTGCTCAGATTTGGCTCTCCAAAAAAATTTAAATTTTTACAGTAAATTGCTAAGACGTCTATTAAGTAGCCTGTAAAATTTCAGATCAATCAAAGCTATGAAAGTCCTTCTACTGCCCTTCAAAGTTTGTGAAACAGTTTTTGGACACAATACAAACAACTGAAAGGTTAACCAATCAAAATAGAGAAAAAAATCGTCAAAATTTTACTAGAGACTCCTGACAGATCATGGGTGTTCCTGTAAAAATTTTAGAGTAATTGGAGTTCTACAAACCCTCCTTATCGGCTGTTGTTCTAGACATTAAGTGTTTGCAAAACTGCAGAAACACACTGGAAACACTCCACTAGTTAGGAGGTCAAAACAAATCAAAAACTCGTCATATTTTTACTGAACATTCCAGACTTAGGATAGATACTCCTCTAAAAAGTTTAGAATTTTTGAAACTACCTAAGTAACCTTACTTGTCTGTTTTTCAAGAACTTACGGTTTAAAAAATGAAATGCAGCACTGTAAAGATCATATTAGTTCACTAGGTAAAACAACTAGGAAATATCTGACAAAATTACAGTAAATCAATAACACCTTAAGGATTACGCCTATAAATTTTCATAATTTTTCAAAATTTATAAATACCTTTACTGCAGTGTTTTCCTCTGTGAATCCGCAGCCCCTATGCCTAAAACAGTGAACAGTTCCAAAAATTCAAGAAATAAGAATGAAAAATTAAAATGGTGGGTGGGTAGAGAATGGGGGATTGCCCCTTGAATTCAAGCAATTGAATTCTTGCCTTGAATGAGATTAAGATGGCAGCGGCGCCATTTCATAATAGTAAAAATGATAGTTTTACTCATGAATAAAGCGATGAAACTCTAAACGTAAGTAAAACTAAATTAGATAACCCGTAAAAACTCAATTAGATTACTCTAACCTTATTCTTATGGTATCAACTATTTATTTCCTACTCTCACATATAGATTCATGCAATATATATATAGAGAGAGTACGGATTCGTTCCACTCTTAACTCTCAAGACTTAACCAAATTCAATTGAACAAACACAAGGAACAATGGTGAGAGCAATAATTATGGATGTGAATTTATACTACAAGATAATACTATCAATTGATCTTATAATAATATTAACTAAAGTAATTAAAAATAGATGAATCAAATATGGATAAAGAATTAGGGGAATTTGATTTCATCTTGAATCCAACTTAAAAACTAGCATATGTTGTTGTAATCCAATTTTTACGTTCTTACGGTAAGAATTGGTCGTTCTAATCCCTAATTATACATGGCATCTCTACGAATTCATAACTAGCATGTGAGGAAGTCCACCTATTCTCATGGTGAATCAACTCCCTTCTAGAGTGGAATAAACTCTTACAACGATTCTACGCTATACAATCAAGTTTTCATCAAGGCTTCACCAAACCCCTCTAATGGAGGTTTAGCCTTGATTTACAAACTATCATTTCCAATTGAATTAAAACTAGACATCATATAAAGATTCTAACTTGACTAAATTCAACTAAACAATAATTGAAATCTAAATTAACAACTAAGAATTCATTGAATAACAAGAATTGAAATTAGATCTAAACAATTTTAAATAACAAAATCGAATTTAACAAGAACTAACTATTTTATTTATCTAATCAATAATAAACAATGATTCAAATACTTAATCTAAAACAAGGAATGAAACTAATTAATGGAATAGAAACTAATTAATTAACTAATTCAAAAACTCAAAACTAGATCTAGAAGTTATTCTCTAATGGCTACCTTCTAACCTAAACTCCCTGATACTTAAGAGCTAAGTCTTGTGTGTGGAAATGGAGGAGACCAGATCCACATTTTCGTGCGTGGGCTAAGGGTCCATGTTTTGGGCCGAAAAATGGAGCCTAAAGCCCAATTTCTTCAGTCTACAGGGCCCTTTTCAGCTGGCTTTGACTTCAACAAGCTTTTTGTCCACTTCTGCTCCTCTGATTAGATAAATGTTTAGACCATTGGAAAGCCCTTTCCTAGCCGGTCGTTTTGACATAAGGTCTGCCCAATTCCGAGGCCTGAGTCCAAAGATACGGTCTTCGGAAGTTCTGCTGACTTTTGTGTACTGTTTATGCCCGTCTTGGCCTTTAATAACATAACTTCTTAGCAACCAATCCTTGCTCCTTTCTATCACCAAAGTGGCACATTTCTGCACATAATTGAGTTCCATGCCTAAAATACATAAAAGTACGTAATTAGCATTAACTCTTATTTATTACTCGCATAATTGGTCTAAAAGTATTATTATTAAGGGGTTAAAACTACAGTTTTGGGCTCTTATCAAGAGGTGCCAGTTAAACCACAACCTAAGAACAAGAAAGGAAAGGTTAGACATCCTGTTGATCCATACGCTAAATATAGAGAAAAACCACCATTTCCCTAGAAATTAGCTATGTTAAACAGGGATACAAACTTTGACGAGATTAGAGAAGTTTTTAAAAATCTAACGATAAACTTACCTTTTCTGGAAGCAATTAAAAAATTACCTCACCATCCTAAGTTTCTCAAAGAGTTGTGCACTAAAAGGCGTAAAACAAATATTCCTAAAGACGCCTTTTTAACGAAACAATTTCCAACTTTAACGGAACACAATGGAATCGTTAAGTACAAGGACCCTGGTCGTCCTACTGTACAACACACCTTAGGAGATTCCCACACGACGACCGCTTTATTAGACCTGCGGGCGAGTGTTAACTTACTCCCGTATTATCTATACAAACAAATAGGTCTACAAGAGATGTAACCTACTAAAATGACGTTGCAATTAGCGGATCGATCTATTAAGTACCCTAAGGGTGTGGTTGAAAATGTGCTGGCTAAGGTCTAGAATTTCTACTATCCTGCTGATTTTGTTATCCTTGATACAAAAGTCGCTAACGACTCTGTTCCAATCATTTTAGGACGTCTTTTCTTGGCAACTGCCAACGCGTTTATAAACTGCCGCGATGGTTCGATGTCCTTGTCCTTTGGCCATCTTTCTATCGAGGTAAACATTTTTAAAACGATCAAACAGTTGCCTGATATGAATATCGATGGAGAGGTTAGCATGATCGAGAGCTTAGCTCATGATTATTTCAAAACCACGTTTCCGGATGACCAGATGCACAAATTCCTTTCCTTTGGAAGTTCCAACTTCGACAAGGACTCCTTGGACGTAGATGAAAGTGAGGAAGATTTCCTTCAACTCTTTTTCAACTCTTCTCTGCCACATCAGCGAGTCCCACCCTACCAACATCCATTTATCCCTTGACGCTATGACGGAAGATGAATTTTTCACCCTCTATCCCAGTGATTATTTTGACCCACCTATTGAGGAATGTCTGGCATATCTCAAGGCTTCTAATGATCTAGACCTGAGAGCTCTAGCTAACAATCATTCATCTTCCATCACCAATATTCCCCACCTTCCACCTTTTCAAAAGAACCTGGAGTTTGCGCTTGACCCTCTTGTTTCTTCTATGCTTAACGATTTTCTAAATCCTCTTAATACAGAAATAATTTCCAAGGGAAAGGCACTTGACACCTTCATTTTCCAAATTTAGACAGTTCCCATCTACACCATGAATGAGTTTTGTGCTAAACCCACATTCTCATTTTTTCCATTCCTTACTTTTAAAACTTATCCATATCCAACATATCTTCCACAAACATCCATTTTCTCACGATCATTCACTTCGACACGCTCTCATTCAAGGATAAAGAAGAAGGTGCATGCTCGGTTACGTTATAGATCTATCAGACTTCGTGTCCATTTCACTAAGTTGCGTCGTAAGAAATCTTGGTATTTGATTCTGTTTAGGGGTGCATTCCATGTTATTTATTTATGGGAAGACCCACAACTCTTTAAATTGTTGATATATGGAAAACTACAAGATATATATATATATATATATATATATATATATATATATATATATATATATATATATATATATATATATATATATTGTAGTTTTCCATATATCAACAATTTAAAGAGTTGTGGGTTTTCCATATATACATATCCAGTTATTTGTTAAAGTATCGAGTATCTGACTATAAACGGCTCATTTTGTTGTTTGGTGTACTTTCTTATAATTCTATATATTGGTAAGTGCACCATTCAGGTAACCGGGCCCTCCCTATGGAGTGTGTGGCTGTAAGTACCGGATCCTAAGTCCACGTTAAACATAATTCACGTTTTCCACTTTTGCATGTTTTCTCGGATTTTGAGTCATGTTCCTCTATGGTGTGAATTATGCATTTATTGTTTTCTTGTTTTTATTATATTAAATATTTTTCATAAAAAAATAAAAATTGTTAAAATCACAAACATAGTAATTTAGGAAGTCTAGGGAATCAGACTTTAAAAGACCCACTTTTAAAAACAAATTTTCTAAACGTTGTTGTCTGAAATTTGTTTGGGGGTAGGGTGTTCATTTTCCATACTGGATTGTTCAACTTGCCATTTGTGTTGCTTAGACCGTTTAATCGTATTCCGACTTGGGTTGACATTCTCTATGAAATTAGATTTCATTCGTTCGCATAACTTACGTCATACACGCACTTTGAGGCATTTTCCATCTTCTTATATGTCATTCACGGTCAAAATAGAGTGTTTTATAGATCATTGGATTGGAAATTCTCTCCTGATCATTTCCATGGCTTATTTGCAAAAATCGGACCGGTAACAAAGCGGCAATTTTAGTTTGAAGTTGCGAGAAAACTCGACAAAAATCGAAAAAATCAAATTGAACTTGGGCCCAAACTTGTGCGCACGTGCGTCCCTTTCCTTCACACCAACAGTTTGCGATTCCATCTCCTACCACCGCCATTAACAAGCTTTAAACCCTAACCAAATAAAATTAATTAATTAATTAATAAAAAAAAAAAAAACTAACTTAGCTCACGCTTAAGTTCATTCCCAAAACATATTTTCTTCTCCAAATCATTCCCCACTAATTTCCCCACCAAAAACATTAGAAAAATTTGAAAAATCAACAAAATTTGACTGCACACACCCACCCACGGCGCCACCACCATTTTTTTTTTTTGTAAGGTTGTTTCACCTTGTTTCCTACACCTCTACAAACCCTCAAATCCTTTCAAAACTTTTAATGGCTCTAAGATGAAGAATTCTGCCAGAACAAGCTTTTATGGCAGACCCCTTCGCGCCGTTTTACGGTGACGAGATGATTAGGAGGAATTGGAATAGGTTGTGGTACTCAACAAATGATTTTTACCACTCCGATTTAGTGGAACAATTTTATAAGAAGAGAGAGTTGGATGGTCAGAAAATTTTCATGAAGGTGACTGGGACTAGGAGAGAATTATTGAGAGAGAAGCTGGTTGAGATTCTAGGCATTACGCCTGAACGCCACCGTGCAGGAATCCCAGTATACTGGAGTTCCTGCATTGATAAACGACACTCTCATGGAGGGTCAATACAATCCAAATTCTCATTGTGCTCGACAGTCATCTCTGCGAACCAACCAACTGGCTGTAGCTTAGTGGTTTGGTAAGAACGTCATTGGGAAGGAGAAAGTGAGCGACATTGGTTTAACATGTCTGCACGTTATCTAGATATTGCAAGAGAAGAGGTATGAATTCTGTATTCTTGAGTTTTTGATAAATATGATTAGAGGAGTTGGGAAGATTATTACACCATTTCCTACTTTAATTACGAAGATAATGTTGTCTTGGGGGGGGGAGGGGGGGGGGGCGGGGTGGGGAAACCAAGAACTGAGCGGACTATGTTGAAATTCCATTCAAATGAAACTATTTATACAGAGTGCATCCAAAAGACTTGGATGTTGCCGGAGGACAGGATGGTTGATTCGGATGAGGAAAGGGAGGACATGACATGTTTGGATGAAGATACCTTGGAGAGGTGTACGTCTGATTCAGAACGCATGTCAGTGTTGCATACTGGCGTGCATTGCATTTATGCTATTTGTGAAGATATACGAGATAGGTAGATTAAAATTCGAATGAAACAAAATACCCTTCAGACGAGTTTTGAAAACCTTGAAAAGGGTCAGGATGATCTCTTGTATAACATGGGAACACTCCTTCAGCGTCATGATGCGCAATATAAAGAGTTAAAGCCATAAATGAAGGCAACAATGGAAGCACAACGCCTGTTTCAAGTAGAGATTCCACGACGCATGCCACCCCTGGAGGTTTCTGTTTCAGATGAGTCTAAGAGGCATGAACGTCGTCGTCAAAGGACGGATGGCTCGGGCCCTTCCTCATATCAGGCCCCATCTTCAACCCAGGCCCAACCTCCATCTCAGGGTCCAACTTCATCACGTGACTAGGTTTTCGAAAAATTTCGTGTTTCGTGTTTCGATGTTATTTAGTTGTTTTTATTGTTTTTATTAGTTCGGATATTAAGTTCTTTAAATTCAGTAGTTAAATTTAAATCCGGTAGTTACAATGTTGTTTGAATTCATTTTTTTTAATATAATATGGTTCTTTTCAAATTGTGCATTATTTTTATTGTTAATCCCACCTTCCCGAATTGTTTTGGGGTGGTATTATTTAGTCTAGCATGATTTTTATATGATCCACAAATTTATTATATAATTTTGCGATGATTGTTGGGAATATTGTCGATATGGGTATGACTATGAATAGATATTGTGGTAGGATGAAATCTCGATGAGTTAGGCAGTTTCTATCCTAAATTCAACCTAAAAGATATTAGTTTTGTTTTGGAATAGAGAATATGGGTTGTTTCCGTTTTCAGTTTCGGAAATATTTTGTTTTTGGCAATTGCCTTAAAGCTTTTTGGCAACTTCCCGATTCATTTTAGCAACTTAAAACCTATAAAAACTTCAATCATTCTACACTCACAACCCACACTACACCTTACTTTTATCTCTCACCTTTCACTCCCACATTTCCCACTTTTCTTCTCCATTTTAGCAACGCAGCAACTCAGAGCGCGCTTGCGCCCCAGTGGAGTGTTACCTGCCCCCTTGGCACTGTCAGCCAGAATTTCATTAGAGCGCGACCCACGCCTTACCAAGCCCAGAGCTGAGTGCAACCTGCGCCCAAAACACTGGAATTCCAGTTTTCATCCCGGAAATGACCCCCCATCCAGGCAAAAGTGAGCCTGGCGCCAAGTGCCTGGAACTCGAAATTTACCAGAGTGCGACCCGCGCCCATCCTAGGCATAGGTTGAGCACACTCCGCGCCTAGACCCTTGTGGGCACGAAAAATTCCAATTTTTTGTAGGTTGTTCCAGGATCATTACAGCTGTTCTAGAGAGTAGTTTTGTGATGACTTCTCTTATAGTAATACCGGAGCAGTCTTTCGAACACTTGTTGGGGAGCGAGACTTATGGACATTGGTTCCGCGAAAGGATCATGCAGTTCGGATGGAGGCATATTCTGGTAAGTGAAGACGACTCGTATTCACCTAAGCTTATTGAATTTTTTTACAATAATGTTAAGTTCTATTGTAACCAAGATAGAGAACAAGAATTCTCCATCACGGTTGATGACACACCACTAGAATTCAATAAGTATGTGCATGGTAGCGTTAGTTTCGGGAATACCAATACCTGATCCTATTCACACGTGGGGATATATGACCGATAATTCATACCTCTTTGACTATACATATTTCTATGAGTATTATGGGGGAGGGGTATTTCGTATAATGGACCAAGGGCCTTACAACATAGCCCTTGGTAGCCTGTCCCTAAATGTAGGCACCCCTATGTTATTCATCCTGATGAATATTTTAGGGGATTGGCAGTTTACCTCTGCAAATAGTACCGCTGGTGACGTTTTCCTTGCTTTAGCTAATGGACATCGTTGATATGACATTCCCCGAGTATTAGTGGCTAGTTTTAAGAGAGCCCAAAGCATGCGGCATAAGTATCTTCTTATGCCTGTTTTGGTTTGCCACATCATGCTCAGTTGTCTACCTAAATTCTGTACCCAGTTTATGGATTGGAAATGGGTTGAAGTCATGAGACCCACCAATTGGGTGGTTCACTCATTTCGAGTAATGACTTGGCCGGGATGGCAGGTGCAACCTCATTTGGTTGCTCCTTACACCCCATCAGACATAGTAACACTAGACAGGTTAGCACAAGTTGATGACACACGGCGGCGGGCTTGGCAAGTTATCATGGCATGGCAGGATGCGAAGGAACCTCCTCTCTTTGGAGAGGGAAATGAGGATGAGGATTAAATGGGAGTTCAGGTTAGTTTTAGTTTCAGTTAGTGGCTGCTTATGTCCCAAGCAAATTGATTCTCATTAACCCCATAACGGGTGGAACTCATATCGAGTTGCGTCAGTTTTTATTTTCTATATTAGTATGTTTTAACCTTGTTTTGCAGATGTTCCAGAATTTCACGCGTTTCCATGGTATTTTTCTACCCTATTTATTTAAATACTTTGAGGACAAAGTATGCTTCTTGTTTGGGGGCATAGAAACACGTGTAATTAAGGCATCTGTTAGGATATAGATATGTATAATACGCACTTATTTTCTAGTTAAAAAAATTCAAAAAATTTAAAAATATAAATAAAAAGTATGCTATACACTTAGGAATATTGGTATTGATTTCCTTCTCTATGCCCTTGATAATCTAGAAATCTCATGTAGCTTTTGCATTAGAATAGTTTTTAGAAACTTAGGTTAATATGTAGGTAATAATCCTTGCATCTATCTATAAATATGTTACATGAGTATCTATGATTGTTGGCAGTAAGTTTCTGAAAACTAGGCTAGAGTGCTTATTCTACATATCCTGTGAGAATATAGCCTAAAGCCTTATATGAGTGAAACATTTTTTTATTTTTTTTTTAATAATCTAGAGGTTATGGTTGACCTCAACCTGTATTAGAAGAAAAGCGGGGATACATAGTGCCTATTCTATCTTCCTCTATGATATGGTGTAACTTTTCATCTAGAGGAAGAGAAAATAAAACAACACCTTCTTTCGGGCGATCTATACATTTTTGAAAGGTAGTCAGCTGCCCAATTTCCTTCTCGAAAGATATGACTAAAAGAGCATTTAACAAATGTGCGAGTAATACTTCTAATACAGGCAGCCATATTAGAACAATACCATGGGCAGCGCTCACTCCCTTTCAAAATGTTTATGGCTCCCAGAGAGTCCGAGTTGACTTCCAGATTTTCTAAACCCATCTCTTGGGCTTGCTTAAGCCCAACTGCAATGGCTTGAATTTCCTGATGTATGACTGAGTTCCTTGTCGAGCAACCTGCATAAGCGCGAACAACATTCCCTAAGTCATCTCGTATAGTCCCTCCATACCCACTTCCATTTTGCTGGACCGAACCATCAGTATTGAGCATGCAAGCTCCCTGTTCCGCTGACTTCCACCTACACCAAAGAACTTCCTGAGGTTTGAAGTTCATTTGCAGTCCCAACCTATCAGCAAGAGCTCGAAGCGAGTAAGAGTCTTTGACCTCTGACAGATTTTTCTGAATGTACAGCTTCATTGTGGGCATAATCCTTGAGGTTAGCTGTTGGGTCGTCAACAAGATGTTCTTCTTCTTCCGTCCTGTTTTTTCGCACCAGAGTTCGTGGACAGTGGCTCCAATAAAAGCTTTAAAGATATCGACACAGGTGGTGTTTTGCCGACATAACCTGAAAATACTATACCATTCAGAAGAGGAGTCTTTGACTAGCTCCCCTAGTCCAAGATTGTTTTTCACAGAGGCCCAGACCTGTTTAGAGTAGTGACAGTCAAAGAATAAATGCTTTGAGTGCTCCAAAGATATACCGCAGAGACTACATTCAAAGAATTGCAAGGTCTTCTTCTGTATCAAGCGATCTTGAGTGGGAAGAGAATTTGAGAGCAATTGCCACAATGTAAACGAGAATTTTGGGATAGAGAATTTTCCCCAGACCACTCTGTACCATTTTACCTTTGGTCTCTCTTTTCGCAGAACTGCATACGCTGATTTTACTGAGAATTCTCCCGAACTACTCGGTGACCAAATAACTTCGTCTTTGTCTAGATAACAATTCACTTCCGTACCCAAGATGAGATTTTTCAAGGGACTGTCCAAGATAGATGTCACCAGAGAGGACCAGTTACCTTGATTCAAAATATCACTCACCTTTGCATCCTTTGGTAGCACAAATGAGTTTCTCGCAACTGTTGATTCGCAAAGCGGTTGACTTGAGCACCATGGGTCATGCCAGAAGGAGGTGCTAGTCCTGTCTGCTATAACATATCTAACATATTTCCAAGCAATGTTTTGATGCTTCAGTATCCCCCTCCATACCCAAGAGCAGCTTGCCGGTGTTTTCATAGTCCAAAAGTAGGACTGCTTTATCTGTTGGCTCCATGTCCAGTTTGACCACAGTGATCCATCCTTCTCAGCTAATCTAAAAATCAGGCCAGCAGAAGCGCCTTTGTTCCAAGTTCTGGCATCTATCATACCCAGTCCACCTTGCTCCTTAGCATACCTCAATACTTCATGGCTGGCATGATGCATCTTCCTTGTCATATTGGGACCAGACCATAAAAAATGGTTGCAAATCTTAGATACATTGTCCAGAACTTTCTTTGGTAAAACAAAGGTTTTTGACCAGTAGACTTGAAAGGATGAGAGAACTGACTGGATAAGTTCAAGTCTACCGGCCCTTGACAAGGATATATTCTTCCAATTAGAGATACGTGAAGTCAATCTCTCTACCAAAGGTAGACAATCGTGATACCTAGCCTTGAAGAAGTAAGAGGTAGTCCAAGATATATAAGAGGCGGAGATATAAGGGGTATACCCAAAGCATTAGCCAAGTCCAATCTCGCTTCATGAGACATACAACCAACCAACAGAGATGATTTTCCGAGTTGATATTCAACCCCGTGGAAGAGCTTAAAAACTGTAGAAGAATTTCCTTTATTGCAAGAATAGAAGCCATATCTCCTTTGCAAAAAGCATAGCATCGCCCGCAAAAAAATAAGTGAGAGATACTCAACCTCCGCATTTAGAATGCGGATGAATGTGTCCAAATAGAGAGCTTGATTTAGAAGGCCAGAGAGCACCTCCATCACCAAGACAAATAGATACGGTGAAATTGGGTCGCCCTGCCGAAGTCCTTGTTCACCTTCAAAGAATCCTTCAGATGTTCCATTGATGTTAATGGAATAAGAAGGGGTGGTGAAGCACATCTTTAGCCATTCTATAAAGAGAGGAGGAAACCCAAATCTCTGCAAAATCATACCCATAGCTTCCCAATTGACTGAATCAAAAGCCTTCTTTATGTCTATCTTGATTGCACAATTCCTGGTTCCATATTTCCTGGTGTAACCTCGTATAAGCTCATGCGCAAGTATAATATTATCTTAGATGTTCCCGCCGGTACAAAGGCGATCGAGCCGGGAGAGATTAAGAGTGGCATATATTCCTTCATCCCGCTTTTGTTAGAAGCTTGGCCACACATTTGTAAATAGTGTTACAAGCAAGCAATGGGCCTGAATTCATCAACCTTTGAAGGTGCAAGATTTTTGGAATCAAGCAAAGAAGAGTGGAGTTTATACCCCTTGATATGGACTTCCGATTGAACATATGCTGAATTGCAAGAGAGAAGTCTTCACCAACTATATCCCAGGCTTTCTTAAAGAAGAAAGCATTGAAACCATCAGGCCCAGGCGTTTTGTTATCATCCATAAAAAAGAGTGCCTCCTTGATTTCCAAGATATCGAAATCCTTGTTCAATCTAGTTGCACTCTCAGGTGGCAACTCCTGAAGATTAAGCTGCTCCAGAAACCGAGGGTTACAAGAGGGTGAAGAAGAAGTACCCAACAGATTTCTATAGAAGGATATGAAAGCCTGAGCAACATTAGCCTGGCCCTCCTGCTGATTTCCTTAAGTATCTAAAATAGACCAAATGTTGTTCCTTGTCTTCTTTTCCTTTACAGCATTGTGGAAGAAAGTGTTACCTTTGTCACCAAAGGATAACCAGTCAGTGTTGGTCATCTGCATGAGGTCATACTCCTCCATAAGCATAAGATCGCAAAGCTCAGATCTACGGCTTCTTTCTAGATTAGAAAGATGAGAATCAAAAGGACGCTTCTGCATATGCATTTGGATGTCTTTTAGATTGGCCTTGGCAGCTACCACTTGATTTTGAAGATCCGTGGAACTAAATCTAGGCCAACCTTTGAGAGCTTCCTTGAACATCTTTAATTTCTTACAAAGCATGAACGATGGATTACCTTGTCTAGGGATAGACCAGCACTTTATAAGAGTGTCCTTGAAGGAAGGATTCATAACCCAGTAATTACAGAACCTGAAAGGTGCCCTGCATGAATAAGAGTTGGAGATCGAGATAACTATAGGCGTATGGTCAGAAAGACCTTGCGGTAAAACTTCCACTCCAGAAGTTGAGAAATAGGTAGCCCACAAGGAATTGATAAGACACCTGTCTATCTTAGACCATCTCCGCATAGAACCAGAACCATTGTTAGTCCAAGTAAAGAACCCTCCACTGGATTTATGATCATAGAGACTTATGGTGTTGAGACAATTTCCAAAGGGAGTAGTTTCCCTAGGGTGCACCAAGTCAGTACCAATCCTCTCATGAGAATAGAGGACATTGTTAAAATCACCAGCCACACACCAAGGACCCGAGAAGGATGTGTTAAGACTGATGAGATCTTGCCAGAGAATCAACCTTTCCGCTATTTTATTACTTGCATAGACTACTGTAAAATGAAACATCTGCGCTGAAGCAAGGATGGTGACCTGAGCATGTATGAATTGATCGCTCTCCAAAATCTTTTGAACCCCAAGAATTGAAGTGTCCCATGAGAACCAAATGCGTCTAGCAACTGCACTAAAGTAATTATGTTCAAACTTCCAAGACGGGCAGCAGACATTGCTGATACTCAAAAAATTTTCTTGCCGAACTAGAAGAGTCCTTAGTAACTACTACACCATTGGTAGAAGACATTTCTTCAGGACCAACTAGGGCTGTATAAAACCGATTTATGGCAACTTGCGCAGTTGGACAATCGGCTGTAGCTGCAGCAGAGGGATTAGCAGTACTAGGAGATTCCCTAGAGACTACTGCGTCCATGAGGGAGGTAGGAGGTCATGTTGAAGTCCTTGCAGTACTAGGAGATTCCCTAGTGACTACTGCATCATTGACTGTAGATATATCGTCAGACCCAACTGGGACACTATAGTTCAGAGTTTCAACAATTTGCAAGCTTGGACGGGTAGTTGGAGCAGCCGCAGATGGATTTTGTTCTCGGATCAGACTTGTTCTGGGAACCCACACTTGAGTAGGAGCTGCTGGGCATCTAACTGTTGGGTGTCCAAACCTACAACATCTAGAACACGACGGGGGTTTCCAAGGGTACTCCACGTCGACAAAAACATGTTTGCCCCGTATCTTCAATTTAATCGAGGTTGGAAAATCAAAGTCAAAGGAATTGTAACACAGACTTTCGCAAAGTCGAGCCTTCTCTTCATTGATGTTGCTCCATCCATATAGAGAGGACCCCCAATAAGACTAGCTAGGAAAGATAGTCCTTTCTTTGTCCATAGTTCTTTTAGAACTTTTGAGAGTTTTGCCCAGATTGGCACTGTTGAAACGTTGTTCCTTTGGTTTTCCTCCTCCGGTGACCATGGCATAACAACAAAGATCTTTCCCACGATAAATATAGGACCACCTTCAAGGACAGCTTGCTTATCTTCAAAAGCAGAGAACTTATATAAAACAAGTCCCTATCTGTAGTAATATCCATGGAACCTTTTAACTTCCAGGCTTTCTCTAAAGCATTCTTTACAAAGGGAAAACTCATCCTTTTATCCAGGAAGAATCCAATTAACACATCTTCCCATTCAGCAATACCCACATCAATAATGTCTTGGGGTACCACTGCAGCCCCCTCTTCAAAAGCTAGAGTGCAAGGTTCTAAAACAGAGTTAGAAGATGCCAAAGATGATTTGTCGTTTTGAAAAAGAGAGCTCCAGCGGAATGGTTGAGGAGGAGTGGATGGTTGAGGAGGAGTGGATGCCGACTCCATTGAAGATAAGAACTTGATAGAAGAGAGGGAACGATACAAGCCTTATGATCTAGACCTAAAAACTCTCACAGTTAAGCGGCAGAGGATTTTACCCCAGACTGGAAGGAAAGAGCCTCTCCAATTCAGAACATTCACTGTAATCAACGATGGATTTTACCCGAATTAGAAAGAAAAAAGAAGAAGAGGAGATAAGCTTATATACCAAACTAAAAGTTTAACTAAAAGCGCAAAAGTGGAGCACAAGATCATATGAATGACTTAAGTTAAGTCACTCCCTATCGCCCATAAAAAGGTCCTCATAGATTCGTCTGTAGTCAATTTTTTGTTGGTTCCCTTTCCAGTGAGTGAAACATTTGAGAAATGACACAAGGGAGAAGTAAAATCCGGATAGAGAAATTACACGTCCACTTGCTTGATCACTATACCATATCCTAAGCGAGAATTTAGGCCCTCTTTGGATCGATATAGCCAGAAATTCAAACCTATGAATTATTCTCCACTAGTCGCCCCTCTGAGCCTTTCTTTAGCCTTTCATAAACCGCAAATCCTTTACCCTGTTACAAAAAAAAAAAAAAAAAAAAATCAACCTACCCAATTTTTTGAATATATCTGAGAATAAAGATGAAGAATAGAAAAGAGAAGAACCTTTGAAATCAAGAATTTGTTAGTCACTTCAGATGAGAAAAGTAAGTTTCCATCCAAATAAAAAAATAATAATAAAAAATAAAATAAAGAGTTAGAACTCCAAAAATAGAATCAAGGAGTCAAAAGCCAAAGAAAAAGAAAAAAAAATATGGCTAAGGATGGAAACAAAGTGTATAAGCAAAAATAAAGAACAAGGGTTTCTCTAGTTACATAATATGAAGCCTCTATTATCTCAGACTTGTCCTTTTTGAATATCCATTTCCTTCCTTCTTAAACCATCTCCTAACCCCCGCAACACCTAATAAAAACCTCTAGCTCAATTAGGAATAGGTTAGTGTGATAGTAAGTGGCAGATGTGTTTGATCGACTCCGACTTCCTTGTGTGTCATTGAGATTGTAAGGTAAAGTGTGCCCACTGCACATTGGAGTAGCGAAACTTGAGCGGAAAAATCAGAGTGGTTTTTGTCTTGATATTTATGTGAGGACCTACTTAAGGACGCTATTCCAAGTTTTCATAAACGAACCTGCTAGTACATCTCATAGTATTACTCATTGTATATATGTTTATGCATAGATGATTGATGATTATGCATATATTAGCTTAGGTTTCGACTTGATTATTCTGTATTCATTGCTAGTGAGATGTATAGATAATTTAGACATAGATAAGGAAACAATAGTTTTATTTCTGAGTCATTGTAGTATAGATGAAGTTTGTGAGTACCTTCACTAGAAAACTCTCACGAGGCTATAACTCGTCCACTAGGGAATTCCTAGTGGTTTAAGGCCTTGTTGCATATGGTCAATGCAATCGCACTCGGTGGAACGAGATTAGTTAGAACTCCATTTTTGGTCACTTATGCTAATTTCTCATATTTGTTTGAGGACAAGCAAAATGCTGTTTGGGGGTGGTTTGATAAGAGCACAAAATTGTAGTTTTAACCCATTAACAATAATACTTTTAGACTAATTATGCGAGTAATAAATAAGATTTAATGCTAATTACGTGCTTTTATGTATTTCAGGGATTGAAGTCAATTATGTGCAGAAATGTGCCACTTTGGCAATATAAAGGAGCAAGGGTTGGTTGCTAAGAAGTTCTGTGGTTAAAGGTCAAGATTCAAGGAGAAAAAGCCTTTGTAAAGCCCGGTCATAAGCTGAAAAGTCAGAGTCAACACGAGCAGAAACAACACACAAAAGTCAGTACAACTTTCGAAGACCGTATCTTTGGACTCAGGCCTTAGAATTGGGTGTACCTTATGTCAAAACGACCGGATCGGAAAGAGCTTTCCAATGGTCCAAACCTTGACACAATCAGAGGGGCAAAAGTGGATGAAAATCCTGTTGAAGTCAAAGCCAGCTGAAAAGGGCACTGTGGACTGAAGAAATTAGGTTTTGGGCTCGATTTTTTGGCCCAAAACATGGACCCTCAGCCCATGCACGAAAATGTGGATCTGGTCTCCTCCATTTCCACACACATGACTTAGCTCTTAAGTATCAATTAGCTTAGGATAGAAGATAGCCATTAGAGAATATTTTAGATCTAGTTTTGAGTTTTGAATTAGTTAATTAATTAGTTTTCATTCCATTAATTAGTTTCATTCCTTGTTTTAGATTAGTTATTGGAACCATTGTTTATCATTCATTAGATAAATAAAATAGTTAGTTCTTGATAATTTCGATTTTTGTTATTTAAATTTGCTTAGATCTAATTTCAATTCTTGTTATTTAATGATTTCTTAGTTGTTAATTTAGATTTCAATTATTGTTTAGTTGAATTTAATAAAGTTAGAATCTTTATATTATGTGTAATTCAATTTCATATGGAAATGATAGTTTGATGAATCAAGGCTAAACCTCCATTAGAGAGGTTTGATGAAAACTTGATTGTGTAGTGTAGAATCGTTGTAAGAGTCTATTCCACTCTAGAAGGTCGTTGATTCGCCATGAGAATGGGTTGGACTTCCTCACATACTAGTCATTGTTTAGTAGAGATTGTCATGATTGATTAGGGATTAGAATGACCAATTCTTACCGTAAGAACGTAAGAATTGGATTACAACAATCTATGCTAGTTTATTAAGTTGGATTCAAGGTGAATTCAATCCCCACTAATTATTTATCTAAATTCAAACCTTAGTATTCCATTGCATTTCCGTAGTTTGAATTAGCGTATCTTGTTCTTAGAATTCACATCGTAGTATAATTCCCTTCGTAAAACTCTCATTGACTTTGGTAGGATTGATAGTCGTAGAAAACATCGAATCCTAAAGAACTAGGAGTGGAACGAATCTTCTATTCCAACTCTATTTCAATAGTATCGAGAGTAGAAATTTTTGATAAGAATTGTCTTTGTATAAAGAAATTGTTTTACTTGCGTTTAGAAGTTTATCATTTTATTCGTAAGTAGAGTTATATTCAATTTTATCGTTTTATCAATAGCAATAGAGTAAAGACTTGTTCTTCGTACTTAGACTAATATATGTACAATAGTTTCTGCATCTTTTCACGAATGACATGCATCAGCATTTGTTTGTATATAACAGTGAGTTTCCGAAGCCAATGTTAGAATAATTAAGTTCCATATCCTATGAGAATCTTGCCAAAAGCCTCATCTGAATGATTATTGAGTAATGACACAAAAGATGTACGGATAGAAAGACCACACATCTACTTGCTTGATCACCACGCCATATCCTATGAAGGAATTTAGGCCCTTTTTGGATCGTTATAGCCAAAGAAACGTTAAAACCCCAAAAATATAGTTTTCCTCTAGTTACCCCTCTTGAGCCTTCACCCTTTCTAAAAGCCTTTTATTCTTCACCAATAATTCCTAACCCATCACAACACACAATAAAAAGCTTACCTAGCTGATGAGTTGAGAACTTGATGGTTATCAGAAAAAGTGAAGAGAAAACCTTATACCAAAACAGAACAGTTATTTGCTTCAAAAAGAAAAAGAAAAGAAAGAGAATAAAAGAAAAGAAAGACCCATCCAAAACCAAAACTCCAAAATTCCAAAGGAGTCAAAAATCGAATCTCCCAAAAGTTCAAAATCAAAAGGAGACGATATCAAAAACAAAAAGAAACAAAAGCAAAGTTAGAACTCCTAAAATTCAAAATCATATGGAGTCACAAAGCCAAAGGGTTAAAAGAATGTTCACAATTCGGAAGCAAAAGAACAAAACGAGGTTCTTCTCTGGTTACAAGTATCTTGAAGACCCAGTTTCTCGACTTATCAGATTTTGTTTTCTCTTTCTTTTTCTTTCTAAACCATCACCCTAGCCCAATAACTCCTAAATAAAATACCTCTAGCTCGATTAGGAATAGGATGATGTGATAGTAAGTGGCAAGCGTGATCAATCAACCCCGGTTCCTTTGGACGTCATATGAGTATGTGAGGAATATAAGTGCCCGCTGCACTTGAGAGAACGAACATTGAGTGAATCTATTGTTAGGATTACTTTAATCCTTATCTTTAACATGCTAATCTATTATTGATCAAAAAGGAATTCAAAGAAAAAAACATTCAAAGCTGGAATTGGATATTAACAGTAAATAGAAACTTTCCAAAGCTAAATCCAAATCACTTAGTCTTCAGCCTTCTAGTAGTATTCACCACACAACACAACACAAAACACTTTTGCTTTTCTCCTACTTTTAGTTGTACTTTTCCTGGAAAAACTAATGGTTCCTTCCACCAAAAAGTCATTCTCTTATAAAGAGAAACTTTGAGAATACGTAATTGTGTGTGTAGTGGGATCCACTTAGGATTCCAAGTCTTATCTTAAGAGGACAAGTCCTTGTCATACAAGTACTTGTACTTGATATACTAAAACACTTTTAATATATATCTCTTTAATATGGAAAGTGCCCATTAGCAAATCCATATTTACAATAAGGCCCCTAAAACTTTCAAGAAAGTCATTTCCTACCATTAATTATATCTAAGTCCCTCCACCTTACTTGTATTCACAATTAGACCATTGGGAATTTGTTCTTCACTGTCTCACCCATGTCTAATTGACCCAATGTGACAATTAACATCAATTGAGCATTAAGAAACTATTTCTTATACCAGTTGGGTTTGAGCTCAATTAGTTATGTCACAATTTTTTAATACATAACTCCATAGAGTGGTGGATCCTTTATTAGAATTCATGATTCAAGACATCCTACATTCATTACCCAAAATGTCAAGTCTAGTATATAAATAGACATTACTTTTTAAGGTCTCAAAGTAATAAATTTGAGACACAATGAATTTTCAAAATTCCTCAAGTCTAGGGATTAATTGGTAGAGTGAGATTTGCACACTAACCTTAACAGCGAATTTATAGTATGTTCTCACTTTGATCTCCTCAGTGTTAGTCATATGACTACACCAATATACAAACTTAGAGTCATACTCAAATAATTGAGATATCATCATCCTATCATATAACAGTTATGTATATTACAGTCTTATAAGTGAAGCGTCCGACTTCACCCCTAACTGTGAGCATTCTAGGTAAATAGATACAATCAAATCTGCCATACATGACTCTTCATATGCTTGATTGTTCTAATTATATTACCTATGGAACTTATGGTTTCATCATATGATATTAGTTCACCCATATGCATAATAATAAGATTTGTGTATATAATAATCATGTACAAATAATAAATGTTCATTGGCTTTGTAAAGGCCAAATATCCAAACAATCTCCCACTGGCCTTCAAAACCATTTAGCAACTATTCTAAGACCCATATTATCTATAAAAAGGTATTCATAATCATATAACAATATTTAGTGTTTGGTTTTTGTAGATTATATCATTTATGATGAATAGTGTATCATATATATATGCATGAGACCAAAAACTTTGCCATGTTACCTTCAACCTTCTTGTAAAACACAAGGTTCTTTCTCACATTGATCAAAATCAAATGATTTGATTGTTTAATCAAAGATTACATTCCAACTTCTTGAAGCTTGTAGGAACAGTAAACCCTCCAGGTTCTAAAACGCAGTCTTTACATCCATTTGCCAAATCATATATTCATAATGAACAGCAATCACTAGAAGGACTCTAATGGACTTTTCATGGCTACTGGCGAAAAAGTTCTCTCATAATCGATACCCTCTTTTTTTGAGTAAACATTTTCTCCACCAGTCTCGCATTAAAAATCTCTACCTTTCTAACAGCTCCTCTTTAACTTTTGAATAACTACTTATTCTTAATAGGCTTAATATTTGGCAATGGATCAACAAGTTCCCAGACATTGTTGGAATATATGGACTCCATTTCTCATCTTATTGATTCAATCCATTTACTCAAATCAATGTCAGAAATTGTTTCTTTGTAGTTTATAGGACCTACATCCTTGTCATCTGATATAACATATAAAGTTTCCCTTAATAATAGGGTTAACTTTTCATGAGGACTAATTGTCCTCCCACTACGATGAAGTACCGGAGTAGGTTTAGATAAACTCTGAACTTTACATGGAAATTTTATCTAAATTATAAGTTAATCTAGATTGAACATAAATAGGAATATCTGTTGACATTTCTAAGGCTTATCTCAAAAAAAATATAGGGAGAGTTTGAATAACTCACCATAGTCCAAAACCATACCCCATAAGGTTATGTTCCTTCTGTTTGCAATCTATTTTTGTTGTAGAGTTCTTGGTGGACTTAATTGAAACAAAATCATATTTTGCATTAAGTTACCTTTTGTTTTCACATTTATAGGCCCATGTACATCTATATGTACTAACTCCATCAACTATGTGGCTCTTGACCCTTTACTTTAAAAGATCTTTTAGTCATCTCTCCTTCTAAGTAAGATTACAAGTTGAGGAAGATTATAAAGGGAGTGAACTTAAAATCCCATCTTTCACCCAAACTATCAATCTTATTTGACCAAGTCTTAAGTGCCACAAGTTTGTTGGATTAACTGAAGAAAATATCCTCTTTTGAGGTAATAACTTATGATGAATTACAAATATCAGTATCATTTATTTTTAGCATAGAAGAAAATAAATAGAGACCATTTTCCAAAATACCAGAGGCAATAAACTTTCTATTTAATTTGATTACAACTTTTGAATAAAATGAAATAGAATATTATATTCTGACTTATAAAGTGCAAAAACAAAAACCAAATTTCTCCTTATCCCTGGAACATAATAATAGTCTTCTAAAACCAACAATTTCTTTTATAATGCTAAACTTCTATTGATATTGTAGCAACCTTTGCCTCTGTCCCTAGTTCCTGGTACACCTTTTCTTCATTCATCCTTTTTTCCCCTAAAACTCCTATAACATTTTACAAAAGTAGTTAGTGGCCTCTTATTCCACATAACAGGTGTTAGAAGGAAAAACCAACTCTTTGGTTTCAAGAATAAAGGATTGCATACCTTCTTCTTGTTTTTGTTTCATAGCCAGATACTCTCTACAGTTCCGCTTCCAATGATCAGGTTTTTCACAATGGTAACAATTACCTTTTGCTTTAGCCCCTGAATTCTTCTCCACTCCCCCTTTTGCCCCAAGGGCAAACTTTTTACCCTTTTTCCACTTGCCTTTGCCTTTCAGCTTAGGCTTGGAAACACCAACATTTTCTGAGACCATTACACTTGGCTTAACCTTAACTAAGTCTTCAGCCTGCTGCAAAGAGTTCATTAACTCTGGCAGTGTCAGATCCATATTGTTCATGTTGTAGTTCAACTTAAACTGATTAAATGAAACTGGCAAAGATTGAAGAATAGCATCAACATGAGAATTGGCGTCTATTTCAACGCCTAGGATCTCCAACTCATTGGCATAGCTAATCATTTTAAGGATATGCTCCCTAACTTGAGTCCCATCATCCATTTTTGTATTCATCAAGTTTGCCATTGCAATCTGACGTTTAGTGCGATTTTGTTCGCCAAACATCTCTTGCAAATTGGTCATGATGTCAATAGTTGTACCAAAATTTTGGTGTTGGTGCTAGAGTACGTTTGACATGGATGCCAGGAGATAACACTTGGACATCTCATTGGCCTTTTGCCATTTTTTGTACTCATCTTTTAGCCTTGCACTAGCATTGTTTGCTAGTTCAGGGGGACAAGGGGTAGTGAGAAAGAATTTGTAACTTTTAGCAGTCAAGATAATGTTAATGTTATGCTTCCAGTCCACATAATTAGGACCAGTTAACTTGTTCTCTTTCAAGATAGATGCTAAGGGACTGAAATTTGATTGAGACATATCTGGAACATTTACATATACACAAAAATTATTATAATGCATTTAAAATTGATTTTGGGAATTTAATAAACCAATTTCCCGCTTATATAATAAAAATGCAACACCCTCAATATTGTATCATTAAGACAAATATAAGCAATGGAAACCAAGTACTTATGAACAATATCTTATCCGTAGGGCATC
The DNA here is from genome assembly GCF_015680905.1 of Coptis chinensis. NCBI lineage: Eukaryota > Viridiplantae > Streptophyta > Magnoliopsida > Ranunculales > Ranunculaceae > Coptis > Coptis chinensis. The sequence goes on from NC_141464.1 coordinate 5,128,555, forward strand.
AAAATTATTCAACTTAATCAGGCAAGTTCTACTAGACTCATCAATTTTACATACAAGTAATATGATTTCCATTATCATTCCTTTTGCTACTAAAACATAATTGCACAAACCGTGGGGCTGTCAACTATATTTCAGTCAAGTGTACCATCATCATAATTCATTAATGTAACCGTGAGATAATGAATCCGTAAGGGAAAACACTCCCACTAGTCATGCATGAATTTTTATTTTCAAGAATAGACAATAGGAAAAAATAATTTTAGCATGCAATTAATTTATCCATAGGGATCATATTAATCACATCTAAAAATATAATTCCTATTGAATTGATAATGGTGTAGCAAGGGATTCAATTCGTAAATTAAATGCATTTACCACTTGCTTTATATAGACCGAGGGTATTAATAAACAAAAAATCAACGTTAAGATAATGGCATCTTTCTACTTTTCTTTTTAACATACTATGCATTTCATGCCAAAATTAAAAATCTATCATTGATATATTAGTGTATTGCGGAAAAATGAATAGCTTGCATATCATATGCAAATAGTTATCTCATAAAAAACATGCACGCAAATAAGAAAATGATCGAATTTAGCATGCAATGTGTGTATCTAATATATATCATATAATAATTTAGCATTAGGACATACATATCATGCAAATATTAAAGTGTAACATGTGAAGTGTACATAAATGCAAATATAAATTCATGTACTCATGCACGTACGTCCTGTGTGTGTGCATCATTATATATGCATTTATATAGTGCATGACTCCATGTTCTATCATTTTGCGCATCCCATGCCATTGAATAAGTAATGTACTTATCCAGTAAGTTTTAATAGCAAACTTCCAAATTTACAAGTGCACATGTTTCTTTCAGGTACCACTTATAACCATGTCTACTACAACTATATACTTCTCAGGAAAAAATATATGTACAATAAGTACTAATGGCATGCACTAAAGGACAGAGTCCCTAAGCTACTAATATCAAGCACTCACGTTCAAGCCCCTATGTGCATATAAAAGGATTATGAGTCCTATGACATAATAATACATAAACAATGCACTTTTCTTCAAAGAAAATTTTCATCCTTTAATAGCATGTGGTCCCATAAAAATCAGTTCTCTCTAGTTACTGACTATGCTGACACCGCCCTTGGTCAAATAGCGACATCCACAACTGGGGGGAATTAGCCTTCGTAAAATAACAAGGGCCATTAGCCGTCATAGTCTAACCCAATAGCCATCGTAGTGTGAATGTAAAAAATTGAGCTTTCTCAGGTTCATTCCCGCTCTACTATTTAGTGAAAATTTAAGTCATCCCGCTAGATTAGGTATTAGTGTTCACGCATTAATATTGTGTCTATTAAATTCATGGTTATCAAATGGCGACGCTACCAGGGAAACTCATTATTCTAGTATAGGTTAACGCGTGTTTGTTAGATTAGGTATTAATGTTCACGCATTAATATTGTGTTTATTAAATTCGTGGTTATCAAATGACGCCGCTGCCGGGAAAACTCATTATTCTAGTATAGGTTAACACGTGTTTGTTAGATTAGGTATTAGTGTTTATGCATTAATATTGTATTTGTTTACCAAATTTGTGGTTATCACACATCTAAATGGAATTGTTTGACTAGCTGTTTAGCTAAAGGGAAATTTGTGTTGGCGCCTAGTTTGGAGATTAATGCAATTTCCCAGAGTGAGGAGGATGTTAGTGATTCGAACGATATTATCATATTGTTCCTAGATAATAAGTATGATGGTAGTACTGAAGGAGCAAATATTGTACTCAGTCTACCACACAAAGAAATGGACAAGTTTCAAGCCCTATTCTAAATGTTCTTGGAAAAACCATAACTATTCCAAATGTATTTTCAAGGGGTGTCAATGGGTACCCAATTACCTGGAACCGAACCGGAATCGAAACTGAATATTCTGGTTCTGGGTCTTAAAAAATTAGACCCATTTAAAATGGGTCATTAAGAACCGAACCGATAAATAACCAAAACCGTAGAACCAAATAGTAAAAAGCCCGTGGGTACCCAAACTGAAAACGGAACCGATTATTATGATTTCGATATATAAAACTTAGTATTATATTACATTTAAGATAATCAAAATCATACATTATAATATAAAATATGTTTTTTACGTGTAAAAGTCTATTAAATATGTATAGCATAATAGTAAATGTGTGTTGTTAAATGTATATTTTATAACAATACGTTAAACAAGTGTATCATAGATGTTAATAATAATGTCAACGTGTATATTATGATTTAACTAATACATTTTATATTTATTAACTTATAAATGAATGTGTATATTTAAATATGATACACATGCTTGATATATTGTGGTACACGCACTTATTATAAACCAATATATAGTGTTCATGTTAAAAATTAGTGATGACATGTAATTGTAAGACGCATGTACTTGCATGTTCGATTTAAAATGCGAGTTAATACACGTGTACAAATATATGTGTATGCACGTAAAATATATCAAGGTAACAAATATATGTGATTGCGTAACAAATATATGTAATTTCACGTGTACACGATCGAGTTAATACAAGGAAACAAATATATGTGTATGCACGTAAAAAAAAAATCAAATTTTTGGGGTTAGATATTTGATTATTTTAATTTTTATATCAAATCTTGAAATTATCACATGAATGGTAAATGTTTTAACGTGTATGATTGATATATGTTCATAGATTGATGTAAATATGATTGTTGATACATCACTAATTATACATAAAATATTATCATGTAGGAAAAGAAAAAAATAAAAATAAAAACAAGTTTTAGTGTTTAAATGATTGAAATTGTTTAATAATCATAATAAATAATAAATACCCGAATTAGAACCGAAACCGATAAAAAACCGTGGGTTTTGATAGTTTTGGGTTGGGTTCTATAATTCTCATACTAAAACCATTGAGAACCGTAACCGATAAAACCGCAAATAGTAAAACCCAAACTGAAATCGCTAAAACCCAACCCAAAACCGACCCGTATATCATCTCATTCTATTATCTAAAAAAATTAGGATTTATTCTCACTTCGAGCACCCCTAATAAATTTGCAGCTAAGCTACTATTGGACTTTCCGTTTCTACTGGGCCTCTACATTCTATAGGCCCAAGATCTTAACCTTTTCCCCGTGTCTATATATTTCGTCGAAGTTTGGACGGCAAGAGTTGGTATCAACTTCTTCGGTATCAACCATCAAGAACTTTCAACATAACAACCAACTGTTACCACCATTGGATTGCTAGGTCTCAACGTTTATTATAATCTTCGACATGATTGCTTTTCTGAGGTGATGTCTTCTCACATTGCATCCAGATCCAAATGTATAATCTCAACGAAGTTGCTAAATGCACCCCACTAATACAATTTCCATAATAAGTATGATGAAAAGTTGACATTTTTCAATGTCAAATGATGTCATGGCTTTGATCTCGTTAACAAGTCGTGCGTCGTGGTGTAATACAGTAAAAGACAGGAAAAAAAAGTTGAATCTCCGCACCCGGCCAATCGAAAAAGATGTTAGTTGGTTTCATTGTGTATGTGCCTAACAATGTACTAACCTAATTTTCTGACAACTAAATTGTCTCTAATCACCACGATGAGGCTGGTCCCTCTTTTCGTAGACTCAGCTATGAATATGAATGCTGAAATTCATGCCGAAAAGGCATGCCCTCTCCCTACCTAAAGCTTTAAATCATCATCAGGTGATATCGTTAAAATATGGTGGTTTTGTAGGATTAGCTTGTATGCCCACAAATTCCCTCTCTTTTATGCAAACTGTTCATCTTCTTTATAACGAGGTCTGAGTCCGAACTTTTAAAACAAGTAGCACCCGTTTCTCTTAAAAGACCATGGCAACATACTAAATCACGACAAGTTGGATTTTATTTGAAGTGGGCTTGATGATACGTTTTTTCGTCCCAAAATTTGCAATCTTTTTTTAATTTCTAGGTTAAGTGAATGGTGTTGTGGGAACAAAAGACTTCAGTTTTTCAAGTAAAGTATCACTTGAAAAGTGATTAAGACTTGAAAATCAGCACACCTACCAATTTTGAAGAATGATCCATTCTAGAAGAATTTGGTAAAGATTTGTGTACTGATTATTAATAAACTATTTTAAAAGATTATTCTTTTTAGTCCTAATTATACGACCCATTTGTTTTGTGGTTAGGGTGTGGTACGCAGTGCCCTTGGTAAAAAAAAATAGTGGTGTCTATATGAAAACCCTTCTTACATAAATAAATATTCTCTAGTAACTAAAATGGTGTTCATTCTTGTTACAAATGGATTCTAATATCAAAGCAAACATAAACCAACCTTGAAAATTTGAATTCTACAATTTAATAAACCCAACAGTGAAATACAAAAAAACCAGGAAAGCACATCACCACTAAAACCCAACATTAGTGGAAGTAGCTAAAAATTTAATCTCCTCGGAACGCATGTCTTCTAAAGCATCCTGAACGTCATAATCTTATTCTTCATCTGAATATTCTTTTTAATCTTCATATGTACGTCTTTGTTTGATTTTGTGATGAGTAGTAATGTTAAGCAGTTCTTAAAAGGAGGAGATGGAGTGTCTTAGATATTGTGATTGAGCATCTAAAAGTATTGCCTTTGTAGATCTAGATGAAATCTTTTAGGATTAATGTTGTTTCAGGAAGAGTTACTGCCCTTGATGACATTACCGACCTGGAGATCGTCTTCATTCTATTCTCTACAAAATTTAAGGTTTATTCTCACTTCGAGCAGTCCTAATAAATTTGCGGTCCAGCTAATATTGGACTTTCCGTTTCTACTGGACCTCCACATTCTATGGGCCAAGATCTTGACCTTTTCCCCGTGTCTGCATATTTCATCGAAATGGGGACAGCAAGAGTTGGTATCAACTTCTTCGGTATCAACTATCAAGAACTTTCAACATAACAACCACCTGGTACCATTGGATTGCTGGGTCTCAACGTTTATTAAAATCTTCGACATGATTGCTTTCCTGAGGTCATGTTTCTCACATTGCATCCAGATCCAAGCGCATAATCTCAACCAAGTTGCTAAATGCACCCCACTAATACAACTTCCATAATAAGTATAAAGAAAAGTTGACACTTTTCAATGTCAAATGATGACATGGCTCTGATCTCGTTAACAAGTCATGCTTCGTGGTGTAATACAGAATTAAAAGACAAGAAAAAAGAGTTGAACCTCCGCACCCAATCTAAAAAGATATTATCGTTGGTTTGATTGTGCATGTGCCTAACAATAGACTAACCTGATTTTCTAACAACTAAACTATCTCTGTAAATCATCATCAGGTGATATCGTTCAAATGTGGTGGTTTTGCAGGATTAGCTTGTATGCCCAAAAATTCACTCTCTATTATGCAAAATGTTCATCTTTTGTATAACGAGGTATGAGTCCGAACTTTTAAAACAAGCAACAATCGTTTCTCTTAGAACACCATGGCAGCGTACTAAATCACAACAAGTTGGATTTTATTTGAAGTGGGCTTGATAATATGTTTTTTCGTCCCGAAATTTGCATTTTTTTTTAAATTTCTAAGTTAAATGAATGGTGTTGTGGGAACAACGGACCTCAGTTTTTCCAGTAGAAGTATTACTTGAAAAGTGATTAAATCTTCAAAATCTGCACAACTATCCATTTTCAAGAATGATCCATTCTAAAAGAATTTGGTACAGATTTGTGTTTTGATTCTTAATAAACTATTTTAAAAGATTATTCTTTTTAGTCCTAAGCTAATTATAGGACCTCATTTGTTTTGTGGTTAGCGTGTGGTGCCCTTGGTAAAAAAAAAATAGTGGTTTCTATATGAAAACCCTTATTATATAAATAAATATTCTATAGTAACTAAAATGGTGTTCATTCTTGTTACAATTGAATTCTAATATCAAAGCAAACCTAAAACAACATTGAAAATTTCAATTCTAAAATTTAATAAACCCAACAATGAATTACCAAAAAACCTTAAAGACACATCTACACTGAAACCCAACAGTAGTGGCAGTAGCTAAAAATTTAATCTTCTCGGGACGCATGTCTTCTAAAGCTTCCCGAACGTCATCTTCTTATTCTTCTTCTAAATCTTCTTTTTAATCTTCATATGCCTTTGTTTGTTTTTGTGAGGAGTAGTAATATTAAGCAGTTCTTGAAAGGAGGAGATGGAGTGCCTTAGATATTGTAACTGAGCATCTGAAACTACTGACTTTGTAGAGATGAAATCTTTTAGGATTGATGTTGCTTAGGGTAGAGTTACTGCCCTTGATGATATTATTGACCCGGATACCATCTTCATTATATTCTCTAAAAAATTTAGGGTTTATTCTCACTTCGAGCTCCATTAATAAATTTGTGGTTCAGCTAATATTGGACTTTCTGTTTCTAATGGGCGTCCACATTCTATGGGCCCAAAATCTTGAAATTTTCCCCGTGTCTGCTTATTTCATCGAAGTGGGGACAGCAAGAGTTGGTATCAACTTCTTTGGTATCAACTATCAAGAACTTTCAACAGAATAACCAACTGTTACCATTAGATTGTTGGGCCTCAACGTTTATTATAATCTTCGACATGATTGCTTTCCTAAGGTCATGTCTTCTCACATTGCATCTAGATCCAAGCGCATAATCTCAGCGAAGTTGCTAAATGCACCTCCACTAGCTAATACAACTTCTATAATAAGTATGAAGAAAAGTTGACATTTTTCAATGTCAAATGATGCCATGGTTATGATCTCGTTAACAAGTCGTGCTTCGTGGTGTAAAATAGTAAAAGACGGGAAAAAAAGAGTTGAACCTCCGCACCCAATCTAAAAAATGTTATCATATCGTTGGTTTGATTGTGCATGTGCCTAACAGTAGACTAACCTGATTTTCTGACAACAAAATTTTCTCTGTAAATCATCATCAAGTGATATCGTTAAAATGTGGTGGCTTTGCAGGATTAGCTTGTATGCCACAAATTCGCTCTCTCTTTTATGCAAACTATTCATGTTCTCTGTAACGATGTCAGAATCTGAACTTTTAAAACAAGTAGCAACCGTTTCTCTTAGAACACCATGGCAGCATACTAAATCACGACAAGTAGGATTTTATTTGAAGTGGGCATGATGATATGTTTTTTCGTTCCAAAATTTGCAATCTTTTTTCAATTTCTAGGTTAAATAAATGGTGTTGTGGGAACAAAAGACATCAGTTTTTCCAGTAAAAGTATCACTTGAAAATCAGCACACCTACCCATTTTCAAGAATGATCCCATCTAGAATAATTTGGTAAAGATTTGTGTTTTGATTATTAATAAACTATTTTAAAAATTATTCCTTTTAGTCCTAATTATTGGACCCGTTTGTGTTTTGTAAATTCAGTGGCGTCTATGGCTCCGCTTGGTATCAAGGAAATAGATGCAAATGTGGAAAGTTTTAATTTAGAAATATTTGCTCTGAAAGAATTTCCAAAACAAAATGTTCCATAATTTAGCCGGTGCTCGGTAAGGTAAGTAAAATCAGTTGTTGAATGGGAGAAAAGATTGAGGACGAAGGGTTTTCATGTTGGGGAAAGTTTTGTCGCCATTTTTGAAATGTAAAATTAGCTCTCCATTTTAATACTTTTTAGAATTATTTCCACAGCCCCACCCCATCACTACTCCAACCAAGCACCCGGAAAAATAAAAACAGCCCCACCCCATCACTACTCCAACCAAGCACCCGGAAAAATAAAAACGCCTGTAAAACTTTCTAAAACAAAGTTTTCTCGTGTTTTCCAACTAAACAAGCGGACCCAATATGAAAACTCTTATTACATAAATAAATGTTCTCTAGTAACTAATTAAAATTGTGTTCATTCTTGTTACAATTGAATTCTAATATCAAAACAAACATAAACCAACATTGAAAATTTCAATTCTAAAATTCAATAAACCCAGCGGTGAATTACAAAAAAACCAGAAAGACACATCTCCACTGAAACCCAATTGTAGTTGCAGTAGCTAAAAATCTAATCTTCTCGGAACGCATGCCTTCTAAATCTAATAGACTAACCAAGCCACACCAAAATACATTTAATAGAATAAAAATAAACAACGCGAGCTAATTACCATATTCCTGAATTTGCAGAACAGTAGAGTCCTGATTTGGGTCATAATAGTATCCAAGAGTACTGCTATAATAGTAACTGAAAGAAGGCAAAATGTAGGGTAAGTTTACTATCTTATTGAAACAAAAAGGAGTACTTTGCAATGACAAGTAAAATGACTAACACTATAACTCATTTTTTTATCAAAAAAAATTACGAGTTTCAGGTATTTCCTTCAGCAATATGCTCCCGTGGTTACATTCTATTCAATGAGGACATAATCATGCGCAATATGATCAACAAAACAACTTACCCTGAAGACTCATCGTATACATAATCATTTTTCAGTATCTCAGCCTGCTGATTCAGCAAACACAAGATGTGAGTTACAACTAAGCTTTCAACAATCCACATGAAACTCAACAAAAAATTGGTCTGAGAGTATAAACAAAGGGATGTTTCCTTTCTGAACTTGTATGCACGACATCAGATGAAGGTTGAGTGTGAGAGTCAGGAGTAGAGCCGACAACCAAACCATTGTCAATAGCAGATGGATTTTCATCATCATCAGGTCATCACCTCGGCTAGTACCCTCTTTTGCTTTAGCAATCCGCTCATATCCCTCTGAAATTAGAAAAAATATTAGTTATTAAGAAAGAAAAAGACTATTTGTAAGAAGAAATCCAAACAAGGAAGCTAGCCAAAATAGATGATGCACATAAAGACAATCATATTGTACAACAGGATCTGGACACCCTAGAGGCCTAGACCATCAGCTCAAAGGAGAAAACACGCCGACAGTAACTGATAAATAATGTTCCTTCACCAAATCCCAATTACATAGTGTTTGATCCTTAAAGCCCTTCTAATAAACTATTTTTAAAAATAACTGACTAGGCAGAAGAGCCAATTATGTTCCAAAGGGTACATTTTATCCTAGAGCACCATGAAAATAGCAGACAGTGGTCTGCAACCACATACTAAAATGAGGCATCCATTTTTGGTTTCCCATTCGTTTCACTTTTAATTAGTACATAATACGCAGCTCGCAGTAAGTTCAATAAACATTTTGACCTCTGCTACACAATTATAGTAACCAAACATACGCAAACGGAAAACTGTGAGTAACAACCAATATAGTTGATACTTTGTAACGCCCCAAAAATCCAACTTACATTCAGCTGGCCGGTCTAAATAATTAGGATAACATGGAGTACATTTTAAAATAAATAGAATCATAACCATAGATTCAAAAGAAAATCAACTAGTAAAAATAAAAGTGCTTACAGCTGAATAAAAATAGTAACCACAAAAGGTTTTACAAGTAACAAGTCTCCCAAATTATTACAACTTAAATACTGAAAAGGAAATCTAAGAAATAGCTAGCTAATCTAATCGTCTCTCTGAAAAGCACGATCAACGTTCACCTGAAATAATAATAAGGTGGGCGTAAATCAATGCACCCAGCAAGTGAAATCCACAAGTAACCTTACAATTCTAAATAAGAAAGGGGGGGTTCTAGGGTCATATTTTATAAAAACACGTAAACAAACTCAAAATTGTTAGGGTATTTATAAGTTTTAGGTTAGGCTAATTTTTTGTAGATATGATCCCTTAACTATTCTAAACATTGTCACAACCAATCAAAAAAATAAAAAAATTCTAAACTTCCCAAATATAGTATCAAAAATCGTGAAAATGAACGGTCCACAATTAGCCAAATTTCTTAATTTGTTGACTACATTCGATGGGGTTACAAGTTTCGGATTTGAATAATATCTTGTGACAATGTTTAAAATAGTTGGAAGATCTTATGTACAAAAAATTAGCCAAATCTAAAACTTAGAAATGCCCTAACAATCATGAGTTTGTTTACGTGTTTTTGAAATATATGTCCCTAGAACCCCTCCCATAAAAATATACTAGAATGGATAGACAAAAAATAAATTAAGTATCGTTGTTCTCATAAAAACACATAGCCACGATTATAGTAAAAAGTACTAGTAAGGTATATCTTACGTGACAATGAAACTACACCCCATCCAAACTCGGCCTGCAACAGTGGTTACATACCACACAGCAGCTCTATATGGAAATACGTACGGGTGATTACATTTCCAAACTCTTCGTTACCTAAACTACAAACAGTAAAAGGTAGTTACTTACTTCAGTTTTTACTTTGTCATAATTAACTCTAATAATACAATGCTTCGTATTAGTACACCACCATAGCTTAGTATACATAACTTAGAAATAGTACTGAAACACCACCGTCAAAAATATATATAGTCATTATAGAGCACTGACTCATACTAATTATTAATGAGTACGCAGAGATACCAACCTTAATATAAGGTAGTCAATATCGACGTACCTATAAACTACAAAGTGCGCTACAACAGTAGAACCATGAAAGTATATGTGGCTAATAAGCGGTTCATTTTCACATATCAAACATACGACCATAACTTCACCATGTTCACTATGCAAGCAAACTCAATTATATGTAATCTATACAAGCCAAATGTAAATGTATCATGGCAATCTAACATAGCATATTAGCATGTGACTTTTGAAGATACATGTGTATTAATCAATAAAACAAAGTATGATCGAGGGTATACATCTAAATATGAGTCTAGAAAATCATATGCATGCACAGTGAAATACAAGATAAGATTAAATATGAATCCATTCAAACTAAGATAATCCAACTAAGAAAAGCAAGGTAGCAAGTGAAAATCACTTGCCTTGAGTCCAAAGCAAAAATACAAATATTAGGATGTGTGATATTCTTCTTCTCCAAAGCTAGCAGACCCCAAACCCAAGAAGTCCTTTCCCGTTTTTCTTATTTATTTTGATGGAAAGGGAATACTAAAAAGATAACCATTACTATGCCCACATCAATAACTACCCCCATCTTTCTCCAGAATAAGTTACACCACCACCCATGTTTTAAACACTGAGGGCTAACAATTCATTGGGCTTAAAACCCAAAACAGTTCAAGGCCCAAAAAAAATATGAAACTTAACTAGTATACTGCATGCAGTGGGGGCGTGAGCGGAGCATAGCATTTAGTTAAAAATAAATTATATTTTTTAATTGAATTAATTATAAAAATGTCACTCGTTAAATTAATTATTATTTAATTATAAATTTTTTCTAAAAAAAAAATTAATCATCACAATTGAACTAAAATTAAAAGATTTTGAAAAAAATTCAAATTTTTCAGATAAAAAATTAGGCAAACCACGTACCCAAGTTCAGTTAAAAAATTGAAATACTATGTTCTAAAAAGATTGAAATACTATGTTCTATTAAAATTAGCCCAACCATGTAATCCTATTACTCAAACGCTTTGAAATTAGAAAAACAATCACAAGTCCAGAGTGCCACTTTGGCATAATTAAACCCAGCTCTACATAATGAGAAATTTTTATTTTATCATGTCCCAAATCCCTTTAAAAGTCTCAGCAATTACTAATGTGGTCATTGTACTGGTAATCTAGTATGCAATTTTGTGGCTATAAAATCCCTTTAACAGTCTCAGCAATTACTAATGTGGTCATTGTACTGGTAATCTAGTATGCAATTTTGTGGCTACAAATTTAATACTTTTTATCCGTAAATGAAAAAAATCAATTGGATTTCACATCATTACTTTTCTGTTTCGTTTTTCTGGACTATGTCATGAATAATCTATAATACCCGATTCTTTTCAAAATATTATATTTTATGATTGCAAAATCGAATAATCTGAGCCGTTAAAAAAAAATTAAAGTTGACAATGATTTTTAACTAGGTTAGAGATTTCCAAATGAGATGAATTTTTGTGTAGATGCTATCTATGATTAGTATATTATATCCACAAATTATTAGTCCTTGAAATCATTTTGTAGAGGAGTGTGGTATAAACTATGGTATAAAAAATGTGGTAAACAGAAGCTGCTCGTATATGCGTCCTCGTCTCCACAATGGTTGGTGTTGTAGGGCGATCAAGACACGGCCAACAAAAGCTTGTAACATATCTTTATTTTTACTTTTTTAGTTTTTACGAATAATTTCTCAAGAATCCAGTAAATATTGGTCCGTATTTTGAAATGCTAATATGAAGCCAGGCACAAAATATACTTACATCAATTGGCCAGATATCTACGTCAAATTTTATCAATAAACATAATATTGATTTGGATTTCTGCACTTGTTTTTACTTTTCAAGAGAGACATGCTTTTGCCAAAGGATCATTGTTTAAGAGATGATGAGAGGAAGAATGACGTACTACCATAAAAATGAAATTAACAGTTTAGTGCTGAAGACTCCAACTTCCTATATTAATCAGTAATCACCATTCGGATTAGCTTAGTTGAGAAAATACAGAGATGAAGCCTGAACTTCTGCTCGGTAAACTATAAATGGTGATCCAAACAAAGCAGTAAAGGATACAAATGAGAAAAGCTCGACCACAAGCATAGAATGCTGCCAAATTTGATACCTTGCAAACGTCATTGTGTTGGCAAAGATCTTAGCAAACGAAGAGCACGCATCCACTGTGGTCCTTGTGAGAGAACAATCCTTCGCAGAGAAGGAATAGCTCCAGCGGCAATTATGGCCGCATGATTCTCAGCGTCCATGCTAAGGTTAAACAGAATGGCTAAGCCCGCTTCAACTGCTCTCTTACTACCCTCCTCAATCACCTCCACCAGTGGGAGTATTCCTCCTTGATCAGCAACTGCTCTAGTGAAATCTACGATTCCTGTAGAGATTAAAGTGTTAAGTTCTACGACAGCAGACTCTTGTGCTTCCGGAGAGAAAGAGGCCCTAATCTGGTCAATCAATCTCGGTATTGTCTCAAAAAGAGTTACTTCCTTGTTAATAAGGTTCTCGGGATCTTGGGAACCAAATGAAGACTCGAGCTTAATGAGGCATGCAGCAACCCAGTCCTTATTGCGAAGCGGATATCTGACATTAGTACTTTGTGCAGATTTTGTGTCAGATTACTGGAATTTATAGAGACACGAAACTGTTCAGAATCTAGGAGCTTTGTCAACAACCCGGGAAGCTGCAGATATTGTCGGGCCAGCTTCTAAGGAACTTAGCTCTTGGTGCTGTCTCTCTCTACCATTCTCCAAGTCTGCAAAGAATTTACTAACCATTAAATGAGTACTTACATCCACTGATCCACAATAGAATCAGGCTGCAAATAAGTAAGACAATTGGTGCATTTTGAAAGACCAAATACAATGAGTCCCTCAGGAGATATTCAAGAAATGTAAAATAAAATGCTTCCTTTTGGAGGCATAAGTCAACAAAAGTTTGATCAAGAATGATGCATTTGCGATTTACACACATCCCTTTTTCAAGGCATTCTTTCTTCAATTTCAGCTTTTCTCCAGTATCTCCTCTCTTTTTTTCCACAAATTAGTTTGGTTCATACCATTTTCATTTTCAACCTATAACTAATCAGGAAAGTTTCAAACACATTCAAGGGAAAGATAAAGGTTAACATAAATGTGCGTAACTATTTATGTTTCTATAGAAAAGTAGTCAGGCCCTTACCATTACTACATCTGGGATGGAAAGCAGCAACCAATCCGGATTCGATATCCGCTGCAATAAGTTCATCCATACAAGGCTCAATGGTTGCTATGTACTCAAGGATTGAAGCAGCTTTTCTTTGCAAATTTGGAGATGTCTTCATAATCTCAATGAAGCGAGATATCACACCAGAATCCAATACATAATCCCTGAAAAGGCATGCAGCACACATATGGACTCGATATATTGTTTAAAATTCAACTTGCAGAACACATCAAAATGACATATTAATCAAATAAGCAAAACCAACAGGCTTTAGTTAAGGAGCAGCCAATCAAATTAGGTAGAATACAGCTTTGTTGAAATTTATTAGTGATCCAACTAACGTTTGACTGATCGATTGTGTAGGAATCAGTTTAATAAACTAGCTAATGCATTATGGAACTTCATATTCATTAACATGCATCTTCTTTTCCACTCATAAAGTGGATAATATTGGGAAACAACAGATCTCAAGGAACAACAAAGGAAAAATACAATGCACTAGGAGATATAATGTGTTTCTGCCGACTATAGCACTGCCTCATGCAAGTTTGATTCGTTCCAAAACATCAGAGGATCAGGAGACTATCTCTCTTTCTTTTCTTTTCACAACTAAATTAACTTCATATGATAGCAGATTATTCAACCAAATGCAGAATTAGCTAAAAGTAACAAACCTAGCAGTTGCCTTTGATCCTTCTACATCATCTGGGTTTTCACCTAATGCTTTAGCCGCGACTGGCGCTTCCTGTTCCATACAAAAGCTTAGCCAACCCATTTACTGGTCCATCATAAAACTGGAAGAAACTGATATTAAACGTAAGTCAACAGTCAATTGTAGTTGTTAGTTTGAACATGTAAATGATTTGGTCTGTTGAATGAAGCCGCCATAACATTAAAACTCCCAGTATACATTTATACCATTGATTCAAAATTTTGTAATAGCAATTGGTAATATATTGGTCAACGAGAGTTGTACATTTGTGTTTCATGCTTAACTAAATTATCAAATGTGTACACACTTTTACTTTTTTTTTAACGTTTTTAAAAACTCAGTAAATTTCATAAGCCCAATGTTTTAGTAAAATAGACTCTACTAGTTTAAAATTTTGACTTCCATAAAACCAAATTTTAGAACCTCAAATATAAATTTAGAGTCTGGATTTACAATTATGGGTGGAAGATATGCAACTAACCTTCAATTTCATTTCTTTACCAGGGTCTAGAATCCGAGCAAGTATATTCACAGTCTGGCGTTTCCAGAAAGATTTTTGTCGGTATTGCTAAAGAAAATAGGAATGTGTAAACACAATGCGTTTATAAATAATAAAAATACCAGAAAACACCTTTTCCAACAGATTCTCTGGAATTTCTTTGCCCTTCAAAGTATTAACTAGATGATACACCGCACCTTCTGCTTCAAACATCGTTGCTGCATCAAGAGACAGAAGAAGACCTATAAGAAGATTGGAAAGGTCAATGAAACAATGAGCAACATTCTATCCTAGAAGTGTTCTACAAAGATAAGAAAAACTAAACTTAGAGTTGTTAGAGGCATAAACCGAATAAACAGAATAAAGATGCCAACCTGATAGAAAGCCTCTCAAGAGCATGATATGTAGCCAATTTAACATTTTCTTCGGTATGGTTCAGAAGGCGGACTAGATGTTTGACAGCTCCAGCTGCCATGAATGACATCCGCGATATGTTCATTGATACATGCATCAGAAATAGAAAGTGAAGCTCTTGAAATGGCTGAAATATCTTCAAGTTCAAGAATCAAAACTAAGCGAGCAACACCATCAACCCACGGCAACAGAGTACATTGCTGACTCAGGTTGGGGCTTTCTCCCTTCTTCCATTTCTATTGCCAATACGCAAGAAAGTGCTGCTGTGTACGTCCAACTATTGCCTTTATCTTGGCTTCCTCAAAGTCAAAGTTCTTGTCTTGGATATTTAGCCCAAGGAGCAACTCAGAAGCACCTGCATCTAGACAGAGTTGATGAACCTCGCTCTAACTCGGTGCCATCAGGAAAAGAAGGCCACGAGTGTGAAACTGGCCTCAAGGACTTATATGCATCTGCCCCAATCAAGGGAACTAAAACCAGGCCCTCCTCCATGACAAGAATTCTGTAGAATTCGTCTTTAGCAAGTTCCAACAAGACAATTTTTGCTACTTTCCTTAGTACTTTGGATCCTTCGACATTAACTTTCAAAATTTTGGCCTGCAATAGTGTTCATGATGATTAGAGTTCCTCAATTTTGAAGTACTAAATCATCTATAGCACTTCTAGGAATTCAAAAGACTTAAATATATACAATGGTCCAAGTAATGTATTTTCTTTTATTTTTCCTCCTGGAGAACATATAACTTTATATATTTAGAAAAATGCTTATTTACAAACTTTTCCTTTCATCTGTAGATTTGTTTTATATTTTCAGAAACTGAAATTGTAAAGTTCCAAGGATCAGAGAATCAATGTAGTTTCAGGAATGCCAAATTAAAAATGCTTCACTTATAAATAACCACCTCTAAAACAATAACAATCAAAGTTAACAAACAAGGGATTGAAAATGAATTATGTAATATATTTGGAATGAAACTTACTGAAGAAGGAGAAGTAGATTATTGGGGCGTGGTGCCGTCACTGGTAGCATTGGTGAGGAGAGAGCGAGGTTGGAAATTAGAGAACAGATGTTGGTGAGCGTTTAACGATGAAGAAGAAGAATAAGTAGGCTTTTTGTTTGTTAATAGGGAGATAATCTTGTTGTTGAGGGAAAGTGGTTGGAATTGGTGAAAGAGTTTCAGTTTCGAGTTGAGTGGATTTATGGTGGTGGTGCTCATCATCGTCTTCACTGGGAGAGAGCCGAGTTGAGAGTGGCGAGTGAGAAGTGTGAAACAACTGTAGAGCTATGGTGGCAGTGGGGGCGTGAGCGGAGAGGGAGAGGGAGAGGGAGAGATTGGAGGGCGTGGAGAGGGAGAAGGAGAGCGAGAGGAAGGAGGACAGACAGAAACCAACCAAATGGTTTTTTGTCCAAATATCCCTGTCGGCCAAGATCGTTCGCTCCGCTCACTTGACTAGTATACTGCTAAGCAGTGGGGTGGCGGAGTGGGAGGAAGATGGAGATTTTTGTGGAGATGGAGAAGGAGATGGAGGAAAAAGGGAGAGTGAGAGACAAAAAAGAAAAAAGAAAAAAGAGATGATGACAGATTGCATTTAAACCAACCAAATGGTTTTGTCCAAGATAACCCCCTTCTCCAAAAAATCAAAAGCCCGGCCACGGATTAATACTCATACATTTTACATACTTTGAGGTTTTTTGGCCTCACGTGTCTACCCACACCAATTTCTCAAAAGATGAGTATCTCTCCGCATATGTTAACTTTGTATGAATTTAGAGAATCTTAACTTCACGTTTTAAACAACAATTGTACCACTACTAGTATACTGCATTGCAGTGGGGTGTGAGCGTAGTATATTATTTATTTGACTCTCTTTTTTTATATATATAACAAAAATTATATTTATTTATTTATTTCTACGACTTGTCCCTCGATTTCTATCTATCTCGCACTAATAAGAGGAGTTGTATTCTTATATACATTCCCACGTCAGCCTCACTAACAATTTCTTGACATTTTAATCCCAAGATAAAAAAATTGTTTATTTCCCAAACAAGTTAATATGTGAAACAAAGACTGTGGGTTGTGTGTGACTTCATTTTTACTTGTGCAAGATTAATATAGTTTCCTACGACTTCCGAGGAAAATGGTAATAAAATGTTACAATCAAGATCTTTGTTATGAAATAACAAGTTTTAAAACCATAGAATGACCAATGCACTATTTCAGCTAAGCAATAGGGTCTGCAGTCTATGCCCACCAAGACATATCAAGCACCTCTAGCTAGTACATAGTTGCAAAGGAAAAAAAACATATTGCAAGTACAACCATTTCTAAAAATTGAAGAAGAAAGTTCAATCAAAGGTTTACTTCAAAGTGCACATACGCATGAATGTTTATAGATCATAATCAATATCAAGGCCAAAAACCAAACACAATACTGAGACAATTTTATTGATTGATAAAGCTCTGTCAAAGAAATCCATGATCAACAACTTCTGAAGATCCAATAATACATCAAAGACAATTAAAACACTCAACATTGAACTACAAATATAAATGTCATACAAAATTGAGCATCAAAGAGGCCGAAACGATGCCGACACTAACTAAGTTTGACATTACAACTTAAGGAAAACAAACTCTTCAATGAAAATTTCGACATAACCTCCTTTGTATTTTCAATATTAAATCATAAAAAACCTGTCATGTCTAAAAATCATTAAACCTGTCATATTACCAGAAGAACCAAAATAACAACATCCCAAAGGTTCTAAACTACTATACATATAACAAGTTGCACAGTTATTGAGTTTACAAACTGCTCAACTCAACTCAAAAGACACAAAAAGGGGGGCTAGCAAAAGTCCAAACAACTATAATATAAAAGGCAGTAGTTGAAGTGACAAAATCCATATGCAGCAACCATAAAAAAATGTCCTCCTATACATTACTTGTGGAAGAACCTGCATAAATCCAAATAACAAAATTAAGCATGATAACGACAGTAGATATTCATTTATGAGAAATATATAATATCTTGATGAAGTGAATTTGCAAACAATATAAATAGAAATAAAGGTAGAAAGATGAATACTACATACCGAGATAAAAACAAGAAAATAACATTTCAACTATAAGATTTTCTTAGAACATCAAATGGTTGAAGCAGACAAGTGCAACAAACGATTCTCCTCTTGCAATCGGCCTCTAAGACCAACACATTTTCCAATCTTTTGAAGTCTTTCCAAAGAGAACATAGGGCAAAATGCCAGATCACACAACTTTCTTGTGCGAGACAAAGCAACAAAAGTCAAACCGAGGCTTTCCCTTTCACCAATATCTACCAAAGCCTGATCAAGAGTAAGGCCTTGACTCTTGTGAATTGTTATCGCCCAACATAGTACTAGGGGAACCTGAATGCGCTGGCATGAAGCATTACCTGACTTCCAATTTGATGTCTGTGGAGTAATATGTATTGTATTAGAATCTGGACGGAACCTAGCACCACGATAGTGGTCGAAGTCAACCATAACAGCAAGAGGTATATCTTTTGGTGATTTGCAGCCATTTCCGTAAACAATATCTACAACAGTGCCCATTGCACCATTAACCAGCCCATTTGTGGTGGCAATGTTTGAACGAAGCATAACACGCGGCACCAAGTGATGATAGACACGAACTTTCTCCAAGCCTTTTGCATCATCCGACGAAGCCTTGGTAGCGGTCTCACAATTATTTAGTGATACAATTCGAGCAACCGGGTTTACTAAGCTCAATAAGTCGGGTGAGATTATAATCATGTGCGTGTGCCGTTTGGTAGGAAAAGACGAAAGCATCTTTGAAGGTGTTAACCTCATCCATATTGAGTGAGGAAATATCCCGAAGTTAGAAATAATTGCCAATCACGGCGGTTGAAGTTCCATTACTTAGTCCGAGCGGTGTTTCTCGAAAATGATGCTTGGTCATCCCCCGCTTGTCGAAATATATGTGATAACCGAACACATTTATCGAAACTAGAATACACAATTCCACCATGTTGTTTTGAATAGACCCACCTTGGACATATAATGCACTGCCACGTACAGGAGGTAATTGACGCATATCACCAACGAGATAATAGATACATCACCAAATGGCTCGTTCTTTGCGAAAATATCTCGACAACGCCGGTCAATATCCGCAAAGCATACTTCTTCCAACCATCTTTCATCGATAATGATAAGTTTGGTGTCTTTAAAGTCTTCTTGCATACGCCGACATTGATCACCTTCAATCTTTTGGAAGTTTGTTTCACACCTTCGTTTCCACGTGAAAGATAGTTCATGATGGATGGTTGCACCTCCAATATTAAAAGCGGCAACTCCAAAGTAGGAGCCATGACACGCGACCGCTTTGTTTGTTTTGAAAATTGCGAAGAATCGAATACATAATTGCATTTATGAGTGTGGACTTGCCGCGTACTCTGCTCCCCACAAACAATTAACCGAATACATGCTCCCCTTGTAGGGCTCTAACTACCATATCATGAGCCGTCTTTGTTCATTAGATAAATCATGATCCGTACAACCGCTTGAGGTTCATGATTTAGTTCATTGCTACCACTTAAGAGCATGGACAAATTTTCTATCAATTTCTATATTGGATATTGATGTAAACCTTCAAAACCAATTGTGTGAAATGTCAAGTCTCTTCTTCCTAATTCCACAGTTTCCCGAGGGGACAAACAAGGGCCCCATTGCCGCCATCATCCATCCATCCCGAAGTAAGTCTTGAGTACCAAGCTCTACCTTAATACCATCTTCAAGCTCTTTCATCTATCGGTTTCGGAAGAATAATCCCATGAGTGATTTCAAACCCAAGTCATAGTATCTTTTCGGACCACAAAGGAAATTCTCCCCGAGCTTCTTCAGAGTTCGATAATGATGATGAATTAAGACTTGTTGACGACAAAATGATTCCCATTTTCAGTGTTTGGTAGGATGTCACCGCCTAGCTCGGAACCAAACGCATTAACCGCGTCTAACTCGAGAAGTGTGCCAAACATGCCGCTTTGAAATAATGTCTTTTGCCATATTCGGGGAGGGAAATATTTTCATAACAAAAGGTCATTGCAGATATCTTCCTACAAAGGTTGGATCTGTTCCAACAATTTCATCCTCGTCGGCCATCGCTCGACCGCATAATTGATGCTAGCATGCTCTTTTCGCTAACATTTAAGAGTACAAACTTTCTGGATGATCGGGTCAATGGGTACCCCATTAGCAAGTGACATACTTCCTGGGCAGAAATATCTCTTTCAGAGACACTTTTCATAAGTAGGCGCTTGAAAGCAGATCTTGCATTTTGACAGGGCCGATGAAAATCTTCAACAATATCTTGAAGAGTATCTCTGAAACTTTTAGAAGCTGGTTCAGATTTAGCGGCGTATTTAGCAATGTAATTGACAACAGATTAGACCGAAAAGGATCGGGCGACCAATCAATGTTTGCACGCCAGGTCTGCAAAATCTTACGATTGTGGGAACAGACTAGTTCATCATTTCGGCGGCCGAGGAAACAATACATGTTACTGTTGGGAGGCTCTTCTACCATCTTCGACTGACCAATTACATCAAATGGGTATCTAAAGCGACATACCATTTGTTTGGTTGCTTTGTGTAAGCGCAAACAATGACTCCCATATATAGAGTGTCGCATGACCCAATTGACCAACGAAACATAGTCATCTTCGTTTGTATCAAGTTGTAAATCGAGTGGCAAAATGCTTGCATAAGGATGTTCTTGGAGATTTATAGACATGCTTGGGTCTGGGTTAACAGTGCAAACAAGTCTATCAAAATAATCAATAACATTAGATCTATCGATAGCACTTGTAGCAATCTTAGTAACATCTGGAGCATCTGCTAGCCAAAGAAATCTATGAACATGACCACTACCACGATTTTGCCACTCAAACCGGTACCAATGATCAACCACAGAGAACTCATATCGTAAGTAATCCCGAAAGAAGAATTCCACTCTTGCCTGAAAGAACCAAGCGACAACATTTGGGTTATCATTAATTAACTTTGCACGTCCCCTTCTTTTATCTAAAAGAGACATCCTTTCAAGATCATTAGAAGGATCTAAAATACGAAACAGTTCTGGCCATTGCATGTCAGCAGCGCTGAGTGTGAAGAAGATGGTTGGTGCACCTAACTGTTTAACCATGGCAGTCAGCTCTTTCAATCTTGTATACCAATAACACGGGTACCACTTAATGTTGTTAGCAAAGTAAGAGACACGATTAGCTAATTGTTTGTCACGGATCTAAATCATATTTCGAATTTCCTCAATTGACAACTCAGCATCCCCTGGATTCTTCCTCACAAAAACATCACCTAAAGAAAGTTCCTGCCACCTTGAAAGAGAGTTCCAAGCAAAGTAGCGGAATCTCGTATCTCTAGCAAATCGGTCATCATGATATTTCATCAAAAACCGGAAGTACAAAGAATGGATTGACTTTCACCGGGCGAAGCTTGTCGTAGATTAGCATCACCGTAAGGAAACAAAGTTGGAAATGCCATAACAATATATCCTAGGGTTGAAAACTCATCAATGATGTGAGTTGTTAAAGGCATATGGACATTAGTTTGATCTACATTTGGTACCATAAATGCCTTCCGAGACGCGTGCTTGTTGATTGGGTTGTTGCGCTAATAGAAATAGTTCCAACAAAGATGAAACTCATCAATGTGCAAATCCCTGGTTATACAAGTCGTGGCCCGTCATCGCCATCGGCTTCCCTAGGTATGGCAGAAACTTCGTTGTCGATATCTTCCACGTGTCGGGACATATGTGGTAGGTCATCGGGTTGTCCATCTAGAGGTAGTCCTTCGATAGTTCCATCATCAATAATTATATCATTATAGTACCGATTATAAGTTTTCAACCAAACCAAGGTCCGCGGCGTACAAATTCTCGCGAACACGGAATTCCTTGCTTGCATGTGGTCCCTCTCTATTAACGACAAGAATTGCAGATAAATCAGCGGGCTTGAATGGAAGAACAGTGGCAATCAGATTGACATCTTGGGAGAAATTTATCACATTACCATCGTATTTTGTATTGTTGACCCCTAACACGATACACAGACATCATGGGATGCACCCTGGCAATGAGAATTCTTTCTAGATTGGACAAACGAGACAGTTCTAGAGGTACAATGCCCGGATCCATTGAATTGTTAACACTGAACATGCCAGCGTTAGTGTTGTCCCATTTTTCCAACTTGCAAGAGGTACAAATACCTGCATCAATTCTTGTTATAAGCGAGGTTCTCACTTAGTACAAATATATTCCAAGAAAATATACAAAGAAGAGCAATTACCTGCAGAAATCTTTAGATCGGGAAATTTTCTTTTGCATAGAGGACAACTGACCCATGAAATATCATTGCAGGATTTTCTAAATACTTGTGCGTTGGAGAGTGGTATGTAGTCGTCTGTAGTAGGTGGCAGATCAGTGTTTTCACGGATATTGTCTTCACACACCATAAGTTGAACACCAGGAAGTCTTTGATGAAGAACGTTCTGTGAAATAACTCTTTGACGGGCAATTGTTTGATGTGCAAGTCTTTGCCCAACAACTCTGCTACGAAACGCATTAAGGGAGTTTTGAACAACCCTTTCAACAGGGTTTTGCCTTACAAATGCTAATCTTCTACTTAGATTGTCGGAATTTTGTACTCCATCCATGTGCAATCCAGAGCCAAACCTTTACGAAAGCGATGTCTAGGCTTAACGATTAGCATCTCGGTGCTTGGAGGTTTCACCAATCGCGTGCATCTTTTCTTATAGCACTATTAATTCGACCGCGGTTGATGCATGTTGTGAACTTGTCCGTTTTTGCACGAGTTCTCTTCTTTTTGCAGTATTTGTAGACCTACCATGCTCTACACTTTGCCTTATGAGGGAATGTCAGATCGCATCCATTTGCAATCCACCAGCCAAACCTCTATGAAAGCAATTGTCTAGGTGACGATGAGCTTCTCTTTGCTCGGAGGTTTGGCAAATCGCGCGGCTTTTCTTCTAGCACTATTAATTGATCAAGCGTCGATGCATGCCGCTTCACTTGTGCATTTTGCACGGGCTCTCTTCTTTTTTGTAGTATTTTTTGCCCTTTTCTACTCCACCCGTTGCATTTTGTGGGAAATGTTATTATTATCAACTGGGCATGCAACCTTTAGATTTCGTAGCCAATGAATGAGCGGGCAATTGTCTGCTAAATCAAAATTAGATACACTATCTAGTTGCAAATATTTATCTACTTGACTTCCAACCCTGTCATAACCTCTTGAAGTTTCTGTTGGATATGGTAGATTGGCAACCATTTGAATACGGGGTACATTTTCTGTTAAATTAGATATAGTCTCCTTTACCATAGAATTTGGTGCAGGAATTCCAACCGTACGAACCCAATCAATGAGCGGGCAATTTTCATCTAGATCATTGACCCTCTCCCTTGCTGAAGATATTTCTACATAATTTCTAACCATGTGATTACTAATAGAGGATTCTGGGTGATCAGGTCTCCTATGAATATGCATTGAACACTCAGGTTGAGATGCCATCGCCGTCATAATCCGAGAAGAAGTACGTCTGGAAATAATTGTACGCCTTCGAGTAGTTGGATATCCAATTTCTGGTAGGTAGACTAATCTCCTGATGTATGCTGAAATTTGGGCGAAAGAGTTACGGGGCCGGCGATTATGAAGACGCGGCCGAGTAGTAGTTGGTAGGTTAGTATGTCGATTCCGACGACTATAAAATCTACCAAAGAACCTATCAATTTGGTGTAGTGCTCTTTGGAAAACCTTCCAAAGCTGCATCCATTGTGCATTAAAACACCGAGAGTGGAAAAGTAGTGGACGAGAGGGAAGTCTTCTTATGTCGTGGTCAATTGAAATTCCTACATGGTGGGCAAACCGAGCATTAAATAGTTGAAAGTTTTGCTTAGGAAAGTTGTTTCTTTTATCTAACAGGAAGTTAAGCCAAGAAAAGTTTAATAAACGGATAAAAACTAAAAAGTCCAACTACTTCAAACTTATTATTTCAACCGTGGTTGTCATAAATGTGAAAAACTTGTAATATATATGAAACATAAATATGACCACTAATTTTGTTATATATAAATGAAATAATGAAATTTGGGCCAGTATTACTCAATACTCACCTATTAAATGCACCCAAAGTAACTAATGTATTAGGAGATATTCAGAATATTAAGAGCAAGAGAAATGCATGAATATTAACGAGGATTGCACGACTTATATGAGACCGTCTCCACCAATTGCATTACCATGTAAATCGTAGTTTCAAGGTGAAAACAAATTAAAACAAGGAGTAAAGCAAATGTGAATGAATACATACCAATTTGTTTGACAAAAATATCTCCAAGAAACATAAATACTCGGAACGAAAACAAAACCAAAAAAATTGGGCCTGCAAGGACAAAACAAATAGTGGTTAGCTTTGGAAATATATTGTAATGAAAACGGGTAGTTAGAGGCCAAGAAAATATTAGTTGTAGGAATACGAATACCACAAATCTGAATGAAAACATACCAACTTTTTTTTTTTCAATATTTTCCACAAGAACAGAAATACCTAGAACAAAAAAAGTGCAGCTGTAAAAACAGAAGAAAATGGTTAGCTACATGGGAATATAAATATTCAATAAAGTAAATCTACATAACGATTTGGTTGCTTTTATATGTTGAATTGTTTGAAAATGCAAATGTAAAGTTGTATCTTATTTCTTGTTATTCCTTTTGGATAATATTTCTAACAAAATTAAAGCATAAATACACTTTCAAATTTAAAATTGAACTTACATGCAGTTGACATAAACAAACAAAAATTCTCAATCATGATTTAAACATATAGATAATTGGGTTATTAATCTAATAAGGCTTGGTTCCACATCTTCAAACCTCCCCAAAAGTGTAAACGCTAATGGATCTTTAGTTGGTGATGTGGTTGGGGCTTTCGACACCGACACCAGTGGTGTAACCCACTAGCCGTAAGCCTACTTGAATCCCTTCTATTGGGTTATTGGGACATGACATGGTAGAATATGCATGAATGATATATATAAATAAATACACATGGAAAATAGCGCAAAGGAAGTACAATTAATAAATGTGTTGTTCTAGGACAGAAGCATACAACTAATCATATTTGGCAAGAGTAAAGGGTAACACCGAATACGTCAAATATTGCACAGTGAGTTAAGGGTAATAAATCTTGTTATTTTTCTTGGAATTGTTTGAAAATGATAGAGTAAAGTTGTATCTAATTTATTGTTATTCATTTTGGATAAATTTGTTCATTAATTTAAAGTTAAAATACATTGCCAAATAAATAAAACAATATAATTTAAAATATTGGACTTACATGCATTGGTGGAGGTTGATGTATATTGATCATGACAGAGATTAAATCCCTCTCTTCTTGCATTATTACAAGTGGACATCTTGTTATTTGGGTTTTCTTGATCTCCATCAAATTCTCTGCTACGCTTTGGAGCAAGGTGATTTACTTCACTTATGGTAGAGGTATTGTTTTGAAGAAACGAAAAAACAGATTGACGACTCTGGTCCCATATCTTGACATATATAATTTCTTTTTTCATGGAGTAAGAAGTAAAATCAACACGGTCATTTTCAAGATTAGCGGTGGTAGGATTGAATGGATCACAACCAAACTGGCATAGTACTCGAAGTGGCACATACGGAGTGGAACCATGAAGACCAACAAGTACAATACTTTGTCGACCTGGAATATGTAGATAAATATCTCTATGACACAAGAGCCAATCACATTTCCACTTGATGTCCTCCGTCTTCAAAGAATTTAAGCTGGTGTACCATGCGTTAGCATCCTTAGGAATTGTACAAGGACGCTTGCTAATGCTTGTTTTGACAAGATTATATCTGCTATCTCCAACATTTTCATTTTCACCAAGGAATTTGATAAGTGCTCATATGCCCAAACTTGAAGAAGTGGAATGCATCCTAAAAGCTTGGTATGTCTATTTATGACACAATTGGTCAAACCTATAAGAAGTTTCCGCTAATATCATTGGTATGCGATGATAGTAACGCCCTAGCTCTAACTTCTTGAATAATTTTGCATAAAGAGGCATCAATTTTGTTTGTGTTATTCGGAAGAAGAACATGTCCCACAATTGCTAAGTCTATTGAATTTGCACGCCCTAATGAATTTTTTTTATCGTTTGGATCACCAACATTCAAGTGTCTAGCGATAAGAAAATCAAGAGAGCAAGTTTTCACTTGACCATTTGTGTCTTTTTCAAGAGTTTTTTTTTGGAGATACGCAAGAAATCGACAAGTTCCTTTATATAGCTATCTTTTAGGTGGGGAAAAGCAGGGCTTCCTTCAAGAGACATGCCAAGAAGATGAGAGCATTCTTCTAGTGTAGGACAAAGTTGATGAGGGCCAAATTTGAAAACCATGTCATTTGGCTCCCAACATCTAACAAGTGCTTCTATGAAAGCCCAATTGATTTCGAGTTTAGCTAAAGTTAGTGTGTTTCCCATACCACTATTTTGCCTCCAATTGATCCAATCAGCACTATTCCAATCATTGTTAATGATTTCCAATAGGCTTTTATTAGGCACTTTGGTATTCATTATCAAGTTCTCCACTCCCTCCTATAGAAATAAAATAGTTCAACTAGAATACGAGAAAAATTTATTTGTCTATGTAGATTATACTGAATGCATCTAGTAAGGCTTGGTTCCACATCTTCAAACCTCCCCGTAAGTGTAAATGCTAATGGATCTCTAGTTGGTGATGTGGTTGGGGCTTTCGACACCAACAGTAATGGTGTAACCCACTAGCCGTAAGTCTACTTACATCCCTTCTATTGGGTTATTGGGACATGACATGGTAGAACATGCATGAATGATATATATAAATAAATACACTTGGAAAATAGGCAGAGGAAGTACACATAATAAATGTGATGTTCAAATAAATTTGATTGAGAAGCTAATTAGCAACAACATTCATCAATAACCCAAAGAAGAAGCTAATAGAACATATATATCTAGAACTGTGCTTTGCGAACTATCGTGTTTCTTGGTAGCTTGTGCATGAAAGCATTTTGAGGAAAAAAAAATCGTTACGTTACGTTTAATTTGGTTTTGTGACTTCTTTCGATATCTTTCTTTTTTAGCGGTCTTGGACATTATACATATAGATTCGGATGTCATTGTCATTGAGGATGATGGTTCATCTAAAATTGAGCTACTTGAGGGATCTATGTACCACAATAATTAGAGCTTGGGGGTGATGTCACATCTTTGTATATGCTTTAAGACTTGCTCAAACTTGAAAGGAATTTGTCAATTTTAAATGGATCTATTTTATTTGATTTCTTCGCTTCGATTTGTTTTCATGCTCATCATACAAATATGATTATGTTGTTATATCATATTATCATTACCGAGCTTGTGGGATTTCTTACAACTAGCGGCTTGATGAGATCATATTGTGCTTGATCACATGTTAAAATGAATGAGATTTCTTTATGTTTGTAACGAAGTTTTTATATGTGATTGTCTTAGGGATCGTGGTTTTCAACTATGAGTGGTGTCTTTGGAGGGTCATCTCACATTTCAGTTTCTTGTGTTTGAGGTATCCTATCACATAAATATCGGATCTTAAATGTAGTCGGGATTTGGGAGTACCGTGAGGCTAGATACTGATTTTGTGCAATGTGATTTACCATTGAATTGAAAAATTATGCACCAAAAAAAAAATAACTGCTTATGTCTTATATTCTTGTTTAAATTGTCACTTTTGTATGTTTAATCCGCTTTTGTTTACCGTGTAGGAAACGGAGGGCGGGGCTGATAAGGTAAATTTCTTCCCTATCTCTCGCTGGGTTTGTGTCAACTTTGTCTTTTTCGATTAGCATGTGTGCCGGTGCCCGGTTGTAAGCTTGCATTCGCTAACAAAATCAGGTGAACTCATGGAACATAGGATCGAACCGAGAAAGAGTCCTTCCTCTTTAGTTAAGTTTGCTTAAAGCTTTGTTCGACTATGTCTCAAGAATGTGCTTGGGTAATACCTTTAAAATTCAGATCGTTTTTCATCCACTATAGTATTATATTGGATATTTGTCATAACTCCTTTGATAAATATTACTGAATTGTGTTTTGCCACACTTGGCTGCACTTTACCGAGCAAAAAAACAAAAAACAAAAAGCTACTCTGCGTTATCTTTCAATTTAGACATGACAAGCATTTGCATGATTTTTAAGTGCAGAACAATCTTGAACCATTTCGTAACTTAGTAGAGACATCAGACATACAATAGTCAGACTGTGCTTGTTTACTCTGCAAATTTCCAGTAGTATCTAAGGTAGATTTGAACTAGAACAGGAGGTGAGTCAAGTGGTGTGTGTAAGTGGTTCCGCCACCAAAATATCTACCTAACAGAGTTCCTTAACTATTTACCGACAATTTAAAAGTGAAAAGTTCTATCTTAATTTTAATTTGCAAATGTTGGGAATTTGGTGGTGGAAACAACCTACCAAGTCACTGAATCACTCGTTATTTAGTTAAAATTTCAACCGGATAATAATCAAAGTCAACAAGCAGAGCGTATGTATATGCAACTTGTGTTTTTAAAGGGACCAGACCAGAATATGAAAATTCAATTATTAAATAAGTAGCTTCCCGCTATAAAACTCAATTTTACCTTTAACGGAACTAAGCGAGAGAGATGAGATAAGCGAGAAAATCCCAAAAAAAACAATATTGATCAAGCAAAAGATGTTTCTTTGAACTAATAAGCTACTTTAAGTAAAAAACTAAGCATATGATTAAAAAAGGTGGAAAAGAGTTCTATTAGCCTCGGCTCCAGTCTTAAAAGAAGTGCAATACCCAACAATTATGAGGGTAGATGTCTTATAAGATTATGAATGTCATTTCTTGTAATTCTCATTTTGTGTCAAGCTACCATAATCAAATAAGTAAGTCCCAAAGACCATATTTTTAACTTCAAGAAGTGCTATGAGTGTACCCGTAAATCCTAATGACACGGTTGCTATTGATCAATGAACCCTCTGATATTCTCTTTTCAGATTTCCCATATTGAACCTTCCATGATCAATCATGAAGCTTAACATCCATATTGTTCTTTTACTCTTGATTTTCGTTGAAGTACAAAGGTTAGTCTTCACTCTTTAAGGTAGAAGATTTGAAAGATTATGGATGACAAATGTCTAGTTGGATCCTAGGATGGGATACCACTCTGAGTTTATAAACATCTCGATAGCATATTCTAAGGAGAATGAGAACATAACAAAGATGAATCCCAAGAGAAGCCTGCTTGAGTAGAACATAAAACGTGATAGCTTATATAAAAGAGAATGTGATTTTAAAAAGGATGGTGCTCGAAGTGTTAATGTTACAAGTACATGCTACTTGGGTCGAAAATTAGATGGGCATAAATCATAGATGAACTTCAAATGATTTTCACAAAATAAAGTACGTAAATAACTTTAACCTTAAAAAGAAATCAAAGAACGAAAAGAAAAAGAAACCGAAAGTAAAGCTCCCGGATATGTCAAAACAAAGACTTACCTTTGTAGAAAGTCGTTAAAAGTTCAAAGATTCCAAAACGAGCTCCGACACTAGAAATCCTTCCAAATGTTGGACGACATAAAACCACTATATAATCCTACAAAAATAATAATGAGTGAAAATTTTAGAACACAAAATCACTAAACTATCCAACGGTTTATACTTAGGATGTTGTTGCAGCTTAAAATCCAATAAATTGTTTTCCTAAGACCCTTGTCTTAACACAAATGACAACACCACCAAAGAACAAAATTTAAAGGGCATGGCTACCTAAGTTTTTTTTTCCCCATATTTGCAGAATCATACCAACCTTTTCCAAATTCCAATTCTTTAAATTTATTGCACAATCTAATTTCCTAGCCACCGTCAAGCCGCGATCTAATGTGCCTCATGATCAAGCACATCATAATAGTCGGTTATTCCTTTATAATCATAGGCTCATAGCTAACTAGCGTGGTTTTTCCATCAAACGATTACCCTCTAGTCATTGTTATCTTTGAGGCATAAAGCTAAAAATACAAAAATAAAAATGAAGCCGAAAGCTTCAAAAAAGTTATCTACTCATGAAACTCCATTTGAATCTAGATTAAATTGCTTGGGCAAGTCACCCGAGTTCCTTGATAATGATCGGACTCTGTCCCGGAAGTTTAGTAGCATCCAGTTTTTGTTGGGAACCGCCCCACCTATGTTAACAGATTAACTTTAATAAGACATTCTTTTCTACTTTGGACATATGATTGAAACACTACGTGAAACTTAGACAAATATATAAAGACACAGAGAAGGATTGATAAGAGGATATAGCTAATAACTGGACAAGAGTTTTGAGAGTGTCGAGTGGATGAGTGAGAGCAGAGCCAAGTGCAAACAGAACTGCCCGCAGCAGCGATGGCATGGGTTGCGAACTATGTTAAAATCAAGATGATACTTTTGTAGGTTTGTCTTTTCCTGAAGTTCGCCTCTCACTTTCACTGGATGGTTGGTTAAAAAAGTGTTATTTGGGGAAGATAGAGGAGAGATTGATGGAGGAGAGATTGGAGGCAAAGATAGAGGAGAGATTGGAGGCGAAGATAGAGGAAGATGAAAAAGGGGGGTACGGCCGACAAAAAAAGAAGTGTTATTTGGGGGTACGGTTAGACACAGGAGAGGGTGACACGAAGCAAGTTGTTTTTTGGGTGACTTTAGAAAAGCGACCTCAAGAATTCGCTACGCTCACGGAATATATAAGAACTAAGAAAATAAATTCACTAAGGCTCTATTAATTTAGAAAATGACCTATAAAAACTGTGATTATTTTATGCATGTACAACAAGCACTAGCTAGATTGTAACATGCTACTTTACAAGGTAGCCCCAAAAATTACATGTTGATAATCTTATTGTCTGTAACAACCCAGAGGTTCCATATACTTCATTTCTATCTCAAAATTCCAAATGCATAAACATTATTTACATTTATATTTCAATACATTTTAATAGAACTTTAGTATTGTAGCAATGTTCATATATTCCTTTGATAACTATAGGAAAAGAATCATGGGGAATGAATGGAAAGTTGGAAAAGAGAACAAACATTATACATACCTGCTTCACGTACGAAGACCTCTCATTTTTCATGGTAGAAGTTCATATAAAAAAAGTACACAGCATAACCAAATATTCAAGAATTTACTTTTAGTTTCTCCGGCCCAAAAGGCAGATGTTACTCCACGTCACCCGTTTAAAAAATTGTCCACGTGTTAGGTGTTTCGACCAAATATGATCAAAACACCAAGTGTTGATGAAAAGACGAAGAACGTAGAAAAGTAATTAGAAAAATGATGGTGATCGGGGGAATGATGAGACTGTACCTTGCAGTTGTCTACGTACCCAAATTATCAATGGGATCAAGTCTTAAGAACGTAGTTCTGAATGAAAAATAGTTTGGTATTTATATAGGTAGAGTAGAGAGTCCTTGTAGCTCAAGTAATCTTGTAGCTTGAGTAATTGTGATAGACTATAACTTTCAACTGATAATTATCTCTTTGATAAGAAATGAATCTGGACATAAATCAATGTACATTAGTGGCAAGCCATGTGGCTAAGGTTCAGCCTTTAGACACATGAGTTAATGGGCCTGTACTTTGATCCATGATATTGCAAATTGGGCTTTAGCCCTGTCGATTAAATAAATAAAATAGAGACCCCTACTAATGAACGTTTGCCACGTAGGTGGAGGTCGAAACACCGCCCCCTCTTTGTCATGCGAACAAAGTTCACATGGCAAAGAAGAGAAGAAAAATC
Source organism: Coptis chinensis (assembly GCF_015680905.1). NCBI lineage: Eukaryota > Viridiplantae > Streptophyta > Magnoliopsida > Ranunculales > Ranunculaceae > Coptis > Coptis chinensis. The sequence continues at coordinate 5,160,842 of NC_141464.1, forward strand.
AAGGAAAACTTGAAATAAGAAAAGAGTAAGTGGAATATATAACAAAGTGTCGTGTGAACGTAAACGATAGGAAAATGGACAATCGGAAAAAATTCGTGAATTATCGGAAACGAAATAATGTCAAATTAATGTATACAAAAGTGTCGTGTGAACGTAAACGATAGAAAAATTGATTGTCAAAAAAAATGCGTGAATTATTGTGTACGAAATAATTGGGATTTGAAAAATATACAAGAGTAGGTGGAGTAAAATAGGACCAAAGAATTGTACTGAAACATTAACAAGAGTTGGAGTGAGAAGTGGACATAATTAGTTTTTGGTAATTTTGTAGAGGTGCCTAGGGTTGGTGAATTCACTATTTGCATTTGGATATGGCTTGGTTTATTTGGATGGGCCTTGTTAGTTGTGATGTTGGGCCAACTAAAGAAAAGAAGACACAAAAGGACTTAAAAAGGGCAATGGGCTTTTGGGCTTAAGTGATCAGCACCCAAGATGAAGGCTTAAGTTTTGCTATGATCTACCACTCCTCAAGTTATACTAGAACCGGATCATTGGATCAAAACAATAGTTTCCTTCTCCATCTCCATTTCTCACTTAACGAGAGAAAAACCAACTTCGCTTCTTTCCGATTCGACGCCTAAACACCGAAATGCTCACGAAGAGCAAATCCAATTCTGAGTAACGAATCCCTTCTAATCCCAATCCCTTTGGGTAAAAAAACAATACCCGATTCCTACTAGTAAGAGACGGAGCAATATATCTTTGGGGGTTTCTAATCTCGATCGAATTCCGAATCTTGCGCGAGCTAACCGAATAAGAACTTTCCATTCAAATCAAAACCGAATACTCAAGGAAAGAAGACCCAAATATAAACAAGGGGCTCTCCATAATACAGAGCTCTCGACAACACAGAAACGCAGAGAGAAATAGTAGTAAGGGGGAGAGAGGCTAGAGTTCGAGTTACTATGGGAGCTTGAATTATCGCACAATCATTGGAATTCAATGGAGACAGAAAACAACAGGGCTCTCCATGTCATAGTTGCCTTGTTTGGTTAAGAAGGTAGAGTTGACCTGACCATATTTCATATAATGGAAAGGGAACTTGAACTTGAGATATTTTTAAACAGGGGTTTACGAAGTTAAGGATTTTTTTAATTTTTTTTTCCAGGATCGTTACATATATTCAATTGACGTCACAACAGAGAACCAAAGGAGGACTGAGGTTCCATTAGAGAGATTGAGAAAAATCCCAAAGACCAAACTTACTTTCGCTTACCCAAGGTAAAAGGATGCTTGTGCCCCACAAGCGTCTCTGATGTTGAATTAGACATATGGCGTTCGGAGGAATTGTTGACAGGAAGGGTGTACTTGGTGTGGTGGGCGGTGGTAATCTGTGATGGATATTGATTGTTTGCATTGTTGGGTATTGATCAAAATTGAATTTGGGCTGCTGAAGAAGACAGAGAAAAGTTCGGAGAATATGATAAAACGGTATCAAAGACTTTCGACAGCATGAAACAGGTATATTAGTATTTTTTTCCATTTAGCTTCAAATTTTGGTTAAGTCTGAAAGACTAACGAAAAGATTTGTATTTTGTTCGCAGGTTGAAACGGCGGAATTACGAGCAATAGATATTGACGAAAAATTTCGAACGGAAAGATCACAATGCCGTAGAGAAATAAATAAATAAGCTGAATAAAGTTTTCGCTTACAAAGTTAACGTAAAGTGAATTTTTGCCGCACAGAGAAACGACGGTTGTAACGAAGCCGAAAAGTTTAGCTCGAGAAAGTTCGGCTTAATGCCTTAGAAAAAATAATGAAGTTGTCAAAAAATTTCACTTGGTAAATCTCTCGTAGAAAGATCGGCAGAATGCCTTAGAAAAAATAATGACGCTGACGAAAATTTTCGCTCGGAAATTTTTTCGTAGAAAGATCAGCATAATTCCTTAGAAAAAGAATGACCGCAGAAAATAGTTAACCAAAAGCTTGCCAAGCTTAATGTAGATTCGAAGAAGAAAATGAAGATTTAATCGAACAACCGTGAAGACAATTGACAGTAAAACAATTGATTAGGTAATTGTGTGAATGTAATACCATAGAGCTAAAACTTTTTGATGAAAATAAAAAATAAAGTATGTTTTGACAATTGAATATAGTTGCGATGTCCGATAACATACTTGTGTAAAACGACAATGTTGTTGATTTATATAGGTGATTAATTTAAATAGAATGAAACGCCCCAATACTAACTTTAAGCTTGCAAAATTAGATTGAGTGAAAAATGTCTCGACGCTAACCCATTTAAACTAAACGAAACGGGTAACGCGAGTAACCGACTAAGCTGATAAAATCGTTCAATTTAGGACCGACAAAATTAAATGTGGTAAGTTTTGTCGATTTTGTCGTGAACGATAATACGACTCAAGTTTAACATAACAAATGTTTCATCTTAGATTTGCCGAAATTAAACGTGGTAATTTTGGTCATATTTTTTGTCAGAAGTGATAGTAACGACTAAGCCGAAAGCGAAAAGCCGTTCAACTTAGGATCGACGTAAAATTAAACGTGGTAATTTCGCCGATTTTGTTGTAATGATAGTAAACTAATTGCGGCGTAAAAGCGTTTAACTTAGATCAAGAAATTAAACGTGGTAATTTTGTCGATTTTATCGGAGTGATAGTAACAACTAAAGCGGCGTAAAAGCGTTCATCTTAGACCGACGGAAATTAAACGTGGTAATTTCACGATTTTGTCGAGCGATAGTAACGACTAAAGCGAAAGCATAAAAGCCAACTTAGATTGACCTAAATTAAACGTGGTAATTTCGCATATATTTTGTTGTAGTGATAGTAATGACTAAGCGAGCGTAACAGCGTTCATCTTAGACTGACGAAATTAAACGTGGTAATTTCGTCAGATTTTGTTGTAGCGATAATAACAACTAAGCGAGCGTAAAAGCGTTCAACTTAAACTGACGAAATTAAACGTGGTAATTTCGTCAGATTTTGTCGAAGCGATAATAACGTTGTGATGGAAACAAAATTATAACATTAGAACTTAGGTTTTTCGTTCAACTTGTTAATTTTGTTCGCTCATTTAGTAAAATAATTTGTTGCGACGAGCCAGAAACGAACATTGTCAGGGGCTGTCGGAAATAAACCAACAATGTCAAGGCCCCATTTCACAAATGACCAAGGTTTATGGATTGGATGACGGCCGTCGCGGGGAAGTTGACCCATATCATATATCCCGTGGTTTGACAAGGCACACACTTCTCGACAAACGCTTTAACATTTGGCATGTATGGCCACCAATACCATTGGGTCATTGCTATGTGAGCTTGAGAGACTTCACCCCGAAAATTCGAGCATCGTCACGGTGATGATCGTCGTCGGTAGATACCGAGACATTATCAGTGCCAAGCTCGTTGGAATCATCTGACAACATAAGTGGTTAATCCAGTGTTGTCGTTACAGTGACGACTTTGATTTTCCACGGATAAGTATGCGATAGAATCAGGATGCCTTACATCATAACGCGGATATTGTATAGTAATGATAGATGTAAAACTTCATGCAATTCGTTGAACGAAATCTAAATAAACGTCCATTCTATCATTGCGAGCCGCATATTATCATTCAAATTGGCTAACGACTAGCTTAGAATAATTAATCGAACTTAGTTAAGCCCCGGTGAAGAGTTGTGCATGATAACGACAAATAGGTTTGGACTTCGGCCATATTATTTGACGTCAAATCCCCAATGTAGAGACCTCTCAATTATGTCTTCATTCACTTCAAGATGACACAAACAAGACCGGAGGCAGACTTATTATGCGAACTATTGGTGTAAATCTAGCAAGTAGCTGATATATCCGATAAATATTTCAAGTCATCGCCCCAGGGAGGTAATGACAATTAGAGATTGACGTTTTCCTCATCAAGTAATGTTTTCGACATAGGAATATCATCAAAAAGAAAATAATTCATTAGCAAAACCAAAGTTTGTCTCTGTTTAATTGTATCAGTGTCAGAGACAATGTTGTAAACGCTAAGGTAACTTTTCCATTCTGGCGACTCGAGTAGGCGTTCGCTAAAAAAAACTTCTTGCGATAGATATTCGACAAGTATAAACTTCGACTATTCCTTCTTTGAAATAAGCTTAAAATGTCTGACAACATAAAACAAGGCCAGTGTAATATTTTCAATACAAGAATGCCTCGAGACATATGACGAACATTATCTCCAGAACGGATGATGAAGAATTGTCGAGGCAATAACCCGTCTTTGAATAATCCGGGCGATTGCGGGAACGGTGGCGGGTCGTATGCAATCGGATGTTGAAAAGGAATAGGAGGGAGTAGTTCGATACCGCCAGGTTGACCTGGAACCGCACATTCGCGATGATCGTTAGTAAGTGCGTCGAGAACTTAGGCTCGTCGAGTATTCATCATAACTTTTGTAGAACGTGATCGTCGGTTTTGCATAAGAACCATAGACGGCGCCAATTATGTTTCGACCAAATATGATCAAAACACCAAGTGTTGATGAAAAGACGAAGAACGTAGAAAAGTAATTAGAAAAATGATGGTGATTGGGGGAATGATGAGACTGTACCTTGCGGTTGCCTACGTACCCAAATTATCAATGGGATCAAGTCTCAAGAACGTAGTTCTGAATGAAAAATAGTTTGGTATTTATATAGGTAGAGTAGAGAGTCATTGTAGCTCAAGTAATCTTGTAGCTTGAGTAATTGTGATAGACTATAACTTTCAACTGATAATTATCTCTTTGATAAGAAATGAATCTGGACATAAATCAATGTACATTAGTGACAAGTCATGTGGCTAAGGTTCAGCCTTTAGACACATGAGTTAATGGGCCTGTACTTTGATCCATGATATTGCAAATTGGGCTTTAGCCCTGTCGATTAAATGAATAAAATAGAGACCCCTACTAATGAACGTTTGCCACGTAGGTGGGGGTCAAAACATTAGGCTTAAGATTACACCACGCCTGAGGGAGCATGTTGAGATTATAATCCCATATCAGGTGTCTGAAGTCTCGCAATGTAATATATAAATCCTAGGGCCTCTCCACTTATACCAATTGGTTGTAAGTTGGATGCCCATTTTCAATGCAACCTGAGTTAGAGGCAAGAAATATGTACTTCAATACGAGATTGGAAATATGTAGCACGACAGTGATTTATAATTCCTATTCACATGTCAAAAAAAAATCATTATATATATTCATTTTGTTATTATCTGATAATCATCACAAATTCGTAGAAACGTCGATAATGGTATATTTACCAATTTTTTAATTTAACAAATTATGCATAGGCCGATTTCAATTTCTGAATACTTTGATCCTTGTTCTAGACACATTAGTATATAAAGCCACATATTTCAAAAGAACATGGGAGGTCAACAGATTTCTCTAAAATGAGCTAGGCAGTACTATACGCTACAACCTACTATCAGTTACCGAACTTAACTGTAATCGCCATTCTCCATCAGCTTCATTGAATCTTCTGTAAGCTGGTCAAACATATGTTTTATGTCTTTAGGCATTTTCTCCTTCCTGTCAGTTGATGTCCCTTTCAACCTTCTCAAAGCTTGTAGGACCTGCAAGAACATGTAATAAATCACTATCCAGTATTAAAATCTAGACAAACATAGTCATTTTAGCTTATAACTGTGAAATTAAAGTAGTCCAAGAGAGACATTGAATGGAAATATGTATACATAAAGAAGTGTACATCAAAGAATTCAACTAAAATAGAACATGGTGGAATCTAAACATGAAAAATCATATCTCTGTAAATAAAATACTTAACAATTTATTCGAATAAAGAAGAACTTATCCTACACAATATATGAAGAGAAATGTGCGACAAGATAGTCACAAATCCATTAGGACTCTAACAATAAACACCACAAGCTTTATGCTTAAGGCTGGAATGGCTGGCTGTGGATCTGATGAAGGCAGAATAGGAGAAAATACCTTAGAAATTTTATATTGCATATCATCATGATACTAAACAAGGAAACCCTAATCCTCTCTTTTACCCTTTTGACTGGTATTCCTCCATTCTTTGCCTTCCTTAATAGAAATTCAGACTTCGTATTCCAGATATAAGGGTTTGGGGATTTTACGAGATACTATTCCTGGATTGATTTAGTTCTCAGCCTCGCAATGCAATATGCCATTATTTCCTCATTGCTTTGGTAGATAACTACAATTGAATAACGCTTAATTATATGAAGACAAATGCACTTTTTTCCATTTTATCATGTTTCTTTGTAAGTGCATGTTGTAGCTCCCGATTAAATTAATTTCAAACCAGATGGTCCTCCAGTCTTAATACCCTCTTTAGTTTTTAGCAAAGGCGTTAAAGCAGCTCCCACTCTCCCAATATATTTCCCATTATATAAGTGAATGTTGTAGCTCCCAGTTAGTACCACAGTGATAATTAACAATGGACAAAAACAAGCTCCCAGACGGTACAATTGCAAAAGTTCACAACGGACATAAACAGATAGCTAGTAAAAATCTCATAGATTCAGTGATCACATATCAGATTAGCAACCAAAACACATTACATTTTTCTCTAAATCGTAATCAAAGGCAGAACTAGAGGTGCTTTACCGTTTCCTCAGGCTCAAGCAGATCAGCGATACGTCTTGTCATCTTTCCAATGTCGTCTGATGAAAGATCAGGGGTCTTCAGTATTAGGTGCAACAATTTTTTTCCCAGCATGTCTTGAATCAACTACAACACTATCCAACCATGCGTCCTGCATTAAATACAAGAAGTCAAGAAAGAATATAAATAATCACATTCACTGAAAGGTTATAGACAAATAAAATGATTGCATATACCTTGATTTCATTCTCCCTGACATATTCAACAAACTTTCCATCATCATCAAAATAGCCTTCCTCCCTCTCTTGTTCCAGATTGAAAGGTTCTATTTCGATTCCATGATCACCGAAATCAGTATTATCCTGCCAAAAGTAATCTCCATTATCGCCTACCCGTTGCATATAGATGAAACTTACAATTACCTCTGGGAGTACATTTCTGCCCTTCCAAACAAAAAAGAAATATCATATTATAAATGAACCCCAACACAAGGTGTTAGAATAGTTGTATCAACACAGCAACTAGAGTAGAAAAGAAAGAACAATAGACAATGACATAATTAACAGGTAATAACCAAGGCGCGGATTAGGCTGTCTTTAAGGTAATATTTCGCCCTTTCCAATGGTGCAGAAAGGCAGCAGTGGCTTATTTCTCACAGGATTCAATGGTTAATCTAAAACAACAATATAACTATCTCTGGCGGCTACAGCAACAATATAACTCTCTGGCGGCTATAGCAGGTCTCCTAAACCAAACTTGTTGCTAAAAAAAAGCAAAACAAGTTTAAGTTTAGGCAATTGGTCAAACCACTACCCACAACAGTAAGCCGAAACCAAGCCTGAACCCGACCCGATGTGGTGGATAACCAATGTGGGACTATCTATTATACACTAAAGTGGAGAAAATACTATTTGTTCATCTCTTCCACTTTACACACACTAGTATTTAGAAATACACAAAAAATTCCAACACAAGACAGATGGGAGACACCGTTCCGTAACCAATGCAGTAAAACATGGTGTGAAACTGTGAACTGTGAACTGTGAACAACATTATGTGGGAAAAGCACATCGAAACATGTTTTTTTTTTTTTCCTTTTTGGTACGGCTAAAGTTAGTTTGCATAATCAAAACGTAAATACAAAAAGCAGTAGGTCAACTGAACCTTGTACGTAACTTGAGCAGCAGAAACATCCTTCAAAATTCCCTTCCCGCCTTCTTCAATAAACAAGTTGCACGCTCCTTGGCAGCTTCTTGCGGGTTCGACAAATCAACAGTCTCCCAACTCGGTCCAATTGTAACAGTACCAGGAGCAAATTCATCATCATCACCCACTGGTCGGATTTGAGATTTTTTTTTTGCTGAAGTAATTTGATTGAATTGATGAAATATATTTGGTAATAAAACAAGAAGAAATTTCCCACTAAAAACAATCTCTATCTTTTTCAAATCAATATAAGAAGAGACGGATGAGATTAAATGTTATGCCTCGAGATCTATGTTGTCCTTGACTATCCAACTACTGTGTGTACAGGAAATTATGTGAAACAGACACTATGCGTCTCTGCATCATATGGTAAAGAATTGTTAAATGTCACAGCCCGAATTTCTAAACAATTAAAAAAAAATGAATATTTGAAATATAAATATCTCAAACATCACTATATTCAATTGTCTAAAAACCAAGGCTATAACAGGGTGGATACTACACATGCCAAAACCGAAAACCCACATCATAAAAGAATCTTAACAACAAAATAATCTCCAAAATTCTCTTTATTACTTTATGCAAGTCTATCTTCCATAAAAAATCATCAATATAACATTCTAAGAATAATAGGTCCTCAACATCATATTCTCATGTCATATGAAAAGAAAACTAACATTATTACATCCTTCCAATAAGAATCAGACCTAAAAGAAAACTAACGGACTGTTCCAGATCAACTCCAAATCAAACGCCGCGGTTCCACTGCCTTCCACCTATGTTTCCAAGAACACACCCACGTTGCCAAAACAAAGCAAACATGGGTCAGCAAAAATGGAATTTGCTGGTATGAGTAGACTAACCACATATAACCATTTCCAGTCTTTAATTATTCAAACAATCACTTTATATTATCCCATAACTTAATCATTCACAGCTTGGAAGACAGGTAGTTCCGTCATTTTAACCGGCATAATTTCTTCTCAAGCAAGACTTCCATTATATAACTCATTATAATAACTCGTTTTAATATCTAAACCATTGAATTAAAACTTACCGATATCTACTGCTGTATAAGGGGTAGGACCGTCCTACACAAAATGTTATTAAGTCCTACCCTCCTGCAAAAGAAAGTTAGAACTTCTATATAACATATGTAGATATTATATTAGGTATTCAAAAGTAAACCCAAACACTCGCATAATCAAATAATACAACTAACCCATGAAGGCCGAATACCTTAGTTCCTCTCTAGGCGGTCCAAACAATCGGTCATTCATGGCACATTCAATGAATACCCCCTATATAACGCTTAACGGGCCATTTATGGCACATTCAATAAATGCCCACCTAATATATGACATCAACAAATCATAAAACTAAATTCAAAAATTGAGGCGGTGGAGTTCTAAAAGAGTGCAGTAAATTTTGTTTACGCATTATTGAAATTTATTGTATATATTATTTCAGAGAACGAAGGAATATCTTGATTCAAGTATTTTGGTTTACGCGTTATTAATTAGATTGATGTCTAAGGGTCATAACGTTGCATATCCTAAAAACTGAAATATCACATAGTAGTTAATACACATACACACGTATATATAACGGTCTTATCCTAAAGCCAAGCATGCTAATAGCCCTAGAACTATCCTAATAACGCAAATCATAATCCGAGTTAAAAAGTCAAATTGGGTCAACTGGTTAAAGTCAACCCTGGTCAAAAGTCAACTCTGGTCAAGGTCAACTCTGGTCAAAGTCAAAGTCGACCTGCCAAGGGTCAACAGCAGTCAACCAGTCTAAACTTATCTAACCCCAAAAGCCCAAAGCCTAAAGCCCATAGTCTAAACTTAAAATCCAATTTGAAGTTTCAAAAAAATGAAAACATTCAAGCCCACGTTTTTAGTTCGGCCCAAGCCCAACAAAAACCGACACTGTTCATCTCCTCTCTTCCACTATCCAGCACCTCCACCACCAATCAACCACCACCAGCCTCCACTAATCCGCCACTTTGACTCCAGCGGTTTGGCTCCTGCCGAAAACCCCTACCCAATGATACCAAGAAATCGCGATTTTATTAAACTGGGAAAACTCGACTGGACGCCATTGATGCGTCTTCAAGCTCCCAACAACACCCATTCGACAGCCCTCATTCCAACCTCCATCAATCCTCCTAACCCATAACCAACCAACAATCAACACATTTAAAACAACAAGAGTTTAAACCAACCCAAACAAGACCGGCGACTCCATTAACAGTTTCTTCAAAGCTTCGACAGCCGCCTCTCACGACACCAACAATCACCCTCAATTCAAACCAACACTATACTATACCAACAAATTCGATTTCCAACATCATCCAACAAATACACAAATTAACAGTTAAAAAAAAAACAAAATCTACACAACCACAGTATCACAGTATCAAAAGTATTAAGGAGGTGATGGTGTTTGGGGCTCGCGACTCCATGATATAGTATGGAAGTGACAGTATCGCACTAAAGAGTTTCAACAGCAATCCAAAAATTATGCACAGAATAGAATGAACAATGAACAGAAAGAATAAACATAAAACTTATATATTTTGATAATAAATCCGTAGATTTGAAATTGATGAAAAAAAAAACATCGTTATAGTAGTCCGTGAGAGATAAAATCTACTCACCTGTAGCGCTCTCCGATTATAAGCCAGCTACAAGAAAACCTTCCCTTTCTTCTTCCAGTGAAATCCCGTTTTTCTGTATAAAAACTCTCGTTGTATTTTTCCCCAAAAACTCTACGTGAGAAAACTCACCGAAAAACAAGGACAACACTTATCTATTTACCTACGGGGCTTTTATCCTTAACTGATAGTTATCATCTATCCATTTTATCTATTTTCATTATTATTATTATTTATTATTATTATTATTATTTTTTTATACTAGGAAAACAAAAGAAAAAGCCGGGGTGTTATAATTGTTCTATCCTGTTCTTCGCTGTACAAGGCCCACGGGGAATCCTAGAAAGATTTTAACTTGTACATCACTTTTGATTTTTCTATTATGTATCTATAAGTGCAACTTGAAAAGTTGAAAATACCCCATTTCAGCAAAATCTGACTCAATCTCATAATTAACGCTGAAATATCACAAGTGAAACACTGGAACTACAAGTTCACTTGGAGGTGATATGATTCTCACAATACTATCCATAAAAGAAAAAATAGATTCTCAACACAATCTTCTAAAAAAAAAAATAGAGTCTAAAATACCGCAATCACACTACAAAGTTTGCTTGGGCGGAACATACTAATCCTACAGTAACAGTATAACTCAAAACGACCCTTTAACATGTTATTCGATCTCACACTTTTGTACGAAACAAGTAGCATATAACTCATTCTGAGGCTAAAACCATTACAATAAAAGAAGGGTATCATTCTCTCATACTCCCACCATCATCATCTTCTTCATCACTTAAATCAAGATCAGCAAGCAACTCCTCTAGACTCTAGTGCAACTGAAGGCAAATCCTCCCCATCAGTGACGCATCCCCGATGGCTGGTATTCTTTATTACGATCCAATGATATGTTAAACCTCAACTCTGGGTTCTCCTCCAGGTCTCTCAAGAATTCTTCATACTCTGTATTCATCTTCTCCTCGTCAAGCCTTCTAGCAGAGTTATCCACTTCCATATTCATGGATTTAAGCTTCCAGGAACGAGGCTTTCCACGCTTCTTCAGGCGTTTCTCTTCATAGCTCTTCTTTATCAATATTGCATCTGGAAGGACAAGATTTTTGTACTAGGCTATCTTTCATAGGAGCTGTGGCAAAATGCAAATTTTGTCACCATTTGCCATTGGCAAATTTCCTATGTGACAATTGCAAATAATTTGTTGCAAATTTAAATTTGCCAGTGTTTGTTTGTTGATAATGTGGTAAATATCATTTGCCCTGATTTGCAACCATTTGCTGTGGTTTGATTGTCTAAATTTACCACGGAAAAATATAAATATTTTTTTTTTCATTTTTTGTGCTTTTAAAATATTTAAAATTTAAAAATTATAACTATTATTTGTATATTTATTTATTTGTAAATGGTTTTACCTATCAAAGACCATTAATACTCAGTAGTTGAGAATGCTCCCAGTGACCCACGTCAGCCCCCCTTTTTTCTCTCACACTGACACATCAGATTTTATCTAAAAAAATGAATTCTACGCCCTATTTCAATTGTTCGTAGCCGAAAATAGTTAAAAACCTATCTCTATACTTTCAAACTCTCTCTCTTATTCTTCTTCCAAAATAATTGAACTCTCAAGAACAGACAATAATTTCTTCTGAGAAGCTACCACAAATACAAAGATCTTCATCAATATAAAGTCTATAAATTTCGACGAAGAAGAAGAACCATTAGAGAAGAAGAAGAAGAAGATGAAAAGATTTCTGCATTTGAAGATAACCACACAACGTAGTTGAACAGGGAAGAGATATCTCCACCACCTTCATCTTCAAGTCCAGAAACACTAGAAACATTAATTCAAACTCTCTCAAGATGACGCCTTTCTCTCTTGACTTAATGGAGGTGAAAGGGAATCTGAAGGTCATGGAGCACATGGGTGGTGATGAGGACGTGGAAGTCAAGGAAAAAGTGAAAGAAATGATCCAGAGCTTGGAAGAGAAGGAAGGAGAACTGGAAGACTTGGAAGCTCTGAACCAAGCTCTTATAGTGAAGGAACGAAAGAGCAATGATGAACTGCAGGAAGCGCGGAAAGAGTTAATTGCAGTAAGTGCATTTTAATTTTAGAGTCATTAGAATTGATAATCAGGTCTTTTTAATTATTAGACACAACAATGCAACTTCTCTAGCACCAGAATATGTCTTGCTGTAGGATCTCATACTCGAATGTGATGTAAATTGTGCGTTTGTACTTTGTACCTGCATCTTACAACACGGGTGTAAAAAGGCTATTGCTGTAGTGGAAACTTCATGTTTTTGGCAAAGTCTTCAATTCATGATACTGTCGTGGAGATTTCTTGATGCTGTGTCTTCCGATTCATAGGGCACGAAAGATAACTCGGTCAGCGCCTTGATTGGAGTGAAAAGAATGGGAGAACTTCGACTCAAAGCCATTCCGTGAGTCTTGCAAGCGTAAGTATTCTGCAGATGAAGTCGATGAGAAGGCTTTATTCTGTGTTCACAATGGGGAGGAGTACTTAAAAGGACCCAGATTGGCATCCATTTAAGATCATCCAAGTTAAGGAGGATGTTCATCGGGTATGTCTTCTCACTCTTCTATGACAACCGATACTTCCTACATCTTGTCTATATAAATGGGATACGACTATGCTTCACTTTCCCATAAACATCGGTATTCATGGCTGTCTTTAGTAGTCATCTCTATTGATGATATGCATAATTGTATTATATGGACTTGATGTCCGTACTTCCTCACCAAATGTTATTGTACGCTCACAAGAATGCGAGTAGGTTGATATATAATTGGCCAAACTGATAGGTGAATGTAAAGTATTTTTGTTCTAGCAACCGGTGGTTAGGCGGGGCTTCTTTTCCGAGGCATATTTATAATGAAACAGATAAGATATTTAAGTATGTTGAAGGTGCTTTTGTAGGATTTTGTGTTTTGTTGGTATTAGTTACGATGCGACTTTTATAGGAGTATAAAAGATTTGGCGCTTATATTTTGGTTTTTCAGTAACCACGTTAATATGATAAAAATGGCATTCCTAATGCAGGAAATTGTTAACGAGACTAACAGTCTTGAGCACTTTTATCAATTTTGTTTGTCAGCACCTTACGTAGGACCCGAAAACTCTTGCTTTTGGGGTTTCACCCAAAGAGCTAGCTACTTATTTCCTTTTTCGTGCCAACAACAAGCATTAGAGTGAAGATAAGATCTCTGCGGTGCTTTACCTTTTGAATTTTTGATATAGAGGAAAGTGGCGGACCAAAATATACAACCAGAAGATTCAGCTCTCCGCTCCATATTCATTTACCACACCACCAAAGATATAGAATTGTGAAATAAAAGCATTCAGTAGAATGAGACGCATTGCCATCAATAGAAGTCAATCTAGCCTGAACCTTAAAGCCGGCTTTGACACAAGCATCACGGGGATCGAGGAATCGAGAGGTCGCTTGACCTTATTTATCAGATCGATCTGCGTGGTTGGTCCCAACCTGTCAATCCAATCCTGCTTAGTCTCAATACCGGCACAAATATGTGGACCATGCGGAAATTTCAGGGCTGCCGAAACACGTGGAGGCAATATCGGGGAGGAAGAGAGAGAGACTTGAGTTTAGATTGGAAGTCTAAGAAAAGCGGTAATTTGGAAGATCGAGGAAGTTGAAAGAGGTAGGTTTCTATTATTATATGTTTTATAATAATAATGTACTATAATTTTGCCACGCGTTTAGAATAAGATTGAATGTATATTTTGACGGGCTTAGAAAGTTACCCACAGGAGAATTGAGTTCTGCGGTTGCTATTGTTAGACCTCCGGACACCATCGCGAGCGGATGAAGCAATGGGGTTTTGTTTATCTAACAATGTTGTTATTGCTGCCGATTATCTTTTAAACCAAAGGGTATGCCATATTTTATTCGTTTTAAGTATACTATATAGTTTTGTAATGTTATGTATCTATTTTTTCAGCCCGAGTTAGGTGTTAAAAAGATATTGATTGTCGATTAGGATGTACATCACGGGAATGGGACCCAAAAGATGTTTTGGAAGGATCCTCGGGTGTTGTACTTTCAGTTCATAGGTATATAAGTATGACTCGGTAAAACTCTTTTGCAAATGCTATCCTTCATTTCATATATAATGTGGTTTTGGGGATTAAGTAAAGTGTTTCTTCATTTCATATATAAGGTGGTTCGTACTTTCATGTGTTGTTTAAGGGAGCTGACTATTTGCTTATGGGTATATGCCCGCTCATGTAGGTTCGATTTTGGAACTTTTATCCAAGTGGAGATGATGGTTCGCATACCATGGTTGGAGAAGGCTTGGGTGCGTGGTACAATATTAATGTTCCTTGGGAACATGGGAGGGTTGGTGATCTGAGACTACCTTGCGGTTTGGGAGCACATACTTATTCCTGTTCTTTTGGCGGTTTGAAAGGTTTGAAAGGTATCGATCTTTCACGAAATAACCTGTCAGGAAAAATTCACTGAATTTACCTTTCTTATTCCCTCAAATTCCATTGTTTTAATTTTGATCGCTCTTAATTGGATCATGAGGAAGTCACTTCCTTCAAATGTTTCCCAGTACTGTTCAACACTTTAGTCATTTAATACTTATAAATTATGCAGTGTTATTGAGGTCAAGACAATGTCTCCAGCATCCAAATCTAAGGCCAAGGACAAGTCGCGCAGAAAGACAAAAGGAACGACCAAAGGCTTCTTCCAAGCCTTCTCCAAATGGAACAAACGAGGGAGTGGCATAACAGCAAGTGCATACAATCCACTTTCACGAACATTTCATACCCTTGAAACAAGCACTCCTGCATCCTCCCCACAGCAATGGCGATTCGGAATATAGATGAGACGGATGATCATTCAGGTAGCTCACTTGGCTTTGGGGTTGAGTATGATTCTGTCTCCAACAATAGTATTTGTAAACCCTTTGTTGTCTCCATTAAAACCTTAACCGCTCTCACTCTCCGATATTCAATTTATCGCCTAATCTATTGAAAAGCTAAAGATTCATTTATATTGGCTTACGAGGAGGAAGGTCAGTCAATACTCTGCCAATGGTAGGTAATGCAACTAATGGCAGATAGATAACGGTAGGTAATGTTGTACTGTAGTTGTTAATAGTTTGATAAAAGTAAAAATAGTTAATCGTGAACTATCAATGTAGCAGGTCCGACCGCAGGCGGACTAATTGGCTAGTATCACACTAAAAAAGAGTATAAAAGACTTGCCACAATTAAAAAAAATGTACCAAAATCTGGTGCAATTTGGTTGAATGACATTGGATGATTTGGTCCCTCCACTGGATGCGTAGCACGTTCAAGACACAAATGGTAGTAACTCTCTTTTGGAAAAGTTGAAGCGGTACCATGGAAAGTTGCGTGCAGTGGTTGAGTTGTTTGCGAGCATTACAATAATGTAATGAGAGAAGATGTTGCAGTGCCTATGTTGCATGAAGAGACGTTGGATGTGTGAAGATGGACTATATGACATGCCCATATCCCTGTAGAATCTATTCTTCCATGAATACTTGGCTAAATTTACACCTGATCATGATTTGAGATTTCACCCGACATAAAATTATCACATTTAAACTCATCTGTTCATTGCCAAGTATCCAAAGATTTGAAGTGGTACTACCATTGTCGTTGCATAAAAATGGCTTCACCCGTATTTGTAGAGTTACAAGTATCGGTTAAAGAAAGGCATCCCCCCCATGTATGATGTACTCGGGCACTCATTTCAGTAATGGATAAAAAATAATACAAGAAAAAAAAACACCATAAAGCAAAGACAATGTGAGTTTCTGAAGTTATTTCCATTGAAAGAACCATTCTGTAATTCTACTCAATCTTCTACTAACTTCAAACTCTTCTTATTTTGTGCTTTTGATTCAATCATAGATTCGTGAGTTGTGAGAACTTGCTACACGTAAGTGCATAAAACCAATAACAAATGCTACTTAACTGTCTCACAACCAAACATCATGTCATCTGCCAACTGATAAAAGAAAAGTAAATTACAATGTTTTCGGAATTAATCTACAAAAACTGATATGAATCCAGCAACTAGCATTTAATGAAGTCACATTTGTTAACAACGCCGAAACAAGTTGCAGGAAATGCACAATTGCATATGAGAATACAATCTGAATCATCCTAGCGTGTATTACTCGTCCTTTTTCAAGGCCCGGCCTTATGAGAATGTATAAGAATCAATTTGCTCCAGATTTGGGAAAAACTGTCTCAGGGTCTTCGTATAGTTAGGAGAATTTGCCTGAAGAAACAAAGCAACTCAATACTTCAGTACGGAATAGGACATAATCATGGGACAAACCTCACATTCAGTATGCAATCCAGGAGGTAAATCTTTTGGAAAAAACAAATATGACGGATAAAGAATCGTACACATGGGTTGTGTTCAACGTAGATGGTTGTGAGTTTATCTCTTGAACCAGGAAGAGCTAGATCAAGGCCATCCAGTGATGCAATTTGGTTGTCGTTCATTCAAAAATTTTCCAATCTACATAGCAACAGTCCATAAGAATGTCTGGTCAAAATGGCAAATAAACTATACATGCAATGACAAAGAAAGAAAAAAGGACGAAAAACGAGGAAAAAGAAAAGCCAGATAGTAATAATAACAGAAGAACACCCCTTACTAAAAAAAACAACCTCGAGAAAAATCATCTAAACCTGGTCAATTTTTCAATGTCATCCACTGCTGTCAGTTTACCCTTAATCTGTTGGAACCCTTAATCAGTTGGAACCCTTAATTAGTTGGAACCAAGTTCAAGAACATGCAGATTGTACAAGTGGTCAAGCTCCTCCATCTTTGTCACTTCATTCTTAGAAACATAGAGTTCTTTGAGGGTGCTTGAGACCTTTGAGACACCATTTAAGGACGGTATCTCGTTGTAAGATACATCAAACACCAAAAGACTTTCAAAAATGCTAACAGCAGGCATTTTCATTAGTTTGTTATCCCTGAACACTAGTTCCTGCAGAAAAAGCAGTCTCAGTTAGAAATGCAACTACTACAGAAGAATGAAGGCATTCACTTTGCATACTAGTGGTGAAACGAGCCAAAATGTAACATTATATACGAATCACAATGTTTATTTTCAGAATAAAATAGCAATTCCTAGTCAATTAACACTCGTTAACAGTAAGTTTGTCCTAAAAGTTTTACATGCTTTGCTGTATATATGTATCGACCAGCCTGATGAGTGAGATAATGAAATCTATTCCCACATTAAATAACTTCATAAATGTATTATATAGGTATATAACAGAAAGCGGCCATAAACACAAACTGAGAACACATTCGAGTGTCAAAGAGACAATATCAAACATGGATCCATTTCCAAGGTGAATAACATGCCCATAATTAAGATCACAAACTCAATAAAAACTACACTGCAATACAACCAGAAAAATAGATTCCTCCATCAGCAAAATAAGTTGAACGAGCTTGAACAATGGCAAACAAATACTTTCCACATTCCGCATTGTTATCCCTAGTAACTCGAAAAGTAATACATTGAACACAAACTTTATTTCCAAAAGGATTTTCGACCCACATAACAAACATGGATCCATTTCCAAGGTGAATTACACACCCACAATCGCTAAAAGAATCAATATCCAAACCTTCAATCGGTCCCAACCAATTCTCAGCAGCAAAATCATATGCATACACATTACCTTCGGAATAACTAAACATTAGACATCAACAATGGGAGGATTAGGAGACCAACATCTTAGTACGCTAAGAGGCGTTAGGATTTGAGGACTCCAAGAGTTGTTTTCCACGTCAAAGTAAAATAAGCAATCTGACCCAGCCACAATAATCGTACTGCCTACAAGAGCCGTATAAGCAGAACTACTTGGGTTATGAGTGGCGTAACTAGGAGGCTCGGGAAGTGGGGAGCACATGTTTAATTTGGTGATAGTTTTGTATTGAGATCCCACATTGAGAGCATGAAAACTTGCTAAATTTTCAAACTTACTTGAATGAGCATGAAATCAGTTTTGAGAATAACACAGAGAATTTAGTCAAACAACTTCCAATTTATTAATCAATTATAAAATAATTAAAAGAAAACCTAAAAGATGTTAAACTAATGATCTAAAAAATAGAAAATTAAAGAAAAAGAATAAACAAAGAATGAGAGATAGAGAGAGAGTGAGAGAGATGAACGTACTTGAGTCGTCGTGTAAATCGATGAAAAGTAACTCGGCCTCTCCAAATCAATCAAATAGAGATGTAGAGATTATGGAGAGAAGAAGAGAAGGGAAGAGATACCACCGTACTTGTTAGAGAGATGATATCGGGTTTTTTTTTTGTTGGTGGCAAATTGACTTTTTTTTGTGACAAATTTCAGTACAAATTTGTCGAGGCAAAATTTACATAGCTCCCCCAGAGTAAATTTTGCCATCAAAATCGTGGTAAATCACAACTTATGGAAAATCCAAATAATATTTGCCATGGGCCGAAAAACTTATCAAACAGTTGCAAACAAATGAATAGTGCAGAATATTTGCATTTGTCATGGCAAATAGGGCTATCAAACACAGCCCTAGTCTAATTCAATGTCATTATGGTTAGCTGCATATAGGTCATAACCAAGAGCATAATCACAAGGGTTTAGAAGATGGGTTCTGATGTTGAAGATTTTGTCGTTCTTACCAAAATCAGATACACAAGCCACTTGAACATCAGCTAAAGCATACTTTGAACCTCCAACATTGACTTCGGAAGAAACAGACTCCACATCTAACACTATATATATTCCACAAGCTGCTTGTATGAAAGCAATGACCTAAAAGGAAGTCACCAATACTGGTCTGCATTCAAGAAAGCGTGCCTCAGAGTCAAACGATCCACTAGGACATTATTATTGGTCACCTTAGCACACAACACAAGAGGACCAAAATTCCCCAAACCAACTGCAACTTTGGGCGGAAGGCATACCAGATCCTCACGGCAAACTGGGCATATTTCAACAGAAAAAGTGTGCTTGTAGTTGTAATCATTGCTCTTAGTATCATGAGATACAAGTTGTTTGTCAGTGCAGCTCTTTGTTGGAACGACTTTGCGCACAAACTCCAAAAATTTCAAGGCATGACTCTGGCTCGAAAAGAAGAAATCAATACCCTCGTCCATCTGTTTAATCTTAATGGCCCGGACATGTGCATCATGCTTAAGTATAAGCTGTTCCAAATAAAAGAATGACCTCCCGTGAGAAAAATGTTGCCAAAGTTGGACAGCCGCCACCCATTGGTTGGGATTGGCTTGAACCCTGGAACAGGACTCACACATATGGTCAGCATCAGTCACCACATACTCCGCGATGTAAGCTTGTTCCAACTTTTCCCCATTAAGTACTTCCTTCTGCACGTTCAGCTTCAGCTTTATTCTCTTGGAATGAGGCTCGGTCCAGACAAACTCGGCATTAACAAGCCTAACCTTGCTTAAGTTCTTCAACCTCTTAATACAAAAAGTTAAAAGCTCCTTGGACTCCAATTCAGCTCTTATCCATGTTCTTGGTGGCTGCAAGAACTTCTTACACTTGGGGCAAAACATAATGATGAGACTTTTCTGCAAGCCTTGATAATATCAACCGGACCCGCGGGCACCTCACACACATATTTGCCGCATTTGGTGCCATTAATATTCCACATTTACAACACAAGACACTGCCAATAGTTTGTGGTACCCTAAACATTCCCGAATCTTCATCCATGGTTAATAATATGAATTCAAGCGTTTATACAACCTACAAAGAAAACAAACTATGAATTATGACATGCACAGTAACTGAAATATATTCGACATATAACTCCTGATACATACTACTAGATTAATTTCATCAACACCGCAAAAAACAGTCAAGACTACATGGCAAAAATGATGTGAGAAAAAGTTTTAAGCAATTTCATTTTTGTACCATAATATTAAGTGGGACAGAAAAATAGTATTTCAAAAAATCAAATAATATAACATGAGAGCTCCATTTTTAATGAATCCAATCATTACCATAAACCAAACAAGTTTATATTCAATTATGATGCATGAACGTTTAAATAAGCCCTATAAACAATTGACATAGAGGAGAAAACTATTAAAATTGTACCCCAAAATTTTATAGCATAAGCTGCCAATAGAAAACTAAATCCAAATGGAAATTAGGGTTTAGAGGAGATACCTGTGTTAGAACGGTGGGTTGAAGTGGCGGCAAGTTATTATTATTATTAGGTTGGAGGTGATGTTTTATTTTGCTTATTTTTTTCTTTGTGGGCTTTGGACTTGGGTTGTATTTTATGGCTAAATCTACAATACGCGAGCAGCTTCATATATCCCCTTAGCAGCTTCATAGATACCACTATGAACCAAAACATCTGTTTCCTGAAACATAATCAACAAGCTCCATCATTTAATTTTGGTGTCCACTAGTAGAATATGATCTAACAAAGATCCTACAAAAATATGAACTAGCAGTGCCAATGACCTCTTAACTAATGTGGCTACATCTAGATGTTCCAATTTCCTAAAGTTATTTACATTAAAAAAGAACTGGAAAAACTTACCCAAGTAGAAATGCATCTATATATTGCCTGAGACAACATGAAAAACAATTTCAAAAGCATATTACCTTAGAAGAAAACAATGCAAAGTGCATCTAGATATTGCCACTTCATTCTAGCGTACAAACTTCGATCTTTCAGTCACTACAGTACCACATATCTGCTGGTGTGTGACAAGGGCAGTGAAGCTCCTTTAGAGCGCCCAATTGTTCCAGCTGATTCAGATTGTTGCCTTTCAGCACATAGTTCTTCCATCTACAAAGAATGAAAGTTCTATAATGCCAATAATATAAACATAATGATTCAATAGACCAAAGTCCAAGTTGAATATCTAGAAAGGAAAATATTAACAAAAAAGGGTGTGCATTGAAAACCTTGGCCTGATAGAGCTGCTTAAGCGAGGCCTGTTCGTGTTCAGGCATCTTTGTGAGAAAGAAATAGAGACTCTGTCAACCCTGAATTGACAGTGATAGCTCTTATTAGGACATATATATACAAGACTACAGAATTCCAGTAAGTGCAGTCTTTTAACGATGCCCATTATTTGGTTTCATCACAACTTCAAACATTAGTAGCATGAGTCATTTAAAGCTGCGGATTTTCTCCTTCTATCAAAGTTTCAAATATCTGAATCACATAGTTTATCAGTAACCTGATATAGTAAGAGAAGTCAAGAGCTTGTGTGATACTGCTAATCTAGTAGAACATAAATCACACAAGTTTCATAACTGAAAGAGCTGAAAAGCGATCCATCTATCTAATAAGATAGGGTTTTTTTAGCACTAAAAGACAAAATTATAATAAAGGATGGTCGGGATCATTTTGAGCAAGATCTAACGGCGTGGGTTTGTGCCCAAAAAACATTAGTTTCGGTTTTTTTTCCCAAAAAAACATCTTCTCACCTCATCATCGCTGGGGTTTTATACCATTTCTCTCGCTGGGGTCTCTCCTCATCGTCAAGCACTCGAACTCCCCTTATTCCAAAATCCCCAAATCCCAAAAAGTGAATCATCATGTCTTCTTGATTGAGTAGCCATTGAAGAAGGAACATCAGCTACAACTGAAGAAGCAGACCAAGGTTGTTCTCATTTCTCTTCTGACTTGAACAATACTGACTTCCAAGTCCTGAACTCAAGTGAAGGTGACCTGCTTAACTTAGTGTACGTGAAAATTAACTTGGTGTATGTGATAACAGGAGTCTGATGGTTGGAGGCAGAGTATATTAGGATATTAGTCATTCTATTGGAGTAAGTAGGCATATTAGAGTAGGCAATTTGACCTATGTTTTTCTTCCCCTTAATGTCATGTGGGCATTGTGGGGAATTAGGAATCCGTTTGTTCCAAATGAGTTGCGTCTGTTAGTTAACATATTATTCCGTATCTTACAAATTGTATCTTATGCACGATGATGCATGTTTCTTTTCACACTTTAGGTTTTTCACTTTTTTGAACTTTGTGCATCTTATGCACTGATGCAGGTTTTCTCAGTTTTTATTTGTTTTTGTGTTAGTATCTTTTTCTGTTTAATGTTTTCTACATCCACCGGTCGATCTATTTCATCATAGTTTAAGACATGGGGCATATCCTGTGGTGAGGATGATGATCACGATTGATAATGTAGACTTGAGTTAAGTGAATGGTGGGAAGTTATGTATGTGATTCCTATAGAATGAACAGCCCTAATATAGAATGAACAACCCTAATAATAAGCTTGCCCTATATTGCCAAGTGCCAACTATCTCAGTTTCTTTTCATTCATGTCCTTATCAACAACGAAAAAAGCCTTCCTCGATTTGCTTGCAAGACTTGCAAGCACAAGTTCCATTAAGTGGTTATCAACTTCTCACAAATCAACGTGTCCCCTGTGCCAAAGTCCATTTAGTAGCACCCTGGTACAAGTTCCATTCAGCTTGCCTCATAGTGGATTTCAACTTTTCACAAACAACGTGCCCCCTATGTTAGAGGGCTTTTTGATAATTCAGTAGCAATGAATCCCATATCAAGGGTTGGAGTATCTTTCTCCCAATTACACTGGGTGCAAATTCTAAAAATATTGTATCATGTAACTTTGAATATAAATGTATCATAAAATCGATTCCGCTGTGAAAAATTGGTTCATTGTTAAAATGTTGTTTGAATGGTATTTTATGATACAACATTTGTTGTTAAAATCTACTTTAGTTAAAGCAACAATGAAACAATATTGTTAGAGTTTTGTGTTGTATCATGGGCTATGAATGAACATGGGTCATGGGGAGCAATTTGGACTGCTTTCGAGTTTTTATGTCTTTCTTAACTTCTTCATACCATTCTATTTACGTCGAATTTAATCTTTCGAATAATTTACATTTAATTATATAACTGTATCTTGATGCTTTTTAATTAGGTATCCAACAATTTACTACTTTGACTCTTCACCGTGCTCTTTGATTAGATCTCCGTTTTGATTATTTAATTTTGCATGTTTCCAAATATTTGCGAATTGATACTTCCTAGGCAATCATGGTTAAAGAGCGTATGGAAGAGAGATGAAGGGATTCGTTAGTTCACCCAGTCAATTCCATAGCACGTCATCCTATTGAACCTCCCAATCTGGTATATGTGCCTCCACATCGAAGAAATGTTGTGCCTCCTAATCTATATGTGCCTCCTAATCGAAGATCAACTGCGACTCCCAATATTTTATTTGTTGTGCCTCCTAATTGAATATCTAATGCGGCTCATACTAATATGTATTGAATTAATGAATGTGTAAGGGTATGTGTAATGAGTTGGTTTGTGAAAAATAAAATGCATAGAATTGCAATAATTAAGCTCACTTGAGTATGAGAATGAAATTATTATGAAGTATAAAACTGTTGAAAATTGTTATATCATCGATTCTATGCTACCATAGAGATGGTCTCTTGGGGTGTTGTTCAAAAACAATGTGTCTAGAGTGCCGATTGGCACGGGCACTCACTAGTCTTCAATAAACCTTAACAGAAAAGATCATGTAGAGTGAAATTCTCTCCCCAGTATCTATTGACACATATATTTGAATCGTTTGGGTAACATAAATGAAAAAGATGGCTCGTACAATACAGTATGATGCTATATCCTGTAGCTATTACTAAATCCATTTAATTCATTCAAGTCTTAGGAGAACACTTGGATGAATAATATTATACTTTATTTAATACGAAAAGAAGCAAAATGAAACAATATACATTTACTTGGCCGGTAAACTGTTGACTGTACGTATATAATATATATCTACCAAAAGAAGCAAAATGAAACAATTTATGGATATAAGATTAGTCATTACCAACTTAACTAGAAAGCAAAACACTAAATTTATAACCCTACTATCAAAATAGAAATTCTAAACAAATTGTCAGATTGAGTCGTTTAAAAAGTGAACTAGAAGGATCGATTCCAAGATACATCCCAATTTTTAGTAGATACTAGATCTTCATACAAAATGGAAATATGGTGTGAAATCATTGTGTTTCTCTTAGAAATGTACCTGCAGCAGGAATTTCAACTGTGAATTCGGTGTAACAGAACACAGAGAGCATGGTAGAGAGACCAGAAATTGCATAGGACAGAACCATTGCAGGGCCAACAGTCCCCTTTGCTTCCTGACCAGTAAGAAGAAAGATCCCAGAACCAATACCAAACCACATGAGATCCCACCAATTAAGAGTCTTCTTCATGTCATGTTGGCTTCCATGCCTTTACATAGTTGCCCCACCTCTGGAATGACTTTTCAGGTAGGAAAGCATCTTTGGTGCATGAACATCCCCTTCTTTTTGCCACTGTTCCTTCGCCCTTGGCAAACAAACAGTGGTGGCAGTAACTAAAAATGTAATCTTCTAAAGCATCCCGAATGTCATCTTCTTATTCTTCTTCTGAATCTTCATAGGCCTTTGTTTGTTTTTGTTTTTGTGAGGAGTAGTAGTAGTTGTTGAAAGGAGGAGGTGGAGTGTCTTAGATATTGTGATTGAGCATCTGAAACTACTGGCTTTGTAGAGATAAAATCTTTTAGGATTGATGTAGAGTTACTTCCCTTGATGATATTACCGACCCGGATATCGTTTCATTTTATTCTCTAAAAAATTGGGCTTCTTCAACCTCTTAATGCAAAAAGTTAAATGCTCCTTGGACTCCAAAAGTTTACAATACAAAACTAAATCCAAATGGTAAAAAGAGAGAAAGAAATTAGGGTTTAGAGGAGGTACCTGTAACCTGTGTTAGAATGGTGGGTTGAACCGTTGAAGTGGCGGCAAGCTATTATTATTATTTTATTTTGCTTTTTTATTCCTTTGTGGGCTTTGTGCTGTTACATCCGTGACGGCTTATAGGATGAAAATCAGCAACTCCCTTCAGACGTTATTACGCATTGGATATTAACCGACTGTAACAACAGTTGGGATATGACACGATCAAAGTTGTTGGACTACCTCTAGATTATTTTTTAGTGCCTGATTATGTAGAAAATAAAGTTAGCCTAAAAGACTTGTGAATTGCTTCCAAATCAATTTTTTTAGCAATAAGGATGGAGTGGTATTGTTTATTTATTTGTTTATTTTGGATTTTTGTTTTTTTGAATTGGTATGCTTCTCTATAATTTCATTGATGCACGTGTTATCAAATTTAATTTGTATGTTTGTATGTTGTTTGGAAGTAGTTCATTCTACTCATCTAAATCTATTATTTACGTGATTTATTGTTTTTCTCATATTATTACTTTTAATTTGGCTTAATATTAAAGGCTGTATTTTTCCACATTGAAAATAAACATTTAAAACACTCCAGTCTATCGTCTTCTCTCTATGACCTCTCTCATCTAGTCTTCTTGAATTATATTCGTTAACAACATTCTCTCTCTCTTAAGACGAGCTTTTCCCAATGCAGTTTTGCCTACTCTATGGGCGTGTCGTTGATTATGAGTTTAGATGAACAAAAATGCCGAGTGTGTGTTTTTACTGATGTACTTGTTCCATTTAACTGGTTGTTGCATATTTGCATGCATGATCATCATGGGAAGAAAATGGGTGTCTAGTCTCTACTAGGGGTGGGAATTTGGCCCTAACGACCCTAACCCGGCCCTGACCGACCCGACCCTAAGCCCTATAAAACCCTCACAGAGTTTAGGGCAGGGCCGGCCCAGCCATATTGCCTTCTAGGGCAAGGTTAGGGCAAAAGTTCTGAAACATAAGCCCCGACCCTCTAACTCAGCCCTCATTAGCCCCGCCCTAACCAAACTCTAGTTATAGTTTCACACTTTCACTATAAATACACATATCATAATTGTCAAACTCTTTGTTAAATATTTTCAATTAAAATAACATTGTCCGTTGTAATTTATCAATTGCACCCAACAGTACTTCTAACAACTTGTCTTATATAACAAAAACTTGTCAACCTAGCAGCCATGAAGAACAATAAGCACTAGCCTAATAAAAAATAAGGCTTTATTCCTTTGATCATCAAATCAAAGTCTAGAACTTATTATTCTCAATTTCTTTTCCCACTTACTTCTTATAAATTATATTTTTATTCACATCCAAGCCAAGTCTAGAACTAAAGGTTTCCTTCTACATCATTAAAGTGAAATACAGAGCAGACATTTGTAACACATAAACCAAAAAACAACCTTTGTCTGAAAAATGGCATTTGTAATCTCAAACCTTTCTCCATCACTTGTTCAAAAGCCAATCTTTTTCATTTCCACATACAAAGCTTGAATCATTTTTAAATTAGAAGAAATGTAATATTATATTCGTTTAAATCTATTATGGAAACAATTTATGATATTGGAAACAGTTTAAGATGGTGACCTGATGACAGGGGAGCCGGCGACCGAAGCCCCGGCGAACGGCGGCCGTAATTACAACGGTCCTAAGGTAGCGAAATTCCTTGTCGGGTAAGTTATGACCCGCATGAAAGGCGTAACGATTTGGGCACTGTCTCGGAGAGAGGCTCGGTGAAATAGACATGTCTGTGAAGATGCGGACTACCTGCACCTGGAAAGAAAGACCCTATGAAGTTTTATTGTTCCTCAGGATTGGCTTTGGGCCTTTCCTCTGCAGCTTAGGTGGAGGGCGAAGAAGGCTCCCTCCGGGGCCCGAGCCATCGGTGAGATACCACTCTGGAAGAGCTAGAATTCTAACCTTGTGTCAGGGGACCCCACGGGCCAAGGGGCGATCTCGTGTAGACAGGTTTCTATGGGGCATAGGCCTCCCAAAAGGACATGGGGACATAAAAAAGGGGATCCTATCAACTTGCTCCGACCTAGGATAATAAGCTCGTGGGATTGGCCTTACTTCACCATTGAGAAACGAAAGAAGACTTCCATCTCCAAGCTTAGCTCAGACGTAGCTCACTTCTTTTTGGGTGTGAAGCAGTGTCAAACCAAAATACCCAACAAGCATTAGCTCTCCCTAAAAAGGAGGTGATCCAGCCGCACCTTCCAGTACGGCTACCTTGTTACGACTTCACTCCAGTCACTAGCCCTGCCTTCGGCGATATTGGAAACAATTTAACAACTTCCTTGGCCCTTAATCAAAGCTATTCTGTTTCTTCTTTATATCTATTGCTTCTTCCTTTAAAATGATAATATAATTATATTGATTGTATTATAAGTATGAATGTGTAGTTCATATGCATTTGTTTAGTGAAGGGTAACAGATTGTTATGTTGTATGTATAATGCATTAGTTTTTATCAAGGCGTCGAATGCAACTGTGTTATGGTATTGGCAATTGATTATTATGCTATTTCATTTGTCGACATGTTTTAGTAGCATTTCTTCCCTCGTGATATATGTGTTGCGCGTTTTCAAGGTTTGCCGGTTTCTGATTTTACTCAAAATTTATGTTCATTAATTTGTCATGGATGTTGATGTTGATAATTTGGGTATCGATGTTAATATGGGTGTTACTGAGGAACCAAATGTTGAACCAATGGTTTAAATTCCACCTGAATTATCCTCTAGGAAGATGATAAGTGAATTAAATTAGATGTGAAAATAGTAGTTCTAACATGCTAAAATCATTCTAATCAATCTATATTAATACTCTCTAAACATGTTGTTATAGAGGAGTAGTCGTGTTCAAACCACTCTTACTTGCACGTACTTGACACGAGTTTAGACCAAACAACTATTGCACTAATGAGAGAGTAATATGGAATTTGAAAACAGTAAATTTCATGTTCTAAACAGTGATTTAAAGTGATGAGAGGAGGATATAGAGAGGCGTAATCCACCACGCAATTCGATTGACCATTAAGTTAGTTATCGAATTGTTTGTTTGATCTTTAGTGAACACTAAGTCATCTTGGATCAAGGTTCCACTAGCATGAGGGTTTAACTCCACCACAAATATTTTTGATGGTGGCTCTAAACTCTAGTTCAACTCTTATAATTTTTATCTCTAAATAATCATAAGAATCAAACTTAAAACGCTATTCTAAACAACAACCATTATAATTAATCAATCATCCTCACATAGCTTCATAAACCCCCTCTAATGGAGGTTTAGCCTTGTTTCATTGGATTTATTAATCTAAAACAATGAATTAAAGACATAAATAGCAAAACAAGAATTGAATATGATGAACTAAAGCTTTATTTGATAAGGTTTTAATGGAGGCTATAATGCTAAACTAATTCTAACCCTAAACTAAACTAAAACTAAACTAAACTAATTAGAGACTAAAGGGAGGAAGGAGTGAATAAATATAGCCTTAACCCTCTTTATATAGGAGAGGGTTAGGGTTATGTTTTCGTGCATGGGCCAAAAAGGGAGACTTTGGGCCTCTAAAGTGAGCCCAAAGTCCATTAGGTTAAGTCTAAAAGGGCCAATTATGTTGGAAATTATTTCAGTGCCCTTTTCGACTACTTTTACAGCTCTGATTGGGGCAAGGCCGGGTCCATTGGAAATCTTATTCTGAGCCGGCCGTTTTGACATAAAGTAGGCCTAATTCCGAGGCTGGCCCAAGTCCAAAGATATGCCTATTTGAAGTTCTGTTGACTTTTCTATTATTTTTCTACCCGAATTAACTTTGACTTTCCATCTTTGACTAGGCTTGAAAAGGCTATTTCTTCTTGATTCTTGGGATTTAAACATAGAACTCTTCTAGCAATCATCTTGACTCGTTTTCCATACAAAATGACATCTTTAAGCACATAAACAGCTTCAAGACCTGAAATACACAAAAACACGTAAACAATATTAACTCTTATTTATTATAAACATAATTGGCCTAAATGTAATACTATTAAAGGGTTTAAACTACACTTTTGGGTGCTTATCAGAAGACGTCAATTGTTTGGAAACAATTTGACCAAGTTCCCGAGAAAGACAAGGATGGGGTTGTGATTAAAAAACCTAATGGGAAGGTCTTAATGAAAGTCGTTTGCAAAATTTGTAGTTTAAAATTGGTTTTTGGGGGTAGTAATGGGACAACCCACCTTAAGAGACATATGATCCGGTGTGTGAAGTGAACTGAATGTGTTGGGGGATAGACCATAGTAGGCATAACCGAAACTGGTGGGATTTATTGTTTTACCTTTAACCAAGAAATAGCTCGAAAAGAAACTGTTAGGTACATCATTCGTGAAGAATTGCCTTTCAATAAAGTTGACAAACCTGCTTTTAAAAGGTATATGCTGAAGGCATTTGGTCCTCAGTTCAAGCCTATTAGTTGTAAAACCTTAAGAGCTAATATGTTTGAAATGTTTTCAAAAGGAAAAGATGATCTAAAAGAGATTTTCAAAAATATCCTTGGTAAGGTCTATCCTACATATGATATGTGGACTTCAAATCAGATTTTAGGGTATGTGTGTCTTACTGCCCATTTTATTACTGAAGACTAGAAGTTACATGATAAACACCAAAAACTATATTATAAAACCCCGTAGAGACATAACATTTTGGTTAATTATGTGATTAATAATAATGAAATAATCATATTTTCGTGCTTTTGCAGGTTTGCGCAACCAACGTAAAAATGATGATAAAACCAGTATTTAAGCACGGAATAGTGAGTATACGTAAAACTTTCCGATTAAGCCCATGTGAAGCCTAATAAAGCAGGACTAAAGCCTAAATGCTCAAACATGACAGAATTAAGTCAGAAACGGAATTACATGTACAGAAGCATCAAAATTCAAAAGCTCATATCTCTTTAACCATGATTCTGAATTCAGCAAGTGAGATGCTCAGACGATCAGTGCGACGAACTCTACGCAAAGGCAGAAAGTTGTAAAAATGCCAAAAGACCAGCCGCTACTAGACACAACACGTAGACCAACTATGTGGGGCCACAAGATTTGATGAGTCATCATGCAAGTCAAGACAAAATGTGAAAATAATTGGCACAAAGTGGACACCTTGCATGATATTAATGGAGTTAGATAGATTTAGGTGCTAATAGTAAAAAAATGCAAGGTGTCAATTTGCTTTGGTTTTTAGATAAGATGGAAGTTAATATGGGAGGTGGTACCACGTGGGATTGAGGAAAAAATGCTCTAATATGTAGTAAAGAGAAAAAGGAGTATTCATTCCATGTCTTATGCAATTTCATATTTTTAGCTTAGTTTAATTTTGGTGTAATAGTGTTAATGGCTACCTTAGTGTTCTCTAAATAAATCTTGTTCTTTGAAGTTTAAAATCAGTTATTTAAACTCTTCTTCTCCTCTTCTTTTAAAACTTATCATAAAATCAAACATATTGCATATAACTCCAAGGATCATGAGCAAAAACCCTCCCATGGGGAGGGTTAATGATGTTCATGTTAGGATCAATGTACGTTTCAGGAATCTATGTTCACTACTTAGAACTTAGGGCTTTCTTTGATATCCCGTCACAAAATGACGGAGTCCGACCAAAAGTAGAGCCTGGAGCTTTATATTAACTCGCGCACGCGACCCATTTCACGCCTGGACTAGTCGTGCACGCGAGACCTTGAGAATTTAGAATTCTATGCTTGTCTGGCTGGTGGAAAATAAAACTAGGTGTTGGAGTGATATTTCAGAGATGAAATATCATTTTAACTCCACATGCTAGCATGATATGCTTAGAGATAAGTATGTCGTGCTAGGGATTCAAGACTGGAGTCCGTTTTTGGGTTTCCTATGAACCAAAAACGAATTAGAGATGTAGTGAATTGATTTCCTAAGTAGATGTACTAATTCTTCCATGAGTGGAGTTAATCCTTTCCCTATCTTTCTATCTCTATCTCATTTAAGTAAACAACTTGTAATCTTTAGATAAATTGTGTAGTATTTCACTTTTAGGAAACATAAATCTATCTAATCAATCTTTCTCACTTAATTAGTTCCCCTAAAGGATAAATTTCAGTTGTGATAGCATAGATTCTTGTCTTAAGAGTTGGAACAAAATCCCCACTCGATCTAGAAAACCGAAAAACAATGAGTAAGGAATCATTGAGTTTTAGCAAGTAAAGTTAAAGTAAATTTAAATTACTAAAGAAACTAAAAAGGGCTAATATCAAATGGCACCATTGCCATCCTAAGGACCAAAGGATCTTCCCTTCCAAGCTGGAATTGCTCCAAGGGGAAACCCCCCAATCTCATTCCTTTCCTTCATTTCATTTTCTTGCGTTTTTCTTCATTTTTTTTTTAATTTTCCCACGTTTTGGTACTGATTCGAATACTGATTTTTGGTTGCACTTATAGGTTCTAAAAGTTAGGAACTGGAGCCTAATCTACACCCTGGCATAAGACTTATGTGAAAATTTTAGCCTGCTGCGAACGATTACTACGCGCGATACTTGAGTCGCATCCGCCATCCATACCTCGCGTGCGCTAGTTGAGATTCTCCGTTCTTGTTCCTGTTTCAACAGAAGCACCTCCTAGACTTATTCATTACAGGGTCAGGCCTAAGTTTCTACAACTGCAACAACTACCTTTTAGAGTTCGGATAAACGCGGGTTGCACAAGCGGTCTTTCTTTTTTTCTTTGTTGGACTTGGAGGACGCTAATAAGTTCTAATATTAATATCCTATTGTAAGATTCACAAGTATGTAGTTAGTATGTCGTAGGTAATGGACTATTATTTGCATATTAGGTTAAAAATATGTATGAATCATGTGAATACGCTTGTTAATATATATATGTGGTTAAGTGATTATGAATTGCATATTAATGTATATATACATGCCCGTGGTACGGTTTTGTATGGTTATATCTATATATACGTATAAGTGGCTGTTGTTGCATGTTTAGCATCTATATACTTATGAGTAAACTGTCTTGTTAATAAGTCAATTTTGTTATGAAAGAGGAGAACATTCCAACGAGGGTTAAAAATCTGAGTTGGGTAAGTTGTTTCTAAACCCTGCGGGGTGAAGCTGCTCTCTATATGACATTCGCAATCTCAATGAGTATTGACGAAATCAAATTATTCTACAAAACACGAGTAGTATATTAGTCTATATATAATACGTTGCCTGTTTAGTTTTTATGTATATGTTACGTCTTTTGCCTATCAGTATATATACGCGTACATATATAATCTTTGCATGCTACCATATCTAGATATGTATGAGTAGTTACAATTTGCCTGTTAGTGTAGATATACGTATACGTAATATATATTTGCCTATTAGCCTCCATATACGTATTACTGATATGTATTTGCCTGTTCGTATAGAAATACTTATAGATGATACATCTTTGCCTATCAGTATTTATATATGTCTGAGTAGAATATCTTCACATGCTACAATTCCTAGCTACATATGAGTATCTTATTTTTGCATGATTAGATTTTATATGCCTAAAATTTAAATAACTGGAAAAAAAAAATCCATAATTCTTAAACATATTCCAATGGTGTCTAGGAAACTTGAAAGATTGAGGTTACTTAATTAGGGTTTATACACACGTATTTCTAGTTTCATTGCTACGTTAGCAGCAACTTAGGCCTACGTTGTTCACATCTAATGCTTCAAAAAATAATAAAATTCAAGTAATAATAAGTTCCATCTGTGCATTAGATCTAATTTTATGCTTGCATGAGATTAAAATCTGGTACTAATAAAGAATTTGAACATACCTATTGTAGGAGAAAATACGATAGGCAATTGCGTAAGTTCTCACCTCAACATAGTTCTTCATTTGTTAATAAAAATCATCAAGATCCCTTGTCCCCATTAACTTCATTCGTTATGGCCGACGAAACTCCACCAGCTGAGAAGCCCCTTTCGGACTTTTATACTGCCTTACAGGAAGGACCTTCTTCCTGCATCAAACTCGAGGATATTGCCGGCGATTTTCGAATCCCGCCAAATGTTTTTGGATTGTTACCTGTTTATCATGGTCTAGACCATGAGAAACCTTACAATCACCTTCGTAGGATTCAGCAAGTAGCCACCACATTTCACTATCCATCAGTCTCTACCGAACAAGTCTTGCTTAGGTTGTTTCCTTTCACTTTAGCTGATAAGGCAACAGTTTCGCTAGCAGGACAACAACCACAATCCATATAAACATGGAATAAACTTGTGCAAGCTTTCATGCAACAATTTTATATGCAGAAGAAAACTACTAAATTGCTTCAGAAAATCCAATTCTTTCGTCAAAATCCTCATGAATCCTTTACAGAAGCATGGAGTCGATTTACTGATCTTCTTTTAGAATGTCCTTATCATCAGCTCGACACCGTTGTCCTTGTTCGTTCATTCTTTAATGGACTTTCCGATCATCAAAAAGAAACACTTGATATAATGAACGACAGTTGCTTCATGGACAAAGAAGCTACTGAAGCATATAATTTTCTTGAAAAACATGCAACAAGAGGTACACATTGGGGTAACACTGATTCTTCTAGATCATCTAAGGAAATTGTTACAAAAGCTACATCTATTTTTGAGGTAAAACCCGATCCCAAAATAAAAAATATGATAGAATCCCTGACTAAAAAAGTAGATGCCCTCGCAGTTCAAGTAAACAGTCAACTCCTAAAACAGGTCATGAATGTTAACACCTCCCTCTGTATTCTTTGTCTCAGTCCTGACCATCCTGATGCTTATTGTCCTTTGTTATATGCCCCACCTACCCAACCATCAGAAGAGGCATGTGCATTCAACATTCCTAATGCACCTTGGAGACAGCATCCGAATTTCGCTTAGCGCCCATATACCCAACAGATGGCTCCTCCAGGTTTCGCCAATCCACCTATTCCACCATCCACCAACTTTATTCCATACCGCCAAGGAAATAATCAGCAGTACCAACAAAGTCAAAATCAGTTTCAAAGTAATCCCAATGCTAACTACCAAACCAACCACAGCCTTGTTCCAGCCAATCCCAGTTCTAGCTATAATCAACAACTTCTTAACAATAATCGTAAACTAGTACCTGTTGCACAACCTGTGCCACTCGCTACTGATATGACAAGCGAGACTTTTTTAGCTTACATGAACCAACAATCTCAAATACTAACGTCTATCCAACAATCACTTCAACAATTAGTGCAAGAAAAGAGTCAGAAAGGCGTGTTTCTTGTACAAGCAGTTCCGAACCCTAAGCCAAACACTGCCTTTGAACTCACCAATACACCTGGTATAAATACTCCAAACCAAGGTCCCAATGAAATACGTATGCTAGATGATCAACCAAAGGTAACATGAGGTCCCAATGAATCTGTTTTTGATAATGACCCTATGATGGAAGCACCAAGTCCAACAAAGTCACCAACTTAAAAATTGGGAAACGAACAAGCAGATCCCTATGCCAAATTCCGCCTTAAGGGCACCGTTTCCTGCCCGTTTGGCAAAGAATAAACCTGACAAAATTTTTGATGAAATTCGAGAAACTTTTAAGAATTTGACAATCAACTTATCTTTTCTCGATGCACTCAAACAATTGCCAAAACATGCAAAGTTTCTGAAAGATATGTGCACCACAAAAAGGAGAACCAATGTTCCTCAACAAGTGTTCCTCACCGAATAGTTTTCGTCCATCATCAAATACAATGGTATAGTCAAATACCTGGTAGACCAACAGTTCCATGCACATTAGGTGACAAATATATGGCTATTACGCTACTAGACCTAGGAGCTAGTGTGAACTTACTTCCATATTACTTATTCAAACAACTAGGTCTTCATGAGCTTAAACCTACCACCATGACTCTGCAGTTAGCCGATCGTTCCATTAAGTATCCAAAAGACATTGTGGAAAATGTCATCGTAAAAGTCCAAGACTTTTACTATCCCATCGATTTTATCATTCTGGATACAAAAGTTGCATGTGACTCCATTCCTATCATCTTAGGGCGTCCATTCCTAGCAACTACTAACGATCTCATAAACTATAGGGATGGTTCCATGACCATGTCCTTCGGAAATCTTTCAATCGAGTTTAATGTGTTCAAGTTAATGAAAAAAATTCCAGAGGCTGACAATGATGGTGAGGTTAACATGGTGGACAACCTTGTGCAAGAGTATTTAACAAACTATTTTCCTAACGATGAAGTACACCAATTTCTTTCCTTTGGCATTTTTGAACTTGATGTCGATGCTTATACATAGGAAGTAAACGCGTTATTAGAGTCAATACCACTATTTGACCGTGCTAACGTGCTGTCAAGCAACTTGGACGAACATCAATCTGTTTTCTCTATGGAAGACGACTTTCCTCAAGAATCTTTAATACCCAATCCTCCCACCCCAAACTTAAAGCTTATTCCTTCGGATTCAAAAATACGTACAACTTGATCCGGATGGTAGTCACCCAATTATCATACCATCACAATTGATTGACGCTCAGGAATTTTGCTTAATTAATGTCATTCAAAAACACTGTTATGCTATTGGATGGTCCCTCGATGTCATTAGGGGCATTGACCCTAGTGTGTGCACCCATCGCATACATCTTGAAGAAAATGCAAAGACATCACGTGAACCGCAACGTCGTCTAAACTCCACCATGAAGGATGTGGTACGGGAGGAAGTTTTAAGGTTACTCGATGCAGATATTATTTACCATATCTCTGATAGTGTTTGGGTGAGTCCAGTACATATTGTTCCTAAGAAGTCTGGCATTACAGTTGTGCGAAATGATAAAGATGAATGCATCTCTGCTCGTATTCCAGTGAAGTGGAGTACTATCGCAAACTTAATGCGGTCACTCGTAAGGATCACTTCCCACTTCCCTTCATTGACCAGATGCTTGAACGGTTAGCGGGTCATGCATATTACTGTTTTCTCGATGGTTATTCAAGATATTTTCAAATAGTTATAGATCATGCTGATTAAGAAAAAACAACGTTCACCTGTCCTTTTGGTACATTTGCGTATAAACGAATGCCTTTCGGCCTTTGTAATGCCCCTGGTACATTCCAACGTTGTATGCTTCACATTTTCAGTGATATGGTTGAACGTTTTATGGAAGTCTTCATGGACGATTTCTTAATATATGGTAATTCTTTTGATAGATGTCTATCAAATCTTGAAAATGTTTTTGCACATTGTGAAGAGAAAAATCTCATTCTTAATTGGGGAAAATGTTATTTTATGGTTACAAAAGGAATAGTTCTAGGTCATATTGTTTCAAAGGATAGAATTGAAGTCGATAAAGCTAAGATTGAAAAAATTGCTTCCCTTCCTATACCAAAAACAATTCGCGATATTCGTGCGTTTTTAGGACACGCAGGGTTCTATAGGAGATTTATCCAAGATTTCTCTAAGGTTGCTCGACCTTTAACAAATCTCCTGCTTAAAGATGTCGTCTTTGACTTTAATTTCAATTGCAAACAAGCTTTTGAGACCTTAAAATCTGTCCTGACTATAGCTCCTATAATTCAACCACCTGATTGATCTAAACCTTTTGAATTAATGTGTGACGCAAGTGACTATGCTATTGGAGATGTCCTAGGGCAACACCGAGAGAACAAGCCAATTGTCATCTACTGCGCTAGTAAAACTCTTAATGAAGCTCAACGTAACGATACCACCACTGAAAAGGAGTTTCTTGCTGTTGTATGTGCCTTGGATAAGTTTCGTCTTTACCTAGTTGGTTCTTCTACAATAGTATACACTGACCATGCAGTGCTTCGTTACCTATTAGTGAAAAAAGATGCAAAACAGAGGTTAATCTAATGGATCCCCCTTTTGCAAGAGTTTACTCTAAAAATTAGAGATAAAAAAGGTTGTGAGAATGTGGTTGCAGACCATTTATCATGACTCGTCAGTGATGTCGATAATGATACTGAACCCATATGTGATTCCTTTTCGGATGAACACTTGTATTCCATATTTTCGTCTCTTTGGTACGCTGATAGTAAATTACCTAGTTACCGAGGAAGTCCCTTCATCTTGGTCTTATACTGACCAAAAAAAGTTCTTATCCACTATTGATAAGAGCCCAAATTGTAGTTTAAACCCTTTAATAGTATTTATATTTAGCCAATTATGTTATTAATAATATAAATTTATCACTAATTACGTGTTTTTGATTATTGCAGGCTTCAGAGTTGAATAAATGTCAATTCGTTACTAATTAGGCGCTAAAAGGAGCTAAAGTGATTGCTAGGGAAGTTCCATGAAGAAATCCCAAGTTTAATGGAGAAAAAGCCCTTAAAAAGCCCAAGTCAACACTGCTAAGTGAAAGTCAAACTGGATTAGAAAGTTGAAGAAAAGTCAACAGAACTTCAAAAGGCCATATCTTTGGACTCAGACTTCGGAATTAGGCCTATTTTATATCAAAATGATCGGCTCGGAAAGCTCTTTTCAATGGTCCAGGCCTTGACTTGATTAGAATAGAAAAAATTAGTGAAAACTCATGCTACAGTAGTACGACCAGAATTAGAAGTCTTGGATTCAACCAATTGGGTTATGGACTTGATTTATGGGTCCATAACCTAACCTAAAAAGCCATGCACGATTTTGTATCATTATATAAGAGAATAAAAACCTTAAACTCTCTCTCTCCCATCCATTAGTTAGAATAAATTAGGGTTCTCTCTCTTTCTCTCCTTTTTAGTTTTAGTTTATGAGTTTAGTTTGTAGCCACCATTAATTCAATTCAAGTTATCTTTAATAAAGTAGTTATTCATTATGTTTTCTTCTTTCTATTATTATGTCCATGATAGTCCCATGATTCATAGCTAAACTCTCATTAGAGGGAGTTTGAATGAAGCTTTTAGAGGACTCGATTTGTTAGTATAGATTTGTTGTTAGAGTTTAAGTTTAGGTTTTTCTTGACTTAGAGATAAGAAGAGTTTAACCTAAACTAGAGAATAGTGAGTTTGCCATAAGAATGGAAACAAACTTTTTCTCATGCTAATTAGTTTATGACTAGAGATAGTATAAAGTAATTAGGGATCATTAAAAGTCTAGTCTTTATATTTTAACCTTGTATGAGAATATCTAGACTAGGGCTTTCTATACAAATCTATGATAGCATGTTAAGAAATTAAAAAGTGAATTTCAATCTCTCTCTAGCTTTCTCTATATTTGATTCATCTATATTTAATTATTTTAGTTAATATTAGTATAAGATCAATTGAGAGTATTATCTCGTAGTATAAATTCTCAACATAATATTACTCTCACCATTGTTTCATTGTGTTTGATTAATTGGATTCTATTTATTCTTGGTAGTTTGGGAGTGGAACGAATCCTGACTCTTTATATATTACTTCATTATTTGTAAGATTAGAAAATAAATAAATTGATATCGTAATAATAAAGTTAGAGTAATCTAGTTGAGTTTTTACGGGTAATCAAATGGCGTCACTGCCATTTTAAACTCATTAAGGACAAGAATTCAATTGGTTGAATCCAAGGGGCAATCCCCCATTCTCAACCCACCCACCCTTTTAATTTTTCTTTCTTATTTCTTGTATTTTATGTACTGTTAACTGTTTTAGGCACAGGGGTGCACACCCTCCATTTTGCATTGTTTAGAGCGCACCCGCCCTCCCTTGTGTCTGCGGATTCACAGTGAAGAACACTATAGCAAAGGTATTTGTAAATTTCTAAAAATTCTGAATATGTATAGGCATAATCCTTAAGGTGTTATTGATTTACTAAAATATTTTCAGATTTTTCCAAGTTATGTTAC
This sequence comes from Coptis chinensis, assembly GCF_015680905.1. Taxonomy (NCBI): domain Eukaryota; kingdom Viridiplantae; phylum Streptophyta; class Magnoliopsida; order Ranunculales; family Ranunculaceae; genus Coptis; species Coptis chinensis. Next base: position 5,200,073 of record NC_141464.1, read on the forward strand.
CTAGCAAACTAATACCATATTTACAGTGCTGCATTTTAGCTTTCAAACTGTAAGTTTCGCAAAAAACTGATGAGTAAGGTTACTTATGCAGTTACAAAAATTCTAAGATTTTTATAGGAGTATCTATCATAAGTCAGGAGTTTACAGTAAAAATTTGAAGTGCTTTTGATTTGTTTTGACCACCTAACTAGTGGATTGTTTCCAGTGTATTTCTGCTGCTTCGCAACACTTAATTTCTGGAACAACAACTGATAAGGAGGGTTTATAGAACTCCAATTGCTCTAAATGTTTTATAGGAACACACATGATTTGTCAGGAGTCTCCAATAAAATTTTAGAGGTTTTTGGCTCTGTTTTGATTGGCTAACCATTCGGTTGTTTGTGTTGTGTCCGAAACTGTTTCACAAACTTTGTAGGGAAGTAGAAGGACTTTCATAACTCCAATTGATCTGAAATTTTACAGGCGACTTACTGGACGTCTTAGAAAACTACTTTAAAAATTTCAAATTTTTTGGAGCACGCGCCCGCACCCTTCTACGCCTATTTTTGAAGCGCGCCCGCGTTCTAAATACTGGACATCGAGTCAGGCAAGAGCGTGCACGTGCCCTTATTAGCCTGATTCCAAGCGCGCCCACGCCCCTTTTTGAGGTAGCCCAATTTTTACAGGTTAGTTTCCAACTTTCTTCGTTTAAGTTATTAAGTGTTTCCAACTTCTTAAATATACTGAGATTGCGTATACAAGACGTTAATACGTGTAGCAAGGAGGCATTTAGGTACTCTTTATTCCACTCCTTGGTTCTTCTGTTAGAAGAGTTTTAATTATAGTATAATCAGGTTTGTTTTTTGTAAACGTAATACCACATGCCTATCTAGAATTTTACACACTACACCTGCATCAATGGCTAAAGAACCAGAGACTCCTCTATCTGATTTTTATAAAGCACTAAACGATGGCCCTCAGGCAGTCGTGCTTCGTTCTTACGGACCTAGTGGGGGATTTTTGAATTCCCCCGAATATATTTAACTTGTTACCGGTTTTCAATGGTTTAGACCACGAGAAGCCTTATCAACACATGCATAAGATAGAACAAGTTCTCACTACATTCCATCATCCTAGCGTAGGTCCGGATCAAGTTAAACTTTGGGTGTTTCCATTCACCCTAGCCGACAAGGCGGTGTCTTGGTTAACTGCCCAAATACCAAACTCTGTGGACTCATGGGCTAATCTTGTTCAATTGTTCATGGAACAGTTTTACCCACCCCTGAAAACAGATAAAATGCTTCAAAAGATTCATTTCTTCCGCCAGAATCCTCATGAATCCTTTTCAGAGGCCTGAAATCGTTTCACTGATCTTCTCATTGAATGCCCGCATCATAATCTTGCGAAAGACATGCTTGTTCGTGCCTTCTTTAAGGGGCATTTACATCGTCATAAGGAGGTTCTAGATATCATGACTGGGGGGTAGTTTTCTTAGTAAAGGAGCCTTGGAGGCTTATAAATTCTTAGAAGATCAATCTAAGAGGAACAACAATTGGGGAGGTAACGACTCTTCCCGCTCCACTCCTTCTTTTGAGGTTAAACCTGATCTCGAGCTTAAAACTCTTATTGATGCTCTCACTAAAATGGTAGATGCCCTCTCTATTCAATAACAACCCACTCTAGTCATGAACATTAACTCTACTCGTTGTAATGTCTGTTTTAGTCTTGAGCATTCCGACTTCTATTGTTCTCTTGTCTATGCACAACCACCACCACAACCATCAAACTTCAACCAGTTAACTCCATATCAAGGACAAAGAAACTTAGGTGACCAGAATAGAGGTTTAGTGCCCATGACCCAGAACTATCAACATCAAAGCATGAATGCTCAACAAGCCTTAATTCCAGTCCAACCATCTAGAGATAAACCACCGTATCCCCAGAGACTAGTTGTGTCTAAAAAGGACAAGAATTTTGATGAGATTAGGAAAGTGTTTAAAAATTTGACTATAAACCTCTCTTTTCTAGATGCTATAAAAAGTTTACCTGGACACGCTAAGTTTTTAAAAGAGTTGTGCACCAAGAAGAGGAAAACCAACATACCCCACAAAGTCTTCTTAACTGAACAATATCCCTCTTTATCTGAACATAACGGAATTGTTAAGTACAAGGACCTTGGTCGTCCTACTGTACAATGCACCTTAGGTGATACCTTCATAACAACTGCTCTGGGGGCGAGTGTTAACTTACTCCGTTTTTATTTATATAAACAACTAGGTCTAACAAAACTTCAACCAACCAAAATGACTTTGCAGTTAGCCGATTGTTCTATTAAGTATCCCAAAGGCGTAATTGAAAACATTCTCATTAAATTTTAGGATTTTTACTACCCCGTTGACTTCGTTATTCTCGACACAGAAGCTGCTCATGATTCTATTCCCATCATCTTAGGGCTTCCTTTCTTGGCAACTGCCAATGCCCAAATCAATTGTTGGGATGGCTCAATGACTTTTTCTTTTGGAAATCTTTCTATAGAAGTTAACATGTTTAGACAAAAGTAGAGACAACTAGGTTTGCTTGTAGAAAGAGAAGTGAAGTCCATTGACAGTTTTGTATCTCACATTAGTGTGGCCGGCGTTTTCGTCCCCACACTAGTAGATACCCCTCTTATAGAAGAAGACAAAGATCACAATTTCGACTCCTTAGACGAGATTGATGACTTTTTCAAAGATGCAGATGAATACCATAATTATATGGATGTGACCAAGCTAGATGAGGAATTCTATGAGTTTCTAAGAGCCTGTGATTATCCACCTTCTCAAAAACTACCTAGAGCACCACCCGACCACCATCCACCTGAGCTAATCCCTTATAAAATCCAATCATTCTTCCCATCCTTTTGTTCTAACACTTATTCACATTCCAAGTATTTTCCACGACCATTCATTTTCTCACGATCATTCACTTGGACACCCTCTAATTCAACTAAGTTGCATCGTAGAAAGTCTTGGTGTTTGATTCTGTTTAGGGGTGCATTCCATGTTAATTATAAATGGAAAGACCCACAACTTTTTTGGTTATTGATATATGGTAAACTGTATTTTAATACATACATATTAGATAAAGTCTAGAGTATCTGACTATAACAGACTCATTTTATTCTTCGGTGTACTCTATTCCAATCTTATGTTATGGGAATGCACCATTAAGGTAATCGGACCCTCCTTTTGGAGTGAGTGGTTATAAGTGTCGGATCCTTAGTCCACGTTTTATGTGACTAACGTATTCATCTCTTGCACTTTTTCTTATTGTTTGAGTAGTGTTTATCTATGGAGTGAGTTTCCTTTTTATTTCTTCTTCGTAATTTGTTTTTCTAAAAATTAAACATATAAAAACTAAATACAATAAAATAAAAACATAAACATATATTAGTAAGTCTAGGGAATCTGACTTTAAAAGACCCAAGTTTTTGTACAATACCACCTTTATAGAGTATAGGCCAAACAAAAAATTTCAAACTTACAAAGAGTTTTCCAATTTTGTTTGGGGGTAGCGTATTTTGGTATTTCATTTCAAAATGTTTTGCCACCCATTGTCTGTCATGTTTACTCCAATTTAGTTAGTACGTAACAGTTTAATTGTGCTTCATGTTATCATATCATTTTTACAATATTTCTATTACAGGTACTGCCAATTTTTGCCATGTTTCTATGGTAAATTCTTTCCTTATCCCTTTACACTTTGAGGACAAAGTGTTCGATTGTTTGGGGGTGGGATAGAAATATTTGAAAAAAATTAGGCACTTTTAGGATGTAAATTAGGCACTTTTCTTTATAAAATATTAAAAATCATAAATATTGTTTATACTAGGCACTTAGTGATAATGGTATTGTTCCCTTCTCCATGATGATATTAGTTTAGAAATCTCACATAGTACTTGAATTAGGATTTAATTTTTGAAACTTAGATTAATATATAGGTAATAGTCATTGCATCTTTTCATGAACATCTTGCATGAGCATCTTTGATTGTACTTGGCAGTATTTTTCTGAAACCTAGGTTAGAGTATTTAATACATATCCTGTGAGCATCTAGCCTAAAAGCCTCATAAGAGTGAAATAACTGAGTGATGACACAAGGGAGAAGTAAATTCCGAGTAGAGAAATCACACATCCACTTGCTTGATCACAATACCATATCCTAAGCGAGAATTTAGGCCATCTTTGGATCGATATAGCCAGAAATTCACACCAATATGAAATTTATTATCCGCTAGTCACCCCACTAAGCTTTTCATTAGCCTTTTCACAAACCAAAAATCCTTTACCCAATAAAACAAAATAAAAAATAAAATTAGCCTACCTATCTAGATAAGTATGAGAAATAGGATGAGTGAAGAAAAGAGAAGAGAAAAACTTGTGTAAACAAAAATTAGTTAGTTGTTATAGAAAAGAAAAAGAAAAGAAGTTTCCATCCAAAGAAAAGAAAAGAAAAGAAAAATAGAAATAAAATAAAAACTCTAAAAATAGAATAAAAGGAGTAAAAAAGCCAAAATAAAAAGGCTAAGGATGGAAACAAAGTGTAGAAGCAAAAGAATAAGGTTTTCTCTAGTTACATAATATGAAGACCCTATTTTCTCAGACTTGTCTTTTTGAATATCCATTTCTTTTCTTCTTTAATCAACACCTACGCCCCGTATCACCTAATAAAGATATCTAGCTCAATTAGGATTAGGTTGGTGTGATAGTAAGTGGTAGATGTGTTTGATCGACCTCGGCTTCTTTGGATTGTCATTGAGATTATGAGAAAACGTGTTCCCACTACACACTGGAGTTAACAAACAAGAGTGGAAAAATCAGAGTGTTATGTGTTTTGACACATTCCTTGTGAGAACCTACTTAGGCACACTACCCAAAAGTTTCATAAACGGACCTGCCATTGCATTTCATATCATAGTTCATTGTATAGTTGTTTATCTTAAGATGATTTGATTATTATGCATGTATTAGTTTAAGTTTTAGAATGATCATCCTTGTTTAAATACTAGTGAGATGTATAGATTCTGAGATAAAATTAGGGAACAATTAGTTTTATTTCTTAGTCGTTGTAGTATAAATGAAGTTTGTGAGTACCTTCTCTAGAAAACTCTCACGAGGCTATAACTCGTCCACTAGAGAATTCTTAGTGGTTTAAGACCTTATTGCATATGGTCAATGCAGTTGCATTTAGCGAAACGAGACTAGTTAAAAATACATTTTTGGTCACTTATTTTAATTTCACATATTCGCTTGAGGACAAGCAAAATGCTATTTGGGGGTGGTTTGATAAGAGCCCAAAACTGTAGTTTAAACCCTTTAATAGTATTTATAGTTAGCCAATTATGTTATTAATAATATAGGTTTATCACTAATTATGTGCTTTTGACTATTGCAGGCTTCAGAGTTGAATAAATGTCAATTCGTTACTAATTAGGCACTAAAAGGAGCTAAAGTGATTGCTAGGGAAGTTCCATAAAGAAATCCCAAGTTTAATTGAGAAAAAGCCCTTAAAAAGCCCAAGTCAACACTGCTAAGTGAAAGTCAAACCGGATCAGAAAGTTGAAGAAAAGTCAACATAACTTCAAAATGCCATATCCTTGGACTCAGACCTCGGAATTAGGCCCATTTTGTATCAAAATGATTGGCTAGAAAATCTCTTTTCAATGGTCTAGGTGTTGACTCGATCAGAATAGTACAAGTTGGTGAAAACTCAAGCTACAGTAACATGACTAGAATTAGAAGTCTTGGATTCAACCAATTAGGTTATGGACTTGATTTCTGGGTCCATAAACTAACCTAAAAATCCATGCACGATTTTGTATCATTATATAAAAGAATAAAAACCTTAAACTCTCTCTCTCCCTTCCATTAGTTAGAATAAATTAGGGTTCTCTCTCTTTCTCTCTTTTTTAGTTTTAGTTTATGAGTTTAGTTTGTAGCCACCATTAATTCAATTCAAGTTATCTTTAATAAAGTAGTTATTCATTATGTTTTCTTCTTTCTATTATTATGTCCATGATAGTCCCATGATTCATAGCTAAACTCCCATTAGAGGGAGTTTGAATGAAGCTTTTAGAGGACTCGATTTTTTAGTATAGATTAGTTGTTAAAGTTTAAGTTTAGGTTTTTCTTGACTTAGAGATAAGAAGAGTTTAACCTAAACTAGAGAATAATGAGTTTGCCATGAGAATGGGAACAAACTTTCTCTCATGCTAATTAGTTTATGACTAGAGATAGTATAAAGTAATTAGGGATCATTAAAGTCTAATCTTTATATTTTAACCTTGTGTGAGAATATCTAGACTAGGGTTTTCTATACAAATCTATGATAGGATGTTAAGAAATTAAAAAGTGGATTTCAATCTCTCTCTAGCTTTATCCATATTTGATTCATCTTTATTTAATTACTTTAGTTAATATTAGTATAAGATCAATTGATAGTATTATCTCGTAGTATAAATTCTCAACATAATATTACTCTCACCATTGTTTCTTTGTGTTTGATTAATTAGATTCTATTTAGTCTTGGTAGTTTAGGAGTGGAACGAATCCTGACTCTTTATATATTACTTCATTATATGTGAGAGTAGGAAATAAATAAATTGATACCGTAAGAATAAAGTTAGGGTAATCTAGTTGAGTTTTTACGGGTAATCAACTGTGAAATTTTATTTATGGGATGATCCTTACCTCTTCAAGTATTGTTCTGACCAACTGATACGTCGTTGCATTCCTGACTGGGAACACAATGATGTGTTATCCTTCTGCCATGAACAATCTTGTGGTGGTCATTTCAGTAGTAAGAAAACTGCGACCAAAGTTTTACAATATGGGTTTTATTGGCCAACACTATTTAGAGATGCACATGATCATTGCAAAGCATGTACCCGCTGGCAGCAGCTAGGACGCATTACTCAGCGTAATATGATGCCCTTAAATCCAATTTTAATTGTGGAAATTTTTGATGTGTGGGTATTGACTTCATGGGTCCCTTTCCAAATTCTCATGGCTTTCTCTACATACTAGTAGTTGTTGACTACGTGTTCAAATGGATTGAGGCAATGGCATGTTGTGCGAATGATCATAAGACTGTTGTTTTGTTTGTAAAAGAAAATATTTTCTCTCGTTTTGGGTTCCCAAAGCTATCATTAGTGATGGGGGAAAATATTTTTGTAATAAATTTTTTGAGCTGTTAGTAAAGAAATATGGAGTCACTCATAAGGTAGCAACTCTGTATCATCCTTAGACCAGTGGCCAAGTAGAAGTCTCCAATAGAGAGATTAAATCCATTTTAGAAAAACAGTTAATCCATTTAGGAAAGACTGGTCTCTCCGATTATCTGATGCCTTGTGGGCATATAGAACGGCCTTTAAGACACATATAGACATGTCTCCTTACCGCCTCATTTTTGGAAAACCTTGTCATCTACCGGTTGAACATGAGCATCATGCTCTATGGGCCATCAAAAGCCTAAATTATAACACCAATGGGACAGGCGAAAAGTAAAAATTGCAATTAAATGAGCTTGAAGAAATTCAGAGCGATGCCTATGATCTCTTGAAGTCCTATAAAGCTAACATGAAAAGAGTGGATGACAAGCACATATTGAGAAAAGATTTCAAAATTGGTCAAAAAGTTTTGTTGTACAACTCAAGATTACACATTTTTCCAGGAAAATTAAACACACGATGGTCTGGGCCTTTCACTATCTCTGCTGTCACCCCTTATGGGGCTATCTATTTGAAAATTTTAAACTATAACAGCGAATTTTAAGTAAATGGCCAACGCCTTAAACATTATCATGAGTTGCGCTCTCCAGATGTCGGAAAGACTCTTTTCCAAGATCCAGTCTACAAAGACTAATAGATTCGCTGGTGTACTTCCTTCCATGTATTTAAAACAGGGGAAGTAAACCATTAGGGTAGCCGTGCCCTCTTCTATTTTCTTCTCTCAAATCTCTTAGAGTGTGTGGTTGCAAGCGCCAGAACCATAGTCCACAATAACTCTATTTTAGAACTGAGTATAAATGTCTTCTGATAATTGAGCAAACGTGCCTTCTGGTAAACAATGGGTACCAAAAATTTTCCCTCCTTCCTTCTCTTCCCTTTTCTATTCTCTTCCTCGCGAACTTCAGCTCATCATTTGGTGTAAATCTCACCCATCTCGAATAGGTAATGGTCGTAGTACTTTTGCTCGTAAGCGACGTGTGCGAAGGATGGGTGTATTCATTGTCAAACACCTTTCTGTCCGGGTCTTAAATTACTATCCGATACTTGCCGGTATAAGGTATATTTTTGTCAGACACCAGCTGAGAAGGATAAACTTCATCGTTGCCCCGTTGCTCCCATAAGTTGGGATTCGTCTTTAGGATCTGACGTTAAAAGACTCACATTCATCTTGAGGATCTGACGTTAAAAGACTCACTTTCGTCTTGAGGATCTGACGTAAAAATACTCAACATGTATATACTCGTGTCTTTTCTTTTTCCTTTGCACTAAGCATTGTGCACAAAGAGATTGGTGATGTGCAACATTGGATGTTCCCTAATTCGGACGGGTAATGGATTTCACCAGGTCAACCCGTAGCTGTTTGCTATTTGATTTCATTTCGGGGCAGTTTAAGGCTATACCATATGTACTAAGGGTAATATTATTATTAGACCATTGCACAACGGTCAGGGATGGTACCGTCCTGCACCCTAGGCCCCCAAAACATAAAGGTTAAGCCACAATCTGGCTGGATTGGGTTCGCTCCAGAGCCGACATGACCAGTTGCCTGATTGTACTATATGTGGTGATTCTTCTGGACGTCCTGTGTTGTTAACATGTTAATCTCCCCTTGTAAATTTGTACAAAAGAAAAAAGAAAAAAGAAAAAAGGTTGAGTTCTGTTTCTATAGGACTCAACCCCTTACCATATGTTATAATCTTCTTCAACCTTTTCAAAAATAAGTTTGAATGTGCCCTTTCCATATTCCATTGGATGGCATTTTTAATGCCGATCATTTTGGCACCTCATTCGTTCCATTTGGAGTTGAAACGAATCGAGATTTCGAATTGGAAGTTTCGGACATTTCAGGACATAATGGGAATTTCTGGATTTTATATGGGCTTGGGCCAAAAATTCTAAACAGACCCAAGTCACGTGCCCAGCCAATAAAACCTTCACGCGACCCATCCCTTGCGTCAGCCTCTTCTATTTCTTCCCCCTTAATATCCGGATCTTGTTCCCATCTCAAAAACTCGCGCACGCGATATGCATACTGATAGCGATTTAACCAACCTAAATAAATATGTTAATTAACTCCTATTACTATTACTACTTGTAAGCGCACAAGGTCTATTGTAGTAGGTGTACAAGAACAAGGTCGAACCGATAGGGATTGTAATCTAGGAATAACTGAATGCTTAAAATACTATTTAACCTAATCCGAATATAATGGTGGTTGATTTGAAAGAGTGGTTAAATACTTCTATTTTAATTATACTATAAAAATTATGAAACTTGTATTAACTTTTGAATGGTGGAAACACTAAGGCATTTGATTCCACCCTAGACTCTTGTAGGTTCTCTTAATTTTCTGTTTTAAAGTTCTCATGTAAGTACGAGTAGCATAAGGGAAAGGAAACCCTAGCTTCCTCGAATATGTGTTCGTTTAAGCCCTAATATGCATCTATACATGAAGTCGAATTGAATTTCAGCATGTAAATATATGAATCCCTAGCAAGAGTTGTCTTCTTAGGACACAACTCCTCACAGATTCAATATACAATTAAAAGCCATGATATAATGCTAATGGAGTAGTAATCCTATAATTAACTAGTCAAGATATGAAATTTAATCATTCAAGATATAATCAATGTAAGTAAACCACTAACATCAGTGTGAAAACAATATCTAAATCAATTAAAATTGGCTTAAGAACAGTAACAGCAAAATAAAGATATCCTACGCAAGTCTAGGGCTTCACCAAAGCCCTAGCTTTGAGTTTAGTTACTCATAAACATGGTGGAAGAAACAAGACAGTAAAGAAGGGGAGTCATTGACAAAACCGTCATTCTATATGGCGGCTTCGTCTCCAGCAGAGTCTTCTTATTCTTCTCCAGTGGTTCTATCCTGCGGTTTTGGGATTTTGTGTGTAGGGGGCGAGAGAGAGAGAGAGAGCTCTTTTCTTCCTTTCTTTATATAGAGATACTTTAGGGCGTACAAGCCTTGGAGCTGCTTTAGAAAGCTTCCTTTCCGTGTTTTAATCACTTTTGGAAACATCCAAATCGAGTTCAAGCGGTGGAAGCAAGCTACGAAGGGTGCTGTGAAAACACTGGAATTCTGTGTTTTTAGAAGGGTGCTGTGAAAACACTGGAACTTCCATGGTTGATTTTCAGCAATAGATGCAAACTTCCATGGGTGATTTTCAGCAAGAGATGCGTAATCGTCAGAGCCGTTTCCAGCGCATGTTGATGGCTAATCAGCAGCAGTTTTAGGAACAAGTGGTTCAGCCTTTAGGCAACATACATGACCAGTTAGCTAATTTAGGAGCTCGCAGTAACTGTCGTCGTTGGAACCCTAGTTCATCTTTAGCTAACCTTGAAGATTCACAGTAGTAGCTTCATTCTTTTAGTTTGAAAATGACTCTGTCATTTGTTTCCCTTATGTATTGCATTTTATTTTTCTAGTAATGTAAAACGGCATATCGATTAATTTCTCATAATTTTGTATCTCCAGACGGATTAAATGAGAAATTATTTATGTTATGAGATTATTGTCTTCCTACTATAAATATATTAGTTTGTTCCTTTATGCATTGGGCCTAAGCTTTAGGACTAACGGACTGATTCAAATAGTAACTCTATCGGATTTATTCACTAGGCCCAACGGTCAGATATCTACAAACGGTCAGATTTTCGCCTATAAAATCTGACACTCCTCATCAAACTTCACTCATCCCATTCTCTCACTCTCTAACTTAATCTTCACAAATTCTCATCTTCTTCAACATAATGGATCTGATCGAGAAATTCGAAAAGTAGCAATGTGATGCGGCATTCCGGGTCTTCCTGATAATAGTATTTATCGTTGTGATACTGTTAATCATGCATAACATCCTCCAGAATATTTGGATCTATGTAACCTACATCTCTCTTTTCTTTTGTCGCTTTGTATATTAGTGTGGTGTGTTAAATAATTCTCAAACATTTGTACGGTTTACGTATTAAATGGAGAAGTCCTCTATTTAATATTTGCGTGTATTAGTTGTATTTTTACCTTGTCATAAACATAAAAACATCATAAAAACCATAACAAATAAAAAAAAAATCAATAACTCACAAAAATACATCAATCTCGACTCATTGTGTTCATATCAAGTCGCGCACGCTACACAGTAAGCCTAACACAAGTCGCGCACGCAGCTTTATCATTCTATCCATCGGTCATTATTGAGGTTTGCTACATCAATTCAGAATTTACCTGTAGGCCTAACTATACTGTGGCTACTGTACCTCCGTACGTTCTATCTCTTTGCATACCTCATTAACAGTCTTAGGGGCATTATTTTCAATACCCTATTTAACAACTCATGATAGAAAATATGTGTGGGTTCAACTGCCATGTGAAACCTTCCTCCATATTTTCTAACATTGTGAACACCTCATTAATTGTTTTGGGAATCTGACATGAAAAAACCTATTATGGATACCCATAGTTGCTGTTACATAATTATGTGTAACAACAACACATGTGTCACTTATGTTTTCCACATATTAATTATGGATCTAACTACACTTGCCATCTTGATTCATAAAGGCTCATATATTGGCTATAAATCTTTTCTTTTTAGCCATCTTCATTTCACGCATTCTTTCATATCCTTCCTTCACTTATACTTTCAAATGGATCAACCAAGAAAGATAGTGCCCGAGGAAAATTATTTGAATTTTTTTGATGATGACCTGTTTTCTCCATATTTTGACACAGAAATTGTATGTCGAGGATGGATGCCTCTGCTATATCATTCGGAAGCTTCTTATTCCACAGAATTGGTTTTGATGTTCTACCAATTTAGCGGACCTAAACATGGTAGATTCTATTTCCATGCCCATGGACAACGTTTTGAATTGACTAGGGAAATTATCTCTGACATACTTCAAATTCCAATGAATAACCTGGAGTTCCATATTCCAGAGTCACCCTTTGATACCGTCAAACAACTACTACATGCCACTGTATCTCGTGGTGAAATCGGAAACATACATCATGTTGTTCTTCAACGCTCTTTGAAACAGAATCAATGAGCTGTGCTCCACTAGTTTGGACACAATGTGGCAGGTACAACACAAACATCTGAAGTGACAAAAGCTCAACTCCACCTACTTTGGATTATGCATAATCAAAGGGATGACTTTTGCATAATACAATATCTCTGGAACGCGATCACCAGGCCTAAAAAATGGTTAGCACCTCTGCCTACTCTAGTCACAAAAATTATGTTGCATTGGGGTTATCCAGATATTTATCCAAAAATACCTCTTCAAAAAGCAGGCCTTACTGTAATTCACACAGACTGTGCCGTTGGTTTTTGGACTCCAGATACTCTGACAGATGAACAAGAAGACCAAAGCTCATACTCTGAACATTTCTTTGATGAAAATGTCATGCAGAACATTTTTAATCCTATGGAAGACATTCATTTTCTTCACCAAGGCATGCGAGAACTACACGCACGCCAGGAAATCATCATCAAAAGTCTTTTGGATTTTCAAGAACGTCAAGCAATGCACAACATTGAACAAGAGGAAATCTTGGAAAATCACCCTCAGTCCTTGGAAAATCACGCTCTCCTAATGGAGAATCAAACTACGCTATCTGCCAACCAGGGGGCCATTCAGCTTTAGCTCAGCCAACAAATTGATAAACTAAACAGTCTTGTGCACGATCTGCGTCCCCATAACCATCATCGTCATCATCGTGATCCATGATTTTTTTCTTAAATAAAAAAATAAATAGTAAAAATAATAATAAATAATAATAAATAAATAATAAATAAGTAAATAAATAAAATAATACTAAATTATTAATTAAGTTTTTCGTTGTGTGCTCGAATAATAAAAAATTTGTTGTTATCTTGTGTCTTCTTTTGTAAGCAAAGTTTAATGAGTATGCCTACTAGGATTGTCATAATTCAAGTTGTTATTAATATCCAATCATCAAATTTTAACCTGTTATTTTAAATTTGATTACAGGAGGGGTCTATCTTTTTTCGTACTTTTTAATCCATCCATTCAGACTTTATTGGCCACTTCTCTTCATATATATCCTTATCCATCAGGCGTGGGAGACATACTTGAGTTCCTTCCGGTAGGACCCTTATGTTGCTTTACGTAATGTGGCTACTTCAGTTTGGACGTTTTCTCGCACTGATTGATAGTCTGCCAGGACTCTTTGCCCTCTCTCTACTCCATCAAAGATCATCTTCATCAAGCATGGAAACTCCAAAAATCATTCCTGAGCAATCCTTCTAGGCTATGATGGATTCCAATGCTTATGGCTTGTACTTCCATGACTACATCACCAACATCGGGTGGTCTTCTCTAGTTTTTCAACCTGACCAAACTTATTCTCCAAGTTTGGATGCATACTTTTATGCTAATATGGAAGACACACCAGCATTTAACCATGCACACGACTTCTTCTTAGACGGGTTCACAATCCAAGTTAGTGGCACATGACATATCTTTTCTGAACCAATGCTTGCCCTAACTTTGGATCTTCCATATCACGAGCCGGCAACAACATGGCCATACATCCTCCACAACTCTCCCCGTTCCTTTTCATTGCCTGCTCTTTGCGCAACATACGGTGATGGTCTTGAAATTAAAGAAGAAGGAGATGGACTTGGCAGATGGCCAGACATCACCATTCCCTTAGCAAGCATGACCATGAAAGTGGGGAATGCAATGTTGTTTATCCTTCTGAACATCATGGGAGATTGGCATTTTTCTACTGCCAATGATGCTGCCTGTGTAGTATTCAATTCGCTTGCTCAAGGTCATATATTATTTGATATCTTAAACTGAGTTATCTCAAATCTGAAATGAGCTCGCACTGTTCGCCATCAGTATATACTTTTACTTGTAACCGCTTGCCGAATTATGAGGACACATTTCCCATAGTTTTCAGCTACTTTTCATGAATGGGTCAAAGTAGATTCTATGTGCCCGGCGAACAAAATGATTCGTTCATTAAGGTTTCGGCAATGGCGACGTCCTTCATGGTACTTGAGGCATGTTTGTTGTTATCCGAACGATGACAAAATGTTGGCACATTTGACCGAGAGCACCATTTGGCAAACTATTATCTTTTGGCGCGATGCTAAGGAAATGCATTTCACTCTAGAGGACGCCAGACCATCAGGACCTACTGGATGGTAAATTTGAATAGGCCATTGTGTACATATATCTAACTGTATATAGTTGTTTATAGTGTGCTATTATTTTTCTTTGTTTATTTCTGTATAATATATTATGCTATAATAACTTTCTATTATAGCAATCTAGTCCTAATTTTGCTCATGGTTCTTAGGTAATTTCTTTCTTTATTTATTGATACTTCAAGGACTAAGCATCATTCAGTTTGGGGGTGCTTTAAACCTGTAGAAAAAATTAGGCAACTTGTAGGCTGTATATAGTTTCTACTTTCTTGTTAGTGAATGTACTTAGTGAAGTATTGTTTCCCTTTTAATGATGAAAATCGTCTAGAAATCTCACATTAGTATTCGAATTAGGATTTGTTTTTAAGAAACTTAAGATAATATGTATGCAATAATTTTTACATCTTTTCATGAGTATTCATGCACTAAGTATTATCGATTATACATAGCAGTAAGTTTATGGAACCCACGGTTAGTCTACTTAAATCATCAATCCTGTGAGAATCTAACAAAAAAGCCTTGATATGTGTGATATGTGCGTAATGACATAGATGAGTAGTTTTTCCAAATAGAGAAAATCACGCGTCTACTTACTTGATCACCATCCAAACCCTAGGCGAGAATTTAGGCTATCTTTAGATCGACATAGCCAAAAACTCATACCTGTTACAAATTTTACCGCTAGTCACTCCACTGAACCTTTCATGAAACCTTTCACTTTCACCACAACTTCCTTACCCATCTACCCCAAATAAAATAAACCTACCTAAATGATAAGTATGAGAAATAGGATGAAATGTAGAAAAATAAAGAGAAAGACTTGTCCTTAATAAAAGTCAGTTACTTGCTTTAGGAAAGAAAAATAGAATTATGTTTCTTAAGCTTTTGAAAAAAAAGAAAAATCAGATAAAAAGGAGTCCAAAAGCTTAAGAGCAAAACTTAGGTAGAAGCAGGAAAAGAAAACAACGATTTCTCTAGTGTGAATATCATAAAGACCTTATTCTCTCATACTTGTCATTTTTTATTTTCCATTTTTATTTTCTTCTACACCACCACCTAAGCCCCACAATACCTAATAAAGACCTCTAGCTCAATTAGGAGTAAGATGGTGTGATAATAAGTAGTAGATGTGATTGATCGACCTTGGCTCCTCTGACTGTCATCGAGTATGTGAGGAAACATGTGCCCACTGCACACTGGAGTTAGCAAAACCTTAGTGGAAAAATTAAGAGCGAATTTGTGTCTCGACACATACCTGTAAGAACTTATTTAGGGAGGCTCTCCAAAGGATCCAGAAACGGCCCTACTTGTACATTTCAATGTAAAGTTCACTATATGTATGTTCATATGTAGATGTTTTAATTATTGTATGCATATTAACTTGAGTTTCAAAGGAATTAATCCTCGTTCCTAGCTAAGGAGATGTATAGATATCTGAGATTAATTTAGGAAACAAGCTTTTGCTACTGAGTCGTTGTAGTATAGATGAAGTTTATGAGTATCTTCTCTGGAAAACTCTTACGAGGCTATAACTCATCCACTAGGGAATTCCTAGTGGTTTAAGCCCTTATTGCAAACGGTCAATGCAACCACACTCTGCGAAATGAGAATTAGCTTAGGATTTCACATTTTGGCCACTTATCTGTATATATGTCTCTTCTTTGCTTAAGGACAAGCAAATTGCTGTTTGGGGGTGGTGTGATAAGCACCCAAAATTATATTATAAAACCCCGTAGAGACATAACATTTCGGTTAATTATGTGCTTAATAATCATGAAATAATCATATTTTTGTGCTTTTGCAGGTTTGCGCAACCAACATAAAAATGATGATAAAGCCAGTATTTAAGCACAAAATAGTGAGTATATGCAAAGCTTTCCAATTAATCCCATGTGAAGCCCAACGAAGCCGAACTAAAGCCCAAAGGCTCAAACATGATAGAATCAAGTCAGAAATAGGATTACGTGCACAGAAGCATCAAAATTCCAAAGCTCATATCTCTTGAACAAGGGCTCCGAATTCGGCAAGTGAGCTGCTCAGACGATCAGTGTGATGAACTCTAAGCAAAGGCGAGAAGTTCTAAAAATGCCAAAAGACCAGCCCGCTATTAAACACAGCACGTTGACCAACTATGCGGGCCCATAATATTTGATGAGTCATCATGCAAGTCAAGACAAAATGTGCAAATAATTGGCACAAAATGGACACCTTGCATGACATTAATGGAGTTAGATGGATTTAGGTGCTAATAGTAAAAAAATTCAAGGTGTGAATTTGCTTTGGTTTTTAGATAAGATGGAAGTTAATATGGGAGGTGGTATCACGTGGGATTGAGGAAAAAATGCTCTTATATGTAGTAAAGAGAAAAAAGAGTATTCATTCCATGTTTTATGCAATTTCATATTTTTAGCTAAGTTTAATTTTGGTGTAATAGTGTTAATGGCTACCTTAGTGTTCTCTAAATAAATCTTGTTCTTTGAAGTTTAAATTCAGTTATTTAAACTCTTCTTCTCCTCTTCTTTTAAAACTTATCATAAAATCAAACATATTGCATATAACTCCAAGGATCATGAGCTAAAACCCTCCCAAGGGGAGGGTTAATGATGTTCATGTGAGGATCAATGTACGTTTTAGGAATATAGATTCACTACTTAGAAGTTAGGGTTTTCTTTGATATCCAGTCACAAAATGACGGAGTCCGACCAAAAGTAGAGCCTGGAGCTTTATATTAACTCACGCACGCGACCCATTTCAGGCCTAGACTAGTCACGTGCGCGAGACCTTGAAAATTCCGAATATTATGCTTGTCCGGCTGGTGGAAAATAAAACTAGGTGTTGGAGTAATATTTCAGAGATGAAATATCATTTTAACTCCACATGCTAGCATGATATGCTTAGAGATAAGTATGTCGTGCTAGGGATTCACGACTGGAGTCCATTTTTGGGTTTCCTACGAACCAAAAATGAATTAGAGATGTAGTAAATTGATTTCCTAAGTAGATGTACTAATTCTTGCATGAGTGGAGTTAATCCTTTCCTTATCTTTCTATCTCTATCTCATTTAAGTAAAGAACTTGTAATCTTTAGATAAATTGTGTAGTATTTCACTTTTAGGAAACATAAATCTATCTAATCAATCCTTCTCACTTAGTTCCCCTAAAGGATAAATTTTAGTTGTGATAGCATAGATTCTTGTCTTAGGAGTTGGAACGAAATCCCTACTCGATCTAGAAAATCGAAAAACAGTAAGGAATTATTGAGTTTTAGCACGTAAAGTTAAAGTAAATTTAAATTACTAAAGAAACTGAAAATGGCTAATATCATTACAAAAGAGAATTATTAGTTTCTCTATGCTGCCTTCACCTCATACTGGTAAAGCAATCGGTGATGCCATCTATGCTAACTTGTTAGTGTGGAATATATGTGATAAGATAGGGACTATAACATTAGATAATGCTTCCAATAATGATTTGTGTGTGTCTAGGCTGTGAAGTTCGCTTTTTAGAAATGATAAGGTGGGTAGAGAGTTGTTCCATCAATGTTGTTGTGCACACATTTTGAACCTGTTAGTGAAAGATGGATTGAAATTTGTTAAGAGCTCTCTTCATAATATAAGAGAAAGTGTGAGACATGCCAAGTCTTCTCAATCGAAGCTTGAGAAGTTTTTCGATGCTTTTGA
Source organism: Coptis chinensis (assembly GCF_015680905.1). Classification (NCBI taxonomy): domain Eukaryota; kingdom Viridiplantae; phylum Streptophyta; class Magnoliopsida; order Ranunculales; family Ranunculaceae; genus Coptis; species Coptis chinensis. Next base: position 5,218,193 of record NC_141464.1, read on the forward strand.
AAGTTCCAACATGAAAAAAGGAAGGTTTCCCATTTATATTCAAACAAGGTGGAATTTGACTTACCTCATGTTGTTAGCTGCTGCACCATACAAGGGTGCATTCGATCTACTTTTTTTATGATTCAGATTTTGTGAATATATATACTTTCTGATGCTGATTGGCATAATGCAGCTGTCATTCGAGACTTTTTGAAACCATTTTATGAGTCGACTAAGCTGTTTTCTGGGATGAAATATGTCACCTCTAGTGTTTTTTTGCTTTCAGCTGACTAAGATTGCAATGCTTTTGAAAAGGTATGAACATGAATCTAGCTTTAGGAATCTGTCTACAAGCATAAAATTGAAGTATGACAAATATTGGAAGGACATTCCAAAGGTTCTTGGCTCAGCTTCTTGCATGGACCCTCATTATAAGCTCACAGTCTTAGAGTTGTTCTTGGACCTTAATTATGACTATGTTGCCCCTCCTGTTACCGAAGCTAATCCTATTCGTAAAGAGAATCCAAAACTGAAGGATTATAGAGTTACGTTGTATGAACTCTTTGAGGAGTATTCACAAAAGATGAATCAAGATGGGAGTGTTGTGACTGAAGTAACTACCAGTTCTATTAGAGATGATAACATTTTCTTTGCCTTGTTATCAAAGTGTAGGGAGTTGGCTGTTAAGGCATGCAAATATGATTTGTCAGCATTACTTAGACCAACCGATTATCGTTGATTCTAGCGAATCATTTGATGTTCTGGAATGGTGGAAGACCCAAGGAACTGCAAATCCTGTTCTTGCTGCAATGGCACGTGATTTATTAACTATTCCGGTATCTATTGTACCATCTGAATCAACATTTAGTGCAAGTGAATGTGTCGTGAGAAAATGTCGAAGTTCTTTGTTACCTGAAACAGTTGAGGCGTTAATTTGTTTAAAAGACTGGTTTGAAGCTGAGGAAGGGTTACAAGATGAAGATTTGGAAGACTTTGAGGCACACATGTTAATGGAAGATCAGGACCTGTAATTTTGTATGTGCAGCGGTCCTTTTTTACATAGGAGAATTTTTTGGACTTGGAACTTATTTATTTTGTAGCAATTTCACAGGTTCTCCCTCTTTTTGTGACTCTGTTTTGGTGGTGGAGGAATTATGAAGATTCACCTACTTCCTTGATATTATTTTGGAGGTGAGCAATTAATACTCTTGTAAGAATTTTTGTTTATTTTATTCATGATTCATCTCATTTAATTCTTATATCCTTTATGTTCATACATCTGGTACAAAGTAATGGAACTATATATTTGTCTTCTGTCTTTTTTGTAAGTTTGCAAGACTATTTTGGTGGAGGAATTTATGAAGATTCACTCACTTGCTATGCATACTTGATTATGGTATGTTTAAAGGCTAAATTTTGTTACGCGCCACCTTTTTTTTTTTTTGGTAGGCAAGCGAGGTTTTTTTAGAGGTCCCCTACCCCTTTTCATAAAAGTAAAAAAAATAATATCCAGCTTATTACAATCTCACATACTCATAGCCTATAACATCTTCATATACAATTTTCCTAATGTCCTCTAAAAATGAACTAGGGATAATATCGACATTACACACATTAGGTACATTATTGGCTAATGCATCAGCCAATTTATTTGCTTCTCTATACATATGATTTATTTTGAATTTTTCCAGCTGATCCACCATATGTACGATATTTGTGAACATCCTTCTTGCTTGCCATGGTTGCTTCTCTGCGTCCTTCAGGTACAAGACAACAGTTGTGGAGTTTGTTCTTGCTTCTATCCTCTTGATGCCCTGCCTTAATGTCAATTCCAATCCCTTCTCCACGCCTTGCAATTCAATCATTGCTATTATTCCATAATCTGACTTCCCTTTTCTTGCTGCCACCACTTCCCCTTTTGCATCTCTGAGCATATCAGCCCAACCTCCCTTATCTCCTTGCATCATCCCATCAGTATTCAAGACATGTGTATCATCTTCTCCTTCCTCCCATTTGCATTTTTTCTGAACAGTAACCTTGTCCTGAATTCGCACCTTCCAAATGCTGCTGATGAAGTGCGACTCATTTCCTGGTTCCATCACTATTCTCAATGATTGCAATTTGATTCTTGCATCATTAAAGATCAATTCCACTACTTGCTCTGCTGTGTTCTGCTTCTTCTCGAAAATTCTACTATTTCGCTCCCTCCAAATCCAATATATCATCCCATTCCACACTAGTTTCATTGCATCTTGCTTCACTCCCCTTCCTGTTGTTATTTGAATCACCCAGTCCAGTTCTTCCCGCCATGTGGCTGCTCTTCTCCTGCTATACCCAGTTCTTCGATGTAAAGTTGCCCAAATAAATTGGCCATAATAACAGTCAAAGAATAGATGTTCTTCATCTTCTACCTTTCGCCAACAAAGGATGCAGATGTCATCTTGTATCGTCCCCCATTCTCTGAGTTTTTTTAGGGTCTTTAAAACTCCTTGAAGAGCCATCCAGCTGATGAACGAGTACCTCGGTATTCGATTTGAGTACCATACGAGCTGACTCCATTTAGTTTTTGTTTTCGAATTTCTGACGTGTTGATAGGTGTCTTTCATACTGTACTTCCCTTGCATCGATACAGACCAGATTATTTTATCCTCTCCTCTTGTTATATCCACAACCTCCTCCATTTGCAACACTATATCAGACAAGTGAACTTTAATGTTCTGTGGTATCATCCACTCTCCATTCTCTATAACTTGCGATACTTTCGAATTAAGATTACAAGTCGAGTCATACAGCAGCGCCTGTGGAAAAAACTTCCTGAGTATCCCTGCTGGGTGCCAAGGGTTGAGCCAGAATCTAGTGTTTTGCCCATCTCCAATTTGGTGCATCACAATGTTCTTTCCTTCTTTCCTGTTGTTTAGTATTCCCCTCTAACTCCATGAACAATTACTGGGTACAGACATATGCCAGAAATCCTTCCTCTTTATAAGATTTTTCTGTACCCATTGCACCCATAGTGTTTTCTTGTTGCTCACCACATTCCACAGATGTCTTAGGTTCGCTGCTTCGTTAACTGATGCTATATCTCTTACTCCCAATCCTCCTTCTTCATAAGGATAACATACCTTCTCCCAAGATATCAATGTATGAGAAGTAACACAATCAGGTCCAGTCCACAGAAAGTTCCTACATAGTTTATTAATCTCCTCTATGATGCTTTTTGGTAGCATAAAACATGATGCCCAATACATGCTAACATTATTCAAAACTGCCTTAATCAGCTGTAATCTTTCGGCATAAGATAAGGATTTACCTTTCCATGATTGAATTCTGACAGCCACTTTAGATAGCAGAGGAGCGCAGTCAGTGGCTGTTAGTCTTGTTGTTATAAGGGGGAGTCCAAGGTACTTCACAGGAAGATTGCCCTTCGGAAACTGAATGATACTTTGAATTTCCTCACATGTATTGTTCTCTAGCCCTACAAAGAAAAGAGAGCTCTTTTCTATATTTACTTCCAGACCAGTACACTACTTGAATTTCTCCAGAGCACTTCTCAATGATGCGGCTGTTCCAATATCACCATGCATAAATGCTATAATATCATCCACAAATGATAGATGAGTGATGATCGGATTTTGACATCTGTAGTGCAGCTTGAACGATCCTTCTCGCACATTCTGCATCATAAGTTCATGGAACAGATCCATTACTAGTACAAACAGATATGGGGACATGGGGTCTCCCTGCCTGATTCCTCTCTTACTCTTGAAATAGCCATAAGGAGCTCCTTTTATCATGATGGAGAAGATTGGAGTTTCAATGCATAGCTTAATCCAACTAATGAATTTATCTGGTACTCCAATTCTTTGTAGTGAAAATAACACTGCTTCCCATCTGATAGAGTCATAGGCTTTCCTTAGATCAATTTTTACCGCGCATCTTGGTGGTCCTCCCTTTCTGTGGTAATTATGCAACAGTTCATGTGATAAGAGAATGTTATCCTGGATGTTTCTTCCGGGGATGAAACCTGATTGATCATCTGCAACTACAATAGGCATTGACTCTTTCATCCTATTTGTTAGTATCTTTGTAATACACTTATATATGACACCACAACAAGCAATGGGTCTGTAATCTCCTAGTGTTGTTGGTCTATCATTTTTTGGAATTAGAGTAATACATGTAGAATTTACTTCTTGAAGCATCCTACCAGATATAAAGAAATTTCTAACAGCTTTAATGAAATCCTCACCAATGATTTTCCAAGTTGCCTTGAAGAAAAGAGAAGAAAATCCATCACTTTCTGGTGCTTTATCATTGCATATGTTCGATAAAGCTTGTATGATTTCATTCTTTGAGATATCAGCAATGAGAGACCCCTTCATTAGTTCTGAGATGTGTGGCTTTGGTGGTAATTCATTGAACACCGAAAAATCAAGTGTTAGCAACTGATCTGGTGCATAGATGGCTTTATAGAATTCTACGCATTCAGCTCCAATTTCATTGATATCATCAATCAAATTCCCATTCATATCTGCAATGCAAGTTATTCTATTTGTTACTCTCCTTGCTTGTACAGTTCTGAAGAAGTAGCTTGTGTTATTGTCTCCTAATACTATTGTCTGATCTCTTGATTTCTGCAGCTGGAAGTTCTCTTCAGATTTTGCAGCTTGTACATACTGTGTGAAAGCTTTTTTTACCGATCTGATGACATCTGCATTCAGTGGGTCAGTTTGTAAGCTTATTTGCAACTCATCCAGATCCCGTTTAGTTTCCACAACCCTTGTATTTACATTCCTTACTTTCTCTTTATTCCAATCTATCAGGGCTACCTTCACATGTTTAAGTTTCTTCATGAAAATATACATCACATTCCCTACTACTACCTCTGCCCATGCCTTTTCTACTTCTTGCATAAACCCCTCTACTTTGACCCAAAAGTTAAAGAACTTGAATCCCTTTCGCTTCTGATTTCTCTGCTTGACTGAATAAACCACCATTGCAGAGTGGTCTGATGTGGCTCCGGGATTTCAAAACTCAGCCTCATAATCACTGAACTCCCGAATCCACTCATTATTTCCCATGACTCAACCCAGCTTACTGCATATTGAAAAAGCACGCAACATGTAATTATTTATATGTCGTTGTTTGTGTTACGTATCTTTTGCAAATCTTACTTAGCCTATTTAATATTGATTAGTATAGTGGATAGCAAGGTATCAATCCTACTCTAAATAACTAGTTGATAGTAATAGAAATTCCTAATCTAAATTACTCTAATGGATGCAAGTAAAAGATGTGATGTGGCTAAGTAATAATTAATATATGGTTGATTTGATTTGAGATTTAAACTATGCATAAAATAAACTAATTTAAATATATGAATATGAATCAAGAGAGAGAATATCTTGGGAGAGATGAATCCACCAAAATCATAGAATTAGTCTAATAGATCTATCTATCATGCTTAATATAAATCAGCAATAGAAACTCACCATACCTACAAACCTTATGCTCATAACCATGATGATAATATGTGGTTTTCAATGTGCTTTCTATCTTTCCATCAAATACTTCTTCAATCTCCAATGATATCTTCTATCAAACCAAATTGTGCTTTAAGTGGCATTCAATATACAACTCTAGGTGTCATGGAAAATCCACATGTGGCATTAACCATACAACTAATTGAGGTGCCATAAAGAATCCAATCATCACACTAGAACACTAAAAACTAGAAGAAAAGAATCTAGGGTTTGTGGTATTTGGCTCTACACAATCTTGAATTACCCTAAGACCTCCTAACCTCCACAGGAGCGTTAGATCAATGGACGAATAAGAAGAAACTCAATAAGGGATTTAAACTAAAACATGATAGAAGAAGAACTAAACTAAAACATACGAAAAAGGCTTCATCTCCCCTCCCAAGAGAAGGGAGATTAGCTCCTCATACTATGCTATGAACACAATATGAAAAGGAATAATCTTTATAGCTATTAATGGTGAAAAGGTCTGAACTTTCTTCTCTCTTAATTCTAGATCTAAGATGTAAAACTAAATTTCCTAGATGATGTAAACTGAGGTTTTTGTGCCTTATATATTGGCTTACATGCTCGTCTGGATAGAGATCCGAATCCTATGTTTATTTGGTGTCAAACTCTCTGTAATCTTTCTAGAAGCAATCCTGGAAAAGTTAAATTCGGTTGGACCAAAGTTGGACATGGCCCACTTTGCCCTGCAGGCTATTTCCCAAGCTGCAGCTTCTGACAGCTTTCAGTTTCCTAATTCTTGTGAAACTCTGACTTCTTTTCCATGTTGATCTCATCTTCTTATGAAGTTGAAATTAAGGCTTCGAGATCAGATTGAAGACTCTTCTAACTCAATTATTATCCTCTTTTAGAGTCCCATTAGGCTTGGCACTTATGGAGACAAATATGACATTTTTGCCCTAGGCCTTTAGCTGTAATTCCCAGTGACTCCTTTTTGACTTGTTTGACTTCTTTTCCCTCCATATTTCATATTTAGGTTCTTTGACCTACAAAACTCAAATTGCATCATATTAGAATATTTAAATATAAAATTGAGACTAACATACACATTATTAGGGTTATAAATCATTACTTTTGAGCACTTATCACAACCCCCAACTAGCATTTTGCTAGTCTCTTAGCAAATATGTGGTATACTAGAGAAGTGTTCAAAGCTAACAATACTAATTAAATAATAAACTAACTCACTTTTCAAGAGGCATCATGGGTTGCATTTACCATATGCAACAAGGCCTTAAACCTTTAAGTTACCCTTTAAAGGACGAGTTATAGCCTCGTGAGGGTTTTCAGTTGATATACCCACAAAATCAATTTTACATATGAACTATGGTGAAATCTAGAGAAAACAACTTTTTCAGTTAAAATGTCTAAATCAAAAAGTTATTACTTATCATACCCATGATCATAAAACATTAGGCTAAAGTTCTATTCATAAAGATAGAAAAGACTGACTAATTATCCTAACTAGAGCTTATTCATTTTTAACCATTTTGATTCTTTTCTCTTTTCCAAGCAACGGAATTTCTACCCCACCTTTGGATTAGTATTTTGACTTCAAATCTCACCATTTGATACACTCACAAGGAAATCTTTCTCAGATAAGTTTTCTATTTTACCTCCATATGCAGGGAAATGAGTAAAAAGTAGAACATCCCACATATTTAGTCAGAAAGACGGAAATTTGCAAATATATAAATAAAGTCTCATTGAAAGAATGTCAATAACATTTGAAATGTCGGGTCCTTCACTTTAGCATCCTCTCACCTATTATAAACTTCATATCATACTTTAGTGATAAGTCTGGGTATTAAAACAAGGCTTAGGACAGGTTAACAAAAAGGGTAAAAAGGATTCAAAAATTTCTGAGAATATACTAAAGACTTTGTGCTTTTGACCTTCTTGGAAATTTTCTTCACTTGTAGACTGAAACACTTGAACTTTATCACTACTTTTGCTCAATTATATATATATATATATATATATATATATATATATATATATATATATATATATATATTTTTTTTTTTTTTTTTTTTTTTCTTTGAGCAAAAGGAATGATTTTCTTCATTTGATTTTAGTAAAATTTCCTTCAAAATCTTCTTCGTTCTAGCTTTCTCTTTAGTTCTTTAGAAACCCTCAGAAATATGGATAAGGCTAATAATATGGGATATACTCCTTATCTGGAGTTTGGTTTAAGATGATTGGTTTAAGAATAAAAGGTTTAATATATAAGGCTCAAAAGTGGTTAATATGATAATCCTACTAGGTGGGATAAAGGCTGATTGGTTCACTACTTGACTTATCAGTATGATATTCCGCTTTGAATAGACTACAAGACCTAATGGCTATCTCCCCAGTTGATGCCACCTCGTGATTGACCAAATCAAGAATAAATGAGACTACACAACGAATTTAAGCACTGAAAAATGGTTGAGTCAACTTGGACTCAGATTTACGTAAAGACTCTCCAAGAAATTAAAATTGAAAGGCTCAAGTCTCTATACTAATCATCTAGTTTGGTAGAAGTTTAAGTTGCTTTTTCATTTGAAATTCCTCTAGTGGTGTATTATATGAACTTACTCTAGACTAAGACTTTTATCAGTGAGATCTATTTCTAGTAATAGAAACTTAGTCTAAAAGTCTTACTAATCCTGGTCATGACTTATAATTTCCAATTTCATTAGCCAATTTAAACGATAAAAATATACTTTTCACCTAGAATCACCATAATTCACATATAAACTTTCCAAATATTGTAATTAAAATATTGGAAAATTTTAATTCTCACCCCCCTAACTAAATTAGGCATTATCCTCAATGACTAAATAAAATAATTGAAAGCTTACCATAATTGAAATAATCAGAGAAAAGGAGGGATATTACCTTAAATGCGTGCAAAATTACATCAGCTAAAATCTGTAGAATTTATATCCTTAACAAGACAAATAAGAGTGATGATTCATAAGGATCAATAATTACTATAACGACTAAATATTTGTCATATGCTCAATTCGTAGAGTTATACGTCTCTAAAAAGATAAAGAAAAGGTACTAGAGTGGAATGTAAGAGTCACATGTACAAATGACACGACTGAAAAAAAATAAATAAATAAACAATGAATAATAATAATAATAATAATAATAATAATAATAGCTTAAATCAATAGTTTCATTGTTGCATGGAATACAAGATTTGTCTTGGTCATAAAATAAATAAAGCCATATTAGACAATCAAGTACACGAGTGATCAAAAATAATTATTAAGAAAATGCAGAACTGCGATAGTCCAAATTTCTCTACTAGAAAATCAGTTAATAAGCTCGGATTGATTATCCCAATACAACTCCATTTTCCTAGGCCACTCGCCTTCTCATAATCGATTCGACAATCATAAAAACATCAAACAATATATCTTTAGGACATTTGTCACCCTTAGAATAAAAGAGACAGTCCCAACCCCGATTTTCGCATTCTTGTTTTAAAAAAAAAATTCAGTTCATGGCATTGTTATCAAACAACTCTCCTTAACAAAGTTCTGCGTGAATTTATCGTTTAGCTGCCATGTGCAACTGTTTGCGAACTTATCCTCGAGCTTTCGTAATGCGTATGGCCAAACAGAGGGTAAAATAACACAACAACACTACTGGAACAATACTGCAAACAGTTGCTCAGTAAACCAAAAAAATCGTCCTGTACAAAAAAAACTTGTTTCTCTGGAATTTTTCAAGCCTAACTACAGCACCCTTCCTTCTTCACAGTTCAACACCCATTAATACCTTCATGTTTTTCCCATTCTCCTCAATCAACAACCAACCAATAAAAGAAAAAAAAAAACTGAGAAACGAATTCAAATCCAGAATTTCAACCACCCATAACTGAAGCTTAGCGGTGATAAGTAGGCATCGCAGTTAATATGGAAATCAGGACGTCCAAATTGGTAATTGACCGGTGGTTGATCTTGCCGGTGAGCAAGTGTTGAACGTCTTGGATAGGGCTGGAAGTGTGCGTCTGGTGATGGGTGGAGTTAAATTGTGATGAGGTGGTTGTTATTTGTGATGGATGCGGCCGGAAGGGTGCGCCCGGTGATGGATGGTTTGGAAGTGTGTGTGCGGAAGAAAAGAAAGAGTGGTGGGTGCTGGCTGGAAGAAGAAGAAATCGTTTTTTTCTTTTCTTTGTTGTTGGGCTTTTTGAGTTTTAGGCCCAAAATCGATTTCGAGAGAGTTTGACTAGGATTGGGATTCAAAACAAAGTGGGATTCTAACTTACTAGAGAGCTAGTCCGTAATAGAGAAGAATTCCACCTTACTAAAGCACAACTTAACATATATATGCATCGCGCATACACTTCAAAGCTCATATCAATTTAATTTTTATTCATAAAAATTAATCACTCACTCCATAAATTATTGATATTTTAAGAAATTAAAAACAACTAATCCTATGACAGTAGAAAATAAAATTAACTTCTATGTACCCTTTTCGCAATACTATACCATAACGACTAAAGATATATTAACTCTCCGTACTCTTGATACTTCAAGCTCCTTTCCAAACCTTTTGTGGTGATGGGATAGAGAATATAGAGATATAGAAAGTGTTGATGTAGTGAACGCAGGAGACGTTACAAAATATAGCTTTATAGGAAAACTTTCAGACGTGCTCCACTTCTCTCCTAGTCCTAATCGTGAAGCTACAGCTTCCTGATGCTGGGCAGATTTCAACTCCTATCTTAACTCGAATTCTATAGACTACCTGACTCTCTCTTCTTTCTTTGCACAAAAATATTTAGTCTTTTGGGTTATGTTGGACTATCCTAAATCCTCTGATCCTAGTTAAAATGGAATTAGTATAAAGCTAACGAGAGTTGAAGTGGAAGTCCATCTTTTTATAGTTGAAGCAATGTGAGTTTAGTGAGGTTTCTGCTGTGAATTTTCAGCACAGGCTCAGATACGCATCTCTCTCTTTGCCATTGATAGCAGCATTTACTAACAATATCATCCATCTTATTTTCCTTCACCCTAGTTTCAATCAATCCCATAAGACTTAAATCATATTTGCGAATCAAATCCTTCACTTCCACATCTTTAAATGCTTGATTGACACCTCACATATTCCAGCAGGCTAAATTTATCATTTAAATGGGTGAGTGTGTGCTAAGGAACCACCTTTGGTACCCTCTTTTCATGAAATCTTTGCTGCAGAACTTGTGCCTCTGTTTCCATCAATTTTTTTCCCCGCGTTCTTTTCATTTTCAGTTGCTGCACTGCTTTCAATTACTTCTGAATTCTTACTAAGCTTTGCAAATCGATTTCCATCCTACTATGGCCTTTGTAATTGATTAATGTTTTACAAATTCATCTCGTTCTTTACCAAAAAGAAAACTCATCTCGTTCATAAAGAAAGTGGACAAGAGAATAGAATTAGGAATGCTATACAGAGGTACGTAAGCGCCAAAGTGTTGAAGATACATAAGGGATAATCAGACACTTTAGAAATGCGTTGAAACTTAGATTCGGTTTTAATGGTGTTGTGTTAGACAGGTAACTGTCTTGGATGAGTCAAATAATTAACACTGTCAAGGGTAAAAGTCTACCCTGAAAGCTAAACTTATGAGTGTTGCAATTTTAACAGATTGCAATAAAGTAACATAGATTGCAAAGCTATGAATTACCAAGCAAAATGCAGTTTACCAAGACCACATAAGAAGACTAGGGGGTTGTGCAAAAGGTAGCTTTCGACATTTAAAAGTAGTATCTGACTTTGGGTGGCCAGAACTCTAAATTATTAGGTGACCTACCATTTGTACATCAATGCCTCATTGCTTCCACTAGCAGCCAATGTTTCTGTTAATCCTGTTATTAGACACAAAGTTCGTTTTGGTCTCATACTCTCATCAGCTATTTTTGTGCAATCACATTACCTTAAATAATAGCACTAGCAAGACATTAAACTGACTTTTATATGAGAGATGCTATGATTAATAGGTCATGGTCTTTGATACAATATTAATTATTGATATGTGTCTTTGGCAGGTAGATCGCTCGGCTGAAAGTACAAGGAAGAATAGGTTGATGTCAGTAAAAGCTCATTCTGAACTCTTATTTGTCTCTGTGTTTTTCAATGTTAAATGTAATTTTAGTGAGGTTTGAGTACAAGGAAGAACAAATTCCGAACTCTCGATGTACTTCAGTTCATTAGATTGTGGATGTGCATTTTACTAGATTGGTGGGACTTTGAGTTTGTAGATCTTTGTACATTTTTGTAATATAAATGAGTTTTAAAACTGATGTAGTAAAAAGAAGAAAATATATAATGGTGGTTTGGCTTTGCTATACAAGGACAAGATTGATCTGGAAACATTGTTCTAAAAAACGCTAAGCGGTAGTCGGGCGGTAGGAGAGCGCCTAACGCCTAGGCCTTCTAGGCATTGCCTAGACGGGCTAGGTGCTAGGCGGTTTTTTTTTCCTAATATATATAGTAATACACACCTATACTACAAGAAATGAAGAAAATCATTTACCATAACTCAAAAAATAAACACAAACAAAAATACTTATTACAAAAATGTGTAATAGTTGAAGAATATCGACTTCATATAAAAACATACTCTTGGTTATAGTGACATATAATTTACATTAGACTTTAGTCTTTTAAACTCATTCAAATCTTAAGCCTACACAGGCCTTTAATTTTCGACATTTAATCATTCAAAAAAAAAAATTGATTGGACCACCTAGAGGCAGCCTAGACCCACCTAGCTTGCCTAATCGGTCCACCTAGTCAGTCCACCGATTTTTTAAACGACTTGGGCCTAGGCGAGTTGGTTGGGCACCGCCTAGCGCCTAGAGACCGCCTAGGCGGCCGCTTAGATTGATTTTTAGAATAGTGTATGGAAATCATTAGAGCTGGGAAACATGCTATCACAGGTACATTTTCAAACTATCTTGCGGAAGGTAACTGGTTTATTACTTTAGTATATGGTCATCCCATTTCTCACAAACGCATTTTAGTCTGGGATCATTTATGTACTGTTGCTACTAGTTGTGTGGTTCCTTGGCTGTTATGGGGTGATTTTAATGTTATTCTCAACATGGATGAGAAATTGGGTGGTAGTAAAGTGAACCTAAAAGCCATACAAGAGTTTCAAGACTAGACTTCTGATTTGAACCTTGTTGATCTTAGTTTCTCTGGTCCTAAATATACCTAGTGTAATAATAGAAAAGGTATAGCTAATATTAAGGAGAGACTTGACCGAGGCTTAGCTAATACTGATTAGTTTAACCTCTTCCCACAAGCTAAAATCCGTCATCTACCTAATGTTGCATCTGATCATCTCATTTTACTTCTCAACTTCTTTCTCAAACAAAAAATCAGGAAAAAACCTTTCAGGTTCCAAGAGATGTGGGTTAGAGAACCTTCTTGTGCTCAAGTTATTAAGGAAGCCTGGAATCTCTTTGTTTCTAGCTCTCCCTATTTCATTCTTCACTCTAAGATTTCTAATCTACAAAAATCTCTTTCTCACTGGAATAAGGAAATTTTTGGTAATATTTTTCATCAGATAAGGGTATGTGAAAATAAACTAGCTTCTCTCAATGATCTTAATCCTTCCGATGTTATTCATCTGTCCACCATTAGCATTAGGGCAACCTTGGAAGAACTTTTGCTCTGAGAAGAGCATTATTGGAGACAGAATTCTAGGACTACCAGTATTAAGTGTGGGGATAAAAACACAAGGTTCTTTCATACCTACACTTCATATAGGAGGAGTAAGAATTCTATAGATAATGGAACTTGGTGTAGTGATCCTAATATCATTGAGAAGTCTGTTAACGAGTATTATATTGAGATGTTTACTTCTTCTGAGCCTTCTCCCAACAAAAACATTCTCTCTCTTTTCAATCCATGCATTTATGAGTCACAAAATGATAATCTTAGGGTTCATATCTTTCTACAAAAATTCTTTAGGTTCTTCTTCTTCATCCTCATGTAACCCTTGGATTCTGGAGCAACTTAATCTTCAAGTGTTGCCCCCTGAGAGTGCTACTATATTGATCAAGGATATAGATATCATGGAAATCAAGGAAGCACTCTTTTATATGGATGATAACAAAACGCCTGGGCCTGATGGTTTTAATTCTTTCTTCTTTAAGAAAGCTTGGGATATTGTAGGTGAAGATTTCTCTCTCGCAATCCATCATATGTTCAATTAAAAGTCCATACCAAGAGGTACAAATTCCACTATCCTATGCTTAATTCCAAAAAACCTTGCAGCTTCAAAGGTTAATGAATTCAGACCCATTGCTTGTTGTAATACAATTTACAAATGTGTTGCAAAGATTCTAACAAGTAGAATGAAGGAATTTATGCCCTTCTTAATCTCTTCGGCTTAGTCTGCCTTTGTACCAAGCAAAAACATCCAAGATAACATTATTCTTGCGCATGAGCTTATTCGAGGTTACACCAGGAAATATGTCACCAGGAATTGCGCAATCAAGATTGACATAAAGAAGGCTTTTGATTTAGTCAATTAGGAAGCTATGGGTATGATTCTGCAGAGATTTGGTTTCTCTCCTCTCTTTATAGAGTGGCTATCGATGTGCTTCACCACTCCTTCTTATTCCATTATCATCAATGGAACCTTCGAAGGATTCTTTGAAGGTGAACAAGGATTAAGACAGGGTGACCCTATTTCACCTTATCTCTTTGTCCTTGTGATGGAGGTGCTCTATGGCCTTCTAAATCAAGCCCTATACTCTGGACACATTCATCGGCATTCTAAATGCCGGAAGCTGACTATCTCTCACTTATTTTTTGCGGATGATGCTCTTCTTTTTTGCAAAGGAGATATGGCTTATATTCTTGCAATCAAGGAAATTCTTTTGCAATTTTTGCTCCTCACAGGATTGCATATCAACTCAGCTAAATCATCTCTGTTGGTTGGTAGTATATCTCATGAAGCTGGACTGGACTTGGCTAATGCTTTGGGTATACCCCTTATGTCTCCACCTCTTATATATCTTGGTCTACCTATTACTTCTTCAAGGCTAGGTATACAAGATTGTCTTCTTATAGTCGAGAGATTGACTTCGCGAATCTCAAATTGGAAGAATATATCCTTGACAAGGGCCGGTAGACTTAAACTTATCCAGTCAGTTCTCTCATCCTTTCAAGTCTACTGGTCCAAAACCTTTGTCTTTCCAAAGAAAGTCCTGGACAATGTATCTAAGATTTGCAATCGTTTTTTATGGTTTGGAACCAATATGACAAGAAAGATGCATCATGCCAGTCATGAAGTATTGAGGTATGCTAAAGAGCAAGGTGGACTTGGTATGATTGATGTAAGAACTTGGAACAAAGCTGCTTACTGCGGATTGATTTTCAGAATAGCTGAGAAGGATGGATCACTGTGGTCAAACTGGACATGGAGCCAACAGATAAAGAAGTCCTTCTTTTGGACTATGAAAACACCGGCAAGCTGCTCTTGGGTATGGAGGGGGATACTGAAGCATAGGAACATTGCTCGGAAATATGTCCGATATGTTATTGCAGACGGGACTAACACCCTCTTCGGGCATGACCCATGGTGTTCAAGTCAGCCGCTTTGGGAATCAATAGTTGTGAGAAATTCATTTGCGCTGCCAGTTGACGCAAAGGTTAGTGATATTTTGAATCAATGTAACTGGTCTTCTCTGGTGACAACAATTTCGGACAGTTCCTTGAAAAGTCTCATCTTGGGTACTGAAGTGAATTGTTTTCTAGACAAAGATGAAGTTATTTGGTCACCGAGTAGTTCGGGTGACTTCTCAGTAAAATCAGCCTATGCAGCTCTGCGAAAAGAGAGACCAAAGGTAAAATGGTACAGAGTGGTCTGGGGAAAACTCTCTATTCCAAAATTCTCGTTTACATTGTGGCAATTGCTTTCAAATTGTCTTCCTACCCAAGATATATTGATACAGAAGAAGACCTTGCAATTCTCTGAATGCAGTCTTTGTGGTATTTCTTTTGAGCACTCAAAGCATTTATTCTTCGACTGTCACTACTCTAAACAGGTCTGGGCTATGGTGAAAAACAATCTTGGACTAGGGGAGCTTGTAAAAGATTTACTTCGGAATGGTATAACATTTTCAAGCTATGTCAACAAAGCTCCACATGTGTCGATATCTTTAAAGTCTTTGTTGGAGCCACTGTTCACGAACTCTGGTGTGAAAGAAACAGACGGAAGAAAAAGAACATCTTGATGATGTCATAATAGCTAAGCTTAATGATTATGGCCTCAATGAAGCTTTACATCTAGAAAAATCTAACAGATGTCAAAGATTCTTACTCCCTTCGATCACTTGTTACCAGGCTGGGGCTGCAAATTAACTTCAAACCACAGGAAGTACATTGGTGCAAGTGGAAGCCAGCGGAACAGGAAGCTTTCATGCTTAACACTGATGGATCGGTCTAGAAAAATGGAAATAGATATGGAGGGACTATACGTGATGGCTTATGCAGGTTGCTCGTCAAAGAATTCTGTCATATATTAGGAGATTCAAGCCGTTGCAGTTGGGCTTAAGCATGCCCAAGAGTTAGGTATTGAAAATCTAGATGTCAATTCTGACTCTCTGGGGGCCATAAACATCTTAAATGGTAATGAGCGATGTCCATGGTATTGTTCAAATATGGTCGCCTATATTAGATGTCTTACTAGCTCATTTGTAAAATGCTCTTTCAGTCACATCTTTAGAGAAGGAAATCGGTCAGCCGACTACCTTTCAAAGTTGTATAGATCGCCAGAAGAAGGTGTTGTTTTATTTTCTTTTCCTTTAGATGCAAAGTTACATCATATAATAGAGGAAGATAGAATAGGCACTATGTATCCCCATTTTTCATCTAATACAAGTTAAGGTCAGCCATAACCTCTAGTTTATTAAAAAAAAATGATAATCTTATCTCCATTCCCTCTCCTACTAAGATTATTAAAGTCCTAAAAAAAAAGTAATTTGAAGGCCCAGGACCTAATGACTTTCAGGTTGTTTTCTATAAGAAATTTTGGAATGTGGTTAAAACAGATATTATAGAGGTAGTTCAAACCTTTTTTTAGGGCAGAGCAGTTTGGAACTATTCTCAATAAGATTTTCATTTATCTCATCCCCAAAATCTCAAATCCAACCAAAATCCAACACTTCAGACCTATAAGTCTTTGCAATGTTATATATAAGATTCTTTCTAAGATATTAACAAACAGACTCAAACCTCTCCTTTCACTGATCGTTTCCCCTCACCAAGGAGCCTTTAATTTGCACCTAAAAGAGATATTGGAGACAATGTTGGGGTTGTTCATGAGGTTCTTTATAAGATCAAGTCTATGAGAAAACAAAAAAAAAGGCTGGGGTGTCATCAAACTAGATATGGCTGATAGGGTTGAGTGGACTTTTATTGCCCAAATCTTTCACAGCCTAGGTTTCTCTACGAAATGGATAAAACTCATTAACTTTTGCCTCTCCACTGTCCAATATAATATTATTGTTAATGAGATTCCCTTAAAGACCATTATTCCCTCTCGTGGCATCAGACAAGGGGATCCTCTGTCACCCTACCTCTTCATTTTGGTATTGGAATCTTTGTCAAGACTTTTCTTTAAAGCTGAACAAACTTACCTCATGACAAGTTTTAAAGTCTCTAGAGGGGCTCCTGGTATTATCCATATGGCCTATGCTGATGATTTGATAGTCTTTTGTCTAAAGATGTTGAGGTTGTGAGTGATATTATAGATGAGTACTGTGAAGCATCTGGGCAACTAGTGAATTATGACAAGTCAAGTGTATCTTTTAGCCCAAATACTCATGTTCACCAACAAAAAATCATTAAATCCATTCTCTGTATTAACTTTGTTGGTTTGAAGGATTTATACTTAGATTCTCCTTTATCTTTCTCAAAACCCAAAGTTCAAGATTTCTCTTTCCTAGCAGACAAAGTTTCTAACGCTATAGATGGTTGGCAAGTCAGCCTTCTTTCCCAAGCTGGCAGAACAACCTTGATTAAATCTATTGCCCAAGCTATTCCTATTTATACCATGTCCACCTTTGCTATCCCCATTACAGTTTCTGAGAGATTGGATAAGATTTGCAGAGATTTCTGTTGGAAAGCATCCCCAAATTCCATGGCCATTCACAATAGTAAATGGGATAATATTTGTCAAAGGAAAGAAAAGGGAGGACTAGGGTTGAGATTTTTCAAGGAAGTCAATTTAGCACTTTTGGCTAAGTTGTATTGGAAGGTTCTACGAGGAGAGGATTGTTTGTGGACAAAACTGATGCGAGCCAAATATGGAAAATTTCTTAAGCCCATGTCAGATGATACTTCTAGATCTTCCAATTCTTCTTTCATGTTCAGTAGCATCTCTAAGGCTAAGGAAGTAGTGGCCACAGGTATGGCATGGCAAGTTGGCAATGGAAGCGCTATAAGTTTTTGGAATGATCCATGGGTGCTCTTCTTGGGAGAGTATTATTAGAATATGTCATATAAGTGAAGCCCACGTTTCTATCTATAAGTGTGGACATCCATATCTAGTAGTTTCTATTATCATATTTTAGGTTAGTATAAATATGTAACTCTGGATAGAGAATAATAACCAATAACTCTCTAACCCTAATCAATCTCTCCAACCCAACTCTCTCAATCAATCGATCTCTATTATTCTCCATTGTTCTTATTCTTGGTTTCTCTCAATATATCAATGTCACAACTCTCCTAACATCACCACTAACATTCAATTTAACATGGTATTAGAGAATCAGGTTCAAATCAAATCAAAGTTTAGTGGTATGTTAGGAGAGGAATATCTCAAAATTAATATATATCAAAAAATCATTTTTTTTTCAATTTTCAATATTCAATTCAAGTCAAGTTTCAATCTTTCTCACAAGAAAAAGTTTTTCTATCTCGATTCAAGTTTCAATCTTTCTCTGGATGGATTTACTGTTCACTAACACTATTCATCAGAATTGTTCACGGGTAATGTTCACCGGTACTGTTCATCGTCATGTTCAAAGCACTTTTCAAGGTTCCACAATCTCTCGTCTCATTATTCTCTATGGTTCAAAGTAAGTATTCAAGGTTTCGCAATCTCTCTGTCTCATTATTCTCCATGTTCGAAGTCAGCATTTAAGTTCCGCAATCCCTCTGTCTCCGTAATCTCTCTGTTTCGAAATCAGTATATAGGGCGTGCATGCCCTCTAGAGTGCCTTCGTCAAGGCGTGCACGCGCTCATCTCTATATCTCTTTATCTCGTAGTTATCACAATCTTGCTGAATCTCGCAGTTTCTAGTGGAAGTTGTGCACGCGCTCAGTCTAAGCCTTCTGCTAGGCGCGCACGTGCTCTGGGCTGTTTGTCTCTGTATCTCAGGTCCAGTTCTCCGTATTCTTCAACAACTTTGTAGGTTTTGATTTCTTTTATGCCGCAGTGGTGCCTGGATACTCAGGTGTTTCATTGACTTTTACTATCTTTTGTTGAGCTCTTTAGCTGAAAAGCACGAGCTTTCTATTCATCTCTCAAGTTGAAGTCACATTATCACTACACTATTCAATATTAATATTAATCTCTCAGGTTGTAGTCACATCATCACTGCACTATTTAGATACATCTCTTAGGTTGCAGTCATATCATCACTATACTATTTATATTCATCTATCAGGTTGCAGTCATCTCATAGGTGTTCTGTTTCCAATTTGTGCCTGTGGTACAACTTCAGTATTCAGGTTATGCCATTGTCTACATCGACAGTTTCACTTTTCAAAACATCTCGTCTCAATAGTTGTTTGAGTTCTTCAACTAAAGGCAGTTCTATGCGAAAGGGGGAGTTGTATTCTTATATTTTCTTTCTGCCATTGAAGATGTAATTTGCAAGTTTGTGGCATTATAACTTGAGGGGGAGTATTAGAATATGCCATATATGTAAAGTCCCACGTTTCTATCTATAAGTGTGGACATCCATATCTAGTAGTTTCTATTATCATATTGTAGGTTAGTATAAATATGTAACTCTGGGTATAGAACAATAACCAATAACTCTCTAACCATAATCAATTTCTTCAATCTAACTCTCTCAATCAATCGATCTTTATTATTCTCCATTATTCTTATCCTTGGTTTCTCTCAATATATCAATGTCACAACTCTCCTAACATCACCACTAACATGCAATTTAACATGGTATCAGAGCATCAGGTTCAAATCAAATCAAAGTTTAGTGGTATGTTAGGAGAGGAATATCTCAAAATCAATATCTATCAAAAAATCATTTTTTTTTCAATTTTCAATATTAAATTCAAGTCAAGTTTCAATCTTTCTCACAAGAAAAAGTTTTTCTATCTCGATTCAAGTTTTAATCTTTCTCTGGATGGATTTACTGTTCACCAACATTATTCATCAGAATTGTTCACGGGTACTGTTCACCGGTACTACTCATCGTCATGTTCAAAGCACTTTTCAAGGTTCCGCAATCTCTCGTCTCATTATTCTCTATGGTTCGAAGTAAGTATTCAAGATTTTGCAATCTCTCTGTCTCATTATTCTCCATGTTCGAAGTCAGCATTCAAGTTCCACAATCCCTCTGATAAGAGCCCAAAACTGTAGTTTTAACCCCTTAACCATCATACTTTTAGACCAATTATGTGAGTAATAATTAAGAGTTAATACTGATTACGTGTTTTTATGCATTTCGTGCTTCAAAGTCCATGATGTGCAGAAATGTGCCACTTTAGCGAGATAAAGGAGCAAAGGTCGGTTGCTAAGGAGTTCCGTGATTAAAGGCCAAGATTCAAAAAGACAAAGCCTTTGTAAAGCCCGGTCAAAAGCTGGAAAGTCGACGCGGGCAGAAACAGCACACAAAGTCAGTAGAACTTCCGAAGGCCGTATTTTTTGACACAGACCTCGAAATTAGGCCTACCTTATGTCAAAACGACCGGCTCAGAAAGGGCTTTCCAATGGTCTAAGCCTTAACCCAATCAAAGGAGCATAAGTGGACAAAAAGTCTATTGAAGACAACTACAGCTGAAGAGGCCTTTTTGGACTGAAAGAATTGGGTTTTGGGCCTGATTCTCTGGCCCAAAATATGGCTCCAAGCCCATGCACGATTTTTGGATCTGAAACATATAAAAACAAAAGCTTAGCTCTTTGTTAATGGTAAATAGTTAGACCTAGATTAGTTAGCCTCCATTAATTAGTTTGAGAATTTCAATTAGTTAATTAATTAGTTTTTCATATCTTGTTTTAGATCTAGTTTCATATTTAGTTACTTTAGAACAAGTAGATTATTAATTTAGTATTTGAATAATTGTTTTATTATTCATTATTTTAATAAAATAGTGTTCTTGGTAATCTAGTTCATTTTCCATTGACTTATTTAGTTTAATTCTTAGATTCAATTGTTTGTCATTATTAGTTAAATTCAATTATTGCATGAGTAGTTTTGAATTGAGTTTAAACAAGCAAAGTTTCAATCTTTATATCATGTCTTGTTTGAATTCCATTGGGAATGATAGCGTGTTGACTCTCGGCTAAACCTCCATTTGAGGGGGTTGAGAAGCCTTGATGAAAGCTTGATCCCGATTATCGTAGAGTCGTCGTAATTTCCTTTCCACTCTAGAAATGATTAGTTCACCATGAGAATGGGTGTAATCGTTCACATGCTAGTTATGAATTGGTAGACATGCCATGTGTAATTAGGGATTAGGAGTAACCAGGATTGTTCTTAGCGATTCAATTCGGATTACTGACGATTCGTCGTTAGTAGGATTAAGTCGAGTTAAGGTGGAATCAATCCTCTTCTAACTCCTTATTATAGAATCGACGTAGCATTCCCATAGTTGTTCTAATAGTCGACTAGTTGCATCTTGTGGGTAGTTGCATCGTAGTATAGAATTCCCCTCGTAAACCTCTCACTAGACTTAAGACCGATTAGTTAACTAAGAAATCATTCCATGCTAGAGAACTAGGAGTGGAACGAATTTGTTACTCCACTCTATTTCGATAGAATTGAGAGTAGACAACTTTGATAAATATAGGCAACATAAAAAGTTTTAGTTTATTTACGTTTTTGAGTTTCATCGTTCATTTTAAGTAGATAAACTATCATTTTATGTTTTATCAAATCATGCCACGCCATCTTAGTTACCTTTAGCATTGTTTTCATAGTATAATTAGTCATTTTTAAGTCCCATTAAACCCACCCACCCTTGTTTGATTCATACTGTGGTTGTCCGTCTCAGCATTGATAAGTTCCGCGAAAAATTACACTGAGCGCGACCTGCGCCCAAAAGGAGCGCACCTGCACCCAAACGCCTGGAACCTTGAGGGCGACCCGCGCCCAAACCCAGCGTGACCCGCCCTAAAACACTGTAACTTGAAGTTACACTGAGCGCACCCGCGCCGCTTCTAGTGGCATGACCAGCATACCGAAATGAATTTTCCCGAATTTCCACAGGTTTGATTCGAACTTCGATTTTTCAAGTTTTTCAGTGTTCTAACTTGTTATATACATTGAACACGCGTAAACAAGACGCTATTCATAAGCGAAGCAAGGACGCAATCAGGTATTCCTTTCTTCCACACCTCACATCTCCTGTTAGAGGTTTATACTAGTATATCAGGATTGTTTGGAGTGTTGATGTGTTTAGTTAAGTTTGGTCTTAACCTTGTATGAGATTAAGGTCTGGTCGAACAAAAACACCTAACATAATTACACGACAACATCAACAAGCACGCCTATCTAGTATACCACCCACTACACCTCTAGCTACTATTTCACACACACCACCTGATATAATGCCTGAAGAAGGAGAGACTCCTCTCTCTGACTTCTACAAAGCCTTGAGAGATAGCCCCAAATCTTGCATCGTTCTAGAAGACCGATTGGGGATTTCGAATACCCCCAAATATTTTAATTTGTTACCGTTTTTCATGGTTTAGACCATGAAAACCTTATCAAAGACGCGTGGGATTGAACAAGTCATAACAACATTTCACCATCCTACGGTTGGTGCGGAACAAATTAAATTGAGGGTATTCCCTTTCACCTTAGCCGATAAGGCGCGCCTTGGTTAACTGCCCAAACGCCCTAATTTGGACTCATGGGCTAAACTTGTTCAATTGTTTATGGAACATTTTACCCACCCCTAAAGACGGATGAGATGCTTTCCAAGATTCATTTCTTTTCGACAAAATCCCCATGAATCATTTTCAGAGGCTTGGAATCATTTCACCGATCTCCTTATAGAGTGTTCACATCATAACTTAGCGAAAGACACGTTAGTTCGTGCCTTTTTCAAAGGACTTCTACACCACCATAAAGAAGTCCTTGACATAATGAATGGGGGTAGTTTCTTAAGTAAAGGAGCCTCAGAGGTTTATAAATTTATAGAGGATCAAACTAAGCGAAATAACAACTAGGGGGGTAGTGACGATATCCACCGCTCCGCTAGTTCTTCTAATACAGTTAAGGCCGCCGGTATGTTTGAAATTAAACACGATCCCGAGCTTAAAACTCTAATCGAATCACTCACTAAAAAGGTAGAGGCCATTTCTGTTCAACAAAAGTCTATCCCTGTCATGAATGTAAATTCCAATCCATGTAGTTTCTGTTGGAGTCCTGAGCATCCCGACTTCCACTATCCTATAACCTATGAACAGGCTTCTTCCATTAATAGTGAACCTAATGCCCCTTGGAGACAAAATCCCAACTTCGGTTGGAGAAATAACCAACACGTCACACCTCCAGGGTACAATAATCAATATGTTAGGCCAACGCACAATTTTATCCAAACTCCACCACGACAAGGGCAGGGTCAGGGTAATTTTAATAATTATAACAACCAAGTGCAACCTCGACAAGGTCAAGCACAAGGTCAAGGTAGTTATAATAATTATAATGCTAATAGAGGTATCGTTCCGGTAAATAATAACTATCAAAATCCGCCCATAAATAATTCACGCGAGATAGTTCCACCACACCACCCGCGACTACTACACCCACACAACCGGATCATCTTGACACCTTCATACAAGTGAGCCAAAAACTTTTCCAAACCATGGTTCAATCTAACCAACAGCTTCTACAATCCGTTAATAATTTAAGCCAACAGTTGGCCCAAGATAAAGCCCAACCCAAAGGTGTGTTTCCAGGTAACGCAATACCTAATCCTAAAACAACAAACACAGCCTTTGAGGTAACCGATAATACTAGTAATGAATATGGAAATGTAGGTGAGCTAAATGCCATCACCACTCTCCGTTCTGGTCGAGTGGTTGATAACAAAGTAACTATGCCTATAGTTACCCCACCAGTAGCCCCTACACCTGCTATTTTACTAGATACCGAAATAGAAACTGAAGAGCCTACCACTGTAGAGGTACCAGTTATAACACAACCTAAGAAACGTAGTTTAATGTTAAACATCCAGGTGATACCATTGCTAAATATAGAGTGAAACCACCGTTTCCACAAAAATTAGCCATGTTAACTAGGGATACAAATTATGAGGAGATTAGGGACTTTTTCAAGAATCTAACTATAAACCTTCCCTTCCTCGAAGCTATTAAAAGCTACCACACCATGCTAAGTTTCTTAAGGAGTTGTGTATTACTAGGCGAAAACCAATATACCGAAAAGACGCTTTTTAATGAACAATTCCCAACTCTATCGACCATAATGGAATTGTTAAGTACAAGGACCCCGGTCGCCTTATCGCATATAATGCACCTTAGAGATTCCTATATGACACGGCGTTATTAGACACGGGGCTAGTGTTAACTTACTCCTATTTTATTTGTATAGACAAATAGGTCTAGACGAGATGCAACCCACTAAAATGACGTTGCAATTAGTCGATCGGTCTATTAAGTATCTTAAGGGTGTGGTCGAAAAATGTGCCGGTAAAAGTTCAGGATTTCTACTATCCGGTGATTTTGTCATCCTCGATACGTAAGTCACTAACGACCGTCCCGATCATCTTAGTATGCCCCTTTCCCGGCAACCGCCAATGCGCCATTAATTGTCAGCGATGGTTCAATGTCCATGTCTTTTGGCCATCTTTCATTTGAAGTAAATGTTTTAAAACAAAGACACATTTACCCGATTCGTCTATGGATGAAGAGGTTAGCATGATCGAGAGCTTCGCTCGAGATTATTTCAATAACACGTTTCCTGATAATCATATGCCCAAATTTCTTTCCTTTGAAAGTTCAGACTCCAACATTTTCATCCCTACACTAGTCCATACACATATTATGGATGAGGACGAGATAGATGACTTTCTCAAAGATATAGAGGACTACCATAGTAATGTGGATATGACCAATCTAGATGAGTAATTCGAGGAGTTTCTTAGAGCAGGTGATGAATCACCCTATCAAGAACTACTTTGCACAACATTCACCTCGACTCCCCTCCTTCCACCCTTTCAAAGGAATCTCGAGTTTGCACTTGATCCTTTTGTTTCTCCCGTGGCTTCATAATTTTTAAATCCACCTAGTCAACAAATACTTCAGAAGAACAAACCATTTGACACCTTCATTTTCAGACTTGAGACAGTCCCTACCTACACCATGAATGAGTTTTGTGCTAAACCCACATCCTCATTGTTTACATGCTTTCCTTCTACAACTTATCCATATCTACCATATCTTCCACAACCATTCACTTTTCCACACTTATTCACTAGGCCACCCCCTCGTTCAAAAATGAAAAAGAAGGTGAATGCTAGGTTACGTTATAGGTCTATCCGACTTCGCTGTCAATTCACTAGGTTGCGTCATAGGAAATCTTGGTACTTGATTGTGTTTGGATATGTTTTCTGTGATATTTATTTATGGAATGATCCTCAACTATTTCGGTTGTTGATATATGATAAACTGCATGTTCATACATATGTTTAGATAAAGTCTCGAGTATCTGACTATAAACGACTCAACTTTTGTGTTGGTGCATTTCCTTTCATTTCCATATATTGGTGAGTGCACCATTAAGGTAACCGGGCCCTCCCTATGGAGTGTGTGGCTGTAAGTACCGGATCCTAAGTCCACGTTTAACATAATTCACGTTTTCCACTCTTGCATGTTTTCTCTGATTTTTGAGTCATGTTTCTCTATGGGGTGAATTATGTCCTTATTCATTATTGTTTTTCCTTATAAAAATAAAAATATTAAATAATAAACATAGTAATCTAGGAAGTCTCGGGAATCTGACTTTAAAAGACCCACTTAAAAAAACAAATTTTCTAAACTCTGTTGTAAAAAAATTTGTTTGGGGGTGGGGTGTTCGTGTTTCCATCCTAGAATGTTTTATACCCCATTAGAGTTGTTTAGACCGTTTAATTGTATTTCGATTCGGGTTGACATAATCTATGAATTTAGAGTTCATTCGTTCGCATAACGTACGTTATGCACGCACTTCGAGGCATTTTCCACTATCTTATATGTCACCCACGGTCGGAATAGAGTGTTTTATAGATCATTGAATTGGAAATTCTCTCCTGATCATTTCCATATCTCATTCGCAAAAATCGGACCGGTAACGAAGCGGCAATATTAGTTTGAAGTTGCGCAAAAAATCAAAAAATTCGAAAAAATTCGAATTGGGCTTGGGCCCAACCCACGCGCACCGGCAGCGCACCCGCGCCCTTGCTCCACACCAACAGTCGTGCCTTCATCTTCTCAAACCGCCATTATCAAACAAAAACCAAAAATTCAAAACCTAAAACCAAAAATTAAAAAAGAAACCTAATTAAACCCACGCCTACATTCAAATCAAGTTCAAATCTTCTCTAAAAACCTTTCCACCACCAAATCCACCAAGTTAAATCACTAAAAACAATCGAAAAATTTTAAAAATTGAAGCTGTCGCGCCACCACTATGCCACCACCACTGTTTGTTTCATTCGGTTGACTTAAATTCCAACCCCACATCCCATTTAAACCCCCACTACAGTTCAAACTCTAATGGCTCAACAACGTCGAATTTTGCCGGAGCAAGCATTTACTGGCGACCACTTCGCGCCATTTTACGGTGATGAAATGATTAGTGGAGACTGGAATAGCATGTGGTACTCGACCGAAGCCTTTTACCACGAAGACTTAGTCCGACGGTTTTACAACACGAGGGAGTTGGAGGGGAGTAGAATTTTTGTTATGGTGGCGAAGAGGAGGAAGGAAGTAACTGCTGGGTTGTTGGCTGAGATTCTAGGCATTCCGCCTAGAATCCATCTAGATGCCACGTTACAGGAGTCCCAATATAATGGGGTCGAGCCGTTGATGAACTTGACAGTTACCGAAGGGAACTACAATGCGAGCTCGCATTGTGTTCGCCAGGCATCCCTCGAACCAACCACCGGTTCGCTGGATCGGGTCTAACGTTCTAGGGAAGGAGAAGGTCAGCGACATCGGTCTGAACTGCCTCCACATTTTATGGATACTCCAGGAGCAGAAGTACAAGTTCTGTATCTTGGAGTTTTTGCTTAACATGATTAGGGGAGTAGGGAAGTCTATTGCACCTCTCCCCGCTTTGATAACCAAGATCATCTTTGAAGTTGAGAGAGCAACGAAGCTACGATAGGATTTACCTCACCCTACACCGAAATCCTTGTATCTATAAGGATTGTGTCCAACGAGTTTGGAGGTTGCCTGAGGATAGGGTAGAGGACGAGGAGGAAGGTGGAAATGAGAATGACTC
This sequence comes from Coptis chinensis, assembly GCF_015680905.1. NCBI lineage: Eukaryota > Viridiplantae > Streptophyta > Magnoliopsida > Ranunculales > Ranunculaceae > Coptis > Coptis chinensis. The sequence continues at coordinate 5,245,428 of NC_141464.1, forward strand.
GGAGGATGAGGAGGATTTGACTAGTTTTGATACTGATGCCTTGGAGAGGTGTTGGTCAGATGCAGAACGCATGGCTGTGATTCATCGTGGCATGCGTTCACTCAACACTATCTGCGAAGACCTCCGGACTCGACAGGCTACTATCCACCATAACTTCGAGATCCGTACCCAGCGAGAGGATGAGCGGTGGGAACAGATGAGGACTGAGCTAGAAGCTCAGCGGCAGTTCCGGGCCAACATGCTTGCACGCTTCCCACCTCACGGGGATTCTCCTTCTGAGGATACAGCATCGAGACATGAGCGTCGTCCCCGAAAGACGAATGGTGCTGGCCCATCGGAAGCTTAGGAGCCATCTCCTGAGCGTGTGCCCTCCGCTACTAGTACCGAAGTGTTTAGGGATAGTATAATTTGATGTTTTTTATTTGTAGTTTTATTATTGTTAGTTATTTTAATGTAAGTTTTAATTCCGTGATTTGGATTTTGTAGTAAAAGGGCATTCAATGCCAATTTTAATATAATGTCGTTATTTTCATTGTGCGTGGTTGTTTAATATTGATCCCACCTTCCCAAATTGTTTGGGGGTAGTGTTATCTATTCCAGCATGATTTTTATATGACCCTCATTTTAGAAGTTATTTCGGAGTCAGGGTGAGAATATGGCCGATTAGGCATATCTATGAATAAATATCATGGTAGGATGAAATCTCGATAAAATAGGTAGATTCTATCCTAAATTCAACCTAAAATATATTAGGGTTGTTTTAGAATAAATAATATGAGTTGTTTCCGTTTTCGGGTTTGGAAATTTTAGTATTTTCGAAAACTGCCGTAAAAACTTTTTAGCAACTTCCCGATTCGTTTTAGCAACTTAAAACCTATATAAACTTCATTCATTCTACACTCACAACCCACACTACACCTAACTTCCATCACTCACCTTTCACTCCCACGTTTCCCACGCTTTCGCCTCATTTTTCACGATCAAGATTCCTCGAGCGCACTCAAGGCTTCGTGAGGAGGAGCGACTCGCCTCTACACATTTGTCGAAATTTTGTACGAGCGCACCCAAGACTCCAAGGTGAGCGACTCGCAAGGCCAAACACTGGAACTCAAAATCATCGAGAGCACTCCGCTGCCAAGTGGGACTCGCTACCGACCCCCGTAAACACAAAATTTCCGGTTTTGCGGGTTGTTCCGGATCATTTGCAGCTGTTCTAGAGCATCGTTTTGAGATGACATCTCCTACAATAATACAGAACAGTCTTTTCAAGATTTGTTCCAAAGCACTACTTATGGTGCTTGGTTTCATGAGGCTTATCACATAATGTAGTTGGGAACCGCTTATGGTAAGACCTGCTGCACTTTATTCTCCAATACTAGCATCTTATTTTTACGATAACTGCATTTTCTTTGAGAGAACGGATGGAGAACAAGTGTTCTCCGTCAACATTAATGATGAACCAATGGAAATTACCAGGTTCTTACTAGCATTTGTTCTTGGACTTGCTATGCCCGCTGAAATACAAGACCCATGGTGTTATTGGGTAGATAATATGCATGTCTACACTTATGAGTTTTTGCATGAGTCGTATGGGGTAGGCATTTTCCCGATCGAGGACCAAGGGGACTATAACTTCGCTTTTGGTAGCTTTGTCCATGAACATAGGAACTGTTATGTTTTGGATCATGCTAAACATTTTAGGGAATGATGTTTTTCTTTCGTGAATGATGCCACTTGCAGCATCTTCCTTGCTTTTAGCCACGGGACGATGTGCCATGACCTTCCCGAACCTTGATGTCTAGTTTAGCTCGAGCCCATAGCATGAGGCATAAGTACCTTCTTATGCCTGTTCTAATTTCCCGTATTATACTATATTTCTTTCCTGTTTTTTGTACACGTTTCCCGGATTGGATTACGGTCGACACCGTACGACCCACCAATAGTATTATTCGATCTTTCCGTGCAATGACTTAGCAAGGGTGGAGGATACAACCTCATCAGGTTGCACCCTACACCCCGTCAGACCAAGTGGCACTTAATAGGTTAGCAATAATAGATGATAAATGGCGGGAAGCCTGGCAAATTATCATGGCATGGCAGGATGCGAAGGAACCTCACTTCTTTATAGAAGAAGAGGATGATGAATAAAGCGGGGGATAAGGTAAGTTTTCATTCTAGTTAGTGTCTGCTTATGTCCCAAGCAATTTGATTCTTGTTAACCCTATAATAGGAGGAACTCTTTAGAGTCAGGCGTTTTTTTTATATTAGTATGTTTTAACCTTGTTTTGCAGATGTTCCGAATTTCACGCCGCTTCTATGGTATTTTTCTACCCTCTTTATTTAAATGCTTTGAGGACAAAGCATGCTTCTTGTTGGAGGGGGGGCATAGAAACACGCGTGTAATTAAGGCATCCGTTAGGATATAAATATGTATAATATGCATTTTTTTTCTAGTTAATATTTCAAAAATTCAAAAATATAAATAAATAAGTTCATGCTATACACTTAGGAATATTGGTATTGTTTTCCTTCTCTATGCTCTTAATAATCTAGAAGTCTCACGTAGCTTTTGCATTAGAATAATTTTTAGAAACTTAGGTTAATATGTAGGTAATAATCTTTGCATCTATCTATAAATATATTACATGAGTATCTATGATTGTTAGCAATAAGTTTCTGAAATCTAGGCTATAGTACTTATTCTACAAATCCTGTAAGAATATAACATAAAGCCTTATATGAGTGGAATATTTGAGAAATGACACAAGGGAGAAGTAAAATCCGGATAGAGAAATCACACGTCCACTTGCTTGATCACTATGCCATATCCTAAACGAGAATTTAGGCCCTCTTTGGATCGATATAGCCAGAAATTCAAACCTATGAATTATTTTCCGCTAGTCGCCCCTCTGAGCCTTTCTTTAGCCTTTCATAAACCACAAATCCTTTACCCTATTACAAAACAAAACAAAATAAAAAAATTCAACCTACCCAATTTAGATAAGTCTGAGAATAGAATGAGGAAGAAAGAAGAAGAGAAAAGCCTGTGTAAACAAAAAGTTAGTTAATTGCTTCTTAGAAAATAAAAAAAAGAAGTTTCCATCCAAAGAAAAAAAAAAATAAAAATAGAAATAAAATAAAACTCCAAAAAATAGAATAAAAGGAGTCAAAAGCCAAAGAAAAGAAAAAAATATGGCTAAGGATGGAAACAAAGTGTAGAAGCAAAAAGTAAATAACAAGGTTTTTCTAGTTACATAATATGAAGACTCTATTATCTCGGACTTGTCCTTTTTGAATATCCATTTCCTTCCTTCTTAAACCATCTCCTAATCCCCCAAACACCTAATAAAAGACCTCTAGCTCAATTAGGAATAGGTTAGTATGATAGTAAGTGGCAGATGTGTTTGATCGACTCCGCTTCCTTTGTTGTCATTGAGATTGTAAGGTAAAGTGTGCCCACCGCGACACCCGGAGTAAATAAACTTGAGTGGAAAAATCGAGAGTGTTGTATCTTGACTATTATTGTGAGAACCTACTTAAGGACGCTTATTCGAGTTTTAAACTAACTTGCTAGGCATTTCATAGTATTACTCATTGTATATATGTTTATTATAGATGATTGATTATTATGCATATATTAGCTTAGGTTTCGACTTGATTACTCTATATGCATTGCTAGTGAGAGGTATAGTTAATTTAGAGAATGAATAAGGAAACAATAGTTTTATTTCTTAGTCGTTGTAGTATAGATGAAGTTTGTGAGTACCTTCATCGAAAACTCTCACGCAGGCTATAACTCGTCTACTAGGAATTTCTAGTGGTTTAAGGCCTTGTTGATATGGTCAATGCAATCGACTCGCTGAAATGAGAGTAGATAGAACTCCATTTTTGGTCACTTATTCTAATTTCTCATCTTTGCTTGAGGACAAGCAAAATGCTGTTTGGGGGTGGTTTGATAAGAGCCCAAAACTATAGTTTTAACCCCTTAACCATCATACTCTTAGACCAATTATGGGAGTAATAATTAAGAGTTAATACTGATTACGTGTTTTTATGCATTTCAGGCTTCAAAGTCCATGATGTGCAGAAATGTGCCACTTTAGCGAGATAAAGGAGCAAAGGTCGGTTGCTAAGGAGTTTCGTGATTAAAGGCCAAGATTCAAGAAGACAAAGCCTTTGTAAAGCCCGGTCAAAAGCTGAAAAGTCGACGCGGGCAGAAACAACACACAAAGTCAGCAGAACTTCCGAAAGCCGTATCTTTGGACGCAGACCTCGGAATTGGGCCTACCTTATGTCAAAACGACCGGCTCGGAAAGAGATTTCCAATGGTCTAAGACTTGACCCAATCAGAGGAGTATAAGTGGACAAAAAGTCTGTTGAAACCAACTGCAGCTGAAGAGGCCTTTTTGGACTGAAAGAATTGGGTTTTGGGCCTGATTCTCTGGCCCAAAACATGGCTCCAAGCCCATGCACGATTTTTGGATCTGAAACATATAAAAACAAAAGCTTAGCTCTTTGTTAATGGTAGATAGTTAGACCTAGATTAGTTAGCCTCCATTAATTAGTTTGAGAATTTCAATTAGTTAATTAATTAGTTTTTCATATCTTGTTTTAGATCTAGTTTCATATTTAATTACTTTAGAACAAGTAGATTATTAATTTAGTATTTGAATAATTGTTTTATTATTCATTAGATTAATAAAATAGTGTTCTTGGTAATCTAGTTCATTTTCCATTTACTTATTTAGTTCAATTCTTAGATTCAATTGTTTGTCATTATTAGTTAAATTCAATTATTGCATGAGTAGTTTTGAATTGAGTTTAAACAAGCAAAGTTTCAATCTTTATATCATGTCTTGTTTGAATTCCATTAGGAATGATAGCGTGATGACTCTCGGCTAAACCTCCATTTGAGGGGGTTGAGAAGCCTTGATGAAAGCTTGATCCCGATTATCGTAGAGTCATCGTAATTTCCTTTCCACTCTAGAAATGATTAGTTCACCATGAGAATGGGTGTAATCGTTCACATGCTAGTTATGAATTGGTAGAAATGCCATGTGTAATTAGGGATTAGGAGTAACCAGATTGTTCTGCGAAGCAGTTCGATTCGGATTACGACGATTCGTCGTTAGTAGGATTAAGTCGAGTTAAGGTGGAATCAATCCCCTTCTAACTCCTTATCATAGAATCGACGTAGCATTCTCATAGTTGTTCTAATAGTCGACTAGTTGCATCTTGTGGGTAGTTGCATCGTAGTATAGAATTCCCCTCGTAAACCTCTCACTATACTTAAGACCGATTATTTAACTATGAAATCATTCCATGCTAGAGAACTAGGAGTGGAACGAATTTGTTACTCCACTCTATTTCGGTAGAATTGAGAGTAGACAACTTTGATAAATATAGGCAACATAAAAAGTTTTAGTTTACTTACGTTTTGAGTTTCATCGTTCATTTCGTAGGTAAACTATCATTTTTATGTTTTATCACCCTCTGTCTCTGTAATCTCTCTGTTTCGAAATCAGTATATAGGGCGCACACGCCCTCTAGAGTGCCTTCGTCAAGGCGTGCACGTGCTCATCTCTATATCTCTTTATCTCGTAGTTATCGCAATCTTGCTGAATCTCGCAGTTTCTAGTGGAAAGTGTGCACGCGCTCAGTCTAAGCCTTCTGCTAGGTGCGCATGTGCTCTGGGCTGTTTGTCTCTGTATCTCAGGTCCAGTTCTCCATATTCTTCAGCAACTTTTCAGGTTTTAATTTCTTTTATGCCGCAGTGGTGCCTGGATACTCAGGTGTTTCATTGACTTTTACTATCTTTTGTTGAGCTCTTTAGCTGAAAAGCACGAGCTTTCTATTCATCTCTCAAGTTGCATTCACAATATCACTGCACTATTCAATATTAATCTCTCAGGTTGCAGTCACATCATCACTGCACTATTTAGATACATCTATCAGGTTGCAGTCATATCATCACTATACTATTTATATTCATCTATCAGGTTGCAGTCATCTCATAGGTGTTCTGTTTCCAATTTGTGCCTATGGTACAACTTCAGTATTCAGGTTAGGCCATTGTCTACATCGACAGTTTCACTTTCCAGAACGTCTCGTCTCAATAGTTGTTTGAGTTCTTCAACTAAAGGCAGTTCTATGCGAAAGGGGGAGTTGTATTCTTATATTTTCTTTCTGCCATTGAAGCTATAATTTGCAAGTTTGCGGCATTACAGCTTGAGGGGGAGTATTAGAATATATCATATATGTAAAGTCCCACGTTTCTATCTATAAGTGTGGACATCCATATCTAGTAGTTTCTATTATCATATTTTAGGTTAGTATAAATATGTAACTCTGGGTATAGAACAATAATCAATAACTCTCTAACCATAATCAATCTCTCCAACCCAACTCTCTCAATCAATCGATCTCTATTATTCTCCATTGTTCTTATTCTTGGTTTTTTTCAATATATCAATGTCACAACTCTCCTAGCATCACCACTAACATGCAATTTAACAAGTATAAGCCTCTGAAGCATTGGGTAGAGAGCATTAATTATTCAATTGTGACTATTTGGGATGCCCTTCTCCCTGATAGTGATTGGAATATAGCTCTTCTCGAAAGTCTGCCTCCATCTATAAAGAGTGCCATCATATCCATTAAAGCAAGTCCAAGTTTCCTCGATGACCTTATATGGCAATTCACTAAAAAAGGCAATTTTACAATGAAGTCAGCCTATCAGACCGCCCTCACCATCAGGAATAAGGCTTCAAACGCCTCTTCCAGTGATTTCCCAAGATATATACTCAGATTTGGAAACTCAAAGTCCCTTTGAGAGTTCAGAATTTTATATGGAAGGCTTCTCATAACATCCTTCCTACGGGCGAAGTCCTTGTGGCTCACCACTTAAATATTGATCCCATGTGTTATTTTTGTAACAATACTTCAGAGGTTTATACCAGCTTTTCTTCTTGTGTTCATGGTCTAGAGGAATATGATTTTTATCTAGCTTTGGTCTTAGAACTGAAGTGGAAGATTTTAATGTGATAAACTAGTTATCCTTCTGCATGAATTTAAAGAAACCCACTTATATAGGTTTCTTTAATCCTACGCGGCTTTTCTACGTGCCATCTTGGATGCTATATGGCAAGCCAGAAACAAAAAAAGATTTCAAAGAGCTATGCCTAGTCAACAGTCAGTTTTGCATCAAGCTTATTCTACTTATCAAGATTGGAATCTAGCTTTCCCTGAAGAAGATGATATACCATATATCATGGAAGATGATACTAATCCTACTACTTCTGATTTGAGTTGGATAAAGCCACCCCCTGGATGGGTGAAACTAAACTTTGATGCTAGTTTTAATAGAGAGAGTTCTCATGCCTGTTTAGCTGTGGTTGGCAGGAATAGTGAAGGTTTTTTTTTGGGAGGAACGGTCAGCAAAGTCAAAGCCACTTCTCCTAGTGAAGCAGAAGTTCTTGCAGCAGAGTTAGCAGTAATGTTTGCAATGCAGAAGCAATGGAAGGAAGCCATTTTGGAAGGTGATGCCAAAACTATAATCCAAGCTTATGGAGACATAGTGGAAGCATCCTCCTGGACCTGAAACCAAGCTTTGCTATATATTTCTTCTGTTTCAAGTAGTTTCAATTCTCTTTTGTTTAGATTTACTCCCAGAACTTGTAATGTTTATGCTCATAAACTTGCTAAATGAGCATGGCATAGGGAGTTTCCTATTGAACTGGAAGTTTGTAATAGTTTTTTAGACCAATTTCTAAATAATAAATGAATTATAGAGCCTGTGAATTCCTCATGGGCCTTCACCATAAAAAAAAAATGATTAATTTGAAAAAAAAAAAAAAGCACTAGTCATCCGTTTTGTACAGCCCTATGCGCGTGTCGTATGACATGCATACATGTGTTACATATGCCTATAATATTTTAGCAAGATCATCGGGAACTATAGTTTTGTGGACTGTTTTTCGCGCACTGAATGTAATAACTTTAGAGGAAATACACACCGTACAGTGGAGTTCGAGCTTAGACAAGGCAGTATTGGGCGACTGTACAGCTAGTACGTGTTGATCATATTACATACTGTTGTCTAACATAACTTGAAACTGAGATATCACAGTGTGAGTGAAATATTGGAAGTAACAGATGCCACTCGATCATACAAAGATTCAAGGAAGTGGAATATTGAGGAAGGCCACTCTATGCTCATGTTATAATTCAGGGGCTGAAAATTTATGGACAATAAATTTTTTGAACAAGAACATGAAAACCAACCTTAGATTAGCAGATATGACTAATACCATTAAGAAATTGCAACATATCAGAGGGCTCCTTCTTAGTGGCCAACTTATGTGAAGCTAGTGGGTGCCCTGGCCTCTGGCCCGTGATGCTCTACCAAACAAATGTCATGAGAGCTTATTCATTAATCCTAAAAGAGCTGCGTAATGCGACCACACAACTACTGCTTAATGCTTATATCATAGAAACTTGAAATTTCTTTTAAATTCGATTCATATATAACAATCAAATGTCATGGGAGATATTTTCTGTTTTTCTCTAAAAGTATAACATTCAATAGGAAATAACCTAATAACTTGAAGAAACAGAAACGTAACAATGAAATGCTAAGCAACTACTATTGATAATTGTATTGTCAAATTGATTATCAATGGAACCCGGCACATTGTGTGTCAACTGTCAAGTGTCGACAACCAGACGTAGGTAGAATGGCCAGAACATTTATCTAAGTTGAATCCGGCCTAATGATTCACTGGCCCCATAACAAAAGGTAAGCATGCCCTTTTTCACAGGCCTCCTTGAGATCCTGAACAAGAGAAGTAGAAAGGTGCCAGGAGAGAACAAGAGAATGTTTTTGCAGAGCACACGGTCATCAAATAGCCTTACACTAGACCTGCTTTGTTTTTTTCAGTGATGTTTACATTTTACTTTAATTACTTGGTCAGCCTTCAGGGATGTTGTAGTTCAAGTGTAAACACCAATTATAATGTATACGACTTGTTTAATTAACTACTAATTTTAGGAGTATATATATAAACTAACCATTTGACAGAAAAGAAATTTTAATAGAAAGAACATGAGGTTGACTGGAGAATGTTTTTGCCATAAAGTTGAAACAAAAGATTAATTCAACAAGTTACTTTGGATGCTTTCAGACTACATTTCTCGTAGGATGAACATTTAAGCATCTTCCTTTGGAAATGTACATAATGATTTCCCTAAGTTTAATTACAACTGTAAAGGTGTGATATGATATTCCCTTACAAACAGTCTCTGGGGACTGGTATGAATGGATAGGTGAGACCGAGTTCGGCTTTTGGAGCGAAGCGCCCACGATCTTGCTCGGGGTTTTGGGCTCGTGAGTAGAATCGTCCGGCGTGGAGTTCATAGGAGTGGTATTTATAGAGATTCGGAGTGTATCCTCACCCTCCACGTGTAGAGGATATCACCAACGTGGGGTGTGGATCATGGGAGCGTGTGAGAAATATCTACATAGGTGGGCTGTGATGATGAGGAGATGACCGAGCAAAGTAGCTAGCGGCCGTGTCGATCGCTGGATCGGTCGGGGATTAGTGCAAGTACTCCGTCATCATGATTGCTTATGGATAGGGAGTATGTGTCACCACCGATGTAGTTCGCGTGATGATGCGACTGTCTTGTGGCGCGTTGTTGGCTCGTGGATGCGACGATATCGCTGTGTCGGTGCCTTAGTTCCACTATGCTAAGCGTCTTTGTATAGAGAATATCACTCCCTACACAGGCCCCCCTCTTAGTAGGTTGTGAAAAACGACCGAGAGAGAACGGTGGCACGCTAGCATACTATGTGATAGTTGGGGATCGCCACGATCGTAGAAACGACTAGTGCTAACCGCTGAGTTGGTTAGTGTGATCGCGTGTGGACGCGTGCAAAGACGCGATGATCCGGAAAGCGATTCGCAGCAAAGGGAACGCGCCCGCTTTTTTCGGGATGTGAAAAGACAAGACGCTTACTTGGAAGGGGGGGCTAGGGCTCACGGTAATCATAATGCCTTGAAATTGAGGGGCGGTTGTTCAAAAATCTTACTTGCTTGATCGAGGCTTCATTTGGCTACTTCGCTTGGTAGAGAGAACTTCATTAGCGCATCAACCCTCGGGTTAGTTTTACGCCATTTTGAACCCGCTTTCCCTTGTTTAGTGTTAAGCTTCGCGTGTTTAGAGTAGTTAGGGTGCTCGTTAGATACCAGAGCTAGGTTTGTTAAGTTTAGAGGAGAAGAATGTCGGATTCTCGATGACACTCGTTCGCATCGGCGTGAAGTTTCCCTTGGTTGGGAAGAGGAGGAGGAGACGGATGAATCGGTTGGTAGGTCAGCGAGGAAGATAGGGATGAGGAAGGATGAGGAAGAAGTGATGGCGGCGCTCGACCGCGGGTGGTTGACGTTGGCACTTCAGACGCGGTGAGAGGTCGGCTTCGAGCCGGCGAGCTGCCGCCTAGTATTGTGGATAAACACGCCTTGAGGGGTTTCCATATCCGGAGGAAAAGATATGGTATAACCGTAGAAGGTCCGGAGATCCACGAGCCCCGACCCGAGCGCCCGGTCTTTAGCGATAGGTACGCCCCATCGCACCACGGGGTGATCGTCTGCGAGGGGGTGAGGGCACATGACGATACCCCTTTTTTCGGGTTGGTTTGTCAATTTTGAACTGGGCAAAGCGCTGTCGCGGGTAAGCCATGGGTAACACCTGGCGGTTGTTAAAGGTGTTCGACCTGTTGAACGCCAGCGGTGAATACCAGATCGAAGTCGCTGATATTATTGAGCACTTCACTTTGAAGCGATCTAGGGCATACAATTTTAGCTTGCAAACCCGAGCTACTCTGTCGCCCGTTCTGGATGGAGTGAGTAACGAGTCTTGGGATAAAAGACCGTTCCTGCTAGTCGGTAACTACCGTCTGGCGAAGCTGGTTCATGGTGGGAGAAAAGCGTGTGATTTCAATCGGTGGGTACCGATGCGACGCTTTCTTAGGTTTTTCGCTGATATCGATTGATTTTGTACTGATCGAACATTTGTTGTTTTGTCATTTGTACAGATACCCGACCGTGGCATCTAACCCCAGCGTGATCGAGAGATTCGATTTCGACCTTCGGGACGGACGAAAATCGCCAAGTTGCCGAGGTCGCCGAAGTTCTTTAAGGAGCGTGGAGGACCCCCGCTGCTCGGAAGAGAAGAGAAGCTCGAGAAAAGTAGGGCTCGTGGTAAGGGAGCCGCCCAAAGTACGCGGTTATGGAGAAGCGTGGAAGTGATTTGGTGACGGGGAGGATAGAAACCGGGCCGATCGGGTGAAGCGACCCCGGGAAGTCTTTGGGGCCTCCGTCCGGGTCGGGCATGGGTCGGAGGATGCTCCTTCGACGTTGAGGACGTTCCTTCCGATGTTCCGAGTACCGACCGCTAAGATCGCGAGGGTGGCCCGTCGACGCGGGGTGGTGAGGTGCGAATGGGTGGGAGGGCCTTCATAACCCGAGGTCGAGGCCGATGCGACTTCAGCGTTCTAGCCGAGGGATGCCGCGGAGGTTGCCCTGAGAGGTCATTCGACCCCGGTGGTTGGAGATGCCTCGAGCAAGATGAAGCGGGAAGGTTGGCTCGAGAGGAACCGGTAAGGGAGCCGTCCGGCAATCGGCAAGGACGAAGCCGAGCGCAACCCGATGTATGTTGATGAAGTAATGGGAAGAAGCGCCTGCGGAAGAGGTCGGATTGCAGCTACAAGTCCGCACCCATAGCCGTTTGCTAGAAGGGATGACACTTGATGGTGACAGAAAGACCTTGACTCCAAGGAACTAGAGTCCAATGTGAGAGCGTGGATAAGGCGATTTGCCCGGTAAGTGGAAGTGTTATTACCGATTGTGTTATCCCTTATTGTATAATCGCTTGCTTATCGCTTGTTTGCGGTAATATGCGCGAAGCCGCTGCAGATGGTTGCGGGTATCGTAAACCGAAGACAACCGCCTTTGTTTGGTTGAGATGGAGAAGTCGGAGGTTGAGGCCTCGAGGCTTGAGGTCTCCGATCTCCGGGCTATATCTCAATCGGAGAAGGTGGAGCTGGAAACGCCGGCGCGAACTAGTTACACCGTCTCTCGGAGAGGACGCCGGCTGTGAACGAAGGCGGCCGGGCCGGGCATGAGGTCGATGATCTCAAGAAGAAGGTCATTTGGCCGCTAATAATACGCCACCGACGTTGTAAAGCCGCAATGGAGGCTGGCGCGCCTATCTTGCCATCCGTCGCCGAAATAGAGGAACCGAGGCGAGGTATGGCGACCTGCCGCCCGAGGAGCCACCAAGGACCTGCAATAGATCGACAGTCGACTCGCCGAGGTCGGTCGGCGGGTTCTCATGGGTCGTTCTTGCTCCCCGGCTGGTGAAGGTGGTTATGGATCAACCTCCGCCGTTGGCGGTCCGGGAGGGACGCTTAATCGGCAAAAGATTGGCGTCTTCCGTGATCCAACTGCTCCTGCGCCGGACGCCCCTCCGTTGAAGGCTTTGAAGATGCTGTTTGAAAGTTGAATGTCTGGTTTTTGCGTTTGTAAGCGGCCTCTCGCCTAAAACAATAGAGCTGTTTTCCCGGTTACCCGGGCGCTCGCCTTTTTCTTTAATCGCGCTTTATGATAATCGATGTTTTAGCCGGCCGATTTTTCGGTTTACCCAAAGAAATTTCGGCTTATCCGGCGACTGAGGTCGGATCGCGGGTCTTCAGTTTGCTAACTGTTTTATATTAATGCCATGTTGTTATCCGTTGTTTTTCTTCCTTGCGTACTGTATGTCTGTTTGATTTGTATGCCCCTTGGGTTGGTCGACTTGTATCAATCTTGAACTGTGGTTTGGCGGAGGTCGGTGTTAGCGCCCTCGTTACTTCAAGATTATTAATGTACGACCGAGCTGCCCCCGGAAAGCAATGGTCACTTCCATTTCGATCGTGCGGTTGGCGTGCAGCGGAGATGAACGCCATAAATATGAAATGATGGTTGCCGATGGATTGGCGCTTACGCCTCGATGCCTTTAATGAGCTTGCCTCGGGAAGAGACGTTTCTTTTTGCATAAATAGAAACTGCTCGGGAGAGCGATGGCATTTGGGCTTCCCCGCTGGCTTGTCTTCACCAACCGAACGGTTTGCTTTTGGTGGTCATCTTCCTCGTATGGTGGGTTTCTCTTTTGATCATTGTAAAGGTGTTATCTCTTCCTCATTGCCCTGCTTTTGCTCTTTGTGCTTTAGCCGCTCATATGGCTCGTTGTTACGCTTTTTGGTGGGAGAAGGCAAGAGGGCGAGAGAGCTCTCCTCCTCTGATGGAGGAGATGGAATTTCATCCACATGTGCACGCACGACCGTGGCAAGAGGGAAGGCAGTAAGCAACGGGTCCAAGAAAGCTAAACGGCCCCGGAGGTCGGGGCGAGCCCCTGGAGGTGTGGTGATCAGGTCGCCCCACCGAGAGGACGGCCTCCCTCGGGTCGCCGAACGGATGGACGACCTGGAGCAGGGGGGCCACGTCGCTAGTGGGAGTTCTCGCCTCCGTTGGGGACGTGGGGAGCGAGTTCTTCTACGTCGGGAGGTCGGGAAGAAGCGCGGCCGCGTGAAGCCGCTCGGGATCGCAGCTTCCACTCGCGCCTATAGCGGCGAAGTCTTCGAGGGTATCAGGCCGGACGGGGACAAAGCTGAGGTCGAGGACGACGACATGGATACGCTCTTGGGGACCATGGACATGGCGAGCTGTCTGGTGAGTACGCTGTTTGTTAGTTTCTCAGTCGTTCTTTCTGATTGATTTTTATTGCTCTTCAGACTTCTGCGGTTTCTTCGGGTTATGATAAGTTGAAGAACGCCAGGTAACGCCTCGCATCGATGTTGATGCCCGAGTCGTTTGGGATGTCCGCGAGCTGCTTTCGGGGTAGCCGATGACAAGAGAAGGCCGGAAGCTATGTCGGCTAAATGTCGCGGCCGTTTATTCGAAAATGAAAAACTTGTCGGCCCGTTGTTGACTTGCAAATGGAGATCGCGGAGGTGACCGAAAGTACGCCGGGCAATGCCGGAGGGTTGCTTTCGTAAGGCTTTCGTGAACGCCGCGATACCACCGCCTCAGAGTGAGTACGCCGGACGAGAAATATTGTCACCAAGAAGGCGGATGGTGCTCAAGAGGCCGGTATGCGTGTTGTTGCTCGGCGAAATGCGCCAGATATGTTCCCTCAACCGCTCCCCTTGTTCGAGGATAAACATGTGGTCGCCCGTGATGCTGATTTTGTTTATTGGTGAGGATACGCTTTTTGATTTGTCCGCTTTGATCGCAGGTGTTTTCTCGCCCCTATGAGGGTTAAACATTGAGCTGCATTTTCGGGCTTGCCCGGCGGTTCGCTTTTTTGATTTTGAGAACCGGGTTTCCACTTGGCGATTAAGCTCCCTTTGGTATTTGCGATTCGCAGAGACGACTGGATTTTTTCGGGTAGACAAGCAGGTCGGTGCTCTGGATCGGATTAATGCTGTATATGTTTTGGTTTGATTTGTTCACGGCTTTGATTCTGCGTACGTATTTTGGTTCTGAAATGTATTCTTGCTACCTGTTGTGCTGCTATGATAATGTATGGGAATACGCTGTGTGAGCGTTTGATCGTTTAGGACGAAAAAAAGGGGGCTTTGCCCCTGTAAGTTCGTGGGCTATGGTGCTCACTGGGAGCGTTCTCGCTTAGTTGAGTCGAAAAAGTGGATGCCCCCAGCTTAGGGAGACTCGGAGAGGCGATGAGCCTATGAGCTCCTGAGAGCGTCCTGCGCGTATGAGCGCGTGTTTAGCCGAGGCGTTCGCCTCTGAGCCGTTCGCTTAGTTGATTGAAAAGTATATGCCCCCAACTTAGCGAGATTCGGAGAGGCGATAGGCCTGTAAGCTCCCCGAGCGCCCCGCGTATGAGCTGTGTTTAGCCCCCGAGGGCGTTCGCTCTGAGCGTTCGCTTAGTTGATTCGAAAAGTATATGCCCCCAACTTAGCTTTAGATTCGAGAGGCGATAGGCCCCGTAAGCTCCCCGAGAGCGCCCCCGCGGTATGCGCCGATGTTTAGCTCCCCGAGTTACGCTTCGCCCCCGTTCTTCTCGCTTTAGTTGATCCTAGAAGTATAGGTCCTCAACTTAGCGAGACTCGGAGAGGCGATGAGCGTAAGCTCCCCGAGAGCGCCCCGCGGCGTATGAGCGCGTGTTTAGGCCCCCCCCGAGGGCTGCTCGCCTCTGAGCGTTCGCTTTAGTTGATCCTAGAAGTATAGGTCCTCAACTTAGCGAGACTCCTGGAGAGGCGATGAGCCCGTAAGCTCCCCGAGAGCCGCCCCCGCGGCGTATGAGCGTGTTTAGCCCCCCGAGGGCGTTCGCTCCGGTAGCCGTTCTCGCTTTAGTTGATTCGAAAAGCATATATGCCCCCAACTTAGCGAGATTCGAGAGAGGCGATAGGCGTAAGCTCCCCGGAGCCGCCCCCGCGATGTTTAGCCCCGAAGCTTGCTGCTGTGGGAGGTGTGGTTTGGAGATGTGAGTAGACCCGCCATTTATGATACCTTCTTGATTTTCTTTCATTTGAACTTTGTTATTGCTCGGGAACAGGAATTACAACGCGTAATACAACTATTGGAAAATTGCTTTAACAAGTATGTGTTCCAAGGTCGGCAACATCTTTCCCTCTTGGGTTTTAATCCAATACGCCATTGCCAACGACACGTTCCACGATGTAAGGGCCTTCCCATGTTGGTGCTAGTTTAGGCGTCGTCTTGAGTTTTCTTCAACACGCAGATCCCCGGCTGAAAAGATCGTGGATGTACTCGCTTTGTTGTAAGATCTCTCGAGGACCTGTTGGTAGTCGCCACCGGATCTACGCTAGGTCACGCGTTCCTCGAAGGTCGATCTCGAGCTAGAACCGAGTCATTAAGGCCTGTTTTCGACAAGTTCAGATCGGGTTGTCGTGATTGTCGGTTCGTGGGTATGACGGCGCCTGCGCGCTATAGCATAGGGAGAATGGTGACTCACCGGGTGCTCGAGCGAAGTAGAAGCGATGAGCCAGTATGTTCTCCACCGATTGGGCCCAATCGGCTTTTGTTCTTTTCAATTTTCTTTTTCAAATTCTCCGAACGGCCTTATTGTCGGCCTCCGCTTGTCCATTGCTTTGAGCGCATCGTGGTGTAGAGAATGCATGAACGATCTTCCATTTGGCCGTAAACTCTTTATTTGTTTTGCCCTTTGAACTGGGAGCCATTATCCATCACCGGTGTATGTGGTAGGCCGAACCGGGTGATGAGATGAGTCCAAATGAAATTTTCGACATGTGATTCTTTGACGCGGTGCTAACGGAATTGCTTCAACCCACTTAGTGAAGTAGTCCGTGGGCAGCTAGGACAAAGCGGAAGCCGGTGCTCTTTCGAGGGATGAATGGTCCCATAATGTCCATGCCCCACATGTGGAACGCCAAGGACTCGCGAATGTTAATCGGGCTTCGAAGCTGGTTGATAATGTTGTGACCAAATGTTTGGCATTTGATACATTTGAGGACATACGCTTTAGCATCGATCCGCGACACGAGGGGCGGTACCCCTCGGGAGATCGCTTTGTGGGCTAGTGACCGACCTCCAAAGATGGTTGCCGATTCTCCTTCGCGGAATTTCAGCAAAATTAGCCGGCCTTGCTCGGGATCGATACATCTCGATGAGGTCCCGCCGGATTTTGGCGGAATAATTTGTCGCTCACCAAACAATAGCTACGCGCTTGGTGTGGAACCTTCTTGGCCTTTGCGCCCCCGGGAGTGTGCCGTCTTCGGATGTAATTGTATAATAGGCTGCATCCATGAGTGACTCGGTCTGATCTTCGCAGAGGGACCAGGTCGCTAATTGTCAAGACTTGGTCCGCTGTAAGGTGTGTCGGTCGACTACTTCGATAATCACTTGTCGAGGGACACAGCTCGGTGTCTGGGCGGCTAGATATGCCAGGCATTCCTGGCGTGGACGTTCTCGCCACGCAAAAATGGTGTATCGACGCCCGCTAAAATGACGAAGCAAATTGTTAACAACCCGAAGGTATTTAGAGAGGTTACCTTCACCGGTAGTGTGCTCTTTTGCAACCCCGCTTTAATCCACCAGTTCATGAAGTCACTAAAGATTTGATCTCCTTTACTCCCAAATTGATCGCCGCTACAAGATTCCCATTATTAGTGCTTCAGTGGGCTTCATTGTTTGACGCTATGGGTCTATCCGAACGCTTTCTACCATAGCTCCCTCGGGGGAGACTAAGACGATTCCCATACCACTGCCTCCAGGGTTGCTGGAACCATCGACGTAGAGGGACCAGACTGTTTGCGTGTTCCCTTTCTTGGGTGCGACCTCTGTTTCGGCCTCCCAATTAGGGTCGTCAACTGGGAAATCTGCTAGGAAGTCCGGCGAACGACCGACCCTTCCGCGGATATACGGACTAAGTCCATATGGTGTTCGCCAAACTTTTCGCCCATATTGCCATCCCGGTAGTCTTTGTTGTCTTTGTGAAGAATCCTTCAAAGCGGAGATCGCCAAAGACTTTGATTGATGAGCCCGAAATACGGGTTCGAATTTTTTTTGTCGAGTATAACAAAGCAAGGACCGTTAACACAATATGATTCAAATATATTTTGATATATCGCGTGGCGTCAAACCATCTGCTTAGAATATTTTTATATGTGTATGTTACATCAATTCGCATTACCGACATTCAATTGCATGAGTTAGTTCTCGACATTCCCTAGCTCGCATTATAACTTACACATAGTTGCGATAGGTAATATAGATTTGCATGGGTAGACTTTCTGGCGTAAACTAGTATATGTTAGTTAGTTTTTATTTTGGCATCTATCGTTTTAATTGCATATTTAGTAATCCGTCTCCATAATACATTAATTAAGTAAACAAAAATAATAAAATTAAAATTAAAAATTAAAAAAAATTAAAAATTAAAAATCATAGTAATTAAAATTTCATCTAAATCATCTTAATAACACCCGCATAATACACCATCATAAATCATCATCCTATTCCATGATTGCCTAGAGCTTGAAAAAAAATTGGGTTGCCTAATTAAAGGAGCGTGCTAGCACGAACAACCTCCTCGATTTCTCGGGTGACTGGGTTCTTTGGAATATTCACCGCGTTATCTAGCTTCCCTGCTTTCGAGTTAGCATTTCGAGGAAGGCGTGCTTCAACTCCCTCGCTTCCTAAATTCTAAACCTCCGGTCATTATTACCGTTCTTATGAGCCTTAAATTAAAATTTATATTTGTATGAGACTTCGATGCGGTAAACATAAGGAATTAGAACTACATATCATCGTCGAAAATACAAGAAACAATTGTTTATGTTATCTCCTAGACATAGTCCCTCCTCGTAAATCAACCTCGTCAAACATCTCCGTTGCCATTATCTCCTTTAACTATGGCTGAAGAAAATCTCCGCGGTCGAAAAAACCCTTTTCGTTTCTATCTTGCCTTCACGGGAAGGACACGCTTCTGCATTAAACTTCGATCACGATTGTAGGTGATTTTAGGTATTCCGCCAAACATTTTCGGTTTGTTACCTGTTTACCATGGTTTAGACCATGAAAAACCGTCAATCATCTTCGTCGGATGCAACAAGTAGTCACCACTTTCCGCCATCCGACCCGTTACTAACGAACAAGTCTTGCTTAGGTTGTTTCCCTTCACCTTAGCTGATAAAGCTTTAGTTTGGCTCACGGACAAGCGCGCCGCCAATCCATTGACCACATGGGCCAAACTTGTTCAAGCATTCAAGATAAAGTTTTATACTTTCGAAGAAAACTTCTGAAATGCTTCAAAATTCAATTCTTCCGCCCGGACACCCCAAGAATCCTTTTCCGGGCGTGGAGCGGATTCTTGATCTACTTCCGAATGTCCCCATCATCAACTTCGACACGCTGTATTAGTCCATTCATTCTTTAATGGTCTCGACCATCAAAAGGAAACATTAGATATCATGAGCGGCGGTTGTTTTATGGACAAGGCGCCATTCTTGAAGCATACACTTTTCTTGAAAGCGAGGCTTCCGCGAAGCACCCATTGGGAAAACTTGATTCTTCTAGATCTTACCAAAGTTACGTCTATGTTGAGGTCAAACCCGATCGAATTAAAAACTCTAATCGAGTCCTTAAACAAAAGGTTGATGCTCTTTCGGTACAAGTAAATGAACAAAACCCAAAGCGAGGTCATGGGCAACGCTTCCCCATGCCCTCTTTGCTTAAGTCCCGAACGCGCCGATTCTTATTGTCCTTTGGTATCACGAGTGTCCTCCCCAAACTTCGAAGAGGCTTGTGCTTTCAACATCCCTAATAATGCCTTGGCGACAACATCCGAATTTAGCTTGGGCTTTGTCAACAACAAGCTCCTCCGGTGGCAACAACGTTCTGTGACGACCACCCGCGAACTACAATTCCTATCGTCAAGGAAATCCTCTACAATTCCAGCAAAGGGCAAAGTAATTTTCCCAACAACGCAAATATAGGGTACCAAAACAACCGCTTGACCTTGTTCCCGCTAATCAAGGATATGGCTACCAAAATCAACCCGTGAATAATAATTGTGAACTAGTTCTGCTTGCTCCTTTGGTACAATCCACACCGATAAAGCGGCTGAAACTTTCACGACATACATGAATCAACATAATCAAATCCTAGCTTCTATCGAGCGGTCTCTTGTTTGTTATTTCGGGATAAAAGTCAAAGGCGTGTTCCCGGCAAGCGCGGTTCAAACCCTAAGCCTACAAACACGCCTTTGAACTCAACAATGCACGGGACCTAGTAATCCAAGCCAGGGTGAGGTAAATGCCATTACCACTCTTCGTTACGGCGAACCATCGGCAATAATATCGTATTATGCGAGGAAGGGCGGAAGCCGCGGCCGGCGTCCTTCCAACTCCTACCTGCGCAACCTATAATGGACGAAGTTATACCTTCAAAATCTATACCCGTCCCCTAGGAAAAGATACCAGCGATCCTTATCGCGATTACGCCCAAAACCTCCGTTCCTCGCCGTTTGGTAAAGAACAAACATGGCGAACATTTTGATGAGATCGTGAAACCTTCAAAAATTTGATCATAAACTTACCTTTCCTAGATCGCGCTAAAGCATTTGCCCAAGCATGCCAAGTTTTTGAAGGACATGTGCACCACCAAGCGGCGTCGAATGTACCTCAACAAAGCGTTCCTCACTGGCGGTTTTCCCTCGATTACCACTACCAATGGTGTGGTAAAGTACTGAGGACCAGTCGACCAAGCGTACCATGCGTTGGGCGACAAGTATATCTGCTACTACACTTTTTAGACCTAGGTGCGGTGTTAGCCTACTTCCTACTACTTATTTAAGCGGTTAGGTCTTCATGAATTAAAACCTACCAATATGACTCTGAACTCTTCGCGGATGCGGCTCCATCAAGTACCCAAAAGGCATAGTAGAGAACGTTATAGTAAAGGTCCAAGATTTTTACTACCTAGTGGATTTTGTCATTTTAGATACTGAGGTGGCCTGTGACTCCATTCCTATCATCTTGGGACGTCCTTTTCTTGTAACTGCCAACGCTCTCATAAATTGTCGGGACGGTTAAATGACATTGTCTTTCGGGAACCTTTCTGTCGAACCCAACGTGTTCAAATTAATGAAACAGTTTCCCGATCCTATAATGGAAGGCGAGATTAGCTTGGTTGATAGTCTGGAACATGATTATTTCACAAACTCTTTTCCCCAAGACGAGATACACCAATTTCTTTCTTTTGATAATCCGGAGTTTGACGATGGCTTCATTACATAAAGGATGTCCATGCATTATTAGAGTCAGTACCACTATTTGACCCTAATGCTGTGTTGCAAACTAATTCAGAAGAACCGGATTCGCTCTTTTCCATTGAAGAGATGATCCCTTACGAATCCTTGATCCCCAATCCTCCAACTCCGGATTTAAAACCTCTACCCCCTAAGTTGAAATACGTGCATCTCGATCTCAATGGTAGTCACCCTATAATAATTTCTGCTCACTTGACTACCGACGAAGAGGCACGTTTGATTCATGTCATTCGTGAACACCGCTCTGCTATCGGATGGTCATTAGATGATATCAAGGGAATAGACCCTAACATATGCACGCATCGCATACATCTCGATGACGGCACAAAGACATCGCGAGAACCACAACGCCGCCTTAATCCCTCCATGAAGGAAGTGGTGAGAGAGGAAGTTTTACGTTTACTTGATGCGGGTATCATATACCCTATCTCTGATAGTGATTGGGTTAGTCTTGTCCACGTTGTTCCCAAAAAGTCCGGCATTCAAGTTGTGCAAAATGAAAATGGTGAGTGCATCTCCACTCGCATTCCTTTGAAATGGAGAATTTGCATTGACTATCGCAAACTTAATGCCAGAACCCGTAAAGATCACTTCCCTATCCCATTCATTGAACAGATGCTAGAAGCGTTTAGCGGTCATGCTTACTCTTGTTTTCTTGATGGCTATTCGGATACTTCCAAATTGTCATCGATCCCGCCCGATCAAGAAAAAGACAACTTTCACGTGTCCCTTTGGAACCTTTGCATCTGAGACAAATGCCTTTTGGTCTTTGTAATGCCCCGGGCACTTTCAACGCTGCATGCTTCACATTTTTAGTGATATGGTGGAGCGTTATATGGAAGTCTTCATGGGCGACTTTTCCATTTCTGGAAATTCCTTTGGCGATTTGTTTATCCAACCTTTCTAAAAAGTATTAGCAGCGTTGCAAAGAGAAAAATCTGGTACTAAATAGGGAGAAGTGTCATTTCATGGTTACCAAAGAACTTGTTCTAGGTCATATTGTTCAAAAAAAGGCGGGATAGAGGTTGATAAAGCTAAAATTGTTAAAATTTCTTCGCTACCTTTCCCATGTATAGTTAAGTGATATCCGTGCCTTTTTGGCCATCTTTGGGTTTTCTGGGAGATTCATTCAGGATTTTTCTAAAGTTGTTCGACCTTTAACCAATCTCCTTTAAGGATGCATGATTAGACTTCAATTTCAATTGCAAACAAGCTTTTGATACTCTAAAACCGCTCGACTACGCTCCTATCATTCAACCCACGATTGGTCTCAACCATTCGAACTGATGTGTGGCGCTAGCGACTTTGCTATTGGTGCCGTGCTAGGCCGACGGCGCGTGACGACAAACCCATTGTCATTTACTACGCTAGTAAACTCTTAACGACGCTCAGCGTAATTATACCACAACCGAGAAAAGAGTTCTAGCTATTATCTATGCTTTGGATAAGTTTTGCCCCTACCTAGTTGGAACATCGACCATCATTATATACCCGACCATGCCGCAATTCGGTACTTACTCGCGAAAAGGGCCTTAAAACAACGATTGTTCGGCTGGATCCTTCTCTTACAAGAATTCACCACGGAAATCAAAGACAAAAGAAAACCAAAAATGTCGTAGCCGACCATTTATCAAGGCTGGTTGGTGACATCGATAGTGATTCCGAAGCTATCGGTGATTCCTTCCCTGCACGAATACTTGTACTCTATTTTCTCATCTCCATGGTGCGGCGGATATTGTTAACTACCACTGAGGAAGTCCCCTCCTTTTGGTCACGCGTCGATCATAAAAGTTCTTATCCATTTGTAAAATATTATTTCGGGATGAACCCTACCTCTTTAAGTATTGTTCGACCAACTCATTCGTCATTTGCATTCCCGGTGGGAACACACCGGCGTATTATCCTTTGCCATGAACAATCTTGCGGAGGTCATTTCGATTGGGAAGAAAATTGCGGCCCAAGGTGTTACAATGTGGTTTTACTGGCCTACCCTTTTTTGCGATGCACACAAAGCGTTGCATAGCTTGCATTAGTTAATGCGGCACCTAGGTCGAATTACCAAAGCGAAATATGATGCCCCTAAATCCTATCTTGATTGTGGAAATTTTTTATGTTTGGGGCATTGATTTTATGGGACCCTTCCCTATTTCTCAAGGTTTTCTATACATTTTAGTCGTTGTAAACTATGTGTCCAAATGGATTGAGGCACTCGCATGGCGCTCAAATGACCATAAGACTATCGTGAAATTTGTAAAAGAAAACATTTTCTCTCGTTTTGGTGTTCCCAAAGCTATCATCAGTGATGGGGGTACACATTTTTGTAACAAAATTTTTGGGTTTTTAATGAAGAAATATGGAGTTACTCACAAGGTTGCTACTCCATACCACCCACAAACAAGTAGCCAAGTGGAAGTCTCCAACAGAGAGATAAAGTCTATTCTGGAGAAAATTGTCAACCCATCAAGAAAGGACTGGTCTCTCCGCTTATCGAATGCCTTGTGGGAATACCGAACAACATTTAAGACACCTATAGGGATGTCTCCTTACCGCATTGTTTTTGGAAAACCTTGTCATCTGCCAGTTGAACTTGAGCATCGTGCCCTTTGGGCCATCAAAAGCCTTAATTACAATATCATCGAGGCAGGCGAGAAGCGAAAACTGCAATTAAATGAGCTGGAAGAGATTCGGAGTGATGCTTATAATCTCTCGAAATCCTACAAAGCTAATATGAAAAGAGTGCACGACAGCAGATTTTGCGTAAGGATTTCAAAATTGGCCAAAAGTTTTCTTGTATAACTCCAGTTACACATCTTTCTGGTAAATTGAAAACCACGATGGTCGGTCCTTTCATTGTGTCGGTATTTGTGAAACATTATGGGGCAATCTCTTTTCTTAATCCAAAAGATAACAGTGAATTTCAAGTCAATGGACAACGCCTAAAACATTACCGCAATTACGCCTCACGGATGTTGAACAGACCCTTCTTCAGAATCCAGTATACACTGACTAGATGTTTCGTTTGGCGTACTCAATCTTGTTTCTATAGAGGGTACGCCATTTTGGTAGCCAGGCCATCTTTTATCTTATGATCTCCAAAGTTCTTTGAAGTGTGTGGTTGCAAGTGCCAGAACCTTAGTCCACGAAAACTCTTTTTCAGAACTGAGTATAAATGTCTTCTGCAACACGAGCAAATGTACTTTTTGGTAAATGATGGGTACCTAAAATTTCACCTCCTTCCTTCTCTTCCCTTTTCTACTCTCTACCTCGTGAACTTCAGCTAATCATTTGGTGCAAGTCTCACTCATCACGAATAGGGAATGGTCGTAGTTCTTTTGCTCGTAAACGACGTGTGCGAAGGATGGGCTGGTGTATGCATTGCCAAACACCCTTCTGTCTAGGCCCTGACTTCCTATCCGATACTAGCCGGTTTAAAGGTATACTTTTTTGTCGACACCAGCTGGCGGGGATAATCTTCATTGCGCGCCGTTTCTCCCACAGGGTGGGATTCGTCTTGAGAATCTGACGTTAAAAGACTCGATTCGTCTTGAGAATCTAACGTTAAAAGACTCGACTCGTCTTGAGGATCTGACATTAAAAGACTCACCTTGTAGATATGTTTATATTGTTGCCTTTTCCCTCTGCATTAAGTTTTGCACATGAGATTCGTATCCAACCTCGGATGTCGCATACTTGAAACATAAGCGGGCAATGGATTTCCACGGACCAACCCTAGAATTGGTTACTTTGAGTTTCCTGGGGGGCGGTTTGAGGATAGCCCGTATGTAATAAGGGCAATTTTATTAGACCGTATACGACGGTCGGGGATGGTATCGTCCTGCCCCTAACCCCATAATACATAGAGGTGAAGCCAGCCGGGTCGGATTGGATTGGGTTCGCTCCAGAGCCGACATGACAGTTGTCTATGATTATAGATGGTGACTCTCCTGGACATCTAGTGTTTTTCGCGTATATCTCCCTTGTATATAAATAAAACCTTTGTTTATAAATAAAACACTCTCCTTTTTAAAAAAAAAAAAAAAAACCTTGTGACCTTCAAGAATGACTCATACAATTGGATAGCATTTTTCGTGCCGATCGTTTGATTATCTCGGCCGTCAATTCGAGTCCAAACGAGTCGTAGGTAAGCATTTAGATTTTTTTAGGTTTAAATCGGGCTTTAGGCTTGATTTGGGCTTCGGGAAATTTTTTGGCCCAACCAAAATACCAATTTCTCAGTCCATTTAAACACAAAAAACCGGAAAACACGCGTCACATTTACATCACTCTTCTTCCTCAAAAACCGGATCTTGCCCCCCTCTCGATTTAGTCTCGCACGAGACAGGCCCACACTAAAACCAGGTCTCGCGCGAGACCCTCGCATCTCCGACCAAGTTTTCCTTCCGTCAGAACATCCCATTTCTTCCCTCATCGTGAATCAATAGCCATCCTCTCTCTAAGACCAGCAATGGCCGGAAACAGACGGATTTGTGTGGAAAGAAATTTTGGAAATTTGTTTGAAAACGGGATGTTTGCTCCATTCTTTGATCATGAAATTCACTCTAGAGGATGGGAGAGTTTGTTATATGCCAATGGAGGGCTTTATTCCAAGGATTTGGTGATGAAATTCTACGACAATGGGAGCTTTAATGGCGACCATTTTGAGTCTTGTCGAGGGTGTCGCGCCTGAAGTCACACTGTGTTGCTCTCTCGGGATCACGGGCATTCCTCCGGGTTAACGTCGATCGACTCGGCTTCGGCCGATCCGTGTACCCTGGACTTACGACCTAATGCTCGACACGCTAATCGAGGGAGAGTACAACATCGACGGGAAATCGCGTATCGGTATTTCGGTCGCGACGGAACCATTTGGATGTGACTCAATGGTGGGGCGAGCGTCATTGGCACCTCGAAGCCGCCGGACATCAACAAGACCTTCCTCCACCTTCTCGGATCCTCCAGGGGCGAAAGGGTAACTGCTGCATCGTTACCTTTCTTTTTGATATTATCACACATGCTACTCTTAGGTCAGCCCCTCTTGTCGTTCTAGTAACGCAAGTTATGATTAATCTGGGTTTTCTGTCCGCCACCCCACTACTTCCTATACCACAATATGAGAATATGCTTGTCTTTAAGAAATGCATACAGGACCCTTGGGAACCCACAGCACCTAGGGCTGCCGAGCACACTAGCGTAGGATCCTCTCACCCACCCTACTTTGATGAGACTGCCATGAGTAAGATCACCCAACCCATAGAGGCCTTACGTGCTGTGAACAGTGGTCTGAGAGACATGTACACTTTCGCCGGTATCGATGAGGCGTACCTTTGGGCGAGTTAAGGACAGATATGACCACTTTCGCCCAGTCGATGGATGACCGAGGATGGGCGAATTCCAACAGGAAATGAGAGCTTCCATGACTGCATTTCAGGACAATATGCTTACTCGCCAGAACCAGTTCCAACGAATATTCATGGCAAGCCAGCATCAGTTTCAGGCTCAGGTGATGGATACTCTTGGTGATATCCAGGAGCAGTTTGCCTCCACGAGAGCTCGTACTACACGATGTCGCAGGACTCATGGTTCTTCTTCTGCAGCCCCCGAGGATTTTGCTACAGCACCTGAGGATCATCAGTAGCTTGATTTATTCCGGTCTTGTATAATATTTATATCACATACTTTATTTACGTGTTTGCATTTTCCAGCTTAATAGTAGATGGTTCCTAAATATTTATATCTTGATATATTAGCTATATCTAATATTATAGTATATAGGTAGGAACATATATTGGTAATAATAAATTATATACATATATATTTTAAATGTCATACTTAAACAACAAATTTTAACGTAAACTAACGTTTTATAAAACGTTCAGAAACCGATAATGAAAACGCATAAAAAACGGTCAGAAAACGGCAATTTTCTTTCTATAAATAAGTTCAACTCTTCCTCCATATTCACTCATTTCATATTCTTCCCTCTACACTTCTTATTCTAAAAACCGTTTTAGATCACTCCAAGCTCAAGATTCATGGATGCACTAGAAAAGTTTGAGCAGCAGCAGATTGAATATGCTACTCAAGTCTTCATGCTCGGTTGTTTTATTATAGTCATGTTGTTAATGTGGCATATAGTTCTATCTAATATTTAGGTTTGTATTTAAGTCATCGCATATCATTATGTTGTGTTTCCATACCGTTTTATGCGTTCTTACATCTTATTATGATCGTTATATCTACATTTTCCTTGTCCTTCTACTTACGATTTCAAAAAAAAAAAAAAAAAAGGGCACTCCTTGTCACATGCCCCATTCTTCTCATCTACATCCACTTTTGCGCATATCTTAGAAGATACATGTGGTCTAATTACCCTGTGACACCTCGAAATGTATCTTTTACAGTTTCGGATGGGTGCCTATTTATAACAAGGATAGACACCTCAAAAATTTAACTTCCCTTTTTCCAAAATAATTTTTTCTTTTCCACCACTCCATCTTTAATGGCCCTCACTCGAAGTTTCGTGCCCGAGCAAAATTTTATGGAAAATTTCCAAAATGGTCTTTTTCATCCTTTTTTTGACACTGAAATATTACGTCGAGGATGGTACCCTCTTTTACACCATAAGCAAGCATTTTATTCCAGAGAATTGGTCTTGTTATTTTACAAAAGCGGTTATTTCCAAAACGGACAATTCTTTGTCCGTGCTAACGGATGCGAACATGAATTAACTATGGAAATCATCTCTGAGGTACTTCAAATTCCTATTACAAACCAAGGAGTACACCTTCAGGATTCACCTTTCGATAATATCCGGCATCTGATGTTTGCAACTATCCTTCACGGCGAATACAATAGGAAAAACCGTATTGTTTATCGGCGATCTTTACAAAGAACCAATTATCTGTGATCAATGGGTAGCTCATAATGTCCTAGGCACATCTAAGACTTCGAAATAACCAAACCCCTCCTCCATTTACTCACGGGTCTTGCAGAGTAACTGCAATGATTTTTGCATTATTAAATTTCTGCGGAATGCGATCGCCGCGTGCGGGGAAAAAGGCAGCTCCTTTACCAACCATTGTGACACTTATCATGATACATTGGGGTTTTCTAGTACTTCTCCTCATACACCTCTTGAACGGCTAACATTCTTACCATTCACTTTCGGTATGTAGGAGCGGATTACGGAACCCGGCGTTGCAAAAACCATGTCGGTATGGGACCAAGCGAAGATTGTTCCACCGATAACATCTTTCTTGAAAATGCATTATGCAGCGTATTTAATCCTATGGAAGGGCTTCGGCAATTCAACAAGGACTGATGACATTATTCAAGCGTCGAGAACATTATTATCACAACCTTCTTGAATTTCGGGACTGCGGACAATAAGCGAAGAGGAACAAGCACAATTCTTGCGCACCACAACCAATTCTTGGCAAATCACACTCTCATAATGGAGAACCCGAGATTTACGGCGAGAAAACAAAATGTTGCAACAGGCATTTACGCGGATTAACGGCATAGAAAATCTTATAAGCGGATCCCTCCCACAAAAGGATCCCTCGCCGTTACTTGGGCCAATGAAACCATTTAAATTTTGCAATTTTATATTATTTATCATTTTTCTTTTTATTTTTTAATTTTAGGTATGGTAATTTGTTTTTACTGAATTATTCTCATCATACTCTAATATTTGTTTATCCTTGTCTAAACAGGTCACATTTTTCACACATCTTCTACAATGGAAGCTCCAAAGATGATTCGAACAATCTTTCCACTTTCGTTCTTTGAATTCTCCCGGCATATGGACATCTTTTTAGAGATTACATCACTTTCGAGTTGGTTGGAACTCTCTTATTCTACACCGGGCGCGGGCGTACTCCCAGGTTTGGCAACTTATTTTTATGATCACATGGAAGATCTACCGGTGTCCGGGGTTTCCCTTTGAATGATTTTACACTCACGTATTGGTAACACCGACACGCTTTTTATGAGCCAACGGTGGCTATGGCTCTAGACCTTCCTCCTCTTCAGCCGGATCTCCCCATTCAATACATGATAGAGAATGACCTTAATGACTATTCTAGGGAAGACTTTTGCTGCCCGGTATGGCGATGGCCTTGCCGCGTCAAAGAAGCGTGCGAAGGCGGCCGATGGCGGACTTCACTATTCTACTAGCCGATTATGACCATGAATGTTGGAGCGCCATGTTATTTATTCTTCGAACATCATGGGGATTGATATTTTTCCACTGCATCAAAGTCGGCGTGTAAGACATTCCATGCATTGGCCCGGCAACATACCACCCGACATTCTGAGAACTAGTAATTGAGAATCTTAAGAAGGCTTCGGTCTTTTCGGCAACACTATATCACCCCGCCAATTCTGGCATGCGGGATAGTGCGACGATACTTCCCTCGGTTTGCAGCCACCTTCGGGATTGGGTAAAGGTCGACTCTATGTGTCCAACAAACAAGATAATTCGTTCTTTTGCGATTTCGGACATGGCGATGCCCGCAAGGTATCTTAAGAAAGTTCGTTCTTTCCCTGATGATGATAAAATGATAGCTCATCTAGACAATGCAAAGAAGAGGAAGTGGAGTGAAGTCTGGAAAGCTATGATAGATTGGCGGGATGCAAAGGAATGACATTTCTACAGGGACGAGGCAAGGAGGGACTATCCCCCAGTTCAAGGTTGGGCAATGTGAGTTGATGCATGTACATATTTGTTTTACGTTTTGATGTGAAATAAATAAATAACCTAACAGTGTGCTACTCTAACAGTGTGCTTCTACTTTTATGATGTATAATATATAATGTGTTACAATAAATTTTTGTGGAAGATGTCAACTATATTTTTGCTCAAAGCCTCGGGTATACTCTTTCTTCCCTCTTAACACTTTGAGGACACGATGTCCGGATTTGTTTGGGGGTGGTGAGAACCTTTTGCAAAAATTAGGCATGCATAGTTGTATATAGTTTACTTAATGTCTAAATAAAAAGCGTATTTAGTGACAAATTCGTTTCCCTTTCTATGATGAAAAATATTTAGAAATCTCACCCTAGCATCGAATTAGGACTTGTTCTTAGAAACTTAATTTAATCATTATGCAATAGTTTTTACATCTTTTCATGAGCATTCATGCACCGACTATCATTTAATGTACACAGTGATAAGTTTACGGGACCCACGGCTAGACAACTTAGTTTCCATATCCTATAAGAATCTAAACAAAAAAGCACCAAAATGTGTGATATATGAGTAATGACACGAGAGGAGTAGTTCTTCGAATAGAGAAGTTCACCGCCGTCTACTTACTTGATCACTACCCAAATCCTAGGCGAGAATTTAGGCCTTCTTTGGATCGATATAGCCAAAAATTCACACTTGTAAAAAAATTTTATCGCTAGTCGCCCTGAACGAACCTTTCATTAATCCTTTCTACTTCACCAAAAAATCATTACCCATCTAGTAACCAAAAATAAATAAGCCTACCTAGATGATGAGTATGAGAAATAGGATGAAGTCTTGAGAAAAATGAAGAGAAAAACCTTGTCACAAATCAAAATCGGTTACTGTTTAAGAAAAAAAAAAAAAAAAAAAAAAAAATATATATATATATATATATATATATATATATATATATATATATATAATAGAAATATGTTTCCAAAAAAATGTCAAGGTTAGAATTCCCCCCAAAAAAATCAAATCAAAAGGGAATACAAAAGCTTGAAAAATCCAAGTATGGAAACCCATGTTAGAAGCAGGAAAGAAAATAAGGATTCTCTAGTATAAATATCTCGAAAACCTTATTCTCTCATACTTATCATTTTTGAACTTTCCATTCCATTTTCTTCTACACTACCACCTATGCCCCATAACACCTAATAAAGACCTCTAGCTCAATTAGGAATAGGATAGTGTGATAATAAGTAGTAGTTGTGACTTCGACCTCGGCTCCTTTAACCTGTCATTGAGTATGTGAGAAACGCGTGCCCACTTTTGCACCTTTGGAGATAGCAAAGCTTGAGTGGAAAAATAAGAGAGAAATTGTGTTTTGACACATACCGTGAGAACCTAATTAAGGGCGTTATCAAAGGATCTAGAAACGGCCACCGCTTCGTACATTTCATTATTAGATTACTTGCATGCATGCTCATACGTAGATGTTTCAATTATTGTATATATATTAACTTGAATTTGAAAAGAATAAAATCCTTGTTTCCCCTGCTAGTGAGATGTCTAGATACCTGAGATTAATTAAGGAAACAAGCCTTTGTTCTTGAGTTCGTTGTAGTATAAATGAAGTTTGTGAGTATCTTCTTTGGAAAACTCTCACGAGGCTATAACTCGTCCACTAGGGAATTCCTAGTGGTTCAAGGCCTTGTTGCATACGGTCAATGCAACCGCACTCTGCGAAATGAGATTTAGCTTAGGACAACACATTTTTGACCACTTATCGTTTTAATGTCTCTTCTTTGCTTGAGGACAAACAAAGTCTTTGTTTGGGGGTGGTGTGATAAACACCCAAAACTGTAATATTAAACCCCGAGACATAGCATTTTGGTCGATTATGTGTTTAATAATCATGTAATAATTATATTTTCATACTTTTGCGAGGTTTCCAATTAAATTAAAATAAATATAGTGATAAAACATGCATCGAAATGCGGGGAATACGGGGAATATTTGAAGTTTCCCACTCGACCCCGTGAAGCCCAATGAGCGACTAGAGCGAAGTTTCCAAAAGAACAAAACCGGTCGTAAGCGGTCCACATATAAAGAAGCAACAAACTTCCGAAGCTCAAATCGGATAAATCTAGATGCCGGCGTTGGCTAGTGAAGTTTGCCATAGCGACCAGGCGATTTAACTCTGCAAGCAAAGGACAAAAAGTAATTAAAATGCCAAAATCGGCGTAGCCACTGGACACACTAAGTGGACCTACTCTGCGGGCCCAGAAGGCATGACGAGTCAACATAGGCAGGTGGCAAAGGATGGTTTCAATTTGGTACCACCTACCAAGAGAGAAGACACGTACCAATTCAAACCAGGTGGTTTGAATTGAAATGAGCTACAAGACGAAACTTAAAAAGCAAAAAGACAAAAATTAAAACAGTTAAAACAAAACTTTGTTTCGAACCATTCAATTAGCATAAAGCCAAATCTGAATTAAAACATTCACGGATAGCCTTCAGTCTCCAGCCTATATATATGAGGGGGTCGCCTTCATTATTACCCCTTTAGCATATTAATGCTTTAGCTTTCGCTTTAGTTAGTTTTTTTTTTCAGTACTTACATTCTGCCATTTCCATTCCAGCAGCTTAAATACTGTAAGTTATTTTACCCTTAATAACAGTCATTTCTTTTCTAGTTTAATTTCTGTCCTGCATTTATTTACTTAATGTATACAACAAGTTTTATTATTCCTTCTATGACCATGAGCTAATCCCCCGGGGGAGGGTTATGCTACTCGTGTAAAAATCCGGATTGACTCTTTAATATTCTAGAGACTACTTAGGAATTAAGCTTAGATTTGATATCCGGTCCCAAAATGACTGAGACTGTACAAAGTTGGATTCATCGATGCTCCGGAAACAATCTGCCTGGCAGCGACTCTCAGTGTCGAACTGACTCTCCCGGTCGTCCGGTGATGTGAAATCGAGCCAGGAGCTAAAATAATATACCAGAGATGAGATATTATTGAAACTCCTTATGCTAGTGAAATGCGACCTAGAGATGTGGGCATGCACTAGGGATCAATACTTCGGCGTCGTCTCGAACACGAGGCAATTAGAGATGTAGTAATGTAATAGTAAACTATTGAAAACGATTTTTGCATGAGCATGATTAACTCTCCCTGTTTCTCCACCTTTGTTTACCTACATAAAAATCACCGTAGTAATTTACATTAATTGCATTACCGTAAAATTTATTAAACCAATTAAAAAACCTAAAAATCCTACTCACCAAAAGTTGTAATTCCAGTTGTGAACCTATCTGAGCCCTAAGGTTTGGACGATCCCTTACTCGACCTATCCTACCAAACCCACGTGAGTAAGGTAACTTGACTAAAACGTACGACTATACGGACGTTGGAATTTGGACTTTGGACCTGGGTCTTTGGACTTCGGACTTTATTTTGTGGACCCGGACTTAAGAAAATAAGTAACTGAAATCCAAAACGTGTATAAATGTGTGTTTTATCAGTTGTTGGTTGGTTATTGGTTGTGGAGGGTTGATGGGGGCTGTCAAAGCTCAGAGAGGAGCATTAATGGCGGTCGCGAATTTCAGATCTAGATTTAGGAAGAGTTTTGATTTTATGATTTTCGGTGTTTTGCTTTTGTTAAAGTTGGTTGGTTTTGATTTGGGGGGTAAAACCGATTTGATGAAGTGAGGAGTGGTGGCGAATTCAAGGCGGTGGTGGGCGGTGGGGTGAGGAAGATGGTTATTTCAGGCTTGGGCTTGGTCATGGGCCGTAGCTAAGTTTAATTGTTTATTTGGGCCGAAATTGATTTGTTTTGTTGGTTGGGCTGAAACTGATTTTATGTTTTGCTTGGGCTTGGCCCGAATAACTAAGTTGGTTTTGTTTGGGGCCCAATAATCTATTTTAGTTTTGGGTCAGTTCAATTTAAGTGTTTGGGGCCAAATTTCTAATATTGTTTGGGCCAGTCCTTATGACTTAAAATAGAGATCCAAATGGGTCTTTCAACATTTAGACTTTTGGTTCTAAGGTTTGGGCTTGGCTAGTGGGTCCGAACCATGACCTTAGCCATGAGCCCATGAACCATGCACCTTTGACCTTAGCCATGAACCATGGCTATGACCCTGAACCTGTTGAACATGGAAATGGCAGTTTGACTTTGACAATGATGTGTTGACTTTGACAATAATGGGTTGACTTTGACTTTGACCATTGACTTTGACTTTTGACCGTTGACTGTGGAATATTGACTTTTTCCAGTTTTTTTCACATGTTTAAGTATATGGACAAATGTAGTAATAAAATATTGTCAAACATTGTATAATTTTGTTTGTCTTTATCTAATTAAAATTTGACGTGAGTAGTGTGTAAAACCTATAATGTATGACACTTGAATAAATTACGTAACGAAAATCCTAGAACCTAGCTACCACAACTCATGTGATTTGCCCTGTGTGGGCGTGTGCAATTTGATTGGCCCTTACGGGCGTTTGGTGAATCTGAATGGCCCTTCCGGCGTAAAGTAATGTGATTGGCCCTTCCGGGCGTTTCAATAAAATTTGAATGGCCCTTCGGTGTAGCCGGGATAGTGGCTTTGATTATTCCGTTCGCAAAATAGAGCGAGACCGCGTGATATTTTATGCGAATAGTGGCGATACTTACATAATGGCTTTTCGTGTGAGGGTTACGGTGTCGCGGCATCCCGCTTTAGGGTAGTTACGCACGGAGTGGTTCATTAGGTAAGGGGAGGCATGTGGATGTACATGTTTGGCGTTGGGAAGCGATTGTGGTAGCTAGGGAAATTAGGTAAGACATAGATACGACGTGATTTTAGGGACACACAAAGAAAACCTTAATTAATATAATTATGGTAATATGTTGGTTAATGATATATCTTTAGACAGATGATTGTATATGGTTTGGCATAAGGGTGGGTCAAACTAATTACTTGGGCAGAGACGACCCACTCTGTTATTGAGCATGAAATACGGTAAGTATAGAATATGCTTGGTTGGTTATTAGTTTAGTTAGAACCTAAGGCGCCTCGTGGAGGAACTAAATGCATTTTATTATGCGTATAGTTTGTTGTGTGGTTAGTGGGAAGTTAAGGCACCTCAGTGGAGGAACTACCTGCCTTAGTTATTGAACTTAAGGATGTTGTATTAGTCGTGGAAAGTTAAGGCGCCTCGGTGGAGGAACTAACTGCCGTATGGATTGTGTATATATTTGGTATAAGTATATGTTGTATTTTAGAGCTACTCACACCAGCATTTTTATAATGCTGACCCGATTTGCATGTTTGCTTATCGGGTGTGTTCATTAAATGAGCATAGTTGATAAGTCTTGACAGGTTTAGTGTTGAAGAAAATTGGTTGCTGCTTGTGGTTAGCGTTAGCGTCGCATTTCAAGATAGGCTTTGTTTTCCTTTGAGGTGATATAGATTTTCAGTTGAGATAAGGTTATTTGCATTTTCAATTGTTAATTTTTGTAATGAAGAGGACTTTTGTTAAATGTTAAATTCTTATTGGTTTTTAAATTATCCGCATATTTAAACTGCTTATGGGTTTTTGGAAGTTGAGAATGCGTCACACCTCGGAGATCAAAGAGTCGGGAACAAATATTGTTTTTCCGAATTCTGTCGAAATTCGGGGTGTGACACTCTTCATAGTACATAGGTTCTCCACCATCAGATAATGATACATATGTATGTGGTGGGTATCTGGTTGAAGCTTGTCTTTCTCTCTCAGATCTCTTAACCTCATCTTCTTGTTGCTCAAGAGGATGCATTTCTTCTTGCTTAGGTGGTGGTTCATGCACATCTTCTGCATCTTCTATCTTAATAGGTTCAATCCCGATATGAACAATATGATCACCATCATGAGCCTCAAGCCCATGGTTCTCTGCATTCTCAATGCCTTATGCCACTTGTTCTACTGCTGGAACTTGCAGTTCTAAATCAACAAGGTAATCAACAAAATCTTCTAGCTTCCCCTACTCTCAAAGTCATCTATAGTTTGGTCTTCCAAGAACACGACATCTTGACTTTGGATTACCTTCTTTTTAATCAGATCATAAAGTTTGTAACCAAACTCCTCATCCCCATAACCAAGAAAAATACATTGTTTGGCTTTGTCATCAAGTTTGGACCTCTCATCCTTGGGAATATGAACAAATGTTCTGCACCTAAATACTCTCAAGTATCCATAATCAACATCTCTGCCTGACCATACTCTTTCTAGATAATCACTATTCAGAGGCTTCGAGGGCAATAGGTTGATTACATGTACGGCTATATGCATTGCTTCTACCAAGTAACTCTTTGGTAACTTAGAATGAGACAAACATATCATCCTTTCTACAATGGTACGATTCATCCTCTCGGCTATACTATTGTGTTGCCGTGTCTTGGGCACTGTCTGCTCATGACGAATCCTATGACTCTTACAATACTCTTCAAACGGCCTAATGTACTCTCTCCTATTATCTGAACAGATATACTTCATAGGCTTCCCGATCTCTTTTTCCACTATACTATGGAAAGTCTTGAACACACTAAGAACTTTATCTTTGGTCTTCAAACCATATGCACATACCTTTCTTGAAGTGTCATCAATGAAAGTTAAAAAGTATAAAGCTCCCTTGTGGGACTTCACTTTCATGGGACCATATAAATCCAATTGTACTAGCTAGCTCAAGAACATTCTCCTTGCAGTGAGAAGGGGATCTTTAGATATATGCTCTATGTTGTTTTCCAACCAAACAATTAATTAGTACATCTATTTAAATGTGCATACCTTAGATGTTTGACAACACATTTTGCTTGGCAAGAACTTCCATGCCTCTCTCCCATATAACACAATCTCTTATGTCATAGTTCGGTGGAAACTTCTTCTTGTGCCACATCTAACTCTGCTTTACACAAACTAGCTTGTGTCTTGTAAAGCGAATAACACTTCGTCCCTTTGGTTACCACAAATGAACCTATGATTAGTTTCCATACCCCATTACCAAACAAGTTTTGGAAACCATCATCATCTAACTTTCCAGTGGAAATTAGGTTTAGTCAAAGATCAGGGACATGTCTTACATCATTGAGTTTCAAGGTGTAATCGACACTAGTTTCCACATGAACATCACTAATCCCTGTAATCCTTGAGACTCTACTATACGTTACCCATCTTCATCCCACCCAAATCACCACAATTGTAGGTAGTGAAGAAACTCCTATGCAGTGTGATGTGATAGGACGCTCCGATATCTACCATCTACTCTGTATCCTGACATGAGGTACTAACACAACACTCACCACAATCTGACACAATTCCCAACAAATCATCATCTGAAATTACTGCGGTAGTATCTCGGTTTATGTTTCCATTCGTCTTTATCATGTCTTCATGTACACAGTTATTCTTCTCATCTCTCTTTAATGATCTACACTCATACTTGAAGTGACTCTTGTTGGCATAGTAGTAACATTGTCTCTCTTTCTTAGGAGTTCTAGATTCACCCCTAGATTTGCTTATATCATCACCTCTAGAATAAGGTGGTTTTTTACTCTTACCTCTCCCCCATTTTTCTGTGATAAAGATCTTTGAGGGAGAAAAGCTACTCCATGAACCCCTTCTTGTCTCCTCATTCAACAATGCACTGGTAACCATTTCCATTAAAACAATTCCATCCTTAGCGGCTCCACTAAGAGAAACTGCCAGAGTCTGCCAACAATCGGGTAAAGAGTTCAATAGTAGCAAAGCCACAATTTCGTCATCCATATCAATCTTCATAAAATGCAACTGATTGTTGATATTTTATACTTCAGTAAGATGCTCAGACATTGAAGAACCTTCTTTGTACTTTGAGTTAACAAACTTCTTAATGAGTAACACTTTGTTTCCTGCTCTTCCAATTTCTTCCACAAGCTAAAAACAGTAGTCTCTTGGGATACATGGTGGAATACACTATCGTCAATCCACTGTCGAATATTCCCAATAACTTTTCTATCACACTTGCTCAAATCGATACAAATAATGCATTTGGTTTTATTCCTCCATTCTCGATGGGTTGTGCCAAGTCTTTGCGATAAAGTAAGTCTTCCATCTTGGTTTTCCAATTGGTGTAGTTACTTCTATTTAGACTAGTCATGCGAGTGTTTATAGAATGATCCATATTAACAAACTATTTTAACTCAAACCTCCTCTTAGGAATTTAATCAAACACCTTTCGAGCAAAGCTTGGAACAACAACCTTATTTGTGATTGATCTAACCACGACTCCGATTCCACTTGTTGGGGAAAACAATATCAATCGATCCCCGCTAAGATAGTTTGTATATGGACACTCTAAACTCCAATCAAAATCTAAGCTTTCACTACAACCAACAATTACAAACCTAATCTATGTAATTAACTATCACAAACAAGCAATAACAATATAAAGTAAAATCATAACACAATGAGACACAAGATATATCGTGGTTCGGCCATTGATGCCTCTTCTAGAAGAGCCAATCCTTTTATAAGAGTGGGAAAGAAAATTACATACAATCACTCATCTCAAGTATCTCCATACTTACTAGATCTCTCTTCACTAATCTCTCTCCTTACAAGCTTTATTTCTTTGCAAGGGTTTTATCTCAATTTTGGTTGCCTCTCAAAATTGGTTTTCTCTCTCTTTTGTTATGGGTAAGAAACCTTAACTTCTTTTATATAGTGTGTTGAAATTTTAGTGAGCCACGAAATTTTGGTTCATCTCGGTTTATCTACAAAAAACTGGAACTCTCTTCTTCTCACATGGTGAGAGATTACCCAACAATAACAACTACATTAGTGATTTTCTCTAACAAATAATGACGTCGTCTTCATACCACAAGGTGGTCTCTACTTCACAATTGCTTCTTCTGCTGCCCAACATACAATTTGTCTCTTCCAGTCTATATGCCAGTTTGGTGGCTCCATTGCTTATGTAGGTAACCTTATTCGAGATGGTGATGTTGGTGCTCGATCGTATGATGCACGTCCTCCATATGGCAATTTTTTTTTCCGAAGGCCTACTGGTCATTGTTCTAATGGTTTGTTAATGATCGACTACATTGTTGTGGCCCTTCGTTGTTCTAAAGAATATCAAAACTGACTATGATCTTAAAGTCATACGCGCATACCTCATTGCCATTTTTCATACATAGATAACAATAGAAGTAAAGTATGTCCGATATATTTGTGAAGGTAATAAAACTGATTATAGCTAGAAAAACTTCAATTTTAAGATATAAATTTGCAAAGACCTTAACCAAGTTGCAGTTTATGGAAGTTGCAAGTTAATTACCTAACACAGCTTGTTTGTTGATGCACGTAGGTTATACAGCTGTTGCATGCTCATTAAAATTCCTCCAATAAGGCAATGAAGTTGTTTTCAATTATTGTAGGCTCAAGGATGAGTCTTGCAATCACAACCCACGTTTTTTCTACCTCTTCCATCTTCAAATTGCTTTTAAAAAAAATAACAAACATCTTAGGTAAGCAGATTCCGATAGTAGCTTGTGAATACCATTGATGGAGGGATTTAGCAATTTGAATCCGTCGTTCTTCTTTAATTGATGTAACTTAGGTTCTTCATAATATAGTGGAAAAATCGATAGCATATTATGGCTTAATGCTCCACTTGAAGTCGTTCCCTCATGGTTAAGTTGTTGAGATTGTAATATATCTAAGTAATCTTTTTTGTAGAATTTGGTGTTAGTTACAAATCAAGAAAGTGAACTTCAAAGGCACATAATGGTAAGACCATATACGTCAACGTACAAGTGTACAACAAATAGCTCGCTTCAATTTCATAGTGACATTGTAGTGTTTTCAAGGATGTGTTAAATATACAATCCCTAATGTCTTTAGAAGATTTGAGTCAATTTTCCATATAAAAAAAATTATGGGCAGATTTCTCATGAAGATGCATGCCTACTGCACTATACCCATTATTCACTAAAAATCAGCTCACTTGCGTAATTTATCGCTCTGGATTGTGTCAGATTTTACGCCTTTAGAAATTCCCAACTTTGCAACTTATCTATTAGTTAGAATAGTTAGAATAATGAGCTGATTTTCGTTGACAATGGTGGGAGTATCATCTTTGAAGCCCAACACTTTTAACTTTTTCCAGTCCATGTGGCTGATCAGGAACGGAAGAACCTATTTATTATGTGCCATAATTGCTATGCATTGATTTGGCAACATATATTATTTTGGTAATTATGTACTTATCATTGATTTCATTTTGAAAACATACTTCTATCACACCAATTCGATCCCTTACTTGTGAGCTCAGGTGCCCAAATTAAGCTGATTGTTCTGCTTGAATAAATATGACAACTGCTCTTTCACAACATTAAGGTGATGCAATTTGTAGAATTTAACATTCAATAAGCAATCAAAGACTGAAAATACAACGACATTGCTTAATAATCAATTTATGTTATAATAGGAAACTGGTTAATATGTATTGCACTTGTACTCAAATTGTGGAAATACACTCAAACTCTACAAAGAGGTTCTACATTGGCATTATATATAGGCTATTAAAAGAATATCTTTCATATTAGAGTGTCACCTAAGAGAGAGAAAAGAGCACCTAGGAGAGATAAAAGAGGGCTTTACTATAGTATATATATATACAGGATAGCACCTCATGGTATGTATATAACATTAGAGTCCTGATAAGCAGAGATCGATCTCTCCTCACCAAGGAGTGCACATGATTGTAAGCCGTTAGATAGGATCTAAAAACGAAAACACAACTATTATTTTGTTTGGCTGTAACATGGCCAAACAAAATAATAGTACAAGAGAACCAACAAAATTTCAGAAAAAATTACAAACAAAACGACACTTCAACCCCCGTCTTCTTCGCCTTCATCTCCTCAACTCTCAACCTTTATGCATGTTACAAATTTAAGCAAACTAACACCCATAAATCAATCATGAGAATTTTGCAATGTTGGATGGATATAACCAGTAAAATTACTGTCTTTAATGTTTAACCGTGAACATCCCAATCCTAGATGTATATTTTTTTCCGCTCATACATGACATTTCTAGATGAACAAAGTGCGATAATTGCAAAAATCATATATTGCATATCCAAAAGATGATTATGATTATAGGAATAACTGTGAAAATTATAAAATTTATTAGTTCTATCAATCAAATTCATTTCATATTGAATGCTTATTTTAGTTTGATAGCATGTAGGGAAAAACAGTGTGAATAAACTCAATACTGGGAAGAAGATGAGCATGATTTTACTTTTGTTTTTATGTTAGAAACTTGACTCATCACATTGAGATTTGTTCACTCCATCTAACAGCTCTTGGCAAGTGTGCTCTAAATTGAGGAGAGATCAATCTCCCCTTATCATTTGCCATAACATTATAACGTGAAGATTGATGAGGCGAATGAGCGATGATTCATGATAGTTTTATATCATTTTTGGATAACAACATATTTTGAGAGGTTAAAACATGAATCTTAGTTTTCCCTAATGCCCAATTTTCATTTAACTATCTATTGTAATCTTAGTTTAGAATAGTGGCATGAATATTTTCTATTAAATTTTCATATATATTTTGATAGTGAACTTTGTCGTGGGACTACCTATATATTAAGATAAACGACGTTACATTATGATTATACTTGTATACAAGCCAAGGAACTAAATTTCGGACGAATTTTTTTTGCTTTTGGTGGGTATAGAAACATTTCGAAACCTACATTTTATGTTTGCAAGTTTTCGACATAATTTCATGAATATTTCGACCATTTTTTTGATTTCATTCATTTTGTACACTAATATATAATTTTTCATGAAATTTACAGAAAATTTCGAATAGTAGCAAGTGCAATAAATAATTTAAATAGTAGTCAAATTATTTTGTCAATTTAACATTTGAGTGTTCTATATGAACAAACAACTTTGAACAAACTATTGTGAATAAACTATTGTGAACAAACTGATGTGGTAGTGCAATGCAAGGCCGAAAGTTTTGGGATTT
The DNA here is from genome assembly GCF_015680905.1 of Coptis chinensis. Classification (NCBI taxonomy): domain Eukaryota; kingdom Viridiplantae; phylum Streptophyta; class Magnoliopsida; order Ranunculales; family Ranunculaceae; genus Coptis; species Coptis chinensis. The sequence continues at coordinate 5,287,045 of NC_141464.1, forward strand.
GAAGATATTTCAGACCCTCCCAAAACCGATACATATCAGAAAAATCGAAATATCGGATCGAAATATCGTTTTTGCCCATTTTGGTGATAATATTCAAAAAAATCGAAAAATCAGGATATATCAAAAATATCACCGATATATAACGATATATATCGGGATATATCAGTCAACAATCAACAAAATCGGTCAAAAGTCAAACTGTCCAACTAAGTCAAACGATATATATTGAATATGTCGGAATATATATTTTGGAGCTGATATTTCGAATGTTTCGAAGTCAGTAGGCTGAAAAAACAATAAATATCGGCGAAAAATCAATTTTTCGATCGATATTTTCGGCCCTTGTGCAATGGCAGTGCAACATTCATGATGTAATGTCAATTATTATTGCCACATGGATGTTGCACTATTTACCTCTGCAATATGGGTGTTGCACTATCAAATTGCCCTATCAAATACCACTGCAACATGAATGTTGCACTGCCACGTGTCAATTACCATTGCCACATGGGTGTTGTAGTGTCAACTCCCATTGCTAAAACTGACATGGCAGTGCAACATTCATGTTACAGTGTCGATCAATTACCATTGCCACATAGATGTTGCACTATTTATCTCTGCAATATGGGTGTTGCACTATCAAATACCACTGCAACATGAATGTTGCACTGTCAACTCGATCCCACTGCAACAGGAATGTTGCACTGCCACGTGTCAATTACCATTGCCACATGGATGTTGTAGTGTCAACTCTCATTGCTATGTTGCATTGTTTACCTCTGCACCATGAATGTTGCACTATCAAATCTCACTGCAACATGGATGTTGCACTGTCAAATTGCACTATTTACCACTGCAACATGGGTGTTGTATTATCAAATTGTCCTATCAAATACCACTGCAACATGAATGTTGCACTATCAACTCCCACTGCAACATGAATACTGCATTGCCACATGTCAATTACCATTGCCACATGTTGTAGTATCAACTCCCATTGCTATGTTGCATTGTTTACTTTTGCAACATTATGGATATTGCACTATCAAATCTCACTGCAACACGGATATTAGTTGCACTGTCAAATTACACTATTTACCTCTGCAACATGGGTGTTGCATTATCAAATTACCCTATCAAATACCACTGCAATATGAATGTTGTACTGTCAACTCCCACTGCAACATGAATGTTTCATTGCCACGTCAGTTTGTTCAAAGTTGTTTGTTCATATAGAATTTTTGTTAACATTTAGCATTTAGTATTTACTAGTTACTAAACATTAAAGACCTAATTTTTCTCAAACAAGCATTTAGCATTTAGTATTCACCTTGCCATCCTTGTTGTTTTTCCCTTTTAATTTTTAATTTTTATTTTTTTTATGGGGGCACATTTAATTATTGAGATATATCATATATGTCTATTTGAGAGGATTGTTAATTTTGAGAAAGTGAGTTGTTTAATTTGGTCATTTTTAGTGTATAGACATTTAAATTAGAAAGAATAGTTGCTATGCCATATTGTTTTTGTGTTGATGTATTCTCATATTTTCTCTTACTTTTCGCCCGAAAATTTCTCAAAAATTTCTATATTAAACAATAACAGAAAACAAATTTAATTCCTTGATGCAAACCCGAACCTTTAGCTAAATGCGCTTTCATACCAAGCGCGGCCCAGGAGTCACATAGTCTCCAAACAAGATTTGCATGCATGAATCATTATATTTGGGGGCAACTTGAGTACTAAATGCAGAAGAACCAAAGAACACCAATCTTTGAGAATATGTCAAAGTAGTACATCAAAGTTCAAACAAAATAAAATTTATCGTCAACTATTAAAAAAAACACTGTAGATTAGCGCAATCATGTAGACTTCTTGGATTCAGCAGAAGTGAGAAATGGGAAACTCCAACTCCAAGAAACACGAGTACGCTGCATAAGGCAGAACTTATTGAGGTGTAATTCCGCGTAAGAAGAGATACTAGCAGCCATCTTCCAAAAAAAAAGAAGAAGTCAGCAAAACTATAAACTCTTTTTGCATCACTGGGTCCATATTGTGTCAGCAATATGATTAAAAATACTCGTTTCAGTCGTTTGAAACTCTAGAACTGTTGCCCAATTTGAAAAAAGAAATGGTCTTGAGGCAGTTGAGCTTCTGCAGTATTGACTATTTGACTTTCACTTCTCATAAGTCATAACTACTATAAATAGTAGCAATTGCAATCCATGCAAACCACTCGTAAACAATAATCTTACATTTCTTTTACAAGAACAAAAGTTTTAAGTCTTCTTACAATGGCTCTTAGTATGCATTCCACCCTCTCAATAAGTCTTGTTATGATTTTCATTACCATATTTTCATCTCCAGCTTCAGCACAGCTTTCAGTCTCATTTTATGGTACTACATGCCCATCAGTCTTTGACACAGTTCGAGCAGCCACACGGTCTGCTATCAATAGAGAAGCGAGAATGGGGGCGTCTATTCTCCGTTTGTTTTTTCATGATTGTTTTGTTAATGTAAGCGAATAAGTGATTCAATTTATTTCTTTTCCTTGTGCATTGAAGCTAAGTAGTATATATTTATTTTTATATGTACTGATTTGTGTTATTATTGAATTCAGGGTTGTGATGGAGGAGTACTTTTGGCCGGCGGTGAAAGAACTGCGCTAGCTAATAATAATTCAATTATAGGTTTTGGAGTTATTGATAACATAAAGGCACAAGTTGATAGAGCTTGTGGGCGTAGTGTGGTTTCATGCGCGGATATCCTAGCCATCAGTGCTCGTGACTCTGTCGTTGAAGTAAGTAAAATGTTTAACTGACAATCCTACGACGTAACAACAATATCAACAATTTGATATACAATGATATGCTCCTAATCTTGTTTAAGCTGTTATTGGTATTATTTCTCAGATGGGAGGACAAAGTTATTCTGTTCCATTAGGAAGGAGAGATGCAAGAACAGCAAGCCTTGCTGCTGCAGATAGTGACCTTCCCGCCCCATTCGACAATGTTGACCAACTGATCAGAAAATTTGATGGAAAAGGTTTCAGTGCTAGGGAGATGGTCGCTTTATCTGGAGCGCACACAGTAGGCTTCGCACGTTGCACTACATTCAGAGACCGAATCTACCGCCAAGTCAACATCGATCCTGCCTTCGCAACATCTATACAAGCTAATTGCCCTCGAACTGGCCCTGCTGGAGATGATAACTTAGCTCCTCTAGACCCTCAAAGCCCACTTCGTTTCGGTAACAACTATTTCCAGGCACTGATGAACAGAAGAGGACTCCTTATATCTGATCAGACGCTGTTTAGTAATGGCCCAGCCGACTCTTTTGTAAGGTTGTACGCTGACGATGCTAATGCTTTCGCGACAGATTTCACAACTGGCATGATCAAAATGGGAAACTTGAGTCCCTTAACTGGTACTCAAGGTGAGATTCGGACCACTTGTCAAAGGGCTAATTAGTCTCAGTGCCCGAGATCGCACTATTGCAGTGTTAAGAACATTATTGCTTTATATTTTTAAAATTCGAGACCAAATTGTATAAGATTCATAGTTGGTGTTTCAGTTTTTTTTTTCATGTATACTACTTATTCTTTTGTTACAAAGATTATTATGGCGATTTGATTGGTGTTCGTCAACTTCTTATTTTCTGTTCAAATATATGCTTGAGTTGAACTGTTGCATGTTACACTGAAAGTTTACATTCACGAGCATTAGTGGGGGCACGTGGATGTTAAAAAAGACTTTCTAAAGTTAATGTGATAACAAATGCATTGGATTCCCTGATAACAGTAATTATTACATACATGTGTCACATTAATGCATTTAATATGGAAATTGTAAAAAAGGGTCTTATGAAAGATGCAGTTATTTCAATAACAAAACATATTGACTACAAAATATAATAACATGGTTAAATATTTTTATTGAATTTAAAACATTTATACGTTAAACAATTAACATATATTTGTTTAGGGCTAGACCCCTAAAGCCGCTTTCCATAGTAGTAGTAAAACACAAATAATTACTGTTAACATTAAAACTTTGACTGCATCACCAAGCTCGCTTTCATCAATATCAAATGTGTTGCTCATGGTTGTAACTGTTGTTGAGGATAAAAATTTACCAACAGTTAAATAAATTAATCATATGTTAGTCTGATGACAATACGAACAATTATGAAGTATAACAAATAAAAGAATCAACAAATAACATTATATAATAAGCAGTTTGAATTGTAAGAAAATGAATTACATTAAGTGGTTGGAACAAATTCAACATATTTCCTATTGGCACGTAAATTTGAGTCCCGCGAGTGATAATAACTTGGTAGATATATTGAAGGTTTTGGTTTTTTTTTTTTTAAACTTTAAAATTGTTTTTTTAATCAAAGATTGACTATTTTTTTTTCTTGACCAGTACAAATATATATAACTTTGTCATGATATATATTAGAAGAAGTTGTACATATTTCAACTATATATGGTTATCTTTTAAAAAAAAACGAAATAGTATTGGAAAGAATGTATAGAAAATCAAATTTATTTAAATATATATTAAAAAATAATATATGTTATGTTGTTAAAATGGCTCAACATGGCAAAGATATACCACAGATATCTATATTGGTTACATCGTGTTTCAATATATTAATTACGATGATTTCAGAATGTCATAAAAGATATTACATTAAACGACTGGAACAAATAAGTCATCTTATTTGTTATTGTTATAATAATTAGTATTATTATGGTTATTATGAAAATTATTATTTTCTAAATTACAATGTCTGTTTTTTTTTTAATTTTTTTTGTAGCTTTATCCTTTAAATCAGGTCACTATTAAAAAAAAAAAAAAAAATCAAAGGTCATGATGACCTGAAATGGAAAATGTGTGAAGAAGACAACGGAAAGAAGGATAATACATTTAAGGAAAAAAATGATTAAAATAAGAGTAAAAGTTTTAAGAGAAGAATTACCTTAGAGGGGTTGGTGGTTGGAATCCAGGGAGATGCGAGAGAGATGAATAATGTTGTTGAGTAAGCTTTCTTAAGAAATCGAAAAAGAAAGAGATAAGGTTAATATGTAAAAGTTAGTCCGTCAGTTGGAGACAAAGGGACCCGTTCTTTTTGTCTAAGTGCGTCTTGGATCGTTTAATATATCGCGGTGAAAACTTAATATAAAATTTTTTGAAGGAAACGCTTTAGATTAAATCTACTTACGTAAAAGGCGATGGGATGTTGGATATTAAGGGTGGTCGATCTAATGTATGTTGTTATATGTCCACATAGTATAATAATATAATTGGACGGTTTAGATTCAACTATATTTCATGAGGCGTGTCAAATAGCTACATATTCATCCAAGGAGCAGAAATAAAGAACTTTTCATTTCTTTTTAAATGCATTAAAAAGAGTAACCACAACTTTTCTTAGCAATTATTTCTTTATATATATTTTTTTTGTGTGGCAGACGCTTTCTCTTAGGTTGATAAGTTTAACAGAAATGGGTGGAGCTTCTATTCAAATATTTGCAGCACCGAAGGTATTTTAGACAACTTCATTTAAAACTTCATTTTTATAACTCTTTTGTTATTAAATTAGGCACAAATCTTAATTGACCTAACAACTGAATGGAGTCAATCATTAAAGACGACATCATGATATGGATTAAATTCTGATCTTTGTTTTTTTGGTTATTTTTTATCTAGATTTGCCAACTGTGTGAGCAAGAAGGCCACACAGCTCAAATTTGCCCTTACCTTAATCGAAGATGTAGGGAGGAAAACTGCAGAGGTGTTATGTATTTGGTTAAATGTTGGGATCGGTCAGGAAAAGTTGTTGAAAGGTGGCTTAAATGTGATTGGATTGGATGTTTTAGTAAAGAGATGCAATTTACTGCTTGTAACCAACCAATGTTGCCAAATGAAAAGAGCATCACCCATGTTGTCAGTTGTGATATTTGTGGTAATGAGTGTTGTTGTCATATTGATTATCCTATGTGAGGTTTTTTTCATGTAATATGTAATGTCAGTGCTATATGTATTTTTTGAAGGACTATGTAAGTGTTAAATAAAAGTTTTTATTTGGTTCTGACATATTTATATATATTACAGACAATATTCAAAAACATAAATGCACACCATGAAAATGTGGCATAACTTCAATATTACACATACAATAAGAATCTTAGAGAAAACAACTGGGAACTTTTACTCTGAGGTATGATTAGATTATGAAGGGCTAGGCGGACGATTATAACGGGGAGGATGTGGAAGAAAAGTTGTAACAATAGTGTAAAGTTGTTCTATATGTTGGAGAATTTGTTGCTGAAGGGCTCATTGGTGCTCGAAAATTTGTCTTTGGCTCTCCAAAATTTGTGAGTGGTTCTCTAAAACTGCGAAAGTAGTTCTCCAAAAAGTGTTCTTGTTCTTCATCAAACACTATGATACGTTGTTGTAAATCTATTAACTGTTCATGCATAAATCCTTGCCGGGCATACATTGCTTTGATACACTCGTGAAGAATATGGATCCCTTCCATGGGATCAACTGTGTTCTGCAGGATATCTTCAGTGAAGTAATCTATTTGGACCGGGGGTGAGATAGGGCTTATCTGCCTGTTTGGAGCCATTGAGAACTAAGGTTTGCTATGAGGAAGACTAATGAGACTGGATGAGGAATATAATTATTGTATGTAGAAAAATAAAAGGGTGCGTTTTTTATAGTGGAAAAGAAATATTAAAATATGAAAACATAATTGAAATGGTGGGGGCTCTATAATTTTTTTTAATTGATATTTAGAAGCATAGGTGGGTCTAAAGGAAAATTTGGTTTGTCAAGTAGATAGAGGAGGTTACTTCCATAATCTAGTTTTAAACCACGTGATATGCGTGTAACAGACGCTAATTTATTCAGTAGCTGTAAGTTATCTCAATCAAGCAATTTGCAAATTCTTTATTATTTCATTCTAATGTACGTTTTTGTATGTACCAGATCGAGGGAATAACATATACATTTCTGCATAGAAAAAAAATATAAATTTATAGAAAACTTTAAAAACCTCAGACAATGAGCTCAACTATTTTTCTTAAATTACAAAACAAATCTACAAATGGCCAGAACAGTTTGACCACTATCGATTTGAGTAATTGGCTGTCAATGGCATAAATTCGAATAGTAGATAGAACTGACTCTTCAAACTATACATTAAGGTAATGATAATCTATGCTGTGGAAGACATCAACGACCATCACAGTTGTAACGACAGAAAGGAAATCTCACTAAGTATTTGTCATCGGCAACGTAGGAATTATATATTGTGGAGCATTGTGGAGCAGTCGGCAAACAAGTTAATAACAAAAAGTAAAACAAAAGACAGTTCAACAAATTCATAACTAACTGTAAGTGTATTCTTCGTGCTATAAAAATATCATGAATTTAATATGTAGTAATCAATTTGAGAGCACAATGAGTTATATGTCCGAAGCGGTAAAAAAACACAGGAAAGGGTCTATCGACTAACCTTTTCAGTAAAGCAAATTATTGTTGTAGAAGAAACGCTTGCAATAGTCTCATTGAGGTTGATTTCTTTGTTATCACTTCTGCATTAAAACAAACATAACGCATTATAAGTTATTGACACGTTATACAAAGATTAAATTAGTATTAAGTAGTATACAATACATCATCAAAGTAAACTAACTTTAACTATAGTCTATGATATGATATAAAATTTTAAAATTGTTAAAAAAAAAAAAAACCACAAAAATAAAAGTGAAGTTGTTAAGCGTGATTGAATAAGCAAGAAAATGGATTTAAAAAATTATAACAATAAAACATAGAAAAAAGGAATTAAATCATGATAAGTTTGACAATACTAAGAAAACAATTAAGTATTAAGTGCTTACATCAAGGTAATTAAAATTAATACATTTTGTTAAAATCCAATCATATATGATTATCCAATAACTTAATCGTAAATGTTTTCTTAATTGGTAAACTTAAGAAAATAGAAACTTGTGGAGTCAACGGTTATGGTGGGGATTTTTCTCTGGTGTGAAATTAGATATTAAATAACTTTCAGTTGGAGTTGCAATATTTAATATGAAAAAGTTTACAAAAAATATATAAAACAAATTGGAAAAATCAAACAGTTTTATTTTTTTTTTTTTAGTAGAAGAGATCAACATAGTAGGTTTAATATTGATGCTGCAACTGCAATAAGAGGTGTAGGGTTAGTCGTTGGTTATGCTTCACCTTTTTCTTTTGTTATTATATATCCACACTTTAAAAACATTTATCTCAACTGCATTCTTCAAACAAAACTGCCTAATGGCAACATCATCACTTTTCTTTGTTTTCCAACCTAATCTGTTAGCAAACTCTGTCATCTGCTTCTGTTGAGCTTCTGTAAATTTGCTTCTAAATCTCTTACTCTTGACACTCTTAGAAACACCACTGATACAAATTCCTTTTCCCATATGATTACCAGGTACATCTAACAATCGATTTTGATTAACTTTACTTGGACCAAAAAACTTCTGCTGATGAAAATTCCGATGACACCCACAGGCTGCACATTTAAGTGATAAATGTTTATTCACAACAGTTGCACTAAGTGAAGTCATATGCATATATTGGCAACAACCATCATTAGCATATCCACCAATTGAAGCAACATGATTTTTCATACACTCTCTATAACTCACACCAGTTTGCTTTGGATTTATGTACGATTTATTTTTGTTTGATTCGGTTTTTGTTTGAATAAATGAAAGAACTCTCACGTTTTCAAATGCTTCCTGCATCTTTTCTAAAAAAAAAAAAACTTTTTTTTAGGACAATGGAAAGCTCTTATGATGATGCAATGATATTTACAAATTTTATAGTGGAGCTTGTATAGTATTTTCAAAGTAATGACATGTACATACTTGTATGTTTCAATATAGGTTTTATGTTTTAAAAATAATAGTACAAAGTATGTATGCATAAAAAAAGTAATTGTCATTAAGTGGACCATGCATAATGTTTTTATTTAATGATAAATGTAGTGATTTTTTTAACTATTTTGCCAATGGGGTTAACTTTAACAATGATGTAATCCTCGAGCCCATCGCAACGACTTCTGTATGTTTTTTTTTTTTTAATGTGGCAGACAACATTGGAACTCGGGTTTGAAAAAGTGTCAGAAGATATTATGGGTAACAGAAGTGGGCCTTATCTCATCAATGTTTTGGAAGTTGGGTCTTACAAAGTGGTCATAGTAATTGTAATGCCGTTATTGAACCCATTTAATTGGGCCAATTGGCTTGCAAAGGTGAACTACTCAACCTAATCATATGGGATGGAGTATATATAGTTATTTTCTAGAGTTTCATTTTATTTATTTAAAAAATTGTGTTTTTTTTTTCTTTTCTTTTACTTTAAAAACCACAAAGATTCTTTAAGAACCTTGCAAGTTTCTTCAATCATATAAATATTCCCTTCTTTGTCTTTAACAGTTGGTGATATATATAAACAAATTGGTACCTTTTCATTTAGAACAGTTGTACTAAGTGAAGTCATATGTATATATAGGCAACAAACATCATTAGCATATTTACGAATTGAAGTAGCATGAATTTTCATACACTCTTTATAACTCACAGCAGTTTGCTTTGGATTTATGGACAATTTATTTTTGTTTGCATAAATGGAAGGACTCTAAAGTTATCAAATACTTCATGCATCTTTTATAAAAAAAAAAAAAATACTTTTTTGAAGTACAATGATTAGCTCTTATGATGATGAAATGATGTTTGGTAAATTTTATAGTGGAGCTTGTATTGTCTTTTAAAAGTAATCACATGTCCATACTTGTATGTCTTAATACATGTTTTATATTTTTAAAATTAAATTATAGTAGGATGTATGTTAAAAGGAATTGTAATTGATGGGACCTATCGTAATTTTTTATTTATAATTAATGTAGGATCATTTTTGACTATTTTGCTTAATAGGGTTCACTCGACAATGATGTAATCCTCGAGCCCATCGCAATGATTTTATGTTTTTTTTTTTTTTTTTTTAATGTGGCGCACAACATTGGAACTTCGGGTTTGAAAATGTGTCACAGATATTATGTAAATGAGGTGGGCCTTATCTCATTAAATGTTTTGGGAGTTGGGTGTTATTCAATATTCTAAGTAACTATAGTTCCTTTGTTGTACCCATTCTATTGGGTCAATTGGTTTGTAAATGAGAACTGCTCAACTTAATGATATGTGATGGAGTATATATAGTGGTTTTGTAGATTTTTCATTTAATTTATTTTAAAAATTATGTTTTTCTCTGCCTTTTGCTTTTATTTTAAAAACACACAGATTCTTTAAGAAACTTGCGAGTTTCCTTAGACATACATATATTCTCTTCTTGGTCTTTAACAGCTGGTGATTGTTTTTTTTTTTTTTTTTCTAATATATATAATTTTTTTTTTGTTTAAACATTTCTTATTACTATATATGATGAAATACTGTTTCACAAAGATGACTAAGAAGGAACCAAATAAGAAGGGCAAAAGAAAAACATATAATGGGGCCGATGGTTACGTTAAGGTAATGGAAGGGTATATCTGAAAAATAAAATGTAAAAAGAGTTCTTTAACCGATTATAATATGAGAAAGAGAGAGAAAGGGCCCGAGTTGAAGGATGTGTAAGAGGTTAGGAGCAGGAGATATGGAAAAAACTATAGTTCAAAGTGTTTTTTTTTTATTGCTTCTTCTTTAAATAGGCTATGTTGGGCTATTTTATGTTAGGCATGTTAATTGTCAAGTTTAAGAGTTATGCTAGGACTTTTATACATAAGATTTTTAAAATATGTTTAAAATAACCCTTAGTAGGAAAAAACATTTAAAAAAAAGTCGGAAGAGACAAAGGGAGAAAGAGACATTAAACTGCTATATAATTGTTTGATGGCTTTGCTTTTTTTTTTGTTATGGGAGAAGGCAAGGGTGAAGCTGCTGAGGAGCATATGAAGCGCAAGGCTATGGAAGAGTCTTTAACACACGTTAAACGTGTCCATGCTACCGGTCGGGATTGTCTAAGCAGTACAAGTGTCTCAGAACCAAACAAAAGTCAGGAATGGTCGTCACTTAGTTCTAGAGATGGGGCAGTTCGGGAAGGAAACAATGATGATGTCATTTTGCGACTTACAAATGTTCAAAATGGATTAACTTCTGTAAGGTTTTTTTTTTTTAAAAATTTTATTTAGTTATTTTTTTGTTAGATTTATAAAGTCAAATGTTTTATATAGGTTCAATTACTTCTTGATAATGTGGCACGCATCAATTATCAAGAATATTTAGACGTCTGAGAGTGGTCGGATTGTTAGTTTAGTAGATGACGATGAAAAAATTTGGATATTGGAACCCATGTTGTCGCGATTGTTAAGAAAGAAACCGAGGGAGCAAAGAACAATGGCGGTGCAGTCACCGGTATGGAAGAGACAAAGCAACATATAGTTCAGATAGAAAGAGCGCTTACTCAGTATCATTTGCGTGTTGAGGAGCTAGAGGAAGATCATATGACTCTGAAGGATCTGATAGAGGCCCAAGAGTTTGATCTCCGATGGTCTGATGGAAATCGCCAGCGAAATGAAGAACAGATTGACATGTTGGAGACAACAATATGTAGTTTAGAAGAAAAAATAGTATGATTGCAGTTGAACAGGGAGGATATGTGGGAGGCTCCTTAAGGCTTGGCCCCACTGATTGCAAATGGAAAATATTGTTTAAAATTATGTTCGTAGTTGGTATACATATATTATTGATATATGTTTTTTTTTTTTATATATATATATATATATATATATATATATATATATATATATATATATATATATATATATATATTGTGTTATTTTATAATATTGAAGAATGGTAGGCATAATGCGAGTTGAATTGTTTATGGCTTTTTTTTTATATGCTTAATCGATAAGTTACCAATTCTTTTTTTTTCAACTTGTTGATAAATGGACATTTTTTTTTCAATTGATATTTTCTATATTATGAATTACACTTGTTAAATAATCAAAATTACTTTTTTTAATGCGTGGTTTTTTCTCACCAACAAATGGACCTCATTCTATGCTAAGTCAAGACTAAACTATAATTTTTGTTTTTTTTTATTGGTTAAAATTTTGCATCCTTTTAAATTTAAAAAAAAATTAAAGTTTGCAATAATAAGATAGGAATTACCATCCAAGTAGTTTTCTTTAACTTAATCAAGCAGGAAAGTCAACTTTTAAAGTCGAAGGGATGATTGCGAGGAAGTCGAAGGGATGCTTGGGAGGAATTAAAAACATCTCTATAAAAAAAATATTGAAAACAAAAAAAAAAATACATGTTAATTCTCAAAACATGATTTGTCATAAGCCAACTTTTAAACAGTGTGTATCAATAACTATATATATATATATATATAATAACTATATATATATGTTTTGTTGAGAAAATAAAATAGTATATAGTGTTATAATCAGGAGAAGCAAGCGGACATGAAGATGATATCGCGATAATATGTACACCCACACAAAGTGTAATACTATTACAAAGATAGTTACCATGCATTTTGGTCGGCGTAAAAGCGTAGTTGGTTATTTTGAGAAACACATTTTGAAATGCCACCTAATATTTTCGAGCTTTGTGAAATTAAGAATTACAGATAGTGTGTCGAATAAATCTAAATTTCAGAATGTTCTTGTAATATAATGGAATAAGTTTAAGTAATTTTGTTTTTAAAATCCGTAGAATCACTTAAGATTTTGAAATATTGGAATATGGTTGCAAATAAGAATTTGAAATGGAACAAAAAAAGGATCAGATGGAGGCATAATATAGATAATTTATATTTTTTATAATATTTTGATAAGTATATTTTATTGATAGAAAGCTCAAGTGGAAAGGTTGCTAGATTTGCTTAAAGTAGCAAATTATTTAAAAATAGACATATGTACATAAATATTATTATAACACTCCGAGCCACATGACTTGAACAAAGTCAAATCAACAACATTTATTAGATGGACCTAGCGTGGGATGGAGTAGGCGTAGTAGCATCTCGTTTTCTATTTTGCAGTTGACTTTTGAAAAATTAAAGATAGAGATGTAACACAGTTAACTCTTCATACATGGATGTCTCCTGCATTGTAGAACAAAAACAATTAACGTTGTTATATTTCCTAGGTAGCAAATAAAGGAAATGAATATTTAAATAATGCCACACAAATGTGTGCGTTGTTCATTTACCTAGTATTATGTTCTTTTGATTTTTTTTTTTGGATGGTTGTATTTCAGCGTTGTTTTCCTTGGCTAAAACATCTTTGCGAACCATTTCACCAATTGTGAGCTCATTACCCTATGTTAGTTAAAAATGTATAATTGTTAAAGCATTTACATAAATTTTTTTGGAAGGGAAAAAATAAAAATAAATAAATAAAAGCATAACTTCACCTTGCCAACCACTTGACTATCTAAGTCTGTTTCTTCAGGGTAAACTTTGTCGATGGTAAATGATTCAAAAGTTTCCTTGGCATTGAAGCCGTTGATTTGAACTTGGAAAATGAAAGATCTTCCTTCAATTTTTTGGAGTTCTTTGGAAACTGCATCCGGACCATTTTTCTGTATTTTGTATAAGAAATGTTTCAACTTATATTCAAAAGATGTATTAATGAATTGTGAAGTAACTTACCTTTTGGATTATGTCTAATTCTTCAACCGACTTCATAAGCAAGGCTTCGGCATGCTTGTTGAAAGCGACAAAAGTGGTGATATCGGAGAAATCATTCACACACATTCGAAGTTTATACCTACTTTGAAATTAGAATGTGGTAAATGAGGGAGTTGAATACTTTAAGGAAAAACAGGTTAAATACGTTAGTTTAATTTTACCAACCTTTTTTCTGTGTCCACCTTACACATGGTACAAGGTTTCTCAAAGTCAATTTGTGGGATAGTTATCTTACAACGTCTGCAGCAATTGTAGAACCAATTAACACTGTATACCTTGTCTACTATGGCAGAGCAGGTATAGCTTGATCCGTGTTGTGCTTCATCTCTTCCAAGCTCCTTTAATTTAACTATGGTAATTCTTCAAATAAATTTTCAGGAGAACCCTCAACCTCTACGGAAATGTATGTATCTCGGAAGCTAGTATGTACCCAAGAAATAAAAACGTGGATCATAATGGGAATAGGAAAAATGTTAATGAATTGCAGTTACATAAATACGCATAGCAATTTAGTAAAAGAAAATTGAACCCAATGTAACAAATATATTTATAGTGTTAACTAATATAGTCGATGTTAATTTTTTTACTAAAAAATTATATATATATATATATATATATATATATATATATATATATATATATATATATATATATATATATATATATATATATATATATATATATATATAATTCAATGCTTGTATTCAAACAACAACATCAATTTCCAGGGTTGACATAGATTTTTGTCCCGCTAAGAGATGAAAGTGTAATTTTGCCTACAATAAAAACTGTATTAAAACCTTTTTTAATGGATAGAATTTCAGGTGGAATATAAATTTGATATTAATTGATATTTGATACCAACATAAATTGTCAACGATATAAATGTATATGTACCTTGATAATCTTTTGCATTCACAAAGTGGCTATAATGATAACATTATGTTTTGTTATAATGTCTTAACGGAATTGATTTGCCGATATCACCCCACAAAGCAATTGTTATTTCCTAAAAGTTGGGTAGACTTCATTGAGTTACAACAATATGTTTGATTTGTTAACTAAAGATATCAATGTTTAACTCACTTCTTATCCATGATTATGATCTCTTTGTAAATTTAATCCGATTTTTTCTTTACGGTTGCCAACTCTTTTCAAGACACCAATAACATCTATGTTGACATAAACAAAACATTTCTGTCATGTAGCTTTTCAAGTGAAAAGACTGATTAATCTAATGTGAAATTATAAATTAGAAGAAATATTTAAGTCGAAAGTTTTAATATATAACCCGATAAAAGAGTTTTCCATTTAGATCTTTTTGAAGGTTTTGAAGTCAATGAAATTGAATTTGTGCTTTGCTATTTCAGTCTCGTCTTCATCCATTGATTCTATTAATGTTTCGGCTTCAAATGAATCACAAATGGATGAACTACCGGACGATAGGTTGTTGCTAACATCACATCAAATCTTTCAATAAGGTAGATTTGGCCCGCTTCTATCACATTTCCTTTTGCAAATTTATCAAATTCTCTAAAGTTTTCCGATTCCAATTTTGCATGTATGCGTTGAGTTCCTGTGTATAAAGAAAACAAAATTTATTTTTTTTAAAAAAATAGCTAAAAACTAACGTGACCCATTACCTGGGAATCCAATAGTAAAAAGTCTCGGCTTATAACGTCGTTGTTATTCCAATGACATGACTCCCACATTCTTGTTACACGAACTTTAACTTTCCACTTGTATGTACATGTACGGAGATTAGCAAGGAATTGACAAGCTTGTGATGCCATTTGATTATGGTAGGCTGTTGAATAAGTTTTCTGAAGTGGAATGGAAGTTTTTTTTTCCTATAAGAGAAGGTATAACTTTAATGAACTAATAAGAACTTTAAAGAGAGAGTTGACAGATTATATAAGTTTGATGCCGCAACAAAGTAAGGTAATATAGTCTGGATGTCAACATAATACAACTTAGCTGATTATTAATTCTAAAACGACAAAGTATATGTTTTTTTAATAATGAATTTGTTGGTTTGTTTCGTTAAGATTTAAATATGTGTTGCAGATATGTAAATTTAAGTCTCGCTCGTCATAATAACGTCCGTGAGCTGATCGATACCAACCTTAATATGCAACCAACCAATTTGTTTTTTTAGCTTTTGTTTTGTTCCTCAACAATATTATTATTGTAGCTTACCTTGAATAAGTGGGATCCTGTTGTGTCAATTGTATATGGTATATTTGATCAACAATAATTTGGTGTCGTACAGGAAAACATTATTTAATGTGTGATGGATACTAATGGCCCTTGACATGGTGGCAACTTTTCAACACCTTTTTTGTTGCCAACCGCAAAATATAGATGTGTTCTGCAGTTACGTAAAGTTAAGACATGCCCATCTAAGAATGTGTGGCTAATACCTCCTCGGTCCTGTTCATACGATGCAATCAACTAATTTTATATTTAAAAAAAAAATCCCTAATTTTTTACTCTAATCATGGTTGAGTGGGGTTGTGAGCTACGAAGTGCTAATGTTTTTTTTAATAATAAATTTATTCTCAAGTTACATTAACATCTAAATATGTGTTGTAGATTTGTAAATTTAGATATCGCCCATGATAACAATGGGCGGCTCAGAGTTATTCGACCCCACCATCACGATGCGACCGACCAATTTGGTTTATTCAACATTTTTCCCCTCTCCTACCATCTTATCATTGTCTTTTGGCATGATTTAGCGGGTTTGGATTGTATCAATTCTGGATGGTATATTTGGTTGACAATAACTTTTTTTTGTTTCCCTAATTATTGACTCTAATCATGGTTTGGGGTTTGAGCTATGAATGCTAATGTTTTTAAAGGGTTAGTTAGACTTAAATTTACTAGTTGCAATTAGTGTTACTTTATTTGAGTGATCCAACTACGATTTCTTCAAAAAAAAAAAATCATCTCTTAACCGTTGGATCTTGCAATATCACTAAAATTTTTGAAAACGGGGGGTAACACTAATTGCAACTAGTAATGGGAGGGGTAAGTCTAACTAACCCTTTTTTAAATAATAAATTTATTCTCAAGTTACATCAATATCTAAATATGTGTTGTAGATATGTAAATTTAGATCTCGCCCGTGATAACAATGGGTGGCTCAGAGTTATTCGACCCCACCATCACGATGCGACCGACCAATTTGGTTTATTCAATATTTTTTTTCCCTCTCCTACTATCTTATCATTGTCTTTTGGGATGATTGAGCGGGTTTGGATTGTATCAATTCTGGATGGTATATTTGGTCAACAATAATTTCGTGTGATATAGAAGAACATTATTTAATGTGTCACGAACACGGACGTCTGTTCACATTGTGGCCATTTTTTTAAACTTTTTTTTTTTGTAGTTGAACCCAAATAGACAAATATGTACTGTAGATATATAGATTTAAGGCCCCGCTTAAATCTGTACGACCCGCCCTTACTATGCTACCGACTAATTTTGTAGTTTTAGCTTTGTTTTGTTCTCCTTATCATTGCCTAATGAATTTGTTGGTTACTTACGTTAAGATTTAAATATGTATTGGAGATATGTAAATTTAAGTCTATTTGGTCATAATAATCGGCGGTCCAGAGTGATCGATACCAACCTTAATATGCAACCAACCAATTTGTTTTTTTAGCTTTTGTTTTGTTCCTCAATAGTATTATTATTGTCTCTTACCTTGAATGAGTGTGGTTCTGTTGTGTCAATTGTACATGGTATATTTAATAAACAATAATTTGGTGTCGTACAGGGAAACATTATTTAATGAGTGATGGACACTGATGGCCCTTGACATGGTGGCAACTTTTCAACACCTTTTTTGTTGCCAACCGTAAAATATAGACGTGTGCTGCAGTTATGTAAAGTTAAGGCCTGCCTGTCCTAAGAATGTGCGGCTCATACCTGCTCGGTCCTGTCCTTATGATGCAATCAACTAATTTTATATTTTTTAACTTTTTTTTTTGTCTCCCTAATTATTGACTCTAATCATGGTTGAGTGGGGTTGTGAGCGACGAAGTGCTAATATTTTTTTTAATAATAAATTTATTCTCAAATTACATCAACATCTAAATATGTGTTGTAGATATGTAAATTTAGATCTCGCCCGTGATAACAATGGGTGGCTCAGAGTAATTCGACCCCACCATCACGATGCGACCGACCAATTTGGTTTATTCAACATTTTTTTTCCGTCTCCTACCATCTTATCATTATCTTTTGGCATGATTTAGCAAGGTTGGATTGTATTAATTCTGGATGGTATATTTGGTCGACAATAATTTCGTGTGATATAGAAGAACATTATTTGATGTGTCAAGAACACGGGCGTTTGTTGACATTGTGGTCACTTTTTTTAACATTTTTTTTGGTAGTCGATCCCAAATAGACAAATATGTACTATAACTATGTAGATTTAAGTCCCCCAGTGATAACAATGTGTAGTTCAGAGCTGTACGACCCCGCCCTTACTATGCTACCGACTAATTTTATAGTTTTAACTTTGTTTTGTTTCCCTTATCATTGCCTATAACCATGATTGAGCAGGGGGCATCATTTATCAAGTGTTTATAATAAATATGGATGACGATAAATTCGTTTGACAAAGAGAACAATAGTTTCATGTGAGACGGACAGTGATGTCTCTTTACACTGTGCAAACTATTCAACAACGTTTTCTGTCAATCGTCAAGGTTTAGATATATATTGCATATATGTAAACTTAAGTCCCTACTGTGATAACAATGGGCGGGTAAGAGTTGTTCAATCTCAACCTAACTATGCAACTTATTAATTTAATATTTTAAACTTTTCTTTGCTCCCCTACAATTTTATTATGGCCGCATAGCATGATTAAGTGGGTTAGTGACGAAAATGATAATTTACTGTGGAACAGAAGGTAAAATGAATATTTTTAATATGAGATTTTGTTTGAGGAATAAGATTTGGGTTATCAATTGAACATGTTCTTTTTTTAGTTTATTAATTTTTAAATTTTATAAAGAATTTAAAAGAATGAGTAAACAGGATATATAAGCTTGTGCATGATCAACGGTAGGTAATCTAATCTATATACCTATTCTGATATTTTAAATAAGGAAAAGACCATAATAGTTTTAAAATAAATATATAGTCACTATATATTATTGAATTTTTTTTTAAAATTAAGTCTAATCTAGTATGCTTATCAAGCGTAGATGAAACACCGTATTAAAAAATTTACCTAAGAGGAAAGAAACATTTAAATGTATAACGGCTCTGTGCATTTCTGTAACTTAGTTTAACTATTGCTCAATGCTCATTTGGTGATAACAAAATTTGAATATGTACGAAAGAAGCCCAAATTTAGATCCCACGGCAATAATAAGGTAATGCAGAAGAATAATAATTTAATAGCCACTACGTGACCGACCAATTTTATATTGAAAAAAAATTAACCATCCCACAATTACTGTGTGGTATAATAGAAGTGTAGAATAGGTTTGGGCTAAGATGATCGTATGTCACAATAATTGATATTTTACATGCTGACATTTACTTGCCCACGTTAGCTTTAGTTAAGTTAAATACATCTACTTGCAGACATTTACATGCTCTAGTTTGCTTGTAAATTATATTGAATAAGACAGACATTTTTTTTTTAATGTCAACGTATCGCCAATGTATATTATTTTATAACTTTATTTTAAGTATAAGAGAGTCAACCCATCAAGTATGGGTAATCATTTTAACAACCTCATCCCTCAATCAATTTAATTTAATTTATTAGGATCTGTGCTGTTTATGAATGATGGGTCTCCGATAGCTAAACTTGAAAAGTTTTAAAACTGTCCAAGTAAAAAAATAGATGCATACCTTATAAGATAAAGTTTTTACAATCTTTTTTTATATTGTAGCTGGTTTATTACGCTAAGCTATTCAGACATGAAGCACATCATATGCATTATACAAAGTATCCTTGTAAGCCATTTACAATTGCTGATAACTGCTGAAAAGTCTCTTAACTTTTTTTGAATCACTTTTATAATAAACTGCAAGGATAAAAGCGTTGAGTTAAATAAAAACGATTTAAATCATATGAAGACCAGGAGGAAAAAAAATGTTTAAATTGTACACAACAATGAATACACATAGTTAACCTTTGTTTGTTGGGTAAAAAGATAGCGTAGACAACGTGAGACATGAAAAATTGAAGGGATGTTTGGAAATGGATTTTGGTCGTCATATAAATTAAGCATTTTACACAGAAAATAATATATACGCTTTAAAATTAATATTGAAGTGAACAATAGTAAAACACACTACTTGTAACTAAACACTGCAAGAAGCTAGAATGTCGTTGTAGACGACATTTCTAGTGTAAGTTCCAGGAAGACCCTTGATTGTTCCTTTTTTAACTAAAACTTTCGTTGTCGTCTGTGATACTCCTCTTGATAAAGCAACATAGAGTTGGCCGTGCGAGAAAACATGATCAGACAAATAGACCCCAACATGTGGAATGGTTTGACCTTGTGATTTGTTTATTGTAAGAGCAAAACTTAACTTGATAGGGAATTGTTTCCTAGTCATTTCGAATGGCAACTTTGCATCCTGAGAAGGGCACAGCGGAATGCGGGGCAGTAAAACTCGATCACCTACGGAATTTCTAGTCACAATTTCTGCATCGATTACATGCATGTCGAATCCTCTACATATTAGTCTTGTTCCATTACATAGGCCATTTTTAGGATTCAGATTTCTCGTCAGTATTTGTGAGGAGGTATACCACTGGGACAGATTGAATTCAAGTATTCTTGCTGATATAGACCACGAGAATCATTTTGAACTGAATCAAAAGAGTAATATGTGACTTCTTCACCGGGAAATCGGGCAATTATTTCATCATTCAACAATTGTACAGTATCATTCTTAGGAGTTACTATCGCCCTACTGATCATGTAGTCTTTGTTACCAGCATTTTTATCTAATCCTGGAAAGATTTCATTTATAAGCTTAAGACGTGAATGCTCATTCTCCCACGGAATGACAATATCTTTTGGCAGTTCAATGATGTCATCCTCACAAATAATTGGCTGAATCCCATCGCCGATGGCCATGAGTAACTCTGCAAAGGCGCGGTCGTTTTAGCCCGCGAGATATTTTCTGTAGACATAACACATTAACTTTCTCTCCCAAAGTGGAGAACTTGTTATGCATGCATCAATAGTTTGTTCCTTGAACCACGAGAAACAATCGGCAACACTGGCGAAAATCTCCACCCATTACAAAAACTTTCCCTCCAAATGGTAAATCACTGTTTGTAATGTCTCTCAAAGTTTTCTCAAATGCTTCAAACGCATAACGATGTGCCATGGTAGCCTCATCCCATATCAGTATGCTCGCCTGCCGTAACAAATTGCCTAAACTGCCAGCTTTGCTTATTTTGCAAGTGGAAGTGGATGTAATTGGAATTGGAATCTTGAATCTAAAGTGGGTTGTACAACCTCCAGGCATCATGATAGCAGCGATTCCCGATGTAGCTGTTACAATAGCAATCTGTCCGTTGCTACGGAGTTTTGCTAAAATAGACTTATATAAGTAGGTTTTACCTAGCCCCCCAGGCCCATCAACAAAGTACACACCACCATTCCTCTGCTGCACAGAACTAAGAATCTGGTCAAAAGCAATCTTCTGTTCATGGTTAAGTTGACTGATAGAAGAAAGATCTTCTGAAGTAACAGGAATAGAAAGTTCCTCTGTGACCAAACTTGATATATCATCTTGGTCAACTTTGTCAGCACTCATCTGAGGTAAATCATAATATGAAATTGTATGTCCATATTGCTCCAACAACAACTTAAGTTCGCTTAGTAAACGATTTGTCACATAGGTTGTGTTAGAACTCCCTAAGGCGTAATCTTGGGCCATACAGCTATTAAATTCATTCCACAAATCACGTACTCTGATAGGATTACAATAAACTAGAATTGTAACAAATAATTTCCATAGAGAACTTGGCATATGCATTCTTGATGCTTCAAGCAAACATTGGCAAACATCACTGTCTCTTTCGAGCAACCCCAACTCCTCAGCAGCCTCTTTGAATGTAGGTTATATATTAGATCCAACAGTTCGCATATGTTCATATGATATTGGTCCTCTAACATGGTTCAGCAGCAGCCTCAAGTAAAATCGCTCACCTTCCATAGGGGAAACTGCAAATAGTCTTCCAATGACCCGATTCTGTGCAGTTCTTGATTGCCAATGCTTAGTCGACTTATCCCACACATAATGCTCAAGAATTTCATGATAAAGATATTGTCTAGCAGCAACGTCAATGCTATTCAGTCGGAAAAATTCTGTTAACATCGTGCGAGAGTTCCTATCATCAGCCAAAACATCCTCAAGCAGCTGGTTACCTTGATAGGTTATTTCATGCATATTTTGCAAGTGTACTTGCAAAGAATAAACTGACGGGTATATTTTCGAAGATTCTCCAAAGGGCTTCTTGCAGGCAAATCCAACGGCCATCTACATATTG
This sequence comes from Coptis chinensis, assembly GCF_015680905.1. Classification (NCBI taxonomy): domain Eukaryota; kingdom Viridiplantae; phylum Streptophyta; class Magnoliopsida; order Ranunculales; family Ranunculaceae; genus Coptis; species Coptis chinensis. The sequence continues at coordinate 5,309,371 of NC_141464.1, forward strand.
CTTTATTTCATCATGTTCATCTTTATTTGTCGACGTCACTTCCATCGCTACTCGGTCTCACCCCTTGTAAATATACTTGTAAAAATACTTGACACTTTTAATACGCGAGCATATTTCGACATTGATATGGCAATTGTACTTTTTCAATAACCATGGATTATAAGGAACAACCCAACGATTATCAACACGATAATGCCGACCATGATTCTTAACAGTTGCGAAAGCGTTGTTGTCCCACCTCATATATGTAGCATAAGAATCGCTTCCTTGATTAGTTGCTGGAATGAATTGTTTTGGGAAATTTTTTGTACACTTTTGATCTCGCATGCAGACACAGTTAGGATTAATATTATCGCATGAACCATGAATCATGTGTTTAACTACAATCTCATATAGTTCTGGCTCAATAGTCGGGTTTGGAATTTCTGCTCTAACAATTTTGTCGTAAGCATCTGCAGTTGTTAACTTGTCGGCCTCATCAAGGATTAGAAGGATGTGTGCATGACGCAACCTTCTTTTTTGGAATTCAACTACATGAACATGTGCAACCACTTTTCCAAGGATTCCTTTAACGAATATATCATTTTTCAACTCTTCGAGCTAGGCACGGAAAATCCTGACTATCAAATCAGGTCGATCATTTGGAACCTGGCCTTTTAACAACTCATCTTCGATCTCTGACCACGATGGATTGCACGTCATTGTGATAAACAAATCTGGTCTTCCATACTTTTGAACCAATGCCATAGCATCATGATATCGACGATGCATGTCACGGGGACAGCCCAGAAAAGTTGCAGGCAAAATTGTTTTGCGCCCCACATTGCCTTCAATTTAACATAAAAAATGAATGTAAGGTTTTCCATTTGACTAAATTTTAATAAGTTTCAAAACTCAATGCGTACCTGAATGAACTTCCCCCGAACTTAAAGAGTCTTGCAATCCTTGATAAAGTTCAGCCCTTATTTCTTGCTGGTGATTACGTATCCACCTCAATCTTAAAGTTGATATTTTAACATAGTTGTCGACTATGTATTGTTGTAAAAGACGACCACTACGGAGTAGAAGGGATGGATCATCTGGGCGAATCTAATAAGGGAATTAGAAATTAGTGGTTTTCAATTGGATTAAAAAATATGTATATAACAAAATATTATAAAATGTTAGTCAGAAACTTACTTGTAGCAAGTAACAATAAAATTGTTGACATGTAAGTCGTGCCCTATTGCAACGAAACATATGTAAATTCCATCCTGGACTGCCATAAGGGAGTAGAAGAGGGTACTGAAGTGGATCATAATAGCCTGCAGTGTCTGGAACATTTTCGAATTCGCCAGAAATCCTTTGGGCTATGATGTCGCGTTCATTAAGGTTACTTGGATCTTCACTACCAACTAAAATAGCAGCTACTTGAGAAGACGTAGGAATGCTATATTGATGACTTCCTGTTGGTGATGTTAATCGTTGCGACACTTGTCGAAAAATTTGGACGTATGGATTCTCCTTTAAAACGTTATGGATGATAGACAATACTCGTCGGTCTAGTACTCCATTTTCAGCCATCCGATATTCAAGTTCATGATCTGTGTCATATATATACATTTGTAGAAATCTGGGCATGTGTCCTGGACTTGGTAGTAGGCCACCAATACGATGATAAATAGCACCCCGAGCGTTATATGTGTAAATTCCTTCCCTACCATCAGCGAGAGCATCATCAATGTCCACCCCCATAGAAATGAAGGAAAAACATGGTTTATGCGCGACGATATGTTTTCCTAAATTCAACACCAACTGTTGATTGACATTCATATAAATTAATCAAATCAGTAGGCGCTACCATAGGAGGTAAAGTAATTGTCCCATTTGAGCAACATAAACTGGGTGGTTCACGATTGAATAATTTTGCTTGACATTTAGGACAATTCTGAGGTGGTGGCAAACGATGTGTTTCTACATGCGAAGAGTCATCATAGCCTCGAGTGCAATTATGATTACGCCTTCTTCTAGTCACAAAGCATGTTTGTCGACTATTCTTAATGCCACCTAAGGGAACATACTTTGGATAGTTAATATACGTATTACATAAACCTAGTTACTTAATGCAATTAAATGGCTTATATAGATATTCTTAATTTAAGAAGTCAATCTAACCTTGTACAGATACTAAATTTTTTCTTAAACATTCAGTGTCTCTTCCAATTCCATCAAAGATCTATACGAGAATCGGTACTTCTTAATGAATGGCTTGTTATGCATGTTGACATCTTCGTGGTCTACATCTGTTTCTATAAATTAAATAAAAATTATAAGTGATAAGCGAAGTAAAAAAAAGTTTACTAATTATCAACGCAAGCATAAGATTAGATGTATACCTACGAAAGGCTCGCCTTCACTGTCACTACTGTTATTAATGATATTCCCATCTGGACTGATGGTATTGATATCATATTCGTCAGGAATTTCATCAGCACGGATTCCTAGAACTTAACAAAGTTCAATTTTATTTTTGTCAATATCATGGTATACATCGAATAAATACTTTATCAAGACATGATTGAATTGAAATATCAGCGGAGTAGTTAGTAGATGGGGGTTTAGCATTACCGTCATTGCTTGCACTTGCTGATGCAGTAGATGTTGCATTGATCAAGCTGGAATCTTCATTTCCCAAGTTCCGAGCATATTGTCTTATATGAGTCAACCGTCTTCCGTGCCAGCGTTAGTCACGATCCCCACAGAAGAATTGGTTTGAAATATTTGTAGGTTGATGTGGCATTTGAGTTACCCTCTGAGTAATGCAATTTTTGGAGGGTAATGATGCATTATAATTATTGCTTGCACTAACTGATGTAGTTGTTGTTGCTTCAATAAATTCTGAATCTTCGTTGACCAAGTTGCGAGCATAACGCCTTATATGAGTTAAACGCCTTTGTTGCGTAGGACGACCATCCCAAACCAACTGGTTTGAAATATTTCTTTGTTGGTGTGGTACCTGATTAACCCTCCGAGGTATTAAATTGTTGGAGTGTAATGATTCATCAGTGGGAATCAATGAAGGAGCTTCCCACGCTGTACGCATGCGGGCTCTTTGAGCAGTTATTGCTTCATTTCTTTGCTGTCGGATTCGTCGATAATAATTTCTTTGTAAACATTCTCTTCTCTGGGCTACCTGTGTTGAATCCATATTGGCTCGCCTCTCTCGTTCCCTAATTCGCCGATTTTGTTGTTGTTGTCGTTGAGCATTATCATAACTTCTGAGATCTAAATTCGAAGCACTTCCATGCAACTCCATATGCTAATGCTAAACAAACGGAAACACAAAGTAGAATGATTCAAATTACGGCTTGTAGAGTCTTATGCTAAACATGTAATATTTAGCTATTTTTTTTGCGTGCATTTTGTATCTATTTTGGATCTGATGTAGTTACACAATTTAATGACATGACAATTTTAAGGTTCAACATAGTCAACAAAGCAAAAAAAATTAACAATATTGTCAACAAAACTATTATTAAAAAATCTTTGTAAACTATTGACTCATATATTGTTACTGGCAAGTTAAAAAAAAGGCTGTAAACATAAGCCAAGCTTCAAAGCAGCTAAGGTCAATATGCTAGTTCATCACTTTAAAGGCGCAAAATACAATTTATCAACAAGCTCATTGTAATTTTAACTCAGAACAAAAAAACACTATGAGCCTATAACATGTTACATAGTCCATTGTAACTTACTAAACATTTTATTTTAACTTATTAATGCACTATGATCATATCCTTTTTTTTTTTTTTTTAACAATATACTATAACGTTTTTTATGGGACCTTTGTATTGCTCGGTACGAAAATTCCGTTGACTCAATTCCGTCAAAGGGACCTAAAATAACCTTCATACAACAATAGTTAGTAGTCAGTTCAAAAAAAAATAGACTAAAAGATTTTAAAACAACAAATGCAATGGATTGAGCTAAGTAATTTTCCATTTTAGTTTACCTATCTAAATGGGCTTCAAAGTTGCTGACTTAAATTTGGATAGTTCAAATAAACGTCCGACTGTATCGAAATGGAGGGAAAAAGGAAACAAACCTGCAAAAATGAATTCATTAGAATTTAAGTAACAAAAGAGGGGAAAAAAATGCAAATTAGTGCATACCTCGAGTGTCTGACGATGACAAATAAACATTGTATAGCATAATTCCTTTTTTTTTTTGTCTGCATAAAGCAGGTTAAAGCCTTTCCTATTAAACTCTAGCTACGCATGCTGAACTGAAGTGCTCCCAAGGCAAGTATTTGAAGAGGTAAGAAAATAATGTTGGAGATATTTTAAAAAAAAAAAAAATGTAAACCAGGTTTGTTTTTTAGTTATGGTGGGGTTAAACACATTGTAATGACTCACGAGCGTCAAATTTGGGGAGATAATGGGCAGTATGTTGGCTCTATATGTATAGAAAGGGCCAAATAATGTGATGAGAAAATCTGGCTGGTAGTAAAACTCTCTCTTTCCTCTACAGAAGCGTTAGCAACACCGATGCGTTCTAACGGGGTCCCACACAGCTGTTTTTAAAAGTTAGCAAATACTTATGGGAACAAAAAAATAGACTGAAAAGGTAGAGTAGGTAGGATGCATAGTCATGCTTATTGTGGACATTGCAAAAGCGTTCAACATTGTGTGCCGACTGCACTGAAGTGCGCCAGAGGCAAGTATTTGAAGAGGAAAGAAAATAATGTTGGGGATATTTAAAAATAAAATAAAATGTAAAGCAGGTTTGTTTTTTAGTTATGGTGGGGTTAAACACATTGTAATGACTCACGGGTGTCAAATCTGGGGAGATAATGGGCAGTATGTTGTACTACTAGCTCTATATGTATAGAAAGGGCCAAATAATGTGGTAAGAAAATATGGTTGATAGTAAAACTCTTTCTTTCCTCTACAGAAGCATTGGTAACACCAATGCGTTCTAACGGGTACCACACAACTGTTTTGAAAAGTTAGCAGATACTTATGGGAACAAAAAAATAGACTGAAAAGTTAGAGGAGTTAGGATGCATAGGCATGCTTAATGTTGACATTGTAGATGCGTTAAACACTGTGGGTCAACTAAAAAAGTAAAGTAGATGGGATACATAATCATGTTTAATGTGGATTGTGCATATGCGTTAAACACTGTATGGCAGCGACATAAAGAAAAGGTATGTACATTTAATAACATCTTCAAAAAGACAAAAAAAAAAAAAAAAAAAACCTCTGTATATGCACTTTACTCTTATTAAACTACAGGCTATAAATGGAAAGGAAAAAAGCAAATTACTATGTTGTCCATTTGTTCGCCACTCATCTATTTTTTTCTCAACACTTGGTAAGGGCATCATGTTTAATGTGGATTGTGCATATGCGTTAAACACTGTATGGCGGCGACATAAAGAAAAGGTGCGTACATTTAATAACATCTTCAAAAAGACAAAAAAAACCTCTGTATATGCACTTTACTCTTATTAAACTACTGGGCTATAAATGGAAAGGAAAAAAGCAAATTACTATGTTGTCCATTTGTTAAGCCCACTCATCTATTTTTTTCTCAACACTTGGTAAGGGCATTTGCGCGATAATCAAAAAAAGGCTGATTACTTTTAAGATGGCAGGTTATTTATAGTAGTAGTGATATATACATTAATATGCAATTCATGCCCAGTTAATCGTATATAAATATTTACATGTGTATAAACATGATTCATGCATATTTCTAGGCTAATACGTAAATAATAATCCATAAACTAATACATAATAACTACGTACATGGCATTCATGCAAAAACAGTAAAAATATGGAACCTGTAGCATCCCGCTAGTCCGCCAAAGAAATGAAACAGACGTTTCAATCCGTCGACGTAATTAATCCCAGAAGATATTTAAATTTTCTATTACAGTTCCAGAGAGTTAGGCCTGGATATGTCTCAAGATATATCAGTAGATGCTGGAGCTAGAACATGAGTAGCAAAAGAGAAAAGACACCTTGCGGATGTGGGCTCCACCTGCAGACGCGAGTCCAGTACCGCGCACGCGGAGGATTCTCCCACAATGAGCTAAACTTTTCACAGCAACCTTAGATTCTTGTGTAGTTTACTTTCCCGGTCCTAACTTGTTGTTCCTGGAAGTACCACAAAAAATTCGTTAGTGATCAGGTCTTTTGTGAGGCAAAAATGTTGAAAAAAAAACAACAATGTAAGAAATAAACAAAAATGAAGGAAGGATGAGAGTGGGGGTTCCCCTTGGAGCAATTTCCAGTCTGTAGCACAAGTCTTTGGTCTTTAGAATGGCAACGACACCATTTTAAAGATTTGGAACTAAAAAAATTTGGAACTAACAAAGTATTTCCCCGGTAGCGGCGCCATTTTGATATTCACCTTTTGCTATGTTAGAGATTTGAATCTCTTCCTTGGCCAAAATGCGAAAACAAAGTATTTCCTTACTCACGATTTTCATGTTCGTATAGTTTTGAGTGAGGATTCGAACCAACCTAAATTCTATGACCACTTACAACTTGGTTTTGCTCTTTGGAAACTAGTGAGTAAGTTTAGTTAAGGTTTCATTAATACTAACTATATACTTGGTTTCTTTTAATGCACAAAATAAAATAAAAACTTAAGTTATTTAAACATGCAATTAAAGCAAGAATAAAAATTTACTAAGACAAAAGTGGAGAGTTAATTTTCCTCATGTGAAGATAACCTCTATTATTTGATTTTTAGTAAGTGCATCTTAATCTTCCTAGGACTCTTAGACAAGTCCTAATAAAAACTAACTTGATCCCTAATGTATATGACTCATCTCTAAGATCATACATGATAGCATGTAAAATCAAAGCAATGACTTATCTCTAAGCTCATCACTTTGATTCCTAACTAGACTCTACACCAACTACCATTTTGGGATAGGATGTAGGTCTAGTTGTTCTTCCTAAACAACTTACTAAATCAAATAACAAAGATTATCCCTCACATGAATATCATTAACTCCCCACAAAGGGAAGTTTTAGCTCATGATCCTTAGGATAAAGGATTAAGTATAAAATATAAATGTAAATGAGAGATAAAGAGAACAAATAGAATAAGAAACTATATATATCAACTCACTTGCATGAAGAAGTGAGATTTATTTTCAAGAGGAACACAAAGTTTCCTCCATTAAAACTATTACAAGCTTTTTGTTCCAAACTAAAAAACTAAATAAAATCTAAGCCTAAGGAACTAAAATAATGCATGGTAAAGGAAAAAAAAGTCAAGGGAGTAAATGGAGTGTCTCCCCCTTGTTTTGTTTTTTTCTTCATTTGAGAGAAATCTCATTTCCTCCCACGTGAAACACCAAACCACATTTACTTCCTTCTTAACCACACAATCCACAACAAAGTGACACCTATCTTTTTTCACTATTAACACCTAATCTCATCTAACTTTATTAACTACATGCAAGGTGTCACTTTTGCACTAATTATTTGCACCTTTGTCTTGACTTGTATGATGACTCATCAAATCTTGCGGGCCCGCATAGTGGGTCAACGTGCAGTCCATTGGCGGTCCAGTCTTTTGACAATTTTACAACTTCCGCTTATATCATAGAGTTCATCATACGATTGTCCGAAGCAGCTCACTTGTCGCATTCGGAGTCCTGGTTCAAGAGGTGGGAGCTTCGGAAGTTTAATGGATCTGTGCGGATTTGTTGGGCTTCACATGGCTGATTCGGAAGAATTCATATATACATCGTTCCCCGTGCTTTAACGCAGGTTTAACCAATATTTTCATGTTTACTGCAAAGACCTGCAAAAGTACGAAAACATACTTATTTCATTATTATTAAACACATAATTAACCAAATTTTTATGTCTCAATGGGGTTTAATATTATAGTTTTTGGTGTTTATCACTGCCCACTTGGTAAAATAATCAGTTGCGATGAGTAAGAAACGAACACTGCCAGGGGCTTTCAGAAGTGGACCGACAATGTCAAACCCCACTTTGCAAACAGCCAAGGGCTCAAGATTGGATGAAGTTCCGTTCGCTGGAAGTTTTCCCATATTATCATATTTCTAACAAGGAACACACTTCTCGAACAAACACTTAGCATCATTTTTCTTGTATGGCCACCAGTACCCTTGTGTCATCGCTCTATGAGCGAGACTTCGCCCCCAGGAGTGATTTCCACATAGGCCGGAATGCTTATAAACCTTCCGATATGCTTAGACAACGAAACATAGGGTTAAGACTTGAATCTTTGTGATAGAGTTGCAAAAGACCATCTGTAGTCAAGATGATACAATATTTCCAAGCATCACATTTGACACGATCGCAAACTTTATGATCTTGAGGCAAGATGTGATCATGTAAATATGTGATATAAGAAAGGTGATAAGTGCTCAAAAAGTGCTATTTAACCCTCGATTATGCCTCTTGTTTAGCCATCTTAATGGACTAATAGTGTTTGTAAGTTATGTTTTATGATTCTACAGGTCAAAGAGAGAGCTTTGTGGAATATTAGAGAAAAAGGGATAAAACGGAGCAATTCGGAGCATTATGGATCACATGGGAAGCCCGTTGACAATCATGGAGAAGGGCAAGGAATTGGAGCTATTAAAGATGTGACTTGGACCTATTTTAAAGCCTATTTGGAAGCCCAAGACCAAAGGATTCGTTGCTTGGACCAAAGCCCGCAAAAGAGGATAGAAGGATAGAGCAAAAGAGACAAAATTGGTTAATGCATCTGGGACGCATGGATCGAGCGTCCAGACGCATTGATTGCGTCTGAGACACATGAATAGTGTGTCCAGACGCATGGATCGACACTGTAGCCAATTTCTTCTCAGTTTTGGAGACGAATTTGGACTCTGAAAGAAGTATATTTGTATTAGGAAACAAATGACGGTTTGGAATGCTTCTAAAGCTCATTGTAACCTCTATAAATAGAGGACCTAAGTGCCTCATGTAATTGGCCAATTCACTTATATTTTTGTCTCTAGAACTTGAGGCAGAGAGAGATTAATAATAAAATATCGGTTTTAACTAGCTGAGTCTTAATAAATTAGTCTTTCTAGTCTTATGTTCTTCGACTTTTCTCCCTCTCGTTCTTCGTGTTCTTCCTTCTTTATGGAAGGCTAATCTTCTCCTTCAAGGGAGGAGATGAAGCCAGTGTTTAAGGTTTAATGATTCTTATGGTTCATGGTGTTCTTCAATCAGGTTAGTTCTTTATGTTTTTAGTTATTAGTTATATTGCCCACACCAGGGGATGGAAGTATAGAATAGGGTTTATGTTTTGCAATATTAATATCATGCTAGTGTTCTTTACTTTTCTTCTAGTAGTATAATTTTTTAGAGTTAGGGAAGTATTCTTTGTGTTGCCATAGAAGGGGTAGCTCAGGGAGTGGCTACCTAGGGGAAGTATTCTTTGTGTTTGCCTTAAGTGGTGATCGATTCATTGAATGGCCGCCCTATTAGGAAGTACTCCTTGATGTTGCTCTTGGTAATACATTAAATGGCTACCCGAGCTTACACAAAAGGAAAGAATATATTAATAGCATAAACATAGAAACAACCTTAAGTAGAGTTAATTGTTAATGATGTTTCGTCCAAGAGGGCATCGGCACTCGCTCGATTACCTAATTGTAGTCTACTTGTAAGAACAACCATGAAGCAGAAGGTCATAGATTAAAAGTATTGGTGGATTCTAATCTCTTGAATTCTCTTTCTTATAAATTCTCAATAGTTTAGTTTAATTTAGTTTAGTTTAGTTTAGTATTAGAATCTATAATCTCTACAATCATAGTTTTTAATCCCTTAAACCCCCTTTCCAGTCCTGTCATTCACATAACATACACTTAAAAGTGGAACGATACCCTACTCATCTTTTACTTATTGAGGGATAATTAGGTTTTGATACGCTTCTGTTTTGTTCAACGACCATACACTATCTACATACACAAGAAGAGGCTTGTCAAATGGCTCCGCTGCCGGGTTAAGTTGTTTATGTTTAACGTTTTCTTTCAAGATTAGAATTTTGGATCTTAAGGTAATTTTAGCCGCATCATCCATCCTTTTAAGAAAGAAAGAAGCTTGAAGGACATCTCGAAGAAAAGATCTACCATCCAAGTTAGTCGAATCTTCATTCTTTTTATTTATTCTTAGTATAGTTGCATTATAGTTTAGTTTTATTGTTTTCTACTATAATTGCATTTAGGACCTTTTCAACAATTGAAGTTGTAAGCCAACACAGTGAAATATCAAACTCTAGTGTTTCTTGTCTGAATCTTGACAAACGGACTATCGTCTGTGGGCAGTGGTACTTAAGCAATCCAAGTGATTCACCATAACCCTAGAATAAATAGCTTTAGACAACGGGCGAGATACTAGCTGCAAAGCCCAACCCAGTTGAAGGAAAGTAGTTTTACATTTTAGTATAACTTAGAATAATTGCATATTATTCAAGCATAGTAGGATAGTTTTTTTTTTTTTTTTGGTATTTTCACATAGCATTTTCTAGTGTATGCCCCGTCATCTATATCATCGTCCAGTAAGAACACAACAGTGGACATGGTTTAACAACCAACTCACAAGAATACTAGATGAGATTGATACAATGGCCGCACACAATGAGGGAGGTGTTTTGGACACCAATAATCCTGAAGCTATCCCACCCATGCAAGCACAACAGAGGAAGAAGCCGAGTGATTTCTATTCACCATTCATTGGAGACCCACCAAGCAGTATTGTTTTTCTAGAGACAGAAGTTAACCAGTTTGAACTTAGAGCATCAGTTATCTCTATGCTTCCAAAGTTCAATGGTTCAGACAAGGTTCAGCCTTATGTTCACATGAACAAATTTCTATCAGTCCTCAGAACTTTCAAGAACCAGAATATCAGGGATGAGAGTATCAAGTTAATTCTTTTTCCACTCTCACTTGAAGGTAAAGCATCCGAATGGTTAACTACACAGCCGATCAATTCAATCAATAGCTGGGAGAAGTTGAGAACAAAGTTTATGAACAAGTTCTACCCACCAGAAGACAGATGCCATGCGCAAGAAGTTTATCGGCAATTTCAAAGGGAAGGGTGGTGAAGAATATCATCAAAGCTGGGAGAAATTCAATAATCTGCTAGTCTCATGTCCACATCATGGTTATGATAAGAGCACATAATGGCTCATTTTTTCTTTTCGAGGACTTTCTACTATGAACAAGCAGATGATACAGTCAATGCATCAAGGTAAGTTTACGTCATTGGATGGAGAAGAAGCCTACAACTTTTTCGAGAATTTAGCTGAAGACACTCAACAATGGAGTACTAGCAACGAGGAAGTAGCTAGAGTGGAGGGGGTGCCGAAGCAATTTAGCAACCAAATTCAAGAAGACCCAAATCAAGTGATGATATCAATTATGGCAAGCCTATCAACAGGACTTGAAACTCTGAACAAGAAGTTTGATCAGTTCTCTATGAATCCTCCAAAAGCAAACAATTTCCAAGCTAAACTTTAGCCAACCAAGCCTTGTTATGCCATTTGTGAGCTATGTTCTGATGAAGGCCACACCACTGAAAAGTGTTCGTACTATCTGGATACTAATGCAGAGGCATGTAGTATCAACTCTTTAGGAAGAAATAACCAGTTCAATCGGGGGTAATTATTGGAAACCACAAAATACAAATCGAGGAATTTTCCTCCGTGATTCCAAAATCGATCAAATCGGTTCGAATAACCGAGATCGGTTCCAAAACCGCCAAAGAACCATACAAATCAACGGTTATACCGGAACCAAAGAATACCAAGCTAACACAAATAGAGAGTTAGTACGGATCTTATGAATGGATATATTGCCCTACGCCCGGTCGAGCAAAGCAGTTATCCCACATCTGGAAGAAGCTATCACCACCATTGTCAATGAGCTGAAACAGACAAATCAAAGAACCCAAAAGTTGGAGAGTAACTTTAGTGTCATTCAAGGCCAGATAGGGCAAATCGCTGCTGCCTTGACGGAAAGATCGAAAGGAGCATTACCAAGCCTGCGGAGCCAAATCCGAAAGGAAGAGGTGTCCTGCAGGTGGATAACCTGGAGATTACTCAGTCGAATGACCAAGTTAATGTTGGCACCACTCTGAGGTCAGGCAAGAAAGTTGATAACAAGATTGTCTATGAACTAGGAAAAGATTCTATAGAGCCTAAGGTAACTTATGTCCCCACCATCCCACCCAGTTCTAACACTCTAGATATATCTAGTGTTGTGCCACCTGCTGAAGAAACTGTTGCAAAAGAAGTTGAAGGAACTACTGTGGACGTAAGTAAGAAGAAGCCATCACGAGTAACTCCACCTGTAACTCCACTATCTGTTACCAAGCCAACCGAAGCCGAAATAAGAGAACCGATATTGAAAAATTCGCCAGCACCGTTTCCTTCGAAACTAGTGAATACCAGAAAAGGATGACCAAGACAAAGAGAGATTTGCGATGTATTTCAGAATTTGCATATTAATATCCCATTTCGACCGCCATCTAGCAAGTTCCCTCGTATGCCAAGTTCGCGGAAAGATCTAGTGAAGAAGAAGACCAACATTTCGAAAAGAAGCTTTTATCGCTCAAAGATGTTCATCGCCTCTACAGAATCTAGCGGTTGTGAAACTGAAAGATCCTAGAAGTCCAACTGTTACATGCAGAATTGGAGATTCTTTGGAAGAGCAAGCTTTATTAGATTTGGGTGCTAGTGTGAATCTTCTACCATATTTCGTCTACGAGAAGTTAGGCTTGAATGATCTAAAATCAACTGATGTTACTTTACAGTTGGCAGATAGATTAGTGAAGGTACCTAGAAGAATCATTGAAGACGTCATAGTCAAAATCAAAGATTTCTATTATCCGGTTGATTTCATAGTACTCGACACAGAACCTACATCTGGTAGCTAGATACCAATCATTCTAGGCAGACCATTCTTAGCCACTGCAAATGCACTCATCAACTGTCGAAACGGTAATATGACGTTATCCTTTGGTAATATGAGATTCGAGACCAATTTTTCCATATGTTACAGCAACCACAGGAGATGTGTGTTGTGAACGAGGTATGCATGATTGAAGCGTTAGCACAGGATTATCTGACTCATTCATATCCTGCTGACGAGTTATTGAAAGCTCTGACAGACTCAGACTGTGAGGAACTTAGTGTCGAGGCAATCAATGCGATTTTGGATTCATCACCTATCATGGATGACAGCAAGTTTAGAGAAAAGTTTGAATCGCCTATGCCTGATGGACCATCTAAAGAGCTTAACAAGGAGTCGCCTAAGCTAGAATTGAAGCCTTTGTTGTCTACACTCAAGTATGTTTTCTTGGGAGATTTGGGAACCTACCCAGTAGTCATTGCATCAGATTTGACTGAGGAGTAGGAATCCAGGTTAGTAGCACTTTTAAAGGAACACAAGTCAGCTATAGGTTGGACAATTGATGATATCAAGGGGATCAGCCCTATGATAGTTCAATATAGGATTCATTTGGAAGAGGATTCTAAGACTTCTAAGCAACCACAGAGGAGGCTTAATCCGAAGATGAAGGAAGTAGTTCGAGAAGAGGACGTCAAACTCCTTGATGACAACATTATCTACCCTATTTCTGATAGCCAATAGGTTAGTCCAGTTCAAGTTGTGCCGAAGAAGTCCGGAACCACAGTAATCGAGAACGAGAACAATGAGTTGATTCCAACCAGGATTCAAACTGGATGGAGAGTTTGCATCGACATGTGAAGTTGAATAGGCGCGATCGAGGAAAGATCATTTTCCATTGCTTTTCATCGATTAGATGTTAGAAAGATTAGCTGGACAAGCTTACTACTGGTTTCTTGATGGTTACTCAGGATATTTTCATATCCATATTCACCCTGAGGACCAAGAGAAGACCACATTCACATGTCCTTTTGAGGATTGTCTAGACCATCTCTCCTTAGTCCTTAAACTCTGTTGCGATACCAACTTAGTTCTGAACTGGGAAAAGTGCCACTTCATGGTAAAGGAAGGGATAATGTTGGGTCACCAAGTTTCAAAGGAAGGAATTCTAGTAGATCAAGAGAAAATGTCTACAGAAGTAAGCTAGGTTCTTTGTAAGAATTGCCATTCGAAACTTGTCCCGGGTTCTGACCATTAAGAGAAAATTGTTGGTACAAGGTATACTTTTGTCAATCACATTTGAGAGAGATCGGAAGAATTCCTACAAAGTGGAACCTAGTGGGTGGGAATACTAGTCTTGAGGATCCGACTATAAAGGACTCAAAAGTCTTGAGAATCGACTTTAAAAGTCTTCATGACTTTAAAAGACTCATGTCGTTACGTCTTGGGGATCTAACGTAAAAAGACCTAAAAATTTGTTTCTTGAACTAATTCTGATATTCGGCATCAATGGTAATATCCTACCTTTTCTCATCCATTTCATTTACTTCTTTATACATTGAGGTCAATGCATGCATAAGTAGGGGGAGGGTGTACTTGAGAAATGAATTTCAAAAATTAGTTTTCAAAAACAAAAATATTTTTGTTTCTATATCAGTAGCATGAGAAAAATGAATTTTAATGATGAGTCTGGGATATATATTTTATACTGCTTAGTTTTGAGTTTGATAGATAGTTAATATTATTGATTTCATTACCGCTTAGACTATTTATTATGCTCGGACATAGTTCTTGTTGATAGAATTCTTTATCAATGCACCACCATAATACTTGGTCAGTTTTGTGTACTTTTGCTAGAAGAGAGATTTAAACCCCTAGTAAACTGGAAGTAGAATTTTTAGACTTAGCCCGTGAGACTTGAGCTTTATACCCATTCTTTGAGAGTTCTTACGAAAAATCCGAAGTCTTAGTGACTCAACATCTTTCAGTTCTTTATGTCGTTGTAATATAGTCTCATTATTTGTTGATTTGGTTAATCACGAAGTGACATCAACTGGGGAGATAGCCATTAGGTCTTGTAGTCTATTCGAAACAGAGTATCATACTGATAAGTCAAGTAGTGAACCCATTCAGCCTTTATCCCACCTAGTAGGACCATCATGTTAAACCCTTTTGAGCCTTACAATAAGCCATTTTCTTTCATAAAACCATTTACCCTTTACCCAACTCCAGACAAGGAGTATAGCCAAAATCTTTATCAGCCATACCCATATGTTTCTGAGTATACGAGGGGCACAAAGTGGAAGAAATAGCACAAAAGGAAGATTACAAGGAAATACCAGAGAGATACAATGAAGGCCATCATTCTGTTCTAAGTGAAAGAAGCTAGTGGAAAACAAGCATATCCAGTACTAATCAAGGATATACCACTAAGTTAAAAAAAATTGAATAGAATGGATGGAAAAGCTAAGACAAAGGAAGAATTTTCTCTGCAATACAGAATTTGAAGAAATCTTCCAAAGAATGAAGCAAAACCCTTAGTATTTTTCAGAAATAACCTTAGAATCCTTTTTACCTTTCCTTCATAAACCAATACCCAAGCCAAGTTACAACCCATGACTTATCACTACAGTATGGTACAAAGTCTAGAATAGGTGAGAGGATGCTAAAGTGAAGAACCCGACACTTCATATGTGATTGACATTCTTTCCATGAGACTACTTTTATTCAGAAGTCTGTTTTTCAAGATAGTATGTGGGATGTTCGTATGCATTATTCTTTTCCCCACATACATGAGGTAAAATAGTAGACCATCTTCTGAGAAATTTTTTTCTGAAAGTATGACCGGTGAGAATTGAAAGTCGAGATTATCTACCTATGGTAAACTAGGGATTCCGTTTCTTAGATAAGAGAGTATAGGAGATTGACTAAGTACACACATAAGCCTTGATTAAGAATTTTGTCAATTTTTACTATCTCCCATCATAATTTATGAGTCTTTGCAGCAATATAGTTAGCAATGGAGACTGTCTATTGGAGTAAGCACTAAGTGGGTAAGGAATTTCTCTCTCTGAAAAATACTATCATTCTTAAACATGCTATTGATTAATTTTGTGGGTATATCACCTGAAAACCCTCACGAGACTATAACTCGTCCTTTTTGGAAAACTTAAAGGTTTAAAGTCTTGTTACATATGGTAAATGCAATCGCGATGCCTGCAAAAATGAGTTAGGATTTTATTTTTGTTATTAGGATGTGATTTTGATCACTTATCTATTTTTTTATCTTATTTGCTAAGAGACTAGCAAAAGGCTAGTTGGGAGTTGTGATAATTGCTCAAAAAGTGCTATTTAACCCTCGATTATGCCTCTTGTTTAGCCATCTTAGTGGACTAATAGTGTTTGTAAGTTATGTTTTATGATTCTACAGGTCAAAGAGAGAGTTTTGTGGAATATTAGAGAAAAAGGGGTAAAACGGAGAAATTTGGAGCATTAAGGATCACATGGGAAGCCCGTGGACAATCACGAAGAAGGCCAAGGAATTGGAGTTATTAAATATGCAACTTGGACCTATTTTAAAGCCTATTTGGAAGCCCAAGACCAAAGAATTTGTTGTTTGGACCAAAGCCCGCAAAAGAGGATAGAATGATAGAGCAGAGAGACAAAATCGGCTAATGCGTCTGGGACGCATGGATCGAGCGTCCAGACGCATTGATCGCGTCTGAGATGCATGAATAGTGTGTCCAGACGCATGGATCGACATTGTAGCCAATTTCTTCTTAGTTTTGGAGACGAATTTGGACTCTTAAAGAAATATATTTGTATTAGGAAACAAATAACGGTTTGGAATGCTTCTAGAGCTCATTGTAACCTCTATAAATAGAGGACCTAAGTGCCTCATGTAATTGGCCAATTCATTTATATTTTTGTCTCCAAAACTTGAGGCAGAGAGAGATTAATAATAAAATATCGGTTTTAACTAGCTGAGTCTTAATAAATTAGTCTTTCTAGTCTTATGTTCTTCGACTTTTCTCCTTCTTGTTCTTCGTGTTCTTCCTTCTTTATGGAAGGCTAATCTTCTCCTTCAAAGGAGGAGATGAAGCCAGTGCTTAAGGTTTAATGATTCTTCTGGTTCATGGTGTTCTTCAATCAGGTTAGTTCTTTATGTTTTTAGTTATTAATTCCATTGCCCACACCAGGGGATGGAAGTATAGAATAGGGTTTATGTTTTGCAATATTAATATCATGCTAGTGTTCTTTACTTTTCTTCTAGTAGTATAATTCTTTATAGTTAGGGAAGTATTCTTTGTGTTGCCTTAGAAGGGGTAGCTCAAGGAGTGGCTACCTAGGGGAAGTATTCTTTGTATTTGCCTTAAGTGGTGATTCATTGAATGGCCGCCCTATTAGGAAGTACTCCTTGATGTTGCTCTTGGTAATACATTAAATGGCTGCCCGAGCTTACATAAACAGAAAGAAGATATTAATAGCATAAATATAGGAATAACCTTAAGTAGAGTTAATTGTTAATGATGTTTCGTCCAAGAGGGCATCGGCACTCGCTCGATTGCCTAATTGTAGTCTACTTGTAAGAACAACCATGAAGCAGAAGGTCATAGATTAAAAGTATTGGTAGATTCTAATCTCTTGAATTCCCTCTCTTATAAATTCTCAATAGTTTAGTTTAATTTAGTTTAGTTTAGTTTAGTATTAGAATCTATAATCTTTACAATCATAGTTTTTAATCCCTTAAACCACCTTTCCAGTCTTGTCCTTCACATAACATACACTTAAAAGTGGAACGATACCCTACTCATCCTTTACTTATTGAGGGATAATTAGGTTTTGATACGCTTCTGTTTTGTTCAACGACCATACACCATCTACATACACAAGAAGAGGCTTGTCAAAAGGCACCAATCATCCTCATTAGAAGGCATAAGCGGAAAACTTAGCTCGACATCAGGAACTTCTGGAGCATTGTCAGCTTCATGATCATTGTCGGTATGGACCGAGATAATATCATTGACAGGATCATTGGGGTCATCTGAGAGCATAAGTTGTTGATTAAGTGTTTTCTCTACAACGACAACTTGATTATCAAGATCACGCTTGCACTTCCGAGTCAACATAGGAGATATCAAATTGACATGACGTGATTCATCAGAAAATGTCTAGACAAAAAAACAACTCTGAGTGATGTACATATCTCGCAAATCCTCGATCGACAGATCGATACTCAGCTCCTTTTGAAATTCAATGGTAATCTGGCGAGGCTCATTCGACTTAATTGCCGCGGATAAATATGCGAGAGAATCAACATGTCATACATCATAATGCGGACGCTGCACAATACTGATAGATTCAAAATTTCGAGCAATCCGATGAATTAAGTCCAAATAAGTCGTCATTCTCTCATCACGATCCGCATACGATCCTCCAAACTGGCTAGCGACTAACTTAGAATCTGTGAATAATTGTAACTTAGTTGCCCCCAATTGAAGAGCAGTGCGCAAGCCGCAAATGACAGCTTCGTACTCGGCCTCATTATTTGAACGTCAAAACCCAAACGCACTGACTTCTCAATTTTTTCTCCATTCGACTGCAAGATTACACACCTAATATCGGAGCCAGACTTATTATGCAAACCATCAGTGTAAACAATCCAGTAATTGGCAAATACATCTGATAAGTGTGGCAAGTCATCGCCCCCAAGAGGTAATGGCGTGTTATCGACGACATTTTCTTCATCCAGTAATGCGTCAGACATAAGAATATCATCAATAGGAAAATCGGCCATTAGCGAAGCCAAAGCTTGTCCTTTCTCAACTGTACGAGTTTCAAAAACAATGCTATAAGCGGTAAGGTAACTTTCCCATTTTGTGAGGCGACTCGATTCCTAGGCATTGTGAAAAAGCTTTTGCAGTGGATATTCGGTATAAACTTTGACAACTTGTCCCTGGAAATAAGGCTTAAGACATCGGGCAGCATGAACCAAGGCCAATGCAATTTTCTCCACTCGAGAATACCTTGTTTCAGCCATTATAAGAGTCTTGCTAACAAAGAATATAGGACGACCATTGTCACCATCGACAAATAAGACGGCGCTTATGGCATGATCAGTAGCGGCTAAATACAGACCGATAGGCTGCCCCATTGCTGGACTGGCGAGAACTAGAGGTTGGACTAAGTACGCTTTCAAGTGACGAAATGCAAGTTCACAATCCTCCGTCCAAATTGATGCATCTTTCAATGTTTGGAAAAAATGACGGCATCGATCAGAATACCGAGAGATAAAGTGATTTAGGGCAGCCAAGCGTCCTGTAAGTCGTTGAATCTCTTTCTTTGATGTCGGAGAAGTCATTTCAAGGATAGAACGAATCTGATCCGGATTTGCTTCAATTCTGCGTCTAGTTATCATGTATCCTAAAAATTTACCAGACGACAAACCGAAAGAATACTTAGCCGGATTCGAACGCATGTTGACATTGGAGAGTCTGTCGAAAATAGCTTGCAAATCATTAAGATGATCAGGTGCTTCTATAGACTTGACAACCATGTCATCGATGTATGCTTCGACTGTCTTTAATTTCCAAGTAGATCAGAAAAAATGGTGTTGACTAGCTTTTGATATGTGGCTCTAGCATTTTTCAGACAGAAAGGCATTACCTGGTAACAGTAAATTCCTTAGTCTGTAATGAATGCAGTGAACTCTTGGTCCTCAATGGATAACAGAATCTGATGATAACCAGAATAAGCATCCAAAAAAGACAAACGATGAAAACCAGATGTTGCATCGACCATTTCAGATATACGAGGCAACGAATACGGATGAATCGGACATGCTTTATTAAGATTCGTGAAATCGATACAAACACGTAATTTGCTGTTCTTTTTAGGCACTGTGACTACATTCAACAGCCATGTTGGATAAGTCATCGGCCTTATAAAATTAACAAACAAGAGACGATCGATTTCTTCTTTCACCTTCATCTTTCTATCGGGGGCCATCCTTTGGGGCTTTTGTCTAACCGACTTTGCATTGGGATCAATGTCAAGTTTATAACAAACCACAAAAGGATCTATACCGGACATTTGCTCTATTCGCCAAGCAAAAACATGACTATTCTTCCTTAATAACAAAATAAGCGCTTGTCTACTCGCTTCTGGAAGTTCGGTCGAAATAAAAGTGGTCTCTTCAGGGAGTTGGCCAATTTGAACTTCTAAAAGTGGATCAACGGTCGGGGGTCCTTCAACATTTCTATTGGCAGAGTAGACTGAAGGTCCCGGATGCTGTAATTGTTATTTGACGGCGTTGGAACTAAGAATAGTTCATCCAACAACTTCAGACTTCTTATAATCATCGAGAACATTGTCGTGGCAAATTAGAGATGCAAGTTGATCGTTGTGCACTTTGCAGACTTTACTATACCATTGAAGGGGAACTTGACGACTTGATGATATTGTAAGGGGATTTACAATCCATCAATAGAAAATCAATATTGATTTCCTTCTTCATAAGAGTGACCGTGAGAGAAACCTTTCCAACGCAATGAGTATCAGTACCATCAAAACCAACGATAGGCGCATTTTATGGAGTGATCAAGTTATCAATAAAAGGAATATTGCGATAACACCCAGAAAATATGACGCTAGCTAAACTACCAATGTCGATCATTATACGTTGTACGCATATACAGTTGATATATACAGTTATCACGATAGCATCATAATAAGGAACATGCACTCCCATTAGATCTTGGTTAGTGAAACACAATGGTTCGTCTTCAATAGTCTCCGTGTGAAAACCTTCAACGAAATTGATCCTGTTAACTTCGTAAAAATTAGAAAGATATTTGACTTTAGAACGATGAGCATTTTTCCGCTTAGTATTGGTCAATGAATCGATGACGGCATGTCCAACCTTAATGACATTGTGTTTTGTTACCGTTAAAGCTTGAGTTGTCATTTTTTTCTGCACATATTGATCAAGTTTCCCATTCTGCACAAACTTTTCAATTCTTCCCCTCAAAGACCGATAGTTCTCAATCTCATGACCATAATCATTATGAAATTTGCACCATAAAGATTTATCGCGAATTGTTTTAGTGTCGTCGCGCAGGGGAAACGGCGGAGTGAGCATACATTTATCCTTGATTTTATATTAAACTACCGCATATTTAGTATTAAGCGGAGTTAATTCAAAATCATTAAAAGGGTTTCCAATCCTACTTGTGGTGTCTTCTTTCTTATAAGGAGACTTCTGACCGGGTTGATGTTGATCAAAAGTTGAATTCTTCTATTTGTTTCGCTGATCGTTGAAATTATTTCCTTTATTATCTTTGTCACGAGAAGTTTGAGCAGCCATGTCATCCTCAACATTGATAAATTATTGAACTCGCTGGTATAACGCACGTCGGGAAGATGGAATGTCCCGAACAAGAGAGTTGTACAGCCCGTCTTTATCAAACAAGATAGCTTTTAAAAGCGTAAACCACCTAGATCGGACTACTCGAAAATCTCAGCTGCAGCTTGGTGGAAACGAGTGACAAAACTACAGAGAGTTTCATCACGTTCTTGTTTGATGTTGAAAAGAACCCGGACACCATTTGGATGTTTGAGATTATGATGAAAACGCTTCGAAAACATTTCGGTTAAGTCCTTGAACCAATGAATAGATCGCGAGCCAACGCTTCCCCTTTTAATGTAGAAGGGAAAAGTTTGCATTTCAAAGTATTATCACCTCCCGATAAAACCAATTTGTTCGTGAAATTAATCACATGAAGCATAGGGCATCCCTCAACATCATCATATTGATCAAACTCTAGTTGTTTGAAATCTTTGTTATGAGTAGCCCATTGGACGGCGAGAGAAAATTTGTCCAAAATACCATCTTCAACTGCTAGATTCTCTAATGTCGATTCAAAAGGATCACTATCAAGAAGGGCTTTTTTAATCATTTCTCGGACACGTTGAGGAGTCATCAGATCCGTATCAGCTGGCTCATAATCGTAGTCATGATGACACCTATGGGAATGAACAGAACGAGAAGAAAATGACGAAGATTCATCGTGACTGTGTCGAGATGAATGTGGTTGATACGTTGGGCCTTCAGTACGAAATTGTTCAGAATGATAAGATTCGCGTTGCTGAGGTGTTTCTCTATATTGATGGTTCCGATCATAAGTGCGACCATTATTCTGTTCGCCACCCGAATTTCTCGGGACTTGCCGATAATTTGTAGGACCTTAGGGTGCAGTCAAACGGTTGTTAGAATTACCTTGCCTACCGAGAACGTGATTGGTGGGTTGGTTGTTTCTCAGCGGAGGTCGTGGAATTCTACGCCCATTACTTGGAACTCGTTGATGGTTGTTGCGAATATTGTGAACTCCTCACCACTTAAACGATCCCATACACTGTTGTGTCATTGGCGTGTATTACATTGTGGTGTGGCAAATACAACATCATCGGTGAGTAGAATGGGTCATTTCAGACGACGCTTATAGTAGTTGTTTTGTTTTCGGACACTCTTGAACTTTTTAAGAAATGCTTCGCGAGACATTTGACTGACATTATCTGCATCAGATGATGGAGAATCGTCAGAGGCAATGACCTCGCGCTTAATAATTTGGCGCATTGGTGGAACGACAGAAGGGTCGCGTGTAACCTGTTGTGGAAAAGGATTAGGAGGGATTAGTCTGTTATCGCCAAGTTGACCCTAACCATCATGTTTGTGATGATCATCAGTAATTGCATCGGGACCTTGAGCTCATCAAGTATGCATCATAACTTTTGCATAACGTGATCGAGGGTGTTGAATAAAAACCGCAGACAGCGCCAATTATGTTTCGACCAAATATGATCAAAACACTAAGTGGTGACGAAAGAAATGAATAACATAGAAAAGTAGTGAGAAAAGTGATGGTGATCGAGAGAATGATGAGACTGTACCTTTCGGTTGCTTATGTACCCAAATTATCGATGGGATCAAGTCTCAAGAACGTAGTTCTATATGAAAAATAGTTTGGTATTTATATAGGTAGAGTAGAAACTCCTTGTAGCTCAAGTAATTGTAATTGAATATAACTCTCAACTGATAATTATCTCTTTGATAAGAAACGAATCTGGACATAAATTAATGTACGTAAGTGGCAAGTCATGTGGCTAAGGTTTAGCCTTAAACACATGAGTTAATGGGCATGTACATTGATCCATGGTATTGCAAATTGAGCTTTAGCCCTGTCGATTAAACGAATAAAGTGGAGACCCCTGCTAATGGACGTTTGCCACGTAGGTGGGGGTCGAAACAAGTACTAAGAAATAATATAAAAAAAAATGACAAAAAAAAATAAAAATAAAAATAGAAATGGAGAGGTGAGAATGATGATCCCTTCTTAGATTCTCAACCAATCACTCTCACTCCTTCAATCCATGACGGTGGCGCCATTTGAAGTTTTAATATTGTAGTGAGTATACTTCAAAAGAGTTAGATTAAGAGTTGAGGTTTATCCTAAATTGTTTAGAGTTTGAGTGAGGGAGATATGAAAAGAAATGTAGACTCTTGTAGAATTAGAATGGTTTTAAGCTAATAAACTTGAAAGCTTTGATTATTTGATTGAAATAACTTGAAAACATGAAAGTAATATTGATTAAAATATTGAAATGAAAGCAACAAACAAGATTGATGATTAAAACCAAGAACAAGTAACAAGTTTGATTGAAATAAAGAAAAGGAAATAACAAGTTGATTAAAATAAATTAAAACAAGAAATTAAAAATATGAATTAAAAACCAAGACAAGAAAATAAACAAACCAAATGGTTTGGATCCTAAGACAATAGATGAGTTCTCTCTCTCTTACTTTTTGTTTATATACCCGTACTTTTGCCAATTATAAATTTGCCCTTCTCCATTACAAACTAGACACCTCACCCTTTCACTTTTGCCTTTGTTTTTGCTTTTGCTTTTTGCTTTTGCTTTTGCTTTTGGTGCCTTCTTGACCAAAATAGGTTTAGGGATAAGTCTTCATAATTTGAGATAAAGGCCTCCATCATTAGTATTTTGATTTGAGGACTTTGACTGTTGACTTTGACCGGTTGACTTTGACTTTTTCAGTATTTTTCCATAGCAGCTACTGGTCTTTATAATAAGCGTGATTAAGGCTCCTTTTGGTGCTAAAACGCAATTTTTATGATAAGTAGTCTGAAATACTCCTTAACATGAAAAATGCAGTAAAAACTATGAGTTGTTTTTCATTAAGTGTAAGAGGGACTATAATGCAGCAATATACAAGTAATAAAACGCATATTTGAGAGCTGGTCAACTTCCCAGAAGGTCACTCATCTTACTACTACTCTCACCAAAGCACGCTTAACTACAGAATTCTGATGGGATCTAGTCCATTAGTACTTATTAAAGCTCATATTAACCAAAGAACTTATTGGTTAGAGTAGACTAGATTTGATTGACCCCAGCAAATTGTGTAAGCGCACTCTGAAGGCAATCATATTTTTCTATCTCGCTTGCATATTTGGTATTGGAGTCATTAATTCCTCAACTCTATAGTCTATACCAATGCAGAATTACTTCGACTAGTGTGTTATACTGGGTTGGTCTTCGATAGGGCTGGCAATGGGTTGGATCAGTCCGGATATGTGCAAATCCAAAACCGTTCCACTTTTAACATTGCATATCCATAATTAGGCCAGACCCGGTTGGATACTTGAGTTAGAAAACCAAAAGCAAACCAAAAACTTTTACTTGTTCCTAGATCTGATTCGTTCCAAACCAATGACGAGGTCTTTTGTAATTGAATCCTAATTTCTGTTACATAAACATTGATTGATTTTTTTTTTTTTTTTTTTGCAAAACATAAACACGGTACATACATCCAAAAGGCATAACACATGCACTAATTAAAGAAGAAAAGTTTCGTAACTTAAATCAAAAGTCATTCATTATAATAGCTTATAATTTTTTGACGGTGCACATCACAAAAGCCTATTACAAAAGCTTATTACGAACTAAAAAAATGTCACTGGGAATTGCATACACCCCCTCTACTTGATAAATGTTTATACATGTCCGTTATATGAACTCCACTTATAGGAACTCCAAAGAAACTCTACCATGAAAAACAATGAATTAGAAGCTGATTTTTGGTGGAGATGGTCTTCCCACAATATAGATCATCTTTAAAATAAATCAGCACATTTGAAGATGTCTAAATGTATTAAAATTTACTTACAGTGTTATAAAATTATCCAACAATCCAAATTTTTCAAATTTCAAAACAACTTTTGACAAGGTTAAACATTTTCGTTTGAGCTGATTTTGTGTAGGAAGATTCTCTATTATGAGAAGACTATCTTCACCAAAAATCAGCCCTCAATTCATCTTATAAATCCACTTTTGGTGGTGGAGTTCATTTGGAGTTCATATAACGGGCTCGATGTTTATACGGAGGAAAATTAGGATTCTAGAAAAATAAGGTTCAAAATTTCAACTGGATCAGGCCCATAACGATTTGATACATACTTAATCAAGAACCAATCCAAAAAGAGTCTAGTCCTGATTTTCAAGACCCAGGAACCGGCCCAAAATGTTAACTACCTATCCCACACCCCGCCACTAGGAGGAAGATGTCTCTAGTCAGTCGTACACTAAACTATAAATCTATTTTAATACAGGTGAGGGTCTACCCTAACCCTAGCTTATTTTCGGGAAAAAAAAACAATAATAAAGGCTGGTCCTCCATATGTAATAATAGTTTTCAGTCAAATATTCAAGTGAGCATAGCGAACGTTTCAACGAAGGATGGGGGGTATGTGGCCCAAAATATAGTTTGGTATGTTTCTGTGTGTCTATCCTCAATCTCTCACCTTCCTTCTCTCTCTCTCCCCCTCTCCCTCTCCCTCCTTCACTCTCCGCTCATGCCCCCACTGCAATGCAGTATACTAGTCAAGTGAGCGGAGCAAACGTTCTGGGCCAAAGAGGAATATGTGGACAAAATGTCATTTGGTTGGTTTCTGTCTGTCCTCATCTCTTCTATTTGTCTCCCTCTCCCTCTCCACTCTCCACGCCCTTCCAATTCTATGGGCAGTATACTAGTATTTCTAGGCAGACACGGGTACTAAAACAATAATATTGGATAGCCCAAAGTATAAGTGGGGTGAACTTGAAGGTGGGCTTTTTACTTAAAAATCCATGAACCGGGTCCAAAGTCCAAACATCCTCGTTCTCCCTGTTTTCTCTGCTCTCAAAAAACTAGTCCGAGGGGAGCATAAAATTGTGACGTGTGATGGCTGGTATTGAGTGTCTAGTTTTAGGGGCAGGACAGGAAGTAGGAAAGAGTTGTGTAATAGTTACAATAGGTGGAAAGCGTATAATGTTTGATTGTGGTATGCACATGGGATATCTAGATGAGCGTAGATACCCAGATTTTTCACGCATTCCAAATGCAACTGATTTTACTAAATCTATTACTTGTATTATAATCACGCATTTTCATCTTGACCATATTGGTGCACTTCCTTATTTTACTGAAGTTTGTGGGTATGATGGACCTATTTATATGACTTATCCTACAAAGGCGTTAGCGCCGTTGATGCTGGAAGATTATAGGAAAGTAATGGTTGACAGAAGGGGTGAGGAGGAGCAGTTTAGTTCCCAGAATATTGTAGATTGTTTGAAGAAAGTTACTGCGGTGGATTTGAGGCAGACGGTGAAAGTTGATGATGAGCTTGAGATTAGAGGTTATTATGCGGGTCATGTTATTGGGGCGGCCATGTTTTATGCAAAGGTTAAAGATAGTGCGCTGGTTTATACTGGGGATTATAATATGACACCTGATAGGCATCTTGGGGCGGCGAGTATTGATAAGTTTTTGCATTTGGATTTGGTGATAAGTGAATCCACTTATGCTACGACTGTACGTGAGTCAAAGTATGCTCGCGAGAGGGAGTTTCTTAAGGTGGTTCATCAATGTGTTGCTAATGGGGGCAAGGTGCTAATTCCTACGTTTGCTTTGGGGAGAGCGCAAGAACTTTGTATTTTATTGGATGATTATTGGGAGAGAATGAATTTGAACAACATTCCTATTTATTTTTCTGCTGGATTGACTCTGCAAGCTAATATGTATTATAAGATGTTGATCGGTTGGACGAGTCAGAAGGTCAAAGATTCTTATGCCACTCGCAATGCGTTCGACTTCAAGCATGTTTGCAGTTTTGAGCGGTCTATGTTAAACGATCGTGGTCCTTGTGTTTTGTTTGCAACACCTGGTATGATTAGTGGTGGATTTTCACTTGAGGTTTTCAAGCAATGGGCTCCGTCAGAAATCAATCTTATTACACTTCCTGGGTACTGCGTGGCGGGAACTGTAGGACATAAATTGATGTCTGGCAAAGCGACTAAGATTCAGGTGGACAAAGAGACTCAGGTTGACGTTCGATGCAAGATTCATCAGTTGTCGTTTAGTCCTCATACAGATTCCAAAGGGATTATGGATCTAGTCAAGTTTCTCTCTCCGAAGAATGTGATTCTTGTCCATGGTGAGAAGCCGAAGATGGCTAAGCTGAAAGGAAAAATAGAATCTGAATTGGGAATCAAGTGTTATGATCCTGCAAATAATGATGTGGTCCACATAACTTCACCTCATTATGTGAAAATAGATGCCACGAAAGCATTTATTGAGAATTGCATAAATCCAAATGCCAAGTCTTTTGATAGTAAGGTAGAAGGTACCTCTGATTTGAGTAGCAAAGGCACTGGTTCTTCCCCTGTAAAGGAAACATATGATAAAAGGGTAGCTGAAGGTATATTGGTTATGGACAAAACAAAACGACCGAAGGCTGTGCATCAGGATGAACTTTTGTCGGTGTTGCAAGTCAAAAGAACACAAACTTGAGTGTCAGGTTCTGCGGTATATGACACCAAAGAACAATTCTTTGCTATTGTATTTCCTATTGGCTAGAACTGTTTCTCGTGTTGAACGATGATTATACTTGCCTGAACAGTATATTCTGCTGCAGCTGGGCACTTATTTATGACAACTAGGCCCAGTAAAAATCTGAAGATCTAGAATCAGGTGTTATGCAAGACCCTCATGGAAGCTCGCTTATAAGCAGGTCCATAACCTTTCAAAGGCACATGCATTGTTTGGTCTTTGTTCATCCAAATTTTGACTGGTATCTAGCTCGTAATTCTGATTTTGGTGTATGGAGATTTCTGGTTTTTGTTAATATTTATGGCTGCTTTTGATTGTTTAATTCTATAAGCCAATTAGTTATATGATGCGTTTTGTTCTTGTTGATTGCACTTTAAATAATTATGATAATGTAAGGAACGTATACTCATCAAAAGAGAAAGAATTAATCCCGTGTTCTTGTTGAATTCTTTTAAATTCTTGATTTTTACAGAACATGATATATAACTCAACAAAAATGGTTTGATTATGGTTTTAGATTATGTAGTTGTAGTGAACTATTAAAGAAACTCTTTTTTGGATTAGAATACCAATTGGTTACTCTATAATGTAAGTGACTTAATATTGCTTAATCATTAACCCAGTAATAAAGTGACACGTGTGCACAAGACTCTTGATAAATAGTTGTCACATGCTGATTTCTTGTAGCATGAAGTGGCATCATAAGTATGAGTTGGCATGAAATAAATGAATGAGGTGGAATTGTTGAGGTGGAGTAATAGGCATGATGTGGAATGAGATGTAGAAATTTGTAAATAATAGAGAGGTGGAAGCCTTGGGGGAGAGGCTGGTCCTCCATATGTAATAGTAGTATACAAGTAATGAAGTAAGGAATAGATAGTACTTTCCATCCAACCAGTTATGTTTTGTACTGTACATGGTTCACCTTGTCTAGGCATATATAAGAAGATGGACATATGGTAAAGAAAGATCAAGGGAGATTTTCCCTTATTGTATTTCTTTATCTACTTTTCCTGTTTACCGTTCCAAGGTAAGAGTATCGAGTCGATTAAACATGTACAGATCAATTCCGCCGTTCCCTTTGTTGTTAGAGGTTAAGTTAATTACTTTAGTAAACAGTAATTTGGCCTCTACATATAAGTTGCAGGATTGAACTCTCATAAAAGTTGGACGCTGTGCAAACTAGTTGAGTCTTACAGAAGACTAACAACTATAACATTAATCCAATTCTAATTTGCAGACTTTTTATCTCATCAAGGACTCTCAATGCTCCGTCACCCAAAAGAAAGATAAAAAGGAGGACAAAAAAAAAAAAAAAAAAAATTATCTGTTCATTTTGAAAATATCTACAGGTTGATAAAAGTTTTTGTCTCTTTCCCGACCTTTAAAAAACTATCCACAGGGCTAATATGCTCAGGTCAATCTGACTATAATCAACTGAATTGATGTTTTACTTGATGGTCTCACTATTGTTCTGTCTTTTCTTTTTCTGTTTTCCTGTTATGAGACGGAGGAAGAATTTTATAGTAATCAGGTATTCAAGTGTTTTGGAAGCACTGCTCAGAGTGTTAGACCAGAGAATTACTATGAGTTTGTTAGAGTTTCAGTTGATTCAAATCCAAAAGCAATCAATGGAGCTTACAGGAAGCTACAAAAGAAACACCATCCAGATATTGCAGGACAGTAGGTCAGTATGTACAAACTATTTTTCTTTTCAAGTTTCGAAGCAATTTAAGCCTGCTACACTTTTCATCTAGAACACACCTCAACTAACGATGTTGACACCATGTGTATATTCTTACTATGTGATCTAGATCATTTTAAGACCGAATCCACTTAGATGTCACTCTTGATAGAAGTCAACCTGCTCTGAAAACCAGAGCTTGGAATCAAGAATGTAGACTAATCTTAAATGGTAATACGAATCAAGATGTAGTATCAAATAGTTTTTCCTGATATTGTAAGGTAATATAATGGAATCTTAAAGGATGTTTTTGGGCTATAAAATTTCATTGAATGTTATACTGTTGATATTGGTATGTGGACTTTGTTAACCGTGTTTCAGGCAAATGTTCTAAAAAACGCTAGGCGGTGGGAGAGTGCCTTCTAGGCAGTACCTAGACGGGCTAGGACCTAGGCAGTTATTATTCCTAATATATATATATAGTCATATACAACCATAGTACAAGTAATAAATAAATCAAACATTTATCATAATTCAAAAATTAA
Organism: Coptis chinensis; assembly: GCF_015680905.1. NCBI lineage: Eukaryota > Viridiplantae > Streptophyta > Magnoliopsida > Ranunculales > Ranunculaceae > Coptis > Coptis chinensis. The sequence goes on from NC_141464.1 coordinate 5,339,445, forward strand.
ACACAAACAAAAGTATTTATTACAAATAGGTGTAACAGCTGAAGAAGATGGCAAATGATCTGCTCAAACTGAATAGGAAGACCGAAGAGCGACTTCATATGAAAACACATTCTCTTTCTTGTAGTGGCATATAGTTTACATTGAGCTTTAGTTTTTTAAACTCATTAAAATCTTAAGCATTCATGGGCCTCTTATTTTCGACATTAAATCATTTTCCAAAAAAAAGAATTAGAAAAAATAAAATAAAACTTGATCTTGAATAGACTGCCTAGAGGCCGATTATCCTGCCCAATCAGTCCACCACTTTTTGAGCCGATTTAGGGCCTAGGCGAGGCGGTTGGGCACCACTAGTGCCTGGCTGCTTTTTAGAACTTTGGTTTCAGGGGCATGAGTACACACTGATGCTGAACGAGGCTTATAATGTTTTGATTAAATATGATTTGGGAAAAGAATATGATGCATCTGTTGGAACATGTTCGGAAGGGTTCTCTTTGGCATTGGTTACAGTTCTTGAAATGGTCCCATGAGGCCCCAAGCTCTTTTTGTTGATGAAAATGCATGTGTTGGTAATTTGAACCATGTGCAGAAGAAAAATGACAAGATTCTGCATCTGCATGTGTAGGAACTAGGCTCAAAACCCATAATTCCGTTGAAGGATGAACAGTGACACAGTCTTCTTTGTAGACAAGTTATGGTTAATCTTCCATGTATTTAACACATGTAGTAACAACAAAATATTGAGGAAATTATTCAACTAAGGATGCGTTGATTAGATGTTTTGTTAGGTCGAACTTACTTCAGGACAATGGCATATTACTGATATGTGTGCACCATATTTTGATATAATTTTGATCTCATGCGGATTGCAGAGAATGTATGCACCATGCTACTAATGCATTCATGATGGATGAAGCACTTGGATGTGCACGAGTTAAAGTTCAATTTGGTGAGAATGACAAACAAATTGAGGTAAAAACAAAATAATCTTAGTAGACTAGCTTAACAATCTCAATGTTTTGAAAGTTATAAGCGTAAGCCATCTGATGTTTCTTGAAATCCACATTGTCATTCCTTCAACCACTAGACTAAGAGAGAATCAACAATGTAATATATATAGGAACGTCTTTCGTGTACTAGAGAATGTCTATGATGCAAGAGCATGATTACCATATTAGGATATTGCTTATTTTATTAAATTACTAATAGGTTCATATCATTAGTTTCCTATTTGTATTAGACCGAGTTTAATTAGTAAGGTTTCTATTTTGAAGTCGAACTAGAATTAGGAACAACTGAACAAGTTTTATTATATAATGGCATCTAGGCCTACACTATTAGATGGTTTTTTTTATTGAATATTATTTCTTCTTCAAGTTGAAGGTTTTAAACTCTAGTTTTAGTTGTTTCTTCTATTAATCATAACTGATGTTTAACCATTGTTGAAGCTTCCGCCTACAAGATAAATCAGTCTTGTAATACATAGATGGCACCATCTTGAATATGCTTAGATAGTTAATCCATTCTGTATGGAAGAAAAGGTTAAGCGCTAGAACATTCGCAGCAACAATTTCGGGAAAAAATTATTTAATGACGGTGTATAGTTGGTTGCGGTAGTCTCATGTCCTGTTAGCTGCATTCATTAAGTTGAAAAGGAAGGGTTGCCGGTGCTTGAATTTCTTGACCACCTATGACCAAAAGAGACGTATGACATGTTTGAAGGGGGCCACGGGGGTGGGATGCACTCTATTATGTTCATGGCTGCCAAATTTTTTATCAAGCTACTGAAATTGCAGACTCCAAATAACTGTAAGTACTCTCATCAGTTGTCTTAAATAGAGTACCGATGTAAGTACTCTCATCAGCAACTGTATGCATATGAGCATTTTAACAATCAGGTTGTATGCAAGACTCTCATGGAAGCTCGGTTGTAGGTGAACATCAGCTTTTGCAAGCACTTGCATATCTCGGTGTGTTCGTCAAAATTCTGATTGGCACTTAGCGTGTTTTACTGACTTTCCTTAACCATCAGGTTATGGGGATTACTGGTTTTTACTCATATCTGTGACTTCTTGTTATTTGTGGATACCTGTTAAGTAATTAGTTTATCATGAATTCATGATGCATTTTGTTCTAGTTATTTATACTTCAAACAGTTACGAGGATGCAAGGAGAGCTATAGTATTAGCCTGGTAAGTGAACTTCAATAAAGCATGTCAAGTAAGACCAAGCCAAAGAGTCAAATCCAGATTGGTGGTAAGGAGTAGTGTTTAAAAGATGCATCAGAGCCTTGAGGCTCAGACCCTCTGTCAGACGTGAGGTGAGCCTCGGAGGCTTTGAGGCTTAGGCCTCAATCCAAAAAACAAAAGTAAAATAAAGAAGAAGAGTAAGTAAAAATGGGGTTGGATGTTGGAGGTTTGGGATTTCTAATAAATGAGGTATTTTGATGCTCAAAACATAATCTAATAGGGATTGTTTACTCTTAAAGAAGTTATGAGGGAGTTGAGTCTTCAAAAACCTGAATAAATATAGAAAGAAAAGTATAAAAATATGTGAGGCTTTCCTGTGTACATTGTACAATGCTCCTTGGTTTAGCTATGTTCTGTTTTGGTATTAATGAATTGAGTTCTTGCTGCAGAGTCCTGATGGTGATCGGATAGATTGTGTACCATCTCACCAACAGCTAGCCTCTGATCATCTTCAATTATTTGGACAGAAACCATTGGTACTAGTTTAATTCACAATTTTTCGTGTTCCACTTCGTTTGATATGTATGATTCTTGCTCAAAAACTTTATCTGCAACAATAATAAAACAAAAACATTAATCACTTGCATGATAAAAAAATACTCTCTTTTGTCTGAGAATTTGTAGGTTTGAGTATATGGTTTGTTTCGAAAATTGGGTACATTTGTTGAAATCATTGGAGCTTGAAATTGGTGTCAAAGCATATGTGATTTCTCTTTTGCAATTTGAAGAACTATATTTTCAAGTATATTGATTTTCTAGTTTCACTTTCAGTACCCATTTGTCTAAGTGATTGTTTTCTCTACCTACGTTGTTGGAGTGCGGGTTTCACATGACAAGTTAGTAATTACGTCATTCTTCTTTATTGTATTTTCTTTTCTTCTCAGAATCAATTTAATCTTTCCATATGTTCCATTGGAAATCAAATTTTCTGTTGCGTTAATGTATTTCTCTCTATTAATATTTGCATTTATAGTTCCATGTTCGCTTTTGTTTGCATTGGCCTAACAATTCATCTCTCATCAGCGATCATTGCTCAAGGAATCAAAAGATTAATATCCAGTAATACCACGCCCAACCCAAGCTCCTTTTGTGTGTGTGTGTGTGTGTGTGTGTTTTGGGGAGAGGTATATGTTCTTAGTTCTGATCAACATCATCCCAATTGTCCAATAAATCTAATAGTTATGAGCTTATAGATTATAGATTTTCCACTAAATGGTAGTATGATTGTCACATTATGCTATCAGTCTTTTATTTTGACTATAGTCTTACGAAGAACGTATGTTTTGTGTGGGGCTTGAAACTGATATCATGGTGGGAGATTAGATGGGTTTCAAAGTTCAGCCACTGTACCCATCTACATCATTCTCATGGCGTAGCCACTGTTACTGGTTTGTACTGTCATCACACAATTTGCAAATCAAGCTTGAAGAAGACAGTGATTGAGGTTCCATTCGGTTGTATTGATGGATTGAATTAGATTCTTCAAGGGCTTAGATAAACTGAAAGATAGTTGTTCCCATTCGTAATTCTCTGGTTAGGTTCTTAGCTACTTCCTTCTTCCTCTTGGCTCTCATCCACCACTTTTTAACACGTGTATCTCTTATTTTTACTAAATTCATTTGGCCCTTTCTTTTTTTAATGTTTGCCCATTTTGGTTATGTTTTCGGAGTTAATCGGTGACTATTTTGGCCGGCGAATTCATTGCTAAGCTTTTTTTTTTTTTTTTTCTTTGTATGTGAAGGCAATTCATTTTGAGACTGCAAGTAAAGGTTAACAAAACTCCCATGTATTTCCATTTTAAGTCGACCTTCTTAGCTTAAATTTGTGTAAATCGCTATCATCTTTATTAATTTCCTGTTTCATTTCTCGATGACATTCATGTGTCATTTTTTACTCTTTTATGTTTTCTGTCTCAAGTGACACTGTTTATAACTGCTAAGCATGTTGGGTGATTTGTTGCAGTTGATGCAGCTAAACATCTTATCTGAGATTTGCAGATGAGGGTGGTGGATTGGTACTTTCTCAAACATTATGTTCTTCTGTTTCTAATTGGTCTCATGCACACAGATTCTGCTTCTCCCTGTACTGTTAGTGCTCATCTGAATCAATGTTTTTGAAGTATAGTTAATGTGGAGTTTTCTTTTATTCGACCTTTTGTCTTGGTAACATGAGCCCTTTTATGTGGTAATGCAAATAGCCCTAAAGGCTTATGTTATCCTTGTCTGGTCAGCAACTAGTGCTTGCCTTCATTTTTGTACAGCATGCATGGATTTTATAGTTGTTGATAAGAATTCAGAGGCATGGTTGGTAATTTGGGTAGTGATTTCAAAACAAACAACCTAGCCACTTTTTAACCATGTTCCAAAGTTAACCCCCTGTTGACTTTTGTGTGTGTGTGTGTGTTTGTCTAGACTCTAGACAACTTTTAGGTTTTTAAATTCATATTTCATTTCATGAACAATTTCACCTAAGCAACCCCCTGCTAATGATGTTATATTATTGAAATTGCTCAAAGTGTGATTTTCCACCCATTTATTACTTTCTATTTTCGAAATAATTTTTGTTTTTGAAAGGTTATTGTCACGTCAATTCATCCAAGTTTTGTTGTTCTCCAATTGCATTTATTGAGTCAGACCGTAATTGGACTTATATTTGAGGTTTTTGGTTCATATTATGCATATGCTACCACTAAAGATTAACTATGATTATAAGGGGGAGAATACTGAAGTTAAAGAACCTTTGAGTGGTATATAGTACAGACCATTGTCATCATTCTTAGAGGCCTTCAGTAGAAATGAGAAAAACCAAAAGCGTGCAGAAGCCTTTGAATGGTTTAAAGTTAGCTTTAACACATTACACATGGGAACTGCTATTGAATTTATATAGTTGTTAACCTATTTGGTTTTGAAACACAGATAAAAATAGTGGTTTGCTTAACCTTCTTCGTTTTTTTAGTTCCGTCAGGGATGATATATAGAGTAGCATTGCTTCATGATTTATAACAGTTGGAGAAAGTCAAAAGTGAAGATATTAAATGTCGAAATTCTGAACCAGCCAAAAGACCACCCAGAGAAGGTCACAGGTAAACTAACTGATAAAGCTCTTTACTTATAGTACAGTTATGTGCTTTGTGATGAATATTACATGTATCTAGGTCTCATTTCTCAATCTTATTTTTTATGTGAACACAAACAGTAAGGTCGAATTATAACTACGAGGTTTGATCATATATTGTCGTTCATATGCACGGATACGGCAGCTATGCCATTGCACCCATATCCACATGGTATGATACGGATATGGGTACAGGATACTCCATCGATACAGCTTGAAACTCATTAAACTTATCGTTCCAGAAATTCAAAATATTTCGCCCTATAATCCCAAAAATACCTCCCAAAATAAACCCCAAATTGTTGAGAGAGAGAGTCCCTGTGTAAGTAGTGACAAATTAATGGTTTATTCTCAGCTGAATACTTTTGTGAATCTTGTTCATTCAGAAGTAAACCACCATATAAAAATGATCTTTATGTACCACTAATGCTCTTCATCTTTCCCTAAGTTTGAAGCTTATATATGCATGACAGGTATCAATGTCAACGTGCATGATGTATGATTTGTGGAGGACAATTGGGAAAGTCCGGTACGATGTACTTTCCATTTGTTGTAACCTTCATGTCTTTATTTATTTTTTACGTTTTCTATTCCACTATTCTGTGGGATTGATCATAAATGAATGCCATAATGCTAAGAGAAAATGGGATGTTCGAATTTTCATTGATGACTTGTTACAGTGGGTTAAAATTGTTAGAGCTGTTTAGGATTTTGTTTTGCTTTGTGTGTGTATGCTCACACGTTTTTCCTCATTTGTGTTTGTGATTGACTGTTTCTCTGTGATTGTGTACCTCTTAAAAACAAAAATTGTATCAAAGTTGTAGGCCTGATTTGAGCCTCCCTATCCAGTTAGTGATAGCGGATTAGTGAGTGCCTCTGGTCGTGTGCCTGACCGTGTTGTACATTGATGAGTCTTAAAATCTAGGCATTGGAGAACCGGGAGAGTCTGGTCACAGAGTAGTATGAGACGTCATGATTTAACTCATCCGTCTAAATGTCTAGTAATAACTATGGGATTTTGTGGATGTGTGTGTGTGGGTGTGGGTTGAAAAAAGAGGTGTTTGAGTTGGGTATGTGCTACCGGTGGTTCCATCAACATAAATCGCTACATCTCCATCTAACAAATCTAGCTAAATAGAAGTGGCTGTCTATAGGGTTTTCTGCATTATGTCCATTGTTTTGGTTGAAGGAAATATATTAGCTTATACTGCTCTTATATTAAGAATATTTTTGTCACACTTCTTTATTCTTTTTAGTTTCACACTGGCACAGGTTCTTGGTGCATGGGGGTTGGGCTGGGAGATATGGATGGATGGAATGGAGGTCACACAATTCACCTATTTTCAGCAGGTGCACTTAGTGTAGTTGCATATGATTTTTGTCATTAGTCATGTTTCATGTCTTATTCTGTTTCCAGCAATTAATATAATACAAGATAGTGAATATCTTAATGTTTGTGTTATTCCAATATGCTGTCGACTATAATTGGATTATTCCGAAGTGGGTTATATTGTTTGTACGATTTCTCTTGATTTATTTTAGGCTGGAAGTCTTCAGTTGCTGCCAATTTCTGTGGAAATAACTTATGGCCTTGAACGTATACTTATGCTGCTTCAGGTGAGCTTTGATTAATATCACTACCCTGCTTATGCACCTTCTATAAGAAAATATTGTTGTACCCCAAGGCATTATTTTCTGTTCGGTACTCTGATACATTTTATTTAAAAATTAATTATCATGGGGTCGACCATTTCAAGAAAATTCAGTATGCTGATGGAATTACATATGGAAAGTTTTTTATGGAGAGCGAGTAAGCAAACTAATTAATGACTAAAGATCTATCAATAGTTGCTGCAATCTGGTTACTTCTTTGTCTATGATATGCAACTTTTTTGCCTAGTAAAGCTAGTAGTTATTATTTGGTTGGATGTAATATGTTTAATCCTGTTGGAATTTTCTAATGATATCTTTATGTAATCCTCTATGCTGCGTACTGTGTTTGGTACCGAATTTTCTCATGTCATTCATTTTTGGTGCCTGCATGTATATATGTATGTATAATTTTTTTGTTAATTTTCTTTTATTTAATAATTTTGTAATCTTATTCCTCTGTTTACAGAGCTACCTATTTCTGTAGAAGGGTTTCAGTCTTCTCATGGTTGTACATGGATACTACTTGTCAACTTTGAAAGGCGCAACTAATTCCGATAACCAAATTCATTGCAGGAAAGAAATGAGTGCTTATTATTTGGAACATGCCAGTGTTGATCATCTACAAAAGAACTTTGAATTTTTTTATCAAGAAGCTCGGTCCTTGCTATCAGTGGGTCTTGCAATTCCTGTGTACAATTTTTTAATCTGAAATTTTTTTATCGTTCTTCTTGCTATTTCTAGATTTATACTTCCATCAGTCTGTTAAAATGAATGTTTACTCTCCAATGCGTTAGGTATGATCAGCTTCTGAAGACATCTCATACTTTCAACATTTTAGATTCTAGAGGTGTCGTGGGTGTGACTGAACGAGCTCGATATTTTGGTCGGATGCGCAGGTCTGAGACCACTCTTCTAGTTTATGTTGACACCAATTTTGACATTCCAAGAACAGATATACTTACTCATCATGTAGACATAGTATATTCGGGCAATTGCTCACTTGTTAGATTACATACTTCTCATTCATACTGAACCAAGCGATATCATAATCATGTATCTAACCACAAAATCTTCTAGCTTGTTCCCTATCTTTTGATTTGCTCTTTTTTTGGGAATGGTCTTTCCTCTCTCTCCCCCCCTATATTCTAGAACATCTAGGCTCTCTCCGATATCAATGATAACAAAATCCACTCATCTAAATTTGGATTGATGAGCGTCTTTCTTGGGACCTTTGCTTGAGACACTCTCTTAATGATTGGGAAACTGGAAAGTGGGCAGAATTTGCTCATTTGCTTTAACATGTTAAGCTTCGGGAGATTGAAGATAAGAGACTGTGGGCTTACAACAACATGCCAATTTAATAAACACTTCTGAAGCAAACTATGGTGGACATGAACCTTGGAATTCTGAATTGGCCGTGCACAAAATTAGGGTAGACTGTCCTTCCAAAGTTTGCTTCTTCATATGGATGCTAAAGCTTGGACAACCCTTACTAGCGACAACCTAAGGAAAATGTAGGTCATGGCTGATCACTTCATTATTTGTGGTAAGAGAAGGAATAATATAGATTGAGTGGCGGAAACACTTAATCAAAATCTACACTTTATAGAACCCTAAAAATCTTGCCTTTTATTGAATCCTACTCAATAATTCATAACACACATAAACACAACTAAAACAACTCCCGAAACCCTAACCATAAGCCCTTATTTATACTAACTGACAACAAAGCAAACCAATGAAAAACAAAGCAAACAAAGCAAAATGAAAATATGCCACATGGCAAATAACTAAATAAAATAAACCAACTAAAAGGGGCCCACCTAATGCAACCCATGGGCTTGACTTGAACTCTATGTCTACATCATTCTCCCCAACCGAAAAAAATTCGTCATCGAATTTCTAATCAACAAAAACTTCAGGTAAAGAGAACCACGTCTACCAGCTTTAGGAAATCGGCCAATACCCCAGCTTAAAGGAATCCGACCATAAATTTTTCCTTTGTAGCAACTTCCCTGGCTTAAAATCAGTAACCCACAACATGCTCTTGCACACTGATTATGAAAACAATAACCAGAAGATGCACCAAAAAAATTCGGTACCAATGGCTCGTCTTGAAAGCTTATAACTTCACCAACATATGTGACTTTATTTAAGAAATCCAAGCCTGCAATCATGCTTTTTTGAAAAACAAATCACTTCGTTTGTCAAAGTGATTCACAAAATTTTCCTAAATCGGATCTTTTACTTATCAAAAAGAGACTCATCTTCATACTTATCAAAGATTGGTGGAAGCGCCCAATAGGGAGGCTTCAACACCTGCCGACAGCCGAGCGGCGCCATCATTGAGGGGTATACCCTCACGTTCCCATTGAGGGGAGGATCCCTATTGATGTTATCTTTCCTGCCAACTCTGTTCTCTCTGTTGTTTTCTGGATCTGTAGACGCAAAAGGGTTCCGAAAAGGGATTGAACCATCAACCTGAGATGCATCATCAATACTAGCCACTGAACTATTATTTTGTGGTGGTGGAGGTGGTTGTTGCACCTCTCTTTGGACTGGAAACCTTGCTTCCATCAGGTTCTGGAACATCTGTATTATGTTCTTCATGCTTTTTCTAAACGAGACATGCAAGTATCCATGGATGGAGGACGACTTCGAGTTGCTTTGTGATTCACCATAATAATAATAAAAATTTGATTTTTTTTTCAAATGAATAAATCGCAGTGAACAGTAACCAGGTGAACAGTACCACAACTGTGTTCGGTGAACAGTGCTTTGTAAACAGTACCTCGATAAACAATAGCTACTGGTGAACAGTGTTTTCTGCACAATCTCCCAAGAATCAACCACTCTAATACCAAATAATGTAGATTGAGTAGTGGAAACACTTAATCAAAATCTACACTTTATAGAATCCTAAAAATCTCGCCTTTTATTAAATCTCACTCAATAATTCATAACACACATAAACACAACTAAAACAACTCCCTGAAACCCTAACCATAAGCCCTTATTTATACTAACTGACAACAAAGCAAACCAATGAAAATATGACATATGCCAAATAACTAAATAAAATAAACCAACTAAAAGGGGCCGCCTAATGCAACCCATGGGCTTGACTTGAACTCTATGTCTACATCAAGGAAAACAACTTTCTCAAGAGGCGTTTGAGATGTTTTCTTGAGTAGCTTCTGAAGTACAAACAGTCATGATGGACCATTGTTAGAGACCATCCGAATTCCAAAGCTGCAAAAGGACTCATCGTTCTGCTCAATCTGCAAAAACTTGTATTAACTTTTATCTACAACATTCTCAATCACTTTACATAGCAAATAAAATTCTGCCATTAAAAAATATTGCATCCCTTTTTTTTTTGTTTAACCTCCCTTTACTTGCTCAACCATACTCTGGGAATCCAGAGTAGGTGCAAATTTTCCATATCCTTCATGCGCAAACAGAATTTCTTCAATGATATAACTAATCCATCCCACAGATTGCGAAGTACCCAACACATTATTTTCTTTTGTTTCTTGGCAGCTTAGCACGCCATTGTGCTCAACTTTGGGTGAAGACACAAGAGTCTCTAGGACATCCTCTGGGCATTTCTTCTGAGCCCAATCATCTGGTTTCCAAAGAAGTCACTAGACCAGCAACAAGAGAGGTCAGCTTTACTTCCTGTGTACTCGCTTATCATTATCATCTGCTTCTGTCTAATTTTGGTAGGGAAGTTTGGTGATGTCCATTTCATCTGTTTTAAAGATTTAGACCATTCATATGAGATCTCATCGTAATTAATGTTTCAAAAACGAGAAAAGAAAAATGGTGAAAGTATCTTTCTTGAAATTTCTATATGATTTCGTTGCCATATATTGGCTGAGCTTCTTTTGATGGTTTTGACAAATGACAACTAATATGACACTTGTGGGATAAACTATAAGTTGATTGTTGATTTGGTAATGAAATCCACATACTGCAATTTGACAGACTCTGTTATTTCGTGGGAATATTGTTTGTGAGAATTGAGAATGAAGTTGGTGAACTTCCCAGTGCATAGCCACGGAGATATGCAGAAAGTTCATTGGAACAAAGCTGCTTGAATGGTCTTCTGAGAGTACTATTATTAGTAATAAATTTCATAGAAAAAAGAAAAAGAAGCTCTGTTCTAAGTAAAAGGAATTGCCTAGTTAAAAAATTTAGTCAAAATATGAGTACCCTTTATTAGAGAAGCCTTACATTCAGCTCTTGGAATGAAGAAAATTACATGCCCTTTTGTCATTCATAGTGTCTTGCAACTCCTATTGCTTCTTACTTCATTATGCTGAATAATTTAAATAAAATCAATTTACAGGGGTCAGAGGTTCCTAGGCTATTTGTTCTCGAAGTTGGAACAGAAGAGATGCCACCTCAAGATGTAATCAGTGCGAGCCAGCAGGTACAGTTTTTTGGACTGTCTTTAAGTAAACTAATGGCTAAAATTTAGTATTAGGTTGGGTTTTGACTTTTTGGTACCTCAATGGTGCGCTTGTCTATTGCACCAAAGCACACTTGTCTTGCTTGAGTATCTGCATCTGCTTGATCATTTGAAAAGGTAAAGCAGATGGATCTTGAACTTCAAGTGGGGGGAAATGAGGATTGTCCTGGTCAATAGTACTGATAGCAAAACAAAAGTATTGATTGTGAACTCAGGAGGGGGTAAACTGTTGTGCTGTTAAGACCTGGCGGCTGTTGTTTTAGTTAAAAAAGTTGAGTTTCTGGATCTTGACGCAAGAGATAGTACTCTCTGTTAGTTAAAATATGAATAGAAAATATGTTTTATACAGAAAAAGGGTGATCCCCCACGGCCAGGTGCACCATTTCTAGGCGATGAGTCTAGGTTACTTGGCAACTTTTTCCATTTGTAACAAAAAGGGGTATTTTATCCCTATATCTTGTATTCTCTCGGTCTCACAAGTTGCGAGAGAATTAGATTTATGTACCATTGTCTCGACTCTTGGGTTATTTTATCTCAGTAGCAGTCACATCAGAGGTTCACTAGTTATCATTGGGGTTCATATCAATCTGAGGGTAGCCAATGTTTATGAACTTTTTTCTTTATCAATAAAAGGTATATATTCATTCCAATTAGTGTTACATAGTAGATAAACCTTAGCAAGATGCTAATGATAATTAATTACAATCCCCACTAGACACCTCATTTACAATAATTAACTTACAAGACTAGAGTATCCTAATCCCAATGTTTATGAACTAACGATATCTTTTAGTACTTAAGCGGTCTAAGGTCGTTAAAATGTGTAGGGTTTGTCCTTTCTGAGGGTTTCACATTAGATAGGATCATTTTTTGTGTTTGGATATGGGGTGGTCTGGTGTTTTATTTTTCTTTGGATGCATGTGCAAATCATATAGCTAAAGTATTCTTCCAATATCAGCTCCATCTCCAGTCATAAAAAAACATCTATGATATACAGACTACAATAATGGCATATTAGAAAATTATTGAGTGTTAAACCAAATCAACAACTTTATTAATAGATTAATCATCATAACAAAGCCCAACAATATTTTTTGTAATATACAGAGCAACCAACTCTACTTGTAACAAACATACATGTACTTGAAGAACAGCACCCATCAGAGGAAGTGGCATATTTTTTTAAGTAAAATGGACCTGAAATTTTCATTAAAATGGAAAACCAAATATGCTTATAGCATTTAAAACACCAAAAGAATGCTTGATCTGATCCATCAGGAGGTGCCCAATAATTTCTTGGCGCATTTGAACAGGGGAATTTCCTTGGTTCATTCTTTGGGTGTTTAGACAATGAAGACTTGATTTATTGATGGATACACTTGGAACGTGGTGAATCACATAGCCCCCCTCCTGAGGACAATGTTCTAATGTGAAGGATGAATCTGCAGTCGACTGTTGACTTCTTACTGATTCGAAAGATGACATCTAGATGTCAATGCAAGAACCAAATACCTAAGAAAAAACTGAAAAAGAAAATGTGCAAGTATTGTGCATAATTCTACGTGAATGTTTGGGACCATCACATACTGTCACGGTGAATGTAGTGGTTATCTTGATTGTCTATTCTGAATCTAATAGCACTCCTTCCAGCATATGGTACTCGATTTGTGTTCCTCTTTATTGGGTCGAGATTCTCTAAATGGAAACTATGCAAATGTATAGGATGACACTCTGGTCATCTGGTGCAATAATTCCTTTGTCTTGTAACACAACTTGGACTATAGTGTTGTAAGCAAGCAAAATAAAATCGTGTTGCATTTATTGTCTTTAGGATAGATGTCGTGCTTTGTAATGCTGCATATGAAAGTTGAGCAAATAACAATGGCTCAGACCATAAACAATCAACTGTTAGATAGCAATTCAAACAGACGAAAACTTGATAAAGGGGTTATAAGTGTATATTTAGCCAATTGGACCATCTACTCTTCACTACTATTCAACCACTTATCTGCATGAGTCCTTTATTTACTCCTATTGATGTAGACACCAAATACTTCAAAGTGAGGGAAAGACACAAAGACCGGTATTCAGAGGCGATCAAAGTTAAGACTATAAGGGAGTGCACAAATACAACAAAGATCAGTGTTGAGAAAATCACATAATAAGCAGGAGTCCCGTCAACAAAAAAATTAGATTTGTGTCGCAATTTTACAACATGGTATAATGGTATAGTGTCTCCCTGTTTGGCGTTAAAAAGGTTTATCATTGCAAAAACACCAAAAACTCAGCACATAGCATAAGACTTTAATGTCCATAAACATACCTTATATTCGAAAAAAGGACTCTTCGAAAAATCTGTAAGAAAAGAAGACAACTACTTCACACTTCAAGTCGTTCACATTTTGCTGTGCTCCTACACAAAAATAAAAATAAAAACATAAATGAATAAATAAAGAAAAGGCATACTATCCATGAATGAAAACGGAATGAAAAAACGAAATGAGAGAAAATGTCTTACTGATTTCAGTAAGATATTAAATTTTCGACCCTCCACATATGACTATATGACTATATGCTATTTTACTGAGTATCATTCAATGTTTGTCTGAGAACTGCAACTATGTATTCTTTATTTATTTTTGGATCCATAAAACCAATATATTGATGTAACTTGTTAAAATTACATCATAGTTAGCACTTAGTAGGTAGCAGATTTGGAGATATGGGGAAGAGCCGAAAAGGAGGAAAAGTTGTTCCTCTTTTAACAATTTATTTAAAAAAACTATGTTGGGATAGGATAGTTAGCCTATTGTTCTGAAGATGTTTCATTGTTTCTTAAGGTAGATGCTTGCATTTGTATTTGTATCATTTTATTTGTATGGATAGTTAGCCTATTCCTCTTTTAACAATTTATTTAAGGTAGATGCTTGCATTTGTATCATTTTATTTGTATGGATTTGTATTCATTTCTTTAAACGTTGGTTTTTTGTTTCATCTTTATATTCCAGTTGTCATTTTACAATGTATTAAGACTACCTGTGAGACATTTTTCTTTCTACTTCAAATTTCAGTGAGCTTCTTTACGAATCTACGCAATTTTCCAGGTAGAACATGCAGAAGATTATGTTAGGGTAATGGAGAAAGTAGGAATTTCAATAAATTTTGAGGTATGCTAAAAGTGTAAGTTTAATTTATACCTTTCACTTGAATCATGTCAGATATTCTGAAGTTGCTTTTGACACACAGGACCGCAAGAAAAACATATTGGATGCTTCGAATTCTCTAGCAAAAAGTGTTGGGGGTCATCTTGTTAATCATACTACCTTAATTGAAGAGGTAGCTGTTATTTTCCCCCTCCACATGATTTTGTTTGTTTATAAGCAAGAGTTGAAGTCCTAATACATGCGATGTAGGTTGTAAATCTTGTTGAATCACCTATTCCAATACTTGGAGAGTTCAATGAATCATTCTTAGAGCTCCCTGAAGATCTGTTAATAATGGTAAGCTATATGTAACATTTTAGAAGATGTGATGATGTTTCTATTCGTACTATTAAATCTTCATTCTTTTCAGCAGTTAGTTTTCTCTATAGCAATTTTAAAAAATCCTCATTGTAACACCCTCAGCTTTGTGCATGAAATGCATGAAGTTAAAATATATAATCTTACTTTAGCAGGGGCTAAACACATGCATGAATGATCTATTTAACTGTTTTCTTTACTCGATAATAAGAAGTAGAATTATGTTTATTGCTAATGAAGAAGAAAGTTCAGAGAGAAAAGAGAGTACAACTTAATTAGTTTCGGCATTCTCTCACACTACTTATATAGGAAAATAGTCTGTTTACAATATGGAAAACCTCACGTAGAACTCTAACATAAATTATATATCCAATCTTGAGCTGATGTTATAATTTCCAATCTACCTGCAGGTTATGCAAAAGCACCAGAAGTATTTTTCCATAAGAGATGATGATGGGAGGCTATTACCGTATTTCATTGCTGTGAGGATGCTCAATTGAGCTTATCTTTAGCTCTTTAAAATATTGGCTACATATAATGTTTCACTTGGGAATATTGACTTGCATATTTATTCTTTAGGCAGCAAATGGAATGATCAATCCGACAGTAGTAAGAAAAGGGAATGAAGCTGTCCTCAGGTTTAGATGTTGAACCTGCTTTAATTTTCTTGTTTGCACGTGGGAAAGGGCAGCAGTGCCGAATATGAGCAAACCAAAAAATATTGTTATATATGAATTTACTTTGGCTGAGAATTATGACTTTTCATCGCAAAGGATTATTCGACCAAGGTCTTTGTACCCAAGTCCAGTCCATATCTCATAAATTTAGTATGAAATCTGTAGTCAACGTCAACATCTATTCCACCACAAATGGCGTGTATAGTTAAATACGTCTCATGTAATGGATCTTTTCAGGTAAGTGAAGTTGTCTTTGAAACACGTGAAGAGAGAGATCTATGGAGTGCTTTCCTGGAAGTAAAAAACAAAGTTCACCCTGGTACTTATGCTTCATTGGTTGAACACATGTTGATTAAGTTCAATTCTCCTATCCTGTTATGTTACAAAGTTTCTTTTTATGTTGAATGTGATTATTAGTTTTTTGTTACTACTTCCGTTGATGTGTTGTCAATTGTGACCAATACTTTATTTGTATGTTCTTCTTTTTAGGTATTGAGGTTGATGATTTTGTTGAAGCGTCATCTCAACTACTACAACCACTTGACAGTTTCTTTAATCATTTTTTTTTATGGTGGAATGATCTTTCTCCTTATATTGGATATTTAACTATGTTGGACATAGTTTAAGGCAACTTGAATCGTGGCTGGTGGCTGAACTGTTCAACTTCTGTAAAACTGTTGTGATATGAACTTCTATTATGTCATATATATTCTAGGGTATTCTACTAGTTAGTTCAGTCTAGTGCTAGTTATTTGTCTTTTATGTCTGGATAACAAAAATATGCTTCTTGAATTTTTCAAAATGTAACGTGCAATCCTTTTCCTCATGTTTAATGGACATTCAGAATATTGCACCTATATATGTAAGAGAATCACCCAAGCGTTATTTTCCTGAAATGTAGGAGGATGAGAGAGTTAGAGTTAACAGGCTTGTTTTACTGAAGAATATTGCAGATCTTCCCAAAGGGATAGCGGGCCTCTCAGTTCTGCCAGGGTTTTAAGGTTTTACATTTTCACCCTCATAATTAGTTATTCAGTATGGTCATGTCAAATAATATTTATTATTCCCTGCCCATTTCTTTGACGACGTGTAGGTGCACCTGGCCTTTTTAGCAATTTTGGCTACGATAATTCAGGTGGAAGTGATAGACCATGTCTCGTTTGGGACATCTGTTGCCAAACATCGCTTGTGAATTCATGCAGCATCAAAATGTTAAATAGAATTTTGGGTTAACTAGTATTATCCCCCCACTAGATGAGCCAATTAGGATTTCCCCCCACTAGATGAGAAATTAGGGTCTCCCCCTTAAATACACACGAAAAAAAAGTCAAAGTGGGTTGACCGAAATTTTTTTGTGTGTATTTAGGGGGGAGACCCTAATTTCCCATCTAGTGGGGGGGAAATCCTAATTGGCTCATCTAGTGGGGGGGGGGGGTGTGTAATACTAGTTCACCCTAGAATTTTTAGTGCCAATTTTCTGTAACAACATTAGGGATGCATACGTGAAGATTGTAGTGGCCCAATAATGAATAGTGGACTGGGTCAGCGAAAAAAGGAGTGGAGTGTAGCATAATAAGAGAAGTCGGGGAGTATGGCCATGGCCGTGGAACCTAGACTGTGGCACATGTACGGTTTGAAGAGGAACCGAGGGATGGAAAGATAGATGGACGATCCAGATGAAAGGGGGAAGGGGTATAAAAAAGATAAGATAGAGAATAAAAGGAGAGGGCTGCACAAAGAAAAGGGTGTGGAGAGAAAAAGAGAGGATTTGAGCAACATTAGGTTTTTAGGTTATTACAAATATTAACCCTGCTAATGTTCAGTGTGCTCAGTTCAGAGAAATTTTGTTATCGGAGGTCAATTATAACTCATTATCTGTACAATATTCACCGACATTGGGTTCTTGTAGATACTGTATTTTAGTATCTTAAACCAAGTACTTATTATAAGCAATTGTAAGTGAGGTATTTGTAGTTTTTCTGGTACATGTTTTCGAAAACTGTTAATTTCTTTGATTAAACTTGTACCTAACTATTTTATGATAATTGAGAACAAATTGCTTGAAGTGTTTATATGGTCGAAATGTTGAATACTTGAATTCATTTTCAGCAGGAGCATTGTGTTTAGCATTTAAACTTTCGTCCAATACATCTATAGCATCATAGTATGGACTGTGAACGCATGGATAGCATATATACAGGAATAACTGTTTAACCAATTCAATTATAATTGAGACCATTAGCTAGCGATTGATTTGCTGCAAGAGTGAAAGCCACTTGGATCCTCCATGGGAAATCCTGGGAATGGAGGTAGTGGTCTGGAATAGTGAAAACGTGGTAGTGGGAGTCTTAACCATAGGGCTTGGGGTTGTATCGAACTATGAGGCCGAGTGCATTGCAATTGTTCTTGCTGCTGAAACTGCAGTAAAGTCAAGGGTGGAGGAGAATATGGATTGAATCAGACTCAGGTGCGGCTGTACTTGCCTTGAAAGGAAACAAAGCACCTTGGCAGTGGAGACAGAGATGGATAAGAAGTAAACAAGGGCGCACAACTGGCTGAAGATACAATCCTAAGCTGTACTAGACCTGACTTTGTGAGATCTCCTGAATTCCTACGTATAGGTCTACCTAAGTAGAAATTCTTAAATAGTGTAACTTAAATATTTCATTCATCGGTTCTGCTATCTTGGATTATTTATTTTAGTAGTCCCATTCATCATTTTTTTTTCATCCGAATTGCTGAAAAACAAACTTTATACTGCTTTAGGCATCTAGGGCTTTATGGATTTTGTAGTAGTATATGTGACCAGACCATCTAGGAGTGCCTAATCAGTCAGCAGTGAACGATATATGATTTCTAGCTGCTAACCTAGCCTTAGTTAATAAGCTCAAGTTCAAGTGGAAATCAATATTCCTTATACATGATAAACACTTCCATTCTTTGTAAAACACTTATTTATAAATCAGATAACTGTGTATTGCCATGCCATGATCGATATCCTTCTCTGTGATACTTTCTCTGCCCATTATTTGTTTCCTCTTTTTACATGTTTATTTGAGGGATGTGTTGCTTCACATTTCAAATGGGAACAGAAAAATCAAACACAAATACTTGCAACACCAGTGATGATCCTTCCATACCACTACACCATTTATACTTGAAGAAATAAGAGGAACCATTTTTTTACTTTCAGCTCATATGGCATACATGACATACTTAACAAATATATATATATATATATATATATATATATATATATATATATATATCGGCTACGTCGACATCTTATTCTAACATACTATCTTGACATACAGAGCCGACCCCAGATTAAACAAAAAAGATCTACTTCTAGAAAACCAAACAAATAATTAAAAAAAAAATAAGGATAAAAATGACATTTTGTTTTGCAAAAGGAAAAACTTTCTTCTTCTTCATTTGGATGCAGGTGGCAAGAAGACGCTTCTATTCCAACACAAATTCTTCATCTTTTGGATGGGTATATTGTGGATCGCATAATTTTAGTCCGGCTGCCTGGGGACGTCCAAGTGTCCAACAACATCAACTGGTCTAAAATTTTGAGTTGCAGAAACAAATTGTTCTCTTGGTGCGAGACTCCACATCTGTAATTATGAGCTTGGGATCATTTTCATTGTTCCTCTAGTGAATATATCTGAGGAAATCAGCCAATAGAATTTAAGCTTTGATGATATTACATTACCCTTTATCCTGCCTGCACCAAAATATCGGCCCAGAGATCGGGCGGCAACAGCGAAAGCCATGAGGGAGGCTGTTGCTAAACTTGCTGAACGAGAAGTTATTGAGGAGCACGAGGTTGTGAAAGAGATGATGGATGAGATTCCTGAAGAGGAGGAGATGGTAGAGGTGGCTGAATATGTTTCCAAAGAAAAAGAAGAAGAAAAGGCTTATGCCGAGACACTTCGGAGCCAAGTGGATTCAGCCGACAATTGATGAATTTCCCTTTTCTATCTACCAGTCTACGGGCCTTGGTTGCTGCAGCACATATGTGTATACGGTATACTTCTTGTAACTTGCAAGTAAAGAGCCGAAGATGGTGAAATAGCATTACGTGTTGGAAAATTCAGTGAAGGCAAAGTTGCGTCTCTGAAGTCAATGAATTTTGAGGATTACTATCCAATGCACCACCTTGCCGGTTAGTGTTCTAGTCAGATTTGAAAGTGATTTTTCTTGAACAAATAGCTGGTTTTAGGAATTAGATTTTCCGTGGAAATTTGAATGTTAATTGTTATTTTTTCCTGAATAGCTGGTTTTAGGAATTAGATTCAATCAGCAAGGTTTCCACTGCATCATTAGTCTTGTTGTCGAGATTCAAGGAAACCATATCATGAACAACATTGGATCTGAATCAGTTTTAATTAGCAGGGAACCTTCAATAAGCTTGCATACTATGAGAGGAAACAAACTCTCGGGCCCAAACACAAACCAGAAAGCTTCAAGGGCAATGGTTGATATCTGAGATCTCTACATATAGAGAACTATACTAGTTTAAGTTTAATAGCTTAGAGGCTAAGAAACAAATGTTGGAATCAGGGCCTCTGTTGATTGCAGGAATGCTTTTCTTGATTGCCTTGGTCGAAGGAGATTTAAGCTCAAAGAAGACACATTAACTATTTAGATCCAACTGTTCAATTTGCCCAAGCAACTGTGGTCAGAAAAAGGTATTAGAGTTGGTTCTAGTAAGGTTGGCAAACCTATTTCTAGATCAGGCTACTTCAAGGAAAAAGAGGCTCAACTATGCTAATGTGTGCTGAGATTTCTGTGCAGTCAAAACTCCCTTTGCCTCGTAAGTTTGATATTGGTAATGGGAGAGTGGCGTCTATTGCATATGTGTGTCCACGCAACAGATTTGGTCACACTACAGCTAAGTGTGCTAGTAAGGTTGCTCAGATAAAATGCACTTGGAAAACTACAAATGTTGACGGAGAGATCAACAATGCAGCTGATATTCTGCATTTCTGCACAGATGGTGAATGAAACGACTTGGGGCCAGAACATGGTAATAGAGGTGCATAGTGGTGCTCTTGTGGTGCTGGAACCTGTTCGTGAAGTTATAGAGGCAATTGATGCAAGTATTCCGGTTTAGGCCAACTTTGTGTAGTACCAAGAGTCTAAGACTGATCAAAAGGGAATTAAGGTTTTACTTTTCAAACACTTCAGGGGTACAAGTGGTGCAGTTAATCTGCAAACACTTTAAGGTTGTGAGCTGCGTTTCCACAGTTCCAAAGGTTTTTCTTTTCTTTCTATGTAGAATGAGCCCCATCCTAATATAAAACTCTGACTAGTAGGACGTGTAACACAAAGGCACAAATTAAGCTAGTTGCAAACACTAGCTATAATTATTTAGTTGTCGCATAATGCAATGCAAAAACAAAGTCACAATCTGAAGTCTGAACACATTTTTGTCAGCCAAAATTACGAATTCCATTAACAGCTACCACATTGTTTCCCAATTGAATGATTCAACACCTAAAAGAATAGAAAAAAAAAAATAAACAAATCAATAACAACACTTCTTTGACGGCGTAAGTCGTTTCTTATTGCTCGGCATCCCCTCCATGCAAAAAACATTCAACACACTCTTATCAAATTTCAGCATACCCACTATCAAATTTCAGCACCTCATCCCACTCCTAAGTAATCGTGTTGCTCGCTAGAAGTAGCCTGCAAGTAAAAGACATGTTAAAATTGGAAAAAAAAAAAAATAATAAGTATGCAAAATTAAATTTACTATAATACACGTTCTTACATTTTTAATCTTCTCTGGACAATTTCTTGAGTCATGTTTTGCAATTTTTTGGCATGATTTACAAAACCTTCCGTTCTTTTCTTCTTGGGCTATCTCCCTGCTAGACTTTATTCTCTTATTTCTCCCTTTTGTTTGAGAAATATTAGGGTTCAAAATTAAAACCTGTGAATCAAAGGTTAAGGGGTTAATTAAACTTAAAAATAAATTTAATCGCAGTAAAAGCAAGTGATAAGAAACTACCTCCGCTACATCAATTTTGCTTCTCATTAGTTGAAGCCACCTCTTTAATAGCTCCTTCTTTAGTAGCTCCTTGGTGAGAGTTTCCTTGCACTTGGCAACTCAATTGACAATTCACTCATTTTCTCTATGAAAAATGTGTAACTCTCAACATTAGTTCTTTGCATCATATGCCAATTGAGTAGCAACCTTAATGCAATGGGAAACTCTTAAAGCCTCCCGGTTTCCATGACCGCTCACTAATTCACCATCAAAACACGACCACTCGTAAGTGTTTTTGCCTTTTTGTGTCCACCTCTTCAAAATAAAGTGAAATTTTGGAATCTCTTCGACATCATCATACATGAGAAAAATCTTCAAAAAAGATGAGCCAAGGTATACCCATAAACTTGAAATACTTACATTCACACTCGGCCTCGAGTTGTTCTATCAAAACTCACTTTCCAAACATTGGTATTACGAGGCTTTCTTGATTTCAAGAAATAAGTTCCATTTCCGTTCTGTCAACCACCTCTTCAACAATTTTGTAGTAGTTTCTTGCATTTTCCACCGAGACTTAAATTTATTAAAAACATTTTATGTGTACACTTTGCAAAGATGTTTCAAAAGGAACTTCGTTTCTACCCACATTGCGACATTTATGTTGGTGTTGTAATCAAAGTCTCTTTCATGCTTGGCAATCAATCCCAAACTTCTTTCGTTACCATGAACAAACCGCTGCATGAGAGTAGTCGTCGAACTAACAAAGTTATCATAATAAGAGTTCATTGATTCACTCCGGTCCGGTTGTTTCATTCCAAAGAAAGAAGGTGTCTAAGTGATAAACCCGAACCCAATTTCTTCTTAACTCATACATTTCATTCAACCAACTATGCTCCACCAAATCGTATTTTACCATCGGTCACGTGGGCCACTTGCTTTCAAAATCATCTATCCTATAGGATTTAAGAACGAAACTTAGCTCCATCGCAAATGTGTTGTTTTTATGGTAGACATGCCCCAACTTCTCTGAAAATTTATTTGAAACATGCCAAAAACAATGGCGATGTCGTGAGAGGGGAATACCTTAGCAATCGCTCGGTCATTGCCCTGTCTTGATCGGTGAGAATCGAAGTTGAGGGCTGACCACCCATAGCTGCAAGCCATGTGCGAAATAACCACACAAATGTTTCCTCAGTCTCATCAAGCAATAATGCACACCCAAATTGAATGGATTGCAAATGGTGGTTGACACCAGTAAAAGGAGCAAAAGGCATTTCATAAATATTAGTCCGGTAAGTTGTATCGAAAGATACAACATCTCCAAAGTATTAAATCTTTGCTTTTCGAGACCGTCCTTCAATCCAAAAAATTAAGCTGCGGTACCACTTGGATCTAGTTGAAGCAGTAGTAGAATTGAGGATTTTCTGCACTCTTTTGCTTAAAGTAATCAAGTACGACCCGTGGCGTCATTTTCTTTTGGTTTCTTTCTTGTGGAAGAATAGTTTTGACACATCTTTGAAGTAAGCCCAATTGCATATGGGAGAGAAAACTCGATGCAACTTTTGCCAGCGGGCAAACCCTCATTATCAAAATCTCTGTCAAGTTCTTTTTCGCGCCGGCATAGATTTATTCGACCTCATTGAACCCCTCTTGTACGGAGAAACTAAGCCATGACTATGGTTGTTTTCAACCAATGTAACTGTGTATATATTGTCGAGTTTTTTCTTTGCCAATCTCATTCTTGCTCTACAATCACACCTAACAGTCGAAGTGTTTCTTGATGTTCCTGACACTTCAATAGACACATTTTCTTTCTTGTTATGGATCCCCTCACGTGAACAGACCAAGAGACCACTAGAAGGTACATCCACATGTGATTGTCTCTTAACTGCACTCCTAACACGCGTTTCAAATCCCTGTTGTCGACCATACTCTTTGTAGTATTTCTTCGCTTCCTCGAAACTGTTAAATGACATCCCTACATACGGTGTTTCTAACAATTGTATGTCTTCGTTTGTGGCTTCAATTGGAGAAGAATCCACTAGTACTGAATCGGGAACATCGGAAGCTCCATTCAAAGTCATTTCTGGTACCCAAAAAAAAAACAAATAATTAAATAGAGAAATGGAGGCGAGTACAACTTAGAAAAAACATACAATCAGTTCATCAAGGACACGATTTTTAGAGCCTGAAAACCTCATTGGATTGAATGGCTAACTACCCTACTAGACTCGATGAGTTCCAGAGAAGGCAGAATGATGTAAAATGCTTAACATATATACCATGTGCAATTTCTTGCTACACAAATTCGGCATAATGATGTAAAATGTTAAACATATATACCATGTGCAATTTCTTGCTATACAAATTCTCGTCAGTACATAATGTTCAGCTAGACAACTATTGGTCAAAATTTGTAAGAATAATTTAGTGTACTTGCTTAGATAAAGATACAGCAGGGGTATATATGTTAAGCATCGTCTTTTATGATAGTTACAGCAGGGGTATATATATGTTAAGCATCGTCTTTTATGATAGTTACAACGCATTGTCTTTTACAGCAGGGACGACTATACATATATATACAACTATTGGTTTCCTTCATAATGGTCATTTGATAGTTACAACGCATCGTCTTTTACAGCAGGGGACGACTATATATATATATATATATATTATGGTTGGATAACTAAAGAAACAAGAAATACTTACGATGGGAGTCTGCCTAACAACCTTTACGATGGGAGTCAAAAAAATAAAACGAGATTTCCTCGAGAAGAAGAAGAAGGAGTTTTTTTTGGGTGAAAAAGCTACGAAAAAGAAAAATGGGTTTTTTCTTTAGCAAAACAAAATGACATTTTCGCCCCTTTCAATTCATTTGTTTGGTTTTTTAGATGTAGATCTGGGAGTCAGATTCTGTTTGATCTGATGGTTGGCTAGGTATGTCAAGATAGTATGTTAGAATAGTATGTCGACGTAGCCGGCCCGATATATATATATATATATATATATATATATATATGGCATACAATCATGGTCTGTTTCTTGTGTCTGGCAGACACCAAAAAGAAATGATAAGTTTTGGAGAAAATTTATGAGATAGCTACCTCATAAGGGACTTATAGAGTAGATACATGTATTGTTTCCAAACTTCCAATGAAATCATACAGAAGCATACCGGCCAATTCCAAAAAACAAAAATCCAAAATAAACAATACCACTCCATCCTTAATGCTAAAAAAAATTGATTTGGAAGCAATTCACAAGTCTTTTAGGCTAACTTTATTTTCTACATAATCAGGCACGAAAAAATAATCTGAAGTAGGTAGTCCAACAACTTTGATCGTGTCAAATTGTTGAGTGAGGAATGTAAAGGTGTGGTTTAGCTTTCCCTTACAAACAGTTGATTGGGGATTGGAATGGGTTATTGGATGGACCGAGTTCATCTTGAGAGCGAACTGCCTACGTATCTTACTCTTGGCTTTTTGTGGGGGAGAGTAGAATCAAGTCTGGCGTAGTTCATAGGAGAGGTATTTATAGATATTGAAAGTGTATTCTTGTCCACCACGTGTAAAGGGTATCCCAAACGAGGGGTGGAGATCAGGGTAACATGTGAGAACTGTCTTCATAGGTCTTCCATAATGATGTGGAGTGTCAGTCTGTATAAGTAGCTTGCGGCCGTGACCAGTGGCTGACGGCCAAGATATGTGCAAGCACACCTTTAGTCATGATTGCTTCTGGAAGGGGTATATGAGTCACTTTCCTAGCGTAGTTCGCGTGCTACTGCGACCTGTCAGTATCGTTCTATTAGCTCATGGATGTGACCTGGATCCACAGGTCGATGTGTCATCTCCACCATGTTATGCACGTGCTGGATAGAGAATATCACTCCCCCCACCCCCTCTCGGTGGGTTGTGAAAACGACTGCCGAGAGAGATCGTCCTTGTAGCGTGGAGCATGCTAGAGGTGGAAATTTCCAACGATCCGTGAGGGCGGCTAGTGTTAACCATGTGACAAAGGATCCGGCGATTCGCAGAGAAAAACGCGTGCCTCCCGTTTTTGGGATGTGAAAAAAACAGGGACAGTTGGTTGGAAGTCGTGGGCAGCTAGGGCTTGGGTGTAATCATGATGCCTTGGAAACTGGAGGGGCGGTTGCTCAAAAATTTCGCTGGCTCTTTTGAAACTTCATTTGGCTGCTTCGTCTGGTAGACACTACTTCATTACCGCATCATCCTTCAGGTTAGTTCTCTGCCATTGTTGAACCTCTGCTTCTCGTTTCGTGTTTAGCCTCTGTTCTAGAGTTGTTAGGATACCCTGTTAGTTACTTAGTAGCTAGACCTGTTAAGGTTAGAAGAAAAATGTCTGACTCCGATGACACTCGATCTAATGAGGTCCGTGAAGTTTCTCTTGGCTGGGATGACGAAGATGATGAGAAAGATGAAGTGTGTGGGGTGGTTGAGGGGTGATGATGAAGATGAGGCAGTTGAGGGGCTAGTAGTGAGGAAGATGTGGCTCGATCTGCTGCGTCGTGGCTGCTTTGAAGCTAGCACTCCAAGTGTTGTGAGAGGTCGTCTTCGAAATGGTGCCGCCCTAGGGCGTGACGGACATGCTTTGAGGGCGTTCCCATATCTGAGAGAGAAATATGGGATAACCGTAAGCGGTCTGGAGATCCATGAGCCTAACCAGAATGCTCTGGTTTATAGCGATAGGTACACCCCACCAAATCATGGGGTGATCATCTGTGAGGGGCAGCTGAGGGCATTCATGACGATACCGTTCTCCAAGCTGGTTTGTGAGTTCCTGAACCGCTGTGGCAAGGCGCCTGTTCAATTTGTGGGTAACACGTGACGATTGTTCAAGGTTTTTGACCTATTGAGCGCCCGCGGAAATACCGAATCGAGGTCATTTGATGTTATCAAGCACTACCTAAATAAAAGCGATCTAGGTCGCTGAACTTTAGCTTGCAAACTCGGCGGATATTTGTCGGCGTTACGGATGATGGTAAAGAGTAACGAGTCGTGGGACAAACGACCGCTGCTCCTTGTAGGAAGCTACTGTGCTAGCGGGTTCAGTGTGGACAATAAAATATGCGACTTTACTGGTGGGTACCAGTGCGTTGTCTAATGATATCAAATTTGTTTTGGTTGAACTTATACTGAAACTGTTGTCTTGTTGTCTATGCAGATATCCACTTGGAAAGGGGGTCGAGTCGACAAGTGATCGAGAAGTTCGCTAGGCTGACGCGAGCTGAGAAACAAGCAAAGCTACCGGAAGTTGCTCATTTCTTTGAAGAGCGGAGGAGGACCATGATTAGGGAGAAAAGGCAGTGCAAAAAGGCTAGAGCTTCGGGATAAGGTGAAGCGGGAAGGCGTCGAAGAAACCCGTGATAGAAGCGTAGGGCGATCATCCGGTTCTGAGGGAAGACAGCATCGAGGCCGTCTTGGTGAAGTGACCATTTGGAGTCTTTGGGGGCGTCTGGGTTTGGAGTGGGGAAGGGCTGAGAGGACGCTCCATTCAATGTGGATGACGTTCTCTTCGAAGTCTCGGAGTCTCGACCTGCGAAGGTTGCAAGGGTGGCTGAGAGCACCCTGGGTGGTGAAGTGCGAACTGGGGGAAGGGCGGCTTGCAACTCGAGGGCGAGACCGATGCCCAACTTCAGCGTCTTAGGTGAGGACGCCCCGGAGGTTGCTCAACCCAGGGTTGTTGGAGATCCCTCTGGCAAGATGAAGGGAAAGGTTGGTGCGAGAGAGACTGGTAAGGGGCACTCCAGTACTGGAAAAGACGAGCTGGAGCGCAACCTGATGTACATAGACAAGGTGACTGGGAAGAAGCGCTATGTGAGGAGGTCGAACTGCAGCTACAAGTCCGCACCCATAGCTGCTTGTTTGCTGGAGGGTATGACCCTGGACAGTGATAGAAAGGACTTAGATGCCAAGGAGCTGGAATCGAATCTGAGGGGAATGGATAAGGCGATGTGTCTGGTAAGTCACCTTTGCGCTCAACTTGACTGTGTTATCGCGTTACATGCTGTTGTTTGATAATAATGTGATATGTCAGGCGAAGTTGTATTGATTGATGTTGGGTACGGTACCGAAGAACGGCCGCATTGCATCGCTTGACTGAGAAAGCGGAGGTTGAGTCATTTGAGGGACGAAGCCGCCGAATCCGCGAATCTGCGGCAACAGCCCGAAGACGAATCGATCTTCTGAGAGACCACCGCCTGCCGACTCTGGAGAAGACCGCTGCAGTGAATGAGTCGATCGAGCTGAAGCATGAGGTGGAGGCGTTGAGGGGCCAGCTAGTCGCGGCGAACACCTATGTTGAACGATGTAAGACTTCCACCCTGCAAGCGAAAGAGGCCTATCTAACCATCCGTGCTGAGGTGGAGGAACTGGAGAAAAAGCTGGACGACCTGCGGAGGGAGCGGGAATGCCGAACCGGAGAACTTCGGCGCAAACTGCCGAGATGTTGGTACTTGTTTTCGCGGTCGTGCCCTTCCCCTACTTGGTGTGGTGGTGAGCGAAAGCGAGGGGGTTTGGCGAGCTCAGCGTGGCTGCTGCTGTTGAGGCAGTTGTGGCGTCTTACGGTGATCCGAACTCGCCCCGTGTTGAATGTCGCTCTTGGAGAAGATCTTGATGATATTGTCTAGGAAGTTTTATTGTTTTGTGTTTGTAATGGGCCTCGGCGTAAACAATAGAGTTGGTTTCCGGGTTGACTGGCCGCTTTCGTTTTTGCGCTTTTCCATTGACTATGATAACTAGTGACTAAGCGTCTTTGGATTTCACGAGTATTCTCAGCAGCATGGTTAGTTGTCGTGAAGCTAAGGCGCCCCACGATGTCGCCGGTCGCTTCTTTTATGAATATGAATCTTGTTGCTTTTGCTTTCTACACTTAGTCTTGTGTATGATATGAATGTTTGCATTTGTAAGCATATGCATGTTGTCGCGGTCTAAACGGTGCAGGTCGCTCGTCTCTATGAGGACGCTAGGGCGTTCTGTACTCTGGAGCGGCCTGAGCTATAGTGCGTGTGTGGCACGTGTCGGAATGTGGGCGGTCGGGAGATATGAAATGATGGCTGCCAGGTTGGCTGGCGTTTGGTGTCTCGATGCCATAATGGTGTGCCTTGGGAAGAGACGTTTCGTGGGTATAAATATGACTGGTTCTGGGAGAGCAACGGCATTTTCTCTTCTTGTTCTTCCTGATGCGGCTGCTTCTCTTCCCTCTTGCTTTTGTTTTGCTTTCCTTTCCCGTTTACTCAGGTATGTTTCTCTTTTCTTCTTTTAGATCATGAAGACGGTTACTGGCCGCTCTAACCAGCTTTCTTTTGCTTTCTGTGTTCAGCTTCTCTTATGGCTCGTTGCTTTCCGTACGTCAGGGGAGAAGGGAGTGTAAGAGAGAGTTCCCCTCTGCTCATGGAGGAGATGGAGTTCCGTCCTCATGTGCATGGGGACCGTGGAAAAAGGAAAGTTGTGGCGTCTGGGGGCAAGAAGAGTAAGCGATCCAAAGGATCTGGTCGCTCGACTGGCGGCATTGTGTTCAGGTCACCACAGCGAGCGGAAGGCTCCCATCGGGCTGCTGATGGAAGCGACGACCTGGGGCAAGGTCGTCACGTCGCTAGTGAGAGTTTGCTCCCTCATGTCGGGGACGTGGGGAGCGAATTCTACTATGTGGGGAGAACGGGGAAGAAGCGTGTTGTAAAGCGTTCTGATTGCAGCTTCCACTCGGCACCCATAGCGACTAGTCTGCTGAAGGGGATCGTGTTAGACGGGGACAAAGCTGAAATCGAGGATGAAGATATGGAGACGCTGCTGGGGACCATGGACATGGCTAGTTGTTTGGTGAGTGTTTATCTGTCAGCTTTGCCGCTTTGTTTCTTAAGTGATTCTGATTATGATTTTGTCCTTGTAGTTTCTGGCTGGGTATGATAAGCTGAAGAACGCTGTGCAACGTGCTGATACTGACGTCAACTCCCGAGTCGAGCTGGGATGTTTGCGAGCTGCATGGGGGGCCGACAAGAGGAAGCTGGATGCGATGACGGAGAAGTACCGTGCTGCTGCTGATGAGAACGCTAAACTGGTCGCTGCAATGGTTGAGCTGCAAATGGAGGTAGCGGAAGTCACCGAAATACGCTAAAAGCGATGTTAGGGGTTGCTCATAAAGCTCAAAGTCGCGTATACCACGGCCCAGAAGCGAGTATGCCAAAAGCTGACGAAGTATTGTCGACTAAAAAAGGCGTGACGGGCTCGAGCGGATGGGTATCGCAGCGTTATCCCGCCGGCGCGAGGCACGTTCGTTCAGCCGACCGGTATTTGCTCCTCAGGACAAACATGTAGTCGCGGCTCCTTGATGGTGATTTCTCGTCTTTGTCTTGGTAAGAAACTGGGTTCATCTGGTAGTTATTATGTCTGTTCTTTGCCCCTACGAGGGTTAAACATTAGAGCTGTGTTTTCAGGCTTGCCTGAGCAATTCGCCTTTGTTGATACAGAGAACTGGTGTCCACGAAAGTGGCAGTTCGTTAATTTTTCTCCCTTTGTTCACCGGTCCGATCTGGATTTTCTGGGTAAACCCAGCAGATCGGTGGGTGAGAGCTGATCATCTGAAACTGGTCGTGTAGCTTCATGGTAAATGTATGCTTAATGTTATCTTTTGCTTTACTGCTTGTAGCTATTACTCTGTTTATTGGGCTTGTTTCTAAGATGTATTCTCGTAAAGCGTTATGTTTGTGTAGTATTGCTCGGGAGAGCGATCTGGGAGATGTAAGTGTCTGATTAGTTTAGACTTAGGGGGTTCATGAACCTACAAACTTCTGAGGGTGTGCTGCTCGTTGAGAGCGTTCTCGCGGAGTTGATCCTAGGGGTATAGGTCCTCAACTTAGCGAGACTTCGAAAAGGCAACGAACTGTAAGCTCCCCGAGGCGTATGTAGCCCCCGAGGCGTTATGCTCTGAGCGTTCTCGCGATAGTTGATCCTAGGAGTATAGGTCCTCAACTAGCGAGACTTCGGAGAAAGCTATGAGCCCTGTAAGCTCCCGAGGCGTTACGCTCGGCCGGCGTATATGTAGCCCCGAGGCGTTATGCTCCCGAGAGTGTTCTCGCCAGTAGTTGATCCTAGGAGTATAGGTCCTCAACTAGCGAGACTTCGAGAGGCTATGAGCCCTGTAAGCTCGAGGCGTTACGCTTCACCGAGGCGTATGTAGCCCCCGGCGTTATGCTCCTAAGAGCGTTCTCGGCGTAGTTGATCCTAGGAGTATAGGTCCTCAACTAGCGAGACTTCGAAGAGGCTATGAGCCTGTGTAAGCCCCCGAGCCGTTACGCTTGCCGGCGAGGCGTATGTATCCCCCGAGGCGTTATGCTCTGGCGTTCTCGCGATAGTTGATCCTAGGAGTATAGGTCCTCAACTAGCGAGACTTCGGAGAGGCTATAAGCTGTAAGCTCTCCCCGCGTTACGCCGCGAGAACGTATGTAGCCCCGAGGGCGTTATGCTCTGAAGCGTTCAGCGTAGTTGATCCTAGGAGTATAGGTCCTCAACTAGCGAGACTCGGAGAGGCTATGAGCCTGTAAGCTCCTGAGAGCGTTCTGCTCGCTGAGAGCGTATGTAGCCCCTGAGAGCGTTCTCGCGTAGTTAATCCTAGGAGTATAGGTCCTTAACTAGCGAGACTCGGAGAGGCTATGAGCTTGTAAGCTCCTGAGAGCGTTCTGCTCGCTGAGAGTGTGTGTAGCCCCTGAGGGCGTTATGCTCATGAGAGCGTTCTCGCGTAGTTGATCCTAGAAGTATAGGTCCTCAGCTAGCGAGACTCGAAGAGGCTACTAGAGATGTTGTCAGTGCAGGTGTACTGATGGTGCTTGCGGTGCGAGTGGCTTGGCTTGGAGATGAGAGTACATGCCGTATCTTATAATAACAGACTTAAGTAACCTATACTTGAATTTTTAGCAAATGGAAACATGAATTACACAACATAATGATACTAACGATAAAACTTCTTTAACAAGTACGTGTTCCAAGGTCGTGGCAATAACTTCCTCTCATGTGTTTTAATCCAGTACGCTCCATTGCCCACGACGCGTTCCACTATGTAAGGGCCTTCCCACGTTGGTGCTAGCTTAGAGTCATCTTGAGTTTTTTTCAAGACTAGATCCCCAGGTTGGAAAGATCGAGGATGTACTCGTTTGTTGTAGGACCGCTTTAGGATCTATTGGTAAGATGTTACTCTGATAGTTGCTAGGTCACACCGTTCTTCCAGCAGATCGACCTCCCGAGCTAGTACTGAGTCATTATGCCCTGATTCGACAAGTTCAGATCGAGTTTTCGTGATTGTCAGCTCAGTGGGGATGACAGCTTCTGTGCCATAACATAAGGAGAATGGTGAATTCGCCTGTGCTGGAGCGAGCTGTGGTGCGGTGAGCCCATAGGATGTTCTCGAGCTGGTTTGGCCATTGGCTTTTGTTCTTTTCAATCTTTTTCTTCAAATTCTCTAAAATGGCTTTATTGCTGGCCTCCGCCTGTCCATTGCTTTGAGCGTACTGGGGGGTGGAGAATGCATGAACGATCTTCCACTTGGCTAGGAACTCTCTGACTGTTTTTCCCTTGAACTGGGAACCATTGTCCATCACCAGTGTATGTGGTAAGCCAAATCTGGTGATGATATGAGTCCAAATGAAATTCCTGACATGTGACTCTTTGACGTGTGACAACGGAATTGCTTCGACCCACTTAGTGAAATAATCTGTGGCAGCCAAGACAAAGCGGAAGCCGGTGCTCTTCTGAGGTATGAATGGTCCCATAATGTCTATGCCCCACATGCGGAACGACCAAAGGCTCGCAATGTTGATCAGTTTGCGGGCTGGCTGAATGATGTTGTGCCCAAATGTTTGACATTTGACACACTTGAGCACATACATTTTGGCATCAATCTGCATACGGGGCCAGAAGTATCCTTGGGAAATTGCTTTATAGGTCAATGAGCGACCTCCAGCATGGTTTCCACACTCTCCTTCATGGATCTCAGCGAAAATTAACTGACCTTGCTCTGGACTGATGCATCTCAGATGAGGTCCCCCAGCAGATTTGCGAAATAACCTGTCATTAACCAAACAATAGCTACGTGCCTAGTGCGGAATCTTCTTGGCCTTGGCACGCTCATCTGGGAGTGTACCGTGCTGGATGTATTGTATAATAGGCTGCATCCATGTTTGACTCATCTGGTCTCCAGAGAGTGGGCACAGGTCACTGATTGCTAAGACATGGTCTGCTTGGTAAGCTAGTCGGTCGACCACTTCAATGGTCAGTTGTCTAGGGGCACAGTTCAGTGTCTGCGTGGCTAGGTACGCTAAGCTATCTGCGTGACGGTTCTCGTCACGCAAAAAATGGTGTACTGTAGCTCTGCTGAAAGAAGGAAGTAAATCATTAACAACTTGAAGGTATTTGGAAAGGTTACCTTCGTTGGTAGTGTACTCTTTTGTGACCTGGCGAACAACCAGTTGCGAGTCACTAAAGATTTGGAGCTCCTTTACAGTGAGTTAGATTGCCACACGCAACCCCATTATTAATGTCTCGTACTCCGCTTCGTTATTGGAGGTTGCGAAGTCTATGCGAACTGCCTTTTCTATCATAGCTCCCTCGGGGGATACTAAAACGATTCCAATACCACTGCCTCCTGGGTTACTGGAACCATCAACGTAGAGGGACCAGACTGTTTTTATGTTTGCTTTTGTGGGTGCGACCTCTGCTTCTGGCTCCCAATTGGGGTCGTCGACTGGAAAATCTGCTAGGAAATCTGCGACGACCTGGCCCTTCTGCGACGTGCGGGGGACGAAGTCCATGTGGTGCTCACCCAGCTCTTCGACCCATATCGCCATCCTAGTAGTCTTATCCTCTTTGTGAAGGATCCGCTTCAATGGAAGGTCGCTAAGTACTCTGATTGGATGAGCTTGGAAGTAAGGTCTGAATTTTCTTGTCGAGTATAATAAAGCAAGCACTACTCTTTCAACGTGGGAATAATTCTTCTCGGCTGGAGTGAGTGTCTTACTTGTGAAGTAGATCAGCTTTTCTGAATTGTTTTCCTCTTTGAAAAGAACCGAACTGATGGCGAAGTCTGATACTGCCAGATAGAGCCCCAGTGTTTCTCCGTCTGTTGGTTTGGCTAAGACGGGAGGCGTTGTGAGG
Organism: Coptis chinensis; assembly: GCF_015680905.1. Taxonomy (NCBI): domain Eukaryota; kingdom Viridiplantae; phylum Streptophyta; class Magnoliopsida; order Ranunculales; family Ranunculaceae; genus Coptis; species Coptis chinensis. The sequence goes on from NC_141464.1 coordinate 5,373,298, forward strand.
TATTCCTTAATAGTGGAGAATGCTTGGTGGCATTGATCGTTCCATGAGAACTGCTCACCTTTTTTTAAGATCTGTAGGAACGGTAGGCACTTGTTTGACGCTCTCAATATGAATCGGTTGAGAGCAGCGACCATGCCTGACAGTTTTTGTATCTGTTTCTTTGTTTGTGGGTCGGGCATGTCTAAAAATGCCCGAATTTGGTCTGGATTTGCCCGATACCTCATTTGTGAGACGATATCCTAAAATTTTTCGAGACGTTCCAAAGAGGCATTTCTCTGGGTTCAGCTTCATTCCAGTTCGGCATAATCTGGAGAACACTTGATCAAGGTGAGTGAGGTGGTCGCCTGCTTTTTTGCTTTTGACGACCATGTCGTCTATGTAGACCTCCATGGTGTCGCCTAACATGTCTTGGAACATGTCAGTTACCAGTCGTTGATAAGTCTCCCCGGCGTTCTTGAGTCCGAATGGGAGAACGTTGTAGCAATAAATTCCTTGCTCAGTGATGAATGAAGTCTTCTCCTGATCTTCCTCAGCGAGTGGTATTTGATTGTACCCACTGTATGCATCCATGAATGATAACAGCTCGTGCCCACAAGTCTGGTCGACTAGTCGATCGATTCTAGGTAGTGGGAAGCTGTCTTTAGGTGTTTCTTGGTTGACGTTGGTGACGTCGGCGGACCGCATTGTCTGGATTCTTCTTCGGACGCCACGATGTTTGCTACCCAATCTGGGTAATCGACCTTCCGTATGAAACCGACTTGCTTGAGTTTGTCGACCTCGTCGTTCACTGCTTTTTGAAAACGTAATGACAATCTTCTAGGCTGTTGTCGAACTGGTTTGGCATCAGGGTTGACGTTTAACCTATGGCATGCAACGCTAGGATCTATACCAGGTACATCGATATACGACCAAGCGAACACATCTTTATTCATGGACAAAAAGTTTACAAGATGAGCTTTAAGTGTGGGGTCAAGGTTAGCCCCGACATAGACGAGTTTAGGGTCGTCTTTTGTTCCCAGATTCACTTGCTGCCTTTCTTCGGTCGGTGCTGAGACTTGTGCTGTTTGAGTGCTCTCTGGAGGATTGCACTTTGTAGATGTTGTGCTGGTCTGGTGAGTGGTTGTAGTAGCTGTAGGAGCTGGAGTGTCTTCTGTGGTTACGACAACAGAGTCAGAAGTGACTTCTGTGGCCGTGACAACAGAAGCTAGAATGGTTTCTTCGCAGGCGGGGATTGGGTGATATGAGCTGGCGGGGCGATCTCTTCGCTCTGTTTGCGCGGGATGCTCTCTACTGGGGCGACCTCTAGGATCTGTAATGCGGGGACACCTGCTGCCCTAGTGTAGCTCGGGGTCTGGGCTGGTAAGAGGAGGTTCTTGTTGGAGCCCCCAGCGTTCTGCTTTGGGACGTTGGTTCTGACCTCGGCCACTAAGTCTTTGGCCATTGTATAGCTGGTGGGCTCATTTCTGACGCTGATGGGAGACTCGGTGGTCTTGTTCGCTGTGATGATCTGGTTACATTGATAAGCCTCGAACTGGTTGCTCCGAAGCTCCATCATTCCTTTGGGGCTAGGAAAATGGATCACCTGATGCAATGTGGAAGGCACTGCCTGCATTTGATGGATCCATCGTCGTCCTAAAATAGCGTTGTAGGACGACTTGGTATCGAGGACGCTAAAACGCGTGTTGAAGCTGACCTTGTCTTCTTGGGAGCCCACTGAGACTGGGAGTATGATGTCTCCCATTGGGTCGGCCCTGGAACCGCACCATTGAATCCAAAGAGAGGTGCGATCGGGTCTATGAAGACCGATTTTGGTAGGTTCATCTCTTGGATGGTATGGTAGAACAAAATATCGCACGAGCTGCCAGGATCTATCAAAACTCGCTTGACGGTCCAGTCGCTGATTTTGACGTGGACCACGAGTGCGTCGTTGTGCGGGAGGCAAACCTTGTTGAGGTCGGCCTCCGAGAAGGTGATATCTCCTGACCTGCGTGGTGCGGGTGCGGCTTGCGAAGAAAAGTTGTAAACTTCATGAAGGGCGCCAACGCGCCTTCTCTTCTCTAGATGTGGAAACAGAATCATCCTGAAGTGTGATCATGTGAATGGTTCTGTCGTATTCCCGACCTATTGACGGTTGGCGACGATCTTGACGAGAGTGGTCTCGGGGACGTCCTCTACTGTGAGAGCGACCTTGGGACCTCTGATCGTTACGTTGAGGTGGGGATCTCGCCATTACTCTGGCGGCCATGAGCTTGTGGGCGCAGTCGCGATCCGGGTATGTTGGTGTATTGCTTGATGTGTCCGGCTCCTATGAGATCCTACAAGTAATGCTTGAGCCCCCAGCATACATCGGTCTCATGGCACCTAGCTCGGTGGAAGGTGCAGTAGGACTGGTCGGGGCGATCTGCCGGTTGTCTGATCTCAGGTCGGTAGTAGGCAGCTCGTTTGATCTTCTCTAGTATGTAACTAGGAGATCTAGTGAGTACGGCTAATTCTCGGTCATTGCTCGCTTTGAGTTTGGAGAGCTACCCTTGTTGTCGGGGTCGTTTTTTAGAGGATGATGATACCTCGTAAACTTCTCCTTCTTCTACTTCTTCTTCATCTTGGTTCTGATTTTTCAAACCTTCTTGTAACTTGATGTACCTATCGACTCGGCGTCTGATTTCGCCAAGCGTTCGGGCCGTTCTTTCGGGGAGTGACTGGTGAGCGCAATGTCATGGTCGCGGCGGCGTTTGTGAAAGCCACCGTGGCGAATGACTCTTTGAGGCCACTCTTCATGTCTAATAGTTCGGTTTTGAACCGACTTAAGAAGGAGCGGAAGGTTTCCTCCTTGCCGAGTGTAAGCTGAAAGCGTGAATTGAGATCGCCCTTCTTACGTCTGTTATGGACGTATTGGCTTGCAAACAGGTCGGTGAGCTGTTCAAAGTTCTTTATCGAGTCGGCCTCGAGGGAGAAGAACCAGTCGAGTGGGCCATCTTTTAGACTAGCGGGAAATAGTCTGCAATGAAGGTGGTCGAACTCTGGTGCACTGTAGAGTGCTAGACTTTGAACATACCGAGCTATATGCTGGCCTGGGCATGTACGACCATCGTACATTGGGAACCGTGGTTGGACGAAATCTGGAGGAGAAATCTTGTGGAGTAGCTCAGCAGCAAATGGAGATGCGCGGTAGGTTTTCAGCATCTTTTGCACTATCAGGGTGGAGTCTTTCTTTACTGCATTTTTGTCGAGCCTTTGGCTCAGCTCGTTGATCTGTTGGACCGGCGTTGATGGCGTCGTCCCGGTGATGGCACCTAGTGGGTTATGTGTATCCACTTGTGCACGTAGTGTGACGTTTTCCTGCCTGAGCTGAGCTATTTGCTCGTTTACTGTACCTAATTGTCCTGCTAGCATGTGGAGTTGAGCTTCGAAGCTTGCCATGTTTCGTGGGCTTGAGAGTTTTGGTTACTGATTTGTTTGGAAGTGGTTTGGTTTCTCAAGTAATCGAGACCACAGACGACGCCAATGTAAAGGTGTGGTTTAGCTTTCCCTTACAAACAGTTGATTGGGGATTGGAATGGGTTATTGGATTGACCGAGTTCGTCTTGAGAGCGAACTGCCTACGTATCTTACTCTTGGCTTTTTGTGGGGGAGAGTAGAATCAGGTCTGGCGTAGTTCATAGGAGAGGTATTTATAGATATTGAGAATGTATCATTGTCCACCACGTGTAAAGGGTATCCTAAACGAGGGGTGGAGATCAGGGTAACATGTGAGAACTGTCCTCATAGGTTTGCCGTAATGATGTGGAGTGTCAGTCTGTATAAGTAGCTTGCGGCCGTGACCAGTAGCTGACGACCAAGATATGTGCAAGTACACATTTAGTCATGATTGCTTCTGGAAGGGGTATATGAGTCACTTTCCTAGCGTAGTTCGCGTGCTACTGCGACCTGTCTGTATCGTTCTATTAGCTCATGGATGCGACCTGGATCCATAGGTCGATGTGTCATCTCCACCATGTTATGCGCGTGCTGGATAGAGAATATCACTCCCCTACAATGAAGCTGTACAAATAGAAATTATGGGATCCATCTATAGCATATACCATTTCACCCGTTCGAGTGGTATATGGCATCGTCCACGAAGTGTGGGCAAGGCGGGGGAATAGTTACCATCATATCCCAACCATGGTTACAGTCGTTTAATATCCAAAACTCCAAAGCATGAGGTGACAAAGCTGACAAACACAGTTCCCGTCAAAACGGAAGACATTTAGTACCGGATTGTTGATTCCAGAGACTTGGATGAGACCGAAACTTTAATTAGCAAAGTCGAAGTAGATGATCTTAAATTTAAGAGTGTGGTACCAATATAATCTCCCGTTGGAGTAGAGCGGGTCTGTAGAAAGATGGTCCCATCCATCTTCTAAGAGCGTGCTCGTTACTGGCCTCCATAAGTCGGTTCCTAAAGTGTGGATGAGGCAATTTGGGTAATTGTTCCAAGCAAAGACTTTAAATTTTCTGGACAAGGGGTCGAATCCCAGTATAAAACTTCCAAATCCCCCGCTCCCGCTCTCGAGGTAAATCCACTTTTTCTTGGGTAATTGGATTACTTACAATCAAATTATCTCGATCAGAATCAACAAAACAGAATAGACCATTACAGTGGTGCAAGTAGATGATCTCAAAACGATGAAAATTTATCCAAGTGCTAGTTGCTTTTCCACACCCGTCAATATAATAGACTGATATTATGGATAGTGGATCATAATCTATCCAACAAACGATGGGTAGCCTTTGTGATCGATGGAAATTATTGATAATCAAGGAACGCACAGATTTCGAAACGCACTTGAATCTACAAAGCGACTTGAGAGGGAGTCTGTTTAGTATGTTTGGTAATATATCCAAGGGAATTTCATTACAACGTATCTTCATAGCAATAAAACTTGCTAACTAACTATTCAACTGTGGACTGTGGTTGAGTTTTTATAATAATAGGGTGATCAATCAAATTCAAATTTATAAAACGAGACGGTATAGGTTTCCAAATCCAATATATATTCCGAATATTAAATCTAGAAACTATATATAGTCCCATTTCTCTAGACTCTACGTAACTGTTCAAAACGGTTTTACATTGATGTTTTATGCATTGGTATAATCGATTTAAAGCCTTGCTTAATTTTATTTTTTTCATTTGGATTGGTTATGATAAGGTGACATTTATTTTCGCAAGGGGATTGGTGATCACTGCGATGCAGGCTATTCAGGGGAACCACTACTCATCTGATTGAGATACAATAATGTGATTGCAGAAGAAGAAAATGAAAGTAACAAATCTCTTATTAGTCACCTTTTTTTTTGCTGGAAAGTGATCATTCTCTTACAATGGTTATAAGCTTAATTAGTTTGTTTCATAATATATAGAAAGTCTGGTTTCATTTCTGGAACAATATCCATAGCCCGTTGCCAATACCTACCCTAGAAACCCATGGTGAAAATTCATATTATTGAAAATAAGAACATCTTTAGGAGAGCTATAAAAAAAACACCAAAATTTTGAACCAAAAAAACACCAAACCAAAAAAAATATCAAGCAACTTTAAGAGCAATATCAAATTTTTCGACATCAAACTACGCGGTTTTGGATAAACCGCATCATATAGTCCACGCGGTTTTTCTAAAACCGCGCCACTAAAGCCCAACTGACAGGCCCAAGCCCACGCGTTGTTGAGAAAATCGCATCATGTATCACACATAAATTTTTTTTCTTTCCCAATTTCTGGCGCGGTTTTCACAAAACCGCGTCATATAAGCCCAATTAGAAGCCCAAGCCCACGCAGTGTTGGAAAAACCGCGTGAGTGATTTGATACAACATCAAACCTGGAACCAAATATTGGCCGATTTGGTGTTTGGTCTGGTATTTTTTTTTGTGTTTTCATCAACATATAGCTCTCCTGAAGTTGAAAAAACACCAAATTGTTGAAAATTTGGTGCTAAATTGATATCACTCCTAAAGATACTCTTAACATATTTTTTGTGAATGTTGGCTAAATTTCAGCAACAGATCGGTTGGTAGTTATTTCCGAAGTGGGCATAACTCCCTCCCTTGCTGACCTTTTAGGTCGGGCCTTACTCTATTCCTCCCTACGGTTGGAATTGCGGCCCGGTCACTTCGTTCCATTCGCCCCTTTCAGCTTTTCGATTAATTGTTCTTAGCTTTGTTAAAACCGTTCTAGAGCCTAGGGGTTCACACACACTTTATATAAACACATTATTTATGTATGTATGCTCAATCTGTAACCTTGCACTTATGAGACTCGGTTAAAAATTATAAGGCCGCACGTAAATCAAATGTTGGTTGCTTAAATATCACTTTAGAAATATAACAAGTGAAGAAGATTACAAATCGTATTGGCATAATGCAAATATCAACCTGCCAAGTCTCACCGACAATATTTCTTAGATACAGAATATGTTAGTGTTATGTTTGATGCATCCTTTGATGTCATAAAGGTATTTGGTTGAGTGGATGATAACTAAAGATGCCCAATGCAATGTGTTTTTACATGTCGTGGGTACTAATTTCTACATGTGTTTCCATTTTTTGATTCGTTTGATAAGTTGATAGGTGAAAACTTATAGATCATATTTTAAGGTGGTGTCTAAGAATATATATTTTCAACCGGGAGATAAACCTTGGATATAGGAGAGTGAGTAGAGAGATTTCTTTGTTGACCATCTTTAGAGCCAAACAGTTACTCAATACTGTTTGAATGTTACTTGAAGGTATAACTTTGTCAATATATATAATTGAATGGCTTCGTAACTTTGTCAATAGTTTAGAAACACTTTGAGATATAACCATAAGTCTATTCCTCGGATGTATAACATGTTCTAATTTAACTTAGCTACAGAGTATGCAGTAAAACCGCTTTTAGACTTAACATGGTTTCCTTGTAATGAACTTTGGTGCTGTTTCTCCCTCTACTTTGTAAGTGCTCATGCGGACTGGTGATGCAGAGCTGGAAATGTGTGGAAAGTGCAGTGCTGGTCAGAAGGTGAGAACGTGCAACTTTCTAGTATTTTATATGAAAAAGAATGGTAGAAGTCTTCTCTTGATTAGTTTTTCCTTAGATTATATGTAAGGGTACAAATCTCACTAGAACTGCTCCTTTTTATTAGAAACTCCCGACTTAGTTTTTGATGCCACAAGTAGGGGAAAACAATTCTTAATAATTGATAGAAAAAAGTAAAGCAGCTGATTCAGTAGCATTGGCCGCAGTGAGGGCTTGATGTAATATGTCAGCATATCGGTCTATACTTTACAATTCTTCATAAGTTTTAGGGACTTTGAGAGTGGAACAAAGGATGGGAAGACAGAACCGTCGTCTGAAAAGAGATACGGTAATGTTGAAGAAACAATTATCTATATATATATATTTTTCGATAGGACACTTGCAGACATATTTGGCAATAGGACTATGTATTAGTTACATTTTTCAATGCGGACCTTTGGTTAATGAAATAGTTGTCCTTTAAAAAGGTCAAAATGATTAATCCTTGATATAAGAAGCCCACTGATGCCCTTGCTGCAATGGGCTCACGATATCGATGACCCAGAGTACATCAAGGTGTTCAGATTGTCAGAGTTAAGGTCTACATCTGTGGACGACAATTATAAGTGGGCTACTGATTCTGGTTTCGGCATTCTTCTGGGATCTGTCTTGAATTAAGTTCAATCTCTTCTGCTATGGACCCTTTATCTGCAAGCTTCATATGTTTCCAACTTCTGCAAGTCCCTCTACGCATGGGAGCTTCCTTCAGAGATTTCCATCTCTGGCAAACAATGCAAATGTGGCGGCTGCGTTTTAGGACAGGTTATTTCTAGTGAAAGGCTTCCTGAATGGAAAAAAAAGAGACTTTTGGGATTCTGTTTAGTTTCTGATGGTTTAAGTAGCTTCACATTGATCAGGCTACTGTCCAATGGAAAGCTTGAAAAGCAGAAATATGTGGCCTCTTGGGACACATCACTCCTTACAAGTGCAAGTTGAATGAATGAAGGAAAATATCTTCACAGGCCGAAGACTCTCATCTGACTTTGTTCCCTGTTCAGGAGTATAAGCTTAATTAGTTTGTTTCCTGATGTTGTTTAGACCGAATTCTCGTATGTTATTGATGCATCCTAGGGTTGATCATCCCCAAATTAGTTACTATTATTATTAGTATTTTTAGGAATTGAGTCTAATTAGTGTTTCTAGGTGTTTTAGGCTATTTCTATTTTTGTGGTTATTTTAATTAGGAATTTAATGTTTCTATTTTGATTAGAGTTGGTTTTAGAATAGGTTTCTATTTTTGAAGTTGTACAAAACTATAAATTGAGTTGTAGGCTATTGGTTATAGTTAGGGTTGATGAATAATAAAGTTTGAGTGTTAGAGAGAGGTTTTCTCAATTGAATTCTTGTGAGAGTTCGTGTCTTTGCGAGGAACAAGGTTGTCGAACCATAAAATCGACATAGGCATTGGAATTAGGTTCCAAAATCATTCTTGGTCATATGTGACCATCAGTTATTTGCGTAGTAATCTCATCTTTCAGATCATCACATGGACCCAAATGACTAGACATGTGTGATTAGGACTGAGAACAGTTTGTTTGGACTCAAATCCATTTTATGTCTTTGTTCTTTTTGGTGTAGAAAGTAGAAACTACCAATATGAGATGTCACTCGAGTCTTCTAGTTGAGTTGAAAAGTTTCTTTGAATCATGTACCTTAGAGTTCGATTAGAAATGTTCTGTATTGCATTGTATTATCACAACCTGTGGAAACTGAAGTACATTACCGGTGTGAGTTGAATCTACTTAGTACGTTTCTCTATTGATTTTTATCTCAATATCTGTATTACTGAATCTTTTCTCTTGTAAATGTTCTTTTACTCTTTTAGCAGTAACACATTGTTTTGTGCTGCAAGTGATTAGGGGGTGATTTTATCAAGCTATTTTCATGAGATAGAGTTGCTTGAAGGTAGAATATTAAAGATTGAGGGAGTTTCCACCTTTGAAACTGATCACAATAGGAAAAAGTGAGACTTCGTTCAGATTCAATGAACTGAAATGGAGCTACCAAAATGAATTATGCATCCATTCAGATTTCAGAGTTTAGTCTGGGTTCAGATGCTTGGTCTGTGTCTAATGTTTCATCAGATCCAGATCCAAAGAAGTTCCTATAGCAAATCTTGCAGTTTATATCAACATGAATTGATGTCATCTAGTGCCATTCCCAGGTCCTAGTCAGCATTCCTCACTAGTATTGTAAATGCTAGTATAGTACCTTCTAATATATACTTTGATATACTTCTAATATAATTTAGTTGAACTTTTTGGCGCAGTCAAGTTTAGTACCTTCTATAGTGTCTTGTTGTAATGCTGTATAAGCCTCACTGGTAGCATTTGATTGTGTTTTTTTTTCCTTCTCTCACAACGCATTTGTGCTAACACAATATTGCTTTTATCTGTTTATCTAAATATTCTTTATACTCTTCTCTGGTTTTCACTCAATGAAGATGGAGGAAATAAACAAGATTATAAGGGAACTGTGGCAGCAAACATACAGGGGACAAGATATAGATTATACAAGTATTCATTCTGATTCTGAGAGTGCTAGGACTTGTTCCTATAGCTACAGAGTATGCAGTAAAAACTGCTTTTAGACTTAATATGGTTTCCTTGTAATGAACTTTGGTGTTGTTTCTCCCTCTACTTTGTAAGTGCTCATGCGGACTGGTGATGCAGAGCTGGAAATGCGTGGAAGGTGCAGTGCTGGTCAGAAGGTGAGAACGTGCAACTTTCTAGTATTTTATATGAAAAAGAATGGTAGAAGTCTTCTCTTGATTAGTTTTTCCTTAGATTATATGTAAGGGTACAAATTGCACTAGAACTGCTCCTTTTTATTAGAAACTCCCGACTTAGTTTTTGATGCCCACAAGTAGGGGAAAACAATTCTTAATAATTGATAGAAAAAAGTAAACCAGCTGATTCAGCAAACAATTCTCAATGCAAATGTGGCGGCTGCGTTTTAGGACAGGTTATTTCTAGTGAAAGGCTTCCTGAATGGAAAAAAATAGACTTTTGGGATTCTGTTTAGTTTCTGATTGTTTAAGTGGCCTCACATTGATCAGGCTGCTGTCCAACGGAGAGCTTGAAAAGCAGAAATATGTGGCCTCTTGGGACACATCACTCCTTACAAGTGCAAGTTGAACGAATCAAGGAAAATATCTTCACAGGCCGAAGACTCTCATCTGAATTTGTTCCCTGTTCAGGAGTATAAGTTTCCGAGGAGATTTGATTACTTGAAACTTGATTATCTTTTGGGATATAATAATGTTGATCTTTCTAAACTCCTGATTTCAAAGTTGCAAAACCCCTGTTGTAAAACTACTAAAAAAGTTGTTTACAGTCCAGACATTTGTAAATGTGTAGACAATCTTTTGAGAGCTGCAGGTGTTGACTGCAGTGGTTTGTCGCCTTCAATGGAAAATTTTCTTAGTGGCATCAACGGCCCTATGAGTGCCCATGAGATTACATCAAGCAGGATGTGGTCTGGTTTAAATATGGATTTTATGCAGTTGGCAATCTTGGCATTTATAGTTTCCTCAAAAGTTGGCCAATTGGATGATCCCAATGCTCCAAACTTGCCTTCCTTTTACTTAAAGACGCCGCCTTTGAGTGAAAGTGGCAACTTGTCAAAGAAACCTAAGTGGAGTGACATTCTTGTGGTCCCAGTGCTTCCTCTTCCCTATGTACTTACTCTTCATGAAGTTGGCAAAAATCTGAGAAAGGAAGATAATGAGTTTTCCGCAGAGGCTGAAGTGGCGCTTCAATGTTGAATATTTGAATTCATTTTCAGCAGGAGCATTGTATTTAGCATTTAAACTTTCGTCCAATACATCTATAGCATCGTAGTATGGACTGTGAACGCATGCATAGCATATATACAGGAATAACTATTTAACCAATTCAATTATAATTGAGACCATTAGCTAGCGATTGATTTGCTGCAAGAGTGAAAGCCACTTGGATCCTCCATGAGAAATCCTGGGAATGGAGGTAGTGGTCTGGAATAGCAAAAACGTGGTAGTGGCAGTCTTAATCATAGGGCTTGGGGTTGTACCGAACTATGAGGCAGAGTGCATTGCAATTGTTCTTGCTGCTGAAACTGCAGTAAGGTGGAGGAGAATATGGATTGAATCGGACTCTGGTGCGGCTGTACTTGCCTTCAAAGGGAACAAAGCACCTTGGCAGTGGAGACACAGATGGATAAGAAGTAAACTTTGCTGCCCATGCTGCTGCTAACAAGGGCGCACAACTGGCACAGTTGGCTGAAGATGCAATCCTAAGCTGTACTAGACCTGACTTTTTGAGATCTCTTGAATTCCCACGTTTAGGTCTATCTAAGTAGAAATTCTTAAATAGTGTAACTTAAATATTTCATTCATCGGTTCTGCTATCTTGGATTATTTATTTTAGTAGTCCCATTCATCATTTTTTTTTTCATCCGAACTGCTGAAAAACAAACTTTATACTGCTTTAGGCATCTAGGGCTTTCTGGATTTTGTAGTTGTATATGTGACCAGACCATCTAGGAGTGCCTAATCAGTCAGCAGTGATCGATATATGATTTCTAGCTGCTAACCTAGCCTTAGCTAATAAGCTCAAGTTCAAGTGGAAATCAATATTCCTTATACATGATAAACACTTCCATTCTTTGTAAAACACTTATTTATTAATCAGATAACTGTGTATTGCCATGTCATGATATTCTGCTCAGTGATACTTTCTCTACCCATTATTTGTTTCCTCTTTTTACATGTTTATTTGAGAGATGTTTTGCTCCACATTTCAAATGGGAACAGAAAAATCAGACACAAATACTTGCAATGCCAGTGATGATCCTTCCATACCACTACACCATTTATACTTGAAGAAATAATAGGAACCATTTTTTTACTTTCAGCTCATATGGAATACATGGCATACTTAGCAAAAAAACAAAGAATACATGGCATACTGCCATGGTCTGTTTCTTGTGTCTGGCAGACACCAAAAAGAAATGATAAGTTTTGGAGAAAATTTATGAGATAGCTACCTCAGAAGGGACTTATATAGTAGATACATGTATTGTTTCCATACTTCCTGCCGAACTGCATTACAAAATTCTCTAGCCCTGCTGAAAAAGGAAAGCACTTCTTACGAAGAAAAAGAGAAGGAAAGGAAGGGATAAAAGGGAATTTAGATAACCTTTCGAGGATGAGTTTTTTAGTGTCTTAGTGTGTAGACAAACAAAACCTCTCTATTTGGTATATATATACTTGCAAGCATCACCAATATAACATCTCAAGTAGTCTAATTGGCAGAACGAACAAAAAACTCTTGATCTATTCTTGGTTTTCCAAGGTGGACTGCAGAGCCTTCTTGACTTTATATAGGATAAGGATGCAGACAAAGTATCATCAGCTCTTGCATCTTCAGACAAAGTATCATCAGCTCTTGCATCTTCACTAGATATTGTGTTGTCTAGAATTACAACCTCTAAACTCTTATCTCTCTTTTTCCTTTCTCCTCCCCTTTTTTCTCTCTCTTTCCTCTTCTTTATATACCTCATAACTGCCTCTACTTCTCTAACCGCTCTCATCTCTTCTAACCGCTCTCCTATCACCATGATCTCCTTTCGTGTCCCACGTTCACAAATCATCCACCTATCTCCCAAGTCATCATGTCTTGACTATGGTGCTCCAACTCTTTCTTTCCCTATCCAGCAGCTCTCTTAGTGCTTAGACCTTTTGCTGACCCTCATGCCTTTTAGGATTCCGCGGTCGTTATATGTTTCGTAGATTATCTCCTGTGCTTATTCTCCTTCTTCTATTATGTTGCCTCGGTCCATAACACTTGCCGCCTTAGTAGTCATAAATTAGGCTGATACAAATGCCCCCTCTCGGTCCGCGGACCCTTAGTCCGGGGTCCGAGATACCCTCTGCCAACTGAAGCCGCCGTGCCTGGGTATTACGTCTTGGCACCCATCAAAAGCTGAAAGCCATGTTAGCTAGCATTGGGCCCATTACTTATGGCCTCGTGTCCTTCTGGCTCAGTTTTCATGTTCCACACTCCTCGCATGTCTTGCACGCTTCCAACGACAATGATGGCTGCGCGCTTTGATGCCTCGTTTCCTGCCCCTCCACGAGTCAATCATCAGCTGGCCCCTCCTTCATATTCTTCGGTTTCCGAACTCTGAGAATTACTTAACTACCCTTGGCGCTTGGAAACCCGTACAAACCCTTCCCTTTCTCTCCCTCTCCATTTTATTTCCTCATTCACACAGCCATCCTTTCAACTCCCTTCTTCCCTTGTTCTTCTTTGCGCAACCGTTAAGTTTCCTCACTTCTCTCCTCCCTCACGGTGATTCTCCACTGCATTTGCACCAGGCTCGACTCTTGCTACTTCATTCGCCTGCTGCTGCCTCGTAAATAAGGTTTGTTTCCTCTTCCTTAGCTTTTTCGAGTCTTTGTTATACACTGTAGCTTGGTTATTCACTGGTGACTTGTGGGTTCCCCCACTTGTGCATTTTAGATCTTTCATCTTTTAACCTTTGTGATTAGTATTGTTTGTACCATGTCGGCTTCTGAGTCAGCAAATTCGTCCGCCGCCAGATCCCCTAGATCTAGGTCTCCCTCCTCTAAGTCCAACAGCCCCCTTCCTGAGGGATCTGAGTCCGCAGCCACTGAGTCGGAGAGTCATATCGTTGTTCCCTCCACCTCTGGCAGATCGTTCAAACTCCCTCCGCCCCCTTCTCATTACCGCCGACCTAACCTTGCCGCAGTTAAGGCGGCTTACAATATCCCTGACGATGTGGTTTTAGAGCACGTGTCCAGGGTTACTCACTTCCCTCACTTGGTCAAACCCCGACCGGGAACTCTTGTAGCCACGGTAGGCCAGATAGTGGCCGGTCTGCGTTTTCCTTTGTCCTTATTAGATGTAGAAGTTTGCAACCATTTCAACATTCCGCCATGTCAGGGTATTGGCAATTTCTGGCGTGTTATGTATGCCGCTAACTTCTATAACAAAACCAACTCTCCCAAAATCTAACTCCGCGACATGATTGCCCATTACTACATAAAAAAGAGTACTAAATTCGGGAGTATAGGCTACCAATCATTCTGTAGCTGTCCACGAAAGAAGACCTTTGTTCTCAACATCACTTCTTCTGACAAAGTATGGCACCACTATCCGTTGTATGTGTCTAGGAGCTTCCTGTCTGCTGACATACCTACCGAAGTTTCTCTGAGGCATTTACATTTTCTCTCGAGCGGTAAGTGTAGTCAGACCACATATGTTTTTTCTACACATTTTCATCACTAACCCCATGTTACTTTCTTGGGCACAGGTTGGAGACCAGACTCGCACTCTCAGCTATACTCCAGTGTCACCTCTGCCATCTTCCAGCAACTTCGCGACCTTGGGAGTGATCAGTGCGATGTTCTAGGCATCGACCCGGAGAAAGGCACCCCTCTCCCTCTGGATCCGTCTCTCAAAGATTTTGGCAAGTACCAAGGCCCCTTCTACCGTCTGCCTCCTCCCAAGGAAAGGTTGCCCAAAGCTTCCCCCCCCCAAACCCAAGAGGAGGGGTTATACCAAGAAGATTTCTCACTCCCAAGCTCCTGCTAAAAGGGTTTCGGCCTCTAAACCACCTCCCACCACAGCTGAGATTTCTCCAAGCACCACCCCCAGTGCCCCTACCCCTTACTCTTCCCTCGCCGATTGGGAGGACGATTTTGAAGCTGCAGGTTCCCCTTCACACCCCCCAGATATGGATGCCACCAAGTTGAAACTTTGGGACAGCGATGAGGAAGAGGGAAACAATGATGTTGTGGCAAAGAGCCCTCCCGCTAAGAGGTGCAAAACAATGGGAACTTCCGCAGCCCCTTCAGCCCCAGCCCCAATATTACCGCAACCCGTGTCATCTACACGTCGCCCAGGCAAGGAACCCGTCCCCGTTGGACCTAAAGTCTGGAGTCCTGACTTTCGGGCTAGGGATCGTGTGGTCACCACTCGAGACTCTGCTCTGGACAACGCTGCGGTGGCTGCCACCCTATTCTTCAATCCCCATCTTCCCCGCGACCAAGCCTACAGCGACTCTGGGACGTTTGCTGCCCACCGCGCTGCCATCTACACCAGCTGGGAGAAGGTATGCCTCTGTCCCTTTTTCACTTGGTGTTTTATGTAGATAACCTGCTAAACAACTCATTTGTGTTCAGCTAAGCTTGGATGTAGGCTACGTCATTCGCGGTCTGACCAACACCCTGGACACCCTAGAGGTGGTAAAGCAAGAGATTAATGGGCCTGAAGGCTGGAAAGCGCGTCTCGAGAAAGACCGCGATGACACACGTCTTGCGGCTCTCAAATCCCATAAACTACACCAGGCCGCGGAAGAAACTTTCCACCAACAAATGTCTGAGCTACGGGCCAAGATGGAGGGCGAGAGAGTAGCCCACGAGGAAGCGGCCCAAGCCAAGCTTGAACAATCGCTGAAGGTTGCATCTGACCGTTTTCGCGTACTGGCTGAAAAGAAGATAGACAGAGAATTACAGCGTCAGCTTGAAGATCTTGCCACTACTGGGAGACTTCTTCCATTGCCCTCCTCCGCCATTATTCCCGTTGTTGGTCCTTCAGCTGTCTCATCGCCGCCACCTGAAGATGATCCCCATGCCGTCTCAGAGGCCGAAGACGCGGCAGTGGTTATATTTGAGGGCTCTCCTCAAAAGGAAGTAGCTGAAGATCCTAGCTCACAGGACGCGGCTGATGAGCAGTAAATTGCAGGATGTTTTCTGTGTATTTTGTTAGGCCATAGGTTGCTCTTAAATACTTTGTTTGTATACTATATGTCCCGTATTTCTGGGTGTTCCCAGTGGGCTATCACTTGTGCTTTTGAATTTTAATCCACCAGTTCGCGGTAGTTTATTAAAACCATGGCCAGGGGTTTTATTATACTGCATAACCATTTTCACCCTTCCACTACAATTGCCCCATCTTAACCTCTTGATCAAGAGGATGCTTGTGGGTCACTCAGTTTGCCCCCCCCCCCCTCTTTGGTTTCTACTTAGGGCCGCTCAGTTTGGCCCCGAGTTGGATTCGGACCTCTTTGACCCTTCGCTATCTCTGATGTTCTCTCGATTGAGGGCAACTCAGTTTGCCCCCAAGTTAGATTTGGACCTCGTTGTTCGTGAAAGGCTCACCCCCACTATCTCTGATGTGCTCTTGATTAAGGGCAACTCAGTTTGCCCCCAAGTTAGCTTTGGACCTCATTGTCCGCGAAGGGCTCACCCCAGCTAGGATGTCCATCCTTGGAGCTATCTAGGGGCATCTCATTTTGCCCCCAAGTTTGATTTGGATTTCCTGTGTCTCGATCAATTTCCCTGCACACTTGCAATTAACAAAGCCATTCCTGGTGGACAAAGTAGTACTCTATTCATTGATAACTTACATAACACAAACATCATTATAAACTGTCACTACGTCACAAGAAGTCGCGGCTTCTGTCATTGATTCCAACATTGTATATATTATCACTCATAGAAGCTTTTCAACATTCTGATGTTCCAAGGCCTCGCGATGTTTTCTCACAGTGGTGTCTGCAGCCGATAAGTTCCTGTACTCCCCTTTTCTACCACGGTATAGGGCCCCTCCTAGTTAGGCCCTAACTTTCCATCTACCTCCTTTCTAGTTGCCGATGTCATTCGCCTTAGAACGTGATCCCCACCTGAAACTGTCTCGGCTTCACCCTCCTGTCGTACTGCCTTTGTAATCTCCTATGATATTCCTCCAGTCGTATGCGGGCTGTGTCTCTCCTCTCCTCCGTGAGATTCAAATCCGTGGCCAATATAATCTCATTGACCCCCTCTTCCACCGCTCTGGTTCAGGTTGTGGCCACCACCATCTCTAATGGAATCACTGCCTCTACCCCATATGCCATGGCAAATGCATGGTGACTCACGAGTGGAGGTTCGTGGCGTGGTTCGATATGCCCATAACACATGATTTAACTCGTCCGCCCACGCCCCCTTTTTATCCTCCAGTTTCTTCTTCAGATTATCCATAATTGTCTTGTTGGAGGATTCTGCCTGCCCATTCCCTTCTGGGTTATAAGGAGCCACGAATCCCTGTTTTACTTTGAAAGCCTGGAGGAAATCTCGTACCTTCCCACCTGTAAACTGAGTCCCATTATCGGCAATTATGGTGTGTGGCAACCCGAACCGGCATATGATATTTTCCCACAGGAACTTCTTCACTTGCTCCTCCTTGATCTGTTGGAGCGCCACGCCTTCTACCCACTTGGTAAAATAATCAGTCGCTGCTAGCATATACCTTCGTTTGCCACTAGCCATTGGTAGCGGTCCTACAATATCTAGTGCCCACATTGCGAACGGCCAATGACTACACACCTTATGCAAGGGCTCAGCTGGGGCATGTATTAGTGGCGCAAATCTTTGGCATTTCTCGCATCTCTTGGCATACTCGGTTGCCTCTCTCTTCATGTGTGGCCAGAAATACCCCTGCGACAACACCCGATGTGCAGTCGTTCTTCTTGCTAAATGGCTCCCACAGTCCCCCTCATGAACCTCTCCCAAGATCTCTTGCGCCTGCCGCGACCCTAAACATCTCAACAGAGGTCCGCTGACGTTCCGTCTGTACAAGTCTCCATCCATTAAAATATATCTTTGGGATACCTGTTCTATTCTCCTTCTTTCTCGTTTATCCTCGATCTCTATCCCCAATAAGAAATTTCTTATGGGCTCTATCCATCCTGGCTCTTCCTCCGTGGTCACCCTCACCTCTGCATTCTCGGAAGTACTTGGCTTGTTCAACACCCTAACCTCGATTGATTTGCCCTCGGACCCCGGAAGTACCGCGGCCACATACGTCAATGCATCCGCATGTCTGTTTTCGCCGCGTCCTAGATGAGCGAATCGGATGTTACCAAACTTACTAGCTTTTTTCTGTAATACATCCAAGTATTTCGCCATCCTGGGGCATCGAGTAGTGAATTCTCCATTCATCTGACAAATCGCCAAGTTAGAATTGGAATACACTGTCAGCTCTCTCACCCCAAGGTCCGCGGCTAATTCTAGCCCCACTATCACCGCTTCATACTCTGACTCATTGTTAGAAGCCGCAAAACCCAACTTCATCGAGAATTCAAGGCGATTATTCTCTGGGGTAACTAATACCACTCCAATTCCGTTCCTCGTGTCAGTCGCGGACCCATCTGCGAATACCCTCCATCCATTCCTCATGTCCCAAGGGTCAAACAAATCCCGGCTGACCTCCCCCTCCCGTTCCATGATCATCTCTTCCCCCCAAGTTGGGTCTTCGGCGGGGAACTCAGCCAAAAACTCTGCCATATCTTGTGCTTTTTCTGCTGTCCGGATTTGATACTCAATATCATACGCGCTCAACACCAAGGCCCATTTCAGCATTCTTCCTGATTTGTCTGCCTTCAACGCTTGTTTGAGAGGCAAGTTGGTGACCACGACCACAGAGTGAGCCTCAAAGTAAGGCTTCAATTTCAATGCTGAAAACACCAATGCCAGTGCAAACTTCTCGATCTTGCTGTATCTGGTTTCTGCATCTAACATTGTTTTACTTTGGAAGTACACTGGCCTCTCTACCTTGTCCACCACCCTTATCAACATAGAACTAATTGCATATTCAGACACCCCCAAATATAAATACAACTTTTTCCCTTGCCCTGGTCGCGACAGAATCGGAGCCTTTCCTAAATACACCTTCAACTCTTGGAAAATTAGTTCGCACGCATCGGTCCACTGAAAGTCCGTTGTTTTTCTCAAAAGTAGGTACAACGATCTACACTTGTCCGATGACTTGGAAATAAACCGGTGGAGTGCCGCGATTCTTCCCACTAACCGCTGAACCTCCTTCACATTTTGTGGTGACTGCATTTCTACCAACGCCCTAATCTGGTCCGGGTTAGCTTCGATGCCACGGTACATGACGATATATCTCAAAAACTTTCCAGATGTCACCCCAAACGTGCACTTTTCAGGGTTCAATCTCAACTTGTACTTCCGCAGAATAGCGAAGGTCTCCCTCAATCCCTCCAGATGCTCCTCTTTAGTCATGCTCTTCTCTACCATATCATCTATGTATATTTCCATACTCCTCCTAATTTTGCTTTCAAACATCTTCTCCCCTATCCTTTGAAAAGTTGCCCCTGCGTTCTTCAGTCCGAAAGGCATTCGAGTATAACAGTACACTCCTCCCTCTACTATGAACACAGTCTTCTCCTGATCCGGTCCGTACATTACCACCTGATTATACCCCATCGAGGCGTCCATGAAGGAAAAAAACTTAAACTCGGCCGTTCGATCTACCAGTTCATCTATCCGCGGCATAGGATAACAATCCTTCGGGCACTGCCGGTTGACATCGGTGAAATCGATGCACATCCTCACCTTCCTATTTTTCTTGGGTACGGCGACGATGTTTGAAAGCCATTCGGTAAACTGACACTCGCGGATTATTACTGCGGCTTTCAACCTCTGCACCTCCTCTCTTATCCCTTATGCATACTGCGGTCTTGCTCCTCTCATTTTTTGCCTGACAGGTTTGTCCCCTTCTCGCATGTGCAACCTATGACAGGCAAACTCTGGATCTAGCCCCATCAAATCGACAATCGACCATGCAAAAACATCGTTGTTCTTTGTTAACAAAGCAACTAACTCCGCCTTCCAACCCTCTGGCAATTCAGTCCCAACAGACACCAATTTCTCTTCTTCCCCCTCCCCCAGATTCACGGTCTCAGTCTCATCTAGCGTCTTTCCCCCCTCCGACCAGTCTTCTTTAGATGCCGCGGACTGTAGTTGCTACGTCGGGGACTTGCCCTCCCCTTGCACTCCCTCCTCTGGTGCGCGGACCAAATCTCTAACCACCACCTGGTGAATGTTTTGGGCGGCGACTTGGTCCACTCTTATCTCATAGGTTTCGCCATTGGTCGGAAAGTAGACCACCTGATAGTATGTGGATGGAACTACTTTCATTTCGTGGATCCATCTTCTTCCCAAGATCGCATTGTATTGTGAGGCGGCGTCCACTATCATGAAACGAGTGAACACCGTCACCGGTCCCGCAATTACGGGTAACTGTAACTCCCCAATAGGTTTTGTCATGCTACCATTGAACCCAAACAAATTAGTCTTTGGGGGCTGTATCTGCCTCTGTTCAATGCACATTTCCTCCATCGCACCCTTAAGCAACAAGTCCACCGAACTCCCGCAGTCTATCAAAACCCTCTTCACCATATAATTACCCACCGCTACCGTAATTACCAAAGCATCTTCATGAGGCGCGGTTACTGCTTCCAGATCCTTCGGGGTGAACTCTATCCTTCCATCCCCCATGGCGGACCCGGGTACCGGTCGCGAAATGCATGAAACCTCATTTATCTGCTGTAAATTGGCAGTCCTTCTTACTTTATCCCGGTGAGCATTCCTTCCCATTGTCTCCCCACTGAATATGACATTGATTGTACCTAATATCCTGGCCACGGCCGGTGCTCTTTCAACTGGACGCATCTCCTTAATAAACTCCCTTAACAACC
The DNA here is from genome assembly GCF_015680905.1 of Coptis chinensis. NCBI lineage: Eukaryota > Viridiplantae > Streptophyta > Magnoliopsida > Ranunculales > Ranunculaceae > Coptis > Coptis chinensis. Next base: position 5,393,941 of record NC_141464.1, read on the forward strand.
CTTTCTCTGTCATTCTCTCGATCAACCATCGCAACGCGAAACACTCATTGGTAGTGTGATTTCTGATCTGGTGATAAGCGCAGAACGGCTTATCTTCTAATTCCCTGGGTATGTTTCGCGGACCTTCGTAATACTGCATCCCTTTAATCAGTGGCAGGATTTCATCCAATGGTTTATTCAGCGGTGTGGATTCTACGTCGCGATATGGTTTTCTTTCGCGGACCTCCCTCCTAACTTGGTCTCTACCTCTCTCTGATTTGCGTGACTCCTCCCTATAAGATCCCCCTCTCTTGTCTCAGCTTTACCTTTGTCTTTCCGGTCCTCCTGTTCTACATTATGTATTGACTTATCTGCCTTCCTCAGCTCCTTGGCATTCCTCTGTAACATATCCTCATAACGGATGTACTTCTCAACCTTCCGATACAACGCATGCAGAGTGGTGACCTCGATTTTGGATACAGATTCGTGGACTTTGGTTCCCGACTTCAATCCATGTTGGAAAGCAATGACTGCAGTGTGCTCGTCCAGACTTTCCACCCTCAGAGTCTCCTCCTTGAATCTACACAGGAATTCCCTGAGTGTCTCACTAGACTTCTGTTTGACATTAAACAGATCCGCAATATCCACTACCTTCCTTTTCTGGTGAATGAAGTGGTCTACGAATGCCTGCTCCAATTCCTCAAACTTAGTCACACTCCGCGGTGCCAACCGATAGTACCAGTCCGACGCTCCACCCTTCAAGCTGGCGGGAAACATTATACATCGGAGTCCATCATATCTGCTTTCTTGCCACAGCGGCATCTGCTGCCTGAAATGGTGCAGGTGGTCCGCCGGATCACCCTTCCCGTCGTACCTCTCGAATCTTGGTTGCATGAACCTCTTGGGCACCTCGGCGTTCCAAACTGCATCGGCCAATGGATTTTTATTGAGCCCAGCCACCACCTTCTTCACCACCCCTTGACTCTCCCTTTCTCGGTTCCTTTCAATCATCGCTTGGACCATCTCCAGTGTAATGCCTTCCCCCGGATCACCTCTTGGCCGATGACGCGCTTCCTCATGCCTGCCTTCCACTTTTCTATTCTCTGGCTCTCTTATATCTTCCTCTCCCTATGTGGATCCTCTTTCTTTTCTTAGACTGTCATTCTCGTTTCTCAACCTCCCTATCTCCTCCTGCAACAGCCTGGTGGCTTCCCCCGCTACCTCTTGAACTTCATCTTCCACCTCTTCTGTTTCTTCCATCTCCACGCTCATAGTCTCGTCTCCCACTCCCTCAGTCCTCACTTTTTTGGGTCTCCCTCTTGTTTTCTTCGCTACGGTTGCCATCCTATTCCCTTTTCTTAACAATCGCTTGAACGTAAACCTTCCTCGTTCGTTCTCCCCACAGACGACGCCAAATGTGTTGTCTAGAATTACAACCTCTAAACTCGTATCTCTCTTTTTCCTTTCTCCTCCCATTTTTTCTCTCTCTTTCCTCTTCTTTATATACCTCATAACTGCCTCTACTTCTCTAACCGCTCTCATCTCTTCTAACCGCTCTCCTATCACCATGATCTCCTTTCGTGTGCCACGTTCACAAATCATCCACCTATCTCCCAAGTCATCATGTCTTGACTATGGTGCCCCAACTCTTTCTTTCCCTATCCAGCAGCTCTTTTAGTGCTTAGACCTTCCGCTGACCCTCATGCCTTTTAGGATTCCGCGGTCGTTATATGTTTCACAGATTATCTCCTGTGCTTGTTCTCATTCTTCTATTATGTTGCCTCGGTCCATAACACTTGCCGCCTTAGTAGTCATAAATTAGGCTGATACAGATACTATTGCTGAGTTGGAGCTTTTACAGGTAGCTGTTCTATTGTGATTCTGGGGTAATAATTAAGTTCTGGAGAAATATTGGTATTTACCATAAATATTGGTATATGTTTGATCTCCAACATATGTTGTTAGTTTTTAAGTTCCAGCATGCTTCCGATACCTAGCTCACAGTAGCAAATTAATTGCGATCACCACTAACTCTTTCTTTTCCTTAATTTTTTTTCCTTGATATTGTGGTTGACTTAGGCTGGTATTGTGGCAAGTTTGGATGCGTTGGTCAGGGAGTTTTTCAATGCTAGAAATGACGAGAAGGAGGCAATCTTGACTAAGATAGAGGAAGAGGTAGAGAAGTTTGAGAGTTATGCAGCTGTTTGAGGTGGAGAAGCAATAAATTAAGGTAAACATGGTTGTGCATGCTTATTGCTTACTTGCTATTAGAGGATGTAGAGGTTTGGTATTTTGGGATCAACAACCTAATGTTCTGTTTGATAGGGAATGGCTGCACTCTTATTTGGGACAAGAGTTGCCAACGTATCAAGTTTCTTAGAATAAACTTGAATCAAGTCTTACGTAGTTCATCTCTATCTACTTATAGATGTTTGAGCTTGACTTTTTTTATTTGTTCTAAGCCGTTATCAAGTGTAGATCCACATTGTTTGCTATCTTAATGATTCATCATTACTTCTGATGTTACAAAGTAAATGTCTCCTTGAATAGTGCGTTGACTGAGCTCCAAGATTGCGCTAGATGATTTGCTTTCATATATGGCTGTAACTGAGATTTGGGATGACCTGAGTTTGGGTCATTATGACGTGCTGGTCAAGTGGTACGAGCTTGTGGAGATACGACCTGGTGTAGACACGTGTGCTGTAGTGACATGAGCGTAGAACGGAAGGTACTTACAGAGGATAATAGAATTTCTATAGGTATGTATGTATGTCGGTCGGACTATAAGCTTATGTAAGTTATATAGTTTTTGTTGGTGTATTAATTAAGAAATTACTGGCTTTGTGATTTTGGAATACGGTCGAGTCTGACCTTGCAGAGCTTATTCCTGATGTCAAAACCTCTAGGACTACAATAGTTGGGAGACTGTGTTGTGAATGGTGAGTACTTTAATTAGATTACTTAACACCTTTGAGTTTTTTTGGCCGCTCGAGTTTAACACTTCTAAAGTTGTTTTTGGTTGTTGTTTATTGTGATAGGGAAAATAAAAACTTCTCCTTCCACCTAGACAATACTAATTACCAATGTAGTTTTGAGAGCAAATTTATTAAGGGGATGATTAATTGATTATATATATAGGGGACAAAACTGAAAAGGACAAAATTCCCAAATAACGAACCAAAAAACCCATTTTCATTTCAAAAATACTCTCGAGGACAATAGTTGACTTTTGTCCAAAAAAGACAGTAGTACCCTGGTATGTACAGGTGTCGGTGCATACCACCTTAGGTATGTCACCTTAGATATGCACATACGTCAGTGCATACCAAGTATCACAAAGAAAATGGTATGTACAAGTGTCAGTGCATACCACCTCTTGGTATGCGAGGTATGCACAGACGTATGTGCATGCCAAACATCACAAAGAAAATGGTATGCACAAGTGTCAGTACATACCACCTCTTGGTATGCGAGGTATGCACAGACGTCAGTGTATACCAAGCATCATAAATAAAATAGTATACACAAGTGTCAGTGCATACCACCTCTTTGTATGCAAGGTATGCACAAACGTAAGTGCATACTAAGTATCACAAAGAAAATGGTATGCACAAGTGTTAGTGCATACCACCTCTTGGTATGTGAAGTATGCACAGACATCAGTGCATACCAAACATAGAAGGGTAAAATTGGAAAGAGTAAAAAAAAATCAAGTCTGTCTTTATTAATAATTAAAACGTGAAATATAGTTTTTCTAGTAGTTATAAGCTAAAAAATGTCTTTATCAATGGTTTCAAAACCCAACTGTCCTAGACTATGATTAAAATTGGAAATTGAACATTTTGGCTTATTTCTTGTTATATATAATAATGTAGCTTTAATTATTTTTATTTCTTTGGATATATTTTTAGGATGTGATCTTGAGTTGTTGTATAGGGATTACATTGAAATGATATGTTGGCAGATTATGATATATCTATCTATATATTTTACTTGTTATTCATTTAGTGATATATACTTAGTCAAATTTTGGTGATGGTTATTGCTAAGATTTTCCTTGTGTATAATTGCTTATTAAGCCTTAATTATATTCTGTGTTTGGGGTGTCTGTGGTTGTATTTATACAGGTAATCGATTTTGGAGAAAAAAATATAAATATTATGATGGCAACCAAAAACAAATATATTTTTTAAAAAAATAAATGATATTTTGTGACGCCTGACAGGCATCAGTAATCATTTCAAATAAATGACAAATTTATAATTACTGGTGGTACTAAGGCGTCAATTTGTTTTGGCACCAAGTTATAGCGCCAGCCAGTTTTTGGGGGCGTTCGAAAGTTCAATAGTGACGGAAATAAACCGCGTCAGTAATGAAAATTTAGTGACAGCGTAGAGGCGTCACTTAATATGTCAATTGTGACAGCACATTGGCGTCACAAAATTTCTAAATTCCTGACGGTAAAATGGCGCTACAAATAATTTTGGAGCCAACACAGACGCTAAAATTCTGACGTCTTGTAGTCGTCACAAAAGTGTTGTTATGGTGTAATGACGTGCAGCTTGTAAGGACGTGTCGCTCATCTTGATAGCACACATATTCATACCATCACCACATGTGTCCTATCGACTACTTGTTCACAACGCCTATAAAAGCCAACCCCATAACTACATTGGCTTGATTCAAGTCTCATCCTAAGGTGTTGGATACGTAGGCATTTTCTTACTCGTGAAGAGCAACCATTTCCATTCACCCAAACACTCCTCTTTTTTCATTTAGATTAGAGTTAAGTCATAAATAATACTTGGTGTAATGTCATGTTAATCTCCTAGGATTAAAAATAAACATTTACATGCCCAATTTAGTGACTGAAAACGCCATTTTGCCCGTTTCATTGTATTTTGTTTTCACTCATAACTTTTGTAAATAAATAGGGTGGTCACTTCGTAACCGTAAGTGTTTTTCATAATTTTGCTATTTTAATACAATGCACATTTTTGTTTTCCTTAAATATATTTACCAAGCAAATGAATCATTGCTTATTTTCATAATTTTGCTATTTTAATACAATGCACATTTTTGTTTTCCTTAAGTATATTTACCAAGCAAATGAACCATTGTTTATTCACAAATGTGCATCTTGCGAAAGAAAGGAACAACGTCAATCACTTGATTTAAAGATTTACTTGGTTATTTTGATTGTGTTTGTAGGACAAAGTGAATAATACAATTTCAATACAAGAGAATTTTTTAATATTAATAAGCTACGCAAAAGTCTTGAACAAATTGGAATGGAGTATGAAGTAGCATCAATTTGGACTCATACACAGATACACAACCTCTAAACTTCTATTAATGAGAACAGGTTTTGGGCCCAATTTAGTGATTGAAAACGCCATTTTGCTCGTTTCATCGTAGAATATTTTCTAAAACAAACGAAAGAAATTTAGACAAAGGAAAAGATTCTCGAAATCAGGCTATTCAAACATGCAAACAGTACACGTGCACCCTTAGACTGTTGTGCATTTATTGTAATTATATATTTCTATTCTGCTCACATAACAGAGTGCGGTGAATTGACATTAATTGCTACTTAAGTTTGGCAGGAAGTTGTTATGCATTTTTTTGGAGGAGGACCCCCCATACCAAGATATATGGCTTTCTCAAGGTAGTCAAATCATATAAGTGAGTTTAAGAAGAAGTTAAAGGTATTACATTTTTTTTATTTAATCTAGATAATTACATCTGTGTAATCATTTTTTTAGGATCCCAGTATAGGATTACATCTTCCTTGATTAACAAAGAGAAATGTTACTGGCTGCTAGCTAAGTTACAGACCAATCGCAAATTACCACGTCACAAATTACCACGTCGCAACTATAAATTGGATACAGGTTTTTTAAAAGATGATTAAAAGGGCAAAAATGTGTATTAATGAAAAAGAGAAAGTAAAGTAAAACAAAGGCGCGAGATTTTTCAACAATTGCCGCTGGCGCTGCTTGGTGGTTCTTCTTCCCACTATTTTCTTATTTCTTAATCCAATAAAGCTTGCTCCATCACCCTACCGGCATCACATCTTACTTTTATTTCTTCTCTAAATATCCCAATTTAAACTTATTCATCCTTTTCCGCCTTCACATTGAATTTTGACAAATTATAATTAACAAGCTTTAGATATGGAATAGTAGAGATAATAGGTGTATAGTTCTTCGTTTGAAAATAAAGTGAAAAACAAAAAGGAGTTATCTGTTCTCTGTTTGACTTCTTCCTTTTTTTTTTTCTTAATTGGGTTAGTTATGGGTTTTTGAGTTTTGTTCGAGTTTGACAAAATTAGTTTTCGTCGGTCATACTTTACTTAATTAACTCTTTCGTCCTTTTTATCTAATTTTTTCACAAAAGTAACGTGGCAATTTTCCATTGGTCTGCCACTTAACTAGCAGCTAGTAGCTGTCCCCATAGCATTTCTCATTAACAAAAGACCATACATTTGTGTAAGGAACAAGAAGCGCCAACTGTTCAAATCTGTCTTTTTTAGGCCCCTCCTCCATTCTGACATCCATAGCATGTATTTTGGCTTGCACATCCTTTAGAATCAGGTTGATTACCGTTGTTGTTGCAGCGAATTTATGGTCAAAGCATCGGTAGTTCCTCTCTTTCCATGTCCAGTATATAAAGCCCGTGAATAGCAGCCTCAAGACGTCTTGGAAACCTCTTTTCCCTTCACTCTTCTGCTGAACCCATTCCAACTCTTGCTGCCATGTGGGTTCAATTCCTCTGTTGTACCCAGCTCGCACAAGTAGGCTTTCCCATATCTCTCTACCATACGCACATGTAAAAAACAGGTGCTCTTTTGTTTCAATACCTCGGTTACAAAGCACGCAGCTGTCCGATGCCACTACCTTCCATTCCTTCATTTTATGCAGCATCTTCATACCTTTTCTTAGTGCGAGCCATGCAATGAAGGAGAATCTCGGAATTCTATTTCTGAACCATATAATGTTATGCCCCATGCTTCTCTGCCTTACTTGCCGTATACTATCATATGTATCCTTCATTTGGTACTCTTCGCTATTTGTCACCATCCAGACTACTTCATCCTCTCTTGTGTGTATCTCTACCTCTTCTTCAATTCCTTGTACCAGTTCTGGGTCGTGATTCCCGAACTTTTGTGGGATCTGCCATTAGCCGTCTTCTATGAAACTTGATACCTTGGCGCGCTTGTTACAAACTGAATCATATAGAAATGTCGTATCGAATTTTCCTGCCAAGATCCCATTTGGGTGCCATGGATCATACCACAAGCTTGTGTTTTCTCCATTCCCAATCAAATGCATAGCTATAGCCCTTGCTTCAACTCTGTCCTTCAAGATGTTTCTCCAACTCCACGAGTAATCACTTGGTATATTCAAACTCCAGAAGTTCCTCCCCTTTATCAGATTTTTTTGTACCCAGTGCACCCATAATGTGTCTTTCTTGCTTGTAATGTGCCATATGTGCCTTAGGTTTGCTGCCCGATTAGAAGTAGCCAAGCATCTAACCCCGAGTCCTCCTTCCTCATATGGGTAACACACATCTTCCCAGCTTATTAGAGCGTGAGAGTTTCCGCCATCAGGTCCAACCCATAGAAAGTTCCTACACATTCTGTTGAGCTCATCAATAACTCTCTGTGGTAGAATGAATGCTGCCAACCAGAATATACTCAAGTTGTTGATGACAGACTTGAGAAGTTGTAGCCGTCTTGCATAAGATAGGAACTTCCCCTTCCAACTCTGAATTCTTCGAGTTACGTTTGCCAAAAGTGGCATACAGTCTATATAAGTCAGCCTGGTAGTGATGAGTGGGAGCCCTAAGTACTTTACTGGGAGTGTACCTTGGGTAAACTGAATGGCCTGCCTTGCTGCCTTACATAGCCTTGTATCCATCCCAGTGCAAAATAGTTGACTCTTCTGCAAATTTGCTTCCAGTCTTGTGCATGCGCTGAATGAGTTCAGAGTATCCCTTAGTGTCATGGCTGTCATCACATCTCCGTGCATGAATGCAATAAGGCCATCCGCGAATGACAAGTGAATTATTACTGGATCGCGACATCTATGGTATAGCTTGTAGTCTCCCACTCTAGCACTTTGCAACATAAGGTCCGAAAACATCTCCATAACAAGCACAAATAGGTACGGTGACAGGTGGTCACCTTGTCTTATGCCTCTCTTCCCTTTGAAATACCCATGAGGAGCTCCCTTAATCATAATGGAGTAGTGTGCATCCTGTATACATGCCATTATCCACGCCACAAATTTAGTAGGCAATCCCACCCTCTTGAGGGCAAATTCCACTGCTTCCCACCGCACCGAATCATATGTTTTTCTCATATCAATCTTTGCTGCCATCCTAGGTGGTTGCGCATCTCTGTGGTAGTTGTGTAATAGTTCATGTGACAACAAGATATTATCTTGTATGCTTCTTTCCGATATAAACGCCGACTGTCATGGTGACACTATCAAAGGCATAATATGCTTCATTCTGGCCGTCATGATCTTAGTTATGCATTTGTATACCATGCTGCAGCATGCTATGGGCCTGTAGTCGCTCAGGGATACAGGGCTGAGATTCTTGGACACTAGAGTCACACAAGTAGAGTTTACCTCACTCAATAGCCTCCCTGACACAAAGAAATTTTTTATTGCTCTTACAAAATCATCACCGACTATTCTCCACACAGTTTTGAAGAAGTGTGCGCCAAACCCATCCCCACCTGGTGCTCTGTCACTATCAATCCTTGATACAGCTTCCACAATCTCATCTCTCGTGACCATTGCCTCTAAGTCTTCTTTCATAGCCATGTCAATCTGATTCCTTTCCGGTAGACTTTCAAAGAAAGAGAAATCCAGCAAATTGAGTCTTTCTGGACTATAGAGGTTCCTATAGTACTCTACACATTCTCTGCCTATCTCATCAGCTTCCTCTAACACCTTGTCATTAGTATCCCTGAGACACGTGATTTTGTTCATCATTCTTCTTGTCTGAATCGACTTGAAGAAATAGGTGGTGTTGTCATCCCCTAACACAATTACTTGATCTCGTGATTTTTGTTTTTGGAATGCTTCATCATGCAACACTGCCCTCACATACCCAGTAATTGCCTCCCTTTCTTCTTGTACTAACTGTTCATCAAGTGGCGTCTATTGCAGCTTGTCCTATACCTCTTCCATTCTCTTTTTCTCCTTCTCTAGTCTATTTATTACATTACCCACTCTATCTTTATTCCACTCTATTAGTGCCCCCTTCGTAACTTTCAGTTTTTTCATAAGTATGTACATTGGGTTCCCTACTACTGGTGTTGCCCATGCTCTTTGTATGACCTCCATATATCCCTCTTCCTTAGACCAGAAGTTGAAGTACCAGAAAGATCTTTTCTTCTTGTTCTTCTGTTCTAGAGAGTATACTACCATAGAAGAATGGTCTGATGTCGCCCTTGGGTTCATGAAATCAGCCTCATAATCATTGTATTCCTCCACCCATTCGACATTCACCATAACCCTATCCAATTTACACCATATCCTATGGTCTTGTTTATTGTTCCACATGAGGTAGTTACCCCTGAACCTTAGGTCCACCAATCCAGCTATGGATGTGCATTCAAGTAAATCAGCAAACTGGTTTGGCCTTACAGCATTCCCTCCCACCTTCTCTTGTGAGTTCATTATGGAGTTAAAATCCCCTAGTACCATCCACGACACTTGTACGCTATTAGACATGTCTATCAAATCATTCCACACTCTTCTCCTCTCTCTGTAATCAGTACTCGCATACAACACATTAATCACCAAAGTTTTCCCATTGTTCATTGCTAAGTCGAGACTTATGTACTGTACCTCCCTCTTAATATTTATTACTGTACACATAGTTGGATCATAACATATCCATATCTTGCCCGCGTCATTCAGGCCGTAATTATGCACTATATCCCATCCTGGGAACACCTTGTTTCTTATTTCATCCATGTTCTGTTGCTTCACTCTGGTATCCAATAACCCAAAGAGACTGATGTCATACTTCCTTATTAACTCCTTCACTTCCATGTGCTTGAACCCCCATGTTGAACCCCCTCATGTTCCAACAGGCCGTATTCATTATTTAACTCGATTTGTGGTTCCCTGACTACTCTTGGACTGATCCTTCAAGCCCATCTTTTGTGTACTCCCCTGACTAATTGTGAGCTTTGTCTTTGTTGCAACTTGTACTGTTTGCCCTTCTCTTGGGTTTGTACCCTATGTTCGTGCACTACCTTGGTCTTTCCCCATACAGTTTTCTTTCCTTTGCCCACTCTGTTCATTTGTTGCCTCTGCCTCTGTAACCCCTTTCCCTAAACTGTTTCTGTTCCCAGTTCCGGCATCAGGCATCCTGTGTTCTATTCTGGCTCTGACTTTGTGGCTTCGACTCGGTGATTCCCAGCCATCCCCACCTCTAATCCCCTGTTCAGTTCCATTCCCTGTTTCTTCCTCTTGTACTACCTCTATTCCTATCTCTTACACTACCTCTGTCTCAGTACCAGTTCCTTGCTCACCACTGCTCTGCGCACCCTGATTACCCTTCCACTCTGTTGCTCTTTTCTCTTCAGCCATACTTGCGATGTTTCCTTGAGTTCCCTAGCCATCTTTGGGCACTTTGCATCATTGTGCCCGAATACCTTGCATCCCGAACATAGTGGTGGTTTCCAATTATACTCAACTGGGATGTTAAATGCCCGCACTTGGTCTACTACTACTGGGATTTCTTTTTGGAACTTGCAATCCACATCTACCTCTACACAAATCCTCGCATATGTTGTTCTGGTCATTTCCTCCGATGGTTTGTCAGTGAACATTGGTATGCCTATTGCACTAGCCACCTTGTTGAAGCCTTCTGAATCCCACATTTCCAATGGGAAATTTTTCATTATAATCCATATTGGGATGGTTTTAAGTTCCTTGGCATCAGCCTCCACAAATAGCTTCCAATGGCCTCACTACAAACAGTTGACTTGCAATATGGAAACTCCCTTTGTCCAATACTGAGTCTCAATCCTCTTCCGTCTTGAATTCGAAAATGAACATGTTTTCCCCATAGGTTTTCATAATAAACATGTTTTTCAACCTCCATGTTCATGTAACCATCTGCTTGACATAGAGGAATCCAAGTTTCTTCCCCACAAAGCTGCCCGCCACTAAGTTCTCATATTTCTTTTTAACATGCTCATATTGATTGGACTCGACATGGATAACAGCTTTCCCATCTACCATTGTTGGCTTTATATAGCTCAAGTTCTTCTTCCCCACTGAGCTCCTACCAAGAATGTCAACCCAAGATGAGGTTTTTATAGCTTCTTCGGGTTCAATTTGTTCATTTCTAGTCTCTACCGCCTTGTCACACCCTGAACCATCTTCTGGTGGTTCGTGCTCCTCCCCAATTTGTGAGTTCCCATCACTTCCTTGGCCTGGATCAGAAGGTTCCCCCACTTGTAGTTCCTCATGTATTTGCAGCATTCTCTTCCTCAAGAGCTTTTCTAAGGATCCTTCTCCGAACTTGCTTCGTACCATTTCTTCGACCTCTTCAACATCATACTCTCTAGCTGGCGTGCTTGAATCTGCCTTGCCTTGGTCTCTTTCTCCTTATTTTTGGTTCTCCATTTCTTTGTTTTTTAGAAATGGAAAAAAAAAAAAAAAACCGTGCAGATTTAAATGACTAAAAGTGTATTCACATGTCAAACAGGGTGTTCATGGGTCGGTTCCGGTTTGGTTCTTATTGCTTTTAGGTTTGGTTCTATTTTTAACGGTTCATACCAAGTTCGGTTCTTTCGGGTTTTTTTTTATATTTAGAAAACCCGAAACCATACCCATTAATTAAGTTGGTTCCGATTCCTTCTCGGATTATACATATATTATTATTATTATTAAAATTTTGTTTTTAATTACGTAACTTATATAAAATTTGGTTTTTAGTGCGAAAATAACATTTATGATGGTCCTAAATTCAATAATCTTTGAAAGTATTCTAAAAACTTTAAATACATCCCATAAATTGTATGTGTGTGTATTAAGTTACATTTCAAATCAAACACGTGTACATTATATTATACGTACATACATACGACCTATATAAATATATATCACACACTAAATTTTAACATGCAGAATAAGTATATGTACTACAATTGTTAGCATTGCACTCATTCAATATTATATATATACATGTACACACGTGTAATATATTAAACACGTGCACTTATATAAATATTATCATATATATGCACGTTTATTAGTTAACTAGTTTTCGAACCCGTCCTACGAACGGGTGCCGTTATATATTATATATTATCTTGAAAAATATTTGCAACTATGCAGAGTTATGACATATAAATATTATATTGATCTTGTAACGTGAAAACCCCACTCACCATAAAAATAAAGAATCCCTTCAACTTTTTTGTGTTTTTTTTTTAATAATAGGCATTTGATCGAAGTTTTTTTGAGAATGCCAAATTAGACGAAGATCATATTGCACCTAGTTGAATAGCTAGGCATTCCCAATCATACGAATATAATTTTAAATAGTAATCAACCGAATCAACGTTAAAAGTTCCACTTATGTGGTTGGGAGCGTTAAATTGCCCCTTGTAACCTATTAAGCTCCAAAATATGTATATTCTTTATTCGTTGTTAAGAATATCAATTCCCCTGAGACTATGTGGGAATTACTACAAAATTATGGTCGTTGCAATGGAAACAATCTTTTCTAACATCATACTAACCCATGAAGTACTTTTGTTTATGTTTAGGACCCTCAACCTCAGATTCAATTATTTAAAGTTTTAAACTCTTCCATCTCATAATGGTATTCTTAACACCTACCTGAGAGCATCTTTAATGGTAAGATTTGAAAAAAACCAAATTTTTTTACCAAACAATTAAACACCAAACAACTTCAGCCCAGACATCAAAAATTCGACACCAAATTACGCTGTTTTGGATAAACCACGCCAAAATAGCTAAAAATGCAAATTTAATTAACTTATCATTATGGTGTATATATCAAGTATTTAGTCTCACATGGGCTTACTGATATTCTTCTTTATTAAGCATGCATGTTAGCTAAAATTCATTTCTAATTCTAGCAGCAGACATATAGACGTATAGTTAGTTTCATGATTCCAAATGTATGTCCTTTTGGCCATGGGTTAATCTGAATTACGCATGCATTGAACTATAATTGTTTAAAATATAGTATTCATAATAAGTCTAAACTTTTACAACATATATTGTACTACAGAAAGTCATACACGTAATTATCATTCCATTTCTGATAAAGTAGTATATTTGGTTATGGCAATAAGTATCTCTCTAGTTATGCTTGATTAATATAAATGCATATGTATAGAATGAAGAGTAAGTTGATTTTATGTATTTTTTTTTTTATTGTTTTATAGGTATTCTTGGAATATTTTTCTCAATGGAAGAGTAAGTTGATTTTTTTTTTGTTTTATCTGTTTATTTTTATCAAAGTTTATACTGAAGTAAATTTTTATTTTTTAGTAATGTATTTGTCTCGATTTTTTTTGTTTTGTAGGGATTGTGCTTGTAAATTTATGATGTTTTTTTAATTGTCCAAAAGATATCTGGGTGGCAAATAAGTATGCTTTTGATAACAGAGAAAGGATTTATGTGTTTGATTATTTTGAATATCTGATTAAAACGCGGTGACAGTAATCGATATATAAATAGTGAAACTCAAAAGTTGGTTCTATTGAATGAGTATGTATTTTTTTTTTAAATCTAATTTTATAATTTGAATAATTTTAGTTATAACATTACTAATTTTTTTTTCTTAAAGTGACTGTGTTAGCTTTCCTACTATAATGTTGTTTTCCAAAAAAGTTCGAGTGGAGAACATACAAAATTATTATGATAAGAATTTTGATTGAATCAGTTTTCTGTAGTGTGTGAATTTTTTGGTTGAAGTTATTAGGAAGGAAGAACTTCATCATTTTAAAACAAAAAACATTGAAGAACTTTATGATGAAAGAAGTTGTAGTGGTCGGAATGTGAAGACTAAAAAAAGATGAAGAAGAAGTTGTTGATAGGTAATTTTGTTTTATCACATATATTTTTTGCTTTGTTTATAGTTTAATTAATATATGATCATGTTTTTATTTTTTATGTTGCTCTTTCACTTCATTCTGACATGAACTCTATGTGCCAAAGCAACCCATTGTCATCGTCATGTTGCCTCATGCATGTACTGAAGTATGCTATAGTGACACCACCTCAGGTGCCCATGAAGCCTCCCGTGGCGAAGCCACAATATATGTGCCAAAACATCCTTTATTGAAGTTGTGTCCACTAACTCTAGTATTTTTACATCACTTCAAATAGTGAAGCCGTCGAACGTGGGCAAGCTTTAGGTGTATCCTCCAGTGTACCCAATGTTCTGACAATACTCATCCAATTGCATTTGACATTCATTTATGAAATTTTCATCCTTGCTTCTTAGTTCTCTAACCTTATCAACGTACAACATATGTTGTGTATGTTTAGGCTTATTACAAAACCAATATAGATAGTTCTAAAAAGAGATGGCTAGTCTACCTATTCATAATTTCTAGAGATGCCCAGGACCAAGTTACATACTTCATATGTTGTGTTGTCTTCTAGAATAATATAATCTAAAATCTTGGACTGGACTATGTTAGTTTAAGGGATCCCTAGAGTAATCATAGTGCAACACTGCCTCAGTATCTAAGACACCTCCAATAGTGAAGCCGTTGAACGTGGGCAAAAGTTCCTATTTTAGGCCACTACCTACACCAACTGTGGCAACTAAGTCTCCTTTATTGGTAAAGCTACCTTAGAAGTATCTTAGTTTATTAGGTCTTAGCTTTCCTAGATATGGTAGGTAATAATAACTAAAAAGTTGTTGCATTAATCATTTTTCTGGCTTCAACTTTAAAATTTGCTCGTATGTTAGTTTGGGTTTTTAGGTTTCTAATTAGTGTACACATTAATGTCTTATGTTTAATAGGGTAGTATTCCTTTATTGATATCCAATCATAGTGCAACACTGCCACTTTTCCACTCTACCGGAGGTTATGGTCAATAGTCAGTATAGAGTAGTAGAAGACCTTAACTCTCCTTCATGCCCTTGTGTAGAAGGAAATAATGATTTAATTAACAGCTGTTGCAAGATCTTATTTTATCTGTTAATTTAAAGACTTTGTAACACTATTTTGTTGATCCAAGTTTCTAGTCCATATTGTGTGTGTACAATTTCAGACCTGTTATTTAGACGTAAATTGAGAGAGTAGTACATTGATCACCGAAACCTATCTCAAACATTTTCTCCAACCAACTCAAAGGTAAGTTATTTCCATTTACTTCTTATTCTTTCATTTAATTGTTCATATATTCTTGATTATGCTAAATTTAGAGATTACATGTCGTAAAGGTGATATCTCGACATCGCCAGAACTGCTGATTTGGTTCACTTGAAAATAGAGTATTTGAGGTTTGATCTTATTTTGTTTCAAGTTCAATCATATGCATTTGAGGTTTCAGAACTTTTAAGCATTTTTTTATTGCTCTAATTAAAAGTTACTGCTGATTTCAGTAGCAGGGACATTGTTTCGTGTCATAGAAAGCACTAAATATGTTAGCAGTGTTATAGAAAATTAAGTTCGGAGATTTTATATCATCTCACATCTAATCTGATGATATGAGCCTTAAGGAAGTTGAGCTACAGACTACAGATGATGGACTTACTACTAATGATGGTTTGCCCTCAACCATCAAGACTGAAAGTGTAGCAGCTTATCAGGCAGCACGTGACAGTACGTATAAGGACGGTGGTTTACCAATTTGTCGCGTGTCGTTGTCGTCGAGCCCGACAGTAAAGGAGAGGCTGCATTAGGATATATGGATATATTCCCTCCACTGCAGGAACTACCAAAAACTGATGTAGATAGGAGATATAATTCCAAGGATACCCCGAAGTTTGCCAAAAGGGACACAATTCATGCAAGGACTTCTTTGCATAAAGCTGGGGTAATTGAGTTTGTTAACACTGAAGGGGAGGTATTTAGGTTCATTTGAATTCTCCAATACTATCTCAATGGCTTCAACAATATCATCGTCAAAAGGCAGGATGTGCTTTGCATGAGTGGGAGGGACCGGATCAGATAGTATATTGACCGACTCCATGTTGCATTGTTCACTAAGTATAACTGAGTTCTTTGTCTCGGCCTTGTTCATGTACTCAAGCTCTGGCTCCCAAATGTGAAACTGAGCCTTTTGCACTGCATGCCCGTTGTTGTTTTCACCATCAACCAAGTGCATTGCTATTTCTATTGTTGAAGCAGTTGACATACTTTTAACCGAATAAACTATTTCTTGAAATTGTGAGTCATACCCTATTGTGTTTTTGGTTGTCCATACCTAGAATTTCTTAGGATTGGAGAGTTTTACATGGGTGATATGATGTGTTTAATTATTTTGGGTTCTCTGTCTTGGTCTCTAGGCTAATAGCTTCCAGAGGCAGGGCAGGCAACTTCGGCGAAAGATGTGGTTGGAGAACCTTCAAATGAAATTGATGGTGGGAGGGGTTGTCCTTATCGTCATTGTTATACTGTGGTTGATGGTTTGCAAGGTGTTCAAATGCTGACATGACCCTGTGTTCATGGAAAATAGTGTTAAATAGAGAGATGGAATGTGATAGCCTAGTCATATGTTTTTCCCTGTTTAACTATATATATATATCAATTGCACTGAGCATAAAGTGAATTGTAGTAACTGAAGTTATTTCATTAAAATATTACAGTTGTGTAGATATGTACTGGCTACCTCCGGTTGTCCGAAATTATATGAATGGTTGCTTTTATATATATGATTTATAGTTTTGGTTGATATTATCTTCTGCATGTTTATTTCACGATGGTATGGTTGACCTTCACTGAATGCTTCCGCTATAAATTCAGATGTTTTTTCTTCGTATTTGAAGTTGTAACTTCGTAGTGTACACCAATTAGTGACAAACTGTTTTCTTTCAATTGTTAATATTTTCACCTTAAACCAATATTTGTGCTTGATGTCGAATTCTGGCTTCAACTTTCAAATTTGCTGGTCTGTTAGGATTAGTTTTTAGGTTTCTAATTAGTGTACACATTAATGTCTTCTGTTTAATAGGCTAGTATTCCCTTATCAATATCCAATCAAGCGTTGTAAAACAATTGAATTGACAGTATATAAGCTAGGAGAAAGAGATGCTGAAGTAACCTTAAGTTGAAATAGCTCTCACGTAGTATTGCTTCAATCTAGTTATGAGAGAATGATATTGGGCTACTGAGAACAAATCTACTTTCATGTAACACCTGGACAGGGTATGCAGTTATATTTGCAACAAACAAAAATGTTGGAAGTCTATAAATTTATCATTATGATCATCTGTATGCAATGCACAAAATACACATCCTGAATAAGCCTTGTATGCTTTTCCATGGCAATAAATTAGTCCTTATTTGATGATGTATGATAACTGAATTAAAAGATATAGTTTCTTATAACAAAGGACTTGTAAGCAACTGCCAAAAAGTGGAGGGGCTACAAACTTAGTACATTTATATAAATTATATAATTACAAAATTGATTATATATTTCCATAATCCCTTAAAACTGGGATGAAGGCTAAAAGTAAAGGAGGCAAAGGGTTAGGAGCCTAATCATTTGTATGACTTATGGTACAAAAACCATTTGGGACTTCTGCAGATGCACATCGTCCCCTGTTCGATCAGCAGCCTCAGAATTGCGGTTCATGAGATTCATGAGATTGTTGCTATTGATACTATATAGAGACAACATGTATTCCTCAATCCCAACGGTGTCAATGATCAGCCTCCCATTATTTATTGACTCATCTTAGACGACCATAAATATGGTGTCGAATAACAATATCCTCCTTGCTATTCTGTCTATGGCTTGTATAGTCTACTCTTTGACTTGTTATAAACTTCAGTACTTTGAGTTCGATGGGTTTCAATGTTTTATATAAGACTAAATTGAGGAAAAGAAATGATTTTCTTACTCTAACTTTGTATTGTTCCAGTTTTTAGCTTGAATATCTCATTACCTTAACCACAACCTTATAAGGAATGAAGAATGAGAAATCTAAATTGCCAAAACGGTCCATTTAACCTCATTTTTATATATGTTAAAAATCTTCCAGTGATTAATTGAAGTCTTTTCTAACTTTTTCTCCTTTCCTCGTCTCTAGATCTGCCAAGTCTTGGGATTGACTGGTATCGATCTCTTCTCCCCGTCAGATGTTGTTGAGAAACGATACTGCTGAAGAATTTGTTTGTGTATTCGTTACCTCTCAAAGAAAGCCAGATCTAAAGATTTAAATGTAAGAACCTTTACAAAAAGTTCAGTGTGAAGTGGTAATTATGTATTCGATATGATTTCTGTTAGCGCTTTTACATGAAAACGCTCTAAGTTGAGGGAAATCTGTTCTTTTGGTAGGTTGCAGATTTTGATGTTGTTACCTATACGGTAGTGATGCCCAAAGATATGGTTAAAGGCATTTGTAATAGCTTGGAGCAATCACAATGTAGATCTTCAGTAAATTCTGCTGGCTGTAGTACATACATTCTTTCAATACCAAAATATGGACATGTTAGCTCTAAGTTGCACTCACTGGTTCAAGGAAAAAAGGAAGTAGGATACTCGCATAGATACATTGTGAAAATTTTATATCCAATATGTATTACTCGCTTTTAACTGTTCCTCCATATTTTTTTTATACTTTTATTTTGCTTTCTAACTGTGCAATTTGCACTTCTATTGCAGAGATACTGGGCTTTTGACAATGGAAGACATTATGATTCTTGCTCTGAAGAATCTGATAGCACAGATAGCAATTATCAGGTATTTGGATATTATATCCCAGCTTCAACTATTTCTTGTGGTGGTGCATCCCTGTATTCAGACGCAGAGAGTTCACCTCGAGGAAGTACCCTGGACACCGGACTGACACGGACCTTGAAATAGCTTATTTGGTTATTCTAGTCAAAACCAATCAGGTTTACCTTAAAACTTTCCAGGACTATATAAATAAGGTGTGTTTAAGTTAGAACTGCTCGTGCTCATTAAAGGATAGATGGGAGTCTGATAGAGCAGAGAATAGTTGAGTGTCCACTAATAACTGCATAAGCAACAAAAAGAAAATTAGAGAATATGTCAACTTAATCTACTACATATATATGAAAAGTAAAACTACAACCATTTTACAAAAAAAGAATGTTCTAATTAGTTACTTCAAGGCAAATATAAGACAATGCCACAGGGAAAGAATTAGAAGAAAAATCTTATAACCTCACAATTTGAAATTCTAACTAACGACATTTGAAAGGGAAAATTGTTTTCATTAGGAGCCACAATCTATGCAAGCTAGGAAGTCGACTGATCGAAGTGGCATAAGACCCATAATGAACCTCTTTGTGTGACAATGCTTTCAACGCAGTGAAAAAGGATTGGACCTGCCATGACAAATCAAACCTACTAAATTAGTATTTGGCTTTACCATAAAGTCCTACATGGGTCTTCAAAACAAAATAAATAATTGTACCTTTTGAACAACTGACGTAAGTTTGAAAGTGAGGTACAACCCTGTGGTTAGTGATGAAAAAAGGCTTCTGTATTCTTTGTTTAAGAAGAACCGATACTGACGGGGAGTTGGAAAAAATACACACGATACTGAAGCACCATATATTCAACTAATGTTAGCATTTGACCCCCGCAAAATTCGAAAAGGAAGAACCGTGAGATCCATGAAACTTTACATGTCATTTTAATTTCACCAAGCATTACAAAAATATTTCTGGTGGGTAAATCGAGAAACACTCAACAATCATCATTGGTGAATACCAAAACTTATCTTGCAATGACTTGTCTCCCTTTCATTTGTTTAAATTTTAACTTGGTCTACGTACAGCTGTAAATGGCGTAGTTTACCTTAGGCTGGCGATAGCCTTCAAGTATGCGTCTGTATTGCTGGCGAGCATTAGGAGACTCAACCATATTGACTTTTAAAAAAGAAAATTTCATAAATTAGTATACAAAAGAAACAACACTTACACTGCATCTGAAAAATGAACAGTGATATATACAACTCATATTAGCACATTCTTCCTAATAAACAACAGTTGTGCCTATCCAAAAGAATCTTGGATAGGGGAGGGGGGAATTTACTTCCTCTTTCAATTCTTTACTGATCTATAGAGTAACTTCAAAAAAAAATAAACTTACCTGTATCTAATATGTAAAGATCATTGTAATAAACTTCATTTGAATTATCTGGAGATTTTCCACAGCCACCAAATATAAATAGGTGTTTCCCAATAAGTGCAGCGCTATGTGCTTCCCGTGCATCTGGTCCCTCACCACCCAAACTTGGAGATATCCATGTATTTGAAGCTAAAATCATGCCATGAACTGTTAGCATCTATTGCTTGCACTGGCGTTGATTAGCAAAACAGAACATAATTTGGAAAGCAAATATCAGATAAAAGAAAAAGAGAATCAACATAGAGTACTCCTATCTTGTAATTGGCAAGGAAGTTCAAAGCAAAATCAATCATATTCTTGATTAACAGCTCAATCAGTTCAGAGTTTTATAGATATATACATTTTGTTCTAATTCTTAGGTGGCAGGCCCCCTCTGCAAAGATTAAGTTGTTCTTTTTTTCTACTTATAACAGTAAAGTGAAAGATTTTCGTTAGAAAATGAAGAAGTAGGTCGAGAAAAGAAGTAATGAAGGGATTTACAGGTACAAACTGTATTCCAAGCATCCAACTATATATGTGCATATATGATATTCACGCATATATGCATGTATATATTTGTAAAGGATATAATTTAAATTGCACCGAATGTAACACAGCGGAAGAGTTAGTGTCTACTTTTTGTTTCCTGGAAATCCTGGTGATGTCCTCATCTTCGTTTTCTTCAATGCATTCTGACTCTGGACGGTATCCTCGTAAACCCACTACTCTACGGCGCCATCACAATACAACCTTATCTAGAACACCAACAGCCCATATAATTACCTTGTACTTTTTCCTAACCTGATAACCAAGACATCACTGCAAGCAAAGAATGAGAGATGGATCTCAATGAGACGAAGAAGTACACAATCATGCTGGTCAATAGCAAAACTTATCTTGCAATGACTTGTCTCCCTTTCATTTGTTTATTTATTGTTTTATTTATTTATTTTTTCTATCCAGGAAAAAGAAAAATGAACCGTATATGACACATATCTTGGTTAAGTCGGAAATACCTCATCAGCTTACGTGTTTCTATTTTCACATGATACATCAGTCTTCCTTCGTGCGGGTCGACTACTTCAAAAGTTTTTCATTGACAACCATGGTGCCGAATCTGTTGTAACAAAGTGATGCATTTAGTCGAGCATCAATACTTATTCAAAATGAATAAATAAATATATAAATAAATTGAAGCAGAAGAACACAGACCTGCTTTTTCTTTTCTCAAATATTCAGCAAAGTGATGCATTAGTTATAGCTTGAAGGGACATAAGAGCAAAGTCCATGCCCAATGTCCATGTAAAATGAGTTGCAAAACAAATTTGGTTAAGACAGAATGCAAGAAAGGAAGAGAATGTAAGAAAATATCAATACAAACCTAACAAACGTCCAAAAATAAAAAACTAATGTATTATCAATGTCATAACTCATAACTTCATAACTCACCGTCAAACAACACACCCAACTCAAAATCGAACTAATAAGTAATAGCTACACTCATTCCTTATTGTTCGTCCTATCAGTTTTCAGTTCTCTTACAATGGCTTGCAAACTGAAGTCTTCTCTCATTTCTTTCTTTCTTGTCCTTACCATTTTTCTTTCCATGACTCAGTTTATTTCTACAAATCCATGCGAAATTCAATCCACCATGAATAAAATGATAAGAGCAATCCTAATAAAGATGCCGCCTTAACCACTCAAACCCTTCCGGTATTGGAGGACAATTTCCTACACCACACTTGGGAGGTGGGGGACATAGCATCAACCTACCTGGAAGTCATTACCATCAATACATTCCAGGTTTAGACGATACTTTTGTCCAAAACCTAGGAACTGAAATCCCAAGTCCTCATGGCGGCTGCATTCCTGCTGCTACTCATCCTTGAACTCCAACGACATTAGTATGTAGGATAGTTTAGAAGTAATTTTTTCCAGAACACTGATGGACTCTAGATAGAGAAGCTACTCCCACTTTCTCTCCCCCAGAAATCACATAGCTTTTTATGTTAGCGTTCATCAATTTATCTACAAATTTAATAATAGCAAAAAAAAAAAAGTTAAAGTTAGAGATTCGTATAGCTTTTTATGTTAGCGTTCATCAATTTATCTACAAATTTAATAATAAAAAAAAAAAAAGTTAAAGTTAGAGATTCATTACCTTGAAAGAGATGGTGAAGATAGCATAGTCGGATTGCCAGGGGAGAATTCGTGGGGTTTTTTGTGGGGGGTTTTATATCTTGTATATATCTGATTTGAAGAGAGTCTCCTGGGCACCATACTTCAGCGCACTGAACATTTGCAATGAACCCACCCTTTATGATGGTTCTCTTCTTCTTCTCCAAATACATCTTGCTCTGAAAAATTCATTTTTTTTTCTTCTTGAGGGAATGGGGGGAGAGAAAGAGGCAGATGCGATGTTGGCAGCGTAGATCTCTTTTTTTTTTCTTTTTTCACAGGCTATAGAGAGTTGGAGACCGAGTGATTGAGATTTGAGAATAAAGAGTTTCGGGTTTTCAGGTTTTCGTGGAGTGTGGTTTTGTTCGAAAATTCCTTATTTGTCTCTGTTTAAGTAAATAAACGCCAGGGCGTGAATTTGGAATTGCTAACTTTCCTGTTTTAACGCCTACTATATCGTAATTACTTATGGACACGTGGACACTCTCAAAACTCTCCCTCAATTGATGAAAAGAGTTTTGGGTTTTCAGGTTTTCGTGGAGTGTGGTTTTGTTCGAAAATTCCTTATTTGTCTCTGTTTAAGTAAATAAGCGCAGGGCGTGAATTTGGAATTGCTAACTTTCCTGTTTTAACGCCTACTATATCGTAATTACTTATGGACACGTGGACACTCTCAAAACTCTCCCTCAATTGATGAGGGGAGAGCTATAATATATATATACAGATATATACAATGTATGAATTAATTCATAATATACGTACGTGTAGTTGTTGACATTATTATTAATATTTATAATATACATGTTCAATATAATGTTACAAAACGTGCATTTAATAATATACATCTATTATTATGCTACCCCTATATATTTAGACATTTAGTATAATTTTACACCTAAAAAAAACTATATATTACCTCTATATTATAATGTTTAGGTTTGCATTTATTTAGTGTAATATAATAATAAATTTTATATATCAAAATCATAATAATCGGTTCCGATTTTGGTTCGGACACCCACCAGTTTTTTACTATTCGGTTTGAACAGACTTGATTTTTTATCGGTTCGGTTCTTGAAGACCCATTTTTAACGGGTCTAACATTTTAAAACCTAAAACCACTATAAACGGTTTCGATTCCAATTCGGTTTCAATAATCAGATACCCATGCACACCCCCTACAAACAATAATATTATATTAATAGTTATACTAGAATTTCATAGATTCGCTGATCCTTATTATAAGAACAAAGAAATAGAATCATGCTATATATATATATACATTACACAATAATGAAGAGAAGCACTATCAACTATTGTTGTCGATCTGTTTGTAGAATAATGTTAAAATTTTGTTGAGGTTGAACAAAATCTATATTATTTTCATTTTGATTTGGATTGTTATATAATTGTTTTCATTTTCATATTGATCTGGATTCATATAAAACACTAACAAACAATACACTATGACGATGATATGATTAACAGCAACTAACGACATCCAACTAAGAGACGACACTCAAATAACAAGACAAATAAAATACAAATCGCATTTTTTACTTGGAAAAAAAAATTACTTGATGATCTAATTGAATTTTCATAAACATGGACTTAAAGTAGCAAATTAATGGACAATAATTTCTCAAGAAATTAGTTTTTAATTCAATAAAGTTATGCGAAAATGAAATTGTGGAACACCACCGAGGGTACCAAACAATTGTGGGATGTAAGACCACCATTCACGAAAACATGCATGGAAGATTGATCAGTATAGCACATACAACATACTTGTGCCATAGTTTTATTGCTCAAAACGTATGTAAATTAATGAGTAGGTTGCCCATTCCATCATATTTTTTTCGTTCATAACTTTTGTAAATAAATAAGGTGGTCACTTTGGACAAATTGGAGTGGGGTACTGGGGTATGTAGTAGTATCAATTTGGACTCATACACAAATATATAACCTCTAAAGTCTAAGAGCATCTTTAATGGCATGGTGAGACTTGAAAAACACAAAAAAAAATTCCCAAACAAACACCAAACCAAATAAACACTAAACAATTTCAGCCTAGACATCAAAAATTCGATACTAAACTACGCTGCTTTGGATAAACCGCGCAAGAATACCAACGCAGCTTTTGAAACACTGCGCCAAAAAGCCCACAGTTTAGCCCAAAGCCCACGCGGTATTTGAAACACCGCACGACTTTTGAAATATTGCAGTTGTACAGTTTAGCTCAAAGCCCATGTTGTTTCGAAAACCCACGCTACTTTCTGAAAACCGCACTAAAGAAGCCCACAGGCCTACACAGTGTTTGAAAAACCGCGCAGCTTATTGAACACTGCAAGTCTTATTGAACACTACAAGTCGTACGTTTGATACAATACCAAACTGAAGTATTTGGTTTGGTGTTTTTTTTATGTTTCTTTGGTGACCTGAGAAACACCAATTTTTTTTAACCAAACCAACACCAAACCAAATAAACACCAAACAATTTCAGTGGAAACATCAAAGATGGAGAACTAAATGTACGTCGCAATGTTTCCAAAACCGCACCAAATAAAGCCCAACACAGCTACTGCTTTCGGAACACCGCGACAGAAAAACCCACAATAGAAGCTTGTTTTTGTCGAGAAATGAATGTTTTTGCCCAAACGGTGTTCGAAATATCGCTATGTACATGTGATACAGCACCAAAACAAACACCAAATTGAAACAGATTTGGTATTTGGTTTGGTATTCAAAAGGTCTCACCATTAAAGATAGATTTTACCAAATTTTAAAAAATTTAGTATTCGGTATTCAAGATGTCTCACCATTAAAAATGCTCTAAACCTCTGTTAATGGGTGAAAACAGGTTTTGGGCCCAATTTTGGCCGTTTCGTTGTAGAATATTTTGGCTTAAAGCAAACGAAAGAAATTTAGAGCAGAGGAAAAGATTCTCGAAATCAGGCCTATTCAAACATGCAAACAGTGCACCCTTACTGGTTGGCTCAGTCTCCTAGTTCACATTTCAAAAGATAAAAGGCAGACAATGGTTCAAACGATGACAGACGAGATTATGGTCTAACTTCAGTAACTTGTATGCTCGAACGAATTCAAATTAAAAAAAAAAAAAAAAAAAAAAAAAAAGTAAGTAAAGGTGAAAGAGAAGTTTCACTCATGGAATATTTAACTGAACTGATGAGCCCATATTTATTATTATTATTAACTGGGGAATAAGAAGAGTTGAAAAAGAGAGAAAGAGAGTGGAGTTAAAGATGGGGCTAATAGTGGATGAGAGAATAAAGCTAAAACACAAAGAAAGAAAGGAAAAGAAAGTGGCAGAAATCAGAGTTTTGTCTCTCTGCCTGTGCTTTCCTTTTCTTGCAAAGAAACACCCACAACAATTTCACATACAAAAACAAATACAGTCTCTGAATTATTACTACTGGAAAGACCCAAGTGAGGAATTATGGGAGGAGGTTCCAAGTTGAGAAGAGCTGCTCGAAGGATGAGATTGAGATTGCCATGTCCTTGTACTGGCTCTTTCTCTCCCACGACTCACCAACTTAATGATGATGATCATCCTCGTGTCCTAACTAGTAACAATGTATGTATCACTTGTCTCTTTACTCTTCTGTTCTTGTTACTACATTTCAACTCACTTCATTTTTGGGACAGGTATCTGGAAAACAACAACAGAATGTTTCCCCAGAATCCACCAGCCTCGCCAAGGTAAAACTAACTAACAGTGTAATCCTTTTTTTTTAGTTTAATCTTCTCTTTCAATTATAATGGTATGTGTTTGGTGGATCTGGGATCATGAGCTATAATTAATTGGAAGGAATGAAAGTTTCTCTGTGTATTACTGTATTCCAATCAATCATTGATATTCTTTGTTTTGTTTTGAGTTGGAGTTATAGTATTGATATATACGAAGAAAGAGAAAAAAATAAACAACTCTTCATGTGCGCCACTCATTTGGTTTGGGCTTCGCTTGTACAGTTTGCATCTTTAATTGTTTTAAGGATGCAACAGATCTGTTAACTAAACACCCATTACTACTCAAAAGGCCAGTGCCTCTTTTTCTACTAACTCAACTGTTACATACCACATTACCACTGTACTTAAATCTAGCCCCTACTTCACCCTCTCGAGTTTTGTGGGATTGGCTATTGTAGCAAATGTTTTAAGTTTACACCCAATACTTTGAAAAGCCTGAGCTGTCAAAGAGCAGAAAGCTAACTACTTAGTTTAGGATCCTAATACGATCTGATCAATTTCATAATTCCACTTTTCCCCATCCATTGACTCCAGCTCCAGTTATCCAACAAGCACAGGAGTGAAACAAAATCGTTGTCGACACACATGTAGTTTATTGGTATTTATTCTTTCTTTTGAAATATGAATGTCGACTTTGCACACGAGTATGAGTCAAATTAAATGTTTATTGATCTTGAATATATGCATTTTTGCTATTGATGCAGAGCTTGTGCCCAATATGTCTGGAGAGTTTGAGTTATAACACTGGAACTAGCCCCGGCCAAGCTGTATTCACAGCCCAGTGTTCGCATACGTTCCACTTTACTTGCATATCTTCCAATGTTCGCCATGGCAGTGTCACCTGCCCTATTTGCAGAGCATACTGGACCAAACTGCCCCGTGATCTCAATCCCCCAACCATGCTTCCCTGCAATCAATCGGACCCCATCCTACGTATCCTTGATGACTCCATTGCAACTTTCCGGGTTCACAGGCGTTCCTCCCTTCTCTCTGCCCGCTATGACGACGATGACCCTATTGAACCAGACCATGCACCCAATTTGAATCGTCTTCAGTTCAGTCTTGTCCGTGTCCCACTTACTCATCCAAGCTTCACACCATGTGTTCACCCATCTTTGCAAGTCATGAGGCCTACTTCATATCATCCGTGTGGAATCTCGGCGTTACATCAGTTTACCAGCTCTTCTTCATTAACACCCTGCAACGAGCCACCAAATAGCCAGAATCCATATTTATGTAACAATGGAGGAGCTTATCTATCTGTAAAACTAGCACACCAACAAGCAATAGACCTAGTCTTAGTTGCCAGTTCTAATGGACCACACCTAAGGCTTCTCAAACAGTCCATGGCTTTAGTGGTTTTCTCGCTTCGCTCCATAGACCGTCTGGCAATAGTCACCCATTCATCCACTGCCACGCGTGCCTTTCCACTAAGGCGTATGACATGCCATGGCAAGCGAACAGCTTTACAAGTCATAGACCGTCTCTTCTACATGGGTGATGCAGACCCAGGTCCAGGACTGAAGAAAGGAATAAAGATACTTGAAGATCGTGCTCACCAAAATCCTCAATCAAGTATACTGCATCTGTCTGATAGCCCAACAAGATCTTATGTTGACAATGACTCACAAGTACCTGCCGAGATCCATCACTTTCATGTGGGATTTGATTATGGCTCATCAGGTGGGTCACTTACAAGTATGCATGAATTTGAAGAGTTCCTTGCACGAATTCTTGGAGGCGTCATCAGAGATACTCATTTGAGGATTGGAAAGGACGGAGAGGTGGTCAGGCTGGGAGACTTAAGGGGAGGGGAAGAACGGAGAATTCAATTGTACTTGAATGAGTGTGAACTTGTTACTGTGAGTTACAGCTATGTTGATAATGGGGGAGATGAATGTCTGCGAACAGGGGAAATTGAGGTAAGTCTAGATGATAAAAGCCTAAATGACTGTGGAGGAGGAGGAACGGAGATGAGCATCGTTGGAAGGACTAGTTGTGTTGAAAGTTGGGATTACCATGATCCTTACATGGCTAGAAGATGGGCCAAGCATTTGCATGGATATAGGTTGTGAATTCATCCTACAACGTGTAAGATAGATTTATGTCCCATTCATTTGCAGAGTATTTCTGTCATTCTGGATTAGTATGGTTAGTGGTTCTCAAAGAGTTCAAATACTACGTTGGTGTCCCAAGCTTGCATTTGCCTTCTCTCATCTATGGCTTGAGCTTTTGTTTGTCATGGCCGGCTACCCATTTTCATGAATGGATGAGATGATTCAACAAGCCACATATAGAAGGACGGCTCCTAATAACTTAAGTAGTCTTGGTATTTTTGTAATTCATTTGCCCCCCCCCCCCCCCGGTGCAACAGTTCCTCATGTGTTGTATATTTATAATTTCGATAGACACTTCTTATTATACAAAAGAATATTTGTGCTGATGAAAAATTTGATAGATAGTTCGTTTTTAAATTTTCCGACCAAGAGATCAATCAATACCAAATGCAAATTTCCGTGCAGAATTTTTGAAGTTATAAATAAGCAAACTGTGGATGGGCAATTTTAAGAAGTACTAAAGTATTATGAAATGAGTACTCACCTGTATGCTAGCATCACAGTAATATATGACGTGAATTCAAAACCCATTTTGGACATCAAATTTGACCTAAAAGGTGAGTTTGCATACATTATGTTTTCTCTAATCTAAACCAATATTTTTTTTTTTTTTTTATGGTAATCAATACTCATTTCGAGCTCAACTTACGAGCAACTTTACACAGGAAAACTTTTTGCGCATCCTTTCTAAGATCTAGTCTGATGCCGGTGCTAACATAGGCCAAGGCCGAAAATATCGGTCGATTTTTCGAAAAATCGCCGATATATATCGTTTTTTCAGCCATCCGACTTCGAAAAATCCGAAATTTCGGCTCCGAAAATTTGATATTTTTTAACCGATATATAGTAAAACCGATATTTTGCGATATAAATAATATATTATATATCGTTTGACTTAGTTGGACAGTTTGACTTTTAACCGATTTTGGAACGATTTTAATATCGTTATATAGATATTTTATAGATTAAGATAATTTATCGATATTATATATCTTTTTTTGGCCCCTCCGATATATCCTAATATCAGAAGATTTGAGGCATCATCCATTGACTGGAACTTTTAAAGTAGTTAAGATTAAGATAATTTAGTTAACAGAAGATGAGGCATCATCCATTGACTACGTAGAATGTCAAAAAGGTTTCGTGGTGTAGTTGGTTATCACGTCAATCTAACACACTGAAGGTCTCTGGTTCGAACCAGGGTGGAGCCAAGTTTATGTAATTGAATTTTAATTTTTGCCACCCTTTTTGTACTGAAGAGGGTATAGTAGATCATTACCAAAGTCAACAAAGGGCTGGGCTTCTGTTGGGCGTTTTCAGTTACTGAGCTGGAATTTAGATTGGGTCGGGTTGGTTGGGTTTAGAATCGAATTAAATGGGCTTTTAGGAGAACATCACTATAAAATTAGAGTCCAACCATAAAAAAGAAGTAAAGAAACACAAATAAAACTTTTGTTCTTCAATTTTTCTGGAGGATTGCTAACGTCCAGCCCCATAGGGGGTAGGATCAAAAAATATTAACTGGACAATTGTATAGCCGGTTGAACTTAAAATGATTTAATATTGGTCAACAAAACAGAAAAAACATAAGTAAGCGTAGGAAGCTACGGGAAATAAGAACACCACGATATTCATTTAGAGTGTGTTTGTTATGATGGAAACACTATGGAAAGGAAAGGAAAATAAGAGTGGTCCATCTTTTCCATAATTTTTAAGACGTTTGTTTACCCATGGAAAGGAAATGAGTTTTTCCATATATAAACAAAATCATGGAAATGGAAAAGATTTTGTGTCCTTAGCTAACCCCTGAAAATTTTGTTGAAATAAAAGGAAAGGAAATAGATCTACTAACACGCCTATGACCCAACAATACAATTATTTATTTCCATAGCTTTTGCAAACAAACATGATTATTTCTTTCCCAGTGTGTTTGTTATGATGGAAACAATATGGAAATAAAAGGAAAATAAGAGTGGTCTACCTTTTCCATAGTTTTTAAGGCGTTTGTTTTCCCATTGAGAGAAAACTGACTTTTCTATATGGAAACAAAATCATGGAAATGAAAAAGGTTTTGTGTATTAGCTAACCCTTGAAATTTTTGTGGAAAGAAAATGAAATAGATAGCTAAGGACTTATTACTAGCACACCCAACAATACAATTATTCTTTTCCATATCTTTTGCAAACAAACATTATTATTTTAAATTATTTACTTTCCATTCCATTTCATAGTGGACTAGGGGTGGGAATTTGGCCCTAACGACCATAACCCGACCTTGACCGACCCGACCCTAAGCCCTATAAAGCCCTTACAACTAAAGCCCTCACAGAGTTTAGAGGCGGTCAACGACCGCCCTACTAATGCCTTAAAAAAGAAGTCGGGCTAAGGTTCTTAAACATAGGCCCGACCCTAACTAAGCCCTAACCAATCCCTAATTATAATTTCACTATAAAATACACAATTAAAACTATCCAACTCCTTGTTACATATTTTCAATTAAAATAACACTGTCATTTGTAATTTATCACTTACCGTATGGGTACTTCTAATAACTTGTCTTATATCATAAAAACTTGTAAACATAATTGTTTCTATCTCACAGCTCACGTACACCTCACAACTCCCTGTCTAACCTAGTCGCCAAGAACAATAATAATAATTTGGGCACTAGCCTAATGAAAAATAGGTTGATGTCAGTAAAAACTCATTCCATACTCTTATTTGTTTTTGTGTTCTTCAATGTTAAATGTAATTTTGGTGAGATTTGAGTATAAGAAATAACGGATTTATGTCAGTGAAAGTTCATTCCAAAATGTGTTTTGTGCATTTTAACAGTAATTTTGAAATATAAATATGAGTCTCTATGTACTTCAGTTTATTAGATTGTGGATATGCATTTTAAATTGTTGGACTTATCAAAAATTATTACTAGATTGGTTGTTATTCAAATTTCAAAGTGGTGGGGCTTTGAGTTTGCAAATTTTTGAAATTTTTTTGTAATATAAATGAGTTTTAAAACTGATGCAGTAAAAAGAATAAAATATATAGGCTCGGCCCGACCCGACCCTAAACTATTAAAGAGGGCTTAGGGTAAAGTCAGGGCTTGAAATTTAGACTTATGACCCGGCCCTAATAACTGAAAGACTTTAAATGTTTAGGGTCGGGCTAGCCCAACCCGGCCCATTACCCACCCCTATAGTGGACCACCCATTTTATTTTATTTCCTTTCATTGAGTTAAAATTTAACAAACACACTCTTGCTTCTCTACAATCATTTCCACCATTGAAGTTATGAAATCACTATAAGGATCACTTGAACGCAGGGGTGGCTCAAGGCAATCGGGGGCCCTAAGCAAAGTTCCAATAAAATTGTTACATCTTATATATCAATATGATTTATTTACATTATTTCATATGAATGCAAACACTTAGTTTATTTAATAAAAAATTTAGAATATAACAATTATTGTAAAAATTGATCGTAACATTTTTTTTTCTTGAATAGTCTCCCCCACAAATTTTTTTGTTTTTTTATAACAAAAAATTTAGAAGATAACAATTATTGTAAAAATCGATCCTAACAATTTTTTTTTTTCTTTCTTGAATAGTCTATCCCACAAACATTTTTTTTATAATAAAAAATTTAGAAAATAACAATTATTGTCAAAATTTATCCTAATATTTCCTTTATTTTTTCTTGAATAGTCTCTCTACAAAAAAATTTTTAATTGAATTTTATTGATAAAAATAACATAAATACAAAGTGAAGTAGAAACATAAGAGTGTTGTGAGGAATATCCTCACATACAGAGAGATATAAGACAAAACACCATAAATACATGAGAAAGAGTGGAAGAATAAAAAAAATGTCCTACACCTATAATATCGTAGC
This sequence comes from Coptis chinensis, assembly GCF_015680905.1. NCBI lineage: Eukaryota > Viridiplantae > Streptophyta > Magnoliopsida > Ranunculales > Ranunculaceae > Coptis > Coptis chinensis. Next base: position 5,426,217 of record NC_141464.1, read on the forward strand.
AGATCATGACCAAACAACAATGTCACAAACTTAAAATTTCAATAGATTTATTTAACAAATAATTACACAAGAGAAAGATAGTGAATTCTACACCAAATTAAACAATATAAAAAAACCAAATAAGACAAAAGAATGATAGAAATAATATTGAAGTGTTGGCTTCAATTTGATAAATTATCATAGGGTGTTGAAGAAGTTTAATTAGTTATGAAGGCGTGTATGTTTATTTATCGGAGAAAGAAAAACTTTTTGCGCTTCCTTTCTAAGATATAGTCTTATGCGGATGCTAATCGAGTGAGCGGGAGCGAACGTTCTAGGCCGACAGGGGGGCAAAGTGGATCAAAAAGTGAATTGGTTGGTTTCTGTCTGTCCTCTTTTTTCACAAACTTTGCTAATTTCTCCTCACTCCATCTCTCGCGCCAGAAACTCCCTTCGCTCCCCTCTCCCAAAACTCTCGATTGCCGAAATCCATCACTCCCTGCCACACACACTCTCTCTATCTCTTCTTCATAACACTCCACAATTTCTCGCTTTCTCGCTGGAAAATTGGTGGGGAATCAAGGTAAGTTCTAAAGTTCTACCTTTTCTATTTCATCTATTTATAAAAGTTTTAAGTTTTCCTTTTGATTGTAGGATACCCTTGATTGTATCGCAGTTGTGCTTTGTGGTTTATACTTGATTATGGGTTTTCTTTGAAATAAATCTCACTTTTGGATTTTATTGAATATTTTTTTTTGTTAGTTTATCATGAGAGATGAAAAATGGTATCGAAACTAAGAATGAAGGAAGCATAACTCATTTAATTGTGGGTTGGTGGTTTTGGGTCGACACTGTTGTTTGTACCTCTGTTAAAGTCTTTTTCCTTCACTATCCATTGTTTTGAATGATGTTTAGAAGAGTGTGTAGAGGAATTATTTTTTAGTGAATTACTTATATGCACGAGTTAATCGGAAGAATCCTTTTGTGGGAGTAGTGCGTTGGGTGTTCAGTATAGGGGAGAGTATTAGTATTCTTACATCCATCGGATGGCACAATAGTCTCTTTTGAGAGTGATGTTCTTTGAGGTGGTACATGGATATATAAGTTGGTTCTTTCTTCTTTTTGTTTAAAGATTTGTCCTTCTTTCCTTTTCTTTCTTAAGATATAGTCAATGCAGTATACTAGTTTAATGATCAATAGTAGATTTTGCAAAAAATATATTATATTGTACTTGGAGTTAAAAATTAAGATTATGATAATTTAGTTAACAGAAGATGACTACGGAGGATGTAAAGTTGATTGAAACAAATGGAGGGAAGTGTCAAAAAGGTTTCGTGGTGTAGTTGGTTATCACGTCAGTCTAACACACTGAAGGTCTCCGGTTCGAACCCGGGCGAAGCCAAGATACGTAATTGAATTTTAATTTTTGCCACCCTTTTTGTACTGAAGAGGTAACGTCAGTGGTGCGTAGAAATGTGTGGTTAAAATACGTAAAATAATCTTCTTTCTTTCTGTTTGTCTGTATATAAATATAAATTATTAAGACCAACAACTCCATCCTCAAAACGTCGTCATGTCATCGGGCGGGAGGTACATGCCATATTCACCATCTCCATCCAACACGGCCACTCAAAACCTTTCCGCTTTCCGCTCCACTGCTGCTGCTCTCGTCGAGCAGGACAAGTAAGTCATTTCCTCATTCAGATCTATTGTTATACAACGATCTATTGTATTCTCATATAATTTTATTTTTTTGGGCAGTTACCTGGCAGAGTTATTAGCTGAGCGTCAGAAGATTAGTCCATTTATGCCAGTTCTTCCAATCAGTTTCCGCTTGTTGAACCAGGGTAAGTTTGACAAATTTTAACTTACCATGCCAGTATCTATCTGCCATCCATACAAGAGAGTTAGTAGGCTTTGATACAAACAAATATCAACATATTCAGTCTAATAAATTACCGCCAACTATCCAATCAACATAAAAGCTTCATTTTAATCTTAATCACATTCCCTAGCCCCAGTCCATCTTTGCCGGATATCGACTGGATCTGTGCATTCGCGCTATATCACTCTTTGAGGTAAAAAATCACAACAACCACTCCTAGACTGGATCTGTTCTGATTCTTGACCTCAAGAGTAGTTAAAAAATATGATATAGTGTGCGAACGCTCCACGTTATGTGGTCCTAGTCGAGGTCCCAACAATGATGGATACCTATTACCGAGAGTGGGAGCGGGTTATGTGCGGACACACATGGATATGTGTCAGTAGTGAGCAAAAGTGACTATCGTGGAGCAGGGCTAGGGAAACCAGTTATTAATTGAGTCTAAGATTAAAATGAAGTCTTTTATGTACATTGGATAATTAGTGGTGTTGTATTATTCACGTAGCGGATATGTTATGAATCACTGAATATGTTGACCTTTGTTGATATCAAACTCGTCTAACGTTTTCTTGCAGGATGGTAAAGCCTACTTTCCTTCAAGGCTCGCTTACCAATGCTATAACTACATACTCCACATTGTAGGTGTGAGATCCGGTGTGACGGTAGAGGTTTTTATACATCATTTTTCTGTGAATTAGTGTATACATCGTTGGGGTGTGACCCAGTGTACAACACATCACATCCTAGGTGTGTGATCCGATGTGATAGTAAACAAAGTATACTTCTTTGATGATATGAATCTGCACATATGGGCACTGGTTCTTTACAACTATAGGATGTGGATTATAAATGTTGAACAGATTGTATTAAGGAGTGATGTACTAACTAAGGAACTAAATTCCTATGTGTGGGTTTGTGGGAGGAACTATCTGCCTCATTGGTATGCATTGCCCGCCAAATATTATGTATTTAGTGGAGTTTCTGTTGGGAGGAATTATATGCCTCATTGGTACGTATTGACCACAGAATATTATGTATTTAGTGGAGTTTCTGTTGGGAGGAATTATTTGTCTCATTGGTACGTATTGACCACAGAATATTATGTATTTAGTGGAGTTTCTGTTGGGAGGAATTATTTGCCTCATTGGTACGTATTGACCACAGAATATTTTGTATCTAGTGGAGTTTTTTTTAAAGAACTATGTTTGTTGAATTGGGAATAAATAAAAAAAAATGAAAAAAAAGAAAGAAAGAAGAAGCTCTATAAGTGCATTCACTGATAAACCTCTTGTTGATGCCTATGAAGAAATGGACTGCCTATCTTAATTGGTATGTTGAACATAAATGAAAATGCACATGGTGATATTGTTCTTAATATGTACATTGTTGGAGCTTGATCCAGTGTTCGTATTATCGCTCTGTATGCATCGTTGGTGTGTGACCCGGTGCATCTATGTACACTGTAGGTGTGTGACCCAGTGCACTTATGTACACCGGTTGTCTGTGAACTAGCATACATACCCTACATCATATTTGTGCCCAACATCGTATGTGTGAGATCCTGTGTGAGGATAGAGGTTTATAATCATCTTTGGCTACAAGTACACATAGTACAAGCTTATACCATAATGTTAATTTATTTGCTTTAATTGTGAAAGTGGTGGATTTGATGTGGGTTCAGTGTCATATAAACTACCTTGCCTCAGTAGTCTGTTATATTGTGTAAAACATACTCTGTGGTGATGAATAATTTATACATATTTCTTTTGAGGTGTGTATGGACACAGCTATCGGTTGGTTTTATTGAGTGAGACTATGAAAGTAACTATCTTTTTTAAAAGTGTAATATTATTTGTTATATATGGAAAAGTTTGTAATTACCTTTGTGAAGTGAGATTGTAAAGATATTTGCCTCAATTTATCCTGTTTGGATTTTGTTAAAGGGGGAAAAGGTTGTCTTGTTAATTATGCCGTGTTACATGGTTGGGTTCTGTTTAGGGTTTTAGTTGGTGTCTTGCTTTTTTTACGATCCTGTCTTCGGGATAACTAGGTACTCAGGTAGAGTTTGAGAAATTTGACTGGATGTTTAGTTGTCATGAAATGGGGTCGTTATAGTTGTGTTGTTCGTTTAGAATTTTCTTATTCTGGTAAATGTATTTTAGCAGGTTTATTCTCCACCTATATTGCTATTTTTCTTTAACCTGTTTTGGATCCATGAGAGTTTTGGACTCATATTATTAATCTTGTTTTTATATAGATACTACTTTTTCAACCTATAGATTCTCCTTTCCTATTATTAATCTTGTTTTTTGGATTTGATAAAAGACAACTATATCTAGTTTCTCAAGCATTTCCGACTTTCAACTTGCCGCTCTCTGTTCCCCACCCCAATGCAATTGAAATAAAAAATTGCTTGAAATGATGGGGGTCTCTACAGTAGTAGATATGTGCTTATATAGGCGATACGTCACTGACATTTCAGATATTGTGGACCTTCTTATAAACTTTAAAGCTCATTTATGATCATTTTTTATGTCCTATCTCAAAATACTGGAGTTGGTAAATTAAAGTAGGCCAAATAGTTCTCTGTACTTGCTTTAGTTATGCACTTATCAATATACTGCTTATTCTCGAACTAAGCTGTGGATTTACTGTTTTGTGTTCTCCTATTTCGTGATATGTCTCGAACTATATGCATTGTTCCTGAGACGTGAATTATCTGCTCTAACAAGTATTGTATACTCTATCTTCATTAGAATTGAAATTTTAGATTTTTCAACACTATATGTACCTATATTTTATATGCTCACTTTATGCACTACTAACAGCATATAGAAATTAACCATGTATCCATCTACTCTATGTGTTCATTCCTAAACAATTTTCCCTTTTTAACAGAGAAGAGTGCTGATTTCAAATTTTAACCCTTTAATAGATCCCATGTTGTCTGTCCATTTGTGGTAACTGCTAACTAATATCGTCTAACATGCTAACTGGTATACATCTTATTCTTTGGAATTGACATTTTGGAGCAGAAATTTTGCGTGTAACCACACTGTTGGGGAATGCATCACTTTTAGATCAAAGTGGATTTGAACATGCTAGTCTTCTAACATCTGGAGGAATATTTTCAAATGGAGGAGGAGCTGATATACACGGATGGGCATCAGCATTTCAATCAGAAGTACGGATACTAACTATTAACATAACTCCTTTACCATCTAATTTTAATTCTCTTCAGAAACAGTCCTAACTTAATTTTTATACCCTTTCCGCTAACTTGATTTACTCACTTTGGCTTAACAGTTACATTTAGTGCTGACTTAATCAGCATCAATTTAGCGTTGTTAATTTTGATACCCTGTATCTAACATTAACAAAAAAGTAACAGGTAGACTTGGGTACTTAACATAGCTAACCCTGTTTGTAGGTTAAAAGGAGTTTCCTTTTATTCAAAAGGATAAAATTGGTAACAAGTTTTTGCAGTTTCTTCTGGTTCACAGTCATGATGTCTGTTAGTATGGTTGGAGGCTTTGAGAAAGGCTAGTTTCTCAGTTGGTGGTGCTGAATACGGATTTCCATTCTGTTATGCCTGTACATGAATATGATACTTTTGGCTACTGGACGTTCCAGTAAGCAAATAGTTTCGTACAGTACATTTGCTATTACTGGCAACTCTCAAAATTTTTTTCTTTGGAAATAACTAGAAATTGGTGTCTGTTCGAACTATTCGTTATGCTATTTCCAAAGCATCTGGTAGAAGAATGCACAAGACAAACAGACATGATATAGACAATATGCAGTTTGTACTTTTGCCGGCCTGTACTCATTTTTAATTTTCTGTGAAGTATTTCCTTTTTAAGTATAGAATTAATTTTGTCCTTCTAAGTGTTGTAGACTTGTAGTTTTCATTTGGTTTGAGCTCTGTTATTGATAAATTCTTTCCACAGTCTTACCTTCAATATGTGGCCTTTTTGGTTGTCTTCCTCATATTGACATCCCATGCCATGCAGAGATTAGGATTGATACATTCTCCGTCAGCTCAAAGCTGGATTGGGTCGCAAAGTAGTTCATCCGGCATTATCGTCAAGAAAACATTAAGGGTGGACATTCCTCTGGATAAATACCCCACTGTATGTAGCACTGTTTTTGTCTCATTTTGGTAGTTCAAGGAGTAATCACTGAAGTTAATTTTTTCATTTATTTATTTGTTTATTTTTATATAAATAAATGAATAGTTATCTATTACTATTTGATGTATCATCTACCATTGCAGTTCAATTTTGTTGGTCGCCTTCTTGGTCCTAGAGGGAACTCTCTTAAACGGGTGGAGGCAAATACGGAATGTCGCGTTTTGATAAGGGGGCATGGAAGTATCAAGGATCCTGTTCGGGTAAAAACTATTTGCTTTCTCATTTTTACTTGCGCATGCAATATATGCTAGGTTCAAGTATGTCTACTTCAAACAGTTTTGACCTCGATGGTTGAGGGAAGTATCTCAGTGGCAATAATGTGAGTTCCGCGGCTCTGGAGAGAATTCCGTATTTTGTGGGGGAAGAATCGGTAGGCAGAGATATCTGAATGCTCAAGCAAAAAGAAAGCCTGCATTGATTGAGGAATCCTTTTATTTAAACCCCACAAAGGATGAGCCCAATGCCAGCTTCTACTGGTATTGAAGGAAATATCTGCAATCTCTATTCTTTTGCCACCCACCATGTGGGACTGTTGGTCCTGTGGACCGTAGTACGTGAGATTGGTGGAAGGGTCATTGGAGAACTGGCTGTATACCCAACCCAAGTAGTTTGGTCTGAGAAGTCTGCTATCCCTATTCTAAGCTCCCCGTTGTCATTTAAGGAATAGAGGGCAAAGCTCCTTTGACTCGCCTTAGCCGAGCAGTCCTTGTCAGCTGGAGGAACTTTAGGACACCCTTGGGAAAATGCACCGGATCGAAAGCCGTTGTGGGTTAGCACATACACTTGAACACCTCATTTCTTATTACTTAATGAATATGGAAAATGGGCCATGTAATCCAAAAAACCCCAATTATGACATACACAACCTAGATTAAGATGGTTTTGGTTTTGGGCTCTAGAGGCAGCGAATCCTTGGCGGGTTCCTCTCTAGGAGAGATGGCCAACTAGTTCAAGGAAGGGAAGTGTTGGTAATGAGATAATGTAAGGTGTATGGGGTAATTTTGTGGTGAAGGACATAGGGTTGGAGTTCTTGATTAAGCACCACTAGGTACTGAGGTGAGTGCAATAACCCTGAACCCCGATAAGAGTTTTTAATGAAGAGTAGAAGACAACACTACCCCAATTACAAAACAAAAGCTTAATGTTTAACCATATAAGTGCTGATTGAATTTAAAACGAACCAATAGAACAAAATTCTTTGACATCAAGGTTTATCCTATTGTGATCCCCTTCTGCAAGTTAGAAAACCCCCTATTAAATCATACCGAGATTTCTTTCTTGGTGGTACCCATGTGACACGTGGCCACCCTACGACACTGAAACTGGTCGGATGCCTATCTTTCAGTTACCCGAAAAATGAAAAGAAAAAAGATGAATTAGAAGGAAGCATGTTGATTGTAATTGACTGGACTTGTTGGCGCTTTCAGGCCCATTGCGAAATGTTCAGATCCTGTTGAGTGTGATGAGTAAGTCACCGGTCAACAAATAAACACCTTTTTATCACGTCGCGAGGAAACGCATATTGCTTTGCTTGAAGTTCGCAGAAGGATTTTAGTGTAAATTTATTTTTCTTGTCCCATAATTAGCACTTTCTGCCCACTCAATGCTTTCTCTCGCATGGCAATACTATACAGTAACCATGAAAGAATTAAAGATCTGAAGTTGCTAAACATTTAATCCCCTTTTTTATGCTTTTCATTCGATAGTTAATGTTACAACAAATTACAAGGTGCATTTAATGGTTCAGGTAGCAAGGAGCTACCAGACCAATATAAAGGGAACACCTTGAGTTACAAGAGTAACCCAATTACATATAAATAAAATCAACAAAAAACACTCCCTAAAAGTTTGGAAAACACTAATTCAATTGAACAAGAACGCCCACTATTCTATAGTGTCATTGGAACGAGAGAAGCCAACTCTCTAAAGGAACGCACGTAACAATCTCATCTTCTCCACAATTCAAATGAAGTGACAACTGACCTCCACTTATCATGGACAGCTGCTTGGTTGATGAAATGACGAAGTGCATCTCACTTGATTATAATTGATTTGCACATCATTTGGAGCCATATGAGCTATAGAAACCTTCATCTACTTCAGCATAGAATGAATGGCCACATTGTTTCTTACTACATAAAATCACAAGTTTACCATTATAGAGGTGAAATTTCCAGATTTAGATTAGATTCACTATATTCTTCATGGTAAAGGACACGACACAGGAAAGACAGTCCTTTTTACCAATTGCTGAAGTTTATTTTGATCTATAGAAATCAGGCAAAGGAAGAGAGGAAAATTTGTCACTCGAAGAACTTGCTCTGCTGATATCACAAAGATATAGTAACTTATTATATTCTTCTAACTAAATTATTATTCAATAGAGGCTTGCTTATTAAAATTATTCATTTTGCAGGAAGACATGATGAGAGGAAAACCTGGATACGAGCATCTAAATGAGCCTTTGCATATACTCGTGGAGGCAGAGCTACCGGTTGAAATAATTGATGCTCGTCTGATGCAAGCACGTGAGATCCTTGAAGATTTGCTCAAACCTGTGGTATGTCCTCTCTTATTACAGACCAAGTTCCCCTGAATTCCCACTTATTCCATCTTTTGTAGGTAAAATCTTACTGATTTAAATTATTTTGTTCAGGATGAATGTCAGGATTTCTTTAAGAAGCAGCAACTCCGTGAGCTAGCTATGATAAATGGTACTTTACGTGATGAAGCTTCACAAATGTCTGGTTCGGTATCCCCATTCCACAACAGCCTTGGTATGAAGAGGGCAAAGACAAGGGGGTAAAACGAAAACAGGCTTCATGAAGCTTGTGTGTTAAGGTTCTATCTTGTGCCAGCCAATCTCATGTGACAGGTGTGCTGTGGCGGCCGTTTCCTCCGATTGCCATCGGGGCTCTGAGAACAATGTGGTCGGTTAGAAGTTGTTTGTGGTGTCAAGTGTGTTTATCTGCTATTTTTTTCTTTGTTCTCCTTGTGTGCGTCGGGATGGGAAAGGTTTTACCATAGTATGATGTTCACCTTGTTTACCTCCTTTGTTGCTTTGCAAGTCTGACTTGATAGCCTTGGACGTAGCATTGATGCTTATAGTGCTTGTAACAACAATTTTGATGCAGCGGTATTGTAAAAGGAAACTTAAGGTTTGATATGCATGCCTAAAGTGAAATCCTCCCTCTCAAGACTCAAGTTGCTGTTCGAAAGTGTAAGTTCTGCCACTTTATAATGTTGGATGGCTAATTAATGTTGCCCGCTCACATTATCAGGCCAACAGATATATATTTACACAAATAGAAAGCATCATTCTTAAGAAATCGTTGATGACTGATGATGGGATTAAAGGGATACTAAAAATCTTGAGGAACCATGCCCCAAGGAGCGCTAGGCACGACCCTAGTTAGTTAGATTAGACACCTGTTAAGTTTACTTGGAAAATGTTCAGTGTGATATCTTTTGTACGATGATAGGATTCGGATTTCAGTGCTATGGGGTATTGGATTCAGAGGAGACCCATACGGCCTTAATAACGGCTATATTATCCCATAACAGCACGTGCTACCTGGGAATAAGCAATCCCAACGGTCTCATTTTGGGTTTAGAGCCAGATAAACAACAACGTTCAAAATCAACCCTTCCCCCACTATATAAACTTCTCCTCCCTCTTTTAATTCCCATTTCTTCTTCTTCAAAAATTTACACAACAGTTCCATCCTCATTTCTTCTCCTTGCACAATTTACACAGTACAGTCTAAGAACAACTCAAAATGTATCGCATTGTTATCTTTGCCGCGATTTTATTACTAACTGTCTCAGATTTCGGCATTGCCCAATCTCCATCACCGGCACCAAAATCATCTTCACATACTCCACTGTCATCGCCCTCTTCTTCCCCCGTCGCGTCTACATCACCGCCACCCAAAGCGTCGCCTCCTGCATTGACTCCCATTTCAACACCACCACCCAAAGTAGCCTTGACCCCAATTCCAATTCCAACACCACCACAGAAAGCAGTCTCACCGGCACCAAAAGTCGCACCAGTAATTAGTCCTGTCTCCTCGCCTCCTCCAACAATGGCCGCTCCCAAGAAATCTCCAGCGACAAGTCCGGTTGGTGCGGGCACCCCAGTAGAGTCACCAATGATACCGAGCGTTCCTTCCAGTTCTGATACTCCCTCTGGAGCGCCTGGAGTATTTTCTGGGATTATTCCTCCAAGTCTAGCACCAGCGGCGGGTTCATCGCCTGAAACTGCGGCGCAAGGTCCAAATGATGATAATTCAGGGTCTAATTCTAAGTACGGGATTGGAGTGGTTCTCAGTGGATTGGCCCTCATTACATCCTTGTTATTGGCTTTTTAAAAGTTTCCTCAACTCCACTGACTTACATTTTACCTTTTATTTATTATTTTTTTTTTGTATTAAATGTTGAAAGAGGAGTATTTTTAGCAGTCCTGTTGTTGTAGTTGTCTCCTGTGTTTGATGCACGGTGCATAATGTAGTAATTTGATTTGGAGATATGTATTTTGAAAGTGCTAAATAGAAGATATATATATTTCATTTTTTAATTTTAGCCATAGACTAAATTATTTCGTTTTGTGAATTGACTACTGAGTAATGGGATGAGTCGAATAAAATCCTTAGTGGATAAACACTTCCACGTGAGCCTACTTAAAACTACATATCTTCACATGTCGACATTTTTTATTGTTTTCTTTGATAGGAATACGTTATACATGGTTACATGTCAACATTTTCTAAAGAAAAGAAATAGAAAAGTGGGCCTAAACTAAATTTCATGTTTCTACATTTTTCTTTTCCTTTTAAATTCAACTTCAAATTACCAGAATATCCAAATAATCTTGAACATTCGCCGTTTTGTGCAAATTTTGGTTGAGAAGAGAATACAAGAACAAGTCCAATGGCACTTGAAATCCAGCAAATATTGGCATATCCTATAAAAAAAAACAAGAAGAAGCAATTATTCGCATCGATAGAATATCAAAGGTTTAGTTCCTAATGCGACTTTACTAGTTGCATGACTTGCATCAACAATTCAGCAATGACTGTTGAAAAACTGCTTGAAAATGTTGAAAAAACATACGCGCCCCACTTGGTCTGTGGATGTTGGAATGACTAAATTGAGATTTAGTACTCATTGCTATACCTTGATGTAAGGCATGCTGTTGGGATTAGTAAATTAAAAATATTGGAAGGTTTTATTAAATTAAGAGTCGTAGTGAAATTAGTACGTTTAGTTGGTATTGGTATCTAAGTTTAATTAGAAATTGTTTTGGTTTTAGTCACGGCAGACTTAGGAGAGGGCTAACAGAGGCTATAGTCCCAACCATCATGAAACTTTCCACTTCATCCGCTCTCCAAAGAACAAGAATAATAGAATATATACTCTTAAAGTTGATATGCAAAAGGCCTATGATTGAATTGAATAGAATTTTCTGAAAGCGGTATTGTTGAGATTCGGTTTCCATGATGATTGAGTTATAAGATAATGTTCTGTGTTTCTACGGTGTCTTTCTTAGTTTTACTTAATGGGTCTTCTCGTGGACTTCGACAAGGAGACCCACTGTCTCCCTATTTGTTTATCTTATGCTCAGAGGTCTTATCTCTCCAACTTCACCAAGCTCATGCAAGTCAACAACCCACGGGCCTCAAATTGTCTCGTCAAGGTTGCTCCTTATCACATTTGATGTATGCTGATGATTTATTGTTGTTTGGGAAGTGTGATTTACAGCAAGCCCATACTTTGAATGCTGTGATTGATAAATATTGTGAATTTTCTGGTTAACAAGTAAACCGTTCTAAGTCACAATTTATTCACAACAAGCACCTCCTGCGACTGTTCAAGAATGCTTTATCCAGGAAATTAAAAGTTCCAGCAACGACTCAGTTCCCCAATTACTTAGGGGTTCCATCTTTATTGGGGAGATCCAAAATAGATAAGTTTCAACCTCTTATTAAACGGTTTCAGTCTAGACTTGCTGGCTGGAAAGCAGCAACACTTTCAAAAGGAGGAAAGCTAACTTTAGCATAGTCAGTACTATCTGTACTCCCGACATATTTGATGGCTTGCACTCTCATTCCTGCAGGTGTGCTGGATCAGATGGATCGCATAAGACGAGCTTTTTTATGGGGGCATGATACAAGTCAACATAAATTCCATTATTTTAATTGGGAGCTTGTATGCACGCCCAAGTCTTACGGAGGTCTGGGACTATGCAATATCCAACTGCAGAATTATTTTTGTTAGGTAAGAAAGCATGGCAGCTAATGGAACCTAATTCTATTTGGGCTTCAAATGTTAAGTCTCGATATTTTTCGGCGTCGTCATTTATGCAAGCTAGATTACCATCGACTGCATCACCATGTTTAAAAAATATTTGGAAGATGAAACCTATACTCAGTCATGGTCTTATTTGGAAAGTTGGTGATGGTTTGTCCATAGATGCATGGAAAGACAGGTGGATACCTTCTTTAGATTCCAGTTTCACTCTACCTCAAAGACCACCAGAATGCATGTATGAAAGAGTGGCAGACTTTATAAATCCCCAAACAAGACAGTGGAATTGGGCAGTTGTGTCAGCTGTTTGGCCTTCGGGTATTCTTCCAAAAATCCTCTCCATTCCCCTCAGGTTTCAATCCCATGCAGATAGGCAGATTTGGGCGCCACATAAGTCTGCCAGCTATACGGTTAAATCTGCATATGATCTACTATGACAACTCAAGAACAGAGACAAAAATGAATTTCCGTTGACAAAGTTGATTTGGAAAATAAAATTCTCCTTCAAAATTAGGTTCTTTCTCTGGCAATGTTGTAAAGGACTTGTTCCTACTTCTGAGTTACTCGCATCTAAGGGTTTTGTTGTGGATAGCTCGTGTTCATTGTGTAATCATGGTGGTGACTCTCAATACCATATATTCTTGCAATGCCCTTTTGCACGGGCAATTTGGCTGCAACAGCAACTACATGCCTTGGTAAATTTTAAAGCTCTGTCTTTCTCCCAGTGTTTTCAGAATGTCTTGAAGTCTCTTATATCCTTAAGTAGACTCCAGACAAATGATTATATCATCAGGTTTGGAGCATCTTTATGGTGGATATGGAAATGTCGAAATGAAAGTCGGTTTGATGGTTCTCAACCTGATATAAAACGTACTCTGCGTTCGATTAATGCACTAGTATCGAATGTTCTAAATTGGACTACAGTTTCGGCGAATCAGTTTCACTCAAGAACTCTTCTTCCAGTATTTTGGAGTTTTCCAAGGAATGGATGAACAAAAATAAATACAGATGGGTCTTCTTTTGGTAATCCTAGTCCCAGTGGAGCTGGTTGTTTATTTCGACGGGATGATGGTTCTTTCATTTGTGCAGGGTCTATTCCTATTCCTTATGCAACATCTTTGTTGGCTGAAACTTTTGCTATTAGAATAGCACTGCGCTTAGCTTCACAACTTAGAATTCCTCTAATAGTTGTTGAAACGGATTCCAGTTTTCTATGCGATCTCCTTAATCATCAAAATAGCCAAGTTCCATGGGAAATTAAGAAAATTGTGGAAGATATATGAGAATTGATAAGTGGAATTCCACAAATTTTGATTCAACATTGTTATCGTGAGTGTAACTCTAGAGCAGATTGTCTTGCAAGAATGGGATCGACATGAGCTCAACAAACATATTGGTCATCCTCTCATCAACTACATAATGAAGACTATCCCTTTCTCCCTATTTATAGTGAACTTTGGTTCTCCACACCTCCATCTTTTTATGTAATATTCTTAGTATGGACGCTACTGGTGCGTGTAGATACCGTTTGGTGTAATTAAGTAATTAATAAATTAGTTTGGTTAACAAAAAAAAAAATACTACTAGTTAACATAAGTACATACTACCATTTAGTGTTATTTTTACTATGTGAGAGAATGATTTCTTCATTTCAAAAATGTTTCCTAAAGTAGCAGCCCCCTCGCTTCGAATCCTGGTTCTGCGGCTCGGTAAAAACTATAAATATATAGGAGCCATAGAGACATTAGGTCCAAGTAGTCCAAGTCTAAGAGTGAGGGGAATTGATTAAGCATGTAAGAGATGAAGATCAACCAAAACGTGTTGCTTGCTTTATTTGAGATTTGAGTAGTAAGTTGTTTTTGTTCATAGATTACCAGCAACACATTTTGCATACTTTATTCATGTTTTGTCCTCACATGTGCATCCTGGCTGCTTCAAGTTTGATTGGTTTGATGGTACATTAGTAGGTTGTTGAATCTGTTGAATACCACACACTATAGTGCTATTGAAATAAGTAAAAGTTGGTGGAAACGAGTATGGCATTTTAGATATTGAACAGACATGAAGAGGGCAAATATAAGTAGTGTTCTCTGTAGAGTTTTATAACAGAAAAGAGAAGTGGGTCAGTGAGTGAGAAAAAATGTAAAAAAAAGAGAGTTATAGAAGAGTGAGTCTCATTCATGTCGACTAGCTCTCCCGCTCCTCTTTCACGTCGGAATTATCCATCAACATGTCATATGGGAAAGCAAGATTCAGCTGCTCCAGATGCCCCGGTACTAGTTTGTGCACCCCTACAAGAAGAGCAGGAAATAAGAGAAATGATTCCACGCTCTTTTCCCACAGATTCGGATTGGCACCGGGATCTCTCCGTAGAAATAACTCCCGCTTGCTGAGGTCACTCACTCAAACTCCAAAAACTTGTTCTGAAATTTGTCCAAAAACTAATTATTAGAATTAATTAATTTGCAGCATGGCTCATGAAGAGACATCCAAGTCGTTGGTATTGGAATCATTTAAACAGAGGAGGGTCCCTATCTTTGTGATGATGCCAGTTGATGCACTTGGTATTGACACTTCTGGTGTTCCACAGATCAGAAAGTATGTGTTATATATACTTATAGATTTTCTTTTTTCTAGCAAAAACACCTCTTTGATTCGTTCTAATTGTGCCTTGTTTGCTGCTGCCTCTGAATCTGTCTCGATGTCTACATGTCTCCACTCAAACTCCAGCTATATAGTTGCTGCATTTCCCTAACCTCCTAGATAGCTGCCTACCATTATGCCAGAATGATTTCCGTGTATTACTCCCCGCAGTTTCTCCTAGGATACCCCTGACTACACCTTCTGAGCTGGGCTATTAAATCGTTGAGTACTCGCTACTCGCTGCTTAGCCGACCCGATTAACAATTTAATCCCCGGCTCAAAAACTCCCCGAGTACTCGGCCGATTAGCCGAGTAATTGTGTTCACTATTTCAACTATTTCAATGTTAAACATCGAACTCGACATTTCGCCGATTCGATCAACCCTCGATTCTGTAAACTTCTACACTTTAATCATATTTATTTTAGTTGATTGAGTGTTTTAATTGTTTATTGATTGATTGGGTTCTTAATTGGCTCCATTATGTTGGTATTTCAATGTTAAATATATTTAATAAGTATTTGTAAAGAAATATAGTGTTATGAAAAATTGCCTGATTAATCCCCGACCGATTACACCTACTCGCTACTCACTCTTCAAACGAGTAGTGACCGAGTAGCGATTTAACTGCACAACTTCTGAGTAACACTCCAATGTTCTCGTTGGTCTTCTGGCTTCAGCATGTACGAATAACCTTGTCAAGCCGTTGGGGCCAGTCATTCTGTTGGCCATGTGACCTTTGGTAAGCTCAAAATTGAATTTGTAAAGGTTGATGCGTCAACAACAGAGATATATTAACTTAACGAGTGATTGTGTCGCGGCTGCATTGCTTTCCTGCATATGTAGTTATATTCCTGCTTTTACATATTGCGCTAATTCCATTTTTTAATTTTATATATTCTTATAGTTTGTGTCAAAAAAATAAGTTACTCTGATTCACCACCTTTGCAACATCCGTCTCCTCATGAACCTTTTGTTGCGGTCTTGTGGAAAAGAAGTGCTTTTGTTTTTGTTATCAACGTCTTTCCTTGTCTTTTCCTTTGTTGACATAGAATTTTTATTGTGTACTTCTCCATTGTTTTTTCAGAGTCAAGGCTCTTACAATGTCTCTTAAAGCACTCAAGTTGGCTGGTGTGCATGGAATAACGGTTGAGGTTTGGTGGGGAATCGTGGAGCGTTGTTCTCCATTCGACTATAACTGGTCTGTTTATGAACAATTGTTTAAACTGATATCTGGATCAGGGTTGAAGTTGCATGTTTCCTTGTGTTTCCATTCAAACGAACAATCATTTAATGGGAAAGGTGGTGTCAGCCTTCCACTGTGGATACTGGAGGTCAGCATCTTGTTTCTCCTCAAACGATAATAACCGTATATATGGAGTGTATATATAAGTGGATACTGTGAATGATGAACCTCTTATTTAAACTGGTTAGAGTACTTTCTTTCAGATTTCAGTATCTTTGGTGTTCCAAGCAATCCATTTGAATAAACTTTGGCAATGGTCTGTTGCATTTGAATCGCATGGATATGTGTTGTGTTTCCCTGACATTGTTAGCCCTTCTTCTAGCTAACATATTGTCATCTCCGGCTTGCAAAAACAACATCACAGCCCCACAGGACATACATGCGTTTTCCTTTCTTTCTTCTTTTGTGTGTCTGTGGTTGTGCTTCTATTTTTTTGTTTTTCCTAATAGATATTTTTTTCTCTCTTTAGATTGGTCGTTTGGATGGGGATATTTACTATAGAGACCAAAATGGCTTCTCCAATAACGATTATCTTACACTGGGAGTGGATCAGATCCCATTATTTTCTGGTCGGACTGCCCTCCAGTGCTATGAAGATTTTATGTACAGTTTTTGAACAAGTTTGAGACACTTATGGGAAGTGTAATTGAAGAAGTTAGCGTCGGTCTTGGACCTTCTGGTGAGCTAAGGTACTTTCTCAATTAGATTTTGTATGTTTGTTTGACACCTGTCCGAGATTTGCTTACCAAATGTATTGTAGGTACCCAGCACATCCTCCCAATGATGGTAGATGGAAATTTCCTGGTATTGGGGAATTCCAGTGTTATGATAAGTACATGTGAGTGCTCTCTCTCTCTAATCTCACTATATTAATTTTCTTGGTAGTTTTTGAATTTTGATTTATTTGACACACTTATTTCTTTTGTGTGCTCAGGATGGAGGACCTACAGAGAGCTGCATGCCTTGAAGGACAACCTGAGTGGGGAGATAAGGGCCCCCAGAATGCAGGATATTACAACAGTCTCCCTTCTGGTGTTCCTTTCTTTGAGGATGGAGGAGAAAGCTTTTCTTCTGACTATGGTCAATTCTTTCTTGTTAGTATAATTTAATTACCCCATTTGATCTTGTGATCTCATGTCCTAGTTATTTGTCAAACTAAACCATGGCATATTAATCAGCGTAACCATTTCCTGCCCATAAGTAATTTGTACTTTTTGTTACAGTTTAATCAACATATGTAGGTTTATTTTAGAGCTTTCATGTGATACAAAACATTTCTTCAGTTTCGTTTTTTCAACATTTCGTTAAGTCATATTAGCAAGTCCTATGAAAATATTTACTCTAGTTCTTTCATTATATGAAACGTATTTTATTTTTGTAATGCAAATTCCCCAAACTGGAAAGAAAAAGGGACTAGTAAGAGTTTGTGTTACAATACGTAAGGGATAAACTGTTTTTTCAGCACAAATGTTGGACTTATAATTTTTACCATCATGTATATTTATATTTTGGAGTTTGGGAATAGAAAACTACTGTATTATGTAAAATAATACGCAGAGTCATGGACACTTAATAACTGAGAAGATACTTAGTGAGATTCACAGTTGTTTATGCTCAATGCCTTTATTAGTTCAAGAAACTGAGGAAAATGCAATTGGTCTTTCTACCTCTTTGTAGGAATGGTACAGTGGGAGGCTTATTCATCACGCAGATGCTATTCTTGAAAAGGCTGCAAACGTGTTTAACAAATATCAAAATAATGGGTCAGATACTGTTTTGCTAGTAGCTAAAATTGGCGGAATATATTGGTGGTACCAGACAGAGTCTCATCCTGCAGAACTTTCAGCTGGTTACTACAACACAGCTCTCAGGGATGGTTATGATCCTTTAGCATCAGTTTTGTCTCGTCATGGAGCTGCTTTGCATGTCTCGTAAGTTTTCTATCAAGAAAATTCTAAACCTTGCCCTGTTTATAATTTTTCATGTATCTGCTGGTAAAGTACATTGTGTGAGAGTACTTTTTGGCGGTGCGAATTTACTTGGCTATAGGATGGAGAAACGACGGGTGTACTTGAGCATACTCCATGTGAAACGGGAATCCTTATGAACTAATTACTTGTCTGGCTTTATTGCTTTTATATGAGTCACTTGCGTCTTGCTCTCAGCAGTCTTGAGTTAGTATAGACCACCAAGTTGTTATCATATCCTGTTAAAATTGTTCAGGTCATCATCTTCAGAGATCAATAAAATAAATCTGGATTCTCAATTCAATTTCCACAAAACTTATTTTGTTTTCGTTCAATTGGTGTGGTTGAAATTTATTATCAATGATTTTTTTTATCGTAAAAGACGTACTTTTTTTGTTTGTTTGTTTGTTTTGTTTTGTTTTGTTTTTTTAAGACAAAATGTGGGTGTAATTTTCCCTTAGTGTAATTGTACGCGTGGCTGAACTGAAATGCACTACAATCGATTCGCAGTGGACTATCGGCTCAGGGAAACTACTGTGGTGTGGCTGACGCTGTTTACAGCCGCAACCAATTCAGTTCTCTGAACGTCCAAGGAAGACTCCTGACTACAGAAGTAGAGGGATGCTGATTGATTTTCTTATTGAGATAGACTGTTACGGCCCCTACAAATGTGGCCCAATTCAATACAAGCCCATGCTCAGAACCGATCTACTTACCTACCTACAATAAAGCCCATGCTCAGAGCCCAATTTATAGCCTACCTACCTACACAACGCAAAGTCTATTCAATTAAACACGTGTCTTGAACACTTGCAAGGAAGTTGTTTGACAACTTCCACAACTTTGTCCACATTCAAGATTCGTTCGCAAAACTTCCATCTACTTTATATCGTGTGACAGTTCTCTAGGCCTCCAATTTCATTCCAAGATTGGAATATTGGAGAACGAGGAAGTAACTGATCACCAATCATACCTATAAAATCCAACCTTCGTCATTCTCCAGAACTATGTCTCGAGACTTGATCCTAAGCAATACAACATTTGGGTAGGGCTGTCCACGGTTCGGGTCGGTTTAGCCCAAAAATATGCACCAAATAAAAAAGGTCGGTTTCCAACTTTCCAAACCGTAACCGAACGCATCTAACAGAAAATCGTGGTTCTAACCAAACCATAAAATCGGTACGGTTCGGTTTAAAACATAACTTCTTTAATTCGAACAATTTTTACTTGTACTTCTGGATCCACTTGAGGCATTGAAGAATCCATGAACCTAAGTTAAAGAAAAAGAAGAAGCATTAACTGGATATACTAGCTAATAAAATAGAGTGTAAATTAAATGCTAAAAAGCAATAAAATTTTCATTGCAGGAGAGAATAGTTTGTTGGAGTAAAGCCATAAAAAATTAGACATTGAAGAAATTTTAAAGAATGAGATAGAAAGTGGGTGATTAAAGTGAGTAAGACACTTACTAGTGGAGATAGAGGTTGGAGATGTCGAAATGGATGAATGTAGATCTCCTCCCTCCTTATTGTTGTTGGGTTTTGATCTAAGTAGAGAGTGGTGGTTGCATAGCTGAAGTGAAGTGTGTGAGAGAGAGTACGTTGGTTTTTTGGTTTTGGGAAATAGGGTTTTGACTTGTGTTGTAAAGAATACAAGATGTGATCCAACGGTTGTTGCTACATGTTGCTACACATCAATTTAATAGATCGTACTAAAAATAGAATAATATTTATTTATGTACATCAATAAATCCGGTTCGGTTCGGTTATATCGGTTAACTGAGGTACAAAACCGAAAACCACTTTGAAGTGGTTGGTTCTTAGTTTTCAGAACCGTAAACTGAACTGGGTCTGTCAAAAATAAAAAAAAATGGCCGGTTCGGTTTGGTTTTCAGTTATTTGTGGACAACCCTACATTTGTACATTTGGGTATGTAGGCAACGTCAAACCGAAGTCCAGTATCATCTTTCTCCTTCACAATCTCCAAAAACATCACTTCCGATCCTCAACTGGTGTGTTTTGGCAAATCTTATCGAAACATATTTGGCGCCGTCTATGCTTCTACTCTCAACCACAAACACGTTACGTCAATGACTTCACGATGAACAAACAATGGTGAAGGTTCTGCTCTTGCCGCTCAAGTTCAACACTCAACTTTTGCGACTGGGAATTCACTTTCTAAATCCGATGGTTCTCAACCATCTGCAATTGAGAGAGTGGGTATTCATATTGCAGATCCAACAATTTAGGTCGACCGTCGTCTCCGACAATTAGAGAACAAGAACATAAATCTGAAGAAACATATGCGTCGACTTCTCGAAGATGATTCAAGATTAACGACTCAAACATTTAAAAATCCAAAAAGTGTTTGGGATCGTTTGGACTTTGATGCATCTTTGTCAAAGACTCCAAGCACAAACTCCCGCACCAAGAGAAACCGTGTGAATCGCTCACGAAAAATTTTGCGCAAACAGAATGTGCAACGCCGAAAGCCAACACTTTCTAGTATAATCGTGAGTAAATCCACAAACTCCTCTGCCGAATTTGATGCCAACCACCTTGTGAGGGATCACCAACTCACGAAAGATCTCATAAAGAAAACAAGTTTAGTCGATTTGAACCATACTAAAGGAGATTGGCTAAAAGGTAGACTCCCCAACTCACGAAGAACCAATAAAGGTCCTACCCCAAGCTCTAGGATGAGTAGGCAAGCCACTGCAAGTCCTCGTCGCAACAATAGTATTCTCGACAACCGCACTATTCATCGAGTAGTTCCAGTTCACATCCCGATCGCTCAAGTCGAAGTCTCAATCCCAATCGTCGACCAAAGTATGTTGACTATGGTAACCATAAAGTTGGAGACTCACTTGCAACAGGTCAAGAAAATTGTCGTGACAATCCAGCATTCCGTCCGTATTCTCCTTATGGTCACCATATGAGACAAATGAACCGATCTCCACCATTGGCTCGGTCACCTTCACCTGCATGGAAGAGAACTCACTCCACCTCCTCCGAGGAACTCATGACCAAAACGTCCACAGTTTAGCCATGACCATCGCCGAGAGAATGCTCTATTTTCTGAATGACACCTCCATGAGATGATAATGAAGGTTATTAATGATAAGGAGTTTCGAGAAAACAAAATTCGAAATCTTGCTATCGAGAGTGGTATTGATTCTCCTTTCTCTCTCCGTATCCAAACAACCGTTCATCACAAGGACTTCAAACAACCAAAATTCGAGAAGTAAGATGAGTCTGGGCTATTAAATCGTTGAGTACTCCCCGAGTAATCGGTGAGTACTCGCTACTCGCTGCTTAGCCAACCCGACTAATAATTTAATCCCCGATCACAATTG
Organism: Coptis chinensis; assembly: GCF_015680905.1. Classification (NCBI taxonomy): domain Eukaryota; kingdom Viridiplantae; phylum Streptophyta; class Magnoliopsida; order Ranunculales; family Ranunculaceae; genus Coptis; species Coptis chinensis. Next base: position 5,447,790 of record NC_141464.1, read on the forward strand.
GGCTCAAAAACTCCCCGAGTACTCGGCCGATTAGCCGATTAGCCGAGTAATTGTGTTCACTATTTCATTGTTAAACATTGAACTCGACATTTCGCCGATTCGACCAACCCTTGATTCTGTAAAGTTCTACACTTTAATCATATTTATTTTAGTTGATTGAGTGTTTTAATTGTTTATTGATTGATTGGGTTCTTAATTGGCTTCATTATGTTGGTATTTCAAAGTTAAATATATTTAATAATTATTTGTAAAGAAATATAGTGTTATGAAAAATCGTCCGATTAATCCCCGACCGATTACACCTAGGGAAGAGCGAGTAGCGACCGAGTAGCGATTTAACTGCACAGAGATGAGATCGATGGAGATCCTTTGATGCATCTTGTCAATTACAGAAACAAGATGATCTTATGGACTTTCGACGATACTCTTCTTTGCAAGTTATTCCCGTCCACACTCATTGGAATTGAGTCGATGAGATCGTTTGACATGCTTCCAGAAAGATCCATCCATAATTTTACAGATCTTGCATACAAGTTTGCTAAGCATTTTCGTCACAGCTGGAAGGAACCGAGGAGTATTGATGCTCTTTTCAGTATTAAACAACAAAAAGACGAAAAACTCAGTAAATTTGTTGCGAAATTTCGGAAAGCAGCTGTTGAGATTCCTGATGCCTCTAATATTCTTGTCATTTATGCTTTCAAGAAATGAATTAATTATGATAGGGATTGGTATTTACAACTCTATAGTAAAAGACGTCCCAACAACTCATTATTCTTGTCATTTATGCTTTCAAGAAATGATTTAATTATGATAGGGATTGGTATTTACAACTCTATAGTAAAAGACGTCCCAACAACTCATTATGAACTTTTTGCTCAAACTCAATAGTTTATTTGAGTTGAAGAGGATGCATCAGCAAGAGTTCACCAAGATAGGGATCGAGGAAGCAAGCCGCAGGAACATAGTCAAAAATTGAAGTATCAACAGACTACCGATCAAAAGTCTAAGGGTGATGGTAGGCAACAACAAAGGAACGACAAAGAACATAAGAAACTTCGAGAGTCATACCGAGCTAAAAAAATCTAATCTTGTTGGACAAGAAACCCTAATATGAGAGCTTTCTAGGTCCTATTGCAATGTTGTATGAGGAATCACATTATGTTTGTTCCTGCGTATTGTTATTCTTCTTGAGTCAAGAACTCTCAGTGCATATTTATTTGGTGGTGGATTATATTGACCTCTTCTTCACTTCCTGGACAAGTTTGGAATAAGAATTCTACCTCCTTAGTCATTATTTGTTCTGGCTCTCTGCCGGCTTCCATTGTGGTTGCACAGTAGCTTCTACTTGAGCATTTCTCTGGGTCTTCAGTTCAGCAGAAATTTTTAATGGTGGACATCTTGTTGTCAGTCAGGAGCAGACTGACAGTCTAATACCTCGCAGCCCTCATTTTTTATTCTGAATTGAACTCCAACTCAGCAAGAACTTGATCTTCCATTACTTCCTTCTCTTTCTTCTCCATGACAACAACTAGTCATGTGTTCTTTTTCTCCAGGGACCAAAATTTTGAATCGTCTTAATCAGGAGTAATTGGAACAACTGATACTGTGTTCCTGCTTATTAATACACTGAAACTGTATTTCCTCGAATTTTGATAGTAGAAGTTCGAAAATGAATTGATAAATACCTCTCGTTGAGTCAATACTGAAATTGAAAAATTGTTGAAACTAGAAAGATATCGACATTGTGATGTGGCGTACAAGAGTTGTCCAAGCCAAAGTCTATTTGTGCTAGTTTTAGTTTTCTTTTTGTTTTTGGTAGTGTCTTTGCTTAGTGTTCAAGTAAATAACTTTTAGTAGGATTTTAGTTTCTTATTTGGGACTTTGGCAAACATCTCAACATAAGACAAGAGATGTGGTGGTGGTGTAATGGAAAACGTTGAGATTGAAGGTGAAGGAGGCGGAACCGAATTGGTGGTGTGGTGGCTCACTTTTTTTATAGGAATTTAGAAAGTGTAGCTCCGATTACCAATTAATGAGGAACGAAATAGAGTTTTGAAAGAATGAGAATTGGAGATCTTAATGAGAAAAGAAAAGAGATTGGAAATTTATAAGAATATAAACAATAGATTAAGAAGAAGATGAAGATTTAGAGTAAAAAAAAAACTCGTTATCATTATCAATAAAATTTCCACTTAAAAAAAAAATCCACTTGCAGCGCAGCTTGTTGCACACCTGTCCTAATCATTTGTAAAACTCGTTATCATTATCAATAAAATTTCTCAAAAAAAAAAAAAGGTTGAAAGAGAGGTAATAAGAAACATAACTCAACTAAGAATTTTTGAAAGTAATTCAATTCGTAATAATCATTATAAGTGGTTTGTTTTTACAAAACAACATGAAAGCCACATTTAAAAATATGGTTTCTTGGACTCTCAATGGCAAATAGAAACTACTTTTAAATTTAATTGGACACATAATTAGAAATAATTTGACTCCTAATTGGTATCTTGTCCTACATCAACAATGCATCTATTTGCAAGTCCAAAGTGCAACCTTATCCAGTGTTGGTTGCACCGTTCTTTTCAAAGCCGTGTAGTTACCGCCCTTGACAAAATGTCTGAATAAAAATTTGTTTGAGAAGCTTACAGATTAATTTTTTGATATGAAATAACTCCTGCTGAAATTGAGAACAAGGCATTTGCAGAGTTCCACAGTGGAGATCTTTAGTTTTTGTCCTTCAATGGATTATTTTGATTGTGTTGCAGATTTTTCCTTGTGGAAAAATAGTGATAGCAGTGTTTGTTTCATGTGGTCCATCCTTAAATTTCGCAGCCTCATCTAAATATTGTAGCGACATTATTATCCATACTCATGCAAGTCATTACAAATCCAAGACTCTTGGACGAGTTTTTCTCAAACCATGGGAGGATATTGTACACATTTGTGGGTGATTACTTGGGTATTTGTACTTACAAATTTGTGGTCGATTATTTTCACAGTAGGGGAGAATTATGCAATGCATAATATGGGCCATGTTGCATACAAGGGCCGTCCAAGCCCAAGTCTAACTTTTTTTTTTTTTTTAAGAAAAAGAAATAGTTATCTCTTTGCTTAGGGACCAAGTAAATTAGTTCTAGTCGAATTTAAATTTTCTATTTTATTCGGGATTCTTTTGAGACAGGAATTCCGTCTATAAATAAAAGAGCTTATTATTGAATTATCCAGTGGTTTATGATTTTGATTTTAGAAGTAAACTTATAGTTTTTTCGGGTTTTCTATGTTAGATGGACATGCCCATATATTAAAAGTAATCCGTGTCGGATACGTGTACACGTGTCCGTGTGGGACACACCATAGACACATATTGTATGTGAAATACCTCAATTTTTAATATTTTGCTGTGTCAGACACTTTGCATCCGCGTCGAATACGAACACACGTATCCGTGTCAATGTAACTTTGGGTTAACCCCTTTTCCCCTAATTTAGTTTTAGGGTTATATTAAATTAATTGGTTCTCTGTTGTACCTCAAATTAGACCTAAAGTGGTATTAGAGCAGTTTTGAGGATTTAGGTCCTCAAAGATACCAACTTTGCATATCTATAGGTAAAGTAGAAAAAGAAAAGTAATCGGAGAGAAGAGAAGTAGATGCTCTATGTCCTTCACTCATTGCCAATTTATTTTGAGTTGGAAGCTCCACGTGTTAGATGTATCAAAGCATGCTCTTGTGTCTCGCCCAACGTCCTGCGTAATCTACGCCACCTAATATAGTTTATCTACGTATTTGGTCCAAAACAAGATATCTTCATCATTACCAACTTCTTGAATCTTTTAATTGTTTGGTGAGCTCATCTGTGTAATTCATGATACATGCTTATGCAAGACGTTGATGGCCTAGTATATCAACCCAATCCATTTACCCTATATTTGATCTTAATAATGGCTTTGGTCTCCATCACCAAATCTAGCTACCATCTGCTAAGCAACGCAATAAATCTCTTTAATTTTTGGATGCCAAGACAACCTAATTCTTTTGCCGTACATACCTTATCCCAGGAGTTAAGGCAGAATATCAAAAAGTTATGTCTTTCCTTCATACGATTTTGGGCACACACACCTTACCAAAAACTAAAGTTCATAAACCTTTCTTCTGCAGTCACCTACTTACACTATTACATCAATCCATTTAATATGCTGATGATGTGAAATTTTGCATTTAGTTGCTTAGAAATGATGGACAGCGAGACCCCATCTCACTATCGTTGCAGCCCTGAAGGATTACTCCAACAGGTACGGTCTTCCTCACTGTTGTTAAGTTGAAAATTTTCTTTATCATGTTATTCTTAATGTAGAATATTTGCTGCCTCTTGTTGAGATACCTGCTTCTTGGACACACCTTGCTTGATTCTTGACTTTCAGTGTTCCTTGAATCCGTCTTTCATAAAGCTGCACAAACCAGAATCCCTAATTACCCATATCGCGACTCCGTTGCACCTTACCTTACCTTTTGTTTCTACTTATCTTTAAACTCCATTATGATTATTTTTGAAAATGTCCGGCAGCACAATGAATTTAAACTTATTGGTATAACAAAATTCATACTTAAATTAACTTAAACATGTCTAATTTAGAAGTGCTATCTTGTAGTTAATAAAACTAGTTTTGTATGTAGCACACATGAGAGATCGTGATATATTTTATTGGTACAATAATATTTTGAAATTATAGTTCTGTACTTTGAGGTCAAGTCACTGACATTTCACTTTGGTGTGTTGAATTAGATGCATTCAGTATCCGTCTATTTCCGACTAACATATCTTTTTTTTCCTGTCATACTTAGATAAGGAAAGTGTCAAAGGAAAGGATAATACATTTGACTGGGAGAAATACAAATGAAAGATTTGACAAGGTATGTATCACTCTTTCCGTGTTTGTTCTCAATTTCATTGGAATTCTTTTGTTCATCCTAACATTTGATGGACATAATTTTGACTGCAACAACATACGGGATCAAAGAATGTGAAGCTTGATTTTCACACTTCTATCTTTGCTTTTTGTTTCTCCCTTTTGTTCTGGATTACTCATGGTATCTGATCCGCATCTTTACCATACTTTTCAATTCGCCTAAATAGATGTAATGCTTCTATACTTGCCTTTTAATTAGAACCATTTACAGGCCGGATTATGGCAAATAATGGCGAACTGTTACCAGGCACAGGCGGGATCATTTACTTACTTCCGAATGAATGATAAGATTTTCAGGGTTGAGAATTGGAACAACTTTCTTCCCTTTGTAAGACGAATGCATACAGATCTTTAAAGTAGATCCTGTCTATATTTGTTATTTTATTGCTTCAATTAAATGTGAAAAGCAATCATTATTCTGCCCCGTATTTTTAATGGGAAGCAGTAATCAAATTAACTGTGTTAAACTTGTAGCATATCAACAAAGATACCCTTGTATACAATTTGCCCCAGAGAGTTTAATTATGGAAAAAACAAAAGTGTTGTTCTATACTTCTATATGTTCTTTTCAAATGTTTTCAACTAATTTATTGATATTAGTTAGCATGGATTGAAACCAGCTATGTAGCAACCATCTTACTTCTCCTATTTTGTCTGTTCAAATGGATTATTGATTGAGTGTTGATAATGGTGAGAATGGCTGGAAATGACAAAACATCCACTTCACATTTGTTGGTGGCAAAGGGTCCGCTCGACCTCACTAGTTGATTAAGAAATTTACTTCCACATTTTTATATGGGTCCTTTGTATATACTCTAGTGTATTTTAGTTGTTAATTCTCACCAGGTTTTTACCCCCTCATTAATACCTCAAAAAACTGTAGATCAAATGTCGGTGGAACTGTGGAAGCCTCTTTGACGCGGTATCAGTGCATTATTCACACTGAATTTTACATAGCTGTCTCTGCGACTCAGCATTCAACTTGACAAACCTGGTTAGTGGTGATAACTGATAAGCTGGGAATATTTAGCATACAGAAAAATGAAGAAATGGACTTGTGAACATGGTCCCAAACCTTGGTTGTCAGATTGCCCACTGCTGTCCCTGAAAGGCTAAAACCATCCTCAAACTGCAGAACTATGCCGTCTAGTTATCGCCTTTAGTTCAGCTGGGCAGCCATACATTTCTACCGCATGTGGGTCCGAGATGGTACCGTTATTTCGTTGTTGGGTAGATTGATTGATAAGAATCTCATGGAAAGGTTGTTCAACTCTGTACTCTACTTCTATTCCCCTGCTTTTGTCCTCCGTTTCCTTTGCTTAGAAATATGCCAGTGCCATGTGGTCTTCAGCGCTTTTCATACTAACATCAATGGTCCGGTCGTTAATTAATTCACTTTACTAATGCCGAAGCAGAAATTAATACCTTGTTATTAGCATTCATTACTACCCTCAATTTAAGCAATTTATATTTTATACACCTCCCCTCCACATTGACACAAAATATTTCAAATCGTATTTTACTATAGGAAAACGACATTTCAGGTGTTTGTTGTCTGATACTCTGGTCCATTTTTTATGACTTAATGTGAATGATGCATGTTTATTGTTATTTGGCAATTTCAATTTTTCGAAGTTATGGAGTACAGCATGTGATAAGTACCCTGAATTAGGCACTAGTCGATTGCACTTGCAGCACTCTTCAGCGGTTGGCCACAATAAGACACGTTTTAGGTAAAGACATTTGTCGTTTACACTGTTTAGAGCACCAATTACTCAACGCAAACAATATTGATGAGCGTTGGGAGGAAATCTGTTATCCAATAATTCTTGATTAGGCAGTATTATTGAAGTCATTGTTAGCCTCTTTACACGGTTACACCTACCTTGAGTTACCTTGTTGGTCCCATTGAGCTCAAAAAAGTGAAAAAACATCTTCTGCCAATTGCTAAAACTATGAGCTCAAATCAAAACGCATCCTATATTCCGGATTCTGTTTTCTGATTAACTTTTCTACTAAAGACTTCCATTATTAGTTGAAAAGTAAAAACTTATAATTGTTTATTTCCAATCAAGTTATCATTAACTAAAGCGTCCATTAATCATCAAATCACCAGAAAATACATGATGAGTTCAATTTAAACAAAGAAAATAATTCGCATAATGTAAGTTTTTACCCAAATCAAATGCATGTAAACACACTTCCTCCAAGCTCTAATTTACATTAAACTTGTATAAAAAGAAACAAACAGTCTTTCTACATAATCATCATCTGTTAATCCAAACTGCTGACTCCGCACAGCTCACACTCCTAACAGCAGCAAATAGTTTAAACACCAAACAGTGTGGTGTCGGCTGCATTTTAAAACTAAAACCCATACTCTAGATCTCTCTACACTTGACTCCTTTAGTCCTTTCCAATCTGTCTTCACTCCCCCACCATTACTAGCCAAAGCCTATTTCTCCCACTCACTCTCCATCACACAAACCCACACTGTACAGAAAAGAAAAAAGAAAAAATATGGAGCACTCTGGTGGGTGTCGGTCAGTCACCAGAGCAACATCCCTCCTCTCAATATGCATTATTCTGCTGCTAACTTTCTTCCCTGCCGACACTTCAGCCCACAATGTAACCAAGATCCTAGCAAAACACCCAGAATTTTCCACATTCAATCACTACCTAACCATAACCCACCTCGCCGACGAAATCAATCGTCGCGAAACCATCACTGTCTGTGCAGTAGACAACGCTGGTATGTCAGATCTTCTCTCGAAACACCTCTCTGTCTTCGCAATAAAAAATGTCCTCTCTTTACACATTCTACTTGACTACTTCGGTGCCAAGAAGCTTCACCAGATCACTAATGGTACCGCCTTAGCCGCTACTATGTTCCAAGCTACTGGTGCAGCTCCTGGCTCAACTGGTTTCGTCAATGTAACAGATCTTAAAGGTGGGAAAGTAGGCTTTGGTGCAGAAGACAATGGCGGTACACTTGATGCAAGTTATGTTAAATCAGTTCAGGAAATACCTTACAACATTTCTGTAATCCAGATCAGTAAAATTTTGCCATCACCTGAAGCAGAAGCACCAACTCCAGCGCCAAGTCAGCTGAATCTCACAGCACTCATGACCAAGAAAGGATGTAAAGTCTTTGCAGACTTACTCATCGCCACTGGCGCCCTTACTACTTTCGAGGATAACGCTGACGGCGGCCTAACCGTGTTCTGCCCGCTAGACAGCGTCATCAACGGGTTCATTCCCAAGTACAAGAACTTGACCACAGAAGGAAAAGTGTCATTGCTATTGTATCATGGCGTGCCTGTTTATTCATCCATGGCAATGTTGAAATCCAATAATGGACTCATGAACACTTTAGCTACTGATGGAGTGAACAAGTATGACTTCACTGTTCAGAATGATGGAGCAGTCGTCACTTTGAAGACTAAGCTTGTAACGGCTCGGCTAACGGGCACTTTACTTGATGAGCAGCCGTTGGCTATTTATACTATTAATAAGGTTTTGATGCCTAAGGAGTTGTTTAAGGCGGCTCTTGCGCCTGCGCCGGCTCCAGCACCTGAAGCAGATGCGCCTAAAGCGGCTGATTCGACTCCGTCTGCGGCTGAGCCGATTGCTCCTGATGGTGAGCCGGCTGATCAAACGGCTGATCAAAATGATGCCAGTGGCTTGAGATCTAAAGTGGGTGCTGGCCTTTTGGTTGCAACACTTGTTTCTGTGTGGCTAGGAACATTCATGTCGGTGTAGCCCTTGTCCTTTGCTTTGATTGGTTTGTGAAATTATTTTTTCTTTTTTCTTTTTCTTTTTTGCAAATAATTCTAGTGATGACGCTTTGTTGTTTGTATGCCTTGCGGTTATTCATAATTATTTGTATTTATTTTTATGGCTGTGTGTTTCAAGCTTTTCTATGGCTGAGGGGATTTAAATTTAAGAAATGCATGTAATACAAGAATTACATAATACAAAGTACAGTAGGGTCAGTGTTCTGTTGTTGGAAATAGGGTGAGTTTCTGATTACCCACAAACTATACCAGAGAATATGAAGAAACTACTTCCATTGGAAACTTAACACGCACATATAATTAGGTTCTAGAAACAGCAATACACTGAATTTGGTTTACTTTCCGACAAGTGTGATGTTGTTGTGCACTCTTGTTGGGTAATAGATTGCAAGGGAGCTCCTTCTGGTGGAGTTTTGAGGCTATTGTGCTCGCACTCGTTCTTTACCGTTGGTTTTATAAAAAGTAGTTAGAAATATGACTACGACTTAAATGGCGATATAAAGCCCTAATTAAAATCAAATGGGGGTACGCATAGGCTCCTCATTCTCGTATATATCTCGTTGTGACATGGATGCCAAGCTAAATGGCAACACCACACCCATTTTTCTACATAAACTTTCATAATTAGAATCAACTGACAGTCCACAACATATGAAGGATACCGTGCATCTCCTTGAGTTACAACTATGAGTAGTGTCGTACCATATCTAGTACTGTACCCAGTTTCTTCTCTGATGGATTTTCCCCTTCTCCTGTTCCAGCCGACCAACCTTTCATCCCTAATCATTTGCCAGTTAGCCCTTTATTAGCCCAATCATATTACCCTCTCTAATCCTCCACGTGTTCATTCCCTTTGGACATGTTTTCTTGGGCTCTTCAACTGACTAAGCACATACAAGGTCCATGGGTAAATAAATGGCTATTAGAGAAGCTCAAGTGACATATATAGGTCTGGACTCTGGAACACATGTGCAGTAAAACCTACCAAATAAGACTCTATATCGGATTTATTTGGAAATTGGAAGTAATATGTACTAGTTTTAATGAACATGACTGTTAGGGAGTAATATTCACATCTAATGAATATTAGACACGTGTCCAGCATAAACAGAAATACCACACCGATCTCATGTCAACGTCCTCAAAACTCACTTCATAAACAACTCGCCTTATGTAGGTGGTCTATTTCAGCTCGCTCCAGGATAATGCAGGTCGAACAGACGATCTAACGCAGAACGCCTCGACTTATGACATCATCTCTTATCCATATGCAATCATTACCGAATATGTACTTTCACAAACCACTGCCGCAAGCTACTAATCATTCCCACCAGCCATCGACCACCGCCGCAAGCTACTTGCCCAGACTACTAATCCCCATCATCACAAAGACACCTATAAAAGCGGGTCTCGCGACACCTCCTTAATCGAGACCCCACGTTTGTGGTACACTTTATCGTGGTGGCGAGGATTCACTCTCAACATCTATAAATACCCTCCTATGAACCACGCCGGACGATTCTTCTCCCTTAGAATGGAGAGCAAGATACGTAGGCGATTAAGCTCCCAAGCCGAACTTCGGTCCCTTCTATCATCCATTCCAGTTCCCATTCAACTGTGTATGTAAAGGAAAGCTGAATCACGCCTTTACATTGGCGCCGTCTGTGGTCTCGATTTCTTGAGAAACCACCTAACAAATCCAAACTCCAGAAACCAAAAGTCTCAAGCCCAAAAGCATTGTAAGCCTCGAAGCTCAAGTCCAGAGTTTAGTCGGTCACCTAGGCACAATGAACAAACACATTACCCTGCTCCAGCGGGAAAAGTCTCCAAGTTAACAGTTTTTTGTTCTAATTTCTTTTGGATATTAGTTCGATCTAGTGCAGGTCAATCAAGCTCCGATGCACACTAGGGGCTAGCCACAACCATCTCCGGACTGGGGCTCATTGTTGCCATCTAAACAAGTTCAATTCTGTTATTATGATCCATGCATCTCCAAAATTACTACTGTTAGGTCGTACTAACTCTTTGGTGTTAGCTCGCATTTTTGTCTGTGTTCTTCAAGCTCCAAACTAGGGGCTAGCCACGGCCATCTCGAACCGGGGCTAGTCATTGTCATCTCAATAGGCTCAATTCGGTTATTATGCTCTATGCATCTCCATAATTACTACTCTGATTTTGTACATTTCGCATTTTGTGCGGTGTTCTTCAAGCTCCAACTAGGGGCTAGCCACGCCCATCTCTCAACTGGGGCTAGTCAATGAAGCTCCAAAACTGGGGCTAACTATACTCACGCCAATTCAAGGCTAGCTATTGATGGCGATCTCCAGCGGGATGCCACGGACGGACTTCGCTCGGTCACAACACCCAGCTAAATATAACGCTCACTTGAGCTCGAACGCTACATAGCGTCACCACTTCTCTCCCGTTGACGAGACCCCAGAGGTCGTCTCAGCTCCTATTGGCAAGACCCCAGAGGTCGCACCAACTCCTGTTGCCAAGATCTCCATTCCTCCGGTCGAGAAACAATCACCGAGACCCGAGGTCGCTTCATCTTCTCATGATTCTCAAAGATGAGGAAACCACTCACAACTTCGGTCTCTACGAGAACAAAAACACTCGGAGTTTAAACGTGCTCAAGCACAAAAACGCTCTCTTTAGCTTATAGGCTCCGAGCCTCTCGAAGTCTCGCTAGTTGAGTACCTATGCTTCTAGGATCGATTTCGTGAGAACGCCTCGATGAAGCAATACGCTTTCATAAGCTAACACACTCTCCGTGAGCAGCATGCTCTCTTGAGCTTATAGGCTCGATAGCCTCTCCGAGTCTCGCTAGTTGAGGACCTACATCTCTATGATCAACTCAGTGAGAACGCTCTCCGTGAGCAATACGCTTTCATAAGCTAACACGCTCTCCGTGAGCAGCACGCTATCTTGAGCTTATAGGCTCGATAGCCTCTCCGAGTCTCTCTAGTTGAGGACCTATACTTCTAGGATCGACTCAGCGAGAACGCTCTCAGTGAGCAATACGCTTTCATAAGCTAACACGCTCTCCGTGAGCAGAACGCTCTCTTGAGCTTACAGGATCCATAGCCTCTCCAATTCTCGCTAGTTGAGGACCTACATCTTTAGGATCAACTCAGTGAGAACGCTCTTCGTGAGCAATATGCTTTCATAAGCTAACATGCTCTCCGTGAGCAGCACGCTCTCTGAGCTTACATGCTCCATAACCTCTCCAATTCTCCCTAACTGAAGACTTACATCTCTAGAATCAACTCAGTGAGAATGCTCTCCGTGAGCAATACGCGTTCATAAGCTAACACGCTCTCTTGAGCTTACAGGCTCCATAGCCTCTCCAATTCTCACTAGTTGCGGACCTACATCTCTAGGAACAACTCAGTGATAACGCTCTTCGTGAGCAATACACTTTCTTAAGCTAGCACGCTCTCTGCGAGCAGAACGCTTCCATAAGTGATATAAGGTCCTTCGACCCACGCCAAAGCGAAGCGTAACGCTTCCATAAGCGTTACAAGGTCCCTTGACCTACGCTCTCCGCGAGCAGAATGCTTCCATAAGCGCTACAAAGTCCCTTGACCTACTGGAGCAACACACTTAGATACGCTAGAACGAACACTCGAGCTCTCTAAGGGTCCCTCGACCTACGCCAACTTCGGTCGCGTAACGCTTCTACGAGCCAACCATTTATTCGAACTAAAAAACTCTCAGGAGTTCCAACGTTCTCCAGCACCATACGCTTTCTGTAGCTCTAAGGCTACTTAACTCTCGCGTGCACTCTCAAAATTTATGCTAAACACGTGCCAATCACGGTATGCGCTTCAATCCACCACCCGTTTGCTATATATCACGGAACAATCTCTCCAAAGACGGTGAATATTTCATTTCACATCCGTTAAGCCTCCTCACATATGCTAAACACGTGGCACCATTCTTTCGATGAGATCACTTTTCCGTATAAAGCGACCCACCGAGAAGAAGGGGTAATGAGGGAGTAATATTCACATCTAATGAATATTAGACACGTGTCGGCATAAACAGAAATACCACACCGATCTCATGTCAACGCCCTCAAAGCTCACTTCATAAACAACTTCGCCTTATGTAGGTGGTCTACTTCCGCTCCGGGATAATGCAGTCGAACAACGACGATCTCACGAGCACCTCGACTTATGACATCATCTCTTATCCATATGCAATCATTACCGAAGGTGTACTTTCCACAAACCACTGCCATAGCTACTAATCACTCGCCACCGACCCATCGACCCTTCGCCGCAAGCTACTTACCCGGACTACTAATCCCCATCATCACGCGAGACACCTATAAAGGCGGGTCTCGCCCGCCTCCTTAATCGAGACCCCACGTTTGTGGTACACTTTACACGTGGTGGGCGAGGGATTCACTCTCAACATCTATAAATACCCTCCTATGAACTCGCCCGGACTGATTCTTCTCTCCCCCTCGAATGGAGAGCAAGATATCGTAGGCGATTCGGCTCCCAAACCGAACTTCGGTCCCTTCTATCATCCATTCCAGTTCCCATTCAACTGTGTATGTAAAGGAAAGCTTAATCACGCCTTTACAATGACCTATGTTTCATGATAGGTGACAGCAAGGAGCAACGTATATCTCAAAATATTACAGCCCATATAGGATTTGACTGATTTTAGGTTAGCATCCAATGAAATCACTGTCGATTACCGTTCGCAAACTCAATAGTTTTACTTGTTATTCAAGAAGAGGCCGGTTCCTATATAACCGGGTACAGAGATTGATCTTTGTACCACACACATACATCTCGTATCTCGGCGCACACACACACATCTCGGAGCACATACACAGGTATTGAGGCACACACACACATCTCGGATTCGGATCAACGGCGAGATAACACGGTTACAGAGATGATCTCTATACCCAGTTGTAGAGATCTCGAGTCCATTCAAGAACTTGTGTCAATGCCTGTACAACAGTTATATCGAAACGGCTTGGAATTGAAAAATATGTGATTAGATTGTGGGTCTGAAAGCTTTGATGTTAGTTCATAGGCTTGTAAGTGAAGGAGATCCCGTGTTTCAGCAAGAGATTTTGTATGCTACGAGGAAATGTACGAGGTTAATTAATTTGTCCGATTTTAGAGATGCTTTTGTACGTACTTATGTGATTGAAGCCGGCTGTGGTGATGCCACTTAGAGAGATGAAGATAGAGAGTGTATTAGGGAGGATTAGTCTGTTGGCGTTATCCCTCACATGAGGTGAGAAAAGGAGTTGATTTCTGTTTAGAGAAGCATGAGCGCGACCCGTGCTCATATTGGTCTTGACCCAAGCGCGATCCACGCTCATGCCTTGATGAATCGCTGTTGAGTGGCGCACCCCGCCGACTCGACTTTACTTAATGGCGAAGCGACTGCCCATGCCTTTGGCGGGGTTCTATTTTTCGGAACCGCTGAAGTTTGGCACTATATGTTTGGGTTTTTGGCAAAACCAAACACACGAGAAGCAGCACAAAAGTAAGAGAAAACCCAATCTTGAAAGCTATCAAGATTGAGAGATAACATTTATAGAGAGACAACCCTGTAAAGAGATAAGAGTGATCTAGTAAGGTGAGAGACTGAAATGAGAGATTGTAATCTTCCTTCCCACTTTATAAAGAACTAGCTCTTATGGAAGTAGGCACCATTGGCCGAACCACGGTATATCTTTGTGTTGCGGTATACATTTAATTCTGCTTTACATTACTATCTGTTGTTAATAGTTGTTTAGCGAGTTGGGCATGTTAGCTTAGGTTGTAGTTGATATTTAGAATTTGTCTGGAGTTGAATTGTGTTCAAATACAAGTTATCTGTTTAGTGGGGGAATCGATTAGTATTGGTATAAACCCTAACAAGTGGTATCAGAGCCAGGTTAGATTAGCCTAGGATGTTATCCAAATCTTGGTCGGAAGGTGTTTGACAAAATTCCTGAGAGAAGATTTGAGTTTAAATAACTTGTAAAAATGGACCATTCCATGAACACTCGCATGACGAGTCTGAATAGGAAGAACTACACCATTTGAAAAGCCAAGATGGAAGACTTGCTTTATTGCAAGGACTTGGCACAACCCATTGAGAATGGAGAAGAAAGATCGGAAACGGTTGTTGCGGCTGAGTGGAGCAAGCTTGACAGAAAAGCAATTGGGTACATTCGACAGTGGATTGACGACAGTGTCTTTCACCATGTATCCCAAGAGACTACATCTTTTGGCTTATGGAAGAAACTCGAAGACCTTTATGAGAGGAAGTCGGGCAGAAACAAAGTGCTGGTCGTTAAGAAGTTTGCCGTCACGAAGTACCAAGAAGGTTTTTCAATGTCTGAGCATCTTAACGAATTATATAATACCATCAATCAGATGCATTTGATAAAGATTGATTTGGGAGACAAAGTTGAGGCTTTGTTTCTATTAGGCTCTCTACCCAAAAGTTAGGAGACATTAGCAGTCTCTCTACACGGAGCAGCCAAGGATGGAATTGTTACCATGGAGATGGCCACCACGTCTTTGTTGAATGAGGAGACTAGAAGGAGTTCAAAAGGAAGCTCCTATCGCTCAGAGATCCTTGTCACAGAGAAATGAGGGAGAGATAGATACAGAAAACCATCTCATTCTAGAGGTGATGACAGAAGTAAATCTAGGGGTGAAGCTAGAACTCCTAAGGCAGAGAGGCAATGTTACTATTGTGCCGCCAAGGGCCACTTCAGATATGAGTGCAGAACACTAAAGAGGGATGAGAAGAATAACTGTGTACTTGAAGACATGGTGCAGAGGAATGGAAATACAGGCAGAGATACTACCGCACTAGTCGGTGACCTAGTGGAAATTGTGTCAGATTATGGTGTGTGATGTCTTAGTACCTCATGTCAGGATACAGAGTGGGTGATAGATATAGGAGCATTCTATCACGTCACACCGCATACGGAATTCTTCACTACCTACAGTGGTGGTGAATATGGTGAAGTGAAAATGGGTAACAGTGGCGTCTCGAAGATTATAGGCATTGGTGATGTTCGTGTAGAAACCAATGTCAGCTACACCTTGACACTCAAGGATGTAAGACATGTCCCTGACATTCGGCTAAGCCTAATTTAAGTTGGGAAGTTAGATGACGATGGCTTTGTAAACTCGTTTGGTAACGGGGTATGGAAACTGAGCAGAGGTTCCATTGTAGTAGCCAGAGGAAAGAAAACTTGCTCTCTTTACAAAACACAAGCTAGTTTGTGTAAAATGGAAGTGAATGCGGCAGAAGAAGAAGCTTCCTCCGAACTGTGGCACAATAGACTGTGTCATATGGGCATAAAAGGGATGGAAGTTCTTGCTAAGCAAAAGGTCTTGCCAGACATCAAAGGTACACATTTAAATACATATACTCATTGTTTGGTAGGAAAGTAACACAGGGTGTCTTTTCAAAGATTCCCGTCTCACAGAAAGGATAATGTTCTTGAACTAGTACACACAGACTTATGTGGTCCTATAAAAGTGAAGTCCCATAGAGGATTAGCTTCATACTTCGTGACTTTCATTGATGATGTGTAAAGAAAGATATGGGTATATAGTTTGAAGACCAAGGATGAAGTATTTGGCGTGTTTAAGAAATTCCACAGCATGGTGGAAAGAGAGACTGGGAAGTTGTTGAAGTGTATTCACTCAGATAATGGGGGTGAGTATATTGGGCCGTTTGAAGAGTATTGCCAAAGTCATGGGATTCGTCATGAGCAGACCGTTCCCAAGACACCGCAACAGAATGGAAAAACAGAGAGAATGAATCGTACCATTGTAGAGAGGATGAGATGCATGTTGTCTCACTCTAAGCTACCTAGAACCTATTAGGTAGAAGCAATGCGTACAGCCGTGTATGTGATCAACCTATCGCCGTCAAAGCCTCTGAATAGTGATTATCCAGAGAGAGTATGATTAGGCAGAGATGTTGATTATGGATACTTGAAGGTATTTGAGTGCAGGGCATTTATGCATATTCCGAATGATGAGAGATCCAAGATTAATGACAAAGCCAAGCAATGCATTTTTGGGTTATGGAGATGAAAAGTTTGGTTACAAACTCTATGATCCGATTAACAAGAAGGTAATCCGAAGTCGAGATGTTGTGTTCTTAGAAGACCAAACCATAGCAGACTTTGAGGAGGGTGAGAAGCTACAGGTTTTCACTAATGATCTTGTTGATTCAGAACCAGAAGTTCCTACTGTGGAATGTGCATAAGGCATTGAGAATGTAGAGAACCATGAGTTTGAAGCACATGATGAGAATCCTATTGCTCATGATGGGATAGAACTTATTGGTATAGAAGATGCAAATGAGATGCATGAACCACCACCGTGAGCAAGCGGAAGTCACGACCTCACGAGGCACCAAATGATGGGGCAAGGAGGTCAGACAGAGAGAGACTAGCTTCAACCAGGTATCCACCACATATGTACGTGCTACTATCGGATGGTGGAGAACCTATGTACTATCAAGAGGCACTTGAAGGTACAGACAAAGAAAAGTTGTTGAAGGCTATGCATGACGAGATGAATTCTTTGCATAAGAATCACACTTATGAGTTAGTTGAGAAACCGAAAAGATGAAAAATTCTCAATAATAAGTGGATATACAAAGTCAAGCATGAGGAGAACAATCCTCACCCAAGGCACAAAGCTTGCCTTGTTGTGAAGGGATTTGGTCAAAGGAAAGGGATTGACTTTGATGAGATTTTCTCTCCTGTAGTGAAGATGACTTCTATCCGGGTGGTATTGGGTATGACCGCAAGTATGAACCTAGAGGTTGAGCAGCTATATGTTAAGTCAACTTTTCTTCATGGAGACCTTGAAGAAGATGTCTACATGGACCAGTCAGAGGGGTTTGAGGTCAAAGGCAAGGAGCACCTACTATGCAAGCTGATAAAGAGCTTGTATGGGTTGAAACAGGCATCGAGGCAGTGGTACATAAAGTTTGATTCTTTTATGGCGAAGCAAGGATACAAGAAGTTTACTTCCGATCATTGTGTGTTTGTTTAGAGATTTCCAGATGGGGATTTCATAGTGTTATTGCTATATGTGGATGATATATTGATAGTTGGCCCAAACATCAACAAAATATCCAAGCTGAAGAAAGACTTGAGTAAGTCCTTTGAGATGAAGGATTTGGGTCAAGCAAAGCAGATACTTGGGATGCGGATCACTCGTGATAGAAAGAGTGGGAAGTTGTGGCTTTCTTAAGAAAGCTACATTGAGAAGGTGTTGAAGAGATTCAACATGGATCGAGCGAAGCCAGTCAGTTGTCCGCTTGGTGGCCAGTTCTGCATGACCAAAGAGATGTGTCAAAAGGGTGAGCATGAGCAGAGTCAGATGGAAAAGATTCCTTATGCATCCGCAAATGGGCAGTTTAATGTATGCAATGGTGTGTACAATACCGGATATTGCTTTCGCCGTGGGCATTGTAAGCCGCTTTCTGTCAAATCTAGGGAAGGAGCATTGGGAAGGTGTTAAATGGATATTGAGATATCTCAAGGGCACTTCTAAATCGTGTTTGTGCTTTGGTGGAAATAAGCCCCTACTTGAAGGCTACACTGATGTAGACATGGCAGGTGATGTTAACTCGATGAAGTCCACCTCCGGTTATCTGGTTACTTTTGCAGGGAGAGCAGTTTCTTGGCAATCAAAGTTGTAAAAGTGTGTTGCCCTCTCCACTACAGAAGATGAGTATATTACAGCCACTGAGTGTTGTAAAGAGATGCTATAGATGAAAAGGTTCTTCGACGAACTAGGGCTAAAGCAGAAACAACTTGTAGTTCTATGTGACAGTCAGAGCGTCATCCATTTGAGCAAGAATCCGAGTTTTCATTTTAGATCCAAGCACATACACGTGCGTTATCATTGGATCAGAGAAGTACTCGAAGACAAGCATTTGTGTATCGAGAAGATCCATATCGATAAGAACGGGTCGGATATGATAACCAAAGTCTTACTGAAAGGTAAGTTTGATGTTTGTTGTGCTATTGCTGGAATGACAGCACACTCCTGTTGATTTGGAAATTGTATGGAGGTAGCCCACCTCAGTGTTCGGGAGGGGGAGATTGTTGGCGTTATCCCTCACATGAGGAGAGAAAAGGAGTTGATTCCTACTTGGAGAAGTCTGAGCGCGACCTGCGCTCAGATTGGTCTTGACCAAGTCGCGACCCGCGCTCATGCCTTGATGAATCGCCTGACGAGTGAGCGCACCCTGCGCTTGACTTAGCCTTACCGCGAGCGCGACCTGCGCCCATGCCTATTTTGGCAGGATTCTATTTTTCTGGAACCGCGAGTTTGGCACTATATGTTTGGGTTTTTGGCAAAACCAAACACACGAGAAACAGCATAAAAGTCAGAGAAAACCCAATCTTGAAAGCTATCAAGATTGAGAGATAACCTTTACAGAGAGACAACCCTGTAAAGAGATAAGAGTGATCCAATGGGTGAGAGGCCGAAAGGAGATATTGTAATCTTTTTCCCACTTTATAAAGAACTAGCTCTTGTGGAAGTAGGCACCATTGGCCGAACCACGGTATATCTTTGTGTTGTGGTATGCGTTTAATTCTGTTTTGCATTATTATCTGTTGTTAATAGTTGTTTAACGAGTTGGGCATGTTAGCTTAGGTTGTAGTTGATATTTAGAATTTGTTTGGAGTTGAATTGTGTTCAAATACAAATTATCTATGTAGTGGGAAAATCGATTGGTATTAGTATAAACCCCAACATAGTCACATCCCCATGAGCAGACCCAAATTAGTTATTTGCTTTGAGGAGTTTTTTGGTTTCTTGGATTGCATTCTTTTCCATTGTAATTTTGAAACTCGACCTAGAAATGTTCTTGTGATAACTAGTGTTGATAAGCTTTGGGATGCCGAAAATCGACATTGAGCGAGAGTGTATTATTGTTTAAGCCTTGGGTTTGGGTCCATCGTTTTCCCTCCTTCACACAGGACCCAACAACCGTTAGATGAGAAATTTAGGATTGTGACGTGTCAAGTGAGGGGTACTTATGGCAATCCATAAGTTTAAGAGAACCTAAAACTAATAAACGAAAAACTTCGTATACAATGCGAATACCCCTATCATTAGGAGGACCTAAAACTAAATAATCCAAAAATAAACTGGCTATTGTTACTTGTTCTACTGAATACTCAAAGACACAATATTACATGGATAGACTCTGACTTATTTATACTTGTGCAACTAATTAACTCAGTTACACTAGGACTCAAGAAGACTTGCACTAATCCTAAATTGTAGCTAACAACCTCCTAAACCACTCAAACACTAAGGCCATTACATTGACTATTTGAACTACTAACTTGCAGCAGACACTGTCACTTATTTTACATCAACTCGATCTTATCAGCATTTTTACTAAATTGTGACTAGCATTTTTACCAAAAAAAAAGTAAGTGACTAGCAAGGCCCTTATGTGTTGGACGAGATAATTAACTATGCTCAGACGGTTGAGTGTTTACATCTTACAAATATCACGAGTAGAGCTGTAGAGGTGCAAACTTAGATTAACAAACTCTAATTTTTTTTTGGGTCTTTTGTATTTTGGTCCTACTATTAATAGCAAATTTAGGGTTTGGTCCACAATTAATTGTTTATTGCACTTTGGTCCAAAATTGTCGTTAAAGTGTGTTGACCGTGAGTTGACCAAACGGCCCACGTCTATTCCGTCCATATATTTTCTAAAATGTCTATAATACCCTGCACATGTCGTACACGTGACTTATTTGAGGACCAAACTGTAAATATTACTAGTAAAAGTGGAACCAAACTGTAAATATTGCTATTAAAAGTGGGACCAATTACTAAAAACTACACATGACATCATCTCATTCATGCAATCCAACGGTTTTAGATAATTAATATTTTTTTTCTTGAATACCGCTCCACCACCACCTCCACTCTCCATAACAATCTGAATCGCCACCACCACCACTATCTAACAGCAATGGCCGTCATTAACACAATCAACTAATTTTTTTTTTTGATTTCAAGTTAAGATAAGAGTTGTTAAAATTTTGTCTCATTTATTAGGGAGTTTAAGTTGAAATTTCAAATACCCAATCTTATTTTTTTTTTAAATTCAACATTAATTTTTGTAGTCTTATAGTGTTTTAAGTTCAATAGGACAAATGATTTTTATATTTGTATAAAGTTGAGAAAGCTAGATGACGGTGATGGTGGAATGGTGATGAATGAGGTGATAATTGAGTAGTGGAGAAGAAGGTGGTGGTGGTTATGGTGGTAAGATATAAAGAATATAAAATGTAAGTTTGGGACTCGGTTAGTTGAGATACATATGGTGTAAGACGAGCCGTTGATTAAAATCAAATGATTAAATGATGGCTAATGATTTTAAGGGTAAATATGGTATTATAAAATTTAGATGGATTGACGAGACCAAAATGCAATAAATGATTAATTGTGGACCAAATCCTAATATCACTAATATCACTAGGACCAAACTGCAAAATACCAGTTAAGTGGTGACCGTTGATTAGTTTCACGTGCAGTACACGTGTTAGAGTAATTTGGGTATTAAAAATGTATAGACAGACATCTATCAATTTGAGACCAAACTGCAATAAACGATTAATTGTAGACCAAATCCTAAATTTGCTATTAATACATCTTCTGACATTGACAACAACATCATTTTCAGGCCAATGGAAATTTACTATGAACTAGTGTAGACGATCAGGCACCAAAGTTCTTTAATCAGATAGATATCAACGCCTTATGTTCTTTTCAATAAACAACTATACATGTGGTAAATTTTAGGGCTGTTCAAACAAACCGGTAAACCAAAAAATCGAACCAAACCGGATAAAATTAACGGGTTTTAATTTTTTATGCTCAATTATCAGTTCTCAAAAGGCATAACCAACTGGTTAGATTTGGTTTTTGGTTTAGGATTTGGATAACCAATATAAACCAAACCGAACCGGGTGCTAGATATATATAGAATTTTTAGAGTTTTTTTTTATTACTATTTCTTTTATAGCTAAATGGTTCATATTATTGAGCACTTGAATACTTGTTTCTTGTGATTAGCGTTATAACTTGTCAATACAATATACCTAAATTGACATCAATACTATTCAATATATTTATTAAAATTCACTTGGCTGGAGATCAGTACGTCCATATAGGCTTCGATTTGAAGTTTGATAGAAAGCCCAAACTGACATTTGGTTTGGTTTTATCTCAGTTTTTGTTTAAGTTTGGTTTCGGTTTAGACTTTTAGAAAACCAAGTATACCGGTTAAGTATACGGTTTTTATAAGAACCAGTAAAAACCGAACCAAAAACAACCATAATTATGTTTCAAATTCATGTCTCTTCTTACCCGATCCATTTATGTTCTCTTTGCTTCATACTTCATCACAAAATCAACACCAGCGGATCCAAGAAACTTTCCGAGTTATGATGTGTAATAACTAATAACTACTAGCAAAAGTCAAGTTTACAATTGTCAAGGGCTATGATGTGTAATAACCAGCTATGATGTGTAATAACTAATAACTACTAGCAAAACGCACGTTTACAATTGACAGAATTTTAGAGAATGAGACAAATTCGTAAATACACAAAACAAACAAGGGCTAAACAATCTAAACCACTTTAAAATTCGCAACTCTCGACCTGTAACAATGAAAAACGTTTTTTTTTTTTTTTTTTTTTTTTTTTTTTCTCTAAATCTCTAAGTAATTTTTTGTTTAATACGGTTTTGTTTTGACTATTTTACCCCCTGTTTAGTAGATTGATGATATATTACTTTTCTATGTTTTAAGCAAAATGCACAACGTGCATGCATCAATCTAGTCGATAGAAAAAGTGACCAAGAGGTAGAGGCAAGAGGCAATATATATATACACAACCCCGCTCACAGACAGACATCCGTAAACGAACTTAACAAAAAAAAAAAAGTGAAATTTCATGGAATATACTCATGAAGTTTTTGTCCCCTTTTTTGAAAACTATAGCTCCCTCTGTTGACCAATCCAATTTAGTTGATCGTTTTATAAAAGTTAACAGTTCAATTCCAACCACTACAACTGCCAAGAAATATGTTTCAAAATCGGAGGAAAAAAAACCAATAGCTCCTAATACCTCTACCTCATCAGTTCCAATTAGGAATGGAGCAAGAGCAGATCCACTTCCACCTAATTCCTTCAAGCCACCTCCCCTTTGTTCCTTAAATACCCTTCCATCATATCTCCATCAACTCCAAGTCCTTCAAATGGACCCAACAAAACAAATTATGTTTGGGCTCAGAAGGGTACTACTACTCATCTTTATTCAATTCCAGATGGTATCAAGAAATTGATTGAGAAGGACGCACCTGAAGTTCTCCACAAACCTTTGACTCCGTCAACCTATGGGAACTACTTTGCTGCTTTGCTTTATGCCGAGGATTACTACATCGAGGTACAAAACTGTTGAAACTTTTGTTTGCATAACAACAAAACTAGCAACTAGTTGGACCTGGACATGCATATTTTGCAATAGTTGTTGTAGGGGAGCGATATCCTCATAGGGCATCGCACTCGCGAGGAGCATAAGCGAACTGAAGATATCGACCTCCAAGACAGACCTAAGAACGGCCCCCCTCACAACTGCGAAAGCATAGATGAATCAAGGCGACCTCAAGACCGACTGCATGAAAGCGGCTCGAGTAGGTGGTGCGAGCGGAGATATCTCAAGTCTGAACACTTCATGGCAAATACTGAACGCCGAATAGAAACACGCCCCACGGGGTAATGATTGCCAAAATCTTAGTGGTAATCTCAACACCGAAATAGGGACTACCGCATCTACCCCAATCATAACAGATCCAATTCAACACTCATCCGCGATCTCCACCCTACATTTGTACAAAAGAATACACGTGTCGGAAGGATCTCCTCTCTCAAAACTCTATAAATACCACCCTCTTTGGAACTACGCCGGACGATTCTTTCTCTCCCGTAAATAGGAAAAACGAGAGAAGATACGTGGGCGGTGGCGCTCGCGGCGACCTCGGTCACACCCAAAATCCTAACCCTTCCCCGTTCTTCCTAGTTGTAATTAGGGAGAAGACAAAACGCCCTTTACATTGGCGCCGCCTCGAGAGGATAAGATTACGGAATACTCGGTTCTCAAGGTTCGACGAAGAAGTCGCCATACAATGCCATCCTCGGCGACGCCCATTTGGATTCATCGGATCGCGGCCGTACCATCTACTTTACATCAAGTTCTCCGCTTCCCAGGACCTCGTGGCATGATGGAACTTCGAAGCAATCAACTTGAAGCGTACCATTGCAACTAGGTCCAATCAGCGGATGCACTCGCCGCGGAATTGCTTCCCCACCATACAGAGCCCTCCAGCCTACACAATGGCACGGGACTTAGTTGCGAAGTCCAACCCCAATGCCCGCCAAGCGTAACGGGGAGCTCTTCCAGGCAGAAGTTCTCTCCACTGCCGATACCTGCACTCGCACCCCGAGTCCTCGATGACGCCAGCCAAGCAGACCTCCAAAGATCGAACCGGCGTCGGTACCTTTGTCGATTACCTTTGTCGGTTAAAGTTTCGAGAGATCGCCCCATATCATATCGCCGCCACAATTGTCGTACCGCGGCCGCCCATCAATGTGCTTGCGGCCGGGGCCCCTCCCCTGTGTCGTGGATACCTTAGCAAGCGGCGTTGCCAGAAGGTCGCTTCCACATTCGACCCGGGTCGTCGTCCCCATCAGGTGCTCGATCTCCTCCGATGGCGAAGTCGCTAGCGAAGTGCTTAAGCCATCATCCGTAAAAGCCCAACGCAGAAAAAGAAAGAGTGAATCTTGGTACCGAAGGCGACCCCAAGTTTGTGTATGTAGGGGCTAACCTCGACCCCACACGGATCGCGAAACTTGTAAATTTCTTATCTATGAATAAAGATGTTTTGCTTGGTCAGATATCGATATCGATGTGCGAATCGATCCTAACTTCGCGATGCCACAAATTAAATGTGAACCCCAATGCCGGATCAACCGACAATCCAGCGACCGCCGACTATCCCCTTTGCGTTTCAAAAGCCATCAACAGCGAGGTCGAAAAACTCAAGCAAGTCGGTTTTATCGAGAAAGGTCGACTACCCCCGAGTGGATTGCCAATATTGTTGCCGTCCAAAAAAAAAGAATGGCGGTTCGGCTTATGTGTCGATTTCACAAATGTCAATCGGCCAATTTAAAGATAGCTTTCCCTTGCCTCGCATTGACCAACCTGGTCGACCAAACCCGCGGGTCACGAACTCCTCTTTATGGATGGATGCATGCATAGTGGCTACAACCAAATCCCACTCGCCGAAGAAGATCAAGAGAAGACTTCGTTCATTACGGAACAAGGGATATATTGTTACAACGTCCTCCCGTTCGGTCTGAAGAACTGGAGCCACGTACCAACGCTTAGTCACGGACATGTTCAAAGACATGTTAGGCGACACCATGGAGGTCTACATTGACGACATGGTGGTCAAAAGCAAAAAAGCTGGCGATCACCTCACCCACTTAGAACAAGCGTTCTCCAGACTACGCCGTACGGGCATGAAGTTGAACCCGAAAAATGCCTCTTTGGGGCGTCCTCCGGCAAGTTTTTAGGGTATCAGTGTCATGGCGATGGGATCGAAGCCAATCCTGACCAGATCCGAGCATTCTTGGATATGCCCGATCCACGCACAAAGAAACAGATACAGAAGTTGTCAGGAATGGTCGCGGCGCTTAACAGGTTCATATCAAGGGCCTCAGATAAGTGTAGACCGTTCCTCTGACTCCTCAAAAAGGCGAGCCGTTCTCATGGAAGCGATCAATGTCATCATGCATTATTTACTCTCAAAGAGTATCTCACCACGCCCCTCCGTCTTAGCCAAGCCGATTACATGGAACTTTTGGGGCTTTATCCGGCGTATCCGATTTCGCCATCGCTGGGATTCGGTTCTTTAAAGAGGAGAACAATTCAGAGAAGCCGATCTACTTCACGAGTAAGACACTCACGCCAGCCGAAAAGAACTACTCCTTCCTGGAACGAGCCGTACTCGCTTTGTTGTATTCCGCACGGAAATTCAGACCGTACTTCCAAGCACATCCAATCAAAGTTCTCACCGACCTTCCATTGAAGAAAGTCCTTCATAAAGAAAACAAGACTACTCGAATGGCAGTTTGGGCCGAAGAACTCGGAGAACACCACATAGAGTTCGTCCCCCGCACTTCTCAGAAAGGTCAGGTCGTCGCTGATTTCCTCGCAGATTTCCCAGTCGAGGACCCCAACTGGGAACAAGAAACGGAGCTCCCAAACATGCAAACGCGAGTCAAATCGCCCTGGTCTCTCTTTGTGGATGGTTCGAGTAACCTCGGTGGAAGCGGCATCGGAGTCGTATTAGTTTCCCCCGACGGAAATATGATTGAAAAGTCAGTTCGCATTGACTTTGCCACTTCCAACAATGAAGCGAGTCTGAAGCACTAATTAGGGGACTAAGGATGGGATGCGGCTTTCGGTGTCGAAGAGCTCCAAGTCTTTAGTGACTTCAGAACCGGTCGATTCGCCGGGTTGCAAAAGAGTACACTACCCACGAAGGTAACCTTTCAAAGTATCTTCGGTCGTTCATCGGTTATTGCCTTTTAACTTTAGGTACACATACATCATTTCTTATGCGTGAGGAGAACCGCCATGCGCATAGCGGTTTAGCTTATTTGGCTACCCGGACCGAGTTGCGTTCCCCGACAAGTTCTCATTGAGGGTAGTCGATCGACCGCATACCAAAGTCGACCATACCTTGATGATAAGCGACCTATTTCCTCTCTCCGCCAGTCAGTTGAGCCAAACATGGATGCAACCCATCATTGATTATATCCAGCACGGCACGCTCCCTGAGGAGCGTACCAAGGCCCGGCAGGTCTCTTATCAAGCTCGGCGTTATTGTTTAGTCCAAAACAAGCTATTCAGGAAATCCGCTGGTGGTCCGCACTTACGATGCATTACCCCAGAACAGGGTCAATTGATTTTTGCCGAAATTCACGAAGGCGAATGTGGAAATCACGCCGGCGGCCGCTCATTAGCCCACAAGGCCATCTCTCAAGGATATTTCTGGCCCCGGATGCAGATCGATGCTAAAGCATACGTCCTCAAATGTCTCAAATGCCAAACGTTCGCCCAATATCATCCACCCGGCCGCCGAATCGACAAGATAGCGAGCCGCGGGCCATTTCACATGTGGGGCATGGACATCATGGGACCATTCATTCCACAGAAGAGTACTGGCTTCCGCTTTGTCCTAGCTGCCACCGACTACTTCACCAAGTGGGTCGAGGCCATTCCCTCGCGACGTCGCCAAAGAGTCCCATGTCCGCAACTTCATGCGGACTCACATTATCACTAGATTTGGGTTACCACATACACCGGTAATGGACAATGGGCCTCAATTCAAAAGGCGAAACGATCAAAGAGTTCTAGCCAAGTGGAAGATCATTCATGCGTTCTCTACTCCATGATGCGCTCGGAGTAATGGTGGCGGCCGAAGCCGCGAACAAAGCTATCTTGGAAAATTTGAAGAAAAAGATTGAAAAGAATAAGAGCCAATGGCCAAATCGGTTGGAAAACATTCTATGGGCTCACCGCACTGTATCGCTTAAAGATCGGGCGAAGTCGCCATTCTCCTTATGTTATGGCACGAAGGCCGTAATTCCCTGAGCCCGACCGTCACTACAACTTCGCCTAACTTGTCGAAGTCGGGGACATAACGACTCCGTGTTATCACGCAGAGGCGTCGACCTCTTTGGAAGAAAAGCGGGACTTAGGCTGCCGCCGAGTCGCCTCTTATCGACAAACTCGAAGAACTCCTACAACAAAAGCGAAGTTCATCCTAGGTCTTTTTCAACCTGGTGACCTAGTGCTCAAAAAGACGCGGGGCGACTCCAAGTTAGCACCCACATGGGAAGGCCCCTACATCTGGAACGCGCCGTTGGCAATGGGCGTCTTTGGATAAGAACCCAAGAGGGGAAGATGTTGCCCTTCGACCTTGGAATACTTATCTACTGAAAAAATTTTATCGATGGCGCCATTCATGTTTTAAATTTTTGTTTTCATTAATGTAAGACAAGTTTCAGGGCCGACCGATACTATCTACCCAGTTAGTTAGTTGTATTGGTACAGCCTACGCTACTTAGCCTCTCCAATTCTTGTAACGCCGAGGACCTATATTTCTAGGATCGACTAAAGCGAGAACGCCTCATGAGCGCATACTCAGAGCTCACAGTGCTACGAGCCTCCAATTTTGTAACGCCGAGGGACCTATATTTCTAGGATCGACTAAAGCTGAACGCCTCATGAAAGCGCATACCAGAGCTCATGTGCTACTTAGCCTCTCCAATTTTGTTACGCCGAGGACCTATATTTCTAGGATCGACTACACGAGAACGCTCGGGGCCGAAAGCAGCATCGTGAGCTTGCAGCTACATAGCCTCTCCAATTCTTGTTACGCCGAGGGATCCATATTTCTAGGATCGACTACACGAGAACGCCTTCCGGAGCAGAGCGTTTCCTCGTGAGCTTGCAGGCTACATAGCCTCTCCAATTCTTGTTACGTCGAGGACCTATATTTCTAGGATCGACTACACGAACGCCTCCTCAGCGAAGCACTTAGCTCTCCAATTTTGTTACGCCGGTGACCTATATTTCAGGAGCTACACGAGAAGCTTCCTACACTACTTTAGCCTCTCCAATTTTGTTACGCCGAGGACCTATATTTCTAGGATCGACTACACGAGAACGCCTCCTCATGAAAGCAATTTATTTATATCTTACTTGTTAAGTAATTAGTAATAGAGTTTAAAAAACTAATCTCTGCAGTGCTCCAAAAAATAGATTTGGTGAGGGTATAACTATAATATATATCTAAAGATTGGAATTTTTTTTTTTCTAATTAATATTAGAGTTTACAACAAATTGGAGACTCAGAAACCTTGAAAAAATAGAGTCAAGAGAGTATAACTATAATATATATATAAGGACCCATCGAACCCATCAAATAAATAGATTGGGTTAGGGTCACATTTGTTAACTGAGTAACTCGTGAGTCATGAGTAAACCTAATTAGTTCTCGGTCTAATAGGTCTGGGTCATCAACTCGGACTTGATGACCTATTTTAAGATATGTTTAAGTAATTTTTAGACATAATTATCCCAACTACCTAAAACAAAAGAAAATAGTCAAGAGGTAGTATTATGTTGTGCAATAATAAAACATGGTTTTTAATAAATTCAGATTTTTTGTGTGATCTTGGACACAATCCATAAAAACACTCTCATACCCCATAACTAACATAAGTTTTGTCTTACCCCAATAGCTGCCTAAACCAATAATATCTTCCAAATTAATTTGGGGTATTTCCAATAAGGACAGGGGTAAAATAATTTAAAAAAAACAAAACAAAATAACGACTGCTCTATTTGGTACCTTTTTTTAGTGAATGTTTCTTTTCGCATTCTTCTTCATCCCTTGCTATCTTCTACACACACCACAAAAAAACAACCCCTTTGATAAAATAGAAAAATAAACATATATTTTACCTAGAATATCCTATTTCATGATCTACGGTCCACGAGATAGGTCTAATGTGAAATTTTATTATGACAAACATCTCTACCAAGAACCATGTAATTTTAGTTATATGTTGCAATTCTTGATTTTGATTAGTGATCTTATTGGATGGTTTGCCTTTGCCATATTAAATCAACTTTTCAAGTAGTTCTAGAAGTAGAGCTTTTTAGTTTATGTGAACAAGGTTTATATATATACATTCTTTAAAATAAATTTACTCCAGTTAACTTTAAAATAAGTAATGAAAGAAAACTTCACCTACAAAATGAATTTAAACCTTATTTTTTGATATGATGTACCTTTTAAGATAGATCATCTCTACAAAATTTCAACTCATTTGAAACCTCAACATGGCAAAACCAATTACAAAAATTCAACATTTCGAACCATTAGATTTTTTTAAAAATGACAACAATTTTTTATCTATATTAGAAGGTTCCCAAATGAGTGAAATTTTGGGAAGATAATCATTATGCAATGTTTCATAACCAAAAAATTTGTTTAATTCATTTTCAGAAGGAATTCTACGTGACGCATTCTATTCTAAGTTAACTTTAAGAAATACTTTAATTATTATATATATATTTGGAGCTTTGACACTTTCAAATCCTCAAAGAGTTGTCAATTTGTCATTTTACAGTGGTAATATACCAAAATAAACTTATTCTTTTGCTAAAATAATATATTACAAAATGTAATCCTGTAAGAGCAATATGTTGTTTTGATAATCGTCAAGCCTTTCACTATGATGTTTTACCATTATCTTTAAGTTGACTCGAGACTCGCAAATAACTGCGGAAATAATGCACTCAAAGTTGGTGCCACTTTCATATATATAATGGTAAAGCAAACACTTGTAAAATGATTATTTGTTAAGGGTCTCTATAATTCAGGATCATCTAGTACCCATTTTGTAGAAAGATGAAGAGGTATATCATTCAAACCGACATGACTTTAAGTGTAATAGGTGGAATAGTTGGCTAAACAAAACCCGGCTTCCTCAGGCGCTTGATTTATGTAATGTCTTTAGTCATGCTATCCTAATTATCTTATCATTGCTCCGGGAAGTTGAACCAAACCTAGACATGGGAAGAAGTCAGCTAAAGACAATGTATTTGGAGATGCACTAATAATAGGATGAGGTCGCTCAAAATAAAATTTTACAAAAAAAAATGGGTTTAGATTTCTTATACTCAAGATACACCCAAAAGAAATAAAGACTTGTTAATACGTAAAACAAACCACATTTTTGTTTGGCATTCAATTTGTTCATTGTAATAATCCAAAGTATAATAGTCTTATGAGTTTTCCCATAGTCTTATATGCCTCCCATTCATCAAAATTTGATTTTGAATTTTTTTTTCTTCATCCCTCATTACTTTCAAGTATGGTTGATTCAAATCAGTATAAAAGTTTGTATTGTTTATTGGTGAGATAAAAAGAAGAGATTATCGGAGAATAAAACACGCATCTTTTTTCTTCTACAAGTGAATCTTTAGAGTAATATGTAGGATAGTATGGGCCCCACGAGTTATATTCAATAAATGACTTCGTTTGAATACCAAATATCTTTAGGTAACGCCTAATTAAAAAAAAATGTAATTTAGGAAATTAATGTGTCTAAAATTATTTTATTTATTTTAAAAATCGATATGAGAGTGTTTTTATGGGGTGTCCATGATCACCCGCACATTCTCTCTCTCACCCATATCGCTCTATTTTGTACCCCTAACAATATGATTGGCTCCTACAAAATCGGGATGTAATAATAATTAGTGATACCTCCCCAAATTTGTTTAAATCTCCTAATATATTTTTTATATTATTATGACCTCTTCAAATTCTAATTTTATAAACAAATAATAATGAAAAAAGCAAAACAAAATAACCAAAAAACCTAAACCAACAAATCCAACGCCAAATACAAAACTTTGAAAAAATAAAAACCCGAAGCCCTTTCTTTTCAATCGGTACCCTTGAACAAGGTGAACCCTTGGAAACTACTATACTTGACATTGAAGACAACACTGTCATAGATGTAGAATTGCAATATGATGTGGAACAACAGAATCATCAAGTACAAGAAGATGATCTAGCAAACCACCCAGTGAGGATGAGAAGAAAGAGGATTCTTCTCTGAGTAAACTTAAAAAGGTGGGCTATATATAAAAATATGGCAATAGAGCTTCCGGGCGTGTCCAACTTTTGCTGTTTTTGTTGAAAAATAATATAAAAAGAAAAAGGAATTGGTACAGAAGAGAATTTGGCGTTCATCCTCGGGTAAATATCCTGAAGGGAGTTATGTTTCTTAGTTTCAAGATTTGCACTATTTGCTTCAAGTTTTAGATTATGGAAAAGCTCAAGTCAAGTTCCGGCCCTTTTATCATCTCCTGGTAGCATTTCCAACCTACTGGCCGGCTTACATCATCGATTTCAAATGGCGAGGAAGATGCACAATCTTTGGTATACACTCCTACATGGATAGTTCTTGGAGTTTTCATTTCTTTTGGTGCGAGCGCTTGCTTCATCACCTCGAAAAGTATGTAATATCATCTTTACTAAAATACATGTATTAGTTGTAATCAAGCACTTCTTCATGTTCAGCAACATAAAAAAGATTTGTTGTTCCTTTCTCTCTCGAAATTTACAATATATTTTTTAACATATACTAAAGTGCTACACCTTATGGAATGGGCAGCGACTTTTATATTCGGGTACTGGTCCCGAGTACTGTGCAAAGAAGGTACTACATTAATCTTCCAGGGATCTGTTCAATTGCTATCGCTTGAAGCACTGCATCAGCTACACATTTTCATCTTCGTGTTGGCAGTTGTCCATGTGATATTTTACGCGACAATGATGGTTCTTAGAGGGTTGAAGGTAATGTAGTGTCTCTGCAATACCTATCATAGATATGTTATATATCCATCATTGACCCACAGCGTCAAGCCAGTCAAAAACTCATAGCAATCTTCATTATATATAGATACGCGAATGGAAAAAGTGGGAGGAATCAATCAGACACGACGGTTCAGAACCAGGAAAAAGTTACTGATTGCCAAGTGCCCAAGTATCTATTTTTGGGTCTCCAGCAATATTATCGGATAAGAAATGCATGTCTTCCTCAGTGAGCACTGAGTAACATTGTACAACAGAACATCCAATGCACCACTGGAGTGCTAACAACATTTTCTCTTTTCGATCGGCTCTCGGTTGGTAAAACCGACACATGCTCACCGTCGGCTCGAAGTTTTTGTTCAGAGGATATTGGAGAAAATCGGTTGTTATAAGCTAGATTGTGAGTAGAAGTATTTGTTTTTGTGATGTCAGTAAAGTTTCATACAAATCCTAATGATTAGTTTGAAGATCACTACGACCAATCTGAGAAAAGGCTTCGTTGAATATATCGCTGCGAAGGTTTTGCCATATATCCTTAAAACACACAAAGGAACACATGTTGCATTATTGAAGAACGTTTTGGATATCTTCATTGAACTTGGGATGGGGTAATGGATATATTGCTATGCAAAACGACTTTGAAGCGGCCTTTCTTGCCGATACTTACGCTAATTATGATGGGAAGGGCACTAAGTGGATTGAAGAAGATTCTGTCGTGAGTCTCGAAAGTACATGTTGAAGATTCAAATGTGTTTGAGACAAGAGAAGGACGAGGGTTTCTCATTACTTGCATTCTAGCGCCAGAAAAGAACCTCGATCATACTCTACCTTGGTTTGTGCTTCTTTCCGTTAGTCCGATCAACTTTCATGATCCGGCCCCAACTTGAAGCCTTATGTTATAAGCTCTTCCCCATATCACGGGTATTTAAAACCTCAATCTCAATTGGGTATATTTTTTTTATTAGAATTTCTTGGTTTTGTATTCCTTCACTTAACTTTAGAGTTCCGAATTATTTTGTTGCACCCAATTGATTTGCTACATGTTTGATTCTTTATTTGACTTTGTGTTTGAAAATTTGAAGTTCTAAAATCTAATTAGTTCTACTAATAAATTAGTTTGATGGTTAAATAGTTCTTGCGGAGTTTTAAATTTTGTGTAGTTATACCATAAAGGCAAAAACCCATAGATAATCGTGTGGTTAGTATCTTGGCCAAAAGATTTTGATCATACTATTGTCTGTTTGAGTACTAATTAGTTGCCCATCGATGCTACAAAACATATATTGAGTTTGGATTTGGTCTTTATTCTATTAAGTTGTTATTTTTTAAACTTCTGCATTTTTTTACCAGTGATTTGTGAGGAATAGGTGCTTCACATGTACGACATGGACTTGATTGATTATTTGACATCACCGTGTAACAACTTTCTCTCTCGTATTCAACGGGACGTTTGGGATCAATTGATTGAAACAACGGTTGAGGTACTTTTATCGTTTTTGTGGTTTACCTTATATTGGTTAAGATTAGTTGGAACTTTTTAGTGATCAAGATGTAATATTGGTACCTCAACATTGCTATATATCCAAACCATTTTATAACGAGAAAAATATATAAAAACCAAGTTTAGCCATTTGCAAATAAATGTTCAAGAGATTGGCTTTTCATTTTTCATTCAAGTAGATAGCAACAGATGGTTGTCATTGCAATGCAATGGAAGTCAAAAGACGTTGGTAGCGAAAAGACACGCATTTACTTAAGATCATCTTTGTAGGTATGAGCAATGTTACGAATTTGTATGTTGATTGTTGATTTTGCCTTAATTTATGTTTTGATGCAAAATGAAGTTGGAATGCGCCTTTGGTTTGGTGGGGTTGAGATAAATTACCTAAGATCATGTTTCTTCTTTTTGTTGACTCTCCCATCCTCTTCATCAGCAATTCTTATTTTTCGAAGTCTCACATTTAGTTCAAAGGTTCGTTCAGCAACCTTGGGCCATTTCTTATCTTCTCTTCTTTTAATATATTTATTTCGGGATTTTTTTATGGTTCTCTGAAATATTTTCACGGGGTTTTGAGTTCACTAAGAGTGATTTGGGGATTTCTTTGCAATTTTTAGAGCCAAGCTATGTGTTTTTTGACATTTTGGATCTTCTTTATGATATTGAGTTTTTAGGAATTGCAATGGGAATTTGCATTGCTTCAATGTACAACTAAAGGTATCATCCACATCATTCTCTTCTTTTAACGTTAATATAGCTTAGTGTTAACGATAAGGTAGCTTACTGTCGTAAATCCCATATATTGTCTAATGTATCAAAAACAGAATGCTCTCGGATAAAGAACTTTTAAACAATATCATATTGGATTTGATTAAATTGTTCGTTTTGGATAACTTCGGGGTTGTTTGAGTGGTAAATGAATACACTCATTTCCACTTTTGTTTTGCATTTGTTTCATAGGCCGTTCTATTAATTAGTTGCACCGATTATATTGAAGCAAAACATAATTGATAACAGGATTTGGGATAAAATTGTCAATTAGAAAATAATGTTGTATCTGTTATCAAATTTAAACGTAGTAATTAATGAATAGAAACTTTTTTTGAGGTTTCACGATATTTGTTATATGACGTTGGAGTTCCAAATGCAGGTAGTTGCATGAAGTAAAAGTTTACCACACTAATCGATTTAATATATTATGAGACAGTTCTTACTCTTAGGCTTGGGATTTCATTAATGGATGTGAAGAAGTAGGATGTAACATTCATTTTCCAGCAGACTAAAAACATATTGGTAAATAGAGGAGCAATTTGCAAAAGGGCCTTAAGACCTATGCTTTTTAATTATGACTTATGAAGATTGACTATACTTGAAATTAAACAATATATATCTTCCACCTTTGCATTTTTTCGTCAGCTCTCTTGGAGGTCTTTGCAATGTTTAAGGTAGTCAATAAAATAGGAATTGAGGTCGAGTAGTGAGGTTGCATGAACATATATGTTGTTTAACTCGTACATACACCTAATATGGTACTACTTTCATTTTTGTCCATACTTTCAGCTAATTTGTTTGCGTGATTATACATATTTTCTTAATTTGTTCATGACAGACTATTTTCAAGTATTTTTTTCATCTATACAAGATGTTGTCAACAAAATTTGAACCAGTTAAAAAAAACGTTACATAAAAAACGATTTAGCATAATTGGGATTTCCGTTCTTAGGATGGGTTTAGTATAAGTTAGATTCAAATTAAATGGTCTGTTTTCTAATTGATCCTCCAGGATTTAATTTATAAAAAACTCCTATTGATCTGTCAAATAAATCAGGATTCAAAGTAATAGCAAAATCAATCAGAGACATACGAGACAAAGCACTGACATCACAGTCATCACAGGTAAGGGCAATTTTTCTTTTGTCTCACTATCAGTTTGGTTTCTCATCTTCTTTTTAAACAAGCATTTACTCATTTGTAATTTTTATATGAAACAACTATTAATATATGCAGGTTTGCAACTCTTGCTATGGTAGTTGTTTGTATATAGGTTTGCAAGCAGTGCTCCTATGCACTTCACTCTAATCTGGTACAATTTTTATGTTATAGTTACTATAATCATAATAATGTGGTTGCACCATAGATACTTAAACTTTATAGCTTTCATTTGTGGTGTGAGTGCTAATCATTAAGCAATAGTGATTTCATCATATTTGAGTTCTCTAAGTTGGAACTATGCATGGTATGTATCGGTCTGACTAAAGAGATAGATATGTTGTAATGTCAAATTAATTATTATTTTCATATCGGCATTTTGTCTTACTTCAATCCCTTTACGCCAAGTACATAAAGTGGATAGAACTGAAAATAAGCGACTAGAGTCCATTTACAAAAATATATAGACAAGAGGGTTAGTTCATGTTCAACCACTATAATTTGTTAACATGTGTATCTATACTAGCAAAATGAGTGTGTCATGGACGTGAAGTGCTAATGTTTGTTCCTTACTTGGACTCATCTTTGTTCATCATGATTTGTTTGTAAAGTTGAAAAGGGTTCATAGATTAACTCACGCATTACATACCGACAAGGCCTCAATTAGGTCATTGGTGAGTTTTGATAAGATTTCATTTTGAGAGTCAATTTTCTTTTACCCATTTTGATCGAATGCATTTTGTTTTCTTAAATGGTTAAAAATAAATAGAACTTGGTACATAGACAATGTAATAGACAATGCATATCATGCCTTATGATGAAGGAAAGTCGGTGGCAAATTCACTAGCTAGACAATGTAATAGACCATGCATATGTGTTATGTTTTCTTTTTAATCGTTATGAAAATATACACCCTTTTATCACAATTATGATAAAAAAACACTTGGATCCTTATTGCGGGACAAGGATATTGTTCTTTGGTATTGTTTTTTTTTCTTGCAAATCATTCTTTCTAAATTTTCAATGAGATTTTGAGTTTTGTAATTTAGTTACAAGGAAACAACCTTGATGACTATAAGAACCTAGATTAGAAGCTTTGGAGAATATCCCTACAGAACATAAAGGTGAGTTGAATGATTGGTGCCATTAATAGATAATGATGGAGAGGGAAAAGAGTATGTGTGATGAGGAGGTGGAGGGTATCAAACATCGTGGTTGGTCAAGTTGCTCCTATCTTAAGGTCGAGACCCAAGTCTGAGACTCTCTTTCCCTGTACTTAGTGCTAATAATACACTACACATGCAAATTCTCTTCCTCAAAGATTAAAAAGTCAGTTTTTACTTTGGTTTTCAGGTTGCCAATTCGCTTGAAATTGTGTTTTGGGCTTTTACGTATGCAAATTCTAAAGTTGATTCAGCGACCAATGTCCAGTAAGTTATTCTGAGTTATTGTAAGATTATATTACAATCAATAATTGTACTTTGCAGCTGTTCCATTTTATTTCATTTGCATTCACAAGAACTGTAAGTTTTAATTTCTTTTTAATTTCATTATTATAGTTGGATTCATCATTGTTTGCGATTAAGTTCTTAAAAGTGAGTCTCCCGTGTTCTCTTTGACCTTTCAGTCTTAATACATAAAGTTCTTGCTGGTAAGTATCTAAGAGTGTGCAACGACTTAGTAATATCAATTGTCTTTCGGAAAATTTATCTTCTCTTTTTTGTAGCCTTAAAATTCTGTTTGTTTTTCTTAACTTAACATTGATTCTTCTGACTTTATAGGGATTGTTGCTGCAGTTATTATTATTCCCTGATGGGGAGAAGCTAATCCGATCCCTTGAAAAAGGTATTTATGAAACTATGCTTGAAAAAGGTACTGAATCCCAAACTCGATCTTTTCCTGTTTTGAAATCATCTAATATAGATTATCTAATTATATTCTTCCATCGGAAATGATACTCATTGTTTGCATCACATATTTGTGAATTAGCAAGAATTTTGAGTGGGGACAAGGGTGAATTGAATCATTGCCGGTTGTTTCCATTTTTAATTTTTAATTTCTTTCCTATGAGTTGATTGGGACATTATTCTTTTTACTTGAATTTTGAGGGCTTTGCAAATTTCTTATGCTTACTGGAACATGTATTGTTAATTTTGTGGTTGCGGGAAAAGATATGTCACGGGGACCCTTCTTTCAATTAGGTGCATTTCAGTTTTATTATCCCTTCACAGATTCATGTGTTGAGTGTTATTTAATGAGAGTGGGGAGCCAGATATAGGGAGTTAATTAGTAGAAACGTCCACTCCAACAAATGGTTTGTAGTCTTTTTTAAGTTATTGGTCACTTTAGTTTGCCCTCATGATATAGGTTGGTGACAATGATGAAAGACCTTCATATATTGTTTTGATACAAGAAATACTTCATGATACCTTAACAATGTAATTCAATGCTCCTTTCAAATTGAAAGCTTACATAGTGAGGCTGACCTTGATAATTGACCAAGCCTTTGTCATTTGTACATAAAGAATTCTTATTGAGCTAACTCTCGACATACATGATACCATTAGAGGGTATGAAGGACTTGAATTTAGGATTGGTTGCAAAGAAAATAAAATTTGAATATGTTGCCTATTTCTATCCTACTAATATGATGGCTATTTTTTCAGAGAAAAAAAATAGTAGTGCCCGAAAAGGATTGGCATAAAAGTGATTGAACAATCAAATTAAAGATGTGTTAATATTGATAGCCTAGCTTAAAGTAAACTTGGGTTAGTGGCTTTGGTATCGACATAGTTCATCATGTGTTATTCTACAAGTTCTCCGGTGTGATTCCCAATTCTCGTTGTTGGCGGTAATAGAGTGTTGAAGAAGTTGCTCGGGGATAAAGGCTTCGATAGGCTATGGGTAGAATCAGATTCGGTTGTAGCAGTCGGTTCTTCATACTTGCCATGGTTCATTAAGCCGGGTGAAAGACCTACAAACAAAGATTGAACATCCTGTTGTGTCTAAAATTAAGTGGATTGAAGCAATTTTTGTTGCAGACAACTAAGCATGCTACCAACTTATAAATTCAAGTTATTGTTCTCAATAAAGGAAGACTCAATGGCTAAATGTCTAGGAGTTGCACTTTAGAAAGTAATTAAGAGAAAGCGGTGTTCATAGCTACAACATTTCAAGCGATGTCCTTAAGTTCAAATAATTTGGTGCCTCTGCACACAATTATATTGGACCTCTTATAACATCTTCATAAATCATTATTGCAATCTTGGTGATTAGGATATGATGGTGGCTGTAAAAAATTTGTATTCGATCTTTACTTTTGTTTATCATTTTGTTTGTGTATGTACGGCGTGAGTGCTATCAAATTTTGGGAAACTTTCATAGTGAACTTCATTTCATCTTTGTAATTCTATTATTGTACTAATGGAAGGTTCTTTGTTTATAGGAAGCTTTGTCTTTGTGGCAACTATCTTTGGCGGCATTGATGTCTATTTAAGTTTGAAAATCATTTCATTGGACTGATAGTAATAAACTAAGAGTAGTCATATTTCATGAACAAATTAATTTAACCGAAAATGCGTTCAAAGTGATATTACTTGTTGTTTTCCCCAATAACATTCAGAGGATTGGGATCACAATTAAGTCGAATAATAAAATCTCATAATACATTCATGAATTTTCATAATTGTAACCGAAAAGTTAGGCCTTCATCTTCTAAACCTTCTATTCCCCACTTTGAACTTTAAAGAAGTGAAACACACCAAAAAACCATTTGGATCTCTTATAACTCCCATTAAAAAAGTAGAACATCTTAAACACTTCTTATGAGTCTTTTCAGGTCTACTATTTAAATAATGCACTGAAAAATGGAATTGGGAAACCCAAACTTTGTCCCTCATACCGCCATTTCCCAAGACCTCCATGAACATTTTTTATCCTCCCATCCCAATATTTATTGCGGAACCAATGACATGAAGCTAGGGGACTGCTTTGCTAATTAAGCATTAAGGTAATACTCTGTATTTGGGTTTTGGAGTTTAAACTTCTTTGTAGAGGTTTGAGATTTTGTTAATTGGGGTAGCGACATTTTTCCTTCCCATTGATTATCATTAACGTGGATAGATTTTAATTTGATCCTATTATATTAAGTTCAATTCTCGACCTAGGAGTATCATTTCAATTGTTAATGTCGCAGGGTGGTGGTAGTAAAGGGACTCAAGGAGATATTTGATTGGCGGCAGCTTGCCACGCTTGGCATGAACCTTAAACCACATGTAGCAGGTATTACTTCTTCATCGGGGCATTGATTTACAACACGTAAAAGAGATACCTTATTTATTAGTAGATGGATGGATTTTTGCTTTGTACAGATTTTGTTCTTATTTTGGATAATATGCTTATTGTGAAAGTTGCCTTGGTTTGGTTTTTTCATTTATTAGAAGGTACCTTAACAACATAAGTTGCAAAGGGATTGTAAGTTAGTGTAGGTGCCTTGACAACTTAAGTTATCATAGTATGCATGGTAAGGACATTGATTAATTAGAAATGCACGTTGGAAACATTGGAGTAATAGTAATGGCATGGACACAACACACAAATTACTAAATTTTTTCTAAGGATGTAAGCTTTTGTTTTTTTTTTTTCCCTAATTTTTTTAAAATTTTCTTTCAAACCATGGTGACCCTTTCAAACCAGTTTTCAAGTTTGATAGTATCACTTGGTAAAATCTAATAAGAGTGTTTACTTTTTATTATTGTCTTTTATTTCCTGCTGTTGTTTACAATTGTTCTTTTCACTTATGGTATCCCATTTCAGTTGTAAGTGTCAGCTAGATTAGTTGGTAAAACCTTTAGGTGATAATACCAGAGGTCTGGGGTTCAAACCCCATTTGCACTCTATCGAAGTTACTAATCTCTTTAGAACAGGCATGCCCACAAATTTTGTAGGTGCTAGCATTACAAGCAAAGCTCTTCTATTCAATGGATAGGGAACTTAAAGATATATTCTTTGTTAGAGCTACTACAAGTTGCATAATGTCTCTACTCACAACTTAATTCATTGGAAAAAATGAGACTAATAATCAATGTAGCCAGCAAAGTAGAATGGAAGTTGTTACTTTCGAAGGGATGCTCGACAAGCAAAGTGAAACTATTTCGAAGACTTCCAACTCTTTCAACTGGGTTTGGTGACCATAGATAGTATTTTTGTTCATGTAAAAAAAATATTCTACTACTTTTGTTAGATTTGTGGACAAGATGTCAAGTGGTGCAATACTCAATGAAAAAATGTTAGGTAATTCTGAGATATTAGTAGAAAATCCGAATTTTTATTTAGCAGGATTTAGGAAACCAGTGGATATATTTTACATGCGAACTTACAAGTTATAATGCCCTCAGGCTTACCTTCGATGCCAAATGTAGATGCCAAATAGAAAAGATAATGATTGTGTGAAACAATTAGGTGCTACATTCTTGATAAGATTCTGAGTCTGAAAGCATTGTTCAAGTAACCTTTTAGTGTAGTTGTAGGTATATAGTAGTTGATCTCTCTTTTAAACTTTTTAGAGTAGTCACTTTGTTGTTTATCCTGCTAACTCCCCTTATTTTTATTGCTTTAAGTGCACAAAAATTGAAATCAGGAAAACTACAATAGCTGTCAAGCCCATTTCTGAGAAAAATATTAAGAATATTCAGAGGTATGCATATCTTTTTGAAACTAAAATTGTGTGCACCATTTAATTTAGTTAATCACAATGGGTATTTGTTCATTTTGCCATCGACGCACCACTTCTCACACTTTCCAAACAATAACCAAGTGCCATATCCTAATACAAATGCAGGTACAATAGATCAAATATCCTATACCAATAAGAAAGAGGATTTATATAGATTATAGAAAAAATCAAAATGCATAATTTGGGGAGGTTTAATATAGATTATAGAAAACCAAAATGCATAATTTGGGGAGGTGTTAATAATTTGGATTAAAATGAAGGAGAAAGTAACAAATGGGGGGAGGTTTCTCTAATTTACAAACTCACCATATTTTTTAGGAGTCTTTAATATTTATTTGTTAAGAAAATAGAGGCATATGGTGAGAAGAGAGAAAATGCTTTGAGATCATAACAGGTAATTAGTTCAAGAGAGAAGACATTTGCTTTTATACAAGTGATCAAAAGATACGAAAGTGTTTACCATCTCTTTAGTAATTTGTCAAAATTTTGGATGGTGGTCTTCAAATTTTTGAAATCATTGAATTTGGAATCCTACAAGTACTACAAACACATTATGAGGTGAAAGTTTATATCCATATCTTTGTCATTTTCTCAATGAATTACAAAACATAATTTTTTTGATTATTAGTACAAATTTAAATAATTACTAAACTGGAAAGAATATTTAAAATAGTCTATGATTCATATTCAACATTAGCTGGAGTTCTATTTGTCATGTGGGTAAGGCAGGTTGTGAGCAACAACACAAATTCATTAACAAGGCACAGAGATAAAGAAATACTAAAATGTAGTATTGGGTAGTTAACTCAAATGTTGCCCTTGGAAAGGCAGTACGAAGATCTCAGCTCAAGTTCATTGACACGTTTTAGGATGGACAAGAAAAGAACATTAGTATAAGGTTCTTGAGCTGAAAGGTTAGTTAAGCATGAATTTAGACATTGACACATTAAGACCAAGTTTGGGAGCCTAATAGAAAGATAAATTTATATCGAAGCATTTGTTTTTCCTTTTTGATAAAACTTGCCGGAAGAAATGATGGCTAGGGTTTATAAGGATCAACCTTTAAACCTCTTTTTTTTATTCATAGATGTAAATGTATAACACCCCTAATTCTTATTGAACAAATTGAAGAAAGAAATTATATTGTTCATTTTTCACACAAAGAAAGTATATGCTTCCTTCATTGAAGAATCTATCCTAAAATAACCTCTCAAACAACTTGGTTTACATATAAGCTATCATAGGCAACAAACACGTTTTTAGTTAGTTAGGGATCTACTTGATTGTGTTGGACACTACCTAATTGTTTACAATTCTATAGATGCTTAGGACTCTTAGAAGCTTCTTTCTCAAAAGATAACATCTATATAATTTGTTATCAAATTTTTGTAATGAAAAAAATAAGTGTTTTTCTCTGCTTGCTCTTTTGTTTTCGATATGATGACTTTGGTATATGTATAGGGTTTGTCTAACTATATATTGTCATTGTTGCATTGTGTATAATAGGACTGGCTCTTGCTCATTATGGATTTGGATTTTTTAGCACTAATGCACCAAAGACTTTGCAGGTTAGTGCTTGGCCTCTCTACCTCTAACACAAAGGGAATGAATCCATAACAACTCTCCACTCAAAGGTTTTTCTTCACGTAAGATTTAGAATAAATTTGCACATTTTCCTAAGTTATACATATACACTAGGGTCACCCAAGAAAAACAAATCAGGGCCGCTAAAAATTATGGTTCCTATCTAAGATTCACACTTTCAAAGAACTATCATTAGATACCTATGTATAACTTGGAACATTGTTATATTATGGAACTAGGATAACTTACTCTAGAGGTTGCACCTTATATATAATTTATGTACTATATTACCACACAAAATTTATTAAATGTGATGAAGTTGTTGTAGTGTAGTGGTCATCATGCTTGCTTTACACGCAAGATGCCTCGATTCGAACCACGTATTTAACTTTTTTTTTGATATAGGTGTCTGAGAAGGAAAGAATGTTTCCTTATGATATGTATTTAGCATTGAATCATAGTGTTATAGAAATTGCATGTTTGAGACTTTTGAATCTAATGTGATCCGGGAGAACCAAAGCTCATTCAAAATTTTGTTGAAGATCACGATTCACTAGCTAATAGTTCATTCAATATGGTATTAAATGTATAAGCTGGTATTTTTTTTTTTTTTTTTTTTTTTCCCTCCGTGTCT
This sequence comes from Coptis chinensis, assembly GCF_015680905.1. Classification (NCBI taxonomy): domain Eukaryota; kingdom Viridiplantae; phylum Streptophyta; class Magnoliopsida; order Ranunculales; family Ranunculaceae; genus Coptis; species Coptis chinensis. Next base: position 5,491,513 of record NC_141464.1, read on the forward strand.
AACATAATATGCCTAACTGGGTCTGTTTTGATCGCCCTAATAGTTATAATCAATGTGCTGCAAATCTTTGACAATGTCAACTCTTTAGAGCGATGATGAATTAACAATTGTATATATATTAAGTTTTTCCCTTCATTTGAATCTTTGCCCTATTATTTAGAAAAAAAATGCATAGATGGGTAACAAACTATACAAGAAATCAAACATTGGTGTATAAACTTTTTTTTTAGCAAATTTGGGTAACGAAGTGTACCATGTTTTGCAACGTTGGGTTCTGTTTCACTTCCGTCAAGTTTTTTCACACATGTCAAGTTTTTTCATACGTGTCAAATTGCCACTAGATAGCCACATAGGAAAATAAGTGACACATAATTAGAGAAAAAAAAAAAAAAACTTGACACGTGTGAAAAAATTGGACGGAAGTGAAGCGTAACCCAACGCGTTGCAAAACGTGGTACACGTTACCCAAATTTGCTAAAAAAAAGTTTATATACCAATGTTTGATTTTGTGTATAGTTTGTTACCCATCTATGCATATATATTTTTTCTATTATTTACTAATAATACAGCATAGAGTTTGGTAATTCACAGTACAATTTTGTGTCCATGCTCGACTTTGTTTGGCTTTGCAATTTGGAATTTAAGAATTGACGGATGTCATAGTTATTAAGACCGGTAACCAAGTAATCTCAATTGTAAAGTTGCTTGAGAAGATGGGACGCAAATCAATTTATGTTGCGTAGTGAGTGTCAGTATTTAGACGTATAACATTATTATATTTTGTTATGCAGAGTAGTAATCACTGATCTACATTGATAAATCTTATATTCCTATATTGTTGTTCAAGTAGTTTATGAATATTTGAAGACTTCACAAAGTTAGTTGCTTTCTTCCGTTAGATGTAGATGATTGTTCAAGACCACGACTTCTCTCTGCCTGAATGGAGAAGATGAGTTGGACAAAACCATATTGTACAAGATCATGCAGGTCAACGACTTTGGACATGGCAGAAGGACCAATGATTCAAGCACGTAAATAAGCTGTAAAATCTATAACTTTTACCTATGTATCTTATGGTTATTGAATCTATTATCAGCTTTCTCATCTATATTTATTTGTCCCATACTTTCATAGTTTTCATTTCAAAAAGCTACTTCACATCGTTAGTGTAAGTGTATTAATGCATATAATTAGAATGTGGTTACATTTTACAAGTATTGAGGTGAAGTTAATGATGATGTTTGTGGTGGCTTTTGTTGTTTGAGTATCATCAAAATGGATAATTTTTAGGACTTCAACTCATATAGGATCCATACATATATAAGTTCACAATATAGAGGTTTCTTTGTGTAGGACAAAAATCCTTAAGAAAAGGGAAAAGAAGGATGGGAAGGACTTGACATTTGATAATCAAAAGAATGGAAACCAAAGTAACACTAAGGACTAGGACAAGCTACACATAAAAAAAGAAGAAAGTGTAACGATCCCGTATTTATGTGAATTATTGTATATTTGAGAATTGAAACCCTCAACCTAAAAACTTGAGATGCAAACTTGCTTACCACATACGAAGACGAATTGGATAATCAGCTAAGACCATAGAAAAAAAATATTTCTCTCATCAATTATAAACTAATAATATGCTTTGTTCTAAAAGAAACAAAACAGCCTTAAAAGTAGAACAATGCCATCAATTAATTTTTTACATGTTAGTAAATATTGTTTATCTTCTTCACAATTGGAGTTTAGATTTTGGTTGACATATTTACTAGCTTAGAAAAAAAAAATAAGTAGCAAATTGGAAGAGTAATGGGAGAGCAAAATACGAGAAAGATAGAGTAGCAGAAGAAAGTAGGAGAGAGACAAGATATTACGTAAGAGAGAGAAAGTGTGTGCACTGGACTAATGAATACTACTTCCTTAATCCAAATATTAAAAGTTAAGTAGATTATTAGTTTATGTGCTAATAAACCATTGGAACAAATAGCCAAGATCCCACCTCTTCCAATTGTGCATAATGTCAACTGATCGATAAGTAGAAGATCATACCAATTATTTTATGTGAACTAATCCTGTTTAAATTATATGCCAATAGATACTTCGTTCTTGGGATTGGCAAATTTCTTCCCTTTGAAGAGGGCCATGATTGTACCTCTTTAACTTTGTTGCTATGTAAAGCTTCACGATGGTTTTGCATCTCGGAATCTCTCGGAAAGTCGTATGTCAAACTTATTTTCGGGGAATCACAATGCCGATCGATTGGGTGTGTATGATCAAGGGACTCTGGCTGAGTGCCCATTCTATATTCATAATGTCGTTCCTTCTCTCCTTGGTTTTGTTACTATTATGGTCTAGCTTGGGAAGATTGTTTGCGTTATTTTCTGCAGGCTGCAGCTTCTCTAGAGATTGAGAGCTTGCTTGAGTTAGCATGGCAGAGGGTGAAAGACACCGCATGACAAACCTGTTTCACACTTTCACACTAATGACTAGCAACAACGCAAAGTTTTACTTTTTAATGGATTTTGCTCAACGTTCTATGTTTGTAACTTTGTTTAATAGCCATAACAAATTATTGGCACTAGGAACTTTGATCAATTAATTTACTGTATGAGTTTCAATATGGTTTGGTAGCAAGATTTTTTATACATAATAATAAAATGAAAAAAATTATATAAAAAGGGTCCCCGTTCGTTGAATGGGTTCAAAAAGGAAAGGAACTTAGAATGGTACCCTTTGTGCATTGAACAAAAAGAAGGCTATGGTGCCCAATAGTTCCATGGACACACTGTTTGGAAGCCTCCGAGTTATGTAGCTCTACCCATAAAAGTTTAGGAAGGTATAAATCGACATAATGCTCTCTTCATTTGGATTTCAATTTAAGAATCAGCCGGTAGTGTATTTGGAGTGCTTGGGTTTAGCTAAAATATTTTCTTCTGCTCGAGGTATATATACATACCATTGCTATGATAGCTGATATGTTTTCTACATCTATTTTGGTTTTGCTTTGCGTGTTAGAATGTTAATTTAAACTGTCAATTTGGCATTATAAGCTCCATTGATTGATTATCAGTATTGACAGGGTTTAATTGATAAGAAAAGATGTTTGCACCAAAGGCAAATGCATCATAGGATGTAGAGTGAAAGATTTATGTATCGTATCACCAAGGAGATCGAGCATATTGTTCCCTTGCACTTCTACTATGTGGTTCGTGATAATATGACTTTACATTATTAAGTTTAGATATAATTCAGTATTATGTAATTAGTTTAAAGCAAGATACTAACATTTGATTATATTAACATCTCTATAAACTCTACATGGTCAGTGGAATTAAAACATGCCAATGGTTATATACAATAGACTGTGTGAGTTGAGTTTTTAAAAATTTCAACAACCCTTTTTTTAACACAAACTATGGGTCTTAATGAGTAGAATCTGCTGATAGGTCTCTTTTGCCCTATTGAACCACGAACCACTTATGAGCTTTTCCAAAACATCGAGAGAAAGAAAGGAGGGAAAACATTAGGTTAATGTTGCAACAAGCATTATAACTAATGTATGATGAAAAATAGCAATACACATCTTTTTGTTTGGAGGAACACTTTATACAAGATCTCTTTTTGGAAAAAAAAATATAAAGCAATTGTAACATACTGTGTAACATATTGTTCATATATCCTAGAGAAGGTGATTTAACCCCTTGGGAACTATTAAAATGCGCCTATATTTTGGTTATGTGTATTCTTATTTGAGAATGAAGCACTGAAATGTTAGCTATACACAAAATTCTGATTAGTGATTACAACCAATATTCGCCCTTCCATGTATGAGGATTCACAATTTTATTCCTTTCTTGCAGGTTACATGATAAATTCTCCAGTGTGTATAATAATATTTTTGAAAGAGAATCCCTTCCCAAATATATATGCGGTTAGTGCGCTACCATATATGCCTCTAGATCAAGGATCAACCTATGGAGCACACTTTTTGAATAGTGAGGGGTTGATGAAAGACATTCATAATTGGTAGAAATATAGATGCTTGATTGAGGGTTTTGCATAACAGGCCATGGATCCATGATCATAGAATGGGGTGGAAACTATGCCATCTAAGTCGACTATGATTTAAATTGGTCGACGTGGCTTGGCAAGTTTCATTAGCTATAAGTCCCCATCATAAGTTCATCTAGAAGTACTATCATTTGGAAAAACAAATTAACAAATGTATGAATATATTGGAAATGATGTTATAAGTAACAATTTTTAATCCCTTTTGTTATTATTACTTAAATCTCATATATAATATTTTAACTACTTAGTATGCTATTTTATTGTTTATTACTTTATTATTTCTTACCTTCGATTCATTTTTTTCTTGCATAATTAGCTCATGCCTCATGGTAATCCTGACTATTAACAATAATGCTTAGATGTGTTTGAGTTTATTCTATCGAAGCAATAACCAATATTTTACTTTGAGGTTATTCTTTCCAAACAATAACAAACTTTATACTTCGCTTAGCTAACAAATTTTAGTGGTAACTATGATTATAGTGTTTGTCTTTTTTGTTATTTATATAGTTATCAAGAGAGCCTTTGTTTTTGGTGCGAGTAAGGTTCTTGAATAAATATAAATGCATATTGTGAATCAACGGGCATTATAATTCAAAGATGATTACTTCATATAAGGGTTCTTGAATAAACATAATATGCATATTGTGAATCAATGGACATTAAAACTCACCAAGATTACTTCATATTTTGACAAGATCTTACTCTATAATTACGTGTGATATTTGGAGACATTTCCTTGGGTTGAAAACAAATACCTAAATTTTGTAAGTATGCAATATGGGCTAAGTTTGTAAATCAAAGGACTTTGGGCTGAGATATTACTTGAACTAATTTTGTAAGTATGCAGTATGGGCTTTGTTTGAAGTGGGCTTACTTCAAAATGAAAATTCAATAGGCTTTATTTGAGTTGGACATTAGTGACGTTACTTCCCATGGAAAATCCAAAAGGTAGGGCATTTTATCAAATTTGGCCTTTTAAATGAACTATGGGCTTTAGTTAGTTGTATAAGTAGAAGTTGGGCTTCACAAAATAAACTACAAAGAAAAGAAAAGAAAATATTGAAAAAAAAAAAAAAAAAAAAAAAAACTATTTGTTTAATAGATTTTTTTTTTTAAATATACAAAAAAATTAGACTTCAAAAAAATATGAAGAGGTAAATTTCAAAAAAAAATTGTAAAAGTAAAAAATAAATTAATATCACTTTTAGTATCTTTATGCAAAAAATTGATTTTATGTTTTTTAGTATCTTCATGCAAAAATTGATTTTATTTAACGGACTCCGTTCCCATTGAATAAAAAAAAAATCTTTTTAGTCTATGGTCAATAAATTCTTGTATGAGTTTCAATATACTTTGGAAATAATATTTTTGATCAATAAATTTACTATATGAGTTCAATATACTTTGAAAATAATATTTTTAATACATAATAATAAAATTTATAAAAACGGTCCCCGTTCGTTGAACGGGTCCAAAAATCTAGTTTAAGTCAATAAATGAGTCCTATTGACAAGAGAAACACGAACTTCTCTCTTGGGTGTAAAATTACAAAATTACATTATTAATGAGGCCCAATTGAATTGAAGGTCCAGTCCAATGTAGTTGCACAGTCCTTTTAGTGCGTTGTACATATGCAACTCCTTTTCTTTCTGATTTTCATAGTTAATAATAAGGTATGTGATTACTACTTTTCAAGTTATCCACTGTTTCTGAAATGAGAATAGCATTTCGTAAAAACTCTTCAATTCAATATCTCCTCAAAAAACTATTAATCCCCAATGTTTCAATTTCAAAAACTATGGATTTATTTACAAATGCATTCTTTAATGTTAAAGTTCGAAACTTTGCATCAGATTCAAGTAAATTTCCTGAATATGAAATGCCAACAGTTACTTGGGGAGTAGTACAAGGTAGAAAGGAGAAATTAGTGTCAAGGGTTATTATTTGTGACTATTTAAAGAACTTGGGCATTGTTCCTGATGAGTTAGAACACTTAGAATTACCATCAACAGTAGAAATTATGAAAGAAAGAGTTGAGTTTTTGCAAAAGATTGGATTGACTATTGATGATATTAATCAGTATCCATTAATGTTAGGGTGTAGTGTTAGGAAAAATATTATTCCCGTTTTAGGCTATTTAGAGAAAATTGGGATTAGAAGATCGAGTATGGGCGAGTTTGTTAAGAATTATCCACAAGTTTTACATGCTAGTGTGGTTGTTGAACTTGTTCCTGTTGTTAAGTTTCTTCGAGGTCTTGATGTCGACAGGCAGGATATTGGTTATGTTTTACAGAAGTATCCTGAGCTTTTAGGGTTTAAGCTCGAGGGTACGATGAGTACTTCGGTTGCGTATCTTGTGAGTATTGGTGTTAGTCCTAGGGATATTGGCCCGATGGTCACGCAATATCCTTATTTGCTTGGAATGAGAGTGGGTACTGTTATTAAGCCGATTGTGGATTACTTGGTTTCTTTAGGGATTCCGAAGAAGATTTTGGCTCGGATGTTTGAGAAACGGGCTTATGTTCTTGGGTATGATTTAGAAGAAACTATTAAACCAAATGTGGATTGTTTACTTAGTTTTGGAATTAGAAGGGAAGCGCTTGCGTCTGTTATAGCTCAATATCCACAGATCCTTGGGCTTCCTTTGAAAGCTAAGTTGTCTTCTCAGCAGTATTTCTTTAATTTGAAGCTCAAGATAGATCCTGATGGGTTTGCTCGGGTTATAGAAAAGATGCCCCAGATGGTTAGTCTTAATCAGAGTGTGATTATGAAACCTATTGAGTTTCTTCGAGGAAGGACTATTCCGGCAGAAGATGTTGCTAACATGGTTGTGAAGTGTCCTCAGTTGGTCGCTCAGCGAGTTGAGCTTATGAAGAATAGCTATTACTTCTTTAAGAGTGAGATGAAGCGGTCGTTACAAGAACTTGTAGAGTTCCCGGAGTACTTCACTTATAGCTTGGAGTCGAGGATCAAACCCAGGTATCAGAGTTTGTCGAGTAAAGGAGTGAAGTTTAGTTTGGCTTGGTTCCTTAACTGTAGTGACCAGAGATTTGAAGAGAGGTTGCAGGCTGATTATATTGAGACTGAAAGTGCTGGTCCGTCATTCTACGTGGGAGGAAAGCTAGAACTACCAGGCAGTGAAATTGTGTCAGAGGAGGAAGACGATGAGAGTGATGATGAAATACTGTATAGACGTACTGTCTCTTTGTAGTAAGCTGTTTTTTGCTTAATCAATGAAATTTTGTAGTTGCTGATAAAATCTTATATGTTTCTTGTCATTTTGTTGTATTGTTTGGATGACAGCTGAATTCAGCACAAAATAGTGTGAAACTGTGTTATATACTGTTGATACTTCTATTAGGGTACGTTTGGCAACCCTGGGAATTCTCACGTTTAACTGATATTCGTGGGTATTACCATTCTCATGGGCTGTTTGGTAATTATAACTGCGTGAATTAGAAATACTGTAAGAATAGGACTACCACATTCGACGGTACTCGAAGTCACACCCATTTGGCGTGAGAAACGAGAATAAGATTTTGGGAGAATTCTGGCAAAGGTAGTTTTTGAGAATAGTTGGGTTTGTTATGGTGAAGTCTATTTAAAATTGAACTCCACAAGCTTCTTCTCGCACTTTCAAAGGTATTTTCTCAAAAAATTAGTGTTTTATATATTTTGCCGATTATAGATTATAGATTATAGATATCGTCTTCTTCACTTGCTTTATCAATGTCTTCTTCCAGGTGACCAGGTTAAAGAAATCTTCTGTTGGCAGTGTTTCTCTATTTCAGGTATTGCTATTGTTAGATTTTAAGTGATGAATGCTCAAAGTGTCTCTCTATCATGCTTAAAGTATCTCGCCTATGATTACCATCTCCTGTTGGCAGTGTCTCTCTATCTCAATTGTTCAAGTGATGAATTTATCTGTTAGGATAGTAGACTTTTCTGATAATGAACTGTAGCTGTTTAATATCTTAGGTTTATTTGAAACTGAATCACAGAGTAAGAAATCTTAAGATGGGGGGAAAGACATGTAGTCACTCTTAAGATGTTTACATTGCCAGTTTTGACTTTGGTTACTAATATTTGGTTATCAAGTAAAAAAAAATCAGTACAAAGATGTGTAGTGTTTTTGGTAAATCTGTATATTTTTTTTTCTATAGTGCGTATTGGGACCACTTGATATACAGGAATAAATTTTCTATGTGGGTGGGATCTGTGAATTATGTGATTGTTGAGGGTATGGAGGGATATCTGAGTGTTGAGGGTATTGAGTTGTAGCTATTATTATCACCCATCTATCCTTTATGGTTTGGTGTTTCTAGGAGGCAAATGCAATCTGACAAGATGAAATTGGTGCAAAGCTCTACCAAACTTTTTAGTGTGATTAAGCTGTGAAGTTTAATAGAATTCATTACATTCTGTTTCTTGTTGATGGTTGTAGTCAATGTTGTCAACTCCTGAATCGAAACGGGAATCGTTTTCCATTTTTACCGAATCGTAAATCGTATCGAGTCGTAAATCGTAAGATTCAAGCCATAATATATATAGGGGTTGTAAATTTTTTACATATATGAAAAATATTATATATATGTGTACCAACCAATGTTGTCAACTCCTGAATCGAAACGGGAATTGTTTTCCATTTTTACCGAATCGTAAATCGTATCGAGTCGTAAATCGTAAGATTCAAGCCATAATATATATAGGGGTTGTAAATTTTTTACATATATGAAAAATATTATATATATGTGTGTACCAACAAGAACGATGCTTACAAATCTCCATTCCACACTTATAATACTCTAAAAAGTATTATATATGTATGGAATGGAGACATAATGGTCGAAATTTATGAAAAAATACTGAAATTTCGTTGAAAATGAGTGAAATGAAATTGGTCTAAGGAATAGAATATGGTCTTAAGTTATATGGATCTGACCCACCCAGGTCTAACCCAGGTCCATATAAGTATATAACCCATATAAACCCTTCGCAAGAAAAAAAAATCGAGAAGGAGGAGACCACACCAGAAAAAAAAGAAAAGAAAGGAGAATAGAAGAAGAAGAAGTAGAAGAAGAAGAAGAAGTGTATGAAAACGTACCTGGTAAGTTCTCTAATTTCTTTCTATCTTCTATCTTCTTCTTTCTTCTTTCTATCTTCTATTTTCTATTTTCTTCTTTTCTTGTTCTGTACTGTTGCTGTTTTTTTGGATCGAAGGAATCATTATTATTTCCGATTCCTATGATTTTGCGATTCGAATCCCGATTTTTTACCGATTACTGTCATTAACAATTTCCTGGTACGATTCTAATCTATTGAATTACGACTCAACTCGAGTGACTTTGATAACACTGGTTGTAGTAGATGTCACGAAACAAACAGACTCTGAATATATAAGGAGATATGTTTTGCTAGAAAGAGCTTTTACTTTGTAGGTCAGGAAGTACGTAAGGTTTGTCTAATGCGCATTGCAAAATGCACGACTGCTAAGTTAAAATACTTAATAGATGTTTTTTGGTTGTAATAAGGCTTAGGCTTATATTAGGCAGACCCCTTCCTGCAGCTGTATTTGCTTCTCTATATACACATGTAAAGTGACTACAGTGAAGCAGCTCACTAAATCATGAATAGCAGCTGTGACATTGTGGCAGTACCATGGTGAATTCTCATGTTTATTCAGGCTCTGAACAGCTCTTTGACAATCTGTATCTACCACCACCTTCTTCTGTTTAATCAGTTTGCAATTTGTAGGCCTGCTAGGTTAGCTTTTAGTTCTTGAATAGGACAGACCTTGTATCACCGTCACATGTCAGTAATATGTCTCCACACCTTGAGTTGGACATTGCTCCATCACTAGGAAGCTTAACTGTTCCCTTCTTTGGACCTGGTCCACACACATTGTGTTTGTGGTTTTATAATGAAACGTTTTTGGTCCATACTCTTTTTCCTCGTTTCATTTTATTTGGATTGCAATAACTAAGGTCTGTTAATATCTCAAAGCATGTAGGGTCTGTTAATATCTCAAAGGATGGCTGAAGTCCTTTTGTTAAACTTTGGCTTCTTGTGAGCTGCATATATTGAAACTGGTATGTTGTCAGTCTAATTTGATTGTACTGATGGATTCTTTTTGTAACTTATCAGTACATTAGATTGGATTGGAATGTTAGTTGCTGTGTGATTCTTAAACAAATATATCAAGTAGGAAACTGAATATATAGTATCTGATTGCACTCTTGCTTGGTAGACCTAGTTAAGCACTCTTGGAATATATAGTGTTCCTATATGTTTATGTGCTTAGTGGTTTTTTGCTCTGTAAAGGAGATACATTTGAGACAAATAATTTATTGTTCCATAACAACTTAGTTTGCAGAATTTAAACCCTTGCTTATAGAGAACGTGCTACCAGCACAATTCTAACTTTAAATGGCATGTTAATTAGCTAGCTGTATAAATAATTGTTTGTTATAGTAGTTCGAGTGTAGCCTTGTGTGGTGCTGATTTCATGAACAGGTTTCATAGCAAAAGAAGTTAAAACTAAAACTGATACAATTTACAACAAATAATCATGTAATAGATACTGCTACACATGATTGTATGTGCACTTCCAAAATCACAGGAAACAAACATGTACATAGAGAAAGGGACCTTCTTCGTAGCTAGATTAGAATTTAAAATCAGCTAGTTTTTTTAAATTTAGCCTTGTCATCTGTACCAATGATATTCATTATTGACTTTCGTTACTGTAACGAACTTGTTTTAAAAACCTTCAGAGGGGGAAACTGGAAATCACATGGTATTAGATACCCAAGACCTTGGTCATGTGAAAACAGGTCATATTATGTATGCTTTGCTTATGTGAATACATTGTTGAATGTGATGGATTCTTTAACTTATCAGTATATTAGATTGGATTGGACTGTGGGTTCACAAGTTGACTGTGGAGTGAGTTCAAACATAAAAGAAGGCACGGTTAAAGGTAGCAAGTAGGAACTGTTATAGAGTGTGGCACAAAGTTGAATGACATGTCAAGGCATGTTTTATTATATGGATATTTGATACAGTAGGTAGCATTTTTTCCATGATTGTATTTTTTTTACCTTTCTTTTGTTCTTCTCATAACTTCTTACTTACCGTTGCATATATTAGTGTCAAGGGTTATTATTTGTGACTATTTAAAGAACTTGGGCATTGTTCCTGACGAGTTAGAACATTTAGAATTACCATCAATAGTAGAAGTTATGAAAGAAAGAGTTGAGTTTTTGCAAAAGATTGGATTGACCATTGATGATATTAATGAGTATCCATTAATGTTAGGGTGTAGGGTTAGGAAAAATATTATTCCTGTTTTAGGCTATTGAGAGAAAATTGGGATTAAAAGGTCAAATATGGGTGAGTTTGTTAAGAACTATCCACAAGTTTTACATGCTAGTGTGGTTGTTGAACTTGTTCCTGTTGTTAAGTTTCTTCGAGGTCTTGATGTCGATAAGCAGAATATTGGTTATGTTTTACAGAAGTATCCTGAGCTTTTAGGGTTTAAGCTCAACGGTACGATGAGTACTTCAGTTGTGTGCGTATCTTGTGAGTATTGGTGTTAGCCTAGGGATATTGGACCGATGGTCACGCAATATCCTTATTTGCTTGGAATGAGAGTGGGGACTGTTATTAAGCCGATTGTGGATTACTTGGTTTCTTTAGGGATTCCAAAGAAGATTTTGGCTCAGATGTTTGAGAAACGAGCTTATGTTCTCGGGTATGATTTAGAAGAAACTATTAAACGAAATGTGGATTGTTTGAGAAGGCTTTCATGGCAACAAAGTCTTCAACTTTCTTTATTAGTCATCATAGTTGGCGTGGTCTTAGCTATAACCATTCAAATGAACGCTTGCCCACTTCTTCTCCTCGGTTAATACTCACTTCTTGCAAGATGCGGCAGAGAAATTTGAGGTACTTCTTGTTTTTTTATTTATTTTGTTGCAATTAAAGATTTGTTTTTGATTGATTGTAATAAGCAATGGGGCTGTTTTGTTTTGTGCATTTGGTAGTTAGAAATTGTTGATTGAATGTTATATACTTTATACACAATGGGTTAATAGGCATTCTTTGTTTTTGTTAGAAATCTATTGGTTCTTTTTGTACTTTAGTCTCAAGAACTTAATGGGGTTGTTATTATTACTCAAAGTGATTAAAAGTGAACTGAAAATACTTGTGTTCCTATGTGGAATTGCAGAATTTATCTTTTAGATATGCTTTTTACTTGATAAAAGTGGTCATTATCAGTTATGAACAGATTTTAGCAGAAATCCCGACTGCATCCTAAACTTAAGAGCATAATGGTTCCATGGTTTTGTAAAATGTGACGTCTCTGTGTTTCTTTATTATGGTTCAAGTGGGATGAATTTGGGATACAAATTTGCCTTGTACAATGTCTAACATTGGTACTGGTAGGAACTCTTTCACTAGATCATTCAGGAACTTGTGGTGTCTCTCATCAGATCTGTTTTAAGTTTAGAGATCTCGACTATGCGGTACATTGTTCACTTTGGAGGTGCTTTAGTTACCTCAATAAAGATTTCAGCCTTTAGGTTATTCCTTTATTGTTAAATGGGGAATTTACGTTATATAGAATTTACTGGACTTTGCTGAAGATTTATGGAAGAAAATTTTGGTCGACATATTGCCATAGTCAGCTTAGTTGCGAAGCACATCATTCATGACCACGAAGCTTCTTATGGAGCTCAAATGCTCTAGTAGCAAACCTTATTAGCCTGCTATTGTAAGGAAATTTACAGATTAACAAGTGGATTGGGTTTACTCCGAAGACAGGGAGTGCACGTTGGTGCCTGGGCAATCTCATTTCTTTTGTATATCAGTAGTAATGAACAAATTACTAGGCCTATCAATGCATTCTTAAAATTTTACCATAAAGTAAATGTTGTTTAGAAAGTTAGATGTAGTAGCAGTAGGGGCTACGGTTTCAAGATGGATGGAACACTTTGGAAAAGATGGTTAGTCTATATGGCCTGATGCAACGGCTTCACAATTTCCAAGCTGCAGATTAAAAAGATTAAGGAAATACTTAAAAAATTGAGCAACACAAAAGATAGAAAGATTAACAAGATTTGGTGAATCAGCACTTAAAGGCAAACTCCAGAGGTGGTTATAGTGGGACTGAGAAGTCATTGATTTTGCGTTCTGCAAAACAGAGTATGCTTCAATGGAACCTATCTTTTCAAAATGAAAATAAGTTAGTCATCCTGTTCAAAGAACTTCTTGAAGTCTCTATATATTTTCGCAGCTTTGACATGAAAGAACTGGCTTGTACGTATACTTTTTATTTGGATTCAGTGGGTTCCTGGCTTCTTTTAGCTTCTCATCTATCTGTTTTTTATATCCGTCTCACTATTTATGACTTTTGGTTGTTCGAAGCAAAGTAGAATGTTTGTATAAATTGTATTTTGATGTTTTTGTGCTTTTAGAATTTTAGTTCATCTATTTTTCTTTTATGTGCTCAATTGGTGAAATATTACAATTTTTTCAGCTTCCGAAATAAGACGCAACAGGCAAAGAAAGTCTCTCCTGGACAACTACCAGTGAATGAGAGTTTCCAGTCAAGTTGTGATGAGAATAATACTGATGCAGACGGTGAAACTGCAGATTCACCCTGTGAAAACATTGGCGATGAAAGCACTGAAGTTAAAAGTGACATAGAATGTACAAGTTCATATAGAGAAATTTCGATTGATGAAGAATTCCAGTCAAATGATAGGAGCCTCAATGTTAAGAGTTCTACAGTAGACCATACCTCAAGTTCACAACAGGAACGGATGGAGCAGATCAGACATTTCCATTAATCATGGCTAAGTAGTTCTTAAAACCAGTCAATACAGTCTGTTAGGTGTCCTAAGTTTCTGTTTGGCAATTAAAGCACATGATATACTACTACTTGGTTGGACCTGAAGTCAACTCTTTGAAATAATTGATCCGTCCCTCGAAATCATTTTGAGCGAGACGTCTAAACTCTTATATATAGAACCTGGAGTGAAGCATTCTTACCATACTGCAAAATATTATTGAATTGTGCAGGATTAACATCATCATGAGTTAGTGGATGGAATTAATATTCTTTGTACCTTAGTTTTACAGTGTATCTGTGTGCACATAGGCTTTCCAATTTTAGTATACTGATAAACCATACCACGTTGAAGCCTAGTATATCAGAAATTGAAATGATTTTTTGCATGTTCTGCCCTCTTATAATGTGCTTTTGTTAATTACTGCTACCTGATTGTTCCCTGAAGTGGGTTTCATTGAATTAATGGGAGTTTTGTTCTGTTCAGATTGAGAATGCTCACAATGGAGAACATGTTCAACTTGGGGATTTGATAAGAATGATAAAAGTAGCCATTCTTCTCTGCTAGGCTACTAGAGGGTTATTAAAGTTTGTCTTTCTGTTGAAATTTATTTTCTTTCATTGAGAAACTAATTTCTATATTTTTTTTTGGAATATTGTTAGATATTTTACTTCTCAAATAAGCAAGGGTTTGTACACTAGGAAGATCTTGATAAGATTCTTATTGAAAAGGAGGCTTTGCAAGAAGATGTTAACACCTTGGAGATGAGGTTGGCAGAAACCGATGCACGAATTAAGGTCGCAGCACAAGAAAAGATACATGTGGAACTCCTTGAAAGTCAATTGGAGAAATTGAAGAGTGAATTGTCTGAAAAGGGAGCTACTGAGGGTAGTAAGGAGGGTATCGATGAGAAGAACATAGTTTCGAATAAGGATAATGGTAGCTTCAATTCTCTAAGTAAGGAACTCAGGTTATTAAGAAAAGAAAACATGTCCCTGAAGGATGATATATGACTACTTCAAGAGCAATTAAGTAACGTCAATGAAACAGATCAGCGCGTTATAGCATTAGAGAGTGAATGTGTGTCTTTGCAGGCTACCCTAAAGAACTTGGAATCTAGACTTGTAGTTGCTCAGGTTGATCTGTTAAAACTCTCTCCCCTAAAACTTGAATGCAAGGACCTGTGGGTAAAGGTTGGAAGTCTACAAGAACTGATTAATAAGGCTGCGAAACAAGCTGATGAAGCTATTTCCGTTCTGCAACAAAATCACGAGTTCCGGAAGAAGGTTGATAGTTTGGAAGAATCTTTGGAAGAAGCAAAGTTGCATCTATCATCATCTACAAAAATGCAACAGAAAATAAGACATTTAGAAGAGAGCCTCCAAAGATCTGATGAAGAGATACATTCTCATGTTCAGTTATACCAGGAATTGGTTCAGGAATTTCAAGATGTACTTAATAATCTGAAAGAGGAAAGCAAGAGAAAGGCGTCGGATGAACCTGTTATTGATATGCCGTGGGAGTTTTGGAGTCGTATATTGCTTATGATTGATGGTTGGTTTCTTGAGAAGAAAATATCATCCAATGATGCAGAGTTGTTGGGAGAAATGGCATGGAAAAGAGACACGGATTTACGATGCCTACTTGGCTTGCAAAAAAAAAAACGAAACTGAAATCGTGGCAACCTTTCTTAGGTTGATAGCATCACCAACAAGGTATGCAGTATTTATTTCTTTTCAATGCAAGCAATAAATATAAAGCTTTTATAAGGATGCATATACACATATCTGGCGTTTTTCATGCTTTGTGTTGGTATATGCAGTCAAGGATTGCATATTATTCATATTGCAGCAGAGATGGCACCTGTAGCAAAGGTAAATTTAGTCTCACTTTATTTTCTAACAGATAGGCGCAATACGATTTTGCAATGATGTTCTATTAGTTTTGGGTATCCAACTTAAAACCGATTGACAATGAGTGGAGCAACCCCAGGTCTTATATTGTTTGTTATACGGAGCTCTAGATACCCTATACGGGATCATAGATCTTTCTTATAGAATTCAATTTTATAGGACCTTCTTTGATGATAATAATTTTCATAAAATTTACTATTTTTATAGTATTAGTTAGCAAATATTTTGAATTCATTAGCTGGTTAATATTACTTGGATTGTTTTTTCCAAATTATAATCTGTTGATTGCCTCTTCAATAGGTTGGAGGTTTAGGGGATGTTGTGTCTGGTCTTGGTAAAGCATTACAAAAGAAGGGACATCTTGTGGAAATTGTTATCCCCAAATATGACTGCATGGAATATGACCGTGTTACTGACTTGAGGGTATGACACGCAGGTTTTTGTTTCTTCTGAATAATGATTTTCACGCAAAACAGTGACATGGTTACTTTTTCTTTTTTAATTTGGAAGGTTTAGATTAGAGATTGAACTGTTCATGCAGGCCTTGGATATGGTGCTAGTCTTATTTTGATGGATGATTCTTTAAAAATAAAGTTTGGGTTGGAGTTGTTGAAGGTATTCACTATATCCTAGATTCCAACTCGTATTACTGAGTGCTGAACACTTCATTTTTATTTTTGTTTTTTAGTTTTAGTTTTTTCGTTTTTGGAATTTGGTGTGCATGACTGGTCTCATTTGGAAGGTCTTTGTTGATAACCAACTTACCAATGGAACGTTATGATATTGCGAATTTGAAACACAAAAAAGTACGATAAAGCCTCTATTTTCCCGCCTTTCCTTCTTTAACATTTTGATATCTGTCTTTTGTTGTCCCCTTTCAAACTCCCTTTATTTACACTCTATTTATGCGACCATGCCATCTGCCCCTCTATTACTGCACACATTTTCCTTCCAAAGGAACCAATTATAGTATGTATGTACTTGTATGCTAATTTAATATACCTACCAATTAGTATGCTATTGAATGCTATATGCAAAGAACATGTATATTCTGGATGGATTATAAATATAGCTAATATGCACGCCCTCTGGGCGTCAAAATCTCAAAGTCTTGGGATGTGTTTGTTCAATGTTAACATTCAACTTATCTAAGATACTTGTAATTGCCTAGTAACTGTACCATCTTCTTAGCACTTAGTATGGGAGAAAATTTTGAAACAACATAATTAATTTATCAGTTAAAACAAAATCATTTATTTTGTCTACACATTCAATGTCTTTTTTTTATCGCTATAATTTTAAGTGATAATATGGATATATGAACAATAAACTACTACAATATTCATATGCAAATGGATATATAATATAATAAAAAAATTCATAGTATTCCAGTTTAATACACATTAGACTATATGCATGCGGGTCAAATAATCCCATCAACAGTGACCTTCTCTCTTCTATAGTCATCAACAAACTCTTCGGGTTCACGTCCCTAACACTTCAAGATTACATAATATTTCCGCAGTACACAAATTGTAGTACACTATGTGCATGTAGTGCACACAAATAAGAGCGAGACTTTGTGCATTTGTCTAATGTATAGTAACTAAAGAATCCAAAGTCTAAGCAAGGCAGAAGTGGTGGTGTTGAGTTTTATGTTGCAACTCCATAACGTTTGGAAACCTGCAGTTCATATAAAAGTTGGATTTAGATAGTGACCTCCAATCTATCAACACATTAACACAAAGATTCTACTTGTGATGGACTCACTCTTTTATTTGTCCAAAGAATTTTGATAAAAGTTCTTGACTCACTCTGTTAATGAAATTTCTTTTAAGGATCTTTAGTTCCGCAATCTGCATAACTAAAAAAAAATTCTCTCAAATAAATGTTGGATTTAATAAAACAAAAAAAATATCAGGATTTGCAGTCATGTAAAAAAAAAATGGGGTGGGCATGCACATAAATTTTAGTTACATGCATCATTCAATTGGAACAGAAGAAAAAATAATTAGTTACATATAAAATGATACATAATTACCCCTATCGGAATGATGTTTTCTAGTTTCTACTTTCTACTCAGTACCACCAGAAATTATCAATCTTCAAAAGGTTTCCGTTTCAATTCTTACAATCCTATTCCTAGCCAAGTGTTGGGCATCACCGTTGTAATTGTTTACGAAAATTGGTTTACATAAATGCTGTGGAGAATATGACGTTGTGGAAGCCATTTGCCGTCCCTTATGTATGACCACCAATACTGCAGAACTTTAAAATTGCATCAATAAAAACATTCCCAACCAAAAGAAGCAGAGGAAGGAGAGGAATGAAACACCACCAATTTGACAAATTTTAGAAAATCAAGTTGAAACCTCACAAAATGTTTAGTGCCTAATCCTAAATAATACAGTAACAATATTAGACCAACATAAAAACAGCAAAAGGGTAATTCCACCATAGTAATTAATCCAAGGAAACAGTGCATCCTCACCACAAATTAAGCTGGTTCAAATTAAATGGCTAAAGGAAACATCAAGGTGATGGCAAAGGCCAAGCCCAACTAAAAATAGTCATCATCCTCCGCGGCAATGTGCTTTGCAAGTTCCTGTTCCTTTTGTTGTCTCTCTTTCCTCTTCTCAGCACTTTCCTTCTCCTTCTTTTGGTTGTTCGGCAGGAACCTCAGGGCACACACGGCCTCATTGTGCATGTTGAGGCAGAAGGCAATCCTCGAGTTGAATGCAAACTGAGGCTCATTTGTAGAGTATACATCTCCAGTTTCCTTTGATACCATCTACCCATTTGCATGATCTATTGTAGCATCAATTGCACCGTCTCGAATCGCCTTAGCCACAATGCTCCCAGCATCGGCAACAGGATTCTCAGAATTCAACCTCAATTTTTCAGCAACATCTTTTAGTGAGATACGCGAATAAGAGATGCTGATGTTACGTAACCCTGTCCTTATGACATTATGTCGCAGCCTAACAATCAAGTTGTGGGTTCGATCTGAATTGAAAGTGCTTGCAAACTTGTCTGCAACATTTCTGAACAGCTCCAAGTCTCCCACACGAACAGCCTGAAAAATACATTCCACATCGGTTAGCTCCACAACAATATTAGACCAACATAAAAACAGCAAAAGGGTAATTCCACCATAGTAATTAATCCAAGGAAACAGTGCATCCTCACCACAAATTAAGCTGGTTCAAATTAAATGGCTAAAGGAAACATCAAGGTGATGGCAAAGGCCAAGCCCAACTAAAAATAGTCATCATCCTCCGCGGCAATGTGCTTTGCAAGTTCCTGTTCCTTTTGTTGTCTCTCTTTCCTCTTCTCAGCACTTTCCTTCTCCTTCTTTTGGTTGTTCGGCAGGAACCTCAGGGCACACACGGCCTCATTGTGCATGTTGAGGCAGAAGGCAATCCTCGAGTTGAATGCAAACTGAGGCTCATTTGTAGAGTATACATCTCCAGTTTCCTTTGATACCATCTACCCATTTGCATGATCTATTGTAGCATCAATTGCACCGTCTCGAATCGCCTTAGCCACAATGCTCCCAGCATCGGCAACAGGATTCTCAGAATTCAACCTCAATTTTTCAGCAACATCTTTTAGTGAGATACGCGAATAAGAGATGCTGATGTTACGTAACCCTGTCCTTATGACATTATGTCGCAGCCTAACAATCAAGTTGTGGGTTCGATCTGAATTGAAAGTGCTTGCAAACTTGTCTGCAACATTTCTGAACAGCTCCAAGTCTCCCACACGAACAGCCTGAAAAATACATTCCACATCGGTTAGCTCCACAACAATATTAGACCAACATAAAACAGCAAAAGGGTAATTCCACCATAGTAATTAATCCAAGGAAACAGTGCATCCTCACCACAAATTAAGCTGGTTCAAATTAAATGGCTAAAGGAAACATCAAGGTGATGGCAAAGGCCAAGCCCAACTAAAAATAGTCATCATCCTCCGCGGCAATGTGCTTTGCAAGTTCCTGTTCCTTTTGTTGTCTCTCTTTCCTCTTCTCAGCACTTTCCTTCTCCTTCTTTTGGTTGTTCGGCGGGAACCTCAGGGCACGCACGGCCTCATTGTGCATGTTGAGGCAGAAGGCAATCCTCGAGTTGAATGCAAACTGAGGCTCATTTGTAGAGTATACATCTCCAGTTTCCTTTGATACCATCTACCCATTTGCATGATCTATTGTAGCATCAATTGCACCGTCTCGAATCGCCTTAGCCACAATGCTCTCAGCATCGGCAACAGGATTCTCAGAATTCAACCTCAATTTTTCAGCAACATCTTTTAGTGAGATACGCGAATAAGAGATGCTGATGTTACGTAACCCTGTCCTTATGACATTATGTCGCAGCCTAACAATCAAGTTGTGGGTTCGATCTGAATTGAAAGTGCTTGCAAACTTGTCTGCAACATTTCTGAACAGCTCCAAGTCTCCCACACGAACAGCCTGAAAAATACATTCCACATCGGTTAGCTCCACAAGAATCACACTTATAAAGGTAAGGCATATAACTAATGACTCCTCAGCAGACACACTAAACTCTTACAAACAATTGAAGGGTTCAGATCCAGGGTATAATATGTCAAGATCCTAACTAAGACAGTACATGTCATCCATTTGCCAATATGGATATGTTCTTTTAAATTTTAGAAAAGTTGGAAAAATGAAAAGGCAAACACATCCCATCGACCAGAAGGAATCAATGCATGCCAGGACTTGAAGTTACTCTTTTGGAAGGGGGGAGTCCCCAGACCTCTCCAAACTCCAATATCACAAGGCAGAAAGTTTTTTAGAATACACAAAAAATTAATAATAATAAATAATAAGCCTTTAGACCACTCGAGTGACTTAATGCTTAGAAATACAGAATAGAATTAAGCATGTTTGTGTTTAAGAGGAAAGAATATCTTAAATGACCCCCGACTTACATTTGTAAGCTCAAAGTATGGCCTCAAAGCCTTCTTCATTCCTTTCTGCATGAACACAATCCTCTCAGGAATTTCCCCCAACAGTAGCTGTACTATCACAGCCCATTTGTTGCACTGGACTCGGAAGCCAAGTGCTTTGCGAGCTGCTTGCAGAAGACTTTCTTTTGCATCTGTGTACTCTAACTGAATGATGCAAATCTTCCCCAGATAGAACATGTACCGGCAGAATTGCAAAAGGAAAATTGGGTGGGGGGTATTAACACACTCCACATAAAAGAAACCAGTTATCGCAAGTCACATAAATGCTATAACACTACCAATTCAACAATAACGTTAATGAAAATAAGAACCATTACAAAAAAGATCAATTCCAATAAGAGATCACAAATACAATGATTGATTGATTAAAACCCACTAAATAGAAGCCCCATTTTTCCTCTACCACTAAACAATTTGAAAAAGATGAGGAGAATATCACTTTCCTTGCTTTCTCATTCTTCAGTAGCAACAGTCCCTTCTCACACTCACATAGATATCGCCTAGAAACTCCCTTATATCCTAGTTCTTGACATGACATTTATGTTTCATAGAAACACATAAATCATATGCCTGGAAGAAAAACAGAAACCGTAAACTTGTAAATACATCGCTGGCATTTTCTCGCGTTCTCGATTTTCCACTCCAATAAATAATTACACAAAAATCTGCCTAATCTCATATATGTTTTGAGCGTAATAATTTAGTTAGGTTTAAAAAACACAAAATTCAATGTTCTTCACCATACAAACGTAGAAAGTAAAGCCACCAATTTAATTTACCGTCAACTCACTTTTAATTTTCATTATTCAACTTCATTCTCGCCTAAGCTATTTAACGGATTATGTATACCATTTCAATTTCCAGTCCTTAATTGAACAGGGGACACAAATAAATTCATCAAGCCAAAATAAGAAACTCACCTAAGCACCCATTGCTCCATTTCTTTGTGCCTAGAAATGGGTATGATTCAGTGTTCTTGCGATCTCATCCCATTATACTTTGGGAAAAAAACCTTGCGCTTCCTACTCTACTTTCAGCATACATAATGCCATTCAGTCTTGGATCATGTATAGTTTTACAACAGACAACATTAGAATTATCCAAGCCTGAATTCAGTATCAAATATGCTTCAAAACATTCTAGCAATTTCAGACTTCAGAAATCCAAAGGTATACTAAAATGCTAATGATGAAAGAATACATTGAGGACGGTACGAAAACATTAAGATGTCCTAAAATCATACCATGATTGAGCCAGTTGACTCGCAATTGCCGAGTCCATGATTCATCTTCTTCAACCATCCTCTAAGAGAGCCAAAGTCCAATTATAGTAGGGACAAAATTCAAAGCACCTGAAAGGATTGAGTAACTTCTTCCTCAGCAAATGTAGAACTTCAATTCTACTATACATCTCAACAAAAAAAAAATCAAAAAGAAAATAAAAACTTCTCAAGATTTATCAAACTCATTTCAGAATGTTCGGACAATCAGAACACTTCAATCAAATCAAGCTTCATGTCATATTCTCGATTATCATTTTTTTTTATGATACCCAATTTCCAACTTTAAAGCAGCAAGATCATCTTCATGATTGTGGAAATAGTAGAAAGAAGAAAAATCAAAAATAAAAATTGACACTTAGAGTGTTTTCTATAATATAAAAAACGTGTTCATCAATCAAAGATTGATAAAATGTAAGGAAGAGAATATGCAACTTGACAAAGTAGAAAATAGTGCATTCCTTTCAATGCGCATGTGCTCTGCTGATTTAACTCAATGCTTCTAATCCATTCGGATCACCAGCGATAGATGGTTACTTTTTTTTTTTCCTTTGGTCTTATGTAGGAGTGCAAACGGATAGGTTCGGATGCGGATATGGCTGTATCCGAATCCGATTTCGGATATCCGAAACGGATATCGGATAATATCCGATCAAAAAATTAAAATTAATTAAAATTTTATTTGTTTTGAATAATTCATTTTACCACTATAAAAACTAGTATAAATATTATATTTGTCATTTATTATTATTATTTTGTTATTATAGTTTTATATTATTAGTTTATGATTTTATATAATATTTTGTACAATAAAAAATGAATAAATTAATTATATATAATAACTATTAATTTTTTAAATCGGATCGGATATTATCGGATGCGGATATGTCAGTATCCGAATCCGAATATGAAATTTTCGGATAATATTCGATTTTTCGAATACGAATTCGAATCGGATTCGAATATTTGGATATCCACTTGCACCCCTAGTCTTACGGGGAGAAACCCAAAATTAAAAGAATGAGAGTAGAAAAAAATATGAGAAACAGAAGAGATGGGAGAGAAAGGAAAAGAATCGCTTAGTATTCTCTCCGTTAGACTTTTCCTTTTCTTAACGGTCTTATTAAATAACCAAATTATTACTAATTAAATGACATTTATAGTAAGACGTACAATTTAAAATGGCGTGTAATTGGTTTTTTAATATACCGCCATATGAAAAGACTGATTGCTCCTATTCAAAGGTGTTAAGCAATATTTTTATTTAAGGACAATATCGGTACTGAAAATTTATAAAGGCATAAAAAGACAAAGTAGTCCTCATTAATAAATATCTGGGCATCTGATTTTATTATTCATCCAGGAGTATTATGCGTAAGAAAATAACCCGGATGAATTTAAGAGGCCACGATCATTATAGGCTATACTAGTTGTAGAGATATGGATAGTTACATATTTAAACAAATGGTGTATCCATTAAAGGGGTTGTTGTTGATTACAGTAGCGTGTGCCCGACCTATTGGATATGACTTTATCCTATGTGTATGTGTGTGCCTGAAAATGCTCCGTTTTGAGAAAAGTTTGACAATGCAGGCCTTCCTGTCTGCTTTATTGAGCCTCAACATCCAGCTAAGTTCTTTTGGAGGAGGTCAAATTTATGGGGAACATGATGATTTTAAACACTTCTCATATTTTAGCCATGCAGCACTTGAGTTGATTCTTCAAGCTGGAAAAAAAACCAGACATACTCCATTGCCATGATTGGCAGACTGCTTTTGTTGTAAGGGCTGACAAAATTTAGTATCATAATTATGTTTTATATTTTATTTTTTACTACAAATATCATATTCTGTTTTGATGTTTTTCTTAAAAATTTGTCTTGCTTTCCTAGGCACCACTTTATTGGGATATATATGCACCCAAGGGTCTATAAATTCGGCAAGAATTTGCTTTACGTGCCACAATTTTGAATATCAAGGGAGTGCACCGGCTTCAGAGTTGGCTTCTTGTGGGCTCGATGTTTCACAGCTAAATAGACCAGATAGGATGCAAGATAATTCAGCACATGACAGAGTTAATCCTGTGAAGGTAAAAGAATCTTTAGATGTTACAGACTGATAAAACAAATCCTTTTGGCTGAGGGATATCATTAGAAACTTGAATTGAGAGTCCAAGACATACGTCGAGCGTCTTATACCATCTCCCTTTTTGGCTGAGAGATTCTGAGACCAAATATAATTTTCATGCTACTAGAATATATTATTCAATCTATTAAAGTCAAGGACTTCAAAGATTCCTTTGTAAAGACGTGGTGCTGACTTTTTTTATTCTCTCCTTATTGTCAGTATATGGCAGGGTGCAGTGGTGTTCTCTAATATAGTAACTACAATCTCTCCTACATATGCTCAAGAGGTGCAGACTGCAGAGGTATGAATGATGTAGCAGTTTGTAAATTATGTTCAGTTTTTGCTTTTATTTATTCTAGTTTTTAACTTCCAATTTGCTGCATGCTATAATGTGATTGAAATGACTATTCTCCAAGACTTTAATATATTGATACTATGAGCCTTTGTGCTTCTAAGGCTCAAAGAATATACAAGTTGCTCCAGAATTTGAAAATAGTCACAGAAGAGATTCTAGAGCTTATATTGGGTGGATATTTTTTGCTCAGACTTCCGAAGTTCATTTTTTATTCTCATTTGACCAACAAATAACCTTAATTGTATCAACTACAAATTGAGATAAAGCACTTTCTGTTTACCCTGATATGAATCCATTAAGAGATGAAGTAGCTTCTAGTCTAAAGTGGTAATGTCAATCAGAGTGATGTTCCAGATTGGTGCATAATGTTAAAATTTCAAGCTATTGGTCATTGGATCATAGATTATTATAGAGGTGCATACCTCAGATGTTAGAAGTTTGATTCTGCAGCCAATGATAGATTTTAGATGCAGTATATGTTTAGCATCCTTTTCATTAGATTTATGAATCATACTGACTACAAATTTGGTAATGGTTTGATGCCAGTCACTATCAAATTCCCACGATTTTCCAGGCATCAACTTTGCAATAGTAATGAATTGTTTGCATAAAATAGTTTGAGGACACGCATGGTTTTACACTTTTACCTTTATGTAATCATACACTTCTTTTAAAATAGGGTGGACGTGGCCTTCATACAACATTGAATTCTTACTCCAAAAAGTTTGTTGGTGTTCTTAATGGAATTGATACTAATTCATGGGACCCGTTGACTGATGATTTTCTTAAAGTCCAATACAATGCCGATGATCTTCAAGGGAAAATGGAAAATAAAGAAACTTTGAGAAAGAATCTAAAACTTTCCTCTGCTGACTCCACACAGCCACTGGTAAGTATCATTCTTCAGCATCCTACTACAATATATCATTTATCTTTTTGGTGTCCGATAAGGTATGCAATATATCAACATCAGTATCGTAATAACTCATTCTAAATTTTTAATGGACTTGGTTGATCTTCATATCAGGAAAGAGGGACAGTATTGTAACATCTTAAGTTGTCCATGAAAATCATAAAAAGATTACTGTAAGAAGTTTTGTCTAGATTTTTTATTAATTTCTTTATTGCCAAGTCATGGTATCTTCTTGTCCATTTTTTTTTCTACTTGGTAAAGTGTAAAATATCTTTTAGTCCACCATTATGTGCAATTCAACTATTGTTGCTAAAGACGTTCTTTTTTATATGTAACCATAGTAAAACTGTAAATCTCTTCCTAAGTATATGATTTAGTATCCTTATTATATTCTGATTTTTTTGGATTAAAAAATTCGTTGTAGTGTTCCCACCTGAGTTCTTTGATCTATTTCAAACTAGGTTGGTTGCATAACAAGGTTAGTGGCACAGAAGGGTGTACATCTTATTAGACATTCAATATATCGTACGCTGGAGTTAGGGGGACAATTTGTACTTTTGGGTTCAAGCCCTGTGGAACATATTCAAGTAAGTTTCCTTCTGTCTCAAGGTATATACATACATACATTTTACTTGGTATGCAAATTTTAAACACCGGAGCTACGGGAGGAGTTTGTAGAATTGCTCTCCACCTAGTAAAAGCATATTTGGAGTGTTTTGTAGCTTGATTGCAACTTTATGGGCATCCTTTGTGACCCCCACCACTCACCACATGTCAATACTGTCCCCACTTACGTCACCCAAAGGCCCAGGTCGAAAGCCTGCCCATCCATGGGTATGGGGCTTTTCAACCTGGGCCTTTGGGCGTAAGTGGGGACAATATCGACATGTGGTGAGTGGCGAGGCGTTGCATCCTTCCAGCACTCGGCAGCGTAATCAACACGAAAGTATAGCTGTTAAATGCAAAGCTTTTCGTAATATGGTTATCGTAGAAATTTAATGTACTTATCTTTTACTCTCAACACGACTACTTTCTTTTGTAGAGGGAGTTCGAGGGTATTGCAAAACAGTTTCAGAGTCACCCTCACATTTGATTAATACTGAAGTATGATGAGGCTCTCTCCCACTCCATATATGCAGCGTCTGACATGTTCATTATCCCATCAATTTTTGAGCCATGTGGTCTTACACAGGTATAATCCATGGCTCTTTGCACTCTTTGGCTAAATTTTCGATAGGTTGAAACTGTATGGGTAAAGAACAAACAATGATAACAGTTGATGCGTCATATCCTATGTGGAGGTGACCACTTCTCTTTGAAACAGAGAGTTTATTGGCGATCTGCACAAATAGTGAAATAGGTATTGTCCAGAAAAATATAATCCCATTTTGTTTTCACTGGTGACCATTAAGCACCAATGGTGAGTGGATCCTATGCTCCGCACCGTGTTTCTCGATTAATTTGTGTGTAGACGTGCAAAAACAAGAATGCCACTTTTTGCACTGGTGAGTTGTCTTTGCTTTTACATGAGATATAATTTATCTAGAGTATCTTGGAAATCCTTTTGTAGATGATTTCCATGAGATATGGAGCTGTACCTATTGCGAGAAAAACCGGTGGCTTGAATGACAGGTATATAATCATTGTGGCGCTCCCATTTATTCTGTTGTTGAATACTTTGAACATTTTTTTCCTCTATAATCTAGATAAATCTTCTTCATTTTTCCATTTTGTAGTGTTTTTGATGTTGACGATGATGCCATTCCGCTTCATTTTCGCAATGGTTTTACCTTTGTGACGGCTGATGAGCAAGTATCGTTTATCATTGGTAGATAAGTCTATATTTGACCTCTAGAAATGCCAAGCTGTTCTTCTTGTTTCCCAAGTGCATATAATTTCCTTACTCCATCTACCAGTCTGACCATTATCCACACTTCTTTAGGGAGCAAACAGTGCCTTGGAAAGGGCATTCAATCACTACAGAAAAAGCAGTGAGAGTTGGCAGCAGCTTGTACAGAGGAACATGAAGATAGATTTCAGTTGGGATTCTTCAGCTTCACAGTATATAGATCTATATGAGAAATCTGTGGCAAGAGCGAAGTCATCAAAACGGGCTTGATTCCTTTATATATGCTGAGTTCTCTTAATCCCTCAAAAACTAACTCATTTGGCAAGTACTTGTTATATCTGACTTATCTCCCAAGCTGGACTACAAGCTGCCTTCTTCAAAAAATTTTGCAAGTAGGGGCCGGAAAGTTAAAGGGAATTTGAGAATGGAGACTCTGGAAGCTATGTGCTTTAAGAACTTCGTATCGACTTACCCTTGGATCCTTTCCACTTTGTAAATCGTTACATGTATCCACTATCGCAACTCTTCTGATGTACTCGATGCTTTTTACTGCGAAGCAATCAAATGTATCCTTTGTATTTTTTTCATACAAATGAGACATGACAAGAAATTATTGTAACAGTTCAGTTTGGTATACATGTAAACTTTCGTGTACTTTGAATAAAATTTCTCCCCTCTAGCTTCATATCATGATATTATTTCACATTGGCAAAAACAGGCTTTATTTATTGGCTAAAACAGGACGTATGGTTTGAAATTTATTGATCAAAGGCCCAAAATTTACAGGCACTGAAGAACAGCTCTTATTTATTATCGGCCAAAATTTCAGGTATACGAGTTGTTAATGCATATACTGTAGGTCCGAAATTCAACTGCACAATAATAAGTATGAAAAGCCAGTTACCTTCTTTGCAATACCGCAGAGATCTTCCAGTGACCGTATATGAACGTGAATTGCGTGTAATATATGGAATTCCGGCCCACAGCTAACTTTTGTTCGTTCGAGCTAAGCTACTGGGATTGATCAAGCTGTTTTAAGATGTTTACCAGCTATTGAGTCTGGAAAATTTCAAGATCATTTAAGATACAGTGAGGCCCGACTGGTTATCTGTTTGAAGATGATCACAACGCTTAGTCTCATTCTAAATTCAAGCACTGTGAACATAGACCAAGTTGCCTATGCCAGGGATAATAATTCGGAATTCCATACCCCGTTTCTCTGTTCTTTATCACACACTTTTTTTAGCCATATGTTAAAGAATCAAAGTATTTTCCTATTTTTTTCGAATTTTTTATGCACTTCTAACATCCCTAGCTAGGCTGAATTAATGCTCCATCCCAAACTGCTAATACTGGAAGACATAACAATTTGAACTTAGTAATGAAAAAATGAGGAAATTGCTATTAGCTGGAGTGGTCAACATAGTTCACATTTTAATCATCATCACAACCATTTACATCACAAACGCGAATATTATCTGAGATCCACAATAAGAACGAAATTTAGGACTAATCACTTGCCGGGAACAAAGTTTGTGGCAAATGCCCAAGCATTGTTGTTAACTGGGTCAGCCAGGTGGTCAGCTAGATTCTCCAAAGGTCCCTTGCCAGTTACAATTGCTTGAACAAAAAATCCAAACCTAGAGAACATAGCTAATCTCCCATTCTTGAGCTCCTTTACCTTCAATTCAGCAAAAGCCTCAGGATTGTCGGCCAGTCCTAGAGGGTCGAAACTGGCACCAGGGTACAATGGGTCGACTACCTCACCTAGTGGTCCACCAGCAATGCGGTAGCCCTCAACAGCACCCATCAGTATAACTTGTGTAGCCGAGATGGCTAGAATACTTTGAGCATGAACCAAGCCGGGATTACCCAAGTAGTCCAATCCACCCTCACTGAAAATTTGTGCACCGACCTTGAACCAGACTGCTTCACCGAACTTGGGCGTGCAAGAAGTTCAGGGCAGACGCAACCGAGGGTCCCAAGCATTGCCCATCTTGAGTGAATGACCTCAAGTTCACGGTTCTTGGAGAATGTCTCAGGGTCAGCAGAGAGGCCAGTGGTGTCCCAACCATAGTCATCAGGGAATTCACCGGTTAGATAAGATTGTGACTCACCAGAAAATGGTCCCAAGTACTTGACTCTATCTGGACCATACCATGGGCTAGATGAGACTGTCTTTGGCTTGCCTACTGTCTTTCTCATTGTAATCCTTCCCTCACCTAGAAGCTCAGATGTTGATGGAGCAATCTTCACTGCCTTTCCAGCAAAAGAGGGAGATGATAGAGCCATGGTACTGGAATTGGAGGGATAGACGAGTAAGGAACTAAGAGCACCATGTGCTTTGTAGTTTGTACTTTGTACACTGAGTAGGACTCCCTAGTTATCAACATGGTATTTATTTTATGTTTTTCAGACTTCTTATATTTCTGTGTTATACATGTTTTATGATTCTAGTAATGGCAAGCAAACACGGGGCAGACCAAGGGTGCAGCACCACTTTCTTTTAGCTGATAACAGCCTGATACCATGTACGCAAGCATTTCATCCTGTCTCAATCCCATCCCTCCCAAGTAAAGGCTGTTGCAGTGTTATCAAGAATCGAAGAGACTGTCCTCGTGAATGGAATACTAATATGCGGTGTTGATCATATGGTGATATAGCCCTGCAAACTCCAATGATTTTGCAAACCCAATTTCGCACCATGTAACATAGTCAGATAGTCTTAACCGTGATCTTATTCCAAATCTGTTGCTGTATCTAGCTCATGACTAGTCTGAAAGATTTTGTTTGTTTCCTGCGCAGTTCATGTATTTAGTTTGAGATTGATACCCATCGTCACTACCAGAAAACAAGCATTACTTAAACATTTTGCTAGTAGCGGCTTCAGTGGTGATGTCTGCAGCTGCAGTGGTGAGTTTCCAGCACCTACATATGGTTCCACCACGATAAAGTATTTTCTTTTTCCAAGCAATAGATAAACATAATAAAATCACATTAACATACGAGACATTTATATCACTATTGAAAGAAGGCATTTGAATCCTTTACAGAGAATATTAAATTTGAGGTCGATCTTCTTATAAATGATATCTAGTCACTTGTAACTGGCTGAATGATGACCATGCCAAATCATACACATTTGAATTTCTTACAAAACCCTTTTATTCATAAAAAATAATTGAAATTATTGATACAAGAATGAACTACAATTCCTTAACTCTTCAAAATCTTGGTATCTATTTGGTCACAAGGAACAAGTGCCGTTTGCCATGTTGTGAGGGCTCTCCTTTTGTACAAGTAACTGAGTAGTGTTTATGGGATCAAAATGAGAGTATATTACATTTCTGACTTGCGGTTTCCTCTTAGCAATTCGAAGGGCAAGAAGACTTCACTCATCATTGAGCTTTCTGATCACTCGTAGTAATGACATTCTCTGAATCCTCCAAGCAATGTTTCAAATATATATTATACCTATCATAATCGTAAACAGTAGCCTTGCGCAAGTACTTAGCAGTTTCCTCCTTTTGGCCTTCATTAATAAGAGCACTGTCCAAGAAAAAGATTCAACAATTTATCAAATTAAATTTCATTTGAATAAAGATTCCAACAATGTAAGAAACCCTCAGAAATGGAAAATGATGATCAAATGTATGCATACAAACCTTGCTAATACGAGCAACCCATCATAGTAATGAGATTTTCCATTGGAATCCTCAGGTTCCCTCATCTGTCCAATTCTTTGCAAGTGTTCCAATCCCTGTAGAATCTTCCCCTGCAAAAGAAGATACAATCTAATAAAATTTCACATGGGATTAGAATTCAAAGTGAGTAGGGTGCCCCACCCCACCCCACCCTAAAAAAAAAATGACACCAACACAAGAAGCAATCCCAGCCATTGTTCTCTGAAATGTGGAAAGTCATATAATTAGCCACCTATTGGGTTCACAACCTACACATGAATGTTTAAGAAACCAACCATATGACCAGTCAATGTATCACAATCTATGAGCACAGAAAGGCAGGGTTGGATGGAGAACACTGACATCATTGGTGATGCCACAGTTCAATCATGTTTTAAAAAAAATCATACAGGGTTTATCTTTGTGTAGACACGTGTTTTAGGGAATGGAGACAATCCAAAGTACATATTCCTCTATCAACTTGAACTGCCATCAAACCATAAAATGGACTTATACCGAACCTCACTTGTCGAATACAAGTAACACCTGCCCCTGCCCATGTAGAAGCAAGAATTAACAGATCAATATCTTCATCTTTAGTTGGATGGCCAAAATGCAATAGCTGTTCAGAATAGCATCACAAGTTCTGGTAACTGAAGATTAAAGGATAATAGATTCACCATAATCAACTAAACAAGTTTATAACAACTCATAAACGGTTGGAAAAATAACTGACCTTGGTAACTGTTGGATTACTTTAATCCTATATCTTTAACATGCTAATCTAGTATTGATCAAAAAAATAATTAAAAGAAAAATACCTTCAAAGCCGCCAAAATTGGAGATTGACAGTAAATAGAAACTTTCCAAAGCTGAATCCAAATCACGTAGTCTTCAGCCTTCTAGTAGTATTTACCACACAACACACCACAAAACACTTTTGCTTTTCCCCTACTTTTAGTTGTACTTTTTCTGGAAAGACTAATGGTCGCTTTCTCTAAAAAGTCATTCTCTTATATAGAGAAACTTTGAGAATACGTAGATGTGTGTGTAGTGGGATCCACTTAGGATTCCAAGTCTTATCTTAAGAAGACAAGTCCTTGTCATACAAGTACTTATACTTGATATATTAAAACCCTTTTAATATATATCTCTTTAATATGGAAAATGCCCATTAACAAATCCATATTTACAATAAGACCCTTGGAACTTTCAAGAAAGTCATTTCCTACCATTAATTATATCTAAGTCCCTCCACCTTACTTGTATTTACAATTAGACTATTGGGAATTTGTTCTTTACTGTCTCACCCATGTCTAATTGACCCAATTTGACATTTAACATCAATTGAGCATTAAGAAACTATTTTTATACCGGCTGGGTTTGAGCTCAATTAGTTATGTCATAATTTCCTAATACATAACTCCGTAAAGTGGTGGATCCTTTATTAGAATTCGTGATTCAAAACGTCTTACATTCATTACCCAAAATGTCAAGTCTAGTCTATGAATAGACATTATTTTTTAACATCTCAAAGTAATAAATTTGAGACACAATGAATTTTCACAATTCTTCAAGTCTAGGGATTAATTGGTAGAATGAGATTTGCACACTAACCTTAACAACGAATTTATAGTGTGTTCTCACTTTGATCCCCTCAATGTCAGTCATGTGACTACACCAATATACAAACTTAGAGTCATACTCAAATGATTGAGATATCATCATCCTATCATATAGCAATTATGTATATTACAGTCTTATAAATGAAGCGTCCGACTTCACCCCTAACTGTGAGCATTCTAGGTAAATAGATACAATCAAATCTCCCGCACATGACTCTTCATATGTTTGATTGTTCTAATTCTATTACCTATGGAACTTATGGTTTCATCATATGATATTAGTTCACCCATATGCATAATAATAAGATCCGTGTATTTAATTAAACATCATCATGTATAAACAATAAATGTTCATTGGCTTTGTAAAGGCCAAATATCCCAACAGGAACAACATGCTCAAGATATACAGTAACCTCCGTTAGCGTTTTCAGTTGCATTAGAGCCTGCCCAAGAATAACCAAAGCTCTTGCGTGTTCAGGGTCCTTAAGTGCTAACCTGTATCAAAAATTTCTTCTGAGGTTTAATAAGAACCTGACTTTGTATAAAATATTTGAGACTATATTGTTACCGTAGCAAAGTAACTGCTGTATCCTTATTCCCTTTTCCTAAAAACTTGACTGAGAGCTGTAAGAATCCTTAACCCCAAACATCAGGAAAGCCAAGATGGTCTTTATCATTCAAACGTGCTCATAACCAACAACTCACAGGAAGCAGTTTGTCAGGGGAAAGGTTATGCACCAAGACTTTATGCTCCATCTCTTCGTCCGAAAAATTTATGCAGGTGTAACAAAATTTGTAGTCTCGTCACTCTTCACTGCATTTTTATCAGGAAGCACCAATTTCTCACGAATGGGGGGATCAGTGGCGGAGCCAGGGGGGGCCAGGGTACACCCTGGCTCACCCTAAAATTTGGCAAAAAACAGTACTTTGAGTTGGTACTTAGTGCGTCTATTATGCTTTGAATTTTCTCTTTGTGCCATTGAATAAAGAGGGTCTTTAGCTAGTTGTAAAAAAGTGAACTATGAAGGGTTATTTGGTGAAGGTAATATTTCATTTGTTGAGCTGATGGATTCATCCGACCGTTAAAATGAAAAGTTAGAGGAGTACTCAAGTTAGAAACAATAAGCTGATCATATCATATGATTCCATGCTTCTTTAAATTTAATTTTGTTGGAAACCATGTAGAATTTTTGACTGACTTATCATAATTGGTGAAAAAAAACAAGATACATGACTTATTAATAAATAAATACTAAGGATCTCATTTTGTCCAATTTACTAAGGCTAAACTTGATTAACTAGTTGCAATGAGTTGTGACTCGTAACCAAATTCAACACTACTTACGAATTAGGAAATCTCCATTACCTAAATATATTAACATAGTTATTTTATTTTCAAATATTGACTAAATAAATTAAGAAGTGCTTGTTTACGTAAAATATTTATATATATTGATGAACAATGTTGAACTAAAATAAAACAAACTAAGTTCATGTAGTTGTGTACACACAAATTGAGTTGAGTTGAAAACTTTTAGTGCTCACCGGCTCACCCTGAAACAAATTCCTGGCTCACCACTGGGGGGATGGTTAAGAGATAATTTCTGTGGAAATAAGAGTACAATTAGAATAAGTTTCAATCTAGAGAACTCGGGGGTGAAAAATCAGAGTCCATTAATTAAAAAAAAATAGGAACATAAAAAGATACAGAAATAAAAACTTATCACTTCCCTCATTCACATTCCACCAATCAAAAGGAAAAAAATACATGGACAAAATTGAAAGTAATTCCCAAAGTGCCTAACAGCAATTGAGGGCTGAACAGAAAATGTCTATGTGGAGTAACCATTAGAGCTCTAACTTCTCTAACTACTAGATGCCTATTTTATAGATCAAATTAACCTGCAATTGCACGCGTAAAACATTGGCAGATTATTGATAAGAACTTACAGATTCTACTGATCAAAATTGCCCAGGTTAACCACTTGTTAAACAAAAGTAAGATAAATTAGGACGATTTTGGAGGGAAAATTGAATGATATGGGGCATACTCGAAATGTGATGATAATTTCACTAATGAACCGTGGAATGCGATGATAATTTCTTAAATGAAGTGAAAGAATAGGATTACGAGGTTGGGCTAAACTATGAGAGAGGGGCAAGGAAAAAAGTAACATGTGTGTGGAGGAGAGAGAGTTAGTGGTAAAGAGAGGCTGTTACTAATAAGTTCATTTGGAAAAGTCTAGACCAGATATTCCAGTAGTGACTACGAATTTATCAAATGCTAAAAAGGGGAAATATATAAGCAAATCCTCCCTTCTTTTAGGGCTTTCAGTTTTTTGGTTTTTTTTCACAAGGGAAGCAGTTCCATTTATACACCTAACTCGTTGTGCATGTAGCTAAGTAAGGACTAAGGAGCTTGTTGGATGGAAGAACAGATACAGGTGGTAATTTTCCATTTGCTTTCTCTTTAGTATCACTTTCTCTTTTTCTGTTTTCCCTTGGATTATTTTCTACCCACACCACGTGTCATGCACTACAGAACTCTACTGATAACAAGAACAAACCGATGTTGCAAGTAACCTGGATATCTTAAAAGTCAATATAATCTAAAATACTTTAAAGATCGCACCTCTCATCTACAGTGGGGCAATAATGTTTTAATATTTTTTATGTATCTCTTGGTTACTTTGTCAGTTGTTATTTGCCTCTCTATTTTTTAGTTATTTACCTAATTTAACCCTATCTAAAAGAGAGAAAGAGAAATTGTTGGGCTTTTGGTGGACATGTGTAAGAGAGATAAATGGTAAGATGAGAGGAGATAGAAAAACGTGCGTAGCACGTGCACCATTCTAGTGTTTATATATGACCACTATGTTTCAATTCCACAAGGCATGCCTTCATGAATGGTATAACAAAGGAACAACGACTAGGAATTAAAGAAATGGCAGCTGAGATGGTACGTCGTCAAGTAACTGCTGCTAGTAATAGACTTATAGCTACAAAGCCTGGTGAAATCTCGCATTGAGTTCCTGTGAACCTTTCTACCAAGATACCAACTGACATTTCAAACAAGGTTTCAACCTAGAATTTACCGTGAATTTTTTTTGTAAACCAAGAAGAGCCTAAAATAAAAAGGTAATAAGTCATGGACAAACCTGAACAAGAGTGAGAGAACTGTTAGTCACCCAGTAGAATAGACTGCCCTGTGGGATCACGAAACAAACACTAGCATTATTCTCCAAGTTGTCATGAATCGAATTAGGGATCCTCAACTAAATTGGATAAGATACCGAGCAAAAAAATAACTAAATTGGATAAGATACAAGCATGCGTGCGTGTGTGTGTCAGAATCTGAGAGAGAGAGAGCTACCTGAGGTATACATAACCCAATTAGACATAAAGGGACTGTTAATATGTCCAGATAGTGCTTGTAGTACTGCAAAAGAATTGTAACAACTTTGTCATAAACACTGTCACTACAAAACAAGGAGAAATCAAATAGTACACTCTAAAACCAACTAGGATTCAATTCAATTCAGTGTATATTTACTTGATTGAATTCTAAGATATTAGAATTTGGCTTTATATAGAGGTTACAACAAATAGAAACAAAACAGTCGGTGGCTTGAGAAACTGTGGGTGGCGTTCGGTTTTGTATCGAGACGCAGCGGTGGTCGCTCAAGTTTCTTTGGAACTTCGCTCACCACCCCTCGAGGCCGTGTCGCGCTCCATTTTGTTGGGATTTATACCAATGCCAATCGATTCCCCCACTACACAGATAACTTGTATTTGAATACAATCCAACTCCAGACAAATTCTAAATATCAACTACAACCTATACTAACATGCCCAACTCACTAAACAACTATTAACAACAGATAATAATGTAAAGCAGTAAAAGCAAAACCATAACACAAAGATTTACCGTGGTTCGGCCAATGGTGTCTACTTCCACAAGAGCTTGTTCTTTATATAAAGTGGAAAGGAAGATTACAATTTCTCCTTTCAGTCTCTCACCTTACTAGATCACTCTTATCTCTTTACAGAGTTGTATCTCTGTAAAGGTTATCTCTCAATCTTGATAGCTTTTACGATTGGGTTTTCTCTGACTTTTGTGCTGCCTCTCATGTATTTTCTGGGTGTTAGGTTTTGCCAAAAACTCTAACTCTTATATTGCAAACTCGCGGTCCCAATTTTCTTATGAAAATAGACTTTGGGCGAGGTCACGGGCAAGCAAGCACAAGTCGAATGGTCGCTAGTTGAAAAGTACTAGAAGTCTTCTATAGCATGTGGGCATGGCGGTCACTCGACATTTCCACTTGAGATGAAATCCTTTCCTCCTCATGTGAAGGATAAAGCCAACAATCTCCCCCTCCCGAACAGTGAGGGGACTTCCTCCATGCAATTTCCAAATCAGCGGAGGAGTGTGTCGCCATTAGGCAATAGACAACAAACATCAAACTTACCTTTCGGTAAGACTTTGGTCATCATATCCGACCCGTTCTTGTCGGTATGGATCTTCTCGATACACAAATGTTTGTCTTTGAGTACTTCTCTAATCCAATGATAACGCACGTGTATGTGCTTGGATCTAGAATGAAAACTCGAATTCTTGCTCAAATGGATGGCGCTCTGACTGTCACATAGAACTACAAACTGTTTCTGCTTTAGCCCTAGTTCGTCGAAGAACCTCTTCATCCATAGCAACTCTTTGCAACACTTTCGATGGCTGCAATATACTTTCGGCTTTTTTGTAGTGGAAATGGCAACACACTTTTGCAACTTTGATTGCCAAGAAACTGTTCCCCCTGCAAAAGTAACCAGATAACCGGAGGTGGACTTCATCGAGTCAACATCACCTGCCATGTCTGCATCAGTGTAGCATTCAAGTAAGGGCTTACTTCTATCAAAGCACAAACACGATTTGGAAGTGCCCTTGAGATATCTCAATATCCACTTAACACCTTCCCAATGTTCCTTACCCGGATTTGATATAAAACGGCTTACAACGCCCACGGTGAAAGCTATATCTGGTCTTGTACACACCATTGCATACATCAAGCTGCCCACTGCGGATGCATAAGGAATCTTTTCCATCTGACTCTGCTCATGCTCACCCTTTGGACACATCTCTTTGGTCATGCGGGCCGGCCAAGCGGATTAACCGGACGGGGCTTGATCCATATTGAATCTCTTCAACACCTTCCCAATGTAGCTTTCTTGAGAAAGCCACAACTTTCCACTCTTTCTGTCACGAGTGATCCACATCCCAAGTATCTGCTTTGCTTAACCAAAATCCTTCATCTCAAAGGACTTACTCAAGTCTTTCTTCAGCTTGGATATCTTGTTGATGTTTGGGCCAACTATCAACATATCATCCACATACAGCAATAACACTATGAAATCCCCATTTGGAAATCTCTGAACAAACACACAATGATCGGAAGCAGACTTCTTGTATCATTGCTTCGCCATAAAGGAATCAAACTTTATGTACCACTGTCTCGATGCTTGCTCCAACCCATACAAGCTCTTTATCAGCTTGCATACTAGGTGCTCCTTGCCTTTGACATCAAACCCCTCTGGCTGGTCCAAGTAGACATCTTCTTCAAGGTCTCCATAAAAAAAGTTGTCTTAACATCTAGCTGCTCAACCTCTAGGTTCATACTTGCGGTCATACCCAATACCACCCGAATAGAAGTCATCTTCACTACAAGAGAGAAAATCTCATCAAAGTCAATCTCTTTCCTTTGACTGAATCCCTTCACAACAAGGCGAGCTTTGCGCCTTGGGTGAGGATTGTTCTCCTCATACTTGATTTTGTATATCCACTTATTCTTGAGAATTTTTCGTCCTTGCGGTTTCTCAACTAACTCATAAGTGTGATTCTTATGCAAAAAATCCATCTCGTCATGCATGACCTTCAACCACTTCTCCTTGTCTGTACCCTCAAGTGCCTCTTGATAGTACATAGGTTCTCCACCATCCGATAGTAGCACGTACGTATGTGGTGGATACCTGGTTGAAGCTAGTCTCTCTCTGTCCGACCTCCTTGCCTCATATGTTGGTGCCTCAGGAGGATGCACTTCTGCTTGCTCTGGTGGTGGCTCATGCATCTCAGCTACATCTTCTATACCAATAGGTTCTATCCCATCATGAGCAATAGGATTTTCATCATGAGCTTCAAACTCATGGTTATCAATGCCTTCTGCACGTTCCATAGTAGGAACTTCTGATTATGAATCAACAAGATCATTGGTGAACGCCTGTAGCTTCTCACCCTCCTCAAAGTCTGCTATGGTTTGGTCTTCCAGGAACACAACATCTCGACTTCGGATTACCTTCTTGTTAATTGGATCATAGAGTTTGTAACAAAACTTTTCATCTCCATAACCCAGAAAAATGCACTGCTTGGATCTCTCATCCTTCCAAATATGCACAAATGCCTTGCACCCAAATACCCTCAAGTATCCATAATCAACATCTTTGCCTGACCATACTCTCTCTGGATAATCACTATTTAGAGGCTTTGACGGCGATAGGTTGATCACATGCACGGCTGCACGCATTGCTTCTACCCAGTAGGTTCTAGGTAGCTTAGAGTGAGATAGCATGCATCTTATCCTCTCTACAATGGTACGGTTCATTCTCTCTGCTATTCTATTCTGTTGCGGTGTTTTGGGAACGGTCTGCTCATGAAGAATCCCATGACTCTGGCAATACTCTTCAAACGGCCCATTGTACTCACCCCCATTATCTGAGCGAATACACTTCAACAACTTCCCAGTCTCTCTTTCCACCATGCTGTGGAATTTCTTAAACACGCCAAGTACTTCATCCTTGGTCTTCAGACTATAGGCCCATATCTTTCTTGACGCATCATCAATGAAGGTCACGAAGTATGAAGCTCCCCCATGGGATTTCACTTTTATAGGACCACATAAGTTTGTGTGCACTAGTTCAAGGACATTGTCCTTTCTGTGAGACAAGAATATTTGCAAAGACACCCTGTGTTGCTTTCCTACCAAATAGTGAGTACATGTATTTAATTGTGTACCTTTGATGTCTGGCAAGGCCTTTTGCTTAGCAAGTACTTCCATCCCTTTTATGCCCATATGACACAGTCTCTTGTGCCACAGTTCGGAGGAAGCTTCTTCTTCTGCCACATTCACTTCTGCTTCACATAAACTAGCCTATGTTTTGTAAAGAGAGCAAGTTTTCTTCCCTCTGGCTGCTACAATGGAACCTCTGCTTAGTTTCCATTCCCCGTTACTAAATGAGTTTACAAAGCCATCGTCATCTAATTTCCCAGCCAAAATTAGGCTTAACCGTATGTCAGGGACATGTCTTACATCCTTGAGTGTCAAGGTGTAGCCGACATTGGTTTCTACATGAACATCTCCAATGCCTATAATCTTCAAGACTCCACTGTTGCCCATCTTTACCTCACCAAAATCACCAGATTTGTAGGTAGTGAAGAAACTATCATGGGGTGTGACGTGGTAGGATGCACCTGTATCTACCACCTACTACGTACCCTGGCCTGAAGTGCTCAAGCATAACTCATCACCATCTGACACAATTCCTACTTCACCATGTGAAGCGATATCTGTGGTGTCTCTACCGGTGGTGCTTTCTTTCAACTCTAACTTGTCTTCATGTACGATACTAGTCTTCTCATCCCTCTTCAATTCTATGCATTCATATTTGAAGTGGCCATAGATACCGCAATAATTGCACGACAAGTTTTTCTTAGGAGGTCTGCTTGCGCTCCTAGATTTTCTTTTGTCCTCACCTCTAGAATGAGATGGTTTTCTACTTTTGCCTCTCTCTTACTTTTCTGTAACAAGGATCTCTAAGTGACAGGAGCTATTATATGCGTCCTTTCTTGTCTTCTCGTAGAGGTCTTCTAAAGTCTTCCACAAGCTGAAAGTTGTGGTCTCTTGGGATACAAGGCGGATTACATTGTTGTCAATCCGTTGTCTAATGCACCCAATCGCTTTTTCATCAAGCGTCTTCCAATTGGCATCGGATACTGTATCCGGTTTTACTCCCCATTCTCAATGGGTTGTGCCAGGTCCTCGCAATAGAGTAAGTCTTCCATCCTGGTTTTCCAAATGGTGTAGTTCTTCCTATTCAGACTCGTCATGCGAGTGTTCACAGAATGGTCCATTTCTACAAGTTATTTAAACTCAAATCTTCTCTCAGGAATTTTGTCAAACACCTTCCGACCAAGATTTGGATAACACCCTAGGCTAATATAACCAAGGCTCTGATACCACTTATTGGGGTTTATACCAATGCCAATCGATTTCCCCACTACACAGATAACTTGTATTTGAACATAATCCAACTCCAGACAAATTCTAAATATCAACTACAACCTATACTAACATGCCCAACTCGCTAAACAACTATTAACAATAGATAATAATGTAAAGCAGTAAAAGCAAACCACAACACAAAGATTTACCGTGGTTCGGCCAATGGTGCCTACTTCCACAAGAGCTTGTTCTTTATATAAAGTAGGAAGGAAGATTACAATCTCTCCTTTCAGTCTCTTACCTTACTAGATCACTCTTATCTCTTTACAGGGTTGTATCTCTGTAAAGGTTATCTCTTAATCTTGATAGCTTTCAAGATTGGGTTTTCTTTGACTTTTGTGCTGCCTCTCGTGTATTTTCTAGGTGTTAGGTTTTGCCAAAAACTCTAACTCTTATTGCAAACTCGCGGTCCCAATTTTCTTCTGAAAATAAACTTGGGTAGTCGCTGTGGGCAAGCACAAAGTCGAAAGCGCTGGTCGCTACCGAAAAATCTTGGAAGTCTTCTACGGCATGGGCGTGGGTCGCGCCTTGGTCAAGGCCAATCTGAGCGTGGGTCGCGCTCTGACATTTCCACGCAGAATGAAATCCTTTCCTCCTTATGTGAGGGATAAAGCCAACACATTTGTACTTCATTTGAGCGCATGTCGCGCTCTATACATGAAAACTAATATACAACTTTCTACACTCCCCCTCACGTTGGTGCATAGATGTCAATCATGCCTAACTTGACAACTGAGCTGTCAAACACATTATGAGATACACCTTTGGTAAGAACATCAGTTAATTGCTCCTCTGAGATTACGAACGGAAAATGAATAACCTTTTTGTCAAGATTTTCTTTAATAAAATGACGATCAACCTCCACATACTTTGTTCGATCATGCTGAACTGGGTTATGTGCAATTTGAATGGCGGCTTGATTATCACAATGTAAATCCATAGGCTTTCGAAGCTCGAATTCCAATTCCATCAAGACAGTATGGATCCATAGCAATTCACATACTCCCTGTGCCAGACCTCAAAATTCAGCTTCTACACTCGATCTGGCAACAACTTTCTGCTTCTTATTATGCCAAGTTACAAGATTTCCATCGACAAAAGTAAAATATCCTGATATAGAATGTCTATCAGTTTTATCACCAGCCCAATCTGCATCTGTGTATCCGACAATATCCAATACATCAGACTTTCCAAACAGTAAACCTTTGCCAGTGTCATACTTCAAGATACGAGAGACTGCATCCATATGTTCTTCGCTAGGACAATGCATAAACTGACTAACCACACTCATAGCATAAGCAATATCAGGTCTAGTATGAGAGAGATAAATTAACCTTCCTACAAGACGCTGATACCTTCTTTTATTAGTAGGAACTTGATCAGGACACTACACCATAACAGACTATTTGCAACGGCAAAAAACCGTTGCTAATAATTTTTACAACGCTTTTTAAGCGTTGCAAATATGGCGTGGGTAAAGTGTTGGAAAATTTTGCAACGGTTAATAAGTGTTGCAAACAGAAATTTCCAACGGTTATTAACCATTGCAAACTGAAATTTCCAACGCTTATTAACCATTGCAAAAAAAACTTTTTAACGGTTTTTAAGCTTTGCAAATATTATTTGTAACATTATTTGTAACGCTTGTTTATGCTTGTTTCGTACAAAATTTTAGCAACGTTTTTAAATTTATAACGGTTATGAACCGTTGCTGATGGGTTGCAAATAAAAAAAAAAAATCTCATATTTTGTAGTAACTAGCTAAACCTGCCCAATTTTATTATGACTATATCTCATTTCCATATTGAAACAAACATTTCAATTCCATGATAAAGTCCCCATTGCATTTTCATACCATTTGACAAGTAAATAATAGCAAATACAAGCAAAAGACTGAAAAAATAGGATATTCGCTAAACCATTTATGCAATATAACTTCAAAATATTTTCTAAGAATTACAAATTCATATTTACAAATAAGGGTAACATATTCAATACGATTTTCCAAGCAATCTTGAATCATTGCAATACCAAGTATTGGTGATGGCTTCACTCACTATAAATCCTAGTGCGGCTCCACAAAGTCCACCTAATTCCTAAAAATTCACAAAACAAATAATAAACTTAGAAATACCATAGTACTAATTAAACTCATGCAATTAATTAAATATTTGAAAATTCACCTAAAGGAAGTAAGAAGTTGAACAAATGAGAAAATGGAGGGTGGAATTTTAAGCTTTTACCTTGACGAAGAGCTTGAGGTGAGCATGATCATTTGATTGGGGAGAAATTATTTTGGTATGCTTTTTGCTTTTCCCTCCATCAAATTGATACCCTACACAACACACTGAGATGACCTCATGACGATTCTATAAGAATTTAAAAGCTAAGGTTTCTTTTTCGATGCTAAGTTTTTGATGCAAGGTGTATAATTTGTGCTTCTTCTCGCAATCTAAAATGGTTATTAGAGTTATTCACCAACCAGCATGTGAATTCAATAATTGCTATTATTCCTTCTTCTTGATTGAATTTTCTCAAGGCATCATTTCTTCTAATACCAACTGTTAGTCTTTCAAAATACATAACAATCCAACAAAATCTAGCACTATGTTAACTGGTTTGGGCTAATTATCTAAGAGAAACGGTTACTCTCACCTCACCTTCAGAACAAATAGATTCAAAGACGAGAAAACTTGAAGGACAACACCTAGGACCTATCTCGAGACGTCACACTTTAATTCTAATGTCTACGAGAGCATGGGTTGTAAACTTATAACGTAAAGTGATAAGAACTTGGAACCTTAACTATGGGCGTACAAAAAAAATGTATGTTTAAGGGCTAACTAATCAATCTTTAAACTTTTCTATATCTACTATAACTCAATCCAAAAAAGACCACAGCTATTACTCTTTGACAATTTTCTAAGTTCGAACTATATCTGAAAAGGAATCCTTGTAATTGCAAAAAACAAATATATGCAT
This sequence comes from Coptis chinensis, assembly GCF_015680905.1. Taxonomy (NCBI): domain Eukaryota; kingdom Viridiplantae; phylum Streptophyta; class Magnoliopsida; order Ranunculales; family Ranunculaceae; genus Coptis; species Coptis chinensis. The sequence continues at coordinate 5,535,485 of NC_141464.1, forward strand.
AAAAAAAAACTTAAAAAGCGAGAGATTGCGGAATCCTTCCAACTTGGTTAGTTGGCCACCTTCAACAAATTTGAAGAAGACCCGCATAATGAAAAGTGCTAGGACTTGCAGTACATAAACTATTTTTTCTTCATAAAATTGGCTTTATGCTCTCTAATTCTTATAAGTACTAAGGACTTCTCGATATTGATTTAACTAATATTAACAAAACTTTTGAAAAAATAAATTGGTAAATATTTAAAAGAGTGGAACACATAAGATTTGGATCTCATTACTCACGGAGGACCTTGCAGCTTCTACTTCACTATCGAATAGCCTAAGATATATATACCTGCAAGCAAGTGTCATATTCTCAACGATGATAACACGGTTTCCATGCATACATACTGTGTCCAAGAACCAAACAACCCCACAACTAGAATATAGCAACTCAATTTTAAGAGCAAGCAGTCTCAAAATTAGGCCTAACAGCTACATTCAGACATTATGTAAATGTATGGCTAAGTCGAGTCGAAGATTTCTTACTTCTTGCCTAGGAACTGTCCCATACGAGCTTCCCAATGACCGCATTTGTGATGTGTGACACCTCTGTATTTGGAGCTCCCCCTTGCGAATCCAGTGCTATGGCGGCAAAGAATGTGGACAAACTCTTCCTTGGTCAAGTTCCTCATTTGTTAATGATCAAATCGAGTTAAAATAATTTGCTAATTACAAAACCCTATGGTAAATGAAAACAATACTTAGCTTACAGATTATTCTATTCATGTCACAAAACACTCAAACAAACCACAAGAAAAAATAGCAGATAACATAATTTGACCCTTAAGAGGAAAAAATAGTTTAAGTACATAGTGCATGTGTGTGCATGTGTATTCGAACACAGAACTTAACATAAAGCTTAGCAACTAAATTGAATTGGAAATTACTAATTTTAACCATTCACAATAGATACCAATTCCAATCGAACTAGCAATAAGGAATTGCATTCACCTGTGACCACATCCATGCATGTGTGCCTTCTTCTCTTATAAGGAGTTGCAGCCATAACAGTGGTCTTGGAGACACAACTATGGAAGCTTTGTAACGACCATTTCCACTAACTCCAAAGACCTACACACATTTTTTATCCCCATTATGAATATTTTTAGCAAACTATAAAATAAACTCATATAAAGTACAAAAGAAATATAAAAAAAACACACCTCTGCTGTTGCCTGTTTGCTTCCTCCTTTTTCAACCCATCTCAAACATTTAGGCTTGTAAACTACCAACATGTTGCATTTGCAACACATAAATTTCTACACTTCAAAAGAAACGTGATCGATCCCACAAGAATCAAAATAATGATAAAATGGCAGTTAATTTGGGGCCCAAATTATGGATTCAAAACCATAGACTGCATCACGTGAGGTGAACTTTATAGGTTGACATCTCCCTATTTGGACCTTCGCTAGTTGTACTATATGATGTAAGGATCACATCTTAAGAGCTTCTATTGTTTGCTTTGTGCAGCTAGATGTACAATAGCAAGATTGCAATATTACAATGAAGAGATAAGCAAATGCACACATTAGTTATATAAAAGGTGCATGGTCATTTAGTTGAATCATTAAGTTCTTTAATAGGTCTACTTTGTCTTTAGATGATAAAGAGGCAGTAGTCATGACATCATTTTGAGATTCAGTTAGGACTTCTATCTCCTGTCATATCAAGATTCTATTTAAGCTCATTGACCATAAAAGAAATAAATATTGCTCCACACATATATACAAACGCAGTCGCACACAAAACCACCACACCATTTAACATCCAAAGATCATCAAACCATTGATAAAATCATACAATTTTATATTTATCTTTGAAGAAGTAAACAGTCAAATAGATATGTAAGCACAAAAAATCAATGCATACTAGGTAGGATGAACTATCCACTTACAACCAAAACCAAGTTGGAAGAAAAACGAAAGATAGAACGAAACAACCAATTAGAATAGTAAGTACAATACACCATTCCCCTCGGATTATAGAATCCTAAGAGAAACCATAGATACTCTAAATAGCAGAAGAAGATCTTAACACCAGCAAATAAAAACAATTTTTTTCTATCGGAGATCAAATGGATTGTAAAACTATGCCAAAGAGGTCTGAGTACCTTGAATAACAATGAACGATGATGACCCAAACCAATTATCAAATATCTAAAAGGCAGCACCATATTATTTAGAATTGCTCTTAAAATGTTGCTAAGCTCTCTATAGGATTTTAGCATGCTTTATGGATTTCCAACTGGTCCGCCCATGTAACCAGCAACCAAAGCAGCAAGGTCTCGCACCAAATCTCTATCTTCGTATCCCTGAGATCCTGATTTTGATTCAATAGTCATCCAAAAAAAAAAAAAAAAGGATCACACGTGCAGATCGAGAAAAAAAAAAATGCAAGATAACTAAACAAACAATTCAAGAGAAACTAAGTAAATTAATGAACATATATTATATAACTTACAACATCCCCACGAGAAATACCAAGTTGGGTAAGAGTAGAAACAAGTCTTAGATATCTTTCAAGCGTTTCCTTCCAAGTGTAGTTGACAAAACCATAAATAACATACACTCTATCTTTGTATACAATACCAGCTCTTTGTAAAAAGCTTTTGGGTGATAATGGAACATAGTTTGTAAGGCATTGGAATAGACCCTCCATTGGTTTCTCCGAAGAGAAATGTATTACTTGTGTTCTTTAACTCGAAGTTTGATGTAGTCGTCTAATAACAGATAGAAACCGAGTTGGTCGGAACATTTTGAAAGCAAAATTTTGAGCAAGATCAAGAGCAATAGTGATGACTCTAGTGTGGTTCAGAAACAAACGTTTTCATGTCCATATCATCCCTTTGCTTATCCAGGGACGAGGATTGTCTTTGTTCTTAAACTCTTGTGATTGCAAATTTATAGTCTTAACTCGTAATTGCTGGAAATTACAGTTTACAAACGAACAGATCAAATGACAGAAAATAGAACGCTCTGAATCCAAAAATAAACAAGAAAGAAGTTGTGGCTAGAGAAATAGTACTAAAAGAGGTTCAAGTTTCATCAAGTTGACATCAGCAAATAGTTAAAGATGTTACCTTTGGATGTACCAAGTCATCTCCTTCTTCATAACAAAATTCAGATCAATAATAGTAAGGAAGTTTCCTCATTTATTACCAAAATTGTCAAAACACTAACAACATACAAAAAATCATAGAAAAATATCAAATCTATTGAGGAAAAATGCGTATGAGAAGGTATTAAGGAAAAATGTCAGATATTCTGGATCTTTTGATGATATAAAACTGGATCTGGATCGAGATGATAATTTTGAGGAAAAAGAATTTCAATTTTAGGGATTTTGAAATGCGTGTGAGAAGGTATTGAGCCTTGCGCTCTTTGAATTGAATAGAGAGAGGGAGAGCGACAGAAGAGTGTAGCGGTGGTGAGAGAGAGGGATGAGACTGGAGAGTGTAGCGGCGGTGAGAGAGAGGAGAGAAAGTAAAGATATGTTTTATATTTTAATTTGTAACACTTCTCAAATGGTTTTTAAGTGTTAGCAATTAATTTATGAAATTCACCAATATAAAGTAACGCTTTACAACATTGCTAATGCTTATATAGCGTTGGAAACTTGCTAACGAGAAATAACCGTTGCAAAACAAAAAAGGTGCGTGTTGCAAATATCCTATTATGATGTAGTGGGATGAATGACAAGTTCATGATTCATCTCAATGGGTGTCTCCATTGGTTTGCAATCCAACATTCCTGTTTCAGCAAGCAAATCTAGGACATACTTCCTCTGTGAGAGTGAAATCCCCTTTTTAGACCTTGCAACTTCAATACCCAGAAAATACTTCAGTTGTCCTAGATCCTTCATTTCAAATTCTTTCGACAAATACTTCTGCAATTCATTTATTTCCTTCGGATCATCCCCTGTAACGATCATGTCATCAACATACACAATTAGAGTTGTAACCTTGTGTTTGATAAACAAGGTATGGTCAGAATTGCTCTGTTTGTACCCAAAAACTCTCATTAACTGTGTAAGTCTTCCAAACCAAGCCTTTGGGGACTGTTTCAGGTCATACAAAGCCTTCTTCAGTTTATACACCTTCCCAACATCTTTGGGATGGTTCTTCACACCTGGAGGCATATCCATGTATACTTCTTCATCCAAATTCCCATTTAGGAATGCATTCTTCACATCAAGCTGGTGCAAGGGCCAATCTTTATTTGCTGCAAGCGAAATTAAAATTCAGACCTTATTGATTTTTGCCACAAGTACGAAAGTCTCCTCAGAATCAATTCCATAACGCTGTGTGTATCCCTTGGCAACCAATCTCGCCTTATATCTATTAATAGTTCCATCTGTATTAAGCTTCACAATAAACATCCAATGACATCCAACAGTCTTCATTCCAACAGGCATATCAACTACCTCCCATGTTACATTCTTTTGAAGGGCTTCCAATTCTTCATTAATTACTTTCTTCCATTTTGGATCTTTCAAAGCATCATGCACGTTACTAGGAATAGATACAGTAAATAATTGATTTATGACAAGTACATGTGACTCAGAAAGGCTATGGTTAGACATAGAGTTAGCTATAGGGTATTTGGTAGTGGCTTTGATGTCTGGTTCATATTGTTTCTTAGGAACTCCCTTACTAGTTCTTTGTGATTGTCTAGGTTCGAGACTTTCTAACCCAACAGATTCATTAATGGTTATAGGAGGTACCTAGGGCGGATCATTCTGATCGAGATCTTTAGTTATTGATGTAGAAGGGGAAATGTCTTGTACTATAGTTTCAGATACATCCAGATCATGTGCTTCTGTCTCTACTGCTGCTACAGGATCAATTTCTACTTCAGGAACTTCAAATCGTTCCTCTAAGTGTTCCAATTCCCCAAAGACATCAGGATTCCTTCACCGGCACTCTCCCCCTAAAGGGAAGACTGGGAAACTCCCCCTGAGTAATACGGGTCGGATTCATAGAATGAGACATCAAGAGATATATGCATCTTGTCAGTAATTGGATCATAACACCTATACCCTTTCTGAAACTTGGCATAACCCACAAAAATACACTTCTTTGCACGAGGATCAAGTTTAATTCGATCTGGTTGTGGGATATGGACATAAGTTGTACATCCAAACACCCGAGGCTCCAAGTTAGGCATGGATGGGATGGACAAAAATGTATGGAGTTTCTGATAAGGATTCTGGAACTCAATTATCTGTGAGGGAGTACAGTTTATAACATAGGCTGTTGATTTCACTGCTTCACCCCAATAGGATCGAGGTACATTCATGCCAAACAAGGAAGCACGAACAACTTCCCACAACTGCCTGTTCTTCCGTTATGCTAAACCATTTTGTTGGGGGGGGGGGTACCAGAATTGGAGGTTTGATGATGAATTCCAATTGATCGGCAAAATTCAGACATGAGACCATTCACAAATTCGCTACCATTATCAGACTGAAAAACCCTAATAGATTGTTGATATTGTGTCGCCACCAATTTATAAAACCCAATAAACATCTCATATACATCACTTTTGTTTTTCAATAATGACACCCAAGTCATGCGAGTGCAATCATCAATAAAAGTCACATAATAGCGAACTCCAGAAAAAGAAGAAACTTTGGCAGGACCCCAAACATCAGAGTGAATTTTCATAAAAGGAACAGGACATCTATTAAGACTTGGTGAATATGAAATACGGTGGCTCTTGGCCAGTTCACAAATGTCACAATGAAACTCAGAATCACTAACAACTGAAAATAATTGAGGTTGCAACCTCTTAAGATAACTAAACGAAAGATGACTTAACCTACGATGCCATAACCACACAACTTCTTTTGCATTCTCGACCTTATTGACCTGATTAGTTTGCCCTAGAGAATTCTTCTGTTTCTCTCCAGTTTCTGTCAAATCCAGATAGTACAGTTTCCCCCTTCTAACACCATAACCAAGGACTTGTCGAGTCAGAATGTCCTGAAAAGCACAGAAGGATGGATAGAACGTCACAGTACATGTAAGTGCTAGAATGATTTGACAAACAGACAATAGATTATAAGCAAGGGATGGAACAACTAAGACAGATTCAAGAGTGAAGGTTTTAGATAACACAATATAACCTTCTCTGCTAACCGGAGTTGGAGTGCTATCTGCAGTAGAAACAGCAGTTTGAGATGAAGCTCTAAGACTTTCCACAAGGCTAGGGTCATTTGTCATATGGTCAGATGCACCCAAATCAATTATCCATGTACTATTCGAAATAACCTTACCATTCATACCTAATTGGGTTACATTAGCCGAAGCATGGTCTGGATGTCCATGCACAACATTAGCAATAGCAGCCTTGCTTATATTCTTTCATGGCCTCTTTGCGAAGTCCCACCAATCAGGATAGCCAATCACTTCATAACATCTCTCCTTGCTATGACCCAATTCCCTACAAACACTGCACTTTTTATCTGCATAAGGATTGGATTTACCTTTAGGGTTGCGTGAAGAACCAGAGAAACAGGGTGGAGTAATCGTCTTGCTATGAACAGCCAAGACAAATGATTCAGTGGATACAGAGTGCCCCATAGCCTGTTTCTCCGATTGCACCTTGCGAATGTAAGCATAGCTTTGCTCCAAGGAAAATTTAGGGTCCTTGCGAAGAATCTCTCCTTTTTGATCATACTCGAATCGAGTCCACACAAAACATAGAACCCTTAATCCGGACATTGTTGACATGTCCTGGACTACAGCTGCAACATTGTTATTCTGGGAGGTCACCCTTTGATCAATCTCCTGGAACATGGCCACCAATTCGTTGTAATAGGAAGGAATCGGTCTCCCATTCTGCTTCGCTTCAAATCACTTCGTATTCAATTCAAAAATTCAAGTTTCATCAGAGTAATCATAGAAGGTCTTCTCCACAGCCTCCCAAATGTCTTTTACAGTAGGAAGACGAATATATCGATTCATAAGAGAAATCTCCATAGAATCAATAAGCCAACTTTTCACATTTTCATTATCTGTTGCCTAACCTTCATATTCGGTCGAATTCATATCCGGTTCAATCTTTGTGCTAGTTAAAAAACCAATCTTTCCCCTTGCTCCAATACGCATCCGTATGAGAGGAGCCCATATGGTATAGTTGGACTCATCTAATGAAATAGATTTTGGGAACACGGAGTTCTCTTGTGGGGTGTAATGGTGATGAATGACGTTGGAAGAATTGTTGTCAGATTCAGCCATTGCAAAAAAAAAACGAAAAATTTGGGTTTTAGGTTTAGGGTTTGGAAAAAATTTGGGTTTGATTCAAGGATTCAAGGATGGTTTGATTAATGGTTGTAATACGCAGCGGATTTCAATAGTTTGGCTCCGATACCATGTAGAACCAGAGGATTCAATTCAATTCAGTGTATATTTACTTGATTGAATTCTAAGAGATTACAATTTAGTTTATATAGAGGTTACAACAAATAGAAACAAAATAGTCAGTGACTTGAGAAACACGGTCCTTTCAAAGTTACTAGAACTCGCTCCTTTGAAAGGCAGGTCGCACTCCATTTGTACTTCATCTGAGCGCATGTCGCGCTCTATACATGAAAACTAATATAGAGCTTTCTACATGCTCAATTCCAACAAAGTCAATTTAGATGATCTAAGACGATCTAAAATGGAATGAATGCAATAAGACCAACTATTCCAGACTCGCATAAAACGAGAGGAATCCCAAATCAAAAATAAAAATGGACCCAATTAGGCCGAGTGAGCAGTACAAGTTGTAAATGGGTGTTTTGGTTTTCCTTTAGATGTAATGAAGAGAGGAGAATGGGTTGAGGTTTTTTTGGAGAGACCGAGTTCGCTGATGAGCGAACTGCCTACATATCTTCTCTTAGTTTTTTCAGGGGAGAGAAGAATCAGGTCTCACGTAGTTCAAGTAGGTGGTATTTATAGGCCTAAGGGAGTGTTGATCTCTGAGACACGTGTACCCTCTTGTACATGTGTAGGGTGGAGATTGTGAATGTGTGTTGGGCTGGTTTTAGTATGAGTTGTGGGCTAATTGGAAGTTGGTGCGGTAGTCCCTATTTTCCGGTGGTGGGAAGTACGAGTAAGATTTTGGTAATGATTACACCTGGTGGTGTTTTTAACTGAGGCGTTCTGTCTCCAGCCGTTTATTCGTCCTGAGATATCCTTGAACGAGCTCGAGCGTACCACCTACATGAAGGGAGCTGCTCACAGATAAGTCTTGGAGGTCGATGTCCTGAGTTCGCTTATGCTTCGTGCGTACGCAATATTCCTTAATGAAGATATTGCTCCCGATCGGTCTTGGAGGTCGATGTCCTGAGTTCGCTTATGCTTCGTGCGTGTGCAATATTCCTTAATGAGGGTATTTCTCCCCTACACAGCCCCCTCTCAGTAGATTGTCTATGTCCATGGAAACGATCTACTGAGAGAAAAATGGAAGTACGTGTAGAGCATGAGCGAGCTGGGGTGGACGATCCGACTGAGATGCCGTAAAGCTTGAATCATGCGGCATGATGATTTGGCGGGAAAGGGAAATTGGCGCGTGACAGAATCGTAGCAGTTGGTAAAGAAAAGTGTCGCAGCGTTATTCGGAACTTTGAGAAGACAGGTCCTTGGAACACGTGTGCGGGCTAGAGCATAGGATGTAATCATAACTTCTTGGTAATTGAACGGGCGGTTGTACAAAATCAAATTTGGGACATTCGAAAAAGTATTTCCTATTTCCTTCTCCAACAAAAACGCAAGCTAGGGTTTCTCAGGTTAGTGCTTCTGCTGCTGCTGCCTTTTCATTTTCAATTTGCTTTCCTCTTGTTCAAGTGCGATTTGTTGAGTAAGTAGGTCAATGTTAGGGTGTAGGGTTTAAGCTTGGGTAGTTGATAAAAAGGAGACGTCATAATGTCTGATTCTGGCGATACTCGATCGGAAGAGGTTCAGGAGGTTTCATTAAGCTGTGGTGAGTATGAGGATGATAATGAAGAATCGGTGAGTGTTGGCATTCAGGTTGAGTTGGATGAGGAAGTTAGGGTAGACGAGGGTAATACATGATTTGGGTCGGAAGGTGCTGTGGCCAGTACGTCAGGTCGAGGGGAGAGTTCGTCATCAAGTAAGTTGCCCCCTAGGACGGTGGATCGTCGTGCTGCGAGCTCGTTCCCCGAACTGAGGGCAGCTTATGGGATCAACGTTCCCGATCTAGAGATATACGAACCACGGTTGAGTGAAAATGTACGTAGTGAAGAGTACAACCCGCCGAATGGTGGGGTAATCATCTGTGAGGGCCAGTTGAGAGCGTATATGCAAATACCGTTCTCGAAACTGGTTTGTGACTTCTTGGCTCATTGTTGGAAGTCTCCTTGTCAGTTTGTTGGTAACACCTGGCGACTGTTTAGGGTGTTCGACCTATTGAATGCGAGTGGGGAATACCACATAGGGGTATCTGACATAATTGAGCATTATGTCATGAGGCGATCTGGTAATCTGAACTTTAGTTTGCAAACGATGGCGATGCGTTCTACTGTGATTGACGGTGTAAGCAATAAGGCCTGGACAAAGAGGCCGTTGCTGCTAGTTGGCAACTACTGTGCTAGTGGATGTAGGTTGCAAACTAGGATTTGTAACATATCCAGTGGGTAGGAATGTCTTTCTTTTGTCGCTTTACTTGGTGATTTACTGTTGTTCTAACTGGCCCATGTCTTTGCTTTGCTTGTAGATTTTTCTGTGAAAACACGAACTGATCGGGGGGAGATAGAGAGGTTCGCGCGGCTGACTCGAGCAAAAAAACAAGCGAAGTTGCCCGAATTTGCTCATTTCTTTGTGGAAAAGGGGGGGCCTGCGATCCGGGAAAAAAAAGGTGCAAAAGGACCGAGCTCGAGGTCAGACTAGGCGAGGGGTGATGGAGATGCGCGCGAGTGATTTGGTAACGCGGGAAGATAGGAACCGGGCTCGTGGTGGCTTGAGACGACCCTCTAGAGGTGGTGCTTCAGGGGCTGGTGGGTCGAGCTCCCGACCTGAAGGGTGATGCTCCTTTAGAGCTGGAGACGGTGGTCTTCAATCCTCGTGTAAGGAGCAGGTCGGAGAAGAGAAGAAATGATGCCTCCGAGCAAGATGCTGCCCGAGTTGCCAAAGTTGCGCGACATGCTCTTGGGGAAAGCTCCAGTAGCGGGTTTCGGTGGTGGTGGTGGTCGGGTGTTACGTTTGCTCACGGTGTCAGTCGCGACCGAGCGAGTCATGGACTTGGCCAGCTTTGGGGCGGGGTCTAGTCCGTCTCCTGCGATCGCGAGAACCCGATCTACCGGGCGAAGCCGAAGGGTCCCCACAAAGCGAGTGGAAAATCTGATATGGTTGCTGATGACTTAGAGTCACAGTTTGTGTATCTAGATGACAACGGGGTTCAACAAACTGTGAGGCGAACTGATTGTAGCTTCAAGTCGAGTAAGGTATCGACTTGTCTGTTAGAACAGATAGCTCTAGACGGCAACCGTAATGATTTGGATAATGGATGACGAGGGCTAATTTGATAACCCTGAAGCGGATGGAAATCGCACAATGTCTGGTATGTGGATCTGTCCCCCTTTGATGTATCTGTTCGCTTATGTACGCTACTGTGACCTGGTTATTAACATTTGTGTGCAATTGCAGCTTGTAAGTGGGTTTCAGAAGTTGAAGGAGATTGCTCAGTTCACGGAGGCAGATAGAGAAGCTGTGGTGAAGCTGTCAGATGAGCTGAAAAACGTTCAAGACGCCGCTAAGATGGAACGTGAGGAGCTTGAAGACCTGAAGAAAGCACACCAAGCTTTGAGTCTGGCAAAGATGTTGAAGGATACCAAGGTAGAAGATCTGAGGCTAAACTATAGGGTGCTGAAGAGAACGTCATTGCAGCGACTGTGGAAATTGGTAGGCTGAACGATTATGCCTTGCACTGCAAGAAGGTTACTCAGACGCCTTCGGAAGCCTATGATGACCGGATGCCTGACTTTGTTGATTTTGGAAGCGGACTATAAAGCTTTGAAGGAGGAGCATGCACGCGAGATGTCTCGTACCGCAGTGGAATAGGTGCAGGGAGATGTCGGTAGTGTTCTCGCTTCTTCAGTGATCATTCCAAAAGCTGTGGTACCGCGTGCTGAAGCTGTTGCGTCTGACGTGCTTATGAGTTTGGATTTGGATGGAGGTAATGCATTATGGTTGATGGGAGGGATGCTGAAATTGACGAGTCACTTGTGGCTGGAGAGCTAGTTGTCAGCCTAGAGATGGCGAGTTGTAAGTTCGTCTTGTTAATCTGTTTGCTTGTAAGCTGTGATACAATAGAGCTGGTTTGCTGGGGTGACCTGGGCAGTTCTCCTTTCTTGCTTTTATGTGCTACCACTTTGAACGATCTGGTATCCCGTACTGGTTTGGGGTAACCATGTGATGATGAATATTGCTTAGCGGGTTGGATTTCCGAGTAGCTCAAAGAACTCGGCTAAAGGAACGAATCGTGGTTGTGGACAATGCCCGAACAGTCATTTCTTGCTTATATGCTATGCTCGTTGCTTGTTTCCCTGTTGTGTGTGTCGCTTATTTGATTGAATGTATGAACGGTGATACTGCTTTAACTATGCATGTCAGATGGATTATGGTGATAACTGACCGCAAGTGACCTGTAGGCTTGAATGAGCGTCCTATCGTTAAATTGTCTTTAGCTTCAGGTGCCGCCTGGAATGAGGTTACTAGATCGCTGTGATCTGCACATAGAGTAGGACGCATGGTGTTCTGTTCATTACCGAGAATGGGAGTATTTCCTCACGTGTGTGACACGTGTAGGAAAATGAGCGGTTCAAGGAGCGTAATGATGGCGGGCAGGTGGCCCGGACGTTTACGCCTCAAGGTAATTATGATGTGCTTAGGAAAAGACGTTACCTAATAAGTAAAACTGTTCGTAGAATATCAAAGGTATTTGCTTGGCTTCTTGTCTTAGCTCCTTTCTGCCTTATCGCTGTGCACTACCTTCATCGCTGCTTTTACAGGTACGTTTGTTTTCATTTTTGAATGTGATCTCTTTGAGAAGGAGTTGGTGTATAGTTTTAACTCATGCGGTGTTATCTCTGTTCGTAGGTTTGATCATGGCAAGGTGCCGCCCATATGTGAGAGGAGAAGGGAGTATGAGAGAGACTTCGCCTCTGATAATGGAGGAGATGGAGTTCGATCCTCATGTTCATGGTGATCATGGTAAGAGGAAGGTTGTTTCTGTAGGAGCCAAAGGCAACAAGCGACCTAGGAGAGCTGGTCGTCCGGCTGGTGGCATTGTGTTTAGGTCGCCATAGCATGTAGGCGACACCGATCGTCATGCTGCGGAGCGTAACGACCTGAGGCAAGGTCGCCAAGTCGCTGGTGAGAATTCGTCTCCACGCTGCGGGGATGTGGGGAGCGAATTCTACTACCTGGGGAAGACAGGGAAGAAGCGTACAGTGAAACGCTCAGACTGTAGCTTCCACTTGGCACCTATAGCGACTAGCCTTCTAAAGGGGATCGCGTTGGACGGCGACAAGGCGGAGGTGAAAGATGAAGATATGGAGACGTTATTAGGGATGATGGATATGGTCCCTTGTTTGGTGAGCTCCTTATGTGCTAAGTTGTTGTGTATGTTTCCAGGGTAATTTTGATCTTTAACTTCGTACGCGCAGTTTCTTGCAGGGTATGATAAATTGAAAGATGCTATGCAAAACGTTGAGACTGATGATAACCCTCACGTCGAGCTAGGGATGTATGCAAGCTGCGTGGGGGGCTGACAAGAGGAAGCTAGAAGTGATGACCACAAAGTATCAGAATGCTATTACCGAGAACGTTACGTTGGTTACGAATATGACTGATCTAAAGGGGGAGTTAGCTGAAGTGACTGCATATGCCAAAAAATGTCAAATGGTAGCAGCAAAAGCACGTAAGGCGATACCACGGCCCGCGGTCGCGATATGCCGCTCGACCGAATCATATCATGTCAAGAAAGCGAATCGGGCGCGAGGGAGCAAGGACAAGGTATGCGCGTGATGCTGAGATCTGCGCGACACACTACTTCTACTAGTGCTGCTCCAGAAGATAAGCATGTCTTGACTGATATTTGATGATGCAATCTATCTTTGTCTATTTTAGCGAAAAATTGTGAGTGTTGTTTACGTTCTCCTCTCTTATATGAGAGTTAACAATAGAGCTGTGTCGTCCCAGGCTTGCCTGAGCAGTTCGCTAATTTGGTACAGAGAACTGGTTTCCACGGAAGTGGCAGTTCGATGCTTTGTTAAATTTGTAATAGATGCCGATCTAGATTTCCTGGGTAGTCCCAGCAGATCGGTGGATCTAGTTGTTATGGCGTTGGCCAAGTATTGCTACTGATTGTGTTTAAAATGCATGTTTCTGCTTAATTGCTTGTAGTTAGCATCCTGCTTATTATGCATGTGGCTTGAAATAACTGAGGAGCTTGAGACTTAGATTAGAGACACGTTTTGCCTGTGATTAGTGTTTTCTTCCTTGTTCATCATGTTATAAGAAACGCTGGGAGTATTCTAGATAATCTGAATCGAGAATTAAGAGTTCTCCACTAGGTGCATTGATCTGAGCTTAGAAGTAATACTCAAGAGAGTGTTTTGCTCAGGCAGAGCGTGTTGGCGTATAGAAGCGTAATGCTCACGGAGAACATTCTCGTATGGTCGACCCTAGAAATATAGGTTCTTCGACGAGCGAGGTTCGGAGAGGCTATAGAGCCTGTAAGCTCCAAAGGGCTGTTGCTCACGGAGAGCGTTCTCGTCCGGTCGATCCTAGAAATATAGGTCCTCGACTTGACAAGAGTTGGAGAGGTTGTGGAGCCTGTAAGCTCCAGAGAGCTGTCTGCTCATGGAGAGCGTTCTCGTTTGGCCGATCCTAGAAATATAGGTCCTCGACTTGACAAGAGTTGGAGAGGTTGTAGAGCCTGTAAGCTCCAGAGAGCTGTCTGCTCACGGAGAGCGTTCTCGTTTGGTCGATCCTAGAAATATAGGTCCTCGACTTGACAAGAGTTGAGAGGTCGTAGAGCCCGTGAAGCTCCGAGAGAGTCGCTTCGCTGGGAGGCGTTCTCGTTTGGTCGATTCTAGAAATATAGGTCCTCGACTTGACAAGAGTTGGAGAGGCTGTAGAGCCTGTGAAGCTCAGAGAGTCGCAGCGCTTTCGCGAGCGCGTTCTAGCTTATGACAAACAGTATGGCTTTCGGAGAGAGTGTTGGACGAGTGTAAGTGTAATCGTCGCGGTTTCCGTGCTTAACCGTATGACTTTTCGATGCAAGTAAATAGAGTAGGTTGTAATAGGCAACATAAGACATTTAACCTTGAGTTTACACTAAATGAAAAATGGAATATACAATATCAGTGGTTTTATTGATAAAATTTTTCAGCAGATAAGTATTCCAAGGGCGAGGCAACAATTTCCCCTCTTGGGTTTTTATCCAGTATGCTCCATTGCCTATAACGCGTTCAACGATGTATGGGCCTTCCCATGTAGGTGCTAATTTGGAGTCGTCTTGCATCTTTTTTAGCACTAGATCGCCAGGCTGGAAAGATCTAGGATGCACTCGTTTATTGTAGGAGTTCTTCAGAGTTTGTTGATAAGATGCGATTCTGATGGCGGCTAAGTCATGCCGTTCTTCTAGCAAGTCGACCTCTCGCTAAAACAGAATCATTGTGTCCCGTCTCGACGAGCTCTGACCGAGTCGTAGTGACTGTCAGTTTGGTGGGAATTACGACTTCTGTGCCATAACACAAGGAGAATGGAGATTCGCCTGTACTGGACCGAGCTGTGGTGTGATGAGCCGACAAAATGTTCTCCAACTGATTTGGCCATTGGCTCTTGTTCCTTTCAATCTTTTTCTTCAAATTTTCTAAGATGGCCTTGTTGCTGGCTTCTGCTTGACCATTACTCTGAGCGTATTGTGGAGTAGAAAATGCATGAACGATCTTCCACTTAACTAGAAATTCTTTAACTGTTCTGCCTTTGAATTGGGGGCCATTGTCCATCACTAGTGTATGTGGCAAACCAAATCTGGTGATGATGTGAGTCCAGATGAAGTTTCTGACATGTGATTCTTTGACATGCGCTAAAGGAATGGTTTCGACCTACTTAGTGAAATAGTCGGTTGCAGCTAAGACGAAGCAAAAACCAGTGCTTTTCTGTGGGATGAATGGTCCCATGATGTCCATGCCCCACATGTGAAATGGTCATGGGCACGCTATACTGATCAGCTCGCAAGCGGGCTGGATGATGTTGTGACCGAATGTTTGGCATTTTATACACTTGAGGACGTATGCTTTGGTATCGATCTGCATACGGGGCCAAAAGTATCCTTGGGAAATTACTTTGTGGGCTAAAGAGCGACCTCCGGCATGGTTTCCACATTCTCCTTCATGGATTTCTGCAAAAATCAATTGACCCTGCTCTGGAATAATGCATCGCAAGTGTGGTCCACCAGCAGATTTCCTGAATAACTTGTTATGAAATAAGCAATAACGACGTGCTTGATATGATATTTGCCTGGCCTTGGTACGTACTTCAGGGAGTGTGCCATACTGGATGTAGTCTATGATGGGCTGCATCCATGTCTGACTCAACTGATTGGCGGAGAGAGGGAACAGATCGCTTATAACTAGGGCGTGCTCGACCTGGTACGCAGGTCGGCCGATTACTTCAATGAGTTGTCTTGGGACACAATTCGGTGTTTGAGTGGCTAAGTAAGCTAAACTGTCTGCGTGACGGTTCTCGTCACGCAAAAAATGATGTATGGTAGCTTTCTTAAAAGAAGGCAATAAATGATAAACGACTTGAATATATTTCGAAAGGTTACCTTCATGGGTAGTGTACTCTTTTGCAACCTAGCGAACGACCAGTTGCGAGTCACTAAAGACTTGAAGCTCTTGTACCCCCTTGCCAGAAGCGCCATCTGAAGTCCCATGATCAATCGTGCTCAGACTCGTTGTTGGAAGTTGCAAAGTCGATTCGAACTGACTTCTCTACCATAGTTCCATCGGGTGACACTAAGACGACCCCGATGCCACTCCCTCCAGGGTTGCTAGAGCCATATACAAAGAGAGACCAGATTGATTTGATACGTTCCTTTGTGTCTGCGAGCTCCGTTTCTAGTTCCCAATTTGGGTCATCGACAGGGAAATCTGCTAGGAAATCTGTGACGACCTGACCTTTCTGAGAAGTTCGAGGTACAAACTCCATGTGGTGTTCACCGAGCTCTTCGGCCCATACTGCCATTCGAGTAGTCTTGTTTTCTTTGTGGAAGATTTTCTTCAAGGGGAGGTCGGTAAGTACTTTGATCGGATGTGCTTGAAAGTATGGCCTGAACTTTCTTGCCGAATACAACAAAGCAAGTACGGCTCTTTCAAGGAAAGAATAATTCCTTTCAGCTGGCATGAGCATCTTACTTGTAAAGTAGATCGGTTTTTCTGAGTTGTTCTCTTCTTTGAAGAGAACTGAGCTGATGGCGAAGTCTGATACTGCTAGATAGAGCCCCAGTGTTTCTCTATCTGTTGGTTTAGCTAAGACGGGAGGCGTGGTGAGGTACTCTTTGAGAGTGGCGAATGCTTAGTGGCATTGATCGTTCCATGAGAACGCTTCGCCTTTTGAGGAGTTGTAGGAACGGGTCGGCACTTGTCGGACATACGGATATGAATCGGTTGAGTCACGGTGACCATGCCCGACAACTTCGTATCGTTTTTTGTGCGTGGATCGGGCATGTCTAAGAACGCTAGGATTTGGTCTGGATTTGCTTCGATCCCTCGCTGTGACACCTGATATCCTAGAAACTTTCCGGAGGATGCTCCAAAGAAGCATTTCTCTGGATTCGCTTCATTCGAGTTCGGCGTAATCTAAAGAACGCTTGCTTAAGGTGAGTGAGGTGGTCGCCTGCTTTCTTGCTTTTGACGACCATGTCGTTGATGTAAACCTCTATGGTATCTCCTAACATGTCCTGGAACATGTCAGTTACCAGAGGTTGATACGTCGCTCCAGCATTCTTAAGGCCGAACGGGAGGACGTTGTAGCAATAAATTCCTTGCTCGGTAATGAACGAGGTCTTCTCTTGATCCTCCTCAGCAAGTGGGATTTGGTTGTATCCGTTGTACGCATCCATGAAGGAGAGAAGTTCATGACCACAGGTTTGGTCGACAAGTCGGTCAATGCGAGGTAGGGGAAAACTATCTTTTGGTGTTTCTTGATTGACATTCGTGAAATCGAAACATAGGCGAACTGTTCCATTCTTTTTGGGGACCGCGACGATGTTGGTGATCCAGTCTAGATAGTCTACCTTTCTGATGAAACCGACTTGCTTGAGTTTGTCGACCTCATTGTTGATAGCTTTCTGAAATCGCAGGGATAGTCGGCGAGGCCGTTGGCGAACTGGTCTAGCATTGGCGAACTGATCTATGCCTAGCACATCTATATACGACCAAGCAAAAACATCTTTATTCATAGATAAGAAGTTTACAAGGTGGGCCTTGACTGTGGGGTCAAGATTAGCCCCTACATAGACGAACTTGGGGTGGTGCGTCTGATGGCGATGTGTCTTTTGGTGATTCGATCTCTGCAGTTGAGGTTGGAGCGACCTCTGTGGCGACGACAGTAGGGGTCGGCATGATCTCTGGAACCGGGGCTGGTTGCATGATATTTGATGGTGCGGCTTCCGGGGTCATAAATGGTGGCACGACAACATCTGATGCGACCTCTGGGGCTTTGATCGATGGAACGACGGATACTGGATTAACGTCTAAGGCCTTGGCTTGTGAAGTATCGACTACTGGAGTGACTGCGGGTATCTGAATAGGAGAAAAGGTCTTCTTGCTGGAGCCCCCAGCGTTCTGCGGTATAGTTTGGACTTTGACTCTGGCAACTAGGTCGTTTGCCATTGTATAACTGGTGGGCTCGTGCTTTGTGTGGATTGGTACACTGTCGGTCTTACTTGCTGATAGGATTTGATTACAATGATACGCTTCAAGTTGATTGCTGCGAAGTTCCATCATTCCTCTAGGGCCTGGAAAACAGAGAACTTGATGCAATGTTGACGGTACAGCTTGCATTTGATGGATCCAACGCCGACTTAGTATGGCGTTGTAAGATGACTTGATGTCTAAAACGCTGAAGCGTGTATTGCAGGTGACTTTGTCTTCTTTAGACCCTACCGATATTGGGAGTATGATGTCACCGACGGGGTTGGCCCTGGAGCCATTGAACCCGTAAAGGGGGGCAATCGGATCTATGAGGACTGATTTGGGTAAACTCATTTCTTGAATGGTGTGATAGAATAAAATGTCGCACGAGCTCCTGTGGTCGATCGGACGGCGCTTTTTATCGTCGATCGCTAATCTTGGCGTGGACGACAAGTCGTCGTTGTTGACGGAGGGAGGCGTGACCTTTGTTGAGGTCGGCCTCGCGGAAAATGATATCTCCCCGTTCGCTGACTGAAGCCCGGAGCATGTGCTTCCTGTGAAGTGAAATGATACACTTCCTGAAGAGCGCCAACACGACGTCTTTTCTCTCTGGAGGAGGTTATAGAATCATCGGGGAAAGTAATCATATGAATGGTTCTAGCATTGTCACGATCTAACGAGTGTTGTCTTCGCTCGTGGCGAGAACGGTCTCTGGGACGTCCTCTGTTTTGAGGGCGAGCTTGAACCTCTTGGTGGTTACGGCGAGGCGGAGATCGACTGCGTACCCGGCGAGCCATAAGTTTATGGCGCAAGTCTCCGTCAGGAATATTGGTGTACTGTTTAATATGACCAGCTTCCACAAGGTCATGGAGATAGTGCTTAATCCCCCAACACGCATTGGTTTCATGGCATTTTGCTTTGTGGAATGTGCAGTAGGGCTTGTCAGGTCGATCTATTGGTTGCCTCACATCTGGTCGGAAATATGAAGCTCGGCATTTGGATCTTGTCCAAGATGTATGGCGGGGGCGTGTCAAGGCGAAAAACTCTCTTTGTTTTGTTGTCTGTTTCGGTACCGCCTTTGGTGCAAGCGAATGGATCGCTTTTGGCAGATAATGGAAGGGTGTGATAAGAGATCGCTGCCACCTCCTGGTCTTCGGCTAAGCCATGGAACTTCAAACTTTCTTGTAACTTAATATACTTGTCTACCCGAGTTTACAGTTCGGACAGCGTTTCTGGGCGTTCTTTCATCAATGATCTGGAGAGGTCGGTATTACGCACTCGACAGGCGTTAGAAAATGCCAGTGTGGCAAAAGACTCTTTCAGGCCGCTTTCCATACATAACAGCTTGGCCTTGAACCGTCCTAAGAATTGGCGAATGGTTTCATCTTTCCTAAACGATAGCTAGAACAGTGAGTCAAGATCTGCTTTTTCGCCTATCAGGCATGTATTGACCGCAAAAGAGCGAGAGAAGTCGTTCAAAGGTTTTGATAGAATCAGACTCCAGTGAGAAGAATCAATCAAGAGCGCCATCCTTGAGACTGGCTGGAAATAATCGACAGTGAAGGTGATCAAACTCGGGTGAACTATAGAGCGCCAGACTTTGAATGTATCGAGCCACATCTTGGCCGGGCACGCGTGATGCCAATGAAATACATTGGGAAACGTGGCTGGATAAAATCTTGAGGAGAGGGTTTATTGAGGACCTCAGCACTGAACGGAGACGCGCTTTATGTCTTGAGCATTTTTTGAACAATCTAGGTCGCATCCTTTCTTACTGCACTCTGGCCGATCCTTTGTGATAATTCGTTAATCTGTTGATTAACTTCGTTGATGCCGTTCTCAGCGACGTTACCGACTGGTTGCTGTTGGTAAGCATCTACTTGTGCTCGTAAAGCAGTATTTTCTTGCCTGAGCAAGGAAATGCTCTCGTTTGTTAAACCCAGCTGGTTTGCGAGGTTTTGAACTTGAGCTTCGAGGCTTGCCATGCTTCGTGGGCTTGAGAATTGTTGGTTTTTGAGTTGTGTGAAAGTGGTTTCTCAAGTAATCGAGACCACAGACGGCGCCAATGTAAAGGGGTGTTTTGGTTTTCCTTTAGATGCAATGAAGAGAGGAGAATGGGTTGAGGTTTTTTTGGAGAGACCGAGTTCGCTGATGAGCGAGCTGCCTATGTATCTTCTCTTGGTTTTTTCAGGGGAGAGAAGAATCAGGTCTCACGTAATTCAAGTAGGTGGTATTTATAGGCCTAAGGGAGTGTTGATCTCTGAGACACGTGTACCCTCTTGTACATGTGTAGGGTGGAGATTGTGAATGTGTGTTGGGCTGGTTTTAGTATGAGTCGTGGGCTGATTGGAAGTTGGTGCGGTAGTCCTTATTTCCCGGTGGTGGGAAGTACGAGTAAAATTTTGGTAATGATTACACTTGGTGGTGTTTTTAACTGAGGCGTTCTGTCTCCAGCCGTTTATCCGTCCTGAGATATCCTTGAACGAGCTCGAGCGTACCACCTACATGAAGGGAGCTGCTCACAGATCGGTCTTGGAGGTCGATGTCCTGAGTTAGCTTATGCTTCGTGCGTGCGCAATATTCCTTAATGAGGATATTGCTCCCGATCGGTCTTGGAGGTCGATGTACTGAGTTCGCTTATGCTTTGCGCGTGCCCAATATTCCTTAATGAGGGTATTGCTCCCCTACACAAGTCAACAAACTGGGAAAAAACCAATTCAGTTGTGTCCTGATTCCTGAAACTTGAAACCCTGAGTTAAGCACTTAATTTTTACAGGTTGAGATTTCCCCTTCGAGTAAGAAATTGGATTAAGCACAATGCACATCAGCTCAACCTTTAACATTCAATGAGATGGTGACGATGAAAAGACCCAACAGACTGCAAAATGCAAATACAAGCTTGAAATTTGTCAACTGACTTTGGCTAGTATGCTCAGCAGGCCTGTGTCTTTGCCATCACTCCCCATCCGGAAAGATATTATCTGAGATCACAGGAAACTCATGTTAAGCATAATAGTTATCTAAAAGCACCTGAAAATTTAGACAGAAAAATAGGACATTATATTTTGGTTTATCCAAGTTCCTTGTGGTAACCTCATAGTTCCTTTTTTATAAAAAAATAAAAAAATAATAAAAAAACCAAATAAATAAATAACTGACTTAATTAAATATATAATCTATTGTCAAGTGTCGCAGAAGAAGGCACAAATAATCAGAAAGTAACACTCAATCTAATGTGTGTGAAATGGGGACGTACTGTAAGATATTTTCACGAATCATTTTCTTGGAGACTTTTCTATTTTTGTTTAATCGACGCACTTAATTAAACTAAGAGTACGTTTGGGAACCTTGAGAATTCTCACCTTAACTATATTTGATGGGAATTCTAATTCTATTGCATGTTTGGATGTCTATAACCGCCGAGACTCGGAATTCTAGCAAGAAATGTAACTCCCATTATGGTAGGAATTTGATTCTCGCCTAAAACCATGTCAATTGGGAATTCTTATGGTTGTTATGGCCGTTAAGCAGTAATGTAAATAAGCAAAGTGTTATCAGTTATGTCATTTGATGACATGTGTACTTAAATTTGAAAGAAAGAATTCTTATGGGATACCAAACAACTCATATATGACTTCAATGCTTAGAATTCTATTTCTCAGAGAATTCTATTTCTCACTAGAATTTCATTTCTCATTCCCAAACGCGCACCCTAATAGAAAACAAATTCATATAAGGAATTTCAAAAGAAGCATAGAATTGTGTTTAGACTTCCAAAAAATATGGAGATGAACAGTCACATACCTGAACAATAGTGAAATGCAAACCAGCAATCAGAAATGGAAAGATAGAGCCTAGAATACCATGAGGCGTGTCAGTCAGATTCTGGAACCACAAAGTTCCACCCTGAAATGAATTTTACATGAACTTCAAATCAATGAAATTCAATGCAGTATAAGGAAATTTTTTGTACCAAAGACACAATGTTAAGGTATAACATTCTGTGTCTTATCAATCATATTCTGGGGTCTGGACATATGATATCATAAAATGTACTTCCTGTAGTGACTACTTATGAAAAATAGCAATTAATGCAAGCCACTTAACCCCATAGTCACACTCTTTCTACAGAGATCTCATAGGACTGCAGAACAACATTTTCTTTTACCGGTTCTTTTACACCCCCACCCCCAAATCACTATATAATAATTTGCTATGTTACATGGACACCTTATATTTTAGAAAAAATCTATGTCAGATACATATCCACATGTCCGTGTTGGACACATATCATACACATTTTGTATGTGATTTACCTCAATTTTTTATATTTCACCGTGTCAAACACATCGTATCCGTGTCGGATATGGACACACCTACGTGTGTAAATGTAACTTAGAGAATTTGACACCCCCTCCCCCCTCCAACCCAAACCCCAAAAAAATGACGAAATGGACCAATCAATGTGTACTGACCTTCATCTGGCCGGTCGTAGGACTGAATTTCTTTTCTTTTCTTTTCTTTTCAAAGGAGGGTACCAAATTCTCATATTTATGTGTGTGCCAGAGAAATGATGGTAAATACACATGGAATACTTCATTTCGTCATTTAGGAAACTCTTCAAATTATTGATAAAGAAAATATATTAATTAAACAATTAGAAACTATAACTGAGAAATTTTGTTAGTGCCTTACACAATCAAACCCAAGGTCATGATCCAGTGACACCTTCCGTATAGATGTCATCAACAGGAGAAAGCATGGAATCTGTAAACCGCAATCTGTCAATAACTCAAGAACGAAAGAACGATATAGATGAAATAATTTATTTACATAGATATTGCATGCTAGTTCATTGCACAAACACAAAGACACACAAGATTCACATATTTGCCGGGGTGTCTCACCTTCAACTCTTACTTTAATATAGCCTTATGAATGGAAAAACCAAAACCCATTTCAGAAAAAACTAAATAGAAATCGAATGAAAAAAGTGACATTTGGCAATTTGGGAAAAGCTTTATTGAGATGTTTGGTCTTTAAAATACATTGTAAAGGATTATGCAATTATGAAATACTGATGAGGCACTTTTCTGCTTCATCTTACTGCTATGTTCTTTCTGAAAATTAAAGAGAACGTTTTTTTACGAAAAAAAAAGGAAAATTTTGGTCTGAAATGCTTGGATTAATGACAGGATGAAGACTCGAGTTTAGACAAGAAAGATATCGAAGAATTCTTACGGAAGAGTGGAAACAAAAGCCACACAAATCGAAAGAGGTTGCAGTAAATGGTAGTATACTGTTACGTACACTATTGGTTGTGGAGGACTGGAATAAATGGATAATGATTCGTTAAAAATGCAGGGAATATATTAGCATTGTTTCTGTCTTTAACAACATACTAATACTTTGAAATGCATATCTTCCTTTTTTCCAGTGAAGCTCAAGTAGATATTTTACCTGCACTGAAACGGATGCAAGTCCCCATAAAGCTGATAATAGTGGCGGGAATGGAGGAGGCACTTTGAGAAATGCATATGAAAGTCAGGTAAAGAATTCTCAAACTATGTTAAAAATGACGAATGATAGTCATAATATAATGGCTCCATCCAGTAGCATCAAATTAAAAATAACGAGCTATAAACTCATAGGGACAACGAAATCATGGTTCACGTACGCATCACATGGCTATAAGACAATCTCTGGGACAATTTGAAACAAGAGGATATACTATTCTCGTAGCAGTATCATTTTTGCATAACCATAGCTTATTCAATTAACAGATATCGGACAGTGACTAGCATTTTTAGAGGGAAAGGATTTTGGGAGGCACTTGTAGAGTGGGTAATGAACACTTGGTAAACCCTTACCAAAAGTCACAATATCGGAATCAATCTGATGAGAAGACCATGCTTCAAGGAACTGCAAGACTTCTGTCATATACCTCAATGAAGTGTGATAAACCCATAGAGAGGATGATTCCTTAGCTCATCAAGGTCTCTACAAAACAAACATTCAACAAATTGTCAGTGATTGTAAAAATAAAGTGCAAAATTATATCACTACATCATAAGTTATCACATTATACCTCTTTCCTCCCAGAATGAGTATAAATTCTGCAACTTCAGGAGAGAACTGTTCTTTTGGAATGGAACTTTCTACAATAATCTCTTGAAGAATGGTTCTTAAATTTGTGAAGGAACTAGGGCAAAAGTTCTGCGCACTTTCCTTTAGTTCTTTCTATATTCTAAAGAGATGGAACTTTTTCTAATACAATTTTGGGATATTCAAAAGTGGGGTCTGAAGCAAAAAATACTATATATATATTTTTTTGTTGTTGCCGAGATATTGCAGAAAAATTCATCTTGTAAAAGAAAATTAAACGTGATGAGAAGCTTCTGGATAATCTCCTTTAGAAGAGGAGAAAAAACATACACATATTTTGTCTCACCATCCAAATGGACTTCGACTCTCACAAAAAAAATTTGCTTCTCAAACTTCTTTCTACCACTAACGGATGTATTTCTCAACTGAAAAAGTCTAACTTCTCCAATTCATTGTTCTATTCTAAAGGTATTGAAAAACAAGTTGTTTAGGAAGGTGAAAATATTTAAATATTGAGGTTGATGGAATGGAAAAAAACTTTAAATGAAAAGAGGAAGAAAATGAGATGACTTTGTTAACAAGTCACCCTCATTTGATGTCTTCAAAAATGAGTGGGCAACTTGTTTTCTTTGATCAAATGAGTGTAACTTCTTTTCTTTGATTGAAATGACAAGGAAAGTTTAGAAACAAGTATGATTGAAATGAGAAGATTAAAAACAAGTATTGAATACAATGAAAGACTTGAAATTGAACACGCCCGTTATATGAACTCTACCTTATATGAACTCCAAATAAACTCCACTACCAAAAGTGGATTTATAAGATGAATTGAGGGTTGATGTTTGGTGAAGATAGTCTTCTCATAATAGAGAATCGTCCTACAAACAATCAGCCCAAACAAAAATGTTTAACCTTGTCAAATGTTGTTTTGAAATTTGAAAAATCTAGACCATTGGATAATTTTATAACACTGTAAACAAATTTTGATACGTCTAGACATCTTCAAAAGTGCTGATTTTCTCTAAGGATGACCTATATTGTGGGAAGAACATCTCCACCAAAAATCAGCTTCTAATTCATTGTTTTTCATAGTGGAGTTTCTTTGGAGTTCGTTTAAGTGGAATTCATATAACATTAAACAGGAATGAACGAGCCCGTTATATGAACTCCACCTTATATGAACTCCAAATAAACTTCACCACCAAAGTGGATTTATAAGATGAATTGAGGGTTGATATTTGGTGAATATAGTCTTCTCATAATAGAGAATCTTCCTACAAGCAATCAGCCCAAACGAAAATGTTTAACCTTGTCAAATGTTGTTTTGAAATTTGAAAAATCTAGACCGTTGGATAATTTTATAACACTGTAAACAAATTTTGATACGTCTAGACATCTTCAAAAGTGCTGATTTTCTCTAAAGATGATCTATATTGTGGGAATAACATCTCCACCAAAAATCAGTTTCTAATTCATTGTTTTTCATGGTAGAGTTTCTTTGGAGTTCGTTTAAGTAGAGTTCATATAACGGGCAAGACTATTTTTACTATAGTTGTGAAAATTTTGGGGGTGCGGTAGTGGAAGTTTGCTAAAAAAATTGGGGATACGAGTTCTTTAGTTTAAAATTTTTTCTAGGCAATTATTAGTTATGTGGTAGTGGAGCTTTTCTAATCTCAGGGAGTGCGACCACCACCACACGCACCCTTCCTATATCCATCTATGGGTATTGAGATATTAATGACGTCTTCAACATGAGGATCATTCTCGTCATTGGTTAAAGAAATCTTCACCGCACTTTTGTCATACCTTACCAATAAGTTTTGGATGAGTTTGCATTTTGTTTTGAATTGGTCAAACCATCTGGACGACATTTTTTTGTGAAAGAAAAAATGAAGAAGACGAAGTAAGAGAACGAGAGTAGAACGAGGAGTGAAAAGTTAGTCCGAAAGTTAATTGGTTTTCCTTGTTACTCTTACGTTGCATACATACTTTTAGCCATAACCATGCTGTACATCCAAAAATCAAAAAGTATGTATACAACGTAAGAGTAACAAGGAAAACCAATTAACGATCGGACCCATTAACTTTTCACTCTTCGTTATACTCTCGCTCTCTTACTTCATCTTCTTCATTTCTTCTTTCACAAAAAAATGTCGTCTAGATGGTTTGACCAGTTCGAGACAAAACGCAAACCCATCCAAAACTTATTGGTAAGGTATGACGAAAATGCACCGAAGATTTCTTTAACCAATGACGAAAATGATTCTTATGTTGAAGACGACATTAATATCCAAATACCCATAGATGGATATAGGGGGGTGCGTGTGGGGGTGGTCACACTCTTTGAGATTAGAAAAGTTCCACTAACACATAACTAATTGTCTAGAAAAATCTTCAAAATATAAGGACTCGCATCCCCAAAAATTTTAGCAAACTTCCACTATTGCACCCCCTAAAATTTTCACAACTATAAAAAAAATATTATCAAAAAAACTAATAATAAACTTTATAATAAACCAACTTGTTTTTTACTTCTCTTTTTGCCCTTACAAAATTATCATTTATCATTTATTTTGAGTTAAAAACCATTAAAGATAGACAAATGTATCTTTGAATGTTTGATGGATTGATGAAACTAAAACAAATAGCCAAAGGCCCAAAGCCTAACAGGTCAGCTTGTATAATTATAATCACCCATAACAAACTCGTGTGCTTTCCTTCCTTTCTTTCACTCTTAATTCTTAAACAACCGGTCAGACCTCAACCCAAAAAATAAATAAATAAATAAATAACAAAAAACAACAAACAAAAATTCATAAAGGACTTGTGGTGCAGCTTGTTGCATGCTTGTCCTAATTATTTGTAAAACTCATTATCATTATCAATATCAATAAAATTTCCAAAAAAAAAAAACAAAAACAAAAACAAAATAAGGTAATTTTTTATTTTCAATGTTAATCTTTTAAAGTCTATATAACATTATACATTATATATAATGTTATATTGTTATTTTACTCTCAATTCTTAAACAAATGGTTAGACCTCAACCAATAATAATAATAAAAATAAAAAACGAAAAACACAAATTCGGAAAGGACTTGCGGCGTAGCTTAGTGCACGTTTTTCCTAATTATTTATAAAACTCATTATCATTATCAATAAAATTTTCACTTAAAAAAAACAAAACAAAACAAGGTAATTTTTTATTTTCAATGTTAATCTTTTCAGTGTCAATCTTTTATAAGTCATATATATATATAGCTTAAGTGCTTAAGTAGTTAACTTCATCAGTCCATATTATATTCTTAGTAGTCAACGCACTATAGTTCTGTGAATTGAAATAAATCCATAATTTTGTTGATCTTTATTGTTTAGACCGTTTGACCAAAAAAATAAAAAAAATTGAATATTTTTTTTTTTTGTCGGGTGGGGGTGTACACATAATCTCGCACCCCCTGGCTTTGTATCCTGGCTCCGTCCCTGTCAATACTAGAGGATTACATTCAAGATTTTCGCGGTGCATGTTTTAAAGCTTGAAAGGTTCCAACAGTGATAAGTATATTATACGCCGATTCGAAGCAGAACCAACTTTTACTTGAGGGGTTAATCGTGAATTTGGCAAAATTAGTGGTAGACACAAGTTTGAGAAGCAAGTTTTTTGAGAGAGTTGAAGTCCGGTTGAATGGTCAGACAAAATATGTTTATGTTTTTTCTTCTCTTTTGAAGGAGATTATCCAAAAACTTCTCATTACATTTTATTTTCTTTTACAAGATGATTTTTTCTACAATATCTCAACAAGTATTTTTTGCTTCAGACCGCAATTTTGAATATCCGAAAATTGTATTAGGAAAGGTTCCATCTCTTGAAAATATAGAAAGAAATAAAGGAAAGCAGACCTTTTGCCCTAGTTCCTTCTCAAATTTAGGAACCATTCTTAATGAGATTATTATAGAAAGTTCCATTCCAAAAGAACAGTTCTCTTCTGAAGTTACAAAATTCATACTCATTCTGGGAGGAAATATGTTACACCCCAAATTTCTAGAATATTTAAAATAAGGAATTATCCAAGATATAATTATCTCAATCGTCACCCTATTCAATCATCTGAAAACCCAAGATGAAACGAAACCCTAATAACATATTATCAACCACGATATTAAAATCTGAGATCAAATTTAAAACTAAAAGGAGCAATCCTTCAATCACATTATTAAACTATAAAGAAACTAACCAAATCTATTACATATGTCTCAAAAACAAAACCGTACAATTCAGAAAAACTTAAACCAGAAGACTCCAAGAGCAAATCCAAATCACGTGTCCTCATCCACTGCACTCCACCATCTATGTTTCCAAGAACACACCCACATTGTAAAACAAATCAAACATGGGTCAGCAAATTGAATTTGTTGTTATGAGTAAGACTAAAATAAAAACAACATGTTCAATATTTCAAATAAAGGAATATACTATTACAATCATTTCAACTTGGAAGACAAGTTAGTTCCGTTTTCTCAAAACGGCATATAGTTTCTTTCCAAGTAATAATTCACCCCCAATATACAATTTCAAAAATCACATATAATAGTACTCATCATTCCCACTTTACAAAATAACTCACAACATAAATACCACTTACATTCCACTTATTAAATGTACATATGATAACCTAATTAAATATGAGTTTGATACACTTTACCTTTAAACCAACACGTCATCTTAGAGTAGGATATTTACATCCCTGCATAAAAAATTAATAGATCATACCCTCCTGCAAAACAGAGTTAGACATCACAATAAAATGATTTATCTCAGCCAGTCAAATTTCCATTCATAATCAAACCTCATTTAAGACATTTAACTCTAATTGATGCAACCTGGTTCATCCCGCATATTCGGGGAATATCATTTATCATAATACATATATCAAGAGTAGTCATTTACATGACATCATTACGTCATAAAGTTTCTGCGTGCATAACCATAGATCTCAGACTATCACAAGTCATTAATATTTTCGTAATAACATATCAAGTTATAGTCATTTCGCAATCACATAAAAGATCACAAGCATTCACTAATATTATTCACAGTCACACTTCACATCCATAACATCACACAAATTCACATATTTTTAGTTCATTCAATTCCACAATGTATCTTGTTTATTAATCACTTATTTACTGACCTCACCTTTAGTTCCTACTCCACGATTTACACTTCACATAGTTGCCAAATCACACATACCCGTGTGCCTCTCTCACACCTAGTACCACTACAAGACATATGTCCCAAGCGGGGATATCCCCTCCAAGAACATATTTACATCTTGCAAAGTCGTAACTTGTGAGTCATAGCCATCTCTGGGGTTTCCATTAACATAATCACAGCCTCTTATGGGCATTCAATACCTTAGGTCATTCATAGCACATTCAATGAATACCTTGGGTAATTCTCGCCACATTCAAGGAATACCACTATAACACTAACGGGTCATTCATGGAACATTCAATGAATACCTTCCTATCACATGACATCTCAAGTCGATCATAATATATCATTACCAAATCCTGAGGTGTGGAGAGTTCTAAAGGTGTGGTCGACTTGTTGAAAATATTATTCTCAACTCACTTATTATTTGATAAGCACCCAAAACTGTAATATTAAACCCCGAGAGACATAGCATTTTGGTCGATTATGTGTTTAATAATCATGTAATAATTATATTTTTCATACTTTGCGGGTTTCCGCAATTAAAATGAATATAGTGATAAAACATGCATCGAAAGTCTGAGGAATCTGGAATATTTGGAGTTTCCCACTCGACCCGTGAAGCCGAAGTTTCCAAAAGAACGTAACCGGTCGGAACGGGCCCACATATGAAGAAGAAAACAAATTTCGAAGCTCAAATCGAATAAATCTAGATGCCGACGTTGGCTAGTGGTTTCGCCAAAATCTGAAGGAATCTGGGAATATTTGGAATTCCCACTCAATCCCGTGAAGCCCAACAAAGCCGACTAGAGCGAAGTTCCCAAAAGAACCGGTCGCGAGCGGGCCCACATATAAAGCGAGGAAACTTCCGAAGCTCAAATCGATAAATCTAGGTGCCGATGTTGGCTAGTGAAGCTACCAAGTACAAGAATCGGGGAATATTTGGAATTCCCACTCAATCCGTGAAGCCCAACAAAGCGACTAGAGCGAAGTTTCCAAAAAACGAGAACCGGTCGGGGCCGGGCCCACATATAAAGAGGCAGAAACTTCCAAGCTCAAATCGGATAAATCTAGGTGCCGAAGCGTTGGCTAGTGAAGCTGCCATAGCGACCGGCGACAAACTCGCGCAAGGACAAAAAGTCGTAAAATGCCAAAATCGGTTTACCACATTAGACACACTAAGTGGACACACCCGGGCCCAAAAGGCATGATGAGTCGGCATAGGCGGGTGGCAAATGATGGTTTCAAATTGATACCACCCGGCAAGAAAGAAGATTATCGCACTCAATTCAAACGGTGGTTTGAATTGAAATTAGCTAACAAATGAAACTTAAAAGCGGCTAAAAGGCGAAAAAGATAAACATATCAAAACAAAACTTTGATTCTCAAAGTTTTGAACAAATAAATCAGCCTACCGCCAAAAGCAAATTAAAATCATTCACGGATGGTCATCCTATGATGCCTATAAATATGAAGGGGTCGCCTTCAATATGAGGCCTTCAAAGATATTAATGCTTTAGCTACGTTTAGTTTTTTTCTTTCAAGACTTACCTTTCGCCATTTTTATTTTCAGGCTTAATAATAGAAGTTATTTTACCCTCAATAATAGTTAATTCTTTTCTTGTTTAATTTCTGTCCTGCATTTATTTACTTAATGTATACAACAAGTTTTATTATTCCTTCTATGATGATGAGCTAATCCCCTCGGGGAGGGAGTGGTTTGCTTCGTGTGAAAATCCGGATTGACTCGTTAATATTCTAGAATCACTACTTAGGAATTAGGCATAGAATTAACATCCGGTCCCAAAATGACTGAGACTGTACAAAGTTGGAGTGCTGATGCTCGAAAGCGGTCTAGCGACCAAAAATGTTCTCGCGACTCTCAGTGTCGGGCATACTCTCAATTCGTCCAAACTGATGTGAACTTGTGCCAGGAGCTGAAATAATATACCAGAGATGAGGTATTATCGAAACTCCTTATGCTAGTGAAATGCGACCTAGAGATGTGGGCATGCACTAGGGATCAATACTCGACGTCGTCTCCGAAACGAGACGAATTAGAGATGTAGTGATTTAGTAATAAAAACTGTTGAAAAATGATTCTTGCATGAGCATGATTAACTCTCTCCCTGTTTCTCTACATTTTGTTTACCTATATATAATCGCCGTAGTAATTTATTTTATTTGCATTACCGTTATTTTAATTAAAAACCAACTAAAAAGAAACCTAAAAATCCTACTCACTTAAAGTTGTAATTTCCAGTTGTGAACCTATCCGAGCCCTAAGGTTTGGACGATCCCTTACTCGACCTATCCTACCAAACCCACGTGAGTAAGGTAACTTGACTAAAACGTATGACTATACGGACGTTGGAATTTGGACTTTGGACTGTAGACTTTGGACTTTGGACTGTGGACCTCGGACTTAAGAAAATAAGTAACTGAAAACCAATAAACAAACGTGTGTAAAGAGCGTTTTATCAAATGGCGCCGCTGCACGCCGAAGGACTCTGGACTTAACGTAATAACTGGAATTATTTTCATTTCTGTTACAATACTAACTCTTTACCGTAATTTTTTCTACTAACAAATAACTGTGAGCCAAGTTTGTTTATTTTCATTAGCACAGTCTAAGTACTAAACAGACAAAAGACTCTCGGACGAGACTGAATTAGTAAGTGTTTAAACTAACACGAGTATCAACACTCGGTTTTCTGCTGAGCCACTTTCCTTTTCAATTACTCTTTTGGGCTCTTTGGTCCCTGTTTTTTTCTAGTAAGCATAAGCTTGGGAGTAGTCGACCGCATATATCAGAGGAATCGCGGGGCTTGGGGTTTCAAACTCTTAAACTCCTCAAACTTTGTTGAGGATATTATTTGCTATAACCTGTTTTACCTCAGATATTTGTATGTTGGCATGAGAACTCGTGCATGTAAAGGTGGTTCGTCATCACATATTCACGTAACACAATTAATATGATTCAATATATTTTGATATATGCGTGGCGTCAAAACCACCGCTTAGAATATTTTTGTATGTGTATGTTACATCAATTCACGCGGTATTCAATTGCATGAGTTCGTTCTCGACATTCCCTAGCTCACGATAACTTACACATAATAATTGCACGATAGGTAATATAGATTTGCATGGGTAGACTTTCTGCAGTAACTAGTATATGTTAGTTAGTTTCTATTTTAGCATCTATCGCTTTTAATTGCATATTTCGTAATCACGTCTCCATAATACACTAATTATTAAAATTAAAATAATAAAAAAAATCATAGTAATTAAAAATTTCATCTAAATCATCTTAATAACACCCGCGATAATACACCATCATAAATCATCATCCTATTCCATCGATTGCCTAGGAAACTTGAGAAAAAAAAATTGACGTTGCCTAATTAAGGAACGCTAGCACGAACAACCTCCCTCAATTCTCTCGGTTAACCTCGGCTCTTTGGAATATTCACACGCTATCCTAGCTTCCCCGCCGAAGTTAGCAAAGCTCGGGAAGGAAGGTTTCAACTCCCTCCTTCCTAACTTCTAAAAACTCCAATCATTATTCGTTTCCTTATGAGCACTAAATTAAAATTCATATTTGTATGAGACTACGGTCCGGTAAACATAAGGAATTAGAAGAACTTACATATCATCGTCGAAAATACAAGAAACAACTGTTTATGTTATCTCCTAGGCATAGTTCCTCCTCCGTAAATCAACCTCGTCAAACATCTCCCGTTTCCATTATCTCCTTTAATTATGGCTGAAGAAAATCTCACGGTCGAGAAACCCCTTTCGGATTTCTATATCGCTTCCTACTGAAAGGACTCCGCTTCCCGCATTAAACTCAATGCGATTGTAGGTGATTTTCGATTCCGCCAAACATTTTCGGTTTGTTACCTGTTTACCATGGGTTAGACCATGAAAACCGTATAATCATCTTCGCCGGATGCAACAAGTAGTCACCACTTTCCGCCATCCGACCGTTACCAACGAACAAGTCTTGCTTAGGTTGTTTCCCTTCACCTTAGTCGATAAAGCTTCAGTTTGGCTCGCCCGGACAAGCCGCAGCAATCCATTGACACATGGGCCAAACTTGTTCAAGCATTCATGATAAAGTTCTATACTCGGAAGAAAACTACATAAATGCTTCAAAAGATTCAATTCTTTTCAAGACACCCGTGAATCCTTTTCGAAGCGTGGAGCAGATTTACTGATCTACTTCTCGAATGTCCTCATCATCAACTCGACACCGTGGTATTAGTCCGTTTCATTCTTTAATGGTCTCTCCGACCATCAAAAGGAAACATTAGATATCATGAACGGCGGTTGTTTCATGGACAAGGGCTTACCGAAGCATACACTTTTCTTGAGAAACAGGCCTCAATGGCACCCATCGGGGAAACACTCGATTCTTCTAGATCTTCTAAAGACACTCCTACCAAAGCTACGCCTATGTTTGAGGTCAAACCCGATCCGAATTAAAAACTTTAATCGAGTCCCTAAACAAAAGGTTGATGCTCTTTCAAGACAAGTAAATGAACAAAAACCCAAACAGTCATGGTCGCCAACGCTTCCCCATGCCCTCTTTGCTTAAGTCCCGAAAGCACGATTCTTATTGTCCTTTGGTATACGAAAGTGTCCTCCCCAACCTTTTCAAGAGGTTTTGCTTTCAACATCCCTAATGCACCTTTGGCGACAACATCCGAATTTAGCTTGGGCACCCCTCGGTCCAACAACAAGCTCCTTGGTGGTGGCAACAACGTTCTCGCATTTCGACCACCGCGAACTACAATTCCTATCGTCAAGGAAATCCTCTACAATTTCAGCAAGGGCAAAGTAATTTTCCCAACAACGCAAATATGGGATACCAAAACAAATCAGAACCTTGTTCCCCGCTTAACCAAGGATATGGCTACCAAAATCAACCCCGTGAATAATAACCGTGAACTAGTTCCGCCGCTCCTTGGTACAATCCATACCGATAAAATGGTCAAACTTTCTCGACATACATGAATCAATAGAATCAAATCCTAGCTTCTATCCACAGTCTCTTCACCGTTAGCTCGGGGATAAAAGTCAAAAGGGCGGTTCCTGGCCAAGCAATTCCAAACCCTAAGCCTACAAACACTGCCTTTGAACTCAACAATGCACGGGACCTAGTAATCCAAGCCAGGGTGAGGTAAATGCCATTACCACTCTTCGTTCTAGCCGAACCATCAACAATAATATACGTATGCCAGACGAGGAATCGACGGAAGCCACGACTAACGTCCTTCCAACTCCTACCTCACAACCTATAACGGACTAAGTGAAGTGGTGCCATCAAAATCTACACCTACGCCCCTAGGAAAAGATACCATTGATCCTTGTACGCCGATTCCGTCCAAAAGCTCCGTTCCTCGCCCGTTTGGTAAAGAACAAACATGACGAACATTTTGATGAGATCCGTGAAACCTTCAAAAAATTTGACCATAAACTTACCTTTCCTAGATCGCTTAAAGCATTTGCCCAAGCATGCCAAGTTTTTGAAAGACATGTGCACCACCAAACGACGCATTAATGTACCTCAACAAGCGTTCCTCACTCGAGCGGTTTCCCTCGATTACCACTACCAATGGTGTGGTAGCATACAAGGACCCGTGTCGACTAACCGTACCATGCACGTTAGGCGACAAGTATACCGCTACTGCACTTTTAGACCTAGGTGCTAGTGTTAACCTACTTCCTTACTACTTATTTAAGCAGTTAGGTCTTCATGAATTGAAACCTACCAATATGACTCGCGAACTCATGGATCGCTTCCATCAAGTACCCAAAAGGCATAGTAGAGAACGTTATAGTAAAAGTCCAAGATTTTTACTATCCAGTTGATTTTGTCATTCTAGATACTAAAGTGGCCTGTGACTCCATCCCTATCATCTTGGGACGTCCTTTCCTTGCAACTGCCAACGCTCTCATAAATTGTCGGGACGGTTCAATGACATTGTCTTTTCGAACCTTTTCGTCGAACTTAACGTGTTCAAATTAATGAAACAGTTTCCCGATCCTATAATGGAGGGCGAGATTAGCTTGGTTGATAGTCTGGAACATGATTATTTCACTAACTCTTTTCCCCCAGACGAGATACACCAATTTCTTTCTTTTGATAATCCGGAGTTTGACGATGACTCGTACATAAGGGATGTCCATGCGTTATTAGAGTCAGTACCACTATTTGACCCTAATGCTTCGGTGCAAACTGATTCAGAAGAGCCGGATTCGCTCTTTTCCATTGAAGATATGATCCCTCACGAATCCTTGATCCCCAATCCTCCAACTCCGGATTTAAAACCTCTACCCCCTGATTTGAAGTACGTACATCTCGATCCCGATGGTAGTCACCCTATAATAATTTCGCCACTTGACTACGCACGGTAAGAGACGCGTTTGATTCATGTCATTCGTGAACACCGCCCGCTATCGGATGGTCCTTAGATGATATCAAGGGAATAGACCCTAGCATATGCACGCATCGTGATACATCTTGATGACGCACAAAGACATCACGAGAACCACAACGCCGCCTTTAATCCCGCCATGAAGGAAGTAGTGAGAGAGGAAGTTCTCGTTTACTTGATGCGGGTATCATATACCCTATCTCGGATAGTGACTGGTTAGTCCCGTCCACGTTGTTCCTAAAAAGTCCCGCATTCAAGTTGTGCAAAATGAAAGTGGTGAGTGCATCTCCACTCGCGATTCCTATGAAATGGAGAATTTGCATTGACTATCGCGAAACTTAATGCCGAGAACCCGTGAAGATCACTTCCCTCTCCCATTCATTGACCGGATGCTAGAACGTTTAATGGTCATGCTTACTATCGTTTTCTTGATGGCTATTCGGATACTTCCAAATTGTCATTGATCCCGCCCGATCAAGAAAAGACAACTTTCACGGTCCCTTTGAACCTTTGCATACGCATCGAATGCCTTTTGGTCTTTGTAATGCCCCGTGCACTTTCCAACGCTGCATGCTTCACATTTTAGTGATATGGTGGAACGTTATATGGAAGTATTCATGGACGACTTTTCCATTTACGGAAATTCCTTTAACGACTGTTTATCCAACCTTTCCAAAGTTTTAATATGGTACTCAATTGGTACCATATGGTACTCAATTGGGAGAAGTGTCATTTCATGGTTACCAAAGGACTTGTTCTAGGTCATATTGTTTCAAAAGACGGGATAGAGGTTGATAAGGCTAAAATTGTTAAAATTTCTTCGCTACCCTTCCCACGCATAGATTCGGGATATCCGTGCTTTTTAGGCCACTGGTTTTACAGAGATTCATTCAGATTTTTCTAAAGTTGCTTTCGACCTTTTAACCAATCTCCTTTAAGGATGTAAGGATGCGATTCGACTTTAATTTCTAAAACCGCCCGACTACCACCTCCTATTATTCAACCCCCGATTGGTCTCAACCATTCGAATCGATGTGTGACGCTTAGCGACTTTGCTATTGGTGTCGTGTTAGGCCAACGACGTGACGACAAACCCCGTTGTCATTTACTACACTAGTAAAACTCTTAACGACGCCAATGTAATTATACCACAACCGGAGAAAGAGTTCCTAGCTGTTGTCTATGCTTTGGATAAGTTTAAGCCCTCTACCTAGTTGGAACATCGACCATAGTATATACCGACCATGCCGCATTCGGTACTTACTTACTCGCGAAAAAGGACGAAAACAACGATTGTTCCATTTGGATCCTTCTCTTACAAGAATTCACCCGGAAATCAAAGACAAGAAAGGAACCGAAAATGTCATAGCCGACCATTTATCGAGGCTGGTTGGTGACATCGATAGTGATTCCTCGGCGATCGGTGATTCCTTCCCGCACTAATAATACTTGTACTCTATTTTTCATCTCCATGGTACGCCGGATATCGTTAACTACCTAGTTACCGAGAAAGTCCCTCCTTTTGGTCACCGATCATAAAAAGTTCTTATCCATCGTAAAATATTATTTTTGGGATGAACCCTACCCTCTTTAAGTATTGTTCCAATTCATTTCATTGCCGCTGATTCCCCGACCGGGAACACACCGACGATTATCCTTTGCCATGAACAATCTTGCGGAGGTCATTTCAGTGGAAAGAAAACTGCGCCAAGGTGTTACAATGTGGTTTTTATCGGGCCTACTCTTTTGCGATGCACACTAACATTGCGTAGCTTCCATTGTCAACACCTAGGTCGAATTACCAAACGAAATATGATGCCCCTACATCCTATATTGATTGTGGAAATTTTTGATGTTTGGGGCATTGATTTTATGGGACCCTTCCCTATTTCTCAAGGTTTTATACATTTTAGTTGCTGTAGACTATGTGTCCAAATGGATTGAGGCACTCGCGATGTCGCCAAATGACCATAAGACTGTCGTAAGATTTGTAAAGAAAACATTTTTCTCGCTTTTGGTGTTCCCAAAGCTATCATCGATGATGGGGTACACATTTTGTAACAAAATTTTTGGGTTTTAATGAAGAAATATGGAGTTACTCACAAGGTTGCTACTCCATACCACCCACAAACGAGTGGCCAAGTGGAAGTCTCCAACGAGAGATAAAGTCTATTTCGAGAAAATTGTCAACCCATCAAGAAAGGATCGTCTCTCCGCTTTTATCGGATGCCTTGTGGGCATACCGGAACAAAGATTTAAGACACCTATAGGGATGTCTCCTTACCGCATTGTTTTTGAAAACCTTGTCATCCGGTTGAACTTGAGCATCGTGCCTTTTGGGCCATCAAAAGCCCCAATTACAATATCATCGAGGTAGGTGAGAAGCTTTTAAAACCGCAATTAAATGAAATGGAGGAGATTCGAGTGATGCTTATGATCTCTCGAAATCCTACAAAGCTAATATGAAAAGAGTGCATGACAAGCACATTTTGGCGTAAGGATTTCAAAATTGGCCAAAAGTTTTCTTTGCATGCAACTCTAGATTACACATCTTTCTGGTAAATTGAAAACACGATGGTCCGGTCCTTTCATCAGGTGTTTGTGAAACATTATGGGGCAATCTCTTTGCTTAATCCAAAAGATAACAAATAATTTCAAGTCAATGGACAATGCCTAAAACATTACCACGAATTAATTACGCCACCGATGTTGAACGGACTCTTCTTCGTAATCAAAGATAATCGACTAGATGTTTAGATTTTGGCGTACTTTCGATCCTGTTTCTATAGAGGTATGCCATTTTGGTAGCCGGGCCATCTTCTATCTTATGATCTCCAAAGTTCTTTGAAGTGTGTGGTTGCAAGCTAGGAACCTTAGTCCACGAAAACTCTTTTACGTAATCGGAGTATAAATGTATTACGAACACGAGCAAACGTTTTTTCGTAAACGACTTGATGGGTACCTAAAATTTCACCTCCTTCCTTCTCTTCCCTTTTCTACTCTCTACCCCACGAACTTCAGCTAATCATTTGGTGTAAGTCTCACTCATCACTTAATAGGAAATGGTCGTAGTTCTTTTTGCTCGTTAACGGCGCGGGAAGGATGGGCTGGTGTATGCATTGCCAAAAACACCCTTCTATCTAGGCCCGGACTTCCTATCCGATACTAGCCGGGTTTAAGGTATACTTTTTGTCTAACACCAGCCGCAGGATAATCTTCGTTGCCGCTACCCGTTTCTCCCACGGGATGGGATTCGCCTTGAGAATCGACGTTAAAAGACTTCGATTCGCCTTCGGGATCCGACGTTAAAAGACTCACCTTGTAAATATGTTTATTTTGTTACCTTTTCCCTTTGCATTAAGTTTTGCACAAGGGATTCGCGGTCAAACCTCGAGATGTTGCATACTTGGAACACAAACGGGCAATGGATTCCACCGCACTCAACCCTATAATTGGTTACTTTGAGTCCCTTGGGGCGGTTTGAGGATAGCCATTATGTAAAAGGGCAATTTTATTAGATCGTGGCCAAGACGGTCCAGATGGTAAAACCTCTACCCCTAACCCCATAATACATAGAGGTGAAGCCACAGTTTGGTTGGATTGGGTTCGGCTCCAGAGCCGACATACATGACAATTGTCTATGATTTAAGATGGTGACTCCGACATCCGTTTTTTCACGATATCTCCCTTGTATGTAAATAAAACCCTAAAAAAAAAAAACAAACAAACAAACAAACAAAACAAACAAAGGGGCACTCCTTGTCACATGCCCTATTCTTCTCATCCACACTTCATCCACTTTGGCGCATATCTTAGAAGATACACGTGGTCTAACTACCCTATGACACCTCGAAATGTATCTTTTACATTTTCGGATGGGTGCCTATTTATACCAAGGATAGACACCTTTAAATTTAACTTCCCTTTTTCCAAAATAATTTTTCACCACTCCATCTTTAATGGCCCTCACTCAGTTTCAGGTTCGAGCAAAATTTTAAGGAAAATTTTCAAAATGGTCTTTTTCATCCTTTTTTGACATCAAATATTACGCCAAGGATGGTACCCTCTTTTACACCATAAGCAAACATTTTATTCCAGGAGAATTGGTCTTGTTATTTTATAAAAGCGGTTATTTCCAAAACGGACAATTCTTTGTCCGTGCTAACGGATGCGAAAGCATGAATTGACTATGGAAATCATCTCTCGAGGGTACTTCAAATTCCTATTACAAACCAAGGAGTACACCTTCGGATTCACCTTTCGATAATATCCGCATCCGATGTTTGTAACTATCCTTCACGGCTAATACAACCGAAAAACCGTATTATTTATCACCGATCTTTACAAAAGAACCAATTATCTGTGATCCAATGGATAGCTCATAATGTCCTAGGCACATCTAAGACTTCAAATAACCAAACCACTCCTCCATTTACTTCGGTATTGCGGACTAACCGCAATGATTTTTGCATTATAAAATTTCTCCGGAATGCGATCGCGACGTGCCAGAAAAAGGCAGCCCCTTCTTTACCAACCATTGTGACACTTATCATGATACATTGGGGTTTTTTCTAGTACTTATCCTCATACACCTATTCGAACGCCTAACATTCTTACTATTCACTCAAGATGTAGGAACGGATTTCGAACCCGACGACGCTGTAAAGAACCATGTCGGTGCAGAACCAACGAAGATTGTTCCACCGACAACATCTTCCATGAAAATGCATTATGCAACGATTTAATCCCATGGAAGGGCTTCGCTTTAATTCAACAAGGACTGATGACATTATTCAAACGTCGTAACATTATTATCACCAGCCTTCTTGAATTTCGGGACCGAGGACAATAAACGAAGAGGAACAAGCACAATTCTTTGCACACCACAACCAATTCTTGGCAAATCACACTCTCATAATGGAGAACCACGCTGAGATTTACCGACAGAAAGCAAAATATTGCAACAGTAGTTTTGTAACGGATTGACGACATAGAAAATCTTA
Source organism: Coptis chinensis (assembly GCF_015680905.1). Taxonomy (NCBI): domain Eukaryota; kingdom Viridiplantae; phylum Streptophyta; class Magnoliopsida; order Ranunculales; family Ranunculaceae; genus Coptis; species Coptis chinensis. The sequence continues at coordinate 5,576,227 of NC_141464.1, forward strand.
TAAACGGATCCCTCCCACAAAAGGATCCTCGCCAAGCATTGGGGCCAATAAAACCATTTAAATTTTGCAATTTTATATTATTTATCATCTTTTTCTAGTTTTTTTAATGGTAATTTGTTTTTACTTAATTATTCTCATCATGCTCTAATATTTGTTTATCCTTGTCTAAACAGTCACATTTTTTCACACAATGGAAGCTCCAAAGATGATTCGAACAATCTTTCCATTCTTTGCTGAATTCTCAAGCATATGGACATCTTTTCAGAGACTACATCACTCAAGTTGGATGGAACTCTCTCATCTCTACACCCGAGCGCATACTCCCCGGGTTTGGCAACTTATTTTTATAATAACATGGAAGATCTAAATTTGTCGGTGGTTTCCCTTTGAATGGGTTTACACACACGTGATTGGTAACACCGACACGCTTTTATGAGCCAACGGTGGCTATGGCTCTAGACCTTCCTCCCTCTTCAGCCGATCTCCCCATCCAATACATGATAGAGAATGACCTTAATGACTACTCTAGGGAAGATTTTGCCGCTATGGCGATGGCCTTGCCCAATCGTTTGTTTTAAATATGATCAAAACACCAAGTGTTGATGAAAAGACGAAGAACGAGAAAAGTAATTAGAAAAATGATGGTGATCGGGGAATGATGAGACAGTACCTTGCGGTTGCCTCACGCACCCAAATTATCGATTGGGATCAAGTCTCAAGAACGTAGTTCGTATGAAAAATAGTTTTGTATTTATATAGGTAGAGTAGAGAGTCCTGCAGCTCAAGTAATCTTGTAGCTTGAGCAATTGTGATAGACTATAACTTTCAACCGATAATTATCTCTTTGATAAGAAATGAATTGGACATAAATCAATGTACATTAGTGGCAAGCCATGTGGCTAAGGTTCAGCCTTTAGCCACATGAGTTAATGGGCCCGTACATTGATCCATGATATCATTAATTGGGCTTTAGCCTGTCGATTAAAACTAATAAAGTGGAGACTCCTACTAATGGGCGTTTTGCCACGTAGGTGGGGTCGAAACATCGCCCTCTTTGGCATCGCGAACAAAGTTCATATGGCAAAGAAGAAAAGAAAAATGAACGGAATTATAACGGCGTTGCGATGCGAAAAGGAAATGATAGGAAAATTGACTATCGAAAAAAAATCGCGGAATTATCGGAAGGAAAAAATGTCAAACTAACGGATACTTAAACGCAATGTAATTAAATAAAAGATGGCTGAAAATGCATAGAAAAAAAAAATAAAAAAAAAAATAAAATATGCACAGACATAATTTCAAAAGAAATTGATTGCCGAAAACTGTACCAAACGCATTACGTAAAAGTACGAAATTTGAATACGACGATGTGTGCCAGCGGAATATCGATACGCGGATTATATCGTTAAAAATTAAATGGAGGGGCAGTTTAGTAATAATAGTAATAAAAGGAAATTAAATACTAATTGGACTCAAAGTGTGCGGATGAGATAAGAATGTGGAGGAGATAAGAATTGAGATTAGAGATGGAGTTGGATTAGTAAAGAATCCTATCGAATCGAAAAACAATTCGACCTTATATAAGTGGCTTTTATCAAAACGGTCGTGGTTAAGAAAAAAGGTTTGAAGTCACAAAATACTCGTCCCTCTTCCCGATTATCGCCGGCTCGTAACGTTGTGTGCCGCCTTCGCTTAGACTAGTAGGTACGTTTCCTTACCATCAAGCTCTTCTCATATATAAAGTTGTATCGTTTTCGGGGAAGGCTTGGGGGCTAGCCGACAAAGCAACAAGGCCGTGATAGAAACACCGACTGAGAGAAGAAGAGGACCTCATCGAGAAGGCGACATTCTCCAAACCTACAAGCAAACCACCAACAACACCTATTTCATTCGGATCATTTGCGACCGCAAGCATTGGAAGCTCTTCTTACGGGTGGTGCATTGAGATCGAGGGCTGGAGGTCGAATGTTGATTTTCTTCCGATAACAAGAGCAACTTCCGCTTGGAAGGAGGATGGGCGGTGAGGAAAGAACCGCTTCTCTTGTTTCGGGTGAACCAACTCCAATTTGGGCAGATCTTGACAAAAGCATTACATGGGATTTTAGCATCTCTTTCTCTCACCAACCCGCCTCGCCCACGTTACCTATCTCGTGGTCTTGAGCTTTTCAAGAGGAAAGCAAGAAACGGGGAACAAAGCTAGCTGAATTTTGTGCTCATGCTCTCACGGCCTTGGAGGTGCTCATACATCCTCGGCGCCTAATCGGCGGATTCTTTAAATAAGCGTGGGGCATTCGATGAAAGCTAAATCCTAAATTCCTCTGTAAATCCATTTTCTAGTGCTCGAAACACAAAGACCCCTTTTCAAGAGGTGACAAAACAAAAAGGAGTGAACTTTATCAAAAACCGGTGTGGAAGACGCCGATATTGGCGTAAACCGATGGCCCACTTATTCAAAAACTTGTTTCAACAAAAACATGATACCGTGCACTTCCACTAAAGGAGGGGGCATCATAACCGCCAATTTATAAACTGGTTTGGTGCATCCGAATTGAAATAACAAATATAATTAAAATATAATGCTTGCAACACCAGCGAAAGAAGGGCACCGGACTGTGTGAGGCACCGATATGGCCCAGTGAACCCAGTTTTTGAGCTTTTCGACCGGTTTGTTTTGCGGTGAAACGACCGTACTATACGGGCAAAATATAATCGAGAAGAAGAAAATGCGTTGACGATCGTAGAGTTGGTAAGGTGGAAAGAAGGTGACAGATATAACGAATACACGAGGCCACGGCATAATCTAGCTCAGGATCGAGCAGCTTCAAATTGGATCGGCTAGGATATTAAACTTAAAGTATTGAGTTTCGATAAAACTTAAATTTGGCCTGTCGAAGAAGACGAAGAAATGGAGAAAAGTGCGGAGAATATGACAAAGCAGTGTGAGAAACAGATATGTTAGTATTTTTTATCAGTTATCGTAAAATTTTGGTTAAGTCTAAAAAACTGACGAAAAGTTTATTCTTGTCGTCAGGTAGAAACGGCGGTACGACGGGAGAAAGAAATTCACGAAAAGACCGCGAATAAAAGTTTCGCTCCACATGATCTCAATGCCTTGGAAAAAAATAAATAAGGTGAAGATAATTTTCAATCCGCTCGGAAAGTTAACGTAATGCGAATTTTTTTTCCCGCACAGAGAAACGGCGGTAGTACGAGCAAAATATATTCACAAAGAGTCGACGGAGAAAAGTTTTGTGTAACAAGGTGTCAATTAATGTCGTAGAAGAATGAAAGAAGCTGAAAGAAGTTTCGTGGAGAAAGATCGGCTCATTGTCTTAGAAAAAATAATAGAGCTGTCAGAAAGTGTAACTCGGAAAGATTCGCCTGGAAGATTCGCGCAAAAAAATCGGCATGAAGCTGTTGAAATTGTTTGCTCGAAAATTTTTTCGTAGAAAGATGGAACAATGCCTTAGAAAAAAATAATTAAGTTGGCATATAGTTTCGCTTTTGAAACGGAAAGAGTTAATGACGAGTTGTATAAACAAAAATCGATAAGGAACCATTGGCGCATAGGGTTAAGACTTGTGCCTTTACGATAAAGTTGCAAATGCACCGCTCAAGTCGATATGAGACAATATTTCCAAGCATCGCGTTTGACACGATCACCCACTTTATGATCGGGAGGCAAGATGTGATCATGTAAATATGTGATATAAGGAAGACGCCAATCATCGCGCCACAAGGTGTAAGTGGAAAACTTAGCTCTATATCGTGAACCTCGAGCATTGTAGGAAAAACTTCATGATCGCCGTTCGGTATGGACCGAGACAATATCATTGATAGGATCATTGTGGTCATCCGATAGCATAAGTTGTGGATCGCGTTTTCTCTGCAATGATAGCCGGATTATCAAGATCACGCTTGCGCTTCCGAAAGCCAAGAGAGATATCAAATTGGCATAACGCGGATTCTTCGTGAAAATGTCTTGATGAAAAAACAACTCGAGTGATGTACATATCGCGCGACATCCTCGGCGGACGATCGATACTCGCCTTCCTTTGAAATTCAATGGTAATATGACGAGGCTTATCCTCGACTTAACGCCGCGGATAAATAGGCAAGAGAATCCGCGATGTCGCGACGCCATGACGCCGGACGCCGCACAATAATCGATAGAATCAAAATTTCGAAAGCAATCCGATGAACTAAGTCCACATAAGCCGCCATTCTATCGCCACGAAGCCGCATAATGATCCACCAAACCGGCTAGCTTAATTAACTTAGAATCTGTGGAATAATTGTAGTTTAGTCGCCCCAAGTGAAAGAGTAAATGCTAAGTCGCAAAAATGACAAGCTTCGTGATTCGGCCTCATTATTTGAAGCCGCCAAAACCCAAACGCGACCGACTTCTCAATTTTTCTCCATTCGGTTGCAAGATTACACACACCCAATACCGAGCCATACTTATTATCGCGAACCATCGCTGTAAACAATCCAACAATCGCCAGATACATCCGATAAGTTTGGCAAATCATCGCCTCAAGAGGTAATGGCGTGTTGTCGATGACATTTTCTTCGCCTAGTAATCGTCGGACATAAGAATATCATCAATTGAAAATCAGCCATTAGCTAAGCCAAAGCTTGTCCTTTCTCACCGGTGCGGCGAAGTTTCAAACACAATGCTATAAGCTTAAGGTAACTTTCCCATTCTCGCTAGGCTTAATTTGATTCCCGAGCATTGCGAAAAAGCTTTCGCAGTGGATATTCGGTATAAACTTTGACGACCTTCGTCCCTCGAAATAAGGCTTAAGACGCCGGGCAAAGATGAACCAAAGCCAATGCAATTTTCTACCGAGAATATCTTGTTTCAAAGAAGGTTGTAAGAGTCTTGCTAACAAAGAATATAGGGGCGACCATCGCCACCGTTGACAAATAAGACGGCACTTTACGGCATGATCGATTGGGGCTAAATACAGACCTATAGGGCGCCCCAAGCATCGGATCGGCAAGAACTGGAGGTGGACTAAGTATGCTTTCAATTGATTTAAATGCAAGTTTCACGATCCTCCATCCAAATTGATGCGTCTTTCAATGTTTGAAAAAGGACGCATCGATCGTAATACCGAGATAAAGCGATTTAGGGCAGCCAACCGTCCCCGTAAGTCGTTGAATTTCTTTCTTTGACGCCGGAGAAGGCATTTCAAGGATAGCTCGAATCTGATCGGATTTGCTTCAATTCCGCCTAGTCATCATGTATCCTAAGAATTTACCGGATGATAAACCGAAAGAACACTTAGCCGGATTCAAACGATGTTGACATTGGAGAGTCCATTTAAAACAGCCTTGCAAATCAAGAAGGTGATCGTGCTTCGTAGATTTAACAACCATGTCGCCGATGTATGCTTCGAATCGTCTTTCCAAGTAGGTCGAAAAATAGTGTTGACTAGCTTTGATATGTGGCTCAGTTTTTTCGGGACCGAAAGGCATTACTCGTAACAAGAAATGCCTTGGTCTCAGAATGAATGCAGATGAACTCTTGGTCCTCAATGAATAACGGAATCGATGATAACCGTAATAAGCATCCAAAAAAGACAAATAAAACCCGGATGTTGCATCGACCATTTCAGATATACGAGGCAATGGATACGGATGAACCGGACAAGCCTTATTGAGATTTGTGAAATCGATACAAACACGTAATTTTGCCGTTCTTTTTAGGCTTTGCGACAACATTTGACATCCATGTTGGATAAGTCACGTGCCTTATAAAGTTAATGACAAGAGACGGTCGATTTCGCTCTTTCACTTTCATCTTTCTATCGGGGCCATCCCCGGGGCTTTTGTCGAACCGGTTTTGCATTAGGATCAATGTCGAAGTTTATGACAAGCCACCAAGGATCTATACTGGGCATTTGCTCTATTCGCCAAGCAAACACATGATTATTCTTCCGCAATAACAAAATAAGCTCTTGTCTCTCCTCTTCCGAAGTTCGGCTGAAATAAAAGTAGTTTCTTCCGTGGAGTTGGCCAATTTGAACTTCTAAAAGTGGATCGACCGCCGGGGTCCTTCAACATTTCTATTGGCAGAGTAAACCTGAAGGTCCCTGATGTTGTAATTGCTATTTGACGGGCGGCCGGAACTCGTAATAGTTCGGCCCAACAACTCGGACTTCTTATAATCATCGAGAACATTGTCATGGCAAATTAGAGATGCCAGTTGATCGGCACAAGACCTTACAAACTTTTTATTGAATGGGAACTTGATGGCTTGATGATATGTTGAGACGACCTTCCATATAATGAATCCAATCGCGACCAAGGATGACATTGTGGGGATTTACAATCCATCAATAGGAAATCAATATTGACTTCTTTCTGCATAAAGAGTGACCGGAGAGACACCTTTCCAACGCAGAATGAGTAGCGGTACCATCAAAACCAACGATATAGCGATTTTCAGGGTGACCAAGTTATCAATAAAAGGAATACCGCGATAACACCGGAAAACATGACGCTTAGCTGAACTACCAATGATCGATCATTATATCGGATCAAGATACATACCGATATATGCAGTTATCACGACAAAGATCATAATGAGGAACATGCACGCCCATTAGATCTTGGTCGATTGAAACATAATGGTTCATCTTCAATAGTCTCCGTCGCGAAAACCTTCCACTTAAATTGATCCGTTAACCGTACAAATTAGACGGATATTTGACTTTAGAACGACGAGCAGTTTTTCCATTTGAGTATGGACAATGAATCAATGATGGCATGTCCAACCTTAATGACATTGTGATCGATTGATAGTTAAAGCTTGAGTTGTTACTTTCTTACGCACATATTGATCAAGTTTCCCATTCCCGCACAAGCTTTTCAATTCTTCCCCGCAAAGACCGACAATTCTCCGTCTCATGACCATAATCATTATGAAATTTGCACCATAACGATTTATCGCGAAGTTGTTTTAGTGTCGCCGCCGTAAGTGGAAACGGGCCGGAGTGAGCGGATTCCTTATCCTTGATTTTGTCAGAACTACCGCGATATTTGGTATTGCCGGAGTTAATTCAAAATCAATAAAAGGCTTTCCGGTCCTGCTCCGTGGAGTCTTCTTTCTTATACGGAGGCTTCCGGGTTGCTGTTGATCAAAAGTCGGATTCTTCGTTTATTTTTCATTGATCATTGAAATCTTTTCCTTTATTATCTTTGTCACGAAGTTCGAGTAGCCGTGTCATCTTCAACATTGATAAATTGTTGAACTCGGCTGGTATAACGACGTCGGAAGATGGAATATCCGAACAAGAGAGTTGTATAACCCATCTTTATCAAACAAGATAGCTTCTTTAAAAGCCGTAAAACCACCATTAGATCGGATTGTTCGAAATCTCAGCTGCAGCTTGGAACGCGATAAAAAACTACGGAGAGTTTCCTCACGTTGTTGCTTGATGTTGAAAAGAACTTCGGACTCCATTTGACGCGTTTGAGATTATGATGAAAACGCCTTGAAAACTTTTCAGTTAAGTCCTTGAATCGACGAAGAGCGGAGGTAATTCGCTAAACCATACTAACGCTTCCCTTTTTAATGTAGAAGGGAAAAGTTTGCATTTTAAAGCATCATCACCTCCCGATAAAACCAGCTTTGTTTGTGAAATTAATCACATGAAGCATGTGGAAACCCTCGACATCATCATATTGATCAAACTCGGTTGTTTGAAGTCTTTGTTATGAGTAGCCCTTCGACGGCTAGAGAAAATTTGTCCAAAATACCATCTTCAACCGCCGATTTTCTAGTGTCGATTCAAAAGGATCACCTGCCCGTAAGAGCTTTTTAATCATTTCTCGACACGTTGAGGAGTCATTAGATCCGTGATCGTTGGATCATGATCATAGTCACGATGACGCTTCTATGGGCGAATTTAACGAACGAGAAGAAAACGATTCAAGATTCATCATTTCCGTCGGTCGATGATTGTGGATGGTACGTTGGGCTTTCGAGACGATAATGCTCGAATGATAAGAACCGTTGTTGAAGTGTTTCACCATACCGATGGTTACGATCATGAGTCGCGATCATTATTCTCGTTTCACCATTTGAATTCCGGGACTTGCGCCGCGAAAATTTGTAGGACCGGGTGCAATCCGGACGATTATGAGCAAGACTTGCCTACCGAGAACGTGACCAAGTGGGTGGAGATTTCGGCGAGGTCGGGAATTCGTCGCCCATTACTCTTAACTTGTTGATGGCTGTTGCGAATATTGCGAATCTCATCCTCACCACTTAAACGATCACACACTATTATGTCGTTGGCGGTGTGACGCTGTGGTGTGATGATACAACATCATCTACGAGTGGAGCGCGCCGCTTAAGATGGCGCTCGTAGTAATTATTCGTTTTTGGCGGTCTTTAACTTTTGAAGAAGTGCTTCTCGAGACATATGACTTACATTATCCGCGTCGATCGATTTGGAGAATCGTCGTAAGCAATAACCTCACGCTGAATAATTTGAACGATTGGTGGAACGACAATATTTGAAGGTATTATATTTGTCCGCCAAGTTGTCCTTGACCATCATGTTCGCGGATGATCGCCAAGAATCACATCGGGACCTTGAGCTCTTCGGTATCGCCATAACTTTCGCGGAACGTGATCGAGGGGTGTAGTATAAGAACCGCAGACGGCCAATTATGTTCGACCAAATATGATCAAAACACCAAGTGTTGATGAAAAAGACGAAGAACGTAGAAAAGTAATTAGAAAATGATGGTGATCGGGGAATGATGAGATCTGACCTTTGGCGGTTGCCTACGTACTCCAAATTATCGGTGGGATCAAGTCTCAAGAACGAAGTTTACGTATGAAAAATAGTTTTGTATTTATATAGGTAGAGTAGAGAGTCCTTGCAGCTCAAGTAATCTTGTAGCTTGAGCAATTGTGATAGACTATAACTTTCAACCGATAATTATCTCTTTGATAAGAAATGAATTGACATAAATCAATGTACATTAGTGGAAGCCATGTGGCTAAGGTTCATTTTAGCCATGAGTTAACGGGCCCGTACATTGATCCATGATATTTAATTGGGCTTTAGCCCCGATTAAAACGAATAAAGTGGAGACTCCTACTAATTGACGTTTGCCACGTGGGTGGGGTCAAAACACCCACGCCAAAGAACGCGGTTGGTCGGGCCGATGGCCGTAATTCACTATTCCACTAGCCAAGATGACCATGAATGTTGAACGCCATGTTATTTATTCTTCAACATCATGGAGATTGGCATTTTTCCACGGTATCAAAGGTAGCGTGTAAGACATTCCATGCATTGGCCCAAAGAACGCGTACCACCTTCGACATTACGTAAACTAGTAATTGAGAATCTTAAGAAGGCTCGGTCTTTTCGGCAAGACTATATCACCCCTCGCCAGCCATAAAGATGCAGAATAGTGAGGACGACGACTTCCCCGAAGAGTTTGCGACCACCTTTCAAGACCGGGTAAAGGTCTAACTCTATGTGTCCAACAAACAAGATAATTCGTTCCTTGCGATTTCGGACATGGACACGCCCTGCAAGGTATCTTAAGAAAGTTCGTTCTTTCCCTAATGATGATAAAATGATAGCTCATCTAGACAATGTAAAGAAAAGGAAGTGGAGTGAAGTCTGGAAAGCTATGATAGATTGGCGGGATGTGAAGGAATGACATTTCTATAGGGACGAGGCAAGGAAGGACTATCCCCCAGTTCAAGGTTGGGGCAATGTAAGTTGATGCATGTATATATTTGTTTTATGTTTTGATGTGAAATAAATAAATGACCTAACAAAGGTGCTACTCTTAACAAGGTGCTTCTACTTTTATGATGTATAATATATAGTATGTTACAATAAATTTCGGTGGAAGATGTCACCTTTTATTTTTGCTCAAAGCCTACCGTCGTATACTCTTTCTTCCTCTTAACACTTTGAGGACACAAAGGTCCAACTGTTTGGGAGTGGTGAGAACCTTTTGCAAAAATTAGGCATGCATAGTTGTATATAGTTTACTTAATGTCTAAATAAACGTATTTAGTGACAAATTCTCGTTTCCCTTTCTATAATGAAAAATATTTAGAAATCTCCCCCTAGCATCAGAAGCAGGATTTGTCCTTAGAAACTTAATTTAATATGTATGCAATAGTTTTTACATCTTTTCATGAGCATTCATACACCACTATCATTAAATGTACACGTGATGAAGTTTCGGGACCCACGGTTAGACAACTTAGTTTCCATATCCCGTAAGAATCTAACCAAAAGCCTCAAAATGTATGATATATGAGTAATGACACAAAGGAGTAGTTCTTCCGAATAGAGAAGTTCACACGCCTACTTACTTGATCACTACCCAAATCCTAGGCGCAGAATTTAGGCCTTCTTTGGATCGATATAGCCAACAATTCGCTTTTGTAAAAATTTTTTACCGCTAGTCGCCTCTTAATCAACCTTTCATTAATCCTTTCTACTTCACAAAAATCATTACCCATCTAGTAACCACAATTAAATAAGCCTACCTAGATGATGAGTATGAGAAATAGGATGAAGTGCAGAAAAATGAAGAGAAAAACCTTGTCACAAATCAAAATCAGTTACCTATGCCAGAAAAAAAGAAAAAGAAAATAGAAATATGTTTCCAAAAATCAAAAGAAATATCAAGGTTAGAATTCCCCCCAAAGATCAAATCAAAAGGGAATACAAAAGCTTGAAAAATCCAAGTGTGGAAACCATGTTAAAAGCATAAAGGAAAATAAGGATTCTCTAGTATAAATATCTCGAAGACCTTATTCTCTCATACTTATCGTCTTTTTTTAATTTTCCATTCCATTTTCTTCTACACTACCACCTAAGCCCCATAACACCTAATAAAGACCTCTAGCTCAATTAGGGATAGGATAGTGTGATAATAAGTAGTAGTTGTGACTTCTAACTCGCCCTCCGACCGTCATTGAGTATGTGAGGAAACGTGTGCCCACCGCGACACCGGAGATAGCAAAGCTTGAGTGGAAAAATAAGAGAGAAATTGTGGTTTCGACACATACCAATGGAGAACCTACTTAAGGGCGTTATCCAAAGGATCCAAAACGGCCCTGCTTCATGACATTTTATTATTAGATCACTACATGCATGCTCATACGTAGATGTTTCGATTATTGTATGTATATTAACTTGAATTTGAAAGAATAAAATCCTTGTTTCCCTAAGCAGTGAGATGTCTAGATACACCGAGATTAATTAAGGAAACAAGCCTTTGTTATCGAAGTCGTTGTAGTATAAATAAAGTTTGTGAGTATCTTCTCTGGAAAACTCTCACGAGGTTATAACTCGTCCACTAGGAAATTCCTAGTGGTTCAAGGCCTTGTTGCATACCTGGGTCAATGCAACCGCTTTCTCCGAAATAAGATTTAGCTTAGACAACATTTTTTTTGATCACTTATCGCTTTAATGTCTCTTCTTTGCTTGAGGACAAGCAAAGTGCTGTTTGGGGTGGTGTGATAAGCACCCAAAACCGTAATATTAAACCCCGAGAGACATAGCATTTTGGTCGATTATGTGTTTAATAATCATGTAATAATTATATTTTCGTGACTTTTGCGTTTTCCGCAATTAAAATGAATATAGTGATAAAACATGCATCAAGTAAGACGTGAATACGGAATATTTTGAGTTTCCCACTCGACCCGCGGAAGTCAAGTTTCCAAAAAGAACGAGAACCGGTCGCGGAACGGGCCCACATATGAAGAAGCGAAAGAATTTCCAAGCTCAAATCGGATAAATCTAGATGCCGACGTTGGCTAGTGAACCCGCCAAGTCACAGGAATACGGGAATATTTGGAATTCCCACTCAATCCCTATGAAGCCCAACAAAGCCCGACTAGAGCCGAAGTTCCCTAAAAAGAACGTAACCAGGCGTAACGGGCCCACATATAAAGAAGGTGAAACTTCCGGCTCAAATCGATAAATCTAGGTGCCGACGTTGGCTAGTAGAAGAAGCCGCCAAGTACAAGAATACGGGAATATTTGGAATTCCCACTCAATCCCGCGTGAAGCCCAACAAAGCCCCGACTAGAGCGAAGTTTCCAAAAGAACGAGAACCGGTCGCGGTGATCGCCCATATATAAAGAGGCAGAAACTTCGAAGCTCAAATCGATAAATATAGGTGCCGACGCTAGTAGTGAAGTTGCCATAGCGACCGGCGCATTTAACTCGCAAGGACAAAAAGTCGTGTAAAATGTCAAAATCGGTAGCCACTGAGATTAATACACTAAGTGGACACATAAGGCGGGCCCGAAGGCATGATGAGTCAAGATAGGTAGGTGGCAAATGATGGTTTCAAATTGATACCACCCGGCAAGAAAGAAGATATCGCACCAATTCAAACCAGTGGTTTGAATTGAAATTAGCTAACAAGCTAAACTTAAAACAAATTTAAAAGATCTAAAAGATAAACATATCAAAACAAAACTTTGATTCTCAAAGTTTTGAACAAATAAATCAGCCTACCAGGCCAAAAGCAAATTAAAATCATTCACGGATGGTCATCCCATGATGCCTATAAATATGAAGGGTCAGCTTCTTCATTATGAGGCCTTCAAAGATATTAATGCTTTAGCTACGTTTAGTTTTCTTTCTTCAAGACTTACCTTAGCCATTTTTATTTCAAAGCACTTAATACAAGAAGTTATTTTACCCTCAATAACGGTTAATTCTTTTCTTGTTTAATTTCTATCCCTGCATTTATTTACTTAATGTATACCGCAAGTTTTATTATTCATTCTATGATGATGAGCTAATCCCCTCGAGGGAGGGTTATGCTTTCGATGTGAAAAACGGATTGACTCGTTAATATTCTAGAATCACTACTTAGGAATTAGGCATAGAATTAACATCCGGTCCCAAAATGATCGAGATCCGCATAAAGTTAGAGTGTCGATGCTCCGTAACAGTCTCGTAGCGACTCTACGGTGTCGACGACTCTCCAATTCGCCCAAATTGATGTGAACTTGTGCGGGGGCTGAAATAATATACCCAGAGATGAGGTATTATCGAAACTCCTTATGCTAGTGAAATACGACCTAGAGATGTGGGCATGCACTAGGGATCAATACTCGACGTCGTCTCCGAAACGAGACGAATTGAATTAGAGATGTAGTGATTTAGTAATAAAAACTGTTGAAAAATGATTCTTGCATGAGCATGATTAACTCTCTCCCTGTTTCTCTACATTTGTTTACCTATATATAATCACCATAGTAATTTATTTTATTTGCATTACCGTTATTTTAATTAAAAACCAACTAAAAAAGAAACCTAAAAATCCTACTCACTTAAAGTTGTAATTTCCAGTTGTGAACCTATCCGAGCCCTAAGGTTTGGACGATCCCTTACTCGACCTATCCTACCAAACCCACGTGAGTAAGGTAACTTGACTAAAACGTACGACTATACGGACGTTGGAATTTGGACTTTGGACTTTGACTGTGGACTTGGACTTTTGATTTGTGGACCACCGGACTTAAGAAAATAAGTAACTGAAAACCAATAAACAAACGTGTGTAAAGAGCGTTTTATCATTATTGTACTAGCATTAATCATGCATAACAATTGATCACACGTGCAGAAAGTTATTTTCACGCATCAATGCAAATCAATCACGTATTTAATTAAATATCATTGAACGCAACACGAATGGTCATCAATCAAATACAATTCAAATAGCCACAATCACGTACACAATAAAATACTAACATTATATACATATAGTTATCACAAAAACTAATATATAATATATAATATAGTAGTTGCACCTGTACATAAGGCTACCTACGTATCCAATCTTTCAATATTAGAATCAAGCCCTTACGTAACTTGATAACAGTAAAATGATAGTTTTACCTACGAATAAGTAACGAGACTCAAACGCAAATAAAACTAAAGTTATTTTCTGCTAGTTCTATCAAAGTTTTCTACACTCTCGATGCTATTGCACTAAGTGGAGTAGAGAATTCGTTCCACTCCTAGTTCTTTAGAATTAGCGTTTACTAAGATTATCGGTCCTACTAAAGTCAATGAGACTAACACGAAAATTATACTACGACGGCAATTCGAATACTAAAATATTAACTACGCTAATTCAAACTATGGAAATACTAAGGTTTGAATCTAGATAAAGAATTAGGGGAATTTGATTCCACGTACCTTGAATCCAACTTAATAAACTAGCATAGATTGTTGTAATCTAATTCTTACGTTCTTACGATAAGAATTGGTCGTTTTAATACCTAATCATTCATGGCAATCTCTACCAAATAATAACTAGCATGTGAGGAAGTTTAACCCATTCTCATGGCGAATCAACTACCTTCTAGAGTGGAATAAAATCTTAAAACCATTTCTACACTACTCAATCAAGTTTCATCAAGGCTTCTTCAAACCTCTCTAATGGAGGTTTAGCCTTGATTTATAAAACTATAATTTCTATATGAATTTAAGCAAGACATGATATAAAGATTATAACTTGACTATATTGATCTAATCAAGAATTCAAATCTAACTTAACAACTAAGAAATTATTAACAACTAAACTAAATTTAGATCTAAGTAATTTAATAAACCAAAATTGAAATTATAAATAACTAACTACTTTTATTGAACTAATGAATAAATAAAAATACTGATTCTAGAAATAATAATCTACTTTGTTCTAACTAATTAATTGAATGTAAAGAAAACTAGATCTAAAACTATTGGCTAATGGCTACCTAAAAACTAGAATGTTTAAGAGCTAAGTCTTGTCTCTTCAAATGGTGGAGACCAGATCCACATTTTCGTGCATGGGCTGAGGAGCCATGTTTTGGGCCGGAAATTCGAGCCCAAAACCTAATCTCTTCAGTCCACAGAGCCCTTTTCAGCTGGATTTGACTTCAACAAACTTTTCATTCACTTTTACTCCTCTGATTGGGTTAATCCTTGGACCATTGGAAAGCTCTTTCCTAGCCGGTCGTTTTTACATAAGGTAGGCCCAATTCCGAGGTCTGAGTCCAAAGATACAGCCTTCGGAAGTTTTGTTGACTTTTGTGCGATGTTTTACCGCGTTGACTTTGACTTTTCAGCTTTGACCGGGCTTTAAAAAGGCTTTTTCTCCTTGAATCTTGGCCTTTAATCACATAACTTCTTAGCAACCAACCCTTGCTCCTTTATCTTCCAAAAGTGACACATTTCTACACATAATTGACTCTAATGCCTGAAATACATAAAAGCACATAATCAGCATTAACTCTTATTTATTACTCGCATAATTGGTCTAAAAATATTATTGTTAAAGGGTTAAAACTACAGTTTTGGGCTCTTATCAAACCACCCCCAAATAGCATTTTGCTTGTCCTCAAGCAAATATGAGAAATTAGCATAATTGACCAAAAATAGAGTTCTAACTAATCTTGTTTCACCGAGTGTGATTGCATTGACCATATGCAACAAGGCCTTAAACCACTAGGAATTCTCTAGTGGACGAGTTATAGCCTTGTGAGAGTTTTCCAATGAAGGTACTCACAAACTTCATTTATACTACAACGACTAAAAAATAAAACTATTGTTTCCTTATTTATGTCTCAATTATCTATACATCTCACTAGCAATGAATACATAATAATCAAGTCAAACCCTAGGTTAATATATGCATAATAATCAATCATCTACGAATAAACATATGTACAATAAGTAATACTATGAAATGCACTAGCAAGTCCGTTTATGAAAACTCGGAATAGCGTCTTTAAGTAGGTCATCACATAAATGTCAAGACAAAAGCCACTCTGATTTTTCCGCTCAAGTTTCGCTACTCCAGTGCGCAGTGGACACTCTTTACCTTACAATCTCAATGACACACAAGAAAGTCGGGTTCGATCAAACACATCTGCCACTTACTATCACACTAACCTATTTCTAATTGAGCTAGAGGTCTTTATTAGGTATTGCGGGGATTAGGAGATGGTTTAAGAAGGAAGGAAATTGATATTCAAAAAGGACAAGTTTGAGATAATATGGTCTTCATATTGCGTAACTAGGGAAACCCTTGTTTTTTGCTTCTACACTTTGTTTCCATCCTTAGCCTTTTTATTTTGGCTTTTTGACTCCTTTTATTCTATTTTTTGAGTTTTTATTTTGTTTCTATTTTTATTTTTATTTTCTCTTCTTTGGATGGAAACTTCTTTTCTTTTTCTTTTCTGAAGCAACTAACTAATTTTTGTTTACACAGGTTTTTACTTTCTCTTTTCTTCACTCATCATATTCTCAGACTCATTATATAATGGGTAGGTTGATTTTTAATTTTGTTTCGTTTTTGTATAGGGTAAAGGATTTGCGGTTTATGAAAGGCTAAAGAAAGGCTCAAAAGGGCAACTAGCGGAAAATAATTCATAGGTTTGAATTTCTGGCTATATCGATCCAAAGAGGGCTTAAATTCTTGCTTAGGATATGATATAGTGATCAAGTAAGTGGACGTGTGATTTCTCTATCCGGATTTTACTTATCCCTTGTGTCATTCTCAAATGTTTCGCTCATATAAGGCTTTAGGCTATATTCTCACAGGATTTGTAGAATAAGTACTCTAGCCTAGATTTTAGAAATTTATTTCCAAACAATCATAGATACTCATGCAATATATTTATAGAAAGATGCAAAGATTATTATCTACATATTAACCTAAGTTTCTAAAAACTATTCTAATGCAAACGCTACGTGAGACTTCTAGATTATTGAGAGCATAAAGAAAGAAAACAATACCAAGGTTCCTAAGTGTATAACATAAAAATTTTATTTATATTTTTGAAATTTTGAAAATTTTGAAATTTTAACTAGAAAATAAGTGCATATTATACCTATCTATATCCTAACATATGCCTTAATTATACATCTTTCTATCCACCCCCAAACAAGAAGCATGCTTTGTCCTCAAAGTATTGAAATAAAAAGGGTAAAAAAATACCATGGAAACGCATGAAATTCAGGAATATCTGCAAAACAAGGTTAAAACATGCTAGTATAGAAAAAGAAAAATACACGCAACTCTATAGGAGTTCCACCCGTTATGGGGTTATAAGAAGTAAATTGCTTAGGACATAAGCAGAATCTAACTGAAATAAAAACTTACCTTAACTCCAGCGTTTAAGCATCATCCTCATCCTCTTCAAAGAGATGAGGTTCCTTCGCGTCTTGCCATGCCATGATAATTTGCCAGGCTTCTCGCCATTTATCATCTACAATCGGTAACCTGTCTAGTGCCACTTGGTCGGATGGGGTGTAGGGTGCAACCTGATGAGGTTGTATCCTCCACCCTTGCCAAGTCATTGCATGGAAAGATCGAATAATACAATTGGTGGGTCTCATATTGTCTACCCCAACCCAATCCGTGAAACGGGCACAAAAAATAGGGAAGAAACATAGCATAATATGGCAAACTAACACAGACATAAGTAGGTACTTATGCCTCAGACTCTGGGCTCGTGCTAAACTAGACATTAATGTTTTAGGAAGGTCATATAGTAGGCGTCCCTCAGCTTGAGCAAGGAAAACGTCGCAAGTGGCGTCATTCGCAGAAGAAAAACGCCACACCCTTAATATGTTTAGCATGATAAGGAACATGACCGTGCCCACGTTAAGGGACAAGCTACAATGGGCTACGTTATATGTCCCTTGGTCCTCTACACAGAAAATGCCGGCCCCATAATTCTCATGCAAAAGCTCATAGTTATAGGCAGAGAAATTATCAACTATGTAGCCCCATGGGTCTTGAATCTCAGCAGGCATAGGAAGCTCAACAACAAAAGCCAACAAGAACTTGGTTATTTCCATTGTATCGTCATCAATGTTGATGGAGAACACGTGTTCTTCATCCATCCGATAAAAGAATTTACAATGGTCATAAAAATACGATGTAAGTGCAGGAGAGTAAAGTTCATCAGAACTTACCAGTAAAGATTGTCATCCTGCTTGTATGATTACTTTGCGAAACCACGCACCATAGGTGTCACTTTGGAACAAGTCTTCAAAAGACTATTCCGGTATGATACGAGGGGATGTCATCACAAAATTACTCTCTAGAACAGCTGCAAACGATCCTGGAACAACCTACAAAAAACCAGAATTTTTCGTGCCTACGGATGTCGGAGCGGGGGTGCTCAACTATGCCTTGTATGGGCGCAGGGTGTGCTCTGGCTATGATCGAGTTCCAGGCACTTGGGTGCAGGGTGTGCTCACTTTTAGCCTGGGATGGGCGCGGGGTGCGCTCTGGTCTAAGTTGAGTAACAGGCAGTTCAAGCGCAGGGTGCGCTCACTGAGGCGCGGGGTGCGCTCCGGGTAGCTGGAGTGCTGAAGTGAAGAAGAAAAAAGATAAAAAGTGAGAGTGAAAGGTGAGAGTGCAAGGTTTTTAGTGTGGGTTGTGATTGTAGAATGAAGGAAGTATATATAGGGTTTTGGTTTCTAAAACGGATTAACAAGTTGCCAAAAAGCTTTAAGGCAATTGTCGGAAACAAAATATTTTCAAAACTTAAAACGGAAACAACCCATATTCATTATTCTAAAACAAACCTGGTAGTTTTTAGATTGAATTTAGAATAATAACTTACTAACTCTTTGAAATTTCATCCTACCACAACATCTAATCATAGGCATGCCAATATCGGCAATATTCCTAACAATCACCACAAAACTACTTCTAAAATTGTGGATCATATAAAAATCGTGCTAGAAGAAATAATACCACCCCCAAACAATTCGGGAAGGTGGGATTAACAATAAAATCAACGCACAATTTGAAAAGAACCAAATTAAATTCAAATTCAAATTCAAATACAATTAACTACCAAATTCAAATTTAACTACTGAATTCAACAATTTATCATCCAAACTAATAATAAAAAAATAAAAACAAAAACAAAAACACATCAATTAATAAACTCCCTAAACCACCCACTACCGATTGAAGATGGAGCATGAGATGAAGATGGGTCCTGAGATCCCGATGGGCTCGAGCCATCCGTCTGTCGGCGACGACGCTCGTGCCTTACAGACGCCTCCTCAGAAGAAGAACCCCCATGGGGTGGGAAGCGTTCAAGCATTTCTTCTCAGAACTTGCGCTGTGCTTCCACCTCTGCCTTCATCTTTTCCCAACGCTCATCCTCGCGCTGGGTGATAAGCACCTAAAACTGTGATATTATACCCCATAGAGACATAACAATTTGGTTAATTATGTGTTTAATAATCAGGAAATAATTGTATTTTTGTGCTTTTGTAGGTTAGAGCAACTAACGTAAAAATGATGATAAAGCCAGCATTTAAGCACGAAATAGGGAGTATACAAAAGCTTTCCGATTAAGCCCATGTGAAGCCCAACAAAATCCAGACTAAAGCCCAAAGACTCAAACAGTACATAATCCAGTCAGAAACGGGATTACGTACACAGAAGCGTCAAACTTCCGAAGCTCATATCTCTTGAACCAGGACTCCGAATATGACGAGTGAGCTGCCCTGAAGATCAGTGCGGCGAACTCTACGCATAGGTGGGAAGTTATAAAAATATCAAAAGATCGGACCGCCACTGGACATTGCACATGGACCTACTAGGCGGGCCCACAAGATTTGATGAGTCATCATGCAAGTCAAGACAAAGGTGCAAATAATTGGTGCAAATTTGACACCTTGCATGAAGTTAATGAGTTGGTTGGATTTAGGTGATGATTATTTTAAAAAATAAAAGGTGTCAAATGGGGGTAAGTTGTGGATAAGGCTAAGTCCAATGGTGCGGCAAAACACCAAATTTCACGTAAAATGTGATCCAATGGTACGTTAAAACATTATACCGCCAACGCTATCTTTATAAATTTCTCTATTTATGCAGTCAATTTTAACATTATAGCGTATGCTCTGTACACCATAGCCAGTGGCGGCTAGCAAAAAAAATCCAAATAACTCTGCACGCCATAGCTAGTGGCGGTTAGAAATTTGATTTAATTCAATTAATAACCTACACGCCACTCCCAATGGCGGTTAGAATTCAATTATTATTTTCCACCCGCCACTCCCAATAGCGGTTAGAATTGATTCCTATTTTTTTAATTTTTTTTAATAATTTAATTTATGCAATTACCATTCTATCCTACCCTTTTAAATAATAAAAGTGGATATTATTGTTGCACGCCAGTATCACTGGCGGGTGAAAAACCAAACCATTGGGTTTGATTTCGCTATCCCAATAACGGTATCCACTGTGCTATTGTAGTTTGGTGTTTTGGTGCACCAAACCATTGGACTTAGCCTAAAAGAGAAAAATAAATGAGAGGAGAGTGTTTCATGTGGGAGAAGAGAAAAAGGCTCTCTTATGTAAAGGGGGGCTGATTTTTGGGAGTTGGCTAGCTTTTATTTCATTGACTTTTACTTTTCATTTACTTCCATGTCTTTACTTTTGGTTTTTTAGTTTTTAGTGTTAAGAAAAAAAAAAAAAACTTGTAACTTGTTAATGGGGAACTCTCTTTAGTTTTTAATAAACTCTTTTTCATTTAGGTAAACAGGTTGTAGTTTCTTGTTTCTTGTTTCATTCTCTTTCTCTTTCATTTCACATATCATGAGCTAAAACTCTCCCAATGGGAGGGTTAATGATGCTCATGTGAGGATCAGGCTACAAATTTAGGATTCCAAAAATCACTACTTAAAGACTTAGGTTCTATTTTTCATCCTGTCCCAAAATGACAGAGATTGACCAATATCTGATCAAGTGTTGTAAAATAGAACTAGGAGTTGGAATGATATTTTAGAGATGAAATATCATTTCAATTCCACATGCTAGCATGATATGTTTAGAGATAGATATATTGTATTTGAGAAGAGTTTCTAAAAGACTTGTAGCTAGGCCATGATGAATTCCTTATCTTTTCTCTCTTTATTTAACTATAAAACAACTTACAATTTTTAGATAACTGAGTAGCAAAATCTATCTATCAAAACATCCAAGGTGTGTCCTCCTTATGATCATCATCGAATCTCATAGTTATGATATATAGTACTCCGGAGATCTTCACAAATAGTATTAAGAGAACGCATGCCATGATGAAGCACTCGACATGCGTTATCTCGGCATCAAAACATGTTGTGTCCTCCTCATCATCATCCGAATCAGTCTCTTCTACTACCCTCTCTCCAGGCAAACTCCAAACCTTCTGAACACAGTCCGTATATGCTATGACATTCGTATGCAACTTAATCATAGTACGCTCAGTTCTAGGAATAGCTCTAAAATTCCTCATGATCTTAGTGATCAATACAGGGAAAGGTGCAATACTTTTTCCAACTCCTCTAATCATATTTAATATAAAATCGAGGATGAAGAATTTATACCTCTTCCCCTGCAAAATCCAGAGAATGTGCAGACAGTTCAGACTGATATCGCTGAACTTCTCTTTCCCGATGATGTTCTTACCAACCCACTGAGCTACAACCACCTGGTTGGTTCTCAATGACCGTTGTCAAACGCAATGCGAGGCCGCATTATACTCTCCCTCCATAACAGTGTCTTTCATCAATGCGGGAACTCCAGCATACTGGGATTCCTGCAAGGTGGCTTCGAGACAGCATTCTGGTGTAACGCCTAGAATATAAGCCAACACATCTCTAGAAACTTCGCTCCTCATCCCATTTACCGTCACAAAAATTCTCTGATCTTCCAACTCCCTTTTCTTGTAGAATTGTTGGACCAAATCATCGTGATAAAAGTCATTCGTCGTATACCACAACCCTTTCCACTACCGGTGAATCATCTTGTCACTGTAAAACGGTGCGAAGTGGTCGGCAGTAAAAGCTTGTTCCGTCAAAATTCATCATTTTTAGCCATTGACGATTGTAGACGATTTGTGTAATGAAGACAATGTATGGAGCAAGTTTGAAACCAAACTTACTAAAAATAATGGGAGGTGGCGCGGTGGCTCGAGTTTTTTTCAAAAATTTTACTATTTTAGTGGTTGAAATTGTTGGAGATGGTGGTGGAGGTTTTGTGGATAGTGTTTGGGGTGGGGGAATCCTAACTTGCGTGGTAGTATTTAGGTTTTTTTAATTTTGTTTTATATTTTGGTTAGGGTTTAAAGTTTGATAATGGCAGAAGTTGGAGTGAGGAAGAAGAAGAACACGATGCGTTCGTGGTTCGTATTATTGACTTGGGCCCAAGCCCAATTCGATTTCTGAAATTTTCCGATTTTTCGCACAACTTCAAACTAAAATTGCTGATTCGTTACCGGTCCGATTTTCTCGAATCAGATATGAAAACGATCAGGAGAGAATTTCAAATCCAATGATCCATAAAACACGCTAGTCTAAACGTGGGTGGCATATAAGAAAATGGAAAACGCATCAAAGTGCGTGCGTGACGTAAGTTATGCGAACGAATGAAATCTAAATTGATAGATAATGTCAACCTGAATCGAAATACGATTAAACGGCATAAGCAACATAAATGGAAAGTTTAGCAATTACGGATGGAAAACCCAACACCCCACCCCCAAACAAATTTTTGGCAACGAAGTTTGAAAACTTGTTTTAAAACATGGGTCTTTAAAAGTCAGATTCCCGAGACTTCCTAGATTACTATTTTTATGGTTTTGGTATTTTTTTTTTTTTTCTGAATAAGAGTTAATATAAGAAAAACGAAAAGCAATAAAGACATAATTCACACCATAGATAAACATGACTCAAAAATCGAGAAAACATGCTAGAGTGGAATACGTGAATTATGTTAAACGTGGACTTAGGATCCGGTACTTATAGCCACACACTCCATAGGGAGGTCCCGGTTACCTGAATGGTGCACTTATCACTATATGGAAGTGAAAGGAAGTATACCAACAACAAAGGTCAGTCCTCATAGACAAGGTCCTGTAAAAGGACTTCCTCCACATCAGGGGACATTAACTCATGAAAATATTTTAACCTTTAGCCATTGACTTGAAAGGTACTGTTGTCCTTGGGATTTACCAAGGTGATTGCCCCATAAGGGGTGACTTCAGTAACCAGAAAAGGACCAGACCAACGGGTTTTTAATTTCTCGAGGAAAATATGTAGACGGGAGTTGTAAAGTAAGACCTTTTGACCTTCCACAAACTCTTTACGTAAGATTTGCTTATCATTAACACGTTTCATGTTAGCTTTATAATCCTTTGCGAGATCATAACAATCGCTAAATTTCTTCAAGCTCATTCAATTGCAACTTGCGCTTGACACCCGCCTCATCAAAATTGAAGTTAAGGTTTTTTATAGCCCACATAGCACGGTGCTCCAATTCAACGGGCAAATGACAAGGTTTCCCAAATACAAGTCTAAAGGGTGACATACCTATAGGAGTTTTGAAAGCAGTCATATTCGCCCATAAGGTATCAGTTAGACGCTTCGACCAATCTTTCCTATCATGATTTACAGTTGTTTTAAAGATTTTTCTGATTTTCCTATTAGAAACTTCTACTTGTCCGCTAGTTTGTGGATGATACGAAGTTACTACCTTATGTGTAACTCCATATTTTTTTACTAAGGACGCAACAACTCTGTTGCAAAAGTGTGTTCCACTATCACTAATGATGGCTTTAGGAATGCCAAAACGACAGAAAATGTACTCCTTAACAAAAAAACACCACTGTCTTATGGTCATTGCTACGGCAAGCCATGGCCTCTATCCATTTTGACACGTAGTCCACGACAACTAGAATATATATAAAATCGTGGGAAACAAGAAAAAGATCCATGAAATTAATGCCCCATACGTCAAAAACTTCTACCACCATGATTGGATTTAATGGCATCATATTACACTTCGTGATTTGCCCAAGTTGTTGGCAACGAACACACGTCTTACAATGCACTTGGGCATCTTTAAAGATAGTAGGCCAATAAAACCCACATTGAAGAATTTTAGCAGTTGTTTTCATACCACTAAAATGGCCACCACACTTTTTGTCATGGTAGAATGAGAGAACCTCATTATATTCCCACTGGGGAATACAATGACGAATAATCTAATCTGCATAATACTTAAAAAGGTAGGGCTCATCCTAGTAGTATAGCTTAACTCTGGCCAAGAACTTCTTACGTTCATTTCTTGACCAATCATCAGGAATAGTATCAGATGCTAAATAATTCACAATATCAGCATACCATGGTGCGGAAAAAATAGCATATAGATGCTCATCAGGAAAAGAGTCAGGTATGGACTCGGAATCACTGTCATCGTCATTCGTAAGTCTAGATAAGTGGTCGGCAACAACGTTTTCGACCCCTTTTGTCCTTTATTTCTAATATGAATTCTTGCAGGAGAAGAATCCATCGGATTAATCTCTACTTAGCATCCTTCTTTACGAGAAGGTACCTAAGGGCTGCATGGTCCGTGTAAACTATAATCTTAGAACTAACCAAATAAGGACGAAACTTATCTAAAGCATAAACGACAGCTAAGAATTCTTTTTCAGTAGTTGTATAATTCTTTTGAGCATCGTTTAAAGTTTTACTAGCATAATAAATAACAGTGAACTTATTATCTAGTTTCTTTCCCAAGAAAGCACCAACTGCATAATCACTAGCATCACACATGAGTTCGAAAGGTTTAGACCAATCGGGAAGCTGTAGAATGGGTGCAGAGGTTAAAGCGGCTTTTAAAGTTTCGAAAGCCTGTTTACATATAAAATTAAAATCAAAGATGACATCCTTTAAAAGCAGATTAGTTAAAGGCCTAGCTATTTTTGAAAAATCTTTGATAAAGCGCCTATAAAAACCTATATGGCTAGAAAGGCTCTAATATCATGGACAGTCATTGGTATAGGTAGAGTCGCTATCTTATCTAGTTTGGCCTTATCTACTTCGATGCCATCACTAGATACAATGTGACCTAGCACTATTCCCTTTTTCACCATGAAATGACATTTTTTCCAATTCAAAACCAGACTCTTCTCTTCACACCGTGTCAAAACCTTAGACAGGTTAGATAGGCAGTCAGTGAAAGAGTCTCCATAGATAAAAAAAAATCATCCATGAAAACTTTCATGAAGCGTTCTACCATGTCACTAAATATATGAAGCATACACCATTGGAAGGTACCAGGAGCATTATAAAGGCCAAAAGGCATTCGTTTATAGGCGTATGTTCCAAAAGGACATGTGAAGGTAGTCTTTTCTTGGTCATCAATATCAATAATAATTTGAAAATAGCCATAGTAGTCATCCAAAAAAGTAAAAAACATGACCAGCTAGACGTTCGAGCATCTGATCTATAAAGGGTAAAGGAAAATAATCATTTCATGTCATGGCATTTAAACGTCTATAATCAATATAGATCCTCCATTTCATAGGACCATGCATGGCAACATATTCACCCTTGGCATTACGTACCATGGTAATCCCTGATTTCTTAGGAACCATATGAATGGGACTTACCCATTTGCTATCAGAGATTGGGTATATGATACCCGCATCGAGTAACCATAAAACTTCTTCCCTTACCACCTCTTTCATGGCAGGGTTCAAGTGACGCTGAGGTTCGCGAGAAGTCTTTGCGTTATCCTCCAAATGGATACGATGAGTGCAAACATTATGGTCAATTCCTTTAATGTCGGCTGGGGACCAACCAATCACAGAACGATGTTCCCTAATCACCCTAATCAAACGTGCCTCTTCATCCTTATATAACAGAGAAGATATTATTACCGGGTGACTACCATCCGGATCAAGTTGAATATACTTTAACTCAGAAGGAAGAGATTTAAGCACCGGGGTGGTGGGAATGTCGATAAATGCTTCTGGAGGGTCCTCATCCTGAGTAATGAAGACTTGCTTAGGCAGCAGGTCTTCAAACTCAGTAGATGGAGCAACAAAAGGGTCTACGATAGGTGTAGACTCGAAGATGGTGTTGACTTCCTTTAAGTAGGAGTCATCAGCGAAATCTGAACTTTCAAAAGAAAGGAATTTATGCATCTAGTTTTCTAAAAATGTGTTATTAAAATAATCTTGAGCTAAGCTCTCAATCATGCTAACATCCCCATCTACAGACGAATCTGGTAACTGTTTCATAATTTTAAAAACATTTACCTCAACAAAAGATGGCCAAAAGACAAGGACATCGAACCATTGCGGCAGTTTATGAGCGCGTTGGCAGTAGCCAAGAAGGGACACCCTAAAATGATCGAAAAAGAGTCGTTAGCGACTTCTGTATCAAGGATAACAAAATCAGCAGGATAATAGAAATCTTAAACCTTAACAAGCACATTTTCAACCACCCCTTAGGATACTTAATAAATCGATCCGCTAATTGCAACGTTACTTTAGTAGGTTGCATCTCGTGTAGACCTATTTGTTTGTATAGATAATATGGGAGTAAGTTCACACTTGCCCCCAGGTTTAATAAAGCGGTGGTCGTGTGGGAATCTCTTAAGGTGCATTATACAGTAGGACGACCAGGGTTCTTGTACTTAACAATTCCATTATGTTCTGATAAAGTTGGAAACTGTTCAGTTAGAAAGACATCTTTAGGAATATTTGTCTTATGCCTAGTAGTGCACAACTCTTTAAGAAACTTAGCGTGGTGAGGTAACTTTTTAATCGCTTCAAGAAAAGGAAGGTTTATTGTTAGATTTTTGAAAACTTCCCTAATCTCATCATAATTTGTATCCTTGTTCAACATAGCTAATATCTGGAGAAACGGTGGTTTCTCTCTATATTTAGCGTATGGATCAACTGGATGTCTAACCTTGGCTTTCTATTTCTTAGGTTATGGTTTAACTGGTACCTCTACAGGGGAAGGATCTTTAGTTTCTACATCGGTATCTAGTACAATATCTGGTGTAGGAACCACTGGTGGGGTAACTATAGGCATAGTTACGTTGTTATCAACCACTCTGCTAGTAACAAAGAGTGGTGATGGAATTTAGCTCACCTACGTTTGCATTTTTAGTACTAATATTATCGTTTACCTCAAAGGTTGTGTTTGTTGTTTTAGGATTAGGTATCGCTTGACCTAGAAACACACCTTTGGGTTGTACTTTCTCTTGTGCTAACTGCTGTAAGGAAAGTTGGATAGCTTGTAAAATCTGTTGTTGGGTTTGCATAAAGGCGTCGAAATGATCCGGTTGTGGAGGAGTGTTAGCTATAGATTGTGTGACAGGAACCATGTCACGTTGATTATTAATGGGTAGATTTTGATAGTTATTATTTACCGGAATGATGCCTCTATTAGCATTATAATTATTATTGTTATAATTATTATAATTATTATAATTCCCCTAACCTTGTCCTTGTCGTGGTGGAGCTTGGTTGTTATAATTATTATAATTACCCTAACCTTGTCCTTGACGTGGTGGAGCTTGGTTGTTATAATTAATGGGTGGATTGTAATTGTTTGTTGGCCTAACATTTTGATTATTATACCCTGGAGGTGTTACTTGTTGATTATTTCTCCAACTGAAGTTGGGATGTTGTCTCCAAGGGGCGTTAGGAATAGGGTAACTATTAATTGAGCAAACGTTATCTTGTTGTGATGTTTGTTGTTCATAAGTGAGAGGACAATAGGCGTCGAGATGCTCTGGACTCAAACAAAAATTACATGGATTGGAGTTGACATTCATGATGGGGGTAGGCTTTTGTTGAACAGAAATAGCATCTACCTTTTTAGTGAGAGATTCGATTAAATTTTTAAGCTCAGGATCGGGTTTCATTTCAAACATACCGGTGGCCTTAACTGTTGAAGAAGAACTAGCGGAGAGGGAGATATCGTCACTACCCCCCCCCCCCCCCAGTTATTACGCTTTGTTTGATCTTCTAAAAATTTATAAGCCTCTAAGGCTCCCTTACTGAGGAAAATACCCCCATTCATTATGTCAAGCACCTCTTTGTGGTGTGTAACAGTTCCTTGAAAAAGGCACGAACTAACGTGTCTTTCGTGAGGTTATGGTGTGGACACTCTATAAGAAGATCAGTGAAATGATTCCAAGCCTCTGAAAATGATTCATAAGGATTCTGTCGAAAGAAATGAATCTTGAAAAGCATTTCATCTGTCTTCAGTGGTGGGTAAAAATGTTCCATAAATAGTTGAACAAGTTTGGCCCATGAGTCCATTGTAATTAGGCTTGGCAGCTTAACAAAGGCGCCTTTATCGGCTAAGGTGAAAGGAAACACCCTCGGTTTAATTTGTTCAAGACCAACCGTAGGATGGTGGAATGTAGTAAGGACTTGGTCAATCCTACGCGATAATGCCGATAAGGTTTTTCATGGTCTAACCTATGAAAAGCGGGTAACAAATTAAATATATTTGTGGGATTTGGAAATCCCCCCCGGTCCGATAGAACGATGCAAGATTTTGGGCTATCGTCAAGGCTTTGTAAAAGTCGAGAGAGGAGACTCTCTTTCTTCACCATTATATCGGTGTGGTGTGTGGTATGCTAGCTAGAGGTGTAGTGAGTGGTATACTAGAAACGTGTTTGAAAGCGCTTTGGTTTGTTAGGCATTTTTCTTGACGTTTTAATCTCATGCAAGGCTAAGACCAATCTTTAACGTTAGGCAAAACAATCATGATATGCGAGTTTAAATCTCATGGAGAGGAGGAGTGGAAAACCAATCTGAATAACTAATCACGGCTTATGAACACTCAAAACAATGTTTTAACATAGGTAGAAACACTGAATAAAATGGAAATTTGAACTAATAGGAGATGAAAGGAGTGGAAAAAGAAGTACATGAATGCCTCCTTGCAGGGTGCGCTTTATGAATAGTGTCTTTAGGCACTTTGAGCTCAGTGTGTTTAACAAGGTAGAAACACTGAATAACTTGAAGAAATGAAAATTTGAACTAAATCCGACCCGATCCAAAATCGGGCGGGTTTGGAAGAAAATGGGTGGGATATGGATTATCCATTTTAAGATTCAAATAGCCTAGATATGGATTAGATCCATTTTAAAATTTTGTTAATATATCTTCCAAAAATATGGTTTTCTTGTTTGTCCGACGTGGGGATCCGAGCACTTTGGGCGGTGGGTGTCCGATTAAATTTTAAATGGTTAATATATCTTGCCATTTTGGATAAGAGTCTCCTTGTTGGATGTGCCGTGGTTTTGTATTGAAAAATGGATGTCCGTCGGACCGAATTATCCATTTCAGCCCTGGTCGACTTAGCTGGGTGCACCTTGATTTGGCCTAGGATGGGGCTGGGTGCACTCGTGTGCACCTTGATTTTAGGATCGATGTCCGTGCACGATGTCGTGCACTTCGGTGAGGGGTGTGCTTTCGGTGCATTCTGTGAAAAAAATCAGTTCCGAAGCAAACAGCCATAGTTAGAATCAAACGAGGGTGGGTGGGTTTAATGGGACTTTGGGAAGACTAACAATACTAACAAAAATAATTCTAAAGGGAACTAGGATGGCAGCACGCCATTTGATAACAGTAAAATGATAGTTTTACCTACGAATAAGTAACGAGACTCGAATGCAAGTAAAACTAAACTCTTTTGTGTGCTAATTATCAAAGTTTTCTACACTCTCGATGTTATTGCACTAAGTGGAGTAGAGAATTCGTTCCACTCCTAGTTCTTTAGAATTAGCATTTACTAAGATTATCGGTCCTACTAAAGTCAATGAGAGTAACACGAAAATTATACTACGATGGCAATTCGAATACTAAAATATTAACTACGATAATTCAAACTACGGAAATACTAAGGTTTGAATCTAGATAAAGAATTAGGGAATTTGATTCCACCTTAAATCCAACTTAATAAAATAGCATAGATTGTTGTAATCCAATTCCTACGTTTTTACGATAAGAATTGGTCGTTCTAATCCCTAATCATTCATGGCAATCTCTACCAAATAATAACTAGCATGTGAGGAACTTCAACCCATTCTCATGGCGAATCAACTACCTTCTAGAGTGGAATAGAATCTTACAACCATTTCTACACTACTCAATCAAGTTTCATCAAGGCTTCCTCAAACCCCTCTAATGGAGGTTTAGCCTTGATTCATAAAACTATCATTTCTATATGAATTTAAGCAAGACATGATATAAAGATTATAACTTGACTATATTGATCTAATCAAGAATTCAAATCTAACTTAACAACTAAGAAATGATTAACAACTAAACTGAATTTAGATCTAAGTAATTTAATAAACCAAAACTGAAATTATGAATAACTAACTACTTTTATTGAACTAATGAATAAATAACAATACTGATTCTAGAAATAATAATCTACTTTGTTCTAACTAATTAATTGAATGTAAAGAAAACTAGATCTAAAACTATTGGCTAATGGCTACCTAAAAACTAGAATGCTTAAAAGCTAAGTCTTGTCTCTTCAAATGGAGGAGACCAGATCCACATTTTCGTGCATGGGCTGAGGAGCCATGTTTTGGGCCGGAAATTCGAGCCCAAAACCCAATCTCTTCAGTCCACAGAGCCCTTTTCAGTTAGATTTGACTTCAACAAACTTTTTGTCCACTTTTGCTTCTTTTATTGGGTCAAGGCTTGTACCATTGGAAAGCTCTTTCTGAGCCGGTCGTTTTGACATAAGGTAGGCCCAATTCCGAGGTCTAAGTCCAAATATACGCGGAGGAAGTTTCGCTAACTTTTTGTCTTACTTGTTTCTGCCCGCATTGACTTTGACTTTTCAGCTTTGACCGGGATTTAAAAAGGCTTTTTCTCCTTGAATCTTGGCCTTTAATCACAGAACTTCTTAGCAACCAACTCTTGCTCCTTTATCTCGCAAAAGTAACACATTTCTGCACATAATTGACTCCAATGCCTGAAATACATAAAAGCACGTAATCATCATTAACTCTTATTTATTACTCACATAATTGGTCTAAAAGTATTATTGTTAAAGGGTTAAAACTACAATTTTGGGCTCTTATTATAACTCTTAACCAATAAATATCAACATCCATGTATGTACCTTTATGGAAAATAACAATTTATACTATATAAAATCACATACAATAAGTTTGAAATACTCCCACAATCATATACATAAAGTTTCATACCCAGAGATACAATATGAACTTTTAAATCCAAAAACTCACAAATTGATATTTATCTACTTTTGATTCTCAAAAAAAAATAATCTTAGGAACCATGTCGGTTCCAAATAAAACTACAATCTAAAAGTATGCTACAAACACTATATAAAACACCCAAAAAGAGTTTAAGAGACTCTTAGTTCATTACTATACATATTTCCCAAAACAGGTTCATGCACATAAAGGATAACCCAGTAGGTTTTCTAGGCAACTTGTCAAAGCAATAACTTTTTGAGTTTATGACTATTTAGTATTACATACTTTCATTTTTTTTCCTAAATGGTACCCGTACTTTTTTTCTCGCCTATTAGTACCCCGAACTCTCAATTTGTTTCAATTTAGTACCTCAATCACTTTTCCGTCTCATTCCGTCCAATTTCGCTAACAAATTTACTATTCAAATTAACTATTTTTTTTTAAAGCAGAATGTTGAAAATATCCATAGAATGATTATGTATCAACCATAATATCCGCTACGCAAAAGAAAAACAAAACCATTGCCTAAACATTATGTTGTTGAAATCTTATAGGAAATTAAATGATAACAAAAAACATAATTCTCTGCTTATGTAGCACCAGCACTGCCCTTCTTCCTCTGGAGCTTTTTCATGTAGAATTCCAGCTCTTTTCCCTCTAAGATGTATCCATCAACTCTGCCACACTGACCAGGGCGGGAAGAGATACAGGCCAGCAGCCTCCCACCACCAAACTGCTTTTCAATGTGAGAATCCAGTTTCTGCTCTTTCTTGCACTTCTCTAGTTTCCTAAGCACATGCTGACTCTTCTTAACTTCTTCTACAGCAGCCTCACCCTCCTCGGCACCTTCCTTCATGGCAGTGGATTTCTTATTCCTGCCAATTTCTACCCCATAGTGCTAAAGATACCACTGCCTAAATGGTGTAGCATCTACTTGACTGATGGCGCTCTTCACCAAAGTCTGAGTCCTGACAAGCTCATTGTTGGAGGCATTGTAAGCCACATCAAGAAGACGGGTCTTCCTAGTGACAGCCTCACTACCCCATGAGAAGTTTCGGTGTCAATCGAGAGCCCCTCCACTTAACATTGCCTCCCCTGACATGAATTCTTGTCACAGTTTTGTTGCTGGAGAGCTTAGTGTTAGCAGGTGGTTGACTGAGCTCATACTTTCGTTTCTTCCTCCAACTCGATCTTCTTCTTTCCACCAGTTGCACATCTCTTGTGCAGTGAATCATGAGACGTCTGAAAATGGTGAAATTTCTAAAACCAAACAAAACTGTGATTGTTCTACAAGGCCGATATGCCGGTCGTAAGGCAGCGATTCCTATTGGCAGGAGGAATATGTTGATTGTTTGGTCTGCTTCTTGTGCTTACCATCTTGATTGCTTCACGTGATAATAGATTCTAAAAAACCCACAGACGGCGCCAATTATGTTTCGACAATAACCTGCTTCAACACAACGAGAGCAAATGATAAATAACGCACTAAGAAACAAAAAAAAATTTGATGTTGGGAGAGATGAAACTAAACTAAGATAAATGTTGCTTACGTACCCAAGATCTATTATCTATGGATCAAATTTCAACGTAGTTCACATTATGAGAAAAAATAGTTTTTATATAAATGAATAGATTGAGTCCTAGGAGGACTGTGTTTGTTTGTGTCAAAAGAATTGTTATTACTTTGAACTTCTATCATTATCTTCTACAATAATGAACCTGGACATATTCATAAATAGACCAGTAATTGGATGGGTTAGCAGTCAACATGTGGGCTTAACTGCTGGACAGTACCAGGCCTAGTATTGGGTTAGATTCGTGGGCTTAATGAGCCACAAAGTGGGGGTTTATACATGTAGCATTGAAAAAAAATCTAAACTCAAAATGGCAATAATATTGACAAAACAAAACTTGAATTTGTATCATGTTCCAATTCACATCCTTACCTAGTACAAGCGTTTGCGACAACCCTTAGCTCCACAAAAGCATTGCATGGTTTTTACTTTGCCATCTGGACTTATCACGCTGTCAATAACATAAGCACAATCGTAGGTAAGCTGCTACAATGGAGAAATGCTATCTGCTGAGAAAAGAACTACTCGAGCAAAATGGATATCGTCGGTGGAGCTCAACTATGGTTTATGAACCTGGCTACGCCTCCAACTGTGCCACTATCTATGTAAAACTCAGCATCATTTTCTTTGTTATACGTTTTGTCAATATGAGTACGTAAATGTTTAAGGACCACACCTGACCTGCTCTCTCTCCCACCAAGTCCCTTGATTGTTTGAACACAATCAATTCAAAAATGAACACATTTCCAGCTACCTCATCCACGTCACTGGTCCGCATAAGTGTCCCTGTGTACTCGCAAATAGGTACTCCAGCGGGGATAGAATCCCTTGACCTTATCAGAGGTACGAAACACCTCAAGCCGGTAATTGAGCCCTTCTTGTGATGTTTTGTTTAGACACCGAGTTCCACATCCACCCACATTCATAAACGACATGTTTTGGTTCTATCAGCCTATTAATACCACTAACACGAACATATAGGAAGACAGGGCCATTGAGCCTTGCACAAGCACAAATATTTGGATCAGTGCAAGTGCCATTGCATTAGCAGCGGGCCGGGTGGTAACTTCTGAGTAGCCGGAATCGGAAACTTTTCTTGACCTCCACTTATGTCATCACAGACCTTCCCTTTTAGTTCCGCCAAAGGTCGATCTGCTCTTGCTCGAACATACTGAACCTTCTTTTCGCTTCAGCTTATACTTATAAACAATGAACCCAGATTCTTCTTTCTCGGGCCAACACTTAAGAACATCGTACAAACCATCATATGTGTACAAAATTTCAGTACAGTTAACTTTATGGCCCCTAATAACTCTCATAGGCTGAAACTTGCACACATTGTTTTGGAGAGCTAAATTAGCTCCGGCCATCTTTTGGTCACGCACAAAGTACGACTTACTTGTTTTAAGCACTTTCACCAACAGTGAGACAAGGAAGGCACTGAAGACAATCTCTGTGGTGACATCGTACCATCAATCTTATGGAGATGTTAGGTCCCCATGAGTTCAATGGGGAAGTTAGGGAAACAAATCGTGACATATATTAGGACAATACTTCCGGAATAATCTTGGAAGTGTACGACTGACATCTAGATTAAGGCCAATTACTGATCTGACATAACAAGTGTAATTTGAATAGGATTTGTTTCCTTATAATCAGACTCGCTCTAATCTACAAATTATTATCAATAACATAAACAAATTAAAGATTAAATGATGAAAGCAAAGGGAGTCAAGGAAGAAAGAAGAAATAAAATCAACATTTGCTGTTTCTTAGGGCTACAAATACAGAGTTGTTCCACGTTGTCATATTGTTGTAATTGAAAAATGTCCGGAAGAGTATCTAGTCAGAAGCAGTCTGTTTACGGAAACAGGTTGCATGTCTAGTATATCTGCAACATGATTACATGAGATACACTATAAGAACTAAGATATATAGTATTGATGGCAATGAAAATAGGAACAGCAAAAGTTAATTTTTTGTAACCTCAAATAAAGGTAGTTCAGAAGCTAGGATTAATCCAATATAATCGCCCTGAATGATAATCCACACAGTGGTTGTTCAGCTGCAGAAACCAAATACTTGTCATGTCAGCCTTCTTATTTTTATGGGATATTTAGACTTTGGTACCACTTCTTAGTACGATATCAGGAAATAGTACCACTTTTCAAAAAAATTAGGAAAAAGTACCACTTGTAAGTTGACTATCAGTTGACCGAGTTGACTGAAGTCAAACTGTTTCAATTTGTTTGTATTTTCATAATGCCCACAATACCCTCAATGTGGTTATCACGTGAGTAGGCAAAATATTGTTGAAAAAAACAAAAACACGTGTCAAAATCACAATTTAATCCAACGGTTCAAAGAATAGAGTCGTTGGGGGGGTTTTATGACCCATATAACATCGAGTTCTCCTGCAGGTCATATTCACCCTTCTTCCCTTTTCCTACAAGTCATCTTCTTCCCTTTCTGCAAATCATCTTTAAACAGTATTTTGCCAAATAAACTTATAAACGAAGCCAAATAAACGAAGCCATGGGTGGAGCTCCTATAAGAAGTTTTGTTGCACTTGAGGTATTTGTTAAACTAACTAAACTGTAATGGCAGAATAGTGGTACTAAAGCCTAATTTTCAGTAATACATTGGTACTAAAGCCTAATTCATTTTGATGGTTTCTAATTCATTTTTGGGTTCATTTTTTTCACAGATATGTTAGCTGTGTGAGCAAGAAGGCCACACAGCTCTAGCTTGTGCCTATCTTTATAAGAGATGCAACAGCAGCTCCCCTTATTCTCCCAATAGGTGCAGAGGCATTATGAAATTAAACAAAGGTTCTGATGATTCTGGCAAAATAGTTCAAATGTGGCTTTCATGTGACTGGGTAGGGTGCTTCCATAAGGAAATGATTTACAATGCTCCCAACCAGCCAATGGTGCCTACTGAGAAGAATACTACTCTTGTACTAGATTGTGAAGTGTGTGGTAATCAGCTGTATGTTGTTGATTATCCTAAGTGATGGTGTGTGTTTATGTAAGACCCTTTATGTAATGGTCTCTTTTTTCTAATAATATAAAAGTGAAGTTCCTGCAAACCCTAACAAGATATATCTGCAACAAATTAGAATGCAACATTAACCCCTCAACAGTACCACTACAACACACTGCAACACTGCAACAAATTCAAACACTTCAAACCAATCATATCAACAGCTCAACAGTACCACTGCAACACTAACTATCTTAAACAAACCATAATACTTCAAACCAAACCATAATACTACAACACTAACCATAATACTTCAACGACACATAAACAAACCTAATCATAGGAGTAGCAAACCTGAACCTAGACACATAAACAAACTGGACCTAGCTAGATAACAAAGTAGCAAACCACATAACCAAACCTAATCATTGGACCAAAAGACAGAAACAAGGAACCCCAGAAACAAGCTAATAAACATAGAAGTCCCTACAATTTAAGCTGAAGCATCCCTTAAACCTTGCACCACGACTCTAATTGCAGCCTTCTTGTTCTTCTCCAGCAAAGCAGCCTTGCTCTTCTTATTCTTCTCCAAAGCAATCTTGCTTTTCTCCAATGCAGCTTTGCTTTTCTCTAAAACAGCTTTACTCTTCTCTAAAGCCTTACTCCCTTCCACAGCACTTAAATATTGGTGGACCTCATCTTGTGTGCAGCCTGGATGTTCATCTATGAAGTCCTTGCAGATCTTTCTTCCTTGAGCCCCAAAGTTGTTATACCCACTTTTATATAAATGAGGATAAGGTGTAGGTGACTCTACTGCAATTTCTTTTCCCTTCCACATGGATGTTTGCTTTCTCCTAGCCATTTTAGTCTTCAGTATTGATGCTTTGTACTTGAGTCTTGTGTCTGGAAGACTAAGTGTTTAGGGCTGTGATTTTATAGGCTAAATCATTTAATGAGTTGGTTGAAGAAGGTTTAACTAGGGTAACTTAAATACTGGGTCTTAAAGACTAGGGTACCCTAAAGACTACAACTAGGCAGACTTAAAGACTACAACTACCAAGACATAAGAGGATATACTGCTAGAATCCAAGGTGTACTTTTCAAACAAATAAGGACTTCAAAGTACAAGGACTGGATATTCAAACAAGTGCATATGTAAACAAAAAGTAGTAATTTTCATGCTATGTATCACATAAAACTCTAGCTTCTTTAGCACAGAAAGTAGGAGTTATAAAAATAATGTGAAGTTTACTCATAAAAACTCCATTTTGATGCTACAGAAAACCCCCCATTAAAACAACTAGATATTAACAACTACAATGGTTATATTACTTTTATATAGGTCCCTCCACAGTATATAAAAACCCCCCATTTCATATCATCACATTATATCATATATATCAAGTACAGTAGAACATTAGAAATAAATCAATTCAAATAATAATATTTACCACTTTAGTCCATGGGTAGTATCAAGTTGGTTATGTTCTTAACCTTCCTAGCTATATAATAATGCATTTTAAAGTAACAAGCAAAATTAAATGAAATGAGTTAAGCATTTGTTACCAGGCGTCCATCTCGTATACAGGACAGAAGTATAATCACTACGAAATGTGTCCCTTTTTTCTCTACTTGCATTCTTCTTGTTTTCTCTTTGGTTTCTTCATTGTGTCTTAAATACTGGATTCCATTAAAATAGATGGGGACACACAAACACAAGTACTGGATTCCATAACACATAAGGGACATAAACACATAACACAAGTACTGGATTACAATAACACATAAGGTACACATAACACAACCATTTGTTTCTGACATCATATCCCATTTGTTTTTGACATCATAAGCATAACCATGATCCAAAACAAGCAAAACATGCAAAAAACACCAAAATATGTAAGCAATAACTGACCAACTACTGTGTCTGGCTAAGTGGCTCTTGTGCTGATGCTGATGTACTTGCATTTATTGGAGGAGTTGAAGGTGTTTCTCCTCCTCCTCTAACTCCTATCTCTCCCCTAATCCTTGCTCCTCTCTCTTTTCCCTGGTCCTTGCTCCTCCTCTCCCTCTTTGCACTGGGGCTGCTACTTGCTCTTGAACTAGTTCTTGTTGCTGTTGTGCTACTCTTCCTCCTCTGACCTTACCTCTTGATCCTCTTCTCCCTATTTGCACTGGGGCTGCTGCTTGCTCTTGAACTTGTTCTTGTTGCTATTGTGTTGCTCTTCCTCTGGGACTTGGAGGTTGTTGTTGCACTGGGGCTTCTTGTTGTTGCACTGGTACTTGATGTCCAGATGTTGCTTCATCTTGCACTGAGACAGTTCAATTAATATAACATATACATCCACAAAACATTGAATTAAACTTACCCTTCCTTTTCTTAGAGTTCTTTCCATATTGGCCATTCTGTCTTAGTGCACATGTGATTGCATTGTGACCAAGTTCTCCACATTTTTTGCATTTCCTTTTTGTTTTGGTTGGTTCATCTTCTCCCCTGATTCTCTATTTTCTTGGCCTTCCTGACTTTCTAGTTAGTTCAGGAGGTAGGACCAACTCTTAAGGATCCTCCTGTTAAGAGAAATAGTACCAACATCAATATTAAGTTATCAAGTGTACTTATAATAAAGGGTAAAGAGTACATAAATTAGGGAATCTAGTTGACTTACTATTTCTGGCCATTCCTCAATGTTATCAAGTGGGTAAACATAATTTGAATAAGTTTGTCTAAAAGCCTCAACACTGAAGTATGGACTACAATATCTGCCAACATAGTAAATAGTAAATTAATGTAAACATTGTAAATAGTAAATTATTTAATTAAAAGAGAAAAACTTACCTAGCCCACTTATCCCCTCTCCTTTGTCTGATGACAACAATTCCATATACACAAGGTACTCCAGACAGTTGCCACTCAATACATGTGCATTCAAGCTTCACTAAGTCAACTGAGTACCTTGACCCTTTCTTGGTATTCACTACTAAGTATTCAATATCACTTACAACCCTTACCTCATACCAATTGTACCTCATCTCCCTTTTCTTTATCATGAATAATACATTTGGAACAATATCACCCTCAAGTAACTCCATAGAAAGCTCTCTTCTGGTATACATCAAATTCAATAAATCTAGGTTGTATTGGTCAATAAAAGCGGAATGGGGTTTATCTCTTATGTGAAGTATCCATGAATTGAAAGACTCACTAAAATTGTTTGTCAATTGATCACACTTTGCTGTCCAATCAAAGTGTGCCCTAGCCCAACAACTCCTTGGCTCCCTATCCAACCAATCCAAAGCTTTGCTATCAGTTTTGTTAATGACACCCAATATCCTTGTAAATTCTTGTACCTTGTATGCCTCTGCTGCTCCCCAAGCCAGATTATCCCACAACTCACCACGGAAAGTTTTTTTAAAGTTCTGGTACATGTGTCTAAAGCAGTATCTACAACAACATATGCACCAATCAGTCAAACTTCACATCATATGTATTAAGACATCAGCCACATCATAAAACTATGTATCAAACTCCATATATGTATCAAACTTCACATCAGTCAAACTAGGGGTGGGCAATGGGCCGGGTCAGGCTAGCCCGGCCCTAAAGTCCCCATAGGGCTGGGTCGGACCGGGTCATACGTCTAAATTTCAAGCCCTGACCCTACCCTAAGCCCTCTTTAGCAATTTAGGGCCGGATCGGGCCGGGCCTATATATTTTCTTCTTTTTACTGCATCAGCTTTAAAACTCATTTATATTACAAAAAAAATTCAAAGATTTGCAAACTCAAAGTCCCACCACTTTGAAATTTGAATAACAACCAATCTAGTAATAATTCTTGATAAGTCCAACAATTTAAAATGCATATCCACAATCTAATAAACTGAAGTACATAGAGACTCATATTTATATTTCAAAATTACAGTTAAAATGCACAAGACACATTTTGGAATGAGTTTTCACTGATATAAATCCGTTATTTCTTGTACTCAAATCTCACCAAAATTATATTTAATATTGAAGAACGCAAAGACAATTCAAATAAGAGTATGGAATATAATAAGTTTTTACTGACGTCAACCTATTTTTCATTAGGCTAGTGCCCAGTGCTCATTATTGTTCTTGGCGACTAGGTTAGACGGGGAGTTGTGAGGTGTACGTGAGTTGTGAGATATAAACAATTAGGTTTACAAGTTTTTATGATATAAGACAAGTTATTAGAAGTACTCATACGGTAAGTGATAAATTACAAAGGATAGTGTTATTTTAATTGAAAATATGTAACAAGGAGTTGGATAGTTTTAGTTGTGTATTTTATAGTGAAATTATAACTAGGGCTTGGTTAGGGCTTAGTTAGGGTCGGGCCTATGTTTCAGAACCTTAGCCCTGACCCTGCCTTAGAAGGCATTAGGGCCGGGTCGGCCCTGCCCTAAACTCTGTGAGGGCTTTATAGGGCTTAGGGTCGGGTCGGTCAGGGCCGGGTTAGGGTCGTTAGGGCCAAATTCCCACCCCTAAGTCAAACTATGTCAATATTATAAAACTTTACATCATAAAACATCACTACACCAAAACAGCTTTTTTGTGACGCCTATTTGGCGTCCCAAATATTATTTGTGTTGCCAATGTGACGTCACAATTTAGGCGTCTCAATTTGCATCACAAAAATTTCTGACGGCATTATGGCGTCAGTAATTTGTGACGGCATTATGGCGTCAGTAATTTTGTGATGGTATTTTGAATTTGTGACAGCATTGTGGCGTCAGTAATTTTGTGACGGTATTTTGAATTTGTAACGGCATTTTGGCGTCAGTAATGTTGTAACGGCATTATGGCGTCAGTAATGTTGTGACGGTATTTTGAATTTGTGACGGTATTATGGCGTCACTAATCATATTTTTGTTTTGCTTTTTAAAAAAACATAATAATGCACCTGCTGCCATATATTTAGAAACTACCCCAAGTGCTCTAATCACTACTATACAATTGTTTCCATTCATCCATCCACATCTGATTACCACACAAATAAAATAAGAAATCTTGTATTAAAAATATTTAATATATATAACATTGTATTCTCAACAAACAATATAATTGTAACCCTGCTACATGCGTAGTCCCACATAGTAAATTTCACTCAACAATTGTATTAACACGCCTACACTTACAAAGAACCAGTTCTAACACTTACAAGGAACCAATGGACAACAACTTATAAAATGACAAGAAAGACCAGCCCACCATAGTTTGTCTTCATAGCCTTCTTTTGAACTTCTCTCAGCCAAGCTTAATGCAGACTCACTGCAGAATCTAACATTAAAGAATTGACTCTATACATACTTCCTTGTAACAAACTTGAATTGCTCCTTGTAACAAACTTGAATTAATTGCAGAAGAAGCTTTACAGATCGAAGCTTCTCTCTTTTACGGTTGATGAATGAGACTGCATCAAAATGGTGATATCTCTCGAACTTCCCATGAAAGCATATATGAGCAATGGAACAAAGCTAGAATCTGTAATCCTCAGACAACAAAAGCAAAATTTCTATCAGACTATGGTATATAATACAATGATGTAAGATGTTGATAAAGAATAGTAACTCACATAGACCGTATTGTGCAGGCAAATTTGCAAGCGTTGCGTACCCAATGTCCTAATACAATAGAGAATATGTAGATTTTAGTTTCGGACATGGGGAGGAATGGATCTCAATTGACTATTTTCTATTCTGAATTATATTATCTACCTGAGGAATGTAGAGACTTGCAATTGTGAGGCCTACTATGAGATCTCCCTTAAATTTACTAAAGTTATAGTTTCGCCCCTACATTGTGCTTCAGATCCACATCGCATACTCTGCAGAAACGGTTGCCAGAAACAATAAGGCCATCATGACTTAAGTACCAAAGGATTTTGATACTTAGCCTTTCATAGAACTAAACACCAAGGGCACCAGCAGGTCCATGGCAAAGCAAAGCAGCAGCACCACCGGCAGGAAGAACAACACCCAAAGAAGAAGCTAGGCACCAAGAGGGCACCGATTGGCTAAAGAACAACCCAAAGAAGAACAAGCGGTATTAATGTAGTTTCCCAGTCATTGCATAGTACATATTAGGAAATATATATATGAAGGGTTAAAAGTCCAAAATACTAACTTCGAAAAGTCATAATGTTTTGTATTGGTATATTTGCTCGAGGCAGAAAGACATGACACACAATTTCTAATCTTTTTCTTGGTTTTTTCTCTCCAAAATCCCAAACCAAAAAAAGGTGAAACTCATACAGTTCAGCTACTCATTATTTAAAACTCAGCATTATAGCTTAAACTCACCCTTGCACCAACTTTCCTCCAAAATCCCATAAGGTAATATTGATAATTTGCTTCACCATATATATATGATCAACCACACACAGTTATTTCTCATGGTAACTGATTATCATTTTAAGCATTTCAAAAATAGTATAAATGTGATAATACTGACATGTATGCACAGTACGATGCAAAAGTCCATGATGAAACCCACTTGGGAATGATAAAGGTCTTGTAGCCAACATGCTTACAGAATTCCTCCCCAAGTCATCTAGAGCAATGGCTAATTTTGGGTATCTTTGCAAGAGATCCAAAGCAATATCTGTACAAAATTAAGCCTTACTCGTGAGTATCCCAAAGTAGCAGCTTCATAATGCAAAACATAAGCCAAAGTACAAATGTAAAAATATCCAACTTTTAGTGAATATCAACTTCTACATAA
The DNA here is from genome assembly GCF_015680905.1 of Coptis chinensis. NCBI lineage: Eukaryota > Viridiplantae > Streptophyta > Magnoliopsida > Ranunculales > Ranunculaceae > Coptis > Coptis chinensis. The sequence goes on from NC_141464.1 coordinate 5,618,623, forward strand.
AGCAACTACTTGTAGTATCCCATATATCCAATCCCCACCAATTCAAGATAAATCATTAGATCCGCCAATATCTACTGACAAATCAAACATCAACCACATCCTGAGGCAATTCATGGATGAACTATCTGTTTTCTTTTCCTGTTTTCTATTCTTTTTTTTTTCTCCTTACTGCAACTAAAATAGACTTCTATAAATGCAATGAAAAAAAAGGCCTCACCAAATACCTCAAACTGCAATTCCTTAGAATGGATCCCAGTTCACCAGAATCTTCTAGTCACTGCTCGTTTCATCCCAGACACACGACGCAAAAGCAAGGGGACTTTAGTCTGCAATCAAGAAAAGGATAAGTTGAGGTATCACAATTCACAAACCAAAATCAATGTGCTATCTAGAATTGAAATACATACAACACTTAATTAAGTAAAATTAACTGAAAATTACTGACCTGCCTATGTTGAGCTTGTGAAATTTAGCTTCATGGTCATCTGATCACTTGGTTGCACAAGAATAGTGATAGTTTGCAAGCAAGTCAATGACTATATCAAGAAAAAGGTATAGGTACTAGAAATAGGTGGTCCGTGGTGGACTGATATGTTTCCTTCCCTCACTATCACCTTATACTAAATTTGTGTGGTTCAAAATGCCTAAGCTTCATGGTTGTTGTTTTTTTGGTTTCACATTAACGATTATAAAGTAGTTGTGGTGGGCTTTGTCCTTTTCGTTCAAAAGTGACTATCTGAGCAGCCACTTGTTAGAGAATGTTTATTTACTGATGTAGTGGGGTTGGTGATCAGTCCACGTAACCTATCTATGTCTTGTGGCCTTGCACATAATATTTAGAAACACTGATACATGATGACCAATGCATATCACTGTGCTTGATTGTACCCGACGGAATACTCAAAAATGGTAACACATAGGAAGAGACTGATACTAGTGGCATTTTTTGCAGAACCAAACACCCTACACATATCCCCCCTTTTTTTTTTCTAGTACTTAATTAAATGAAAGTCCATAAATCTTCATCACTACTATAAGGCAAAAGAAAATGTATGCACAACACGGCTTTGTTAATTTGTGCTAAGCCAATTATGCGATATTGCTTGGAATAATTCAATGTTGAATTATCTAACCAAATATTAAAAAAGATTTAGTAATTATTAAAAAACATACCTCAAAAAATCCAACATAGATCGCATAATGAGGGTTTAGCGAACCAAAGATGGAGCCAAGAATAATTCAACGTTGTGCAACCCTAACACGAAAATCAATTTCTCAGTACCGCTCAACCATGTTTTTGAACTCTAACCCACAAAAAAAAATAAAAAAATAAAATAAAATAAACTAGTACATAGAATGAACATCCATCCATATCCCATATTTAAATACAATAACAAAATCAAGTTTTAATGCAAGAATGACTACCTTGGTCGAGGGCTGCGACTTCTTGACCTGCCTCTTGGGTTTGGAGAGGTTTCTATCACTCTTCCTTTCTTACTATTGAAAGAAAAAACACAAAAAGTAAAATTTAGAGTGCTACTTATGACATAAAAGTAAAGATTATAGATATCTATGCAGTCACAGTGACACTTGGCACCAGGGTTAAGCCTTAGGAGCATAGCGTGAGCCTAGGCATGCCCTGGTGTGTAGACACGCCATACACAAGTACACTATTCACGAGATGACTCAACTTAATAGTTTAGCTTTGGATTGGTTATCATGAATTTAAATTCAATTACGAAAATAATCAAGCATAAATCAGTAACTTACATTGGTTCGGCATTTGGACCGTACTTAGCAAATTGAACCATGATATCTCTACCATCAACATTCCTTCCTGAAACAATAACACCAAAATATATATATATATATATATATACAAGAAATATATTTGTACATAAATGCTTACTAAAACAACGCAAACAAATTAAACTCCCAGAATCCCTCGCTACTTTACAAAGTGAGCAAGGCAAGTGTTTTTATCCGTCTCCCTATAAACAATAAATGAGACCTTAGTTGTTCCTCACCATTGTGGTTAAATAAGAAGTGATCCTAACATGTAATTTAAACCTGCTTTGTCCTAACTAAGGCACAGTGCACAATATAATACTTGTAAAAAAATCTAAACTTTAAGCAACAAAAGCTATTTAATGATAATAAGAAGATTACCATCAAGCCTTTCAACAACTTTTTGAGCCTCTTTGCCATACTTGTACTGAACAAACGCAAATCCACGTGAATCTCCAGTCCTAATTCTCACAAAAAACAAAATTAAATTAACAACAAATTCAGAAAAGGAAAAAAGAGTAAAGAAAAATCGTACCTTAAAGCCTTAGGAAGGAGATGAAGAACACTGATCCAAGGTGAGGAAGAGATATGGAGCAAGATTGAATATTTTGGTGAAGACAAGGGTTTCTGGAGCTGGTCGAATTGAAATGTTTTTTCGAATAGATCGAAATATCAAATAACAGGTGGAATTCGAATAGATCGAGAAAGGTGGAGAAGAAGGGTTTCTCATTTGGTGTTCTTAGTTCTTGCATTGAGGGTTGAGGTTGAGAAGAAATCGAAGTCTTTAAATTTGGACATTGTTTTGTGTTGACGCCTCGTCCTGTCGCACATGCCCAACACGTGTGTTGGTAAATTAAATTCTTTAACACCACCTTGCCGTTAGTATATTTTCTAAAAATTTCTTAAAGAAATTAAATGAATTATTTGATTAATTGTGACAGCAAAACCCACACAATGACGCCATAATGGCATCACGAATTTTCTGACGCCTATTTGGTGTCATAAAACGAAAAAAGCCCCTGTCACAAAAAAAGCTGTTATGGTGTAGTGCATGTATTAAAACTTCACATCATATGTATTAAGAGCATGTACGTACCTGTGATTTGAGTCTGGAAAGTACTCAGCCACACTAGCTAATAATCCCTTTTGTCTGTCACTCATGAATGTCAGCTTGTCCTTATGCATGTCTAAATGTGACTTCATCTCACATAAAAATTGCCTCCATATATCATTGTTCTCTGCTTTGCATATGTAGATACCAAGAGGGAAAATTTCATTCATGGCATCAAGTCCTATAGTTGTCAAACAATACCCTCCATACTTGTCTTTGAGAAAACAACCATCAAGACCAACTATTGGCCTACACCCATTCCTCCACCCATCTAGTGAAGCCTTGAATGTAACCAGAACACCAATCAAATTATGATTGTCTTGGTTCACAAAATATTTGGAAATACTACCTGGGTTTCTTCTCATAATCTGCTTACACATTTCTGGGACTAGTTTGTAACCATTCTCATAATTTCCATGGATTGCTTCAAGCATTTGCATTCTAGCATTCCAAGCATTCCAGTAGGATATGTTAATTCCAAACTGTGAAAACATCTCCTTCATTATATCCTTTGGCCTGTAATCAAGATGGTCTCTCATTCTTTCTAAAAGTGCTTTAGCAACCCATGGTGCTCTAGCCTGTGTGTTCAGGTTCTTCTCATCTGCTTGACATGTATGTTCATCATTATAACTCCTGAGGATGAATGTGTGATTATCTTTTTTAGTAACACTAGCTATTATAGCTCAATCATAGTCAGGAACTTTGCACTTCAACTCAAGTCTAAGTCCGTCATTTCTCACTTGCTTGGTACTAAACTTATGCTTGATTGCCATTGTTTTGAAGAAGTCCCTACAAACCTCAACAGTAGCCCATGACATCCTAGGCTTCAACTCACATATCCCAAACTCTTCCACCACTGGGTCTGCAACCTTTGCCATCTCCTCTACCTCATAAATGTTTCTATTTAACTTCACAACATTGCCCAACTCAGTACCTTGTATTTTTCTTCCAAATTCTTAACTTCTTCATCCACCACAATTTGATCAATGTCTTTATCTAACTCATTATCTGAGCAATCACTACCTGTAGGAATGTAATCATAATCTGCACCATCACTTTCACAACTATTATAGTCTGTATCCTTCTTATTGCCAAACATAGGTCCAAACCTATCACCATACTCATACTAATCATCTTCAGTGTCACTTCCCCTATCACCATACTCATACTGATCATCTTTAGTATCACTTCCCCTATCACCACCAACATCCAGGTTCTTTAGTATATCATTTCCCCCATCACCAACATTTAAATCCTCAATTACATCACTATTATCAAGGGTATTATCAACCATATGATCTTCTACATGAGCCTCCAATTCTTCAATATAGGCATGAATATTCTGAGTACAGAAGTCATGATCTATGGGATCTAACTGAGACTCTATCACATTACTATCTGGCATCACAACATCTTCTTCACTATTGCCTTCATGAACAACATCTTCTAAGATAGGGTCCTCTGAGATATTTACTTCATCATGAGCATCTTCTTCACTCTTGTCATCATCAGAAATCTCAAGGACCATTGGCTTTCCATTAGGTCCTAACACTGGTTTAGTAATTAGTATGTTAAGGCTTGCAGACCTTCTTACAGGTTTAGGTTTTATTTTCTGAGTGCCAACTGGTTTAGTCTTTTGAGTGGGAGTTGATTTATGGTTTTGAGAGGGAACTGAAGTAGTGGGAATTGATTTGGGGTTTACGGATTTCTGTTTTGGGTGTTGGAGGTTGAGACACATATAAATGGTATTTCTTGTCTTTCTCAGGCTGAAGCTCATCTCATACATGCGTCATATGTGTATCATGTGTTATCCTACATATAAACCCATCAATTATACAATCAATCAGGTATATAACTCCTTCACCAACCAATTCTTCCACATCCGTCTTCAAATATTCCAAACAAAATTCATGCCCATCCATTTCGATTTCCACTTTCTCACCACCATTGTAATCACTGCCCCTAATTTCACCAGTTTTGAGTTTTCCCCAACCACCATCATAATGAATGACAAATTCTTTCAAGCCTAACACCAATTTAGGATCACCCATAGTTCACTGCAAAACAAAGGGTTATACACATACAATCACAAACAGAACCCCCAAATTCCAAATGCTGCTAATTATCAATTAGGTTATAGTCATACTTTTTAATGTAAATTTAGTTTTTAATACAAATTTATGAAGCATGCAACAAGAGTGCAACAACATGCATGCAACAAACAAGGAAAGTTGTGGAAGCATTGATTAACAAACAAAGGGAAGTAATGTGTCCCTTTACTTTATACATGTGTAGGAGTTTTAGTGAATGAAATGAAATCTAACATACGTGATTCAAATAAAAATGCGATTTTTCATCTTACATTATGCAATTTCATATAAAAACATGATTTTTTTTACCAAAACAACTAAAAAGCTAAGCATTAAAACTAACCTAACCTTTAACAACGACAAATAATGGATATCCAACGATCAAGACCCACGATCAGTTCAAATATCACCATGATTAGTTATGTTCAACGGTTTGTGAAGCCCACGATAACCATCCTCAAAATTGACGACGAAATTGAAATTTGAAGAGGGATAATGATGGGAGACTAAGTGTTAGAGAGTGAATGAATGAGAAGTGTTATAGACTAAATGTTAGAGAGTGAGTGAATGAGTGAGAGAGAGACGACGAAGATGTTTACTGATAGAGTGGTACCAAAGCCTAACTAACACATTTTATGTCCAGTGGGAGTTTCCCTCCTTAATTCATCGGGATCAATGAAAAACCAAATTAACGGTCAAGATTACAATACATCGCGCAACCACTAAAATTGTAACACGTGGTGTCTGGGACACCTTCAAAAGTGGTACCAAAACCTAATTACATCAAACATGTGAGAGGCACGAGAGGGATAATATCGCCATATTGAAAATACTACTAGTTTGACCGTGGTCAACTTGGTCAACTAACGGTCAAGAAAAAAAGTGGTACTATTTCCTAATTTTTTTGAAAAATGGTACTATTTCCTAATATCGTACTAAGAAGTGGTACCAAAGTCTAAATTTCCCTATTTTTTTTCCTTCACCGCTCACCTACCATCCATAATTCAGTTGTCAACTGAAGAGTAGTTTTAGCAGCTCAATTGTCAACACTAGGCATACACAAAACTCATCATTGTGCTAGAACAACATTCTATAGAATTCCTATTTGGTGCACACATGAAGATCCATCTGGACCAAAAATCTAATATTGCAATATCACTTGCATTGTTAGAATTTCCCAAGAATTTAAATTTTGTTTTGGAACGCAAGAAGATATTCATATTGGAACAAATCAAGCATAGAAAACTCTTGTTTCAGAAGAGATGCATAACACCCAGAAACTGCCATCACTTCCCAAAAAAAATAGATAAACCTGCTCCAACAAATTCCATAAACAAGGAGTTCCTTCCACATATAGTTGAAGAATATTTGTGGCGTAAGGCATGATTTATACTACTAGTCTGTCAGTCTAGTTAAGCCGTGCCGAAGGTTAACATCATGGGAGCTGGAAACTGTTTGCTGCATGGATCAACAAGCAGCTGCGGTGGTTGATGCTTATTATACATACCCAATGCAAATTTTGTAGTTTGCAGTTGGGTCAAACCTGGTTTTTCATTTCCCACTTATTACCCGTTTATGTTAGCCTTGTAAACGAATAACTGTACGCTACTTTTAGGTGTGAGCATAAGGAGGACTTAATGGAAACACAAAAAATATCCAAGTGATCTGCAGTTGTCTGACTGATGAAACTTCAGTTAATATTCAACCATATATTTCGAACCCAAAGGCTGTAAATTCTCAAATGGAACTCGGACATGAAGATGCAATCAAAAGTTAAAGTAGTGCATTATAAAGTGATGGCGATGGCGATAGTAAAAGAATGGGTCCAGACCAAGCTGTTCTCAAGTAGATGGAGAACTTAAAAACTCCTACCTTGTAATATGTAAGACCAAATTAAATTTCTTAGTGCATGACTAGGAACCCTCCTCCACCTGGAGTGCATAACAACAAATTCCCGTTACTTCGTTAGTAATAACCAGCAAATAGATGTCCTGGGCTCTTGGCAAATAGCGAACGAAATTGTTTTACATAAGGTTTGCCTAGTTGTAAGTATGTTATATTAAATTTCATTTGTTCTGCACACAGTAGGTCAGTAGGAGCATTCAGACCGATTGCAATTCAATTTAAAGCTACAGTAAATCCTGGAAAAGCAGAACATATATACAGCAAGGAAAAGAAATCTGTCAGAGGACCGTCCCCTGTCAAATCCAATGTGATTATTTAGCACCATGGCACAATATTGTGTATTTCTACTTAATTAATTTTCTGAAACGGTCGTGTCCTTGCGTTGTTATAATGAAGGGTTGGATAGTTTACTTGAGCAATTCATTCATTCAGAGTTTTTAGTCTGGTTCTCAATTTTTATTGCCATATGTTGCATTTTTAATACTGTTTTCTCATTTTTGGGTTTCTTTGTACATCTTTGCCCGGCTATAAATTAACTATTTTTGCTACTAAAAGCACAAACTTTTGTATCAGTAATTCTGTATCATATTTGGCTCCTTAGCCGAGTCAAGTTAAAATAGAATAAGAACAACATCAAGCACTGTCATCCAGTTTTGAGGTCCATCTTATAATTCACGAAGAGCCACCAACATGAACAGAGGGGAGGTACTTAGTAGCACAATTCATGACTAGTAAGACTGCATGTATCCTGACCCCGATGTATGGTAGTAAAATGAATCAGGTAGCATAAAAGGAAGGAAGGGTCATGGATACAGTGTGATCTAAGATATTTATCTAGATTGGCACCTATAAGCTAGCTTACTAGTCATCTTTGAGGGTCATACAGGTACGCACTAGGTAGTTTTTCAAATCAGGGGAGACAAAAACAGCACACAAGAAGGGTGATCGCACTGCCATCCAGTTTTGATCTCCAACAAGGGTTGTAGCATATCTAGCAAGACTATCTGCTGCAAAATTAGCCTCACAATAGATCCATTTTACTCTGACATGCCTAGAGTCGCTCTTGGATGTCTTGTAAAATCATGCTAATCGATGCAGGAATCACCTTATAAACTTCCGTTGTTGTTTCATTAAGAGGGTACTAAACAAAGTAGTCTTGAGCATGACTTTTTTAGTATCTTGCAAACTGAAATTTAAGCAACATTTTCCTAAAAACTGATCAGCATGTATACTAAAAGGTACACTGCGTACAATTGCTAAGAAGAAGAAATTTTTATCACTGTCAGCACCAAACAAAGCAAGTTTACTCAGCCACATTATGCCAGGATTGTTATTTATTTCCATAATACACATCATTCAGCATCAAACCTGACTAATTTCCATCAAAGTAGGGAGTGAAGAAGAAAATATCATCAAGCCTATCGTTGCTGGGTGAATTCCCACCGTACACCAACAGTCCATCTTTTCCATTTAAGTAACCACTTGAATAAGCACACCATCCACGCGGCCCAGGGTGATCAGCCAGATCATCAGATGTATCTTCAAATCGTCGCCATACACCAGTCTCTGTATCCAATGCGTATCCATCCCCAGCAAATTTCCCAGCACCAAGATGTCCCAGATCACTTGGGTCAATTTCTCCACCATACACTATTATGTATCGTCCGATCCCAACCGTTGAGAATACACTCCTTGGTGTCGGCTTGTCACCACTTGTGTCTACCTGAGTCCACACCCCATTGACCGGGTCAAAACAATGTACATCATCCGTCTCTTGACCCGCAAACCCATAAACGACCCAGACTTTTCCGTTCAAGGATGAAACTGTTAGTCCTGGCCCACCTCTACCTTTGAGGTTGTCACCAGGTAAAGGATATTGTACCCAAGTATGATCCACAACGTCAAAAGACCACAGATCATTCAAACGGCCGTTGACGCCACAGCCACCAAAGACATAGATTTTCTTGTCGTCGGATGTCATTGAGTGGTAGCTCCGGTTGGCGGGACCGGAAGGCAGTAGTGTCCACTTGTTTGTAGACGTGTCGAAAGAGTAGAACTCATTTAGTTCCTTGTGTGTACTATCTCTTCCACCAAATGAGTAGATAGTGTCCTTAACAGCAGCCAATGTGACACCAACACGTGGTGGAGGGATATCACCAGTGGCATCAGCAACCGCCCACGTGTGAGCCTCAAGGTCATAGACATGAAGATTGTTGTCAACGGGGACACGTGGAGAGAATTCACCACCGAAGACGTAAGCTTTGTGTCCAACCACAGCTATGGCGTGTGAGCTTCGAGCACCAGGTCCAGTTCCTTTCTTCTGTCCAAGCTGAAAACAAAAGTAAAAACAAGATGCAGTTGGGAGCAACAGACATTTTTAGTCAAGATCAACACAAGAAGTTTCATATCTTCCTTAAATTTTTATACATGAATCATACAATTCTTGGGTGGTTTTGTTACAGTCTTGTACCCTTCCTCAATCTATGCCTTCAATCAGTTAATCACAAAATTTTATATTACGTACTTGCTACTACCTTAAATTAGTTTGTTAGTACTACTTGTTACTTGATCATTTTATTAAAAGTTAACGGAAATACATAATATCTGTGAGTATTTCTGCCGAAATACAACCCCCATTTCTACAAAAAAATAACATCAATAACAACAACAACTAGAGGAATAAGGACATACAAATAACTTATCCCTTCATCAATAACAGCAACTAGAGTAATGAAAAATATGCTAAAAAATTCAAGAAAATCAAAAGTACTGTGCAGAAGACAATAGGTAAAATTAGCGGAAGGATAAGCATCAAACCTTGGCCCATTTGCCACCCGTGATAGCCATGATCCAAAGTTCGTGTTGAGTGTGATTATGAGGATACCTATGCTTATAACATGCCAAACGTTTGCATTTAAGTTTCTTTTTTAGTCAACTACATAAGGACATCCTTCTTACCTAATATATAAGCACCTATTAAAATTCTTTTGAGGTACCCAATAATTTGTCAACAAAGATTCTTTATTGGTTGATTGAAATTTTTTAAGTAACACAATTTTGGACAGGTCTTGGGTTTTATATTGCCCTGCCGAATCAAAATTTTGTGCATTTTCGAATTTTAATTAAGAATAATAGTTGGGGTGGTAGGCTAGCACCTGAGTTGATTGTTTATTAATTTTAGATGCCTCACACAAGGCATGGTTTGTGCCATTCTGTTAGCAGAAGTTTGCATGGGGTTTGGCCCGGGGAAGGTAGATTCCTGGGAAGGCATGGTTTGTGCGGTATTTCACAGTTCCCACTTAAGAGTGTGCCTAAACAAGGAGTAAACCATATGCCACCGTTTCAAATGAAAGTTGGAATGATACTTGAGCAAACATGAAAACTAAACAGAAAATTATGATTTGGGACATTCCTGCATCCTCTTCTTTACCACTGTCCAACTCTCATCTAACTATAAGCTTAAGTCGAAATGGTATGGGTACTGTTTAAATTTGGAGAACTAAACCGACAAGGCTACAACTAGGAACATGTTTCAACTAGCAGGGGTATATGATCGCCACCATACCAACCCTACAGATCAAGTGGTTCTGAACTTCTGATCACCTGATTCTGACAGTAGACCAGTATTAATGTAGTATATTATCTCCAAGTCTTCAACTCTTAATTTGGAGCCAGACGTTTTAAAAACTTCTTGTTTATAATCCTTCCATGTTACAGGATATCTTGCACAAACCAAAATCATCACAAAAGTTAAGGCCCCTAACATGAAACTAGTTCCTGACAATATAAAGGACTGCAGATTAATATTTTTCATCCATTATTCATCTCCTCTCTGACACTGTCAGAAATCGAACTATAGTTATTCTCATGCAGTACAGTACTACAGTACATGCGTATAACACATATTCAAGTACTTATTTTACCCAGATGAAGCACTAAATGCTGATACATATCACGAGAACTCAAATGTGATGATAACAACTAATACAAATATAACAAAAGAATTAAATAATAACACAAGCTCAAGCTTGCATTCTAAAAAATAATTAACTTCCGTATCTACATATATTCTTGCGATATCTGAGACACGAATCTGGCTTATTAAAAATAACCAATTTTCTTTAATAGGGGTGCTTTACCAGAACTTTGTTACTTGCTCAAATCCTTGCAGTTCAAGTACAAGTAGCTCTGGTTGCTAGAAAAGGCTGATGAAGTAGGAACTGGTGAGAATCCTGCATACCCTTTATCTACTTTTGCTAACCCAATGTCAATGATGTACTTTAACAACTCGTGTTTTTGGACAATAGGTTGGGCTGCATATTCTTCAATTGGCATCCACTGAAGAAAAAAAAAACAGAAAGTGCACCAATGTAAGGATTTAATTATAACTTGCGACCCCTATGCTTTTAGAAATATACCTATGAGTCAGAATGCATAGCCTAATGAATATTTGAAATAAATCAGTTAAGGAATTCTAGCTAATTTTTATGACAAACTCCTCGAAATAAAAATCACCCCAACAAATGATCAGTCGTTCTAAACTTTCTCACCCTAACAGAAATGGTCTAATACTTAAAGAATATCATACAATCATTAGCAGCTAACATGAGGATCACATTAAAGTAAGGGTTGAAATTTTAGATTCAACTGGTCTTTGTAGGGGTATATATCTGGTATCAGTTTAAATCAAGGGGGAGTTTGCCTCCCTCCCAGTGATTGAAAGAATCCCTTGCTATGTTAATAATCAGATAGAAATATCCCACGCCTAAAAGGATTCACTCTGTCACAAATATTTTGAAGTTATCTCATTTGAGATAAACTATTTTTTGCGTGAACTCTGAACATTATGATTCATAAACCATCAATGCTACCAAAGATTACCTCGGCTGCCTCAATCTCTAATTCTTGCTTCTGAATTTCAAAAGTAAGGGGCCGCAACATGCACACAAAGAACAAATCTGACTTGCCGAAGAATGCTTTATGACTCTGCCTGTAATTTAAGTTGGTTTAGAGTTTGAGGAGTGCAAAGGAGATAATGTACACTATGATAACTAGAACATGAGTACAGACAGAATCATCATAAATTGTGGTGAAATGAGCAGTTGAGGACATCTTATCGCATTAATTTTGACCAAAAAAGTTTCTTCCAAACCGTTGAATATTAATACAAACATGAGGCATTATTGTTTGGTAATGACAAAAAAATCACATAATTTCTAGATTGTAATTCAGTATCTTTAATGTAAGGGTTCTCAGATTTTACGTTCATAATATGAGAGTATCTAATTGATTTTTTATAGATGGTACTAACTCTATACAAACACACCAAAATTTAAGATTGTAACTCAAAATAAACTTAAAACTTTCTAGGAACAGCATGTAATTCCAATAACTATGAATTTAGAATTTAGAAATTCCAATAACTAAGAATTTTGGATTTACAATATCAATAAAAGTAGAAATATAATAGTCAAAATCCATCGTGGTCATTGCCCACATTCCTCTTGTCAAATTTCTTTTTTTAGCACCTTTGTATATCTACATCTTTTAAGAAAGTAGAGATGTGCCCAGTAACTTCTATAATGGCATCTTTGGAACTTCAATCTATATAACATTTAGTAACGTAAGATAAAAAGAAACTCCTTTAACAAAATATGAGATAGCCTGTAACTAAAATGAAAAACATAAAGGTATGCGGCCTAAAATTATTATATTTTGAAAAGTTGTGTAACAACATTTCAAATGGCGACAATATGAATTTGGTATTAAGAAACATCAAGATCGTATGCCTAATTCTTTTCTCGTTTAAATTCAGTTTATTTTCTTTCTTTCACTGAGTCTTGTGCTAATTATAGGATCCTCCTTTCTACATTTTGCTCCTTTACTTTCTCTGCCTACTATGTACATACTACGTAAGGCAATTGTAGAAAATACTGTGTCTAGAGGGTCCCATACACAAGACTGAAACTAATGCAGTTAAGTTTGATTCAAAGGCTAAGATTCAAATCGTAATACAGTGATATTAACAGCACTAGCAGAGTAGCAGTATATGCATACACAACACAACTATCTGCATATAGATGGTACTGTTGAGCAGATTTCATACCTGAATGCGAGAACTTGAACAAATTCTGTGTCAATCTGCCACATGAGAAAAGTAGAGACTATGGTTATCTACACAATAGCTATATATAAAGATATACAATAAGCCTTAGGCATGCAAAATTGCAGCTTGGTTTCAACTGTAAGCAGAAAACTTATCACATACTCCAGTCTCTTCTTTGACTTCCCTTACTGCCCCTATACATATATCCTCACCCTGCACATGAAAGAGTTTAGTGGACAGTGACAAGCTCCAACATAGTTTTTGACAAATGAAGTCTTTCCTCAATCAGGTGGCAATTACCTCGTTAACTACTCCAGTAGGGATCTTCCAGAAACCTGTTCCCCGAAACTTTCCACTCTTTTCCTGAACTAGTAGAATCTACGAAGTAGTAATTTGGATATCAATACCATTGACACAGGTTAAAACCAAAGAGAGAGATATGTTACCGAAAAAACAATAGAGATCTATGCCATACAAGTATACAACCAGTCTAATGATACCAAGCCAAAGCTTCCATGAGAATATGTTATAGTCTGTACTTCTGTTAACAAGTTCAAAGCAGAAAAAATAAAATAAATAAATAATGTAGTAGGGAACGATATAGACCAATGTTTTAAACAGGTAAGCGACATATATAACTATATAAGAACAAACCTAAAACATATATAAGCTCTGGCAGTTTTCTAGGCTCCAAGGACGTTTAGATCCTTTCCACCCCTCTTTCTCTCTTCAATCAATTTTTTTTTTTAATTAGTCTCTTCCTGCAGGCAACCACCATATACTCCCCAACAGGGAGAGGTCACTTTACAACCAGATTTAGGTGGTTTGGTTTAAAACCCTTCTCCTCTGAACCAAAAGCTGGAGCAGCAGGGAAGGCATCCAAGCTCCAAAACAAGGGAATTTCTGTCCCATAGAGCTCAAGGAGATGGTGTTATAGCAGATTCACAGTCAAGGAGCTCCCTCTTTAAGTAGAGCAAGTCCAAATTAAAACCTAATCTTAATTTATATTGCCCTGATGTTATGGATAGGGTTGCTGAAATTTCCTTGAGTAACAGAGTGGAGGAACTACCTTGTGGGGTTTTTCTTTGGGAGAAGGCTTTCTTTGCCCCTCACTTAAGGAAACTCTCCTCAAGGAATGGAGAACCAAGGGACTACCTACACAGATCTCTTCTATTTGATGTTAATTAATGGGGAAGAAAGATTGTTAACAGCGATGTACTTTGTGTAGGTGCATGTAGTAAGTAGAGGGGTGTAACTGTTTAAGCTGGTTTAATTAAAACCACTACTATAATATTTTGTATACATTAACATAGTATTACTAATTAGTAATTATGTGCACGAGTTGCACATGGTTACACAGATAGTATATAAATGCTAACATAGGCAAACGGTTCTTGAAGGTGAACCTCTTTCCATAGCAGTGAGTGTCTTTGTACTCAGACCTTGGTCTGAAGAGGTAGACTTTAAAGTATGGATATCATGTATGACGTTACCTAAGGGTTAAGGGTCATGACTCAGCGAGCCACTCGACTTTTCACTTTATAATATAAGCACATATACAAAGCTTTATTATTTATCTGTCACTAATCATTATTGATTCTATGCTATATCTATTGGAGACAGGGCCATATTTATGTGTGGCAAAGTTATACCACTAGAGCTTTCCTTCAAATAAATTTTCAAGATACGATGGACAGAAAAAATTGAGCACCTTGCCATTTGTAACCACGGTTAGAATAAAATATCATATGTTTAAACCCAATCTAGATGGTTAATAGTTCACTATATTTGCTTACCGTCAGATATAAGACAAAAGATCAGATGCTTAAGATTATCTGAGCAGGACTTTCTCTACATTAACTTCTGTAATTAACACCAGCTGAAGATGGCAATACATTGTCATTTTTATTAGTAATCCCATTACTTTGCCGAGAAGTATATGTGAATTGGATGAAAGGTGGGATTGTTTGTCTACTGTGATTGTTTCACTTAGTCTGTGGTTTATAGTAGCCAGAATTACATCAAACAGCAATGGTAGTACCTCTCTTTTATCATTCATCACAAAAGCACCAATGCCCACACGGTGGGTAGCATTTGCAGGAATTGTGTTAACAGTTTCAGGAATCCAATATACGAGCATCAAGTATTTTGGTTCCGCATGGTGGTACCCAAATCCTTCCTAAAAATAAAAATAACACATTATGACTCATAATCAGAGGCCAATACGAAAGATCGACTGGAAGCAATGGAAAGACATGTTGTAGAGTTTAATTACTCGATTCCATTGACATCCAAAGTCTACAAACGATTCTATGGATATGGAAAATAAAGTTACCTTCACAGCAGCTTCAACAAGATTTACAAGTTCAATTGGCAATTTGATCCAAACGCCCTTCTTTCCCTGCAAGACATAATTAGTGCAATGAAAAGGTTAGAAGCTACATAAGAAAAGGGACACATCAGGACTTTTAAAGGACAAACTCTTTGAAAACTCACAAGAAACATCCTTAAATTGCCTTGATGGTTTAAGTTCAACATGATTGATCTACAGTAATTAGTACAAGTTTTTGTCTTTGGAAACAATAACATTGAACTTAACCTTAGTTGAACTGTTGTCCCTATTATTTTTTTTAGCATCACAACGCTTACCCTGCCGTCAAACTTTGTTCAGATGCACCAAACCTTTTACCAAATTCCGGAAGCATATAAAGATATTGCCGTGGTGGTGGGGTACTCTTGAGCATGCAGGTTTTCCATTTTCCCAAGGAAACCAAAGGCCCAAAGTTCTTGGACCATTCGTCGCATACTGAGCGGAATATAAAGTAATTATATTCCTAAGGTTAAGTTGCACACTGTAGCTACTTGGAGGAAAACCTACGGGTATATGGTTAAACCTTTATACTGACGGGGTTTTCCTAAGGGATACCGACCCAAGAACGAATGGAGGAAATCTATAAGAGACATGTTAGCCACTTACAAATTATCTTTCCGTGTTGCGTGGAGGAGAGATTTGCTTTGTTGGAAGCAAAGTAACACTGACAGGGTAGGTACTTCAGTGACCTAAGCTGCAGCGAGTACAAAGTGTCCAACACGGCATCATGAAGTACTTGGCCACATCTGCCTTAATAATCTATGTTCAGGCTAGCTGATCCGAGTTCCTGTTATCCATTTTTATAAAGTTGTTTACGTCTCCAGACAAGTTTCCCACAG
Organism: Coptis chinensis; assembly: GCF_015680905.1. Taxonomy (NCBI): domain Eukaryota; kingdom Viridiplantae; phylum Streptophyta; class Magnoliopsida; order Ranunculales; family Ranunculaceae; genus Coptis; species Coptis chinensis. The sequence goes on from NC_141464.1 coordinate 5,634,833, forward strand.
TTTTCTCTATATTAAACCCAAACAATTTTCTCTATATGTGAGAATTTCCTATGTTTTCTTTCACTCTATCTCCTCTCTACTTCCAAACGTAACTATACCAAGGAAAAGGTGTCTTTCTCGTGTCCCTCCTAGTTTCTCACTTGTTTGTCTTTGTTTTTAGGGTTAAAAATCGAACCTGAAATACTAAACATAAGAATAAGGAATGAAAAGAAAAAGAAAAAGAAAAATTAGGAAGATATACTTGCAACCTCCAGTGAGATAGTGATGCTCTAAGTGAGGAAGCAAATTGTTGAGTATTCATAGGCTCCTTGAGATCTAGTACAGTTACACCTCCATGGTCATCTTCAATTCCAGTAAGTAATTCAACTTGACAACTTAATGACGACACCGACATGGAACTATGTATACCTCAATCAATCAAATATATATTATTATGACCATAGTAATAATATGTCATCTATTTCATTCATTTATATCAAAAAAACAAATCATTATGATCTACACTTGGAATCCCCTTAAAATTACACAAAACACGCTGGACATAGAACACATTCAGGGTAGTTCTGTCTTTGCCAAAAACTGTCTAGTGAGGTTAAAAAATCGACACGTAACCATAATTCCATACATAGATAAGGTCAACTGACAGTAATAAATAAAAAAATTTATCTTTTTCTCTTATTACTGCCGGCGAGGAAAAAAAAAATGACCCTAGCTGATTTCAGTGACCAAATTATCTCCCCATTTCCAGATACCACCTCAAATATGATGTTGTACAGTGAACAAGAAGTTGACACGTCATCATCATCACCTGCCCGTAAACTTCGGCCTATTAGAGGAGCTGGCAGCAGCACTACTACTTCAGACAATAATAATAATTCTCAAGTGGCCCCACCTCCTCCTCCTCTACAAAACCCGTGGCCAGTTGAAAACCCTTACCTTAGTAGTCAAACTCCTCTTCTTGATTGGGACATTGTGGCCAAGTAAGTTGTTTTTTTTTTATGTTGGTTAATTGGTAAATTATTAACTGTTAAAATAATTTACAGGAAACTTGAAGAAATGGGATACCAATGTAGTAAAGAAAGTATCAAGGAGATATGTAAAGAGAACAAGGATGGGATTCCTACACCGGATTCTGTTGAGCTTGCCAATACGCTGGTTGCGCTACAGACTAGTTCCACTGACTTCGCAGCGTCTTCTGGCCATTATAATGACGACAATGATGAGGTTAACAATCCTACTCATAAGAATAATGGACTACTAGACAAGGAGGAGGAGGAGGAGCTGGGAGACAAGGTTGGGTTTGTGGAACGTTTGAGTAAGAAGAGGAAGAGGAATACTTGTACGGAGATCGAGCTTTTTTTGTTGAGTATGGTGGATAAAGTTATGGAGAAACAAGAGGAAATGCATAGGAAGTTGATTGAGGTGGTGGATAGGCACGAGAGGGAAAGGATTGCGAGGGAGGAAGCTTGGAGGAAATGTGAGATGGAGAGGCAGAAAAGAGATAAGGAAATGAGGGAACAAGAAGCTTCTCGACATCTAGCTCTTATTTCTTACCTTGAGAAGATGCTTGGGCAGGCAATTAAAGCTCCTCTGTTTCCGGAAACCCCGCACCCGCACGTGGAAAAGGACAAGGGAGGGAAACGTGTGAAAACAGAATATGTGTTTGATTCGATGACAAAGAGGTGGCCGATGCCTGAAGTACAAGCCCTTATCAGACTCCGAATGGAAATGGCTAATAGATTTCGCACTTCAGACTCCAAAATTTCTATATGGGAAGAGATATCACAGCAAATGGCTTCCATGGGATATACTCGGGATGCAAAAAAATGTAAAGAGAAATGGGAGAATATGAACAAGTACTACAAAACAAAGCTCGCAAGTGGTAACAAACAGCCCAAAGGCGCAAAGGGATGCCCATACTACCAAGAGTTGGATAATTTGTACAGAAACCGATTGCTAGATTCTGGATGCACTCCTGTTGAAATGAAAAATGATGGTGGGTGCTGTCAGCAGATGGCAAATACGAAAGCTCACGTTGGTGACTGCTTCTCAATGTCAGAGACCTTAAAGCTAGAAGAAAGTTCAGTTTTGTATTCCCGCTAACCCCTTCCAAAGGTAGCCATTCAACCAGTCGCTCCCAAAGTATATATTTTAGTTTCCTTTTGCATCGTTTTGACTAATTTTGTCATCATAAGCTTCTTGTCCTTGTTATATGTTTTGGTGAGTAGCGAGATCTAGAGGACAAATTATGTCTTGCAATAGAGTGGACATGTTTTTTATGCTGAAACTTTTGAAATACAGCCGTTCTAGCCAACCCAAAAGTATAATTTATTTAGCTAGGTCTTAGATGGAGACATGGAGTATTGTGTACGAAGTCGTATTCTCATTTTCTTGACTCAACAGCATCCCATCATTTCTTTTTGTAGTTGGAATGTAATCGTCTGTGTGAGTGATACTGGAAATACAATGGAGTCAGATGAGGGACCATATGTAAACAGATGATTTTTATTTTTATTTTTATTTTGCTATGTAAAACATATGAAAATTAGTATTAAATGTTTTCCATTTCAGCTCCTTTTTTTTCATTTTTCCTTTCCCATTTGTTTTGATATAAGTTTCAAGCACACAAAAATGAGAAAAACGTTTATTTAGAAGAGTAAACTCTTATTGAAATTATTCTCGATGCCTCAGGTTACTTTTTTTCTTTTGGTTTCTTTTTTCACTCACAGTGGGAGAACCGCTGTGTTTTAGCTGTAATTAAGGAACACTGTAGACGGGGGGGGTGCGTGCTATACAATATAAATTAAGAAACACTGCAGACTCACACCTGCATGTACAAGTATTTCTTATGTGGGCAGCTGTTTTTATGCTCGTCTAGAACAAGTGCAACTCCAAGGAGACTCAATTGGAGATCTTATGGACCATAGTTCTTGGTGGTTGTTTTTGTTGCACATGTACAGCATGGGAATAAGACCAGCCTGTCCGTATTAGTTGATGTAAAAGAAGTTGTCTCTAGACTGCTTTGCAGCCTCCAGATTTCCATTTGGCCAAGGATATCAAATGAAAGATCACGATGTATAAACAGTGAAAATTGGTCCATTGTTTCATGTGCTTTTTTATCTACTAAATCTCCTAAGCTAGGATACCTTTTATCTTCTTTAGTTTAGGAGCTAAGACCATAACAGGGTTTTCTATAACTTGTTCTCCCCATGCTTCTTCTACTATAATCTTAAAAGAAGGGTGTAGTGTCCATGCATTGTGTAATCTAAAAGTGTGAGTGAGTCTTAAGATATTGATGAACCAAGTTAAGATCATAGGTGCGTGATCAGACACTCCATTTGCTTCTCGTAATTGACTGAAAAAATAAAACATTCTTCGTTTTTGCTTCTGTTTTACAGGGAAGAAAAGTAGACTTTATATTTAATTTAATTGAACATTTTACACAACATAGAGTTATTCGGTACGAATGCAATTTCAGCCCATTGCCAATCTTCAAGAGTACACATTTTGGTGACTCGACAAAGCATGATAACCCCTATCGACTCAACATTGGTCTCACAGAGTAGTTACTGTTCATCGGATTAGTTTTGAACAAGCTTGTATCACAACGATCTAAATATTAAATTCATTTACGTGATTATTTATCTTTGACATTGTATAAGTATTCTCACGCACATTTAGTTAACATAAAGCTGCTTATCAATTATTGGCTTTGTTAATTCTACAGAGTATTGCAATGGGATTGATGATTCCGTCCCCACTATTGTTATGTCCAATTCTTACGTTATTTTTCCTTAGTAGTGCATATTCCATAACTTTCACATGAGGTTCAATTTATTCATGTCACTAACTGTGCAGCGGTGGCAGCGCTTTACATGTGGGCTTTTGGGTTCTTGAAACAGACAGAACTGTCTCATTTGGGTGAGATACAACTTTTGGGAATCTCTTTTTTGGGTGTATAACAGTAAATATCCCCTAGTAATAAAATTGAATGCCAGTTTTCTTCCAATTTCCACTTAGACAGTACTACAGTACACACTTTGGGATACTTAAGACTTAAGAGGCTCATGTACTAGGTTTAGCTAGCAAGTCTAACTAGATTATGGATATGGCTTCATTAGAGGTTAAAGTTGTTTGAAGTTGTTTAAAGTATGTTCCTTGGTTTTCCGTCTTTCCCACCTGATGCCGCACATAACTGCTCCTGCTACACTATCTTATACCAGGGTTTTGGCATGATATGTGTTGCTCAGTATCTCCTGAATGGTTTTGAACTTATTTGCGAATTATTTCCAATGGTCCGACAGGGACTTTTGAGCTTTTGGACTTTTGGTGGTGACAGATTCTTCATTCTATAATGGCAGTTGGCAAAGGTCACAAACTCCAAATGCTTGTCAGTTGTCAAAGTTTTTCTTCACTCTCCTTTGACAGGAGGATGGCTTCATTTTTCTTTATAAAGAAAAGCAGCGCTCTATTCTCACTCGGCTGGCATTGGGTGCGGATTTGGCTGTTGGAAAGCTAAAACCTTCATCATTTGCAGTATTTTCAAGGAGTCCAGCCTCCACCACGGTCGAATGTAGCTGTCGGGTGGGGGGGATTAAGAACTTAAATGTCGCAAAGGACAGTTTGTATAACTTACTGGCTCTTTGGATCCTGTTTTTCAGACTGGGACTATTGTTCTCAGTACGGTAATGTTGTCTGATCCAAGTTTGAGTGCCTTATTTAATATGCCTAGCCACCAAGTAATATTGCAGCCGATCATCTTGCAGAGTTGGGGCTTTTGAGGAATCATGTTTTTTGGGTGGGGAGGTTCGTCAATCATTTTAGGCCTATGTAACAACTAACAGATGACTGAATCAGTTTTGTATTCTCCACTGATGGCCTTTAGCCCCGTTGCATATTTCTGATTGATCCACCCTTTATTTTTTGTTGCTAAATGATTATTGAACTGCAGATTATTCTAGAAATTTGCATTGTTTTTAATAACTGATAATTTGGGTTTAAGCCAAATTCAGGCATACATCTCTAGGCGCAAGTTTGGAAAGTCATTCGTATATATTTTGAGCTAAACAGTAATTTGAGGCTGATCACCATCGTCGTAGAACCAATGTAGAACAGTAGAAGTGCTCTTGAGCTGAAAGTATATGAGGCGTCAGGTGAGTGGTGGATACGGTAGGGGTTCCAAATTTCCAATAGATTGGCTCCTCACTTGGCTTCATCTCTGCAAATTTCTAGAAGCCAATGATTGTGTCTGGAAACGTTAAACAAAACTAATAAATTCCAGACTAAATTAAAATTCCAAATCAATTTTTTTTCGAATGAACTGAGTTTTACGATCCTACCAAAAGAATAACTTGAGCTGACGCGTCACTGATGGTTCCTTCAGCACTTATAGACGCATTTCCTTCGTGCAAACTGGCAAAAACAGAAAACGCTTCCCCACCTCTTTAAGTTTTAACTGTTGTCGAACACTCTTGCATGCCCCTCCCATTCCAAAAGAAAAACTGTAACACCATAATCAAAGAAGTTCCATAACGGAAAATTTCCCTCCATCTTCACTTCCCCAGTTTCTATATTCTCTTCATGAATCAGCAATTTAAGACAGTTTATTACTGTAAAGGGTGCGTTTGCAGAATTAGAATTAATCTGTCTACTCATATGTTGCTAATATACTAGAGGTCAAGATTGTTGGTAAAGATGATGTCACCCTAGATTTTGGAATCTAATAATTTGATGGTCTAGGAATCATGAAAAATATTTTAAATTCTGCCCGATGAATATTTAACAAAAAAATCACGCGAAATGCTTGCATGCACACTTACAGAGTAGAGGTCAAACGGATATGTTTGGTAAATCCAAAAATTTATGATATCGAACGAATCCGATGGATATTAAAAAATTATCCGAATCCGATTTTGGATATCGAAAACGGATATCCGATAATCTAGGATCATGAAAATAAAAATTAGTTAAAATTTTATTTGCTTTGAATAATTCATTTTACCACTATAAAAACTAGTATAAATATATATATTTGTCATTTATTATTATTATTTTGTTATTATAGTTTTATATTATTAGTTTATGATTTTATATAATATTTTATACAATAAAAATAAATAAATAAATTATATATAAAAATTATTAAATCGGATATTATCGGACGCGGATAAAGATCCAAACCGATTCGGAAAAAAAAATATTGCAATCCGAATGCAAATAATCTAATTTAATCGGACAATATTTGGATACTTACAGAGTAGCAGAGTTTAATGCACATTGTACATGATATATGAATAATTGCTAAATATTTAATCAAGTCGTGAATGGGAAGGTCCACTAATTTTCGTGGAACTACCTCCCCGTATGCTTGTGCTTGAAGAGACACTGCATAGATATTGCGGATCGGGAGGTGATGGAAGTTGTATTTTCTCCTTAAGTACCTGCACTACATCACTCATCGTTGGCCTGTCCTCAGGCCTATACTGAGTACACCATAACGCGGTCGTACATAATATCTTTGCTTTCACTTTATCCTCGTCCTTGATGACACAATACTCCATAACTTCATCTAGATGTCCTTTCTTGAATTTTTCCCAAACTATTCCAGGAAGCCAATCTTCACCATCAAAATTCCTCCTCCCCAAAACTTCAAATAACATCATTCCAAAACTGTAAGTATCGCTTTTAGGAGTAGGAGCCACTGGCATTTGCATACACATTTCTGGGGCAGCAAAGCTACGTGTCCCCCGAAACTCAATCGCAGAGATATGACTTGAGTCCCTCTGATAAATCTTAGCCACTCCAAAATCTGCAACTTTAGGAGAAAGTTTTGAGTTAAGGAGCACATTACCGGGCTTTACGTCGTAGTGAATTATTTCCTCATCGCAACCTTCATGCAAATAGGACAGCCCAATTGCAATTTCATATAGACTCTCCCACTGTAAATTAAGGTGATTCTCGTATAAAACCTTATCCAAAGATCCATTCTCTAAGCACTCATACACAAGTGCTTTCATATTGACCTCAAAACAATACCCAAAAAGCCTAACTAAGTGTCGATGCAAAGTACTACTCATTGTTCCCACTTCAGCCATGAATGTGTGTTCCATGACATTTACGGCGTTGTCTCTTAGTTTCTTCACGGCTACTTGCACACCATTAGGAAATTTACCTTTAAAGACATCTCCATAAGCACCAGAGCCTACTTGACTAGTGAAATTTTCTGTAATTCTTGCAAGTTCGCCACTTGAATATTGTTGCATTTTCTTTCTTTCTAGTTCACCTAAAACCATTTTCATTGAACTTGGGCTACCATTGGCTCCTTCCACTGGAGATTTCTCCTGGGGCTCATCAGAACCTCTTGAAACCTGTAAGAAATATGCAACGTTTGTATAAGCATTAAGCTGAACATCTCATGGCAATTATTTAAATGATATCACCAAACACTAGAATTGACAGGGAAAAAAAAATGAGAGGAAAAAAAGATCAAACAGTCCAAAGGTCCTAAACAATTACAACAATATATAATCAGAAGCTCAAAACTACTCTAGGATAACGAAGCCCTTAGAAACGAACCTTCTCCAGATCCTTGGGAGGTTGAGGTGAAGACACATAAACATCGTTCAACTTCCATTCCTCAATTATATTCCCAACCTCCTTATTGAACTGATCAAAACCCGACTTCTGTAAACTAAAGATTTTATGAATACTAGTAAAATCACAATCGAATCCCACCTCCATTATTAAACAAATTATTACAATGTACAATTAATCCCATATGGCATATGACTGTACAAACAAATTACTACCATTTCTTTTGCAGTAGAAGCCTAAATGACCAGCCAACTTCAACTTGTCCAGGACTTACACCAAAAGAGCACTAAATTGAATTCCATCACCCATCCAAAATGGCTCTTTCATTTGAAACAACAATATAAACTGATACTTAACATCAAGGGACTACTGCCCTTTAGATCAACCCTGCGGAGCTTCTTCATCTCTCTTTGGTGACATAAGGGATTTATATTATATTTTAAAGCGTTTGCGAATATGAATTATATGAACTGGCACTCTGAGAGAAACGAGGCATTATTGATTCTACTTAATCATTTAAATGTGAAATATTAAATATTAGACAATGTCTCAGAAAAGGAAATCATACATATTTGATTTATTTAGCTGCACGCCTCTTGGAGTCATATCTCCTATCCACGTACACGCTATCAACATTGCTGCAAAATGATACATTTTAAGAAAAAGGTGCACATGCTGGACGAAAAAGAAGTGTATCAGGTAATCTCTGTTGTTGAGGGTCCCAATATTTCAAAAACAGTTCCCTTGCACGCTGAAAACAAACAAAATGTAAACACTCCAAAATAGGATCTCAACAACTACTATACCTGATTACCACCTCTTTGTAGAGCTTCAACTTCTTGAGATGTAAACTTTGCCATAGATGCAGATTTTAATATATGACGCATTTTGCTTGAAAGAGAAGAGAAGGTAACGAATGTTTTTGAAAACAGCTCGATCACTTCTTAGTCTTCTTCTTCCATTATTGCTTTCTCTCTCGCTCTTTAATTCCAGCACAGAGCTCAACGGACTTGTTTTATTTTATTTTAATTCAGCCAGAGCCAAAAGTTGCCCAAGTCACCGAAAGTATACTTAATGTCGCCGAGGACAGTTTGTATATCTTTCTGGCTCTTTGAGTAATTGTTGAATTCTATATTACTGGTTAGTTGTGACATTGATATGTTAGAGAAATCAATAATAAGAACTGAGAAGACTAGAGATTAATTAGGGTTGGAATAGAGTCTGAGAGAAATTGTTCTCTACCCAGAGTTTACCTAGTTAGGGTCTTATAAGGCCATGTGTTATGTGTTATAAGATGGTCTTATATAGTGGTTTGTTTTTCATTTTAAGTTCCTCTTATAAGCACTTGTAAAAATAGAAAAAACAAATACATGACATCTTATAGATGTTTATTTGACAAATATAATCCTACTTTACATCACATTTAACTTGAATAGATTAATTTGAAACAAACGTATAGTTTGATTTTCAGTTTCAAATCAATTTTGATAATTAGAATATCGATTTTAAAAAACTATCTTAATTGGCGGTGGTGGTGGTAGTAGTGGAGGTGATGATATTAGTTTAATAGCGCGGTGGTGGTGGTGGTAGTAGAAGTGGTGGATGTCTTAATAGCACGGTGGTGGTAGTGGTGATAGTCTTAATAGTATGGTGGTGGTGGTAGTGGTAGTGGAGGTGATAATATTGGTCTTAATAACACGGTCGTAGTGATGGTGGTGGTGGTGGTAGTGGAAGTGGTGGTGATTTTAATAGCACGGTGGTGGTGGTGGTGATAGTCTTAATAGTACGGTAGTAGTGGAGGTGATGATGGTGGTGGTGGTGGTGGTGGTGGTGGTGGTGGTGGTGGTGGTGATGGTGATGGTGGTGGTGGTAGTGGCGGCAGCCGGTGGTGGCTAGGGCAATGAAGTTATTTGGAGAATAATATAATGAAAAGGGAAGAAAAGATAAATGAGGCTAGGAGTATATGGATGATGGCGTTTGAGTCATTTTTCAAGTTATAAGACTTATAGAATTTAAGTAGATCCAATTTTGGTACTTATAGAATTGGAGCCTCTTATAAGATATTTCTAGTAGAATGCCTCTTATAAGAGGCAAAAAACAAAAAAAAAATGTTCAAAATCACTGGGCCACATCTTATAAGAGGTTATAAGACCTCAAGGTCTTATAAGAGGCAAAAACAAATGGCCCCTTATACTAACCTAAAATATGATAATAAAAACTACTAGATATGGATGCCCACACTTATAGAAACGTGAGACTTTTCATATAGGACATATAGACATATACTAATACTAACATATTCTAACACTCCCCCTCAAGCTGTAATTACGCAAACTATGCAAATTATAACTTGGATTACAAAAGATAAAAGATAAGAATACTGCTCCCCCTTTCGCATAGAACTATCTTTAGTTGAAAAACTCGAACAACTATTGAAACGTTCTTGAGGTGAAACTGTCGGTGTAGGCAATGACCTAACTCGAATCATGAAGGTGTACCACGATCATCCAAACCGGAAATCATAAACACCGGTTTAGTGGCGTGCTACTTGGCTACTACTCACTTCATTTGTTGTTATGGATGTCATAATATAATTGAAAACAATAACACCGATTTGATGCGCTTCTTGGCTGCTACTATCAATATCACTGTTATTGTCAACAAAATACTATTATGGGTACTCCTGAATACTGAATACGGGTGCGGTTATAACTTGATTGCTACTGAAATATTCACTTGCAGTTTAGGCTTGACTGCTACCTAAAACATACTTGCCGTTTAGACGTGACTGCTACCTGAAACATACTAGCAGTTTAGGCTTGACTGCTACCTTAAACATACTGGCAGTTTTGGCATGATTGCTACCTAAAACATACTGGCAGTTTTGGCATGACTGCTACCTAAAACATACTGAAAACTTAATAGTGGAGATGTCATACTGAAGACTAAATAGTAGATATGCCTTGTCATGAAGAGTTCGTTAAGGCATGCTGGAATATGGAGACATGAATAGTCTTTCTCATAGTCTCCATATTCTCTTTCCCTCATATACTACTAAATGTCTTCATATCTCCATATTCCCCCTCTCAAGTTGGAATATACAAGGCTGAGTAAGAACATACAAAGGCTTGTCTATTCCGACTTGAACTTGAAATAGAGAAAACCAAATACTAACTTATACAACCAACCAATGCTCACTTCAAAAAACAATACTGCATACTCCAATATACAAAAAAAAAATCTAACAGAACATGCATCAAACAATACTCATTATAGAGGGTGGAGGGTGGGTCGCGTCTTTTTATAACTGCGAACTTCTGGAACAGTAGAAAATGGAAAGAATAATTCCTCATGAGATAGAGGTCATGTGCCCCTATAATACTTCAAACAAACAACTTAATCATGTTCTAGAAACTGAGACAGAAGACGGCATCAATACCAACTGCGCGGAAGCAAGAAACCCAAACATCCATAACGACATACAAACTATACTACCCCTCCAATCCTGAATGAGAGTGCAAACTACCTTCCAAAGGCTTGATACTTCAAAAATCTCGAAAACTGATGTGTGGAGGCATGGGCGCGGACGCGCTCAAACTGGTCTGTGGAAGGGCGCGGTCGCGCTCTTGTTTGATGAGAGTTCCAGTGTTTTGAGGGCAGGCACACTCAAACTTTAGGCAAAATAGGGCGTGGCGGTGCTTTCCGGCTTTTCCAACTTCCAACTTTCAGACGCCGACGCCTCGGGCAAGGTTATACTTGAGGATGCCTGCCTTCTCTCGAATACAAAACGAACAATACTAAAAACAACTTTTGGCATGCGGACTGAATGCGTGCGCGTCTCGTCCAATACTAACTTCAAAGACTCCGGGATACAGAGAGGTTGTGCCCCTCTTATCAGTACTAAGACAGAGAGATTGCAGAAGACATAGATTGCGGAAGCGAAACAATACTGATAAACCAATACTGAGAAACTTCGGATCTCTCTCCTAGCATTCTTCAAACAAACTTTAAACACTAGCAGAATCTTGAAAACTTACTTTAACATGACGCTGAACAGTACTGGTGAATAGTGACGATGAACAATACCGGTGAACAATACTTGTTAATAGGGCCGGTGAACAGTAAATCCTTCCAAAGAAAGATTGAAACTTGAATTGAGATATAAGAACTTCTTCTCATGAGAAATCATTTTTCTTCTTGAAACTTGACTTAAATACTATACTGAAAAAATTAAATAAACTTGATTTTTTTCGGTTAACAGTCAAAGGACTCAATCAGAAGACCAAAGATGGAGACTCTTATTTCAAATTATGAAGACTTATCCCTAAACCTACCTTGGTCAAGAAGGCACCCATAAAGCAAAAGCAAAAACAAAAGTGAAAGGGGTACGGTGAGGTGTCTAGTTTAGAATGGATGAAGTCAAATCTATAAATGGCAAAAGTAAGAGTATATAATCAAAAAGCAAAGGAGAGAGAACTCATCCATTGTCTTAGGATCCAAACCATTTGGTTTGTTTATTTTCTTGTCTTGTTTTTAATTTATTGTTATTTCATTTCCTTTATTTCAATCAACTTGTTATTTCATTTCTTTTATTTCAATCAACTTGTTACTTGCTCTTTATTTCAATCTTCATCTTGTTTGCTTGTTTCATTTCAATGTTTTAATCAATCTTCCTTTCATGTTTTCAAGTCATTTTAATATACAATCAAAGCTCTCAAGTTCATTAGCTTAGAACCATTCTAAGATTCAAGAGTCTACCTTTCTTCTTCTATCTCCCTCACTCAAACTCTAAACAATTTAGGATGAACTTCAACTTCTAAACTCTTTTGAAGTATACTTCCACCACTACTAAAGCTTCACATATCTATATTACTAACTAAAACCACGTATACAGGAATATAATTACCCCAAGGGTATATTACCTACACCTTGTGCCATAATTATTGATAAAAAAATGAAAATTTAAATTTAAACACACACACACACACACCTTATACTCTAATGAGATTTCAAACGACACCTTAGAGCAAATACTAAATATGAGCTCCGTAGTAGATAAACTAAACCCAACTATTCACATACCTGATACATGAATAATGCCAAGTGAAATTAATCTATTGACTAAAATAGTAAAGGAACCAATTCCAATAGATGAATAAGTAGAAACTAAAACTCAAAGGGCCATCTTAAATAAGATATTTTTCGTCATGCATTTGGGAATCAGACACATGTATGTAGTACCAGTATGGAAGGATGCCCTTTGCATAAAGATAGTTTACAGATGATCAGAGCTAAATCGTTGTTGATACCTTTAAGTTACATGTTTTGCAAGTCACACTTCAATCGGTGACGTGTTTTGCACATCAGGCTTCAATCTTATTTTCCTTCCATATATTTTACTGGTTGTAACTAAGAAGCCTGAACAAATAAAAGTAAATATTAGTTAGTTAAATTATATGCTTATGCATCACATCTTCAATGTGTTTTTCTAACATGGAAAGATACCAACTATACCAAATCTGAAAAGGAGATGACCCCATTTTTGTAACGCAAGAAAAAAATATAGCAAGACAAATAGTTCCTTTTTCATAATAAAAAAATATTGGAAAGTAACCTTATATAAATTACAATATTAGCAATCCACAATCCACATGATTAGTGAAAAAGCTTGAAGCAACTAAAACTAAAATAGTAGAGAGCTTTATCCATAAGAGGCGGAAAAAATAACAAAATCACACTATTATAAATTGCAAGCAAGACAACACATACAAAATAAATAAAAAATGGTGTCCTAAATGCAATCGGTCAAAAGTGTCACTCCAATTAATTATTTTGACTAGATATTATTATTACCTAAATTCTGAAGATAAGGGGTTGGAAATTGTGATTGTTAAAATTTCCCTCATACGTAACTCATCACAGCCTGTAATAATGCAGTTTTACATGAATGTTGCAGTAGCAAAGTTGGTAAAATATTTAGGTGATGATACCAGAGGTTTGGTTCGGACCCCACCGCATCAATGAGTTACTGATCTCGTTTAAAAACAGGTTTGCCAATAAAAAAAAATGTGGCAGTGTCGATGGTGGCCTTTAGCAATCGAATGAGCATACAATTTCGTGGTGTACAAACCATGGACCAAAATATCGCCGATATATATCGGTATTTTGGTACACCGACATCGATATTTCCGACATATATCCACCGAATATAGAACCTTTTTTTCCCGATATATATCGAAATTTCCGATATAAAACTTTATATCGCCGATATAATCGATATATCCGATATTTACGATATATATCGGTTGACTTTTTGACCATTTTTTAATATAAATCTGATATTTTACAATATATTTCCGATATTTCCGATATTATATGTCCGATATTTCTGATATTTCCGATATTTTAAATAGTTTGGAATAGTCACCAAAATAATGGATATATCCGATATATTCAATATATCCGATATATATCGGTTTTTGGGTACACCGATATATTGATCGATATCGATATTTTGGGCCTTGGTACAAACCACGAATTGATAGCTCAAAACAACAACGTTACGAACAAAACAGAGAAATAAAAGAGAACAATGCTTGTTTAAGCAACATTACGCCTTTAATTAATGGAATGCGATACGCTTATATGTACAAACTGATTCTTAAGAGTTAAATTTGTCGTGGTTCCTCTTAAAGGCAATTTTTAATAGGGCATAAAGCATGTTCTAATTACAAACATAAAATATATAAAAAAAAAAGTATGAAATCATATCAAGAAGTGAATTTTTACTTTGTTGATATGCAAAATGCCCAAAAATAGTAATTTGAGGTCACCTGGGATATTACAAAACATGTGTAATAAACTGATTAGATGATATGGAACTGTAAGAAAACAACTACATTGCATGTTTGGCGTAAATCGACCTTGGATTTAAGTTTTCTCAACACCTGTGCGAAAAATGTAAATAGTTTAAGATAACACACAAGTTGTAATCCCCTAAATGAATTGAGCCCAATAAGTTCCATACTTATATAAGTTCATCTCCTTTTCTTGACCTTGCAGTACTCTCTGCAGCATTTTTCTGGAAACATCCTATCTTCAAAATTACTCTTTGGTAAGTGATTATTGTTATGGATTATGTTTTTACTCGTCAATAAGCAATTTTCTTTGCTTTGAATGTTGCCTGATATTGTGGTTGTAGAAAGTCTTCCCATTAGGGTTTTATGCTGTTATAAGGTATGCCTATATTCTTTGTAATGTTTTCTATTCACCAAGATTGCTCATGAGTTACAACATCTGCTCATTTATATGAACTCACTTTCCAATGAATGACAATGCTGCAATGTTATGTTTCTATTCCTATGTTGTGGCATCGGGAGGAAACCCACCACCGAAAAAGTCAAAACTGGTTGCTAACCCATCCTCGTAGGTCCACACTCAAGCTTATGTTGTACTTCGACAGAAGGAAAAAAATGTGAAAAAAGGACCAAATGAGAGTTGGAGCAACAAGGGTTACTTCCTTTATGGAGTCCACTTATACTTATAGGACTAGTCATGTGAAGAGTTTGTATTTACACTGTGGCACTACACCAGAAAAGGGGTTTAATTAGTAACAGTTATTACGGTTATTAATATTTTTACTAACGGTTATGTCTGGGGTGTTACACTCATTTGCATCAAAATGAGTAACGGATATATATGTTACGAATACATATCTAACGGTTCTTAAATGGTTGTTGATTTGTCACCTGTAAGATTTGTAACGTCTATAATCATTACTAACTACGGATGAATCGGAAAAAAAAAATTAAATCGTTTTGGTCCCAATTTTTTTTTGGGATACCCGCACCAGCCTTTGCGTCTAGCATTATTTATGCCCCACGTATTACACAATCTATCCATCCCATTCAAGGCCTACGTACATACACTTGGTTACAAAAAAAAAACAAAACAAAAACAAAACAAAACTTGACCAAACGTATCCCATTCAAGGCCTACGTACATACACTTGGTTACAAAAAAAAACAAAACAAAACTTGACCAAACGTATTCCATTCACCCATTAGCTACCTATATATTAAAATTCATCCATAAGTTGCAAAAGTTGTAACCAAAATCACATTTTATTAAACCATGAGATAATATCCAATAATATAATAATAACTAGAAAATCATCTACTGTTAATTCTTAAAACCAAATACATCGAGTAAACAAGTCCTAGCTCTCAAACGAAAAATTTCATCTCTTATGTCGTCCTTGCTCTAGCAATCATGAAAGTCGTGTTGGGTTGTGGAACCGTCGAGCGAAGCTCCGGTGTCTCACCAGCAAGCTTGGACAACGTCGAAGCATCGATGTTACGAAGCCTCTACGACCTGCCAAGGTCATTTGAGAATGATGCTCTTGGAAATAGCTTGAACGACATGTGGGCATCGTGTGGGAAGAGAGCCAAACGACTTGGCGAAGTCGTTTGGGAAAAGCACTGAGCGGTCTACGTGCACCATTTGGCAGTAATGTTGCTGGCTTACCTCCCAACGACCTGATGGTGTCGTTTGAAACTAAAGTTCTGAAACTTTCCAGAATTTCGACAGTTTAACGAAATTTCAGCTCAAAGCCCATTTTCTCACCTTTTTTCTATGTACACCTATATAAAGGAAATAGATTAGGGTTTTGAGACAACTTTTGAGAGATTCATTTCTTGGGTATTGTGGGAGCTCTATTGAGCTAGGGTTTGAGTGAGGCCTCTTGTTCTTGATTCTTGATTCTTGATATCTCTTGTAAACTCTCAAATCTTTGCTATAAAGGAAACTCGGCTCTTGTGTGGATGTAGGTAACATTTACCGAACCACCTAAATCTTTGTGTCTCTTTGCATTATTTACTTCCTTATTTATTATTTGCTTATTATGGGTGATGATAAATTAGTGGTTTTGCTTATTTGAGTTTGTTGTGATAACTACCAAAGTCTTGGGTGTGTGATTTTCTTGGTGTGAGCTTCAAGTTGAAATCATTTGGGATAGAAAGTAGCTTGATTGAGGTGTGACTTTCTAGTGAAATCTCCCAACAAGTCGTAATGCGCGAACCAGCCCAATGACATCAAAAGAAAAGTAAGAAAAAGGGAAAGGCCGAGATACATAATAAGTAAAACTTGTCTATACGCTAGATTCAAAAAAATAGGAAATTAAGAAACTAAAAAGGAAGCCTAATTATAACCAAAATTGTCAAAGCTAGAATTACAAAAACTCAAAGAAATCTAAATTTATGAGTATGACCGACCGCACACATTATCACTACCTTGAAATTTGTTTGAGTACGAAAATATCATGGCAATGAAGCTATATGCCTATATCCTAGGAGTGAAAAAAGATGTAGTAAGATTTATCCTTCTTCAAAACAAATTTCAAAGGCTTTCACTTTTCAAGGAAGAGGAAGAGGTACGGAAGTTATCTCAATTAGTAGAGTATACCATAATTAACATGGACATTTAAATTGGACCAACTTTTTTTCTACCATGAAATACCCTTGGATAAAATATTAAAATCAATTATTCAATGCCTTTAAGAAGGACTACTTAGTCATTTCAAAATTTACTACCATCTATACCCTTAAGATTATATAGTAATTTAAGGACGTATGTGTGAATTCAGGTTGGAAATCCCCTATTCAATTGTTCACGACTTACCCTTCATTAATTGCCAAATAATTACCTTTTATACGGAAATTAAATTCAAGAAACCAACCGTCTCTCTCTTGTCTTCTTTTGTTTTATGTCCTTTTATTTTTATTTAAAAAATGTAAATAAATGATTTTTTTTTTAATTTTTAATGATAAATTAGAAAAAATATTTTTGAGAAATTGTTTGTTTGGGGTTTTGTTATTTGATGTAATAACTGTTAATTTGATATGGATTGTTTAGTTTAGTGAGTTGAATTGTGGTTAGGGTTTTATTTTTATTTAAATTGAATAGATAGGACTAATTTTGGGTATATGATGTGTTTTTTTGATAGGGTAGTATTGTGTTTTAGTGACTTGTGGATGTGAAGTTGAAGAAAAGTGGAAAAGGAAGTAAATTTATTGGATTTAGTGGTTAAATATATTGAAAAATGGGACTGTTATGTAATAACCCTACAATATAGGGACAATCATGTAATTACCGTAAAGATTAGGGAATGTTATGTAGTTTATATAAAATATAGGGACCTAAAAGTATATAAAAAAACAAAAAAAAACTAAGAAATGATGAAAATGCCCTTATGACGGATTTTCTATTCATCAACCCCACATTTTTCTAATATAGTAAGATATCTCAATTAGTAGAGTATACCATAATTAACATGGACATTTAAATTGGACCAACATTTTTTCTACCATGAAATACCCTTGGATAAAATATTAAAATTAATTATTCAATGCCTTTAAGAAGGACTACTTAGTCATTTCAAAATTTACTACTATCTATACCCTTAAGATTATATAGTAACTTAAGGATGTATGTGTAAATTCAGGTCGGAAATCAACTATACGCCTATATTCAATTGTTCGCGACTTACCCTTCATTAATTGCCAAATAATTACCTTTTATACGGAAATTAAATTAAAGAAACCAACCGTCTCTCTTCTTTTTCTCTTCCAATCAGGTATTTACTTCTCCCTCTTCGTCCTCTATTGATAAAAAAAGATAAACTCTTTGTTGCCTTCCTTTTCTCTTGATTTCTTCCAGTTTTGAAGAAAGCAAAGCAAGTAGGAGAATACCGACTTTAAGAAGGGTGGGAAGAGAATTGAAAGCAGGGAAAGGAGTGAGAGCGCGAACGATGATATCAAGGGCATTAGTCAGAATGGTGAGTTTTTTTCATTTGCAATAAAATTTAAATTTTGGAGTGCTTGGTCTGATTTCCTGATTTTAGTGGGTTGTATGTTGTTACTTTAAATGGGTTATGTTGTGAAAATGTTCATTTAGAGTTAACATGAACCCTCAAATCTCCCCTCAAATTTTTGAAAGTTGTCATGGCTCTGTCGTTTGGAGGTAGTGGTCTGCGCTGATAGCATTTACCAAAAAAAATTCGTCTCCTCCTAAGATCAGCTTTAAAGCATGAATTCTCTATCCAAACAGTTCATTATGTGGTATATCATTTCATTACAGACTTATTGACATATATTTAACACTCACAAGTAACAAAGTCATACTCTTATGTGGTCTAACGATTTTCCTAGTGGATGTAATCTGATCTTCATATCTACTATTAGTATTATGATCGCTTGTGTTTTTGAGTTTCCCCATTTTGTTGTCATGGCTACTACACCGCACAGTTCGGTGGGAGTGTTAACTGTTCTTGGAGGGAGACTTTCAATGGATAATCGTATGGGTGGTGTTAGTTCAGTGAAGATGTTTGATGAGAGGAATGGAGTTTTTCGTCACAGTGGACAATTTAGATGCATGGCTGGTGGTTCGCACAATGTTAAACAATATCACAGTAGTAAAGACTCTTTCTTGAATCTACATCCCGAAGTCTCGATGCTTAGAGGAAGTGAGGTGAATGACAAGATAGATATCGGTCCGAGAAAGGAGAGCTCGGCCCAAAGATTGTCACCGACAACTTAAAAGACCCATCCGGTTCCAACAGCTTATAACGAAACCAAAATTAAAGTGGTTGGGCTTGGGGTGGAGGTTCCAATGCTGTAAATAGAATGATTGAAAGTTCCATGAAGGACGCCGAAGTTCGGATAGTTAATAACGGATGTTCAAGCCTTGAGGATGTCACCAAGTATATTCAGAAAACCGATTGCAAATCGGGTCCGAAATGACTAAGGGGGCTTGGTGTGGTGGAAACCCGGATATTGGCATGAATCTTTGCCAAGGAAAGCAGAGAATCTATTGAGGAAGCAGTTGATGGTGCCGACATGGTTTTAAATCCGAAGTTTAGCCACCGTTATTTTAAATACAGGAAATCTTTATAGGGACATATTTTAAATTCAGCTGAGATAACCTCGCCACATTTTATATACATGCTCCTCTGTCTTACAGCAATTGTATTAGTTAGCAGCTTGGTTATAACATGGTTTTCACTGAGGATGTTGAATTTCCGTGTTTCTCAAATCTGTCCTCAGTTCGTACTACCTGAACTGTTAGATTTTTTTTTTTTTTTTCATTTTGCTTTGGTTTGTATTTTTTCTTTTATTTCTAAGTACTTGTAGGTTGATGGAAAATCTATTATACTTTGCAATAAACCATCTGATTAGTAAGTCACTTTCCTGTTTCCTTATGTGGGAACATTGTTGGGTGCTTATACTGATATACATTACGAGATAAACTTGAGACACTCTAGGTATAACATATAGATGTTTAGATTGACATGGTCATATACTATATCATTAATACTCATTTGTAAAATTTATTTTTAATCCTCCCTCTCATTTGTCTCAATATCCCAATATTGAAATACTGCTTTACTAATCTATGAAAATGTTCTTTCTTCATTTCCCAATATTTTATCTCATCAATCATAGCTGGCCAGATTGTTGTCTTAAAAATTCACCTTGAATATGACTCAAATGTATTGATCCCATGGCACACTCAAATCACACCTATATCCAGTCGTTGTTTTGTGGGCAACATGCTCCTTGATCTCCTCATCCTTACGATAATAAAACCAAACTATTGAAATGGTCATATCTAGGAGTTTAGATCAACTCTCACCAGAATATTATCTCTGGTAAGGGAGAATTTTTACATGTTTCTGTTTTTTTTAATGCATTTATGGGTAAACTAGGAACAACTTGCGACTGTATGTCATATATTGTTTCAACTTCCATATTTATTTCCCCCAAACTATCTCATATGTGCAGGCTGGAACGGGCGGAGGAACTGCACCGGTGGGGCCCCAATAATTGTCGGAGTTGCAAAGGCAATGGGTATCTTGATGTTGGTATTGTCACAACCCGTTATCTTCGAGGGGCGAGAAGGGCAGTTCAAGCCACGGAAGGTGTTTGCGGCTTTAAGAGAGAATGTTGACACACTAATTGTCATTCCAAATGACAAGTTGTTGACAGCTAGTTTCGATCTACCACATGAATCGATGCTTTTAACTTGGTCGATGATATACGCCGACAAGGTGTCCGTGGTATCTCCGATATAATTACGGTAAAAAATCACCCACAATGTCTTGTAGTGAGATTCCCAGTTCTATTTCGTATTTTTAGGTATTAATCGAAAAATTGTTGGCTGAGAGATCATTCAATTCAAATTAATATAGTTTCATTATTTAACCAATTCGATAATTAGTTAGTACATTTCTTTTTTTGAGAAATGAAAGAAAAATATAAATTAACTGTAAGGAAAACAAAGTGGGGTATACTACAATGCGACATACACCTACATCTGTTGCTGCTCATTGATGAGTAGTATGCAAACAAGATTTTTGGAGCTGAACCACCTTAATGTATATTACTTTTTTGGCCAGTACACCACAGTTTGATTTGAAGTTCATGCACATATACTCAGCTGAAGGCTCAGTAGCCATCAAATTTCTGTAGATCCTCTCCATCTACTACTCTAATTTTCTTTTAGATAAGTTTGATAATAAACCCCACCTTCTCCAGTGTTCACATAGATAAGATTAAAGATAATTAATGTCTTGCGCCTATATGCTATTTCTCTTGTGCTATTGTGCATGAACATATGGAAAGCATGTGATAAATGTAACCTATATGGCTATATCTATCACTCTTTTTTTCATACATATGTTAATGGCCATCAAAAAATTGTTCGACCTTAGGCATAGTGTAGAGGAAAGAGGGGGCATTCTGTGAGCAGTGAGCAGGGGCCGCTCAAGAAAACTTGAGGCCCTAGGCAAATTCCCATAGAAGGCCTTTATAATATGAGTTTTATCTGTGAAAGTAAAGATTTCTCTATATCTATGAGGTTTTTATTTTTTTGGTAAGATGGTCCATGATTCCTGTTTGGACCAACAACATGACATCTACGAGTAAATAATTATTATAAGAAAATGTGAACATTGAAAACAGAATCACAGAAAAAACTCATTTGGTTTAATTTAAAAAACAAACATAAGAAGGAACATTGGTCTGGCTCACCTGGCTATAGGGTGAGTTGGCCCTGTCTGAGTTGGGTTTCCTTTATTACTTTGGTTTTTTTCTATTCAAGTGAAATTACAAGAAAGTTAAGATTAGAACAGTACATCCGTGTCCTTACAGTTGTACAAATGGATGCCTGTTGATGTCCTTTGTCTATATATAAGTATATGAACAAACTGGAGTTTATATGCTTATATTGTTTTTGCGATGTTAGTGTTCTCCTCTCTTTTCGTTTTCTAATTGTGGTGGCTTAATCAATTGCAGGTTCCTGGTCTGGTTAATGTTTATTTTGCTGATGTCCGAGCTATTATGGCAAATGCAGGATCATTTGCAGAGAAGGTGTAGCTATTGTTTTTCGTTTCGGTCTCAATAAAAAGAAACACCAGGTGTGGCGTACCATTCGGTGTTTGTTGAATCTTTCATGTGTGGTGTAGTATTACTTTCTTCAATTGATTCTTTTTCCTTGCATAGTTCTTCAAGCTACACCTTTCTCGCAAATAGTTATTGTGGATGTTGGGTTGGGGAAGAATAGTCACTTTTTTGCCTAGCTTTGACATGTATGAAGTCATAAAAAAAAATGGAGTTGTAGGCATAATACGTGAGCTCACTGCTTCTACCCTGCTTAAGTTATCTGTTCTAAGTGTTGTGCACGAATGAAATTTTAAGGCTTAATTTATCTATTCTAAGTGTGATTTTAGTTATACAGCGTAATTGTTGTGCACTTGGCTGAATCATTTTTTTATTACGACTTAAAAAAAGTGATTGAGCATACTAAGCACTTGATTATGGTGTATGATATTAGTCTCTAAAGTAGTGACAGGTCTAGGTGTATATGGTATATTGTATATGAATTTCTCGGAAGGGTTTCTGCTTTATCTTGCCAATTCACTGCACATTCATTCTAAAAGGATTGTTGAGTACCTTTGAAAACAAAAGCGAGGATTAAGTGTCTTGGTATGCTTGATGAGAAATAGTTATATACTTGATATGTGGTGCACTAATTGTTATGTAGGAAAATTATCAATATCTCATACTCAAATGGGAGTTATTTTAGCATCATAAGATTGCGCCCATCAGCTTTATTACCTTAATGAAATTAGTCAAAAGGCATTGGGTTATGTACACCTTTGCTCTATTTGCACATGCAATTTCTAAATAATTTGCACATGCTCAACATTTTTGCACATGCTTGGTTTTTTGTTTTTTGATTTTACATATACTCTGAATGCCTAAATGGTCGTTTGCATGTTTGATCCTTTCTAAAAGATAGTATGTCTATTTTTTTTTCAATTCTCTAAATCAATAACTTTTTTTTTAATGGACTAGTTCTTCTAATTTGTTGTTTCATTATGTTCATTTTATGTAAATTCTCCGATTTTTTTTTTCTACATCGCTTTTGGGGTGCAGATTGAAAAGAAACATTATCATTCGATTTACATTCATTTTTGGTGTTTACCTTATGATAGTGATTGTTTGAGAAAAATGAGTACCTTAAATTTTAGCAACTTTCTATTTCAAAATCTTTTGTTATTATAATGTGTTTAATTAGGAGCATGAGTTGGGCTAAGGCATGGGACCATGCATTCAATTGGGATTACCTTACTGCAAATCTAGGCACCTCAAGACTATCCTCAAAAAAATGCAAGGTTTGTTTTAGCTAACCAGGTTACTACACCATACACTTTTAACTTGATATCCCGTAACCTTTTCCATTAGCTAACCAGGTTACTACATCGTACCGTACTAAAGCATCGCGTGTTCTAATTATATAGAAATCTACTAAAACACATAAATGATGCACTTCTGACGAACGTTGGAAATATATTTGATAGGAATTTCTGGATTTTCTAGATCTAGATATATCGATTCCATTTTTAAGTTTTATGATTTCCAAAAGTTTTTTGTCTTTGAGGCAGAGGTATTATGTAAAATTTCAATTATAGTTCTTTGACCTGCTAATATTTTTGTTGTCTTGATTGTCTAGAGGCCAATGTATTATATTTCAAAGACATGCTATTGCATGATGGACTTGAATAGAGGTAACTCTGATGTGCACCCTCAGAACTTTTATGCATTTCATGTGTCATTTTCATTTTTATTTCATGGTATTATATATAACATTTCTCTATTTCCTTTATAAGTTATCGATTAAACGTGTTTGCATCCACTTCTTTACACGAAATAGTGCAACAGAGAATAGTCCAACCAGACATGATTGGAGAAACAGAGTTTAGAAAGCGGTATATGATTTTGTTTGTTAAGTTTATGATTTTAAGCAATGCATGATAAAATGTAATATATTGGTCCATTCCCTCCCCCCCCCCCCGGGTAGTTTCTACATGTATAATTGATAGCCAAATAAAATGTGTATGCATGTATAAAGTCATTCTATTTTAACATTTTCCAGCATAGGTTGATGGATTGATGTCAAATCATTTTATTTTGGTAGTTATAATAAAGTGGCTTATATCAACACAAGTACACTCGGGTGTTTGAGCTCAAAACAAGCTTTACCCATCTACGCCACTTTGACTATTGGTTTGAAACAAGATTGATTGCAGAAGATTCAACACTCATTGTTCTTAGTTATGTCATTTTATGAGGGGCTTTACTTTTCATGGGGCTGTATTTACTCCTTCATATATTATTCCCCTTTTACCGCATTTGACGCTCTCGCGTTAGATAGATCTAAACCAACTATAGTTTCTTACCTCCCTATTTTTTAATCCAAACCAGGTTAGATAATTTATTATTAATTAAATCTAAGTTTTATGTTTATTGATTGGTCAGTGATTCATCTGATAATATTAGCATTGTTAGATTTGATTTGATTTGATATGAACAATTTAATTGAATCTCTGGTTGAAGGTCTTTTTGTTTATGAGTCGTTAGTTTTGCATGTTGTTGTGAGGAGGGAAGTGACTGTATTTTTTCAATTGAATATTGGTGACATTTGCAAAACGATATCAATTTCCTCATCACGATTAGGAGTCAAAGAAGAAACCAAAATCTTGGATATATGTTGGTAGTTGAAACATAAATGTTTTCCTGATCCTTTTCAAGCCGGTTGTGCTTTGGGGTAATATGGCTTACTTTATTATAACCAACAATTTATTCGTAGTGTACTCTTAATTTATTGTAAGATTCAGATCAGTGTTACCAGATTCACTACTTCCATTTTAAGGTGTTCCAGTTTGTACCTACCCTTTTAGGTTCTGTACGCGCATCGCCAAGTCTTATGCCCCCATGACCAAGAGAAGAATAACAAGGGAACATAATAGCAAAAAGGGAAAAAAAACACCGACCTAGAGACGCTATAGTACT
Organism: Coptis chinensis; assembly: GCF_015680905.1. Taxonomy (NCBI): domain Eukaryota; kingdom Viridiplantae; phylum Streptophyta; class Magnoliopsida; order Ranunculales; family Ranunculaceae; genus Coptis; species Coptis chinensis. Next base: position 5,659,837 of record NC_141464.1, read on the forward strand.
ATATATCTGCTCGGTCAAATCCGCTCTCCCTCATTCCCTCTATGTGGTGGTGAATATCAACTCCCATCCTACTACCTCCATCTTTAGCTGGCGGCTGACTTTTAGGGGTTTGGGTCAAAGAAAGGATGATGGTTTAGGTTATAGTTTTGAAGTTCGAGTAAACACTAGATTTTTGTTTTTTAAGTCATTATAAGCATATTTGAATAAAGCACCGGGTCTAAGCCCTTTAGTGTGCAAACCCACATATTTTAAGCCAAAAACTTCATAGATAATATTTGTAGAGCGAACTCTGATTGCATTCATGCTAAAATTGATTCAGTTTAATGATAGTTGTTTATGTTCTTCTCCTTTTGTCATTTGCATTGGTGTTCCACAACTTGAGAAAGTTACAACATTACAATTTTCTCATTTCTCTTTGATGCAGGTATGATGCAAGCAGGCTATTTAGCACTGAAAGGCTAAGAACCAAAGATATAACTCATAGGGTCAAATTGAAGAACTATTGGTAGGTATCCTATTTACAGTTATTATTACTAATTATTAATAATTATCGAGAACTGTGTCATACTGTCATTATAGCTGTAATATTAGCACCATATTAGTTATTGTTTTTTGAAAAAGCAGTAGGGTTTAGTAAAATGAATGTTAGTCTTTTGTGCATTTTAGCAAGTGTAATCCTGCTTTCATCCTGTTTTGCCAAATTAGATACCTCAACTTTTTACCTCATCTTTGCTAATCCTGCTCATCATCCATTTTGCGATAGGGATGACATTTTAACTTTAATATCTGGCCATGGAGAATAAGTGGTCTCTTTTGTTGAATGCAAGTATACTTTTTTGTTTTTTTCTTCTTCTTCCATTTTGTAATGTACATTCAGTTGTCTAATTTGGATAATAATGCAAGTCATTAGTGAATGTCTATCACACGATGACTCTGGAAATTCCTTTGAACTATGTCTGATTAGCTATAAATGTATTGGGGTTTATATGAGAAATAACAAAGAACCAGAGTCAGGTAATAGTTGTTGGATTTTAACCATCTTCTTGACCTTTTATGTATTTTTTTCCTATCTTCTCTAAAAGACATTATGGTATTCTAATGCATATTATGTTCTAAATTGCAGATTTGTTTGTTATTTAAAAAGGTCCGTACAGATGACGATGAGGAATTTCAGTGCTACTTGGCCAATGTTCAATATAAACTAAAAGATAGTGAAAAAACTATTGGAGAAGGATTTGTAAACATTGGCGGAATTGGTAAGCCAAATATGTTCATTCCAATTCTTAAAAAAGTATGACTTGAAGAGAAATGTCATAAATTGTCAAATACATGTGGTCAGGATTTGGTCTCTAGGGGCAAAATCGCTGAGATGTCTCTACCTAGAACTAGATCAGTTTATTAATTGGTAATAATAGATAAGTAACAATCAACAAAAGGGTCTTGAGGAATCTAACTTGGTAACTAAGACATCCCAGCTAGGTTCATACCTCTTAGCTCACTATATGCCATGTTTTTTAGCAAGGCAGTAAGGTAAACAATCAAATCCCAGTTATGATTGTTTCAACATATTGGAGCTCCTGTAAAAGACACTGCCTTGGGATTTCAATCCTCTAAACAGAGCACTTGCGGAAGCCCAATCAAGGAGAAATCTCTTGACATCTTGGATGCTATTTCTGAGCATGCACTATATCTTTGAACTTTCTTTTCTTTCAGAGTTTATTTTATATTTTTTGTCTTTATCTCATGATAAATGTGTAAGTGGACCTTCATATTGGGCAGAGACAACGAAAGAGTTCATTGCAAATTTGTATCTTAAACCCGGCCAGAAAGTTCTTGGTGGTGGTTGTTGCATTGGTGGAGGAGACTTTTACATGTATGAAAACTTCGATGTTGATTTCATGGGGATGGATCTTGAATGTGCCATTGGATGCAAATGCTTTGTTGAATTTAATGTTACTGAATGTATGCAAATGCTTCATTGAAGTTGATGTTGTTGACTGTATGAAAAAAACATACCCACATACAAATGTATTAATATTTGTACCAAAGTTTTTTTTCTAAAGATTTTGTAGAAGCAGCCCATACTAAGGACTTTATACTTTATGTTCTGTTAACTTTCTTCTTTGAGGAGATAATTACTTATAAGAATGTTCATTGAGAAGTAAAGAAAACAGCAGATTGTCTAGGAAGGGTAAGTGTTCACAATGATGATGGATTAAGTAGTATATAGCCCATATCTTGGTTGTAGTTTACTACGGTCCCGCCCTCTGATTAAACCGATGTAAAGACTGTAATTAAGGGAAGAATAATTGTGAACAATTGTGTTACTATTTAATGTGACATTAGTTTCTCAGTCCTTAAGTGTATTCTCACACCTAAATCAGCATCTATTTTTTTTATGGTTACTTTTTCTGTTCTAATTGTGTGAAAAAAACTGCATTTTTGTTTCTTTCACTAGATTATAGATATTGATTTCATCCGTGGGTTGGAGAAAGACGAATTGAAAAATACATTGAAATGAGTCATTGCATTTGTATTCGTTAGACTCTTATAATATAGATACATTTTCCGTAAGCTCAGACAATGTAGCCATATAAATGGATATATTTCGAAGTTCATCCTGTCTGTCTAAAGTGTATTTGGGGTGCCTTCGTTGGGGAACATTTGGGGTGCTTTCGTTGGCCAACACACATAATGTTCCCGTAGGCCCGGCCCTGAGCAGGTGCCATGTGGGCGACCACACAGGGCCCCCAATATATAAGGCCCAAAAAAATAGTTTTAGTGGAAAAAGCTTATTTCGCAAATCAAAAGCCCAAACCGATGAAAAACCCAAAAAACCAAAAATTTCACAGTAAACAGTCGATTCTCTCATATTCTCTTTCCTCATTAATTATGTTAATAAAAAAAGAAAATAACAATAGATATAATAAATGAGGAGATCTTCTCAATGACTAGATCTCTCTCTTCCTAATTAATAACGTTTTCTTTTGGAAAATCACTCCAATTAATTGCTTGAGTTGTCCTCAATTACTCAAATACAAAAAGAATTAGTAAAAAAAAAACCCCCCTCATTCACCTTATAACCATCTAGTATCATCTCATTCTCAATAATTTCTTTATTTACAATTGTGGATCCGTATTAATTTTCTCAATTACTTATTCACCTAAATTTTGATTATTTTTCAAGTAAGTTAGAGATTAAAATCAATTTTTCCTTTTCTTAAATATTATTTCAATAACTCAATTTAATTCCAAAGTAATCTAGTCTAATATTATTCACCTAACTTGATTTCTTGAAACGACACGATTGTTTTCCTAATGCATTCATAACTTATAGAATTTTGTTGATTGTTCCCATTACTGTCGCGTATGCAGAAAGAAGATTTTTAAAATTAAAATTATTGAAATCATACCTTAGATCGACTATGTCACACGAAAGTCTAAATGGGCTAGCATTAATATCTATTGAAAATGAATTTTTAAATAAAATTAACTTTGAAAGCTTTTGATGATTTTGCAGCCAAAAATGTGATAAGGAAAATATTTCGATGATCCAATTTGTGTTGATGGAAGACTGGAAGAGGGCCACATTTCGCCGTTTGCACATGGCCATTGAAAACTCAGGGACGGCCCTGTGTTCCCGCTATATGGTGCATGTATCATATAAGATGTGAAGAGGGTTGAAATGCATCATATTTCACATAAGACACTATGGTTAAATATGGAGCATCTTAACTCTCATCTTGCTAACTATGTTCACATTCCCTTCAATAAGTTTTGTGTATCGTTCATGTGCAGAGCACATGCATTTTGTTAGTTACTATTAAAACACTAGTGACAGGGTGCCACCAAACTTAACACAGCCACAAGAGAATTCAACACCACATCAAGAGAATACAACACTACTAATGTACTACTAAGCATAAAAAAATACAAATGCGCCACTGAATATGCACAACTGAAAATTCAGAACAAAGAAAAACAATTTTAAGTGCTCCTTATCAATCTAACTACACCAAACCAGATTGATTGAGTGCTTGGTTTTTATTGTTTTTCTTACTTGTAGTGCATGCATGGCTCGACCCAATTTAAAGAAGCACAAGCTTTAGACCAGATTCCTGGGCTAGTATTATTAGCTGCACTAAAAGATCCTGTAAGAATTTGAATTCATCCCACACAAGAACAAAGGATCAAAAGAAAGCTCATTAGCTGCTAAATAAGATTCAACAATTAAACAAACAAAACAAAATCCCAGTCAATACATTTCTCTAATTTAACAATTAAGCAAATAATTAGCAGAAACGAAAAATCAGACTTAAAAATATAGTATAGCAGAAAAGAAAGTGAACCTAGTAATCCAATAAAAATTAATTAAATGGCAATAAAGTTAAGTGACGTGGTGTGCGCTTCAACAAACTCCCCATCTTTGCCATTAAACGAACATCAAAAGTAAAACAAAACCAAGCGATCAAGAGTCTATTATTTATTTATATTTACACCCAGCATGGCAACTACAACACTGTCTCAAATTTCATGTTTTTCTTCACTCAGCAGAGAAAAAATAGTCCGTCCTTCATCTCGTTTTAAGGTACGGCCTTCTTTTATTCTATAGTTTTAAGCTAGTTTGTAATTTATATGGAGGTTTATGGTGGGCAATTAGTTTTTGTTTTTGGATTCAATTTTGAAAGATTTAAGGTTATAAAGCATTGGTACAGAAATGAATTTGACATTATGTGAAAATTAAGCAGTGGGCTCAAATGTTGGATAGAGCTCTGTGAAGAACGTCATTTACTATAAACAAAAGAGGAATGTTAAGAGAGAGCGAGAGAGGAAAGAAAGACTTTATGCAGTTTTAATTTGAAAATGCAACTCTTGTCTTTTCATTGATCAACATGTTATAAAGATTTTATTTCTATTTAGGAACTACTTTTTTTTCAGTTTTCAGTGTGTATGCGCCTTGACGGGAGTGACACACAATCTCCCACCTCAGGAGCAGATGGAACCGATGCTTCAAAATTACATGTAGAAGGGGCAGCTAAATCATACCCTGTTAATGAAGAACCTGTTGCTGAAAATCTGGGGATGGACGAGAGTGGACCTGAGCAAGGTGTTGCATCTCACAATAGGACAGCAAAGATCCATGATTTCTGTTTAGGGATCCCCTTTGGTTAGTTCTCTTCTTTGTAATTTTTAAATTCCTAGCAGATGTCAAGTGAATGCTTTTCAGGACAATCAAAATTGGAGCATCGATCATGAAATATGGTGTATTCTTTCAGCAATTTTTCTGTTATCTTTTTACTTGTAACCTAAATCTTTGTTAAGACATCAAAAGAGGCATATGTTCAAGATAGTTCTGATGTTGGAGTGCTTGTTCATCTCAGTGTCACTATATTATTGTACTGCATATATTCTTGCTTGGGTAAATGAAGCTTACTTTGTTGATGTGGTATTTTTATCATTTCTTATCCAATAGAAAATTGTATCTTATCAAAGAAAAAGGAAGAAAAGAGGGTCAAACCCCCAACATACAGATGCAAATTCTTTAGTAGTAAAAGTTCAAATTAGCCAAGAGAAAAGCGAAGGCCCCTGGATACCTTATACCCTGATTTTCTAATCTAATTGACGCACAAATATTGTAATTTCTATGCTTCATCAACTATAACTTATTTGTGCTGCTAAAGCATCTATTGTAATAGCTTTGGTGTTTCCTTTAAACATTGGGTTTTGTTCTTTCATAGGTGGGCTTGTTTTGAGTGGAGGACTTGTTGGCTCTATATTGTCCAGAAATCTCACAACTCTTGGCATTGGCGTGCTTTTTGGAGGTGGTTTACTGGCACTGAGCATATCTAGCTTAAAGGTTTGGAAGGATGGGAAATCCAGCTTCCCATTCATGTTGGGTCAAGCAGGTACTTAAAAATCTAGTGGACTGTAGTATTTGAATGTGACTGAGACCTTTTAGTCCATTTTTTGAACTCAATAGTACCATTTAAAATGGCTCATATTAGAATACAGTTAGATGTTTAGAACAACACCTTAATTCCTTTATGTGCTTATCTTTGTTTCTTATTCTATATACAGCAATAGAACTCATCTCTTTTTCTTGACTTTGCAGTACTCTCTGCAGCATTTTTCTGGAAACATCTTCAAAATTACTCTTTGGTAAGTGATCACTGTTATAAATTATTTTTTACTCGTCAATAAGCGATTTTCTTTGCTTTGAATGTTGCCTGATATCGATCGTGGTTGCAGACAAAGAAAGTCTTTCCGTCAGGGTTTTATGCTGTTATAAGGTACGCCTATTTTCTTTTGTAATGTTTTTTGTTCACCAAAATTGCTCGAGTTAAAACATCTGCTCATCTATATGAACTCACTTTCCAATGAATGGCAGTGCTGCAATGTTATGTTTCTATACCTATGTTGTGGCATCTGGAGGAAACCCACCACCAAAAAAGTTGAAGCTGGCTGCTAATCCGTCCTCATAACTCAACATTCAAGCTTATGTCGTACTTTGGAAGAAGGAAAAAAGACGAAAGAAAAAAGGAAAAACTGAGAGTTGGACCAACCAGGGTTACTTCCTTTCTGTTCTATAGGACTAGTCATGTGAAGAGTTTGTGTCAATATTTATACAGTGAGTTTGTTCTTTTTCAGTTTTCTGCTGAGCGAAAAATGAAGTTTTGTCATCATATACTGCGAGAATAAATATTTGCAATAGATTCGCTAAATACCCGCTTTTTGTATGTTGGTTATTGTGAATCAGCAGCGTCCACATTTAATCAGAGCATTATCTGCATCTCTGTTCAGTTGAGCAGTATCAAGTTTCAACTTTTACGATGCAATTATTGTGTTCTTAGCACTTCGGGCTATCGTATTTAACACCACTGTATCTGTGTCAGCTCTATAGTTGTCGATCTCATTGTTGTCAGGAAAATTGGATGTTTCATTTGGTTTGCATGTGATGTCATGGTTCGGAGTGACAGACACCAGTCTTCATTGGTCTGTTGACGTAGCGCTTATTTTGGATTTCAATCATGATTGTTTGTGAGGACGATCTTGAGTTTTAAACATAATGGAAATCATCATACAAAAGGTTACTTCTATTCAGAATTGTTATTTGTTAACCTTACCAGAAGAACCTGTTCATTTCTAAAGTTTTCAGTTTCTATTGGTATGTTAGTTTTTATGGTCTCAAGATCAACCTCGCCAAACGTTACTTCCATGTTGTTTAGAAAACCCTCTAACTAGATATCTTTTAAGTGTTTTAAGCCCTGGTCAATCGCTATACTGAACATATCAGCTACGTACCATTTTTTTTATGCTACGTAACAATTTGTACCCAACTTATTGACTCTGAAGAAATACATAAAAAATGAAGCTCGGACTCTGTAAAAAGAGAGGAGAGAAGAATTCGCGTAGGAAACAGGTGGGAGGTTTCAATATCAAAGTTTGTAAGGAAAGCCTGTCGATGACATTTGCATTATGCCCCAAACAAGATAGCACCAACTGGAATACTAGTCAATTAGAAATGCAAAATTTCATGGCATAGTTAGTGGTGACAGGCACACATTTTAAATATTTCTTTTGCCTTAACAAGTTTCCCACACAGAACACAGAATACCGGCCTATCAATAGTACGTATGCAATATTGCTACAGGAAATAAGCACCAGAAGTGTATAAATTATCGACACTAAAACAGCTGCGATTATCCTGTACAGAGTGACAAGCAAATGTTTATGCATGTTGTGATCTGTGTGGCTTGTGCAGGTCAGAGAGAGAGAGAGAGAGAAGCATCAAATGTGAATAAAAAAACAAAAATAAAAAGTAAATCATGAAACTACAATTGGTTGCACATACACAAGAATCAGAACCCTCACGTAAAAGTTAACGTCATCGAGAACATAAAATTAATCAAGTATGTCCAACCCTCAAAGAGTTTTCTAAATAGATCCGACCATGTAGATTTTACACGGACTTTAGTACACAAACTTTGCTGTTGATTCCTACCTGACACTAATAGATCAAACTAAGGAAGAAGTTCACTTGTGGTCTTGTGGATGTATCGTTAGCCTTCAGAATTTGTTGTGTGATCGTTCTTTTGCTTGGACGGTGCATGAGTATCAGTGGCATTCATGGCCCTTCATTTGAAGGAGAAGTCTCATCTTTCCTTGGAATCTCCGAGTCTGACAGGACATGATTTTCTTCCCACATCTTGCTAAGTTCAGCAATCAGTTGAGTGGTCACGTGTTGGGATCCAGTGGCAACAGAGCTCTGCTTATCTTCAACACCTTTGTCCTTAATTTCAGACGCCACAGAATGTGATCCAGCATCTACATGGCTGCCGTTGAGGTCAGCAGGTTGGCCATTCAATGTCCCATCTGTTCTCTGTTCTAGCCCTGCAACCTGGTGGAGCCTCAGAGACTGTAGCAATGGTCCCATTGTCCGGAAAAATCTCAATGGATGTCCCAGGCGTGAGTTCTAGCTTCAAATCTTTAGTTTCATCTCCATTGGCTGCTCCTTTTAAACATGATATTCCGCTACCCTGCAACAATTCAGCTTGGTTGAGGTTATCATGTCCTCCTTTGAGGGGTGTATGCGTCTTGTCTTTTGGCAATGCATCTAATGACTGAGAAGGAAGTTGAATCACCTGACTGACCTCATTTGCCTGTTCTCCAGGGTGTATGTGAGGAGAGCGTACAGTTCTACTCACTGCTTGCCGCAAAGCCTGAGGAATTTGGTTCATGTCAAATGGAGAGGAAGATAATTCTGCACTGGAGAGGACATAGTGGGACTATAGTGGGACTATACTGAACTGGAGAGGAAGATAATTCTGCAACTTTAGATACCTGGTCTACAGATGCCACTGCCTTCAATGGAAGAGACTCAGGAACCTTCACTACTTGTTCAGTCTTGTGATCATATTGTTGAGCAGAAGCATGTAAATGACCTGATAGGTCCACAGGAATTTCATTTCTTTTGATCATCTTAACAGCTGATGCCACGTCATTTGGGTCAGCAGAACAACAATGCTGATCATTTGGGTCAGCATGGCCTTCGATGTTGCCTGATTTATAGGACTTTTGCTACATATTTAATCCCCAAGTACAAGTCAGAATTTCTATCTTTTAAGTCTAAAGAAAATAAACCATATGTAAAAGACGTAGTGGATGGGAATATTATAGCAAACTCTGATTACTCCTAGCAAAGGTTCCCCGTGTACTGAATTGAAATCAGTTGGTCAGTTCTTTACCTCAGAATCCCGATAATTCAAATATGAAAGAATGGCAAGACTTTGTCTAGGAAGAGTTACTTGCGAGAAAGAAGCAGTCATTTCAAGGTCTGTAGGACGACAAGGAAAATCCCCTCGGCAAGAACGTGTATCCATCACCAAGAGAACCATTAAACCTTATTTTCATCTTTTCTTTTTGTTTATTTGGGTGATCCGCAACTTATGGTTTCAAGGGTAACAACAACCCATGGGGACGCACCAGCATGGACCTGAGGTGACATCCGATCAGGCAAAAGGCTAACCAAAATTGAGAAAGAAGGCCTCACTCGAGGTAACAAGAAATAACATTAGTTACAAAGCTTTACAATTTTCACATAAAGGTGGCCAATAATCCAATATCACAATCCATTTACCATACTACACAGTATACAAGCTCTCTCTATATACTTAACAATCCATAAGAGTAAAAGGCCTAACATCTGTTATTGTCCCTCACTAAAGAATAAAAATATTTCCAAGCCTTAGAAACCAATACAAAATAATTCTTGTGAATTGGTCCAGAGTTATTTTGCCCTGCATGAGGAAAAGAAAAGCAATTAAAATCTCATCACGCCTAAAATTGCAAAAATGCAAAACCAAAAAGTGCAGTAACTTACTTTATAGTTTAATGCAATGTGCACGGACTTGTTCTGGCAGAAGGCTGCAAACGCTTGTAGAAAAGGACCGTACTCTTCAGTCTTAAAGGTATGTAGATCTCTATTATTGAGGAGGTATGGGGCCTTTCTTACATAGATGGATATAGGGAGGTGTGTGTGTGGCAGTCGCACCTCCTGAGATTAGGAAAGCTCCACTACCACATAACTAATTGCCTAGAAAAATATTCAAACTATAAGTACTCGCACCCCCAATTTTTTTAGCAAACTTCCACCACCACACTCCCAAAATTTTCACAACTATAGTAAGAATATTATCAACAAAAAAAATAATATGAAAAATAAAACTAATAAAAAACATTCCAATAAACCAACTTTTTTTTACTTCTCCTTTTGCCCTTACAAAATTATCATTTATCATTTATTTTGAGTTCAAAACTATTAAAGATGGACAAATGTGTCTTTAAATGTTTGATGGGTTGATGAGACTAAAACAAATAGCCAAAGGCCCAAAACCCAACCGGTCAGTTTGATTGTATAATTCTAATCACCATAACAAACTCGTATGTTCTTCTTCCTTTCTTTCACTCTCAATTCTTAAACAAACGGTCAGACCTCAACCTAAAAAAACAAAAAACAAAAAACATAAATTCAGAAAGGATTTGTGACGCAGTTTGTTGCACGCTTGTCCTAACTATTTGTAAAACTCATTATCATTATCAATAAAATTTCCACTTAAAAAAAACAAAACAAGATAATTTTTTATTTTCAATGTTAATATTTTATAAGTCTATATAAGTCTATATTTTCAATGTTATATAGACTTATAACATTATGGGAAGTTAATAATTTGTTGAATTGTTATAGACTTATATACTATATATATATATATAAACAAATTCAGAAAAGACTTGCGGCGCAGCTTGTTGCACACTTGTCCTAACTATTTGTAAAACTCATTATCATTATCAATAAATTTCCACTTAAAAAATAAATAAAACATAGTAATTTTTTATTTTCAATGTTAATATTTTATAAATTTATATAAGTCTATATTTTCAATGTTATATAGACTTATAACATTATAGGAAGTTAACAATTATTGAATTGTTATATATATTGATATATATATATATATATATATATATATATATATAAAGGACCTTAAATAGGACCTTAAACTTGTTCTGAAATGATTTAAACCCTAATCTTTTTGTGCATATGATATATTCAACTCGTTTGACAATTTTTAACATTTGGCAAAAGATGAATACATTTCGGACCTTTATATATATATTCAAAAGTGGAAAACAATTTTATATATATAGGATATATATATGAATTTATATAGATATATTTAAAGATCATAGCACAAAAAAGATTAGGGTTTAAATCAATTAAGGTCCTTATTTAAGGTCCCTTTAGAGTGAATTCTGTAGATATATATATATATATATATATATATATATATATATATATAGATTTTGTTAACTATATATATAAATTTTGTTAGTAGTCAACGCACTCTAGTTTTGTGAATTGAAATAAATGTATAATTTTGTTAATCTTTATTGTTTAGACCTTTTGACAAAAAAAAAAAAAAAAAAAAAAAATTGCATACGGTTTTTTTTTTTTTTTTAGTTGGGTGGGGTGTGCACATAATCTCACACTCCCTGACTTAGAATCCTGACTCCGTCCCTACTTTCTTATAAAGACCTCCCTCCACTGCTGGTAACCTACACAACCCCTTTGTTTACAGTAATTTTCAAAATTGAGGAAGTATTTTCCTTGCAGCTTATAAAAAGTATGTATAAAAGCAGGCTGCACATTTTGAGGATTTTTCTGATCAGAATCAATATTTATAACGCCAACTTCACATTCAGAACTCTTGCAAAGATTCCCTTTCTTAACATAACACAAATAGTAGAGTATACCCTTTTTTTTCTAATTCTTTAGGTCACATGTGGCATGTATCTTCTTCAACTGACAAAGTTCTGGCAGCAAGGACAAGGACCACCTTAGGATCATTCTTCATTGGAAGTATTTTTTTTCCTGTTTAAAGTTCTAAAGTTCTTAGTCTGGAGACCAAGAGAAATAAAAAAATCCCAATCAAAACATTCATTTAATAAAAATTATATACTTCATCACGGAATACAAGAACACCCACTAACATTTGCAACTAAATGGAGAAGTCCTTTATTAGTGAGTTATCATAATAATCAAAGTGTTCTCCCTTACTTTTAATTCATGTTTGTTAATTTGAGGTTTTGCCTAAATTGATTCGGTTAAAAAATGGGGTTTTAACCCAATTGAGGTTTACTTGGGTTTTGCTATATATTTTTGAAGATAGTAATGGTGGAGCTGTGGTAGTGGTAGTGGCAGTGGTGTATGGCTTGAAGAAAATGATGCCACATTGAGGGTAGTTATGTAATTTCATGTGTGAAGTGTGTGGATGTCATTTCATAGGAATTGGTTGTAGCCGTCGAATAGAGATCACGAGATCATAACACATGTCCTAGATGCGTGGTTTGAATTCCAATTTAGTCTTTGTCAAAGTCACGTGGTATTTTGTAATTATGCCTAAGAAAGGACATTAAAGTCTTTTTCATACGTGTTGACCAAAAAGACAACAGTCAAACTCAATTGGCTTGGATGTGTTGGGGTTTTAAGTTTTAGAATACAAACATAAAGGAATTGAACTATTTTTATTACCTGGTTCCGTCCTAGCTAGACCTCCCACTTAAAAGCAGCTGGTGTACAAAAATCACCCTTTGCATGCCTCTCTAAAAGTTTTTCATCTACAATGCAAATGAAAGCTAGTTATTTAAGCTGCACAAAAAAGTGAAATATCGAATTATTCACCTTCGTTAAACTTAAACTAAGGCAGCTTGTGTGGGTGCACTAAATCAACATTAGATTTTTCTTGGGATTGAGATTACATAATGTCTCTCCTCGACACCGTTCCGTTTTCGGTAACATAAGAACAAGTCTAATGGAGAGCTGCTAAATTAGGCTGCTAAAAGGTGACACATAGGCCTTTTATCTTGCCTAGCCAAATTTGGCACCCCAAAATCAAAAAACCAATCCAATCGCATTTTCTATTTTGAAGTGCTAAATGATATGGACGGTTTCTGTTGTCCGTCCATTATTTTTTAACTTAAGTTGAATTTTTTTTGGATGGACGGGTCCGTCCATTATTTTTTAACTTAAGTTGAATTTTTTTTGGATGGACGGCACAGTTTCTGCCTGTCGAAAGCCCTTATTATGGCGACCCTTTTAGCAGGAAGCCCCATTAGAATAGAATAGTTGGGGACCCTTTTAGCAGGAAGCCCCATTAGAATAGAATAGTTGGGGTGCTATATTTACCTTTAGCAGCCTATATAGCGCCGAATCCGGACTCTATGTATAGGGGTGTTCATGATTCGGTTCGAGCCAGTTTTAGGTCAAAATGTAGACCGTATGTATAGGGGTGTTCATGATTCGGTTCGAGCCAGTTTTAGGTCAAAATGTAGACCGAACAGTTCTACTCGGTTCCTATAATTCAAAACCGAAACCGAATTGATGGAACCTAGAAACTGGATGTAAACCAAATCGTAAATTCGATTCAGATCGGTCCCAAACCAGTGTTAGGCCCTTTTCCACATGAAGTTTTATTAACCAACTTAAGGGCCTACTTAGTAGCTAGCCCGAGCCCAAGTACAAAAACATCTAACCAAGGCTACCTATTTATATGGCTTATGATGGCATGACTATATATATGTTTGGTTGATGTGGGACTATTTAGTATTTCCTAGCTCAACTACTCAAGACAAAGCTTCAGTGCTTGTACTGGTAGTGATAATGGAGTTATGTTGAACTCTTCAATAATTCATATAAAGCTTAAAAGACATAAGTGTTGTTTAGGTGAATGCCAACACTATTGTTTTCTACTAATATTCTTGTCAAGGTGCTGGGCAACAAAGTTTATATGGGAATGGGTTGGGTAAGTGCTCAAGTAGGGGAGCTAGAGAAGTGATGTTTAATTCTAGAGAGAGATGGATCTGATGGTTTTTATTCCCATCATCATTAGAAGACTAAACAAAACAATGTTTGGTTCAATGGATTAGAGAAAACCCAGAGTGGTGAGATTGTTCTTCTAGGTGGAAGTACAAGGATTCATTTGATCAGGTGAACTTAAGGTGACTTCGAATTGGATCGGATAGGATAAAGGGCTTTTGGAAAAATTTCTAATTTTTTCGGATGGTAATATTTTTTCCAAATCTGATCTAATTATTTTTCGGATGACAATTTTTTTCCCGAATTCGGAAAGTTCGAAAAAATTTCGAAAATTTAAGAATCCGCAAAATATGGAAGTAAATTGGAAATTTTAATTATATAATCGGATTCTTGTTTAGAATAACCATTTTTTATCCAGCTAATACATTTATTTAGCAATTATTTTGAAATGTATTAATTGAGTAAACAACTTAGACTTTTTAACACGTTCATTCAACAAATTTATTCTTCATGTTAATGCATTACTTCAATAAATATGAATATTTAATAAATTGAGACATGTACTAGAATGATAATATTGATTTCTTGAAGATGTGAGAGAGACAATATTCTATTTCTCTAGGGGTTTTATTTGGTTTATAAACTATATGTAATATTAATTTAGTAACTATATGAAATAGACTGTTATATGTTAAAAAATCGGAAATTAATCGGAAATTGGATCAAAAATCGATCCAATTATTTTTTGAAAATCGGAACACAAATATCTGCCAAATTCAAAAAAAAATATTGAATCCAATTTGAAAAAATTTTTTAGGAAAAAAAAATAAGATATCGGAACACAAATATCATTGCCAAATTCAAAAAAATATTGAATCGAAATTTGAAAAAATTGGGGTTTCGGAAAAAAGAGACACCCCTAAGTGAAGTACAATAATTGTTACAATTTGTATATTATTCTTGAATCGAAATTCATAGCAAACTATGACAAGTTGATAACCCACATAAGTTGAGTCGCCAATTATGTCGATACTTCAATGTTAGCGGATGGTACTTCAAGATTTTACATTTAGATTGATACTTGAAGCTGGAGGACTTGGTTATATAGCCAACGTTGTCATTCCGGCAGAAAAAATTTCAAGCCAAATTGGATTACTACATGAACCCAAGCATCCGCCTCCATGAGTAAGGTGCCTATTTCTATGTGGGTGACTCAATTTATGTGGGTAAAATAAATCTAAACGTAAATCTTGAGTTGCCAATTTTATCCAGCTACCATATAAGTTAATTGATGAACATTTTCATCTCCCTTAAATCTATATTTCTAGTTGTATGAAAAAGAACCATTTAAAGTGTCAATCTAATAACTTGTAGTAGTAATTTTGTTGCTATATATAGGTGGATTGAGGTAGAGTTGGATAGGGCAAGTCGAAACCCGCTCCTCCTTTATGGAGAAGACGACCTGTTACTGATGAGGAGAAAGTTTTATTTGAGTTGAAGAGATTAGAATAATAGATATAATCTAATATTCTAGTTAAAACATCTTTTTATTAGATATAAAAGAATGTTATAAGTAAACACGGTTCGGTTCTACCGGTTAACCGTGTCATGAAACTGAGAACCGCACTAATTCTTCTGGTTTTTAGCTTTAAGAATCGAAAACCGAACTGGGTCTGCTAGAAACCGAAAAACCGGCTAGTTCAATTCGGTTTATTAGTTTTCGGTTATTTGTGAGCAACCCTATCTATGTATACAAGTATTCAAACCATACTACGCATTGTTGTTGTTGTTTTTTTTTTTTTTTTTTTCTAAAGTCTTAAAGTCTTGAAACCCGTCCCTCGAGATTGATAGTTAGCACGATTTGTTTGGATTATAATTGTAATTATGTAGGAAAGGCTCATCTATTTTTTTAATAGGAAATAATTATGTTATTTAAGTGACATTAAGAAAGTTTTTCTAAATTATTAATAAAAGAGAGCTTGTTATAATAATAGCGAGAGAAATTAGAGATAATTATATAATTTAAGTGATATTAGTGAAGTTTTTCTAAATTATTAATAAATAGGAGATTTGTTATAATTTTTGTGAGAGAGGTGTTTCGAAATTGAGCAACTATGGAGATTAAGATTACAAATTGCCTGCTCGACCGTTGGAGAGAGTTCCTAAATACCCGGGTATCATATATAACTAGCCATTTGGCCCGGCCTATGGCCGGACTTGCTACATAGATAGCTAAAAACTCAAAAGCCTAAAATCCACTTGAATAAATAATATATTTATATTGATAGAACGGGGTGATGTGGCTTCTTGGGAGCATTCTCACCAAACTTGACAATTATTGGTTTTTCAAAATCATCAACAAAGACATACAGTTGCAAAAATCTAGGTTTGCTACCAGGTGTTGGTAAGAGGCTCCCTATTATGTGATAAATAGAACCCCCGTGCACGATATGAAAAAACACCATCCTTACCACTTGCAATTTTTTAATCCAGGTCAACACCCATCGAAATAAATGAAAAAAATATGATTGTAAGAAAGTATATTTTCTCTGAAATGTTGTCCACATTCATCTTGATCAAGAAACAACTATTTTACTTCATTAGGTGTTGTTAGGCTTGGAAGATTTATTCTACCTTTAGAACAACAAATTTATGTTTCACGAATAAATCGTTTTGCTCCACAATATTGACAAATAATCAGAGTGGGTATCATGTAAGGGGTGAAGTTATGATCCAGAATAAATCCTCTCACGCATCCATAAAACCCTTTGATAATCCTAGAAGTTTGTGTTGACACTTTACTGGCGTGACAATGTATTTGAGCTTTGATTGTAGTGAACTAAGTAACAAAACGTACATAGACTGTGTTAGCAAACTATAAAGACCAACATGCATTAAATTATAATGTAGATAATTAATAGAGAAAAATTTGTACCTCTAGTTGTAACATTGTGTAATATGTTTGTAGCTTGAGAACTCTTATTCCTTGCTTGCGGTTAATATGTGAAAGACGCATCCTGATAGGATTTGTAGAATTGTTGTTCAATCCTACATGAGGATTTTTTTTTTTGAAATGTATATATCTATTATAATGAAAGCAATGGTTGAACTTCCATATGAGGTTTAAAAAAGATGGGAAACATTAGAAAATTTCAATATTTATTTGAGACATGACTATATCTAATATGGACTTCTCATGTTGTTCAAAGGAAAAGTTGGGGATCTAAAAAGGCTAATAGAAAAAGAAATTGATAACTTATACCACAGTTAATTTGACAAACACATAAACACCCAACTCATTGAGAACATAATAAAGTTAAGAAGAAATAGATATAAAAGTTCAATGCCATATAAATTAACACAATATAAAATATGATCGACTTCAACACGCATACCTTACATACATAGATTGGATGCACTTATTTGCAAGACATTTTTTTAAAAAGAGGATAGAGTAATGAAGAAAAAGAGAATAAAGTAACCGATAAAAAATTGAAGTATCAAAGCTTAGGGATTCAGGGAAGCAAGCACTGAAACGAAAAGGCAAACTTTGCTAATTAGATATATTGATATCAATATAATAATATTATAGAGACGCAATGTTAGACACCAAACAGTTCCAAAGTTAATGGCATTATATAGTTCGCAAATAACAACGACATATACTAAATGAAAACAGATCAAGACACTATGTAATAGATGCGCCCTTTTAAAATTAACATAGTGCATACATAATCGGGTGAATATTCACGAGATACACATGTTTCGACCCCCACCTACGTGGCAAACGTCCATTAGTAGGAGTCTCCACTTTATTCGTTTAATCGACAGGGCTAAAGCCCAATTCGCAATATCATGGATCAATGTACAGGCCCATTAACTCATGTGGCTAAGGCTGAACCTTAGCCACATGGCTTGCCACTAATGTACGTTGATTTATGTCTAGATTCGTTTCTTATTAAAGAGATAATTATCAGTTGAAAGTTATAGTATATCACAATTACTCAAGCTACAAGATTACTTGAGCTACAAGGACTCTCTACTCTACCTATATAAATACCAAACTATTTTTCATTCAGAACTACGTTCTTGAGACTTGATCCCACCGATAATTTGGGTGCGTAGGGCAACCGCAAGGTACTGATCTCATCATTCCCCGATCACCATCATTTTTCTAATTACTTTTCTACGTTCTTCGTCTTTTTTCATCAACACTTGGTGTTTTGATCATATTTGGGCGAAACATAATTGGCGCGTCGCCTGCGGTTCTTATACTACACCCTCGATCACGTTATGTGAAAGTTATGACGCATACTCGAAGAGCTCAAGGTCCCGATGTGATTATTGACGATCATCACGAACATTGATGGTCAAGGACAACTTGGCGGCCGGCAAGCATAATCCCTTATAATAATCGTTGTTCCACCAATGCGCCAAATTATTGGGCGTGGAGGTTATTGCCTCGGCGATTCTCCAAGATTATCGATCGCGGATAATGTAAGTCATATGTCTCGAGAAACACTTCTTCAAAAGTTAAAGACTGTCCGCAAACAGAATAATTACTACAGGCGTCATCTTAAACGACGCGCTCCACTCACAGATGATGTTGTATCTGTCACACCACAACGTCACACGCCAACGACATACTAGTGTGTGGGATCGTTTAAGTGGTGAGGATGAGATTTCGCGATATTCGCAGCAGCCATCAACGAGTTAAGAGTAATGGGCGACGAATTCCCGACCTCGTAGAAATCTCCACCCACTTGGTCACGTTCTCGGTAGGCAAGGTATGCGGTAATAAGCGCCCGATTGCACCCCACGATCCTACAAATTATTGGCAAGTCCCGAGGAATTGAATGGCGAACGAATAATGATCGCGACTCATGATCGGAACCATCGGTATGGTGAAACACTTCAAAGAACGCGGTTCTTATCATTCGAACATTATCGTCTTGAAGCCCAACGTACCATCCACAATCATCTCGACACGGAAGCGATGAATCTTCGCCGTTTTCTTCTCGTTATGTTCGTTCCCATAAAGCGTCATCGTGACTATGATCCGCGATCCAACAGATCTGGATCGATGACTCCTCAACGTGTCGAGGAGAAATGATTAAAAAGCTCTTACGGACAGCGATCCTTTTGAATCGACACTAGAAAATCTGGCGGTTGAAGATGGTATTTTGGACAAATTTTGTCTCGCCGTCCAAAAGGGCTACTCATAACAAAGACTTCAAACAACCGAGTTTGATCAATATGATGATGTCGAGGGTTGCCCCTATGCTTCATGTGATTAATTTCACAAACAAACTGGTTTTATCGGAGGTGATGATGCTTTAAAATGCAAACTTTTCCCTTCTACATTAAAAGGGGAAGCGTTGGTATGGTTTAGCGAATTACCCCAAGGCTCTATTCGTCGATTCAAGGACTTAACCGAAAAGTTTTCAAGGCGTTTTCATCATAATCTCAAACGTCCAAATGGAGTCCGAGTTCTTTTCAACATCAAGCAACAACGAGGAAACTCTTCGTAGTTTTATCGGCGTTTACGTCAAGCTGCAAGCTGAGATTTCGAGCAATCCGATCTAATGGTGGTTTACGCTTTTAAAGAAGCTATCTTGTTTAATAAAGATGGGTTATACAACTCTCTTGTTCGGGATATTCCATCTTTCCGACGTCGTTATACAAGCGAAGTTCAACAATTTATCAATGTTGAAGGCGATACACTGCTCGAACTTTCGTGACAAAGATAATAAAGGAAAAGATTTCAATGATCGTGAAATAAGCGTAAGAATCCGACTTTTGATCAACAACAACCGGTCGAAGCCTCCAGATAAGAAAGAAGACTCCACGAAAGCAGGACTGGAAAGCCTTTTACTGATTTTGAATTAACTACGCTTAATACCAAATATGTGGTAGTTTACGACAAAATCAAGAATAAGAGTCTGCTCACTCCGCCGTTTCCCTTGCGCGACGACACTAAAACAACTCGCGATAAATCGTTATGGTGCAAATTTCATAATGATTATGGTCATGAGACGGAGAATTGTCGGTCTTTGCGGGGAAGAATTGAAAAGCTTGTGCAGAATAGGAAACTTGATCATTATGTGCAGAAGAAAGTAACAACTCAAGCTTTAACTATCACTGATCACAATGTCATTAAGGTTGGACATGCCATCATTGATTCATTGTCAATACTTCGGAAAAGCGCTTCGTCGTTCTAAAGTCAAATATCTGTCTAATTTATCACGGTTAACGGGATCAATTTCGTGGAAGGTTTTCATACGGAGACTATTGAAGATGAACCATTATGTTTCAGCGACCAAGATCTAATGGCGTGCATGTTCCTCATTATGATCTTTGTCGTGATAGCTGCGTATATCGGTTGTAATCGTGTACAACGTATAATGATCGACAACGGTAGTTCAGCTAAGCGTCATGTTTTTCGGGTGTTATCGCGGTATTCCTTTTATTGATAACTTGGTCACCCCTGAAAATCGCTTCTATCGTTGGTTTTGATGGTACCGCTACTCATTCGTTGGAAAGGTGTCTCTCCGGTCACTCTTATGCGAGGAAGGAAGTCAATATTGATTTCTTATTGATGGATTGTAAATCCCTTTACAATGTCATCCTTGGCGAGATTGGATTCATTATATGGAAGGCGACGCCTCAACATATCATCAAGCCATCAAGTTCCCATTCAATAAAAAGTCGTAAGGTCGCGCCGATCAACTAGCATCTCTAATTTGCCACGACAATGTTCTCGATGATTATAAGAAGTCCGAAGTTGTTGGGCCGAACTATTCGAGTTCAACGCCGTCAAATAGCAATTCTGACATCCGAGACCTTGGTTTACTCTGCCAATAGAAATGTTGAAGGACCCGACAATCGATCCACTTTTTAGAAATTCAAATTGGCCAACTCCACGAAGAGACTACTTTTGTTTCACCCGAACTTCTAGAAGAGGAGAGACAAGAGCTTATTTTGTTATTGCGGAAGAATAATCATGTGTGTTTGCTTGGCTTAATAGAGAAAATGCCTGGTATAGATCGCCGGTGGCTTGTCATAAACTTCGACATTGATCCTAATGCAAAACCGGTTCGACAAAAGCCCCGAAGGATGGCCCCGATAGAAAGATGAAAGTGAAAGACGAAATCGACCGTCTCTTGTCTGTTAACTTTATAAGGCCTGTGACTTATCCAACATGGATGTCAAATGTTGTCACAGTGCCTAAAAAGAACGGCAAATTACGTGTTTGTATCGATTTCACAAATCTCAATAAGGCTTGTCCGGTTCATCCGTATCTATTGCCTCGTTTATCTGAAATGGTCGATGCAACATCTGGGTTTCAGCATTTGTCTTTTTTGGATGCTTATTCTGGTTATCATCAGATTCCGTTATTCATTGAGGACCAAGAGTTCACTGCATTCATTACGGACCAAGACATTTTATCGTTACGTGTAATGCCTTCGGTCCGAAAAAGCTGGAGCCACATATCAAAAGCTAGTCAACACTATTTTTTCTGACCTACTTGGAAAGACAGTTAAAGCATATATTGACGACATGGTTGTCAAATCTACAGAAGCACCTGATCATCTTACTGATTTGCAAGCTGTTTTTAACAGACTCTCCAATTTCAACATGCGTTTGAATCCGGCAAAGTGTTATTTCGGTTTATCATCTGGTAAATTCTTAGGATACATGATGACTAGACGCGGAATTGAAGCAAATCGGATCGATTAATTTGTCCTTGAAATGCCTTCTCCGGCGTCAAATAAAGAAATTCAAACGACTTACGGGGCGGGTCGCTGCCCTAAATCGCTTTATCTCGGTATTACGATCGATGCCGTCCTTTTTCCAAACATTAAAAGAGGGAAGAATTTGACCGGAGGATCGTGAACTTGCATTTCGTCATTTGAAAGCATACTTAGTCCAACCTCCAGCTCTTGCCAGTCCACCAACGGAGCAGCCTATAGGTCTGTATTTAGCCGCCACTGATCATGCCGTAAGTGCCGTCTTATTTGTCAACGGTGGCGATGGGCGTCCTATATTCTTTGTTAGCAAGACTCTTACAACTGCATACGATCCACCAAACTGGCTAGCGACTAACTTAGAATCTGTGAATAATTGTAAGAGTCTTGTAAGAGCAAACTGTATTCTTTGATTCTATCAGTATCGTATGCAGTTGCAAGAGTCTTGCTAACAAAGAATACACCAGTATCCTTCTGACAATATTCTTTGATTCTATCAGTATTGTGCAGCGTCCGCGTCATGACGTGCGACATGCGGATTCTCTCGCTTATTTATCCGCGGCGGTTAAGTCGGATAAGCCTCGCCATTACCATTGAATTTCAAAAGGAACCGAAAGTATCGACCGTCCATCGAGGATGTGCGCGATATGTACATCACTTTCGAGTTGTTTTTTCATCAAGACATTTTTCGAGGAATCACGCGTCATGCCAATTTGATATCTCGTGGCCGACCGGAAGCCAAAGCGTGATCTTGATAATCAAGTTATCATTGCAGAGAAAACGCTTGATCCACAACTTATGCTATCAGATGACCACAATGATCCTATCAATGATATTGTCTCGGTCCATACCGACGACAATCATGAAGCTGACAATGCTCCAGAGGTTCCCGATATAGAGCTAAGTTTTCCACTTACACCTTGTGACGAAGATGATTGGCGTCTTCCTTATATCACATATTTACATGATCACATCTTGCCTCCCGATCATAAAGTGGGTGATCGTGTCAAACGCGATGCTTGGAAATATTGTCTCATATCGACTTGAGCGATGCATTTGCAACTTTATCGCAAAGGCACAAGTCTTAACCCTATGCTTCATTGTCTCGGTAGATTGAAGGTTTGCTCGTCTGGCGGAAATTCATTCGAGCCTATGTGGGAACCACTCCCGGCTTAAGTCTCGCTCATAGAGAGCAATGACACAAGGATCTTGGTGGCCGTGACATGCAAAAGGATGTTAAGCGTTTGTCCGAGAAGTGTGTTCCTTGTCGAAATATGCTAATATGGGAAATCTTCCAAAGAACGGAACTTCATCCAATCTTGAGCCATTGGCGTTTGTAAAGTGGGGTCTTGACATCATTCGGTCCTCTTCCAAAGCTCTTGGCGGTGTTTGTTTCTTACTCGCCGCGAATCGATTATTTTACCAAGTGGGTGAAGCTATGCCCTTAGCCCGGATCCATGATTCGGATGTTAAAAAATTCTTATGGCGAGACATTGTTTGTCGTTTCGGTATTCCAACATCATTGACTTCCAATGACAAACAATTTGATCTTTGAAGAAATTCGACAATTTTGTTCGACTTGAAGATTAATCACAATTTTCGGCACCATACCATCCTCAAGCTAATGGACAATTTGAAGCTACTAACAAATCCATTCTTGCAATGCTCAGCGACAACTTCGGCGGGCCAAAGGAAATTGGGTTAAAGAACCTCCTGCGGTTATGTGGGTTTATCGAACCACACCTAAACATTCAACTGGATTTTCTCCGTTTAATCTTGCTTACGGTACGGAAGCGGTCTTGCCTACAGAGTTGATGACACCAACCACACGAACTTCTAACGTGGAATTGGAGTCGAATGATCAAGCACTTGCTCAAGCCAAAGCCTTGATAGATGAGACAAGAGATGTTGGTCTTCAACAGTTAATTCGTTATCAAGCTGATATGAAACGAAAATATGATAAGAAAGTTCGACTTAAAGTGTTTGAGAAAGATGATCGGGTACTGGCCGAAAAGACAAGGTTGATAGATTCCGGTAAATTTAGAGAAAACTGGACAGGTCCATACATCATAGATCGCCCTGCCACCAAAGGATCGTATTTTCTTCGAGATTTAGATGGGAATGTTCTTGATAAGCCGTGGAATGTGTTTCATCTGCGCAAGTTCTATAAGTAGATTTTAGTTGTGTTTTCCGTTATCCTGGAGAAATAAAATAATACAATATTTAGTTTGTTTCCAGTTCAGGCATGTATTTTTCGTTGTTATCTTTGCATTTTTTAAAGACTCGGTAATCAATAAAGATGCAGTTCTTTCACTTCAGTTCCAATGGTATGATTTTGTTGTAGCGATTGATTTTGGTTTTAGCGAACCTTATAATCGCTACAACAAAATCTGGCGAAATTACCACGTTTAATTTCGTCAGTCTAAGTTGAACGTTTTTACGCTCGCTTAGTCGTTACTATCGCTACAACAAAATCTGGCGAAATTACCACGTTTAATTTCGTCAGTCTAAATTGAACGCTTTTACGCTCACTTAGTCGTTACTATCGCTACAACAAAATATGGCAAAATTACCACGTTTAATTTCGTCAGTCTAAGTCGAACGCTTTTACGCTCGCTTAGTCGTTAATATCGTTACAACAAAATATGGCGAAATTAGCACGTTTAATTTCGTCAGTCTAAGTCGAACGCTTTTACGCTCGCTTAGTCGTTAATATCGCTCCGACAAAATATGGCGAAATTACCACGTTTAATTTCGTCAGTCTAAGTTGAACGCTTTTACGCTCGCTTAGTCGTTACTATCACTACAACAAAATCTGGCGAAATTACCACGTTTAATTTCATCAGTCTAAGTTGAACGCTTTTACGCTCGCTTAGTCGTTACTATCACTATAATCTAATTTTGCAAGCTTAAAGTTAGCATTGGGGGCGTTTCATGCTATTTTGTGTCATCTATATAATTTAACAACATTGTCAGTTTTACACATGTATGTTATCTGACATCACAATGATATTCAATTGCCAACACATACTTTATTTTATTCAAAAAGAATTTTTAGCTCTATGGTATTACAAACGCAAAATCATATGATCATTGGTTTGGGTAAATCCAATGGTTCCTTACAAACTTTTCGCATATACAACTCGTACAAATCTTTGTAATTCATCTTCTCACGTTCTAGTTCATCTCCCGTTTCTATTAAAGTCTCTGTCAATTGTCTTACAGACGATTCACAATGTGTCATTTGCACGTGATCATGGCCGAGCCGCTCGTTTAAATCTGTCATTCGCTTGTTATTTTTCTCTGCCTCTTTTTGCGCACATTTAAGTTCCTGATCTTTGGTCGCCACGAGTGCCTTTAATTCTATCACATCTGCTTTTAAGTGTTTGTGTTCTTCCATTATCTCACAGGTTTTCCCAAAGTCTTCGTACGATCTCTGCTCGGCTTCTTCCGTCCGCTCGTTTAAGTTTTTGTTTTCGTCTTCTAACTCTCTGTTGGTTCCGCTTAACGCTTTGTTTGCCTCTTCCAATTTTTGGTTGAGTATTTTGACTTTCTCTATTTCTTCTCACGGCATTGACTTCATTGAACGATACTTGTCTTCGCGAATTGTTTCATGAATTTCTTTTGGTCTGCATTACTACGCCCTTTTAACTCAAGGCAAAATATATCTGATTTCATCAATCTTTCAGACTTAAACACAAGTTTGCAATAACTGATAAAAAAATATTATCATACCTGGTTCATACTATTGAAAATTATTGACACTGCTCTGTCATATTCTCTGATGTTCTCCGTATTCTGGTCACAGTTTTGATATTTTTCGAACCCCTCCATTGGCGTGATCCCTGGCGATACCTTCGCTTCGTCGTCCAGACTTGAACATCTTTGCTTCATCTACCAATTTTCATCGGTTTAGTGTTGGACATAAATTTCTTTTACCGGCCCTAACGCAATAGTAAAAGTCAACGGTCAACTTCATCATAACGATTATGTGGTTTTCCTCCATAAGTAGTATTACCCGGACAAGATTACTGCCGTGGTGGTTGGATTCTTTGCTCTCTGCATTTTGTTTTGCCGTTTGTTTTCTTTCACCGACTTTGTGTTCTTGGCTGCACTATCTTTTGTAAGTATCGGGTTTCGTTCTTTTCCCCGCCATTCTTTTTCCTCAGATATGCCAAACCAGGCGAGATATTACATCTCCCCACACTTTTACATATATATGTTTTCTACGGTACATACATTTTCCTCTTTGTGTTGAGAATGTACTTTATTTTGTCTGGGCTGTTTTGTGCATTGTAGTCTCGTCCCTCGAGGCATCATACATTGTAACGTTGGTTGTCTCTCTTGGTCTCCGTTCACCCGTTTTCTTGTGGAACATCTTCTTTTGTACAATTCGCTATTTGTGTTTGGCATGCTCAGCACTAATTCTCGCTGTGTTAATTACGTTCCATATTCTTTTTCACTATCGCTATCGCTGCCAAATATTGCATTTCTGAGAATCTTATTCTTCTTCGCCATTTCACTATGTGTCTCCTTGGACCTATCGAGCTGTTGTTCAATACCCATATAGTGTTGGAAATCAACAATATCATCAAAATAGCTCAGATCTACCAATCTTTCGTCAGAACATTCATGAAAGAAGAAACGAAGGTTGTTCTCCACTTCCTTGTCCAATTCAATGTCTGGTAGTGTACTCCCATTTTCTATTAGACACAAAATAACTCGTGTTAGTCAACAGTTTACTCGTAGTACAATTTTCAATACTTATGTTTTGGCTTACCTCGAAATTTGTTCGGCACTTTAAACTCTGTTGGATTCCACTTCCCTCGCAAGTGGTACAGAAATCTATCCCATATGGTGTATACTTTTGGAAACCCTTTAAAAGTTCTGTTTGAATCCTTGAATTCAACTTCAAATTTTATGTACCCTTTCGCCAAGATGGCTTTTGGTCAGATCAACGCCGGCGAAGATTTCTTAAGCCCCAAACCTTCGTTAAATTCATTTTGTAAACGGCGCTCTCGTAAAGATTAACTTAAGCGATATTGGCGGTTGTCGGTGCAATCGCCACCACTCCAATAATTGCTTGAATTTCTTTGTTCAACGGAATTGTATTCCCGCAATTTAATTGTGTGTAAGCCATTACTACTTCATCTTCTTCGACTTTTGTTTCAAATTCGTACACTTCTTCCATCTCAAATTTCGAAGTCCTAGTTTTTTCGTGTTTCCTTAAGCGACCATCGACGCGGTTTCGTAGTCGTTGTATCGTCACCTTTTTCCACCTCACCAAGTCTCCGACGTCACTTCGAAGTTTTTTTCTCGATTATCTTTCATCCGTAATACGTCGTTTTTTTACCGCAAAAACCCGGTCCGATAGCTCAAAACCGGATGCACTAGCTCCACAAGGGTGAACCGGTCAGCTCAAGGCAAATACAGGTACGGTGCCCTTCATTAACCGGGCGATGTAATCGATCGTATTTGATAACATAAACTTTGAACATAAGCGCTTAGTATCTCTTTCCTCATCGTTTTCTCCGGTGAAGATCACTACAAAAAAAAAAAAAAAAAACGAAAACCAAAGTTAAGCTATTTTTGTGTCGCCACCACATGTCCGAAACAGAGAATTCCTAAGGCCAAGATGCAACAGTTCAAGGTCATGCATATATAAAAAAAAAAAAAAGGAAAGAAGAACAACTGGGGCTTGAGGGTCGTACCTTTGATGTTGGGACTTGGGAGTAGAAAGGTTCATGTGCATAATGTAAACCGCCAAGGAGTTTCTCCCCGTGTTTTCCATGCTCGTTATGATGGAGACGACTCACACAATTCTACTGGGACGCACACCACAAGAACTAGGTTTTCCTACCATGATCGCTTGGACCTTTGGTGGTAAATAATCATTGCTATCGCTGAATATAAGGAGTATAAGTTTAGCTTTTACCGTGGAATCCAAGATGAAATTTGAGCGGTGATAGTTCGATGGAAGGCACCACACAGCAGCAGTAATACGGAAGAAGTCGAGTTTTGTGCGATGTCAAAGATTTTTCTACTTACGTTTGTTTTGTTGGATGAGCATAAAGTGTTTTGTGGATTGGGATGTGCGGCCACAACACTTATATAGGTTTACGAGCGGGTTTTCCAGTGCTGGTGGGATTCTGCTCCAACTTCAACTTCATCCCTAATCTCAAATCTTATCTACTCCATATTCTTATCTCATCCGAACACTTTGAGTCCAATTCGTATTTAACTTCCTTTTATTATTATTATTACTAAATTGCCCCTACGTTTAATTTTCAACGGTATAATCCAAGTATCGATATTCCGTTGGCACGCATCGTCAATTCAAATTTCTCAGATATTACGTGACAAATAATTTTATTTTTTGCACCTTTCGGTACAGTTTTCGCCAATCAAATTTTTTGCAATTTTATTTTCGTGCATATTTTATTTTTTCGCAACGCATTTTCGGCCATCTTTTATTTAACTACATTCGTCCCGTGATATGTTAGTTTGACATTATTTCATTACCGCTTAATTCACGATTTTTTTCAACGATAGTCAATTTTCCATTATTTCTTTTTCGCATCATTTTTCTAATTTCTTTTTCGTTATACATTCGGCTTGTGTTTTCATTTTTCTTTCGATTTCTTTTGCCATATGAACTTTGTTCGATGATGCCAAATAAGGGTTTTCGACATTGAACCACCCCACCTACGCGGGCAAATGTCCATTGTAGGAGTCTCCACTTTATTAGTTTTACCGACGGGCTAAAGCCCAAAATTCCCGCAATATCATGGATCAATAAAATATACAAATGAGATTAACTCATGTGGCTAAGGTGAACCTTAGCCACATGGCTTGCCACTAATAAACGTTGATTTATGTCCAGATTCGTTTTCTTATCAAAGAGATAATTATCGGTTGAAAGTTATAGTATATCACATTATTACTCGCTACAAGATTACTTGAGCTACAAGGACTCTCTACTCTACCTATATAAATACCAAACTATTTTTCATTCAACTACGTTCTTGAGACTTGATCCCACTAATAATTGAAAAAACGCTTAAGGCAACCGCAAGTCTCATCATTCCCCGATCACCATCATTTTTCTAATTACTTTTCTAACGGGTTCTTCGTCTTTTTCATCAACACTTGGTGTTTTGATCATATTTGGTCGAAACAACACATACACACACACAAACACAAAGTGCAATATATGGAGAATCAAATGGACTACAATTCTAAAAATAATACCAGATAGAATAACGGAAAAAAAAAAGACATGACTATACAAAATAAGATACATAAATACTTAACCTTTTTAAAAAATAGTCCTAAAGGTTTTCGTTCCGGGCTAAAACTCATGATCACAAATAAAATTATTAATGGAAGTTAATATTCCGACTTTTTACACGTTACAATAAATAATGTTATTTTTCAAAGTGCTACACAATTGAATGAGCAAATTGTAATTACAAACATCGACACGCATGCAGGAGATTCGAGAATAAGAAGAAGAACTTCATTGATATCAATTTTAACAAGGCTCAATGACACGCGTTGATGACGCAAGATCTTTGTTATCAAAGAAGCCTTCAAGAAGAGCACCCTTCACTTGCTTGACTTCTGAACCAACAACATCCCTCTTTGTGTGGGCATCATCCTTTCTCAAAGAAACCTTCAGAAGAGGATCCTTCACTTGCTTGATTTTGAACCATCCACCTTTTTGGTAAGTCACAAAATCCATATTGGCAAAGGAGCCATCGGGAAGAGTTCTCGGCCCATTTGCTTGACATTAGAACCATCAATAGTTGTTGTTGCATAAAACAAATATCCATGCCATCAAAGAAGCCTTCAAGAAGAGAACCCGTTTTCTCGTTGTCAAAATGCTTGCTTTCGAAAATTGACATTCTTGATTGGAATGGATGAGACGACGGATTACTTCCCCTTTCTCTCATGCAACAACCGCAATAGATGGTTCCTTTATGGTTTTTCGATGCAAGTGGTTTCCGACAATCCGGTTTAAACCACGAAAATCCCAAAGTCGAAGAAAAACTTTTTGATTTTCCATGAACCATTTCGGAAGAAACAACATCAAAAAAGGACTTGAGGTTGAGAGTGCCGATTCAATCTTCACCAAATCCAATACCAAATAACCCCCAAAACAAAATAATTTTCAACTATTCAGTGATTAAAATAACAATAATCAACAATGATAGTTACATACCATAATAAAATAATGAATGAAAAAAAAAAAGTAAAACGTAAACAATATCGCCCGATGTGTGTAAACTACAAATCCGGTGAAATAGCAAAATAGCTACTCACTAAGACCGAATTCTATAGCCCGATTCTAGTCTTAAAGAAAAATGTCTTGTTTTAATATTTTATTTTTTCTCGAACCCTATTTTCTAGAAAAATGTGTTTATATACTTGGGAAAAACCATATTTGGAGAGAGAACTTCGGGCCCAAATCCAGGGCCCACATATCCCGATGATGAAAAATGATTTTTGAAAATAAAATAATTTATTTAATTAATTAAATGCCTTTTCATTCCATTTAAAAATCACGCGTTCAAAAAGTCTGGCAAAGATAGATGATGGTCATGCTTTTTAGGTAGTAACTCTACGGGGAGGCTCGGATTTCGATATTCTCGCGCTTTGTCCCGCTTTTTAACTTTGTACTCACGAAATCGCTCATGCAAATTCAACCATTAATAGTTGTTGTTGTATCGATATCCATGCCATCAAAGAAGCCTTCGGGAAGAGACCCCCGACTCTTGTGTTAGTCTTCGCTTTGCGTTGTGTGACTGGAATGGATAGACGGATTACTTCCCCTTCTCCTGTTGCAACAACTACAATAGATGGTTCCTTTATCCGGTTTTCTCGATGCAAGTGGCTTCATAGAAGTCGAAGCAAAACTTTTTGATTTTCCATGAACCGTTTCTGAAGAAACAGCATCCAAAGACTTGACAGAACCCCTGAGAGTGCCAGTTCCAATCTTCTCTCAAGTACCTAATCCTATAATTTTCAACTGTTCAATGATTAAAATAACACAATCTGTCAATGATAGTTACATACCATATCGAATGAATGAAAAAAAAGGACAACTAAAAAGGTGTTCATGGCTAACAAAGAAGTAGAGAGCTCACTAACACCAGTATAGTACTCTAGTCCTAAAGAAAATGTTTTGTTTTTTGTTTTGTCATATTGATTAGAGCTATAAAGGATGACCCGATACCCGGAAAAACCATATTTGGAGAGAGAAACCAAAAGTCCAATCTAGTTTTAGGGTGTTGATGACGAAAAAATCATTCAAAGAAGGAAACTTAAATCATTTGTTTTACCAGTTTTCTGCCTTTTCGTTTCATTCGTATCAAAAAAGTATGATGGCAGCGTAGATGATGGTCGTGCTTTAGGTAGTAACTCTACAAGAGGCTCAGATTTCCTGATAGTCTGCGCTTGTCCTGCTTTAACTTTGTATTCTGAAATCGCATGTGCAAATTCGAGGCCTTTGTCAATAAACTTAGCATCTAACTTAAGTATTTAATAGGTATTGGTTCAATATAGTCTTGCATGGAGAAAGAAAGGAATGACACCGTAAAAAACAAATCTTGGACAATCTCTTATATATTGAAGCAAAAAATAGCCAAAAGTAGGAGGAGGTAAGTTCTGCGCACTTTTTATCAACCTATATATCATAGATGCAGTTATAGCTCTTTTGGTAAACGTCAGGAGGGTGTCTACACCGAAATGGATAAAAAAATCGAAGTATATATATAATATATGGATATTGTCCCCACTGATTTCAATGAAAAGGACGAAGCATTCTAGCATTCCATCCTTGCATGAGCTTCCTTAGTCATGCAACATGGAAATATCATATTACACCAATTGAAAGTAGATTTCATAATTGAAAAAACAAAACCTTCAAAGTGTTAAAACTCAACCTGATGAGTCGTATTAAAGCTCCTTCTTTGAGTTATAGCCACTTTGACCTATAGAGGTAAACACATACAATGATACAAACAAAATGATAAATATATGTACACATAAAATTAAATATGGAGAACATGACCAAATTAAGCAAGAACGGAAATGGATACATATGAAGATGACCAAATTAAGCAAGAACGGAAATTAGGGAGGAACTTACAGTGAAATGAGATTGAACTTACACTGGGAATCTACACTGGAATACAAATGTACATTACTCTTTGTAGACAACATTTCCTGTAGCATAGAATAAATTAAACATCAAATGAAACAACAAATCAGAAGAACTTGTACTACAGGAGGGAAAAGCCGGGATTTTTTTTTAGAAAACCACTTTCAATAGCATGAATTCATACTACTAATTGATCCGAAAATCCAAAAATTGTGGGAAGGGAAAATATAAAGTTGATTTGCGACTTACGGTTGGAACCCTTGATCCGGATAACCAGAGTCCATAGCAATTGAATCTTTCAATCTTCAAGGACGTACTTCTCGCAAGTTTTATTGGGAAGAATCGAAGAGACTTGACGGAAATTGTGATTTTAGTATTTGGGAATACGGAGGAGACGAACTGTTTGGATTAGGTATGCTTCTAGAACTCGTTCTAATTCAGTACTGCCATAAAGAATACACTTCAATTCCTACCAGAGTTTTAGATAGTGGCTTCTTGTAAATGGGTGCCCAAGAAAAGTGAGTTGCAGGCGCTGTGGTGGTGGCCATGGCTTGAGGCTAATGTGTAGCAAGTGTGGTGGTAATGGCAGTGAATAAGAAGTGGTAGGTTTTTTTTTTTTTTTTTTTTTTTTTTTTTTTTTGTTTGGGTTACGAACAATTGAAATCTGCAAAAAAGGGTACATCAACGTCAATTACTTACCTAGTGAAGTCTCTTCTTCTTTGATCTTGTTGAAAAGCCAATTTTTCAGTATATGTTGAAGCTTCGACACAGTTACTTCTATCAAAATGGTGGCCTAGCAGCAACACCTAACACACAGTCCATTATATCAGCACCTGAGGATACCTCCAGAACATGAGATCTCAGTGCATTTGGACTGTCCTCGAGTAACAATTATTAATTGCATAGATGCTTTTAACTTTAAAGAAATTGTTTTGATATGAAAATGCTTTTGGTGAGGCAGACCTTACCCAAGGAACTGACTTCGCGATTCAACCCTCGCTCTGCAAAATTTAAAATTCTCAAAGTGCAACTCAAATTGCCAAGTACAAAGTGTCTGTTACAATGATTCTTTGCGAGCTGTGCTAGGCCTACTAACAAAATGTTTATGCTCACTACAACCGATACAATGAATAACATTTTAAGACGGCCATACCTTGTATTCCCATGGTTGTGTTCGTCTAGCTTGCATTCCATAACTGATAAAGCGTTTTCGGAAACTCAAAAGATCAAGTTGTTCATTAGAAAAGAATGAAAACAGAAATATGTAAAGAGAAAAATTAAAGAAACCCAAATACAAAAATTAGGGAAGTTTGTACCTCAAGCAAAATGGGTTCCTTCGACTGCTATTAATTAAAAGATATACATACAAAATCCTCATCTACTCCAAAATTAAATTGAAAGGTACTATCTAGTATCTATTGAAAACTAATGATTATCCAAATTTCCAATTTGAAGAGGAAGAAAATAATCTTATTGACGATCGTATTCAATCGAGCAAAAAAAGAAAATAAAAACTAGAAGAAAGAAAGTGAGACAGTGCCTACGCATGTTTGTAGAAGATATAGAGCTGGATGGCGTCAACATTAAACTAAATAAGTTATTAAACCTTTCACATTGCACCCGTTAAGTTTCTAATAGCACCTCCTAGTCTCTATAATTTTATATTGTCAAACCACTAATATAACACTTATTCATATCATTTCAAGTACAAATAAATAGTTTGATATAGATTTAATCTAAAAATTACACCAATTCATTGAGAATCTGAATACGTGAATCGGAAAAGCGAATGAAGAATAGAGAAAACCACAATGAATAGGATTCAAGAATTAAAATCCAT
The DNA here is from genome assembly GCF_015680905.1 of Coptis chinensis. Lineage (NCBI taxonomy): Eukaryota > Viridiplantae > Streptophyta > Magnoliopsida > Ranunculales > Ranunculaceae > Coptis > Coptis chinensis. Next base: position 5,693,463 of record NC_141464.1, read on the forward strand.
AACAATATGTGTATGATGGGGGTGGGTTGTAAATAAATCAATTGCATAAATCAAAGATTCAAAGACATAGACCACCAAAAGATAGATCATAAGTTCGTAACACTATAGACATAACAATACCAAACACTTGAGGTTGACGACGCTACTTTCGATCATTGATTAGACAGCAATAATGCACGCCATCTTGCATTTTCAGGCCTCCCTCCTGCATTAACTCCAAACTCATTGTAGACATCAGTATACAGAAGTAAATTGTGAATTTTTCAGCACAAAGAATCGAATCAAATTCTAGCACCATGAAGAAAAGCCAATGGAAAACTAAAAGTGTGAGTGGGTAACTTTTTTGTTGATCCTAACTCCAATCCATATTGGACGTGAAAGCCACTTTTAATAGTTTTTGGCACTTTAATTTGAAGAAGAGAAGAATAAGAGAGAGGGTTTGAAGAGATGAATTTTTTTTTGAGAGTTGGGAGTATTTTGTAGAATTGAAAAAAAAAAGTATAGAAAGAGGTTTTTATCTATTTTGGGTGACGAACAATTGAAAAAAAAAAAAAAAAGCGTAGAATTCATTTTTTTAGATAAAATCTGATGTGTTAGTCTCAGAGAAAAAAAGGGAGCTGACGTGGGTCACTAGGAGCATTTTTTTTATCTTTGTTTGGGTTACGAACAATTGAAATCTGCAAAAAAGGGTACATCAACTTCAATTACTTACCTAGTGAAGTCTCTTCTTCTTTGATCTTGTTGAAGAGCCAATTTTTCAGTATATGTTGAAGCTTCGACGCAGTTACTTCTATCAAAATGGTGGCCTAGCAGCAACACCTGACACACAGTCCATTATATCAGCACCTAAGGATACCTCCAGAACATGAGATCTCAGTGCATTTGGACTGTCTCGAGTAACAATTATTAATTGCATAGATGCTTTTAACTTTAAAGAAATTGTTTTGATATGAAAATGCTTTTGGTGAGGCAGACCTTACCCAAGGAACTGACTTCGCGATTCAACCCTCGCTCTGCAAAATTTAAAATTCTCAAAGTGCAACTCAAATTGCCAAGTACAAAGTGTCTGTTACAATGATTCTTTGCGAGCTGTGCTAGGCCTACTAACAAAATGTTTATGCTCACTACAACCGATACAATGAATAACATTTTAAGACGGCCATACCTTGTATTCCCATGGTTGTGTTCGTCTTTCATTCCATAACTGATAAAGCGTTTTCGGAAACTCAAAAGATCAAGTTGTTCATTAGAAAAGAATGAAACAGGAATATGTAAAGAGAAAAATTAAAGAAACCCAAATACAAAAATTATGGAAGTTTGTACCTCAAGCAAAATGGGTTCCTTCGACTGCTATTAATTAAAAGATATACATACAAAATCCTCATCTACTCCAAAATTAAATTGAAAGGTACTATCTAGTATCTATTGAAAACTAATGATTATCCAAATTTCCAATTTGAAGAGGAAAAAAATAATCTTATTGACGATCGTATTCAATCGAGCAAAAAAAGAAAATAAAAACTGGAAGAAAGAAAGTGAGACAGTGCCTACGCATGTTTGTAGAAGATATAGAGCTGGATGGCGTCAACATTAAACTAAATAAGTTATTAAACCTTTCACATTGCACCTGTTAAGTTTCTAATAGCACCTCCTAGTCTCTATAATTTTATATTGTCAAACCACTAATATAACACTTATTCGTATCATTTCAAGTACAAATAAATAGTTTGATATAGATTTAATCTAAAAAAATTACACCAATTCAGCAGAATCTGAATACATAACTGGAAAAGCAGAATGAAGAATAGAGAAAACCACAATGAATAGGATTCAAGAATTAAAATCCATAACAATATGTGTATGAGGGGGGTGGGTTGTAAATAAATCAATTGCATAAATCAAATATTCAAAGACATAGACCACCAAAAGATAGATCGTAAGTTCGTAACACTATAGACATACCAATACCAAACACTTGAGGTTGACGACGCTACTTTTGATCATTGATTAGACAGCAATAATGCACGCCATCTTGCATTTTCAGGCCTCCCTCCTGCATTAACTCCAAACTCGTTGTAGACATCAATATACAGAAGTAAATCGTGAATTTTTCAGCACAAAGAATCGAATCAAATTATAGCACCATGAAGAAAAGCCAATGGAAAACTAAAAGTGTGAATGGGTAACTTTTTTGTTGATCCTAACTCCAATCCATATTGGACGTGAAAGCCACTTTTAATAGTTTTTGGCACTTTAATTTGAAGAATAGAAGAATAAGAGAGAGGGTTTGAAGAGATGATTTTTTTTTAGAGTTGGGAGTGTTTTGTAGAATTGAAAAAAAAAAGTATAGAAAGAGGTTTTTATCTATTTTGGGTGACGAACAATTGAAATTGCCAAAAAAAAAACGTAGAATTCATTTTTTTAGATAAAATCTGATGTGTCAGTCTTCAGAAAAAAAGAGGAGCTGACGTGGGTCACTAGGAGCATTTTCCACTACTCAGTATTAATGGTCTTTGATTACTAGCATGATGCATGTGCTTTGCACATGATGTTTAGTAGTTGATATGTGGTGTGGAAAAAGTGTGTTGAGTCTAAATGACATAATTGTCTTTATTATTATTACAAATTTACTTTAATATTTTGATGGGATATTTTGTAATTTAATCAAATGGATATGGGCAGTTCCGTCCAAATAAAATGGTTGAAGAGACCAAGAGTTATCTAAAAAAATATTAAAGTACTGTTGTGGGACTGTAGATAACAACCGCATTCTTTAAAGTATTTTAGATTTTAGATATCTGTACCACACACACATCTCGTATCTTGGCGCAGACACACACATCTCAGAGCACACACACAAGTATCGAGGCACACACACATTTCGGATTTGGATCAACGGCGAGATAACACGGTTACAGAGATGATCTGGAGTCCTTTAGATATAGTGTAGAGATTTGGTTGGTCATTTTTTATTTGCCTGGTCATTTCCATCTGGCAGTATGGGACGACGTGTTAATTTTCCACACATTCACGAAATTAAATAACGGAAAAACATAGGGACATTTAAGTCAATTCCCACAGAGCAAAGAGCAAAATTAGGAAAGGCTGCTCTTGAACAGTTTGGGCAAACAAACAAACAAAACAATTCGTCGCCCGTCTCCAAAATTAATAGCGTATTAAAAAATGTCGTTGGGTTACGCCGAGAAGCTGTCTTACAAAGAAGATGTCGGCAGCGTTGGAATGTCTGAAATTTTCGATTCACCTACGATACTCCAACATAAAGTAACTAGTTTCTGTACTTGTTTATTTATGTATTTATTTTGTATTTCTGACTGCTTGATTACATTTTGATGTTTCAGATTGAAGAGCTTGCTTTGTTGATACAACAAGTGAGTATCATTCATATTTTTTTTAATATATGTATAAAGAAGTCGGAATGTTTTATATTTAACCTATGGCTTGTAGAGCAAGCATCTGGTTGCATTTACAGGAGCTGGAATATCAACTTCTTGTGGTATTCCTGATTTTCGAGGTCCCAAGGGAGTTTGGACACTTCAGGTAATACTACTACATGTATCAGTAGTCACTCTTAGCACCTTGTTAAACTCTTGTGTGCTGCAGCGTGAAGGGAAAGGTGTGCCTCAAGCATCATTACCATTTCATCGTGCAATGCCGAGTTTTACTCATATGGCCTTGGTTGAACTAGAGAAGGCTGGGATCTTGAAGTTCGTTATTAGCCAGGTACCACTTTTGGAATCTGTTCCACAAAATTTACTTGCCGATAATTCTAGCCTTAGATATTATGTCAACTTAAAAGGAACTTAATCCAAGCTCCATGAAAAATTGAAGATAAAGCATGATGATCTAATTAAGACTTTTAGATAATAAGTTGGGGACAAAATGAAGTGTGAATAAAAATCTTTTTTGCTATTATTTTGTGCAATCATCAAATATGTATGCATGAGATGTTTGTTATTCTAATAATTGAGCTAAACCCGATCCAAGATGTCATTAACTTATTGGATAATTCAATTGATTGTAAATGAGCACATGCACTCTTTGTGGTAGGTGGGCCATTAAGCATATATTATAGCTAGTCTTATCTTCTTGGAATTCTGTATTACTTGATGAACCATTTTGTTCAATGCGAAGTTGTATGTTATGCCTTCGTGCTCAACCTTTTAATTTCTGTTTTAACATTTAATTGTGCACAGAATGTCGATAGCCTCCATCTTCGTTCTGGAATACCGAGAGAGAAACTTTCTGAGTTACATGGGAATTCTTTTAGGGAACTTTGCCCTTCCTGTGGAGTAGAGTAAGTCTTGAACTTTCAAATGCTACTTTTGATTTTAGGAGATTGTCACTGATAAAAAGAGAAAACGGAGAGTGTCAAAAGTGGTACTTTTCTATTTTGAAGTACATATATTGTAAATGGAGTAAAAAGTGGCTTATTTTCTGTTAAATCCTTTTACTGTGTACACTTATTGCATCGAAGGTTAGGTTCCAGTCCAGGATCTTCAGTATAGTTCACCTAACAGAATGGGGTCTCAATATTCCAATACTTTAGTAGGAAACAGGAGTCAATTGCGCACTTGTTTGTCACTTGCTCATTTGTTAGAGAAGTTTCACTTAATTTATGGATTGATTTGACTTGTAGCTGAGCATCACTTCTAAAAAAATTGGTTAATTTATTTGGAGACTTCTCCCTGTGATATTGAGAACCAAGAACAACCACATATTCTATGACAAGTAACTACTCCAAAGAATGTCTTGATTAAGGTTAAATCATGTATATGGTACAGGTTCTATTTATCTGTTGTTAGGAAAGGCTTGACGTTTGATGACCTTATCGTTAGCTTGAGGGCCGTTATATTGGGTTTTTGAGCAACTTGATAGTTATCCTTTTGTTTTCTTTCGGTGTAATTGAATAAATCCCTCCACTTCTTTTCTTGGGGCTTAGGGTGAGGCAATGATGAGCGGCCTAAGGGTTGCCAACGGAGTTTGGATGTCTTAGGTGCATGCTGATGCCATGATGCCATGTTCACCTCTATTTTTCTTGTATTCTATAATTCACTTCTCCATTATTTATCATTGCTGTCTTATTTCACCCGAAAAAGGTATTGAAACATTCAAGTGTCTTTTTGTGTCCGATGCACTTGAATTTATCTAGGTATGTGCGGGATTTCGAGGTGGAGACCATCGGATTGAAGGAAACATCAAGGCGTTGTTCTAATGAAAAGTGTGGTGCCAAATTGAAAGACACGGTTCTTGATTGGGAGGTGAGTCGTTACTTGTATTGCCCGATGTATAATCATGAGTTGTCTGTTGGGATATGTGGCCTTTGCAAAGCCAATGAGCATTTATTTTTTACTACATGTTGATGTTCTAATTATTAAATGCATAGATCTTATTTTGGATGGCGAGGGAGAAAATAGAGAGAGGGGTGGCGAGGGGAAAAACAGTGAGAGGCGTGGTGACGGAGAAAATAGCATGAGGGGTGGGGAGGGAGATAGAAACAGTGAGGATGGTGTGGCTCTTGGGGGAGGAAGGAGAGGCTGTGGTGAGGGACAGTTTGGAGGAGGCACTTTTGTTCTTTGGTGAGAGGTGGGGGGTGAGGTAAAATTTAGGAGTTAATGGAAGAAAGAGAGGAGCAAAGAGTGGAGGTGGAAAGAGGGACTGGATTGTTAGGGAAAACTTCATGTTTTAATTGGATTCGGATTATGAAGACTAGGTCAACTGTGAATGTTCGGAAGAGGATATTGAAGAGGAGGTAAGAGATGTCAGTTTTTGTCAATGAAGCCAAAAATCTTATCATGAAATGTTAATGGGGTGAGGGAAAGGAAAAAGGAGATGGTTTAGGAGAATGAGGAGGAAGTGGAAGGTGAATTTTATTATGATACAAGAATCTAAATGGGAGCATGTGGATAGACGCTGAGCAATGCAACTTTGGGGGAAGACTTACTTTGTCCATGTCTACTCTTGCAAATATTCCTAATTACCATCTTTCTTTGTTTCCAATTCCAAAAGGGGTGGCAAAGCATCTTGAGAAGTTATTTAGAAGATTCATTTAGGGATGTGTGGGGAGACACCAAAAATTCATTTGGTTAAATGGGAAAGGCTTTGTCTCCAAAGAGAAAAGGGAGAGTTGTGGTGTAAAATATATTGCTAATGAATAGAGCATTGATGGCCAAATGACTGTGGAGATATGGGGAGAAACAGGAGAGCTTGTGGTGGAAGGTTGTGGTAGCAAAATATGGAGAGGGTGGTAGTAGGTGGCTTGTGAATAATCCTAGAAACCTATATGGGACTACACTTTGGAGGGGTATTGTTAGTTGGTGCGATGACTTTCTTAAAGGTGTATATTTAAAGCCCAATACTAGTGAATCTATTTCCTTTCAGGAGGACATGTGGGTGGTAGATTTGCCACTTAAGGTGAAGTTTAGTGATGTGTATATATTGGCTTCTAACAAAAAGGCAAATATTTCGGATTATATCGAGAGTGGGAATCAAGAGGTAGTATGTGGGAGTATATAATTGGGAGGTTGAAAGCTATGGATATTCGAGGATTAATTAGCATTAATTGAGCAATTTTTTAGAACACTATATTTCCTTATAAATACTTGTTAAATATATTTAACATTGAAATACCAACATAATGGAGCCAATTAAGAACTCAATCAATCAATAAACAATCAAAACACTCAATCAACTAAAATAAATATGATTAAAGTCTAGAACTTTAAAGAATCGAGGGTTGATCGAATCGGTGAAATGTCGAGTTTGATGTTTAACAATGAAATAGTGAACACAATTACTCGGCTAATCGGTTAAAAATCAGCTAATTGGGACTAGTCGGCCGAGTACTCGGGGAGTTTTTGAGCTTGATTGTGATCGGGGATTAAATTGTTATTTGGGTCGTCTAAGTATCGAGTAGGGAGTACTTACCGATTACTCGGCGAGTACTCAACGATTTAATTGCCCAGCTTTCTAGGAGGTCGATAGAAGGAGATGTGTTTGGGAAAGCAACAAGGAGTTTTTGGTACGATTGTTCTATGAAGTCTTGGCTAAGGAACATTCCTTTGTAGCTTTACAAGATGCAAACATCATTCAAGATATCTGTACAAAAAGATTAGGTTGGCTTCCATTCCATTCAAAGTTGCTCTCTTTTGTTGGGTTGTGAGGTTGTCTACTTGGGGAGGATCGAGACCATTGATGTCATAAGTGAAAGGGGCATGGAACTTCGGAATGTGTTCTATATGTAAACAAATGGAAGAGAATGTGGGTCACCTACTTCTCACTTGCTCCGTCTCATGCAACTTGGGAGGTGTTCTTCTCATCATTTGGCAAACCATGATTTCCACCACTTAATATTAGAGAGGCCTTATGTAGCAAGATCGTGGCCCTACCGCTCTATAATAAGGTGGGTGGATAACGTATCATCTTCCAAAGTGCCTTATGTGGATTTTGTGGAAGGAGAGAAGCTCTGGGATCTTTGAACTTCAAGAAAGAGGGCTTATCAAGGTTGTGGAGGGGATCAAAGAGGGGCTATTTGATTGGGCTTGTTCGAATCATATCTTGAAAGGGGTTACGTATCAAGATTTCATGTGTAATTGGGATGTCCTATAGTAAGTTAGTTGGGATTATAATTGGGGAAAGGTATAGGTGTGTCATATGGTAACTTCTTGCTATGAAGACCATGTTGTAGCCTACTGTAATTATTTGACTAATTTATGAATTGTGTTTTATCGATCGAAAAAAAAAAAAAAAAAAAAGATGTCAAACTGTGATATGACAAATTTATTACTTGAGATGTTAAACAGTGATGTCTATTCTTAGACTATATCTTGATATCACGAATACCAATAGAGGATCCACCACTTTATAGAGTAATGTATTTGTCAATTGTGATGTAACCAATTGATGATCTTAAATCCGGCAGGTATAAGAAATAGTTTCTTGTTGTTCAATTAATGTATAAACGTCACATGGGTCTAACATGCAATTAGACATGGGTGTAATAGACATAATCGATTTCTTGGGGCTTTTGGTGACACCTCACTTGGGATTGAGAGGCAGTTGATAAGTAGACTAGGGTCTGACAACTTAGTTGTGATATCCTAGGATTGTGTATTCACCCGTTAAAGTGTGCTTTACTTTCTCTTGGATTACATCATTTTTTTGTGTTGTTTGAGTAATCACTGCTCATTCCATTCATGATCATGCTTATCTCTTCTTTTGTAGGATGCCTTACCTCCAAAGGAGATGAATCAAGCAGAGAAGCACTGTAGAATGGCTGATGTTGTACTATGTCTTGGAACCAGGTGGTTATGGGGTTGCATACCTTTGAATCCCTGATAGGCTGAGTAACACCCTGAAATTAATGTGTTTCAAACAAATCATATATATCAAATAAAACTTGCTCTTCGAACCTGCATGAAGATGATTGAAGCCTTGGATTAAGAAATCAATATACATTGAAATCAAAATCTGCTCTAGTATTTGAAAATATGATTATCTCACTAGAATAAATATTTTCACAAAATATTCAGATTGTTCTGAAATTTCTAACTGTGCCGTATAATGGTATTTTCAGTGTCATAAGTATTTTTTATGTGGGGATCTCTATTTCTTTCAACTATAATATAAATAATTCCAAACTGTTTCTGAAGCAGGAATGCCTTAATGTTGTCTGAAAGGTTAATATAGTTCTAGAGATTATTCTATAGGGTCATTCTTGCTACAAACTGTGATCTTTACAATGACTGCATAAGTACACAAATAAGTTTAAGTGCTTTCTGAGGGAATATTCTAGTGGTTGTCATTTTTTATGATTAAGTATTGATCAGAGTTGAGCAGAGTGTAATGCCTAGTGGCCTAGAGCAACTGAGCAACATTTCTGTCAAGGGCAGACAATTTTAAGATTAAGTTCCAAAGCTGGTTTAAAATAATTGCACCACGATCAAGCAAGTTTGTTTCCAGATTTTGTATTGTTGCTGTTATGGTAATTTCTTTCTTTATTTTCTTTTATAAGTTTAACATTTTTACTGGATATTTATTGGAGATGGCGTTGGGGGAGGGGCGTTGGGTTTGCCATTTTTAATGGATTGTGCTGCTCTTTTTGTTTTTTGTACCTGATTTGTTACTTATTATGCAAGTTTGCTTGGATTACAGTGTTCCTTCCTACTTTGTGCAGTTTGCAGATAACTCCTGCTTGCAACTTGCCTTTAAAATGTATCCGAGGTGGGGGGAAGATAGTTATTGTAAATCTTCAGGTATTCGTATTTCCTGGCAGCATATATGAAGTCCATAACCATTCAAAAAACAGTAAATGCAGGAGATGTGCTTTAATGTTAACATTGAACCTATGAATTATAGTTACTTTTGGAGTAGATATTTTTCTTATTTAATTGGTGTATAATTCCTCTCGGCTCAAGACATATAGCATCTCATGAAAAGCTTCCGCATGTGATGTACGTTATATGCCTTCTCTCTCTGTCTTGCTGCATTGTGTTTTTCTATAGTCATCTCCAAAGATGGACGAAGACACAGATAACCTCTTCTATATATACTCATGTTGTGACTGACACTATATATATTATTATTTTTTATGTTTCTAGAGCAATAGCCAAAGTTAGTAAGAGAGTTCATTTTTATTATGGATAAAAGGATTTGGATTTATAGATTAGGAAATATTATTTCAATACGAAGAACAACAGTAAAAGCTATTGATAAAGGACCACAACCCATGTACATCCACTGACCCCTGTACCTTCAAAAGGAAAACAAAAGAGTAACAGACAAGCAAACTATATTAGGGTGGTAGGACATGTGAAAGAAACATAATAAGGTGTTTGAAGAGGTGGATTTTGAACAATATAGGTTCATGGAAGTATTCGTGAATCGTGATATGGTACCCTTGATTTAAAAGAACACATCTTAGTCTGAAGGCACTCTGCCTCTCTGAGGCGCTTGAGGGTAAGCCTCAATCACGCCTCAATGGTATTTATTTGTACATTTGAAATTGAACAATTTTCCACATGTACAAGGCTAATTTGTCCTTTGAACAAAAATTGAGGGTGGTTGTGACTTGTGAGAAGAAAAGGTAAAACAAACTTAAAAAAAGCCTCGGTTTTTAAGATCCTGGGTTACTTGTCCATTGAAGCTTAAGCTTCAGTGTGCTAATCTCCCAGAAGGCTTGAGGCGCGCCTCAAGACGTAATACCCAATGTTTTTTATTTTTATTTGTAATAGGTGTACCAATTTAAAGTAAATGTAAATAATTAGTTGGGGTGGAGAAAAGTGGGGTGGGTGGTTCCATTGTGATGTAGGATGACGAGAAGGTTATAGTTTTGGAAATTAGAATTATGAATTAAAATTATTTAGTATTTTCTATTATGAGTTTAATTAGATTTAGAATTCTAGGTTTCTTGGTTATCATCTATATAAAGAGGCTAATGTAGAGTTCTTTGATAATCCAGTTATTCAATCAAACAAATTATCAATTATCTCAAAACATATGTTTCTTCTTCTTCAAAACTTCATCTTTTTCTTCAATCTTAAGTGGGGTTTTCTTGTCAAGTTGGAATGAAGAGGATTCAAAGGAATGTTATTGTAAGGTTTGGGTTTCATGATTGGTTAGTATTTTATGATGATTCTGTTTAAAATTTATATTTGAATTTCAAAGGCAAGTTTATGTTGGTAGAGGTGGTGGTGGAAATGGAGATGGTGGATGGAAATGCAAATGGTGCAAAAATGGTGGTCGTAGTAGTGATGGTGGTGCTTGTATTGAATGTCGTTGGGAACTTAGGTTCTTTGTCCACTAGGACAACAGTAAACCTTGTTACTTATGCGTCATGTGGCTATTCCAAGGGATTTTTGTCTACCTTTTGACCTTGTTCCTGTTACGGTTGAAGCCAATGATTTTATATTGGTCAATTCAGGCAAGGATGCTTCTGATGCTGCTGTGGAAGGCGCAGCACCTCTTTCAGTGACCCAAGCTGCTGGAGATTCCCCCCCTTGGTTGATGATCTCGCACTTGATAGTATTTCCAATGACAATAGGTGGAGTTAGAGAAAGCTTTTGAAGAAGATCAAGTGTGGAGGGCTATCATTGAGATTGGCAACGATATGACACCTGGTCTTGGTGGGTTTAATACTGAATTTGTTAAAAAGGTGTTGGGACGTTGTGAGAGACAACTTAATGGAAACTATTTGGGAATTTTTGGGAGACGACTTTTCTGGCTAAAAATTTGAATAATACTTTCGTCAAAGTAATCCCGAAACAAAGGGGCAGGAGATGTTAGTGTTTTAAGGTCAATTAGCTTTGTTAATTGTGTTTATAAGATTATTACCAAGGCTCAAAGGGGTGATTGATACATTAATTGTGGAGGAACAAAGGTCTTTTGTTAATGTCAGACCACTCCTAGATGTGGTGCTTATTGCTAATGAATCAATTGAAGACCAAAGGGTGAAAGGGATCCCGGGGTTGGTGTGCAAAATTGACTTGACTACCTTTGATCATGTTTGTTGGGACTTCTTGGACCATGTCATGAGTCGGATGGGTTTTGGGTGGAAATGGGAAAAATGGATTAGGAGGTGTCTCCTGCTTCCTTTTCTATTCTACTAAATGGGTCACAGGTAGGGTTTCTCTAGAGTTCTAGAGGTATTAGGCAGGGGTGTTTCCTACATTCTGTCTTGGCCTCCCTTTAGGGGCTGGAAATAAGAACGTGGTTATTTGGGACCCAATTATTGAGAACTTTCGGAGTAATTGGAGGGTTGGCATGGGAAACACTTTTTAAAAGGGGCTCGGGTGATCTTGATTGAAAGTACACTCTTTAGCCTCCTAGTTTATTATATGTCGCTCTTCTGAATGCCACAGTGCGGCTAAGAGAATTAGGAGGGTGATCAGGAACTTTATGTGAGACGATATGGAGGAGTACCATATGTACCACTTGGTTAATTGAAAGTTAGTTTGTTCATCTAAAAAGGATGGGGGTTGGGGTTTGAGGAGAATGCGTGAGTTTAACCTCCCCCTTAGGTAGATGGCTTTGGAGGTTTGGAAATGAGCAAGAGAGACTTTGGAGTAGGGTCATTAAGTCTATATTTGTTGAGACCAACTCCGGTTGGGATAATGGCCCTTGTGTGAGCCCCCTAGACTGTGGGGGTTTGGAAATGGATTCGTAGGGCACTTGTCCTATGGTGATATGAGCATTCTGATCAAGAGCATGCTGTCTAGCCTTCCTGTTTATTATATGTCTCTCTTTCATATGCCTTGTATTATAGCTTATAGAGTGGAGGCTATCATCAGAGATTTTCTTTGGGACGACACGGAGGAGAGGCATATATACCATCTTGTTCTTTGGAATTTAGTTTTTCAATCTAAAAAGAATGGTGGCCTAGGTATCAGGAGCTTACTTGAGTTTAACATAGCTTTGATAGGTAAGTGGCTGTGAAGATTTGGAAAAGAGAGGGACAATCTTTGGAGAAAGGTCATTGTGTCTAGGTTCGGTGAGAGCCATCTTGGGTGGTTGAGTGGCCTTGCCCTTATGGGTGCGGAGTTTGGAAAGGCATTTTAAAAGTTTCAGAAGAGTTTCAAAAGAACATTAGATATGTCTTAGGAAAGGTGAGAGTTTCAGGTTATGGGCGGATGTTTGGATCAATGATAGGCCCTTGTTTATGATTTTTCTGATGCCATATAAAATCAGGCAGTCCGTTCTTTCATAAGGATTGATAATGGAAATATTGCTTGGGACATGAGTATTGATACAACTTTCTCGGATAGGGATATAGTGAGTGTGGTAGCTCTCACAAACATATTGGATTTCCTCCCACCTGTGAGACCGGATAAAGATAAATGTCTCCGGTCTCTCGATAACAAAGGGAAAATTTCCACTAGCTCTTGGTATTATGCCTTGAGATCACATAAGACACCACCCGCTCTTAGGCACTCATTGTTTCCTAGTCATATTATTCGGGGGTTCTAAGGTTCCTTTAAAGGTTGTTTTCTTCGTTTGGTGTGCAGCCTTAGGCAAAATCTTGACGGTTGATAATCTTAGAAATAGACATTTCAAGGAAGCCTTAGTCAATGTATGCCCTTTGTGTTTGAGAGATGGTAAGTCAATGAACCGTATCCTCCTTCCTTGTTCTTTTTCTTGGCGAGTTTGGTGCTATCTTATTCAGTGGTCAGGGATTCTTTGGGTTAGTCCGGGTAGGTTCGGTGAAGGGTGTGTTGGCCTCGTGGTCTTCGAAATTGCAGTCCCAAAGTGGAAGATGCTTATGGAGAATGATACCCTTTGCTATATTGTGGGGCTATGGATGGAAAGGAATAGAAGGATTTTTGAAGGGATCGGGGCTTCTTTGGAGGAAGTGATCATGTCCATTAAGGGCCTCTTATTCTTCTGGGTTGAAGTTCATGAGGAAACTACCAACATTCCTTTTGAGCACTTCGTGTGTAATGGGAAGACATTTTGGCTTGAGGCCTTTGTGTTGTCGAACTTTTGTACATATATTAGCTCTTTCTTTTCGTTGCTTCTATTTTAAGGATACCTCATCCTACCTATTTCAATGTTTCTATCTTATTATATCAATACAATTTTATACCAATAAAAAAGAAGAAGAGATGGTCTAATTTTAGTCTAGGTAGTGTAGATAGGATTAGATTATGGGAGGATAAGTGGTTGGAGGAGAGACCTTTGTTCTTAATGTTCCTGGGAATCCGAGACTATATGCCATCCCAGGGTTTAAGAATCGAATGCAGTTAAATAATGGGTTACTTGATTGGGACTTGGGCATTCAGGATATTGCAGGTGTTGCTGCCCTTTTGGTAAGGTTGGAAGCTGTCCTTGTGAGACCGGGTAGAGATAATGGCCTTTGGTCTATTGACAAGAATGGAAGCTTCTCTTCCAAATATTTCTATTTTTCCATGTGTTCACACCTTCCCATTAGCCAGCGTGCTTGTCCTATTCCTACCTTTCCTTCTAAGTCCTATTACTAGCTTTCTTTCTAATTTTATTTGGAGGTCTAAAGTTCTGTCTCAAGTCTCTTTTTTTATTTCGTGTGCATCATTGAACAAAATCCTAACCGTAGACAACCTTTGTAGGAGGGAACAAATCATTGTCAATTGTTGTTTACTTTGCTTGTGTAATGAGGAGTCCGTCAATCACCTTCTCATTCACTGTGATTACTCTCGGAAAGTCTGGTGTTTCTTTGTCCATCAATATGGGGCTAATTGGGTTGCTCCCCAGTTGGTTGGTCTCTTAGCGTCTTGGGGTTTGAGAGTACATTCTTCAAAGTGGTGCAAACTATGAAACATGCTACTCTTTGCTATTATGTGGGGTGTGTGGCTAGAATGGAATATAAGACAATTTGAGGATAAAGCCTCTAACTGTGGAGCAGATCGTCATTCGATCAAAGGTTTGGTGGCTCAATGAGCTTTGATTTAGGCAGTCTATAAAACGATGCCACTTCCTTTTGTTTAAGTTTTGGTTCAGCCTGTAGATGTTTTTTTATTTCTTCCAACACCATGAGATGGATCCAAACACAATCATCTCGTCAAAGCTTCTCTCTTATTATCTAAAAGAAGTTTGATTACCAGGATAGAGATGTCTTTGCAGAAAGCCAGATGCTTTAACCAGCACTTTATTGTATCTTGTGACAAACTTTGGCTGATAAGCATGTATATTGTTAGTGTGAAAGAGTCCCCAGCATTTGCTCTTTGTTATGAACTTATGATTCTTTAGAATATTATGTTGAAGACATTGGTGTTTATGTGAGAACATTTGTTATGTGAATATCGCAGCGGAATAATAAAACAATCAATTAACGCTCAATTTCTCAATAAAAATAAAAATCAATAGCAAATCTGTTTTTTCTCAGTAACACCAAAAACCGATCAGTAAAGGAGGCTGTCATCCTATATATATACTATCTTCCTCCTTTAACCTTAAAAAAATATCTAGCTGAGGTTAATTTCCTTGGGCTGACATGGCCATCTAAAATAAAATAAAACAAAAAAAATAAAAAAGACATCCAATAAGACACTCTATTATGCCTATTACATCAGTTTGTGTCGGCATTTTTTCATCGAGAAGTGATTCCTTTTATGCTGATAAAAATGTTATTGGTGTTTTTGCAGCATACCCCAAAGGATAAGAAAGCAAATTTGGTGATTCATGGGCGAGTAGATAAGGTATATTTTTGGTCTACAAAGGTTGCATGACTTGTGGGACCATTTGATGTTCATCCCTGCAGTGGAAAGAGTACATCTCACTTAATATGAGATGCACCGACTTGTTACTTTGTTAGAAGCATCTTTTGTCATTTTTTTCACCTTTGCACATGCTTGATTCTTTTGAAGATGGTGAAGGTAGGTAGTTTTATGATATATTTAGCTAGCCTTGTTCTCCATTACCTGTAACATCCAGTATTAGTAGTGGTTTTAGGCTGTCGGGCTTCTTGTTTTAGAGATATTTTTTTTGTTTTACTTTCTTGTATTAGTGGTGGCTTTAGGTCTTCAGGCTTCTCGTTTTGGGTCTGGTGGCTCCGTTTCTGTTTTTCCTTCGTATGCTTGAGTTTACATAGCCTCTTCCAAAGTGTGTTTTCGTGGGATTTCCTTTAGCATTATGGATACTGCTTATTAGTTATTACTAGCCAAGGATTCATAATTCTGCACACCTAAAGCCATCTAATTATGAATTTTTTTGAATCAATTTCATTTCACATGGTCTTTTAAGCTTAGGGCAAAAAACAAAAGATGGTCCACGGTTAGTCCATGCACCGCATCAGTCTGAACAGAATCGTACTGGATTGCGGTAGCTGTAATCAAACATGTCTCAATTATGATGGAATGACTATGTATGTACAGCTCTATGACTGTAGGGAAGTGATCCTCCTAATCTGGGAAGAAATGAATCTACCTTGATAGGGGTATGATTGAGAGGGTTATTAGACCGAGTGAAATTCAAACCAGGGAGGGAACCTGGGTCAGCATGCGGATTTAGGCACTCTTTTCATGAATGTACCTCAATACATGCGCCAGGTTAGCAAATAAGTTATTCCCAAAATTTGTGTCCAAATTTCTTTTACTATGCCCTAGGGGACAAACGATACTATTAACAGGAAATCAGGGATTCAAAAATAACTTAGTTTATATGTTGTTGTTATCTATACTATTAGTATGAATACTTTTGAACTCTATCAATATTTCTTCCCTTATTTTTGTTTCTATATTACTTTATATCTTTTTATAATTATATCTATATTTCTTTTACATATTGTATTTTATTACTCATCTTTTTGTTTTCCTTTTCCAGTTGCACTTTGAAGGTCACTAGAGTTTATCATAATTTTTGTTAATACATTGATCATGATTAGATATAGGAGTTGCCCGTTATTCTCGTGTTATTACCTTGGTTCTATGCATCCTCTCTTTGTTCTCTATTTTCGTTCCTACTTTGAAATCTGGCTTTTGATTTTTTAACATCCTATTTCCACCTAGAATATCTTTTTGTAATCACCATCTTCTCTGTTAAAAAGTTATTGATTGCCCTTTAACTTTTCATTAATATGGAAAAAACTGTGTTATTAATATACTCTCACAGTATCACTGTACTCCACACAACTTTTAATACACTTTATCAACCATGGTACTTGATATCTTGATATTTTATCCTGCTTTCTTACTCTTTTTAAATTTTTATCCTTTGGGTGAAACATTAAAACACTCTCAACGCCTCAGAGTTCCCTTGTTTTTTAATAGATAAACTGTATCCAAATTACATCAAGTAGATTATCAGCAAGTAGCTACTTCTCCATAGACCCTAGCCTGCCCAAGTACAAAGAAAATTATATGTTCGTCATGGTTATGTTAGTACCATATCAAAACAAAATCCCAACTATAGCTAAAAACCTATGTTCAACTGGTCATCCTCCCACCCCTAGAGTGACCTTGTCCCTTAATCAGCCTGGTAGCTCCCACTGACCTTAATGATTATATATATACACATGCATTTTACCGATAAAATAAAAATATAATAAAATAAATGAGTCCCTTCAGCATCTAAGAAGTGGCCCACCTGCCTCCAGTAGATAATAAGTAAAAAGCACGCACCAGCCACATACCCACTTATAGGACCTGAACTCGCTTTCGCTCAGACAGTCAGACTCATATGGTTCTAATATCTGCCTCTTCTTCTCCCTCTGAATCAAACTTTTCCTTGCCATAGTGGTTCAGTTCCTATTGTTATCAATGATACAAGTTGGATCGAGTATCCCAATACTATGCTGACTATCTTTGTGATCTTTTAAGCCTATCTCCGTCAACTTTGAATCTCATGCCCTACATTTTCAGTACTTTATCTGTATTGTTGCAATTATCATCCGCCTATCTGTGTTTTTGTCAAATCTCGCAATATATCAGTATTAATATGAACAAGAACAGGTTATAGCTGGGGCCATTAAGTTCCTTAATCTGCGGATTTCTCCATATGTTCGCATCGATCTTGTCAACGTCGTTCTTAAGTACTCAGCTAGAAAGTCAGGTATATTTCCTTCGTTGTATAGCCTTTCACATTATTTGTTTTTTACAGTCTACGTGTACATTTGGTACAAATTCGTACCCCAATGTGGACATCTAAAAACTGTAGCTTTCGAGGAGCCTTTTACCCCCTTCTTGAATGGGGATTGGGGATAAAGTGTTTTCGTCCAAAGTAGCTGGATTTTCAGCACCTTATGTGGAGGTTTAGGTGTGTTGTATCAATGCATGTTGCATAGCTGAGTAGAAGAAACTATCTCCTCCTGTATGTGGATGGTCACTGGCTCACTGCTTCCTCTCATGATTCCATGTGTATATCTGTAGTTCTACCCTTGCATGTGAATTCTTAAGATTATAATCCCATATCGGGTATCCAAAGCCACACATAAAAATACATAAATCTTGGGACTTTTCCACTTGTCACCGATTGGTTTTAAGTTGGATGCCCACATTTAATATGGTATCAGAACGGGCTATTTCTGTGGCCCAAAAGGCTGATGTACTCCACGTCATCCATTTAAACATTGTTCACTTGTTAAGCTAAAAAATACGCCACACGTGCGGGGGGCGTGTTGAGATTTATAATCCCATGTCGGGTATTTGGAGCCACTCATAAAGATATATAAATCTTGGGGCCTCTCCACTTATCACCAATTGGTTTTAAGTTGGATGCCCACGTTTAATATGAATCAACACAAAAGTGAGTTGTTCCTTCTCAAAACTACTTGTATATTTAATGCATGTAATACAGAGACAAAAGTTGATCGAATATTTAAAGCACCAGGTTCTAGACTTAGTCATGGTCCTTCCTTTTGTACTGCAGATAAGAGATATGTGACATGGAATCTCAGGATAGCTAGTGTGCATGGACAGAGGGCGCCATTGCCATTCCTCCGATCAGTTGAGGTAAAGATATTACTCCAGCTGATTTTTTGCAATAATTCTAGATTTCAGAATGAGGTCTTATGAAATGTAGAGTTGGGAGTTTCCTAGTAAATTTTAGACCTTCCCCCGCCTGCCACCAGAAAAGTAAATTAGAGTATAATTTATCAGCCCTGACCAACGATGGCTTGATTTTATTAATCCTTCTGCATTGCCAATTTAGGTTTTCTTTCCGGAGAGGCCAGAATTGAAGACCGCTCATCTGTGTAAACAACCATTTAAGCTAAGAAGGTACTATGAAGTGTTTCCAGGCTGTGCAATAGGTTGGAGTATCTTGCAACTGGGGCCTGTGATTTATGTTTGAGAACTGTCCTTGAGTTGCATGCAATACCACTTTATCTATCTTCACTCTTCACTGCTGCCAATCAGTACATGGGACCAGCCATCTTCTATATCCCATCTAGAATATACAGCTCACGGAACATATAATCATGCCAAAGCACTCTCTCTCACTGAAGAAATATACAGATGAAGTTTAGTATGGAAGATGTATCCACTTTTACTTGCTTTTTTACCTTGCTCATTTTTTCCATTACCAGGGAGATGCTGGAAGGACCATTCAAATTGTTGGTAAAGCTTAACTTCGGCGATGGTTGTGGGTGTCCCTGCGCTAGTATTGAGTTCCCTGTAAACTTTGAGGTTAGAAGAAGTTAATTTAATTTAAAATTTTGTTTTATTTTATTTTTGCGCATCTTGATTTGAGCTCTAATAGATGAGTTAATAGCAAAATTTTGTTGTGTGCACATATGCTAAGTAATACATATAAGGGTAAAAAGAACCTAAGTGCTCAGTTCATTGTCGTACTAAAAGGTGGAATCTTGTTGAAGTGTATGGTGTATGTGGTAAAAGACCTACAATACAGAACTTCTCCTCATTTATGTTTTTGTATTTTTCTTTCCTGTTTTTATTTTCGTTTCCTTGCCCTTTAATTCGTGCTTTTATAACAAATGAATTAAGTTGTCTTCTCAGGTGATAAGATCCCTGAAATGGCCAATGTTCCCTGTTTAGTGCCCTACCTATTCAGAATAATGTTGTGTTGCATGAGTACGTGTAAATGTCATCCATGTCCCAAGTCGTGTCGACACCGACTCTGACACCGGTATGATACAGATTTGTGATCACTTCATTAAAAAAAAAAGGGTTTTATAGATTTGCATCCCTATTTTGAAACGAAATTAGACTTGCGCCCCCCCCCCCTAAATTCAGGGAAATGAGACTTGCCCCCCAAACTCACACACCGTGAAATGTCTCTGTTATCTCGTGGTAAAATGTCTTAACTACCCTTTGTGTAAAAAACATTCTAGTTGTACATTTGTGTAAAAAACATTCATTTTTACCTAAAACCTAACTCCATAACTCCAGACTATTAATGACAAAAGTACATCGAGTTTGTCATTCATAACTCATAGTTCTAACTCAAAGTTCTAGTTGGTTTTCAGTTAGTCAAGACTATAAGTACAACTAGAATAACTACACCTGAATTACACTACTTACTAACTTTTTATTTAGACTTGCACCCCCAATATAAACCTATAATTAGATAAACACCCCCAACATTACTATTTTATTTAGACTTGCCCCCCTAATACAAATCTGGAACAAGAGAGAAACACCCTCATTCTAAGGTAACCAAGAAAGGGTAGTTAGGACATTTCACCACGAGATAACAGAGACATTTCACGGTGTGTGAGTTTGGGGGTGGGGGGCGGGCGCAAGTCTAATTTTGTTTTAAAATAGGGGTGCAGATCTATAAAACCCAAACAAAAATCCAGATTCAGATTTTCAGAGAGAGAGAGAGAGGGTTTTCATTTTTAAAAGCTTTGATCCTATAGTCATGTAGTCATGAATGTAAGCAAAATAAAAACAGGTTTTAGAAATTGGGCTGCCTTATTAGACTTTGTACTGTGGGCTTCAGTAAATGACTAAATTCAAATATTGGCCCATTTTTATCTGGGTGCTTCTAGAAGAATCAGTTTGGGCTTTCAAGAAAGACTTGGCCCATTCTATTATGGGCTGTCTTTCTTGTGTTTAAACATATATTTTAACCTTCTTTTCAAATAGTTTTGTTTTAAACGAAAAATAAAAGTAAATAAAATTAAAATACTAGCCGTGTCCCCGTATCTGATTTCTTAGACCTGCCATGTCAGAATCTCTGTACTAGTGTCCATATCGGACACTCGTACCCATACCCATGCAATGCAATAACGTGTCCTAACGCGAGTTTATTCTTTCTGTACTTTGGCAGTTTCACTTTCCATTTTTAAACTTATTTCATGTTCTTATCTTCTTTTTCTTTGCCCCGGAAATATGCTTCTATTACAAATCAATTAGGTTATTTCTTGGCCTATAAGATCCATAAAATGGCTGTACTGCTTTCATTATCAGTTTGCTCACTTCCGTATTTGATTAAAATTTGTTAATCGTTTAAAATTGAGCTTCTGTGTGTTTTGTATTTGTCCTGCATCTCTAGTCTGAGCTACGTGTAAATTTTAGTTCTATTGAGAGAATGGGAAATGAGATGAAGAAAATCTGCAAGTTGTCATTGCTATATCTTTTGCTGTGCAGGTTTTGACAAATAGCTTCAAAACTGACAAGGGCGCCGTCTTACAGAACCTAAGGGACACTGCAATTCAAGATTTGTGCTGTGGGCAGCATGCTGTTGTGGAAAGAAAGACTATTTTAGCTCCGAGAAGCGATGTTGCTGTTTGTGCCATAGTAACCAACATTATTGAGTATGACAGTATTGTCCTGAATTCAGAAGGAGATGAAGGGTTTCCCAAGAGTAATGGAAGCATTGTGAAGAGGTGCCACAATGAGAGTATGAATGGGACTGAAATTTCCGCAAAGCGATTAAAAGAATGTTAATTGTAATCTTTTGGTCCTTAGTTTTTAACTAGGTTACATGGACACGCCATATTTTGAAAAAAATCCGTGTCGGAAACGTATCCACGTGTCCATGTCGGACACATATTGCATGTAATTTACCTCGAATTTTGATATTTTGCTGTGTCCGACAATTCGTATCTGTATCCGATACGGCGTGTCAATGTAACCTAGGTTTTTAAGGGCATCTATTCAAACTAATATTGATGGAGGAAAGATGGGATTTTGTACATATAGGAGCTAGTACAGTGTATAGCGAAGATCGAGTGAATTTTGTAGCCTACACTTGGTCTCCAGAATGTGATGGGGAGATGATGGTTGACTTGACCAAATTCTGTAATTATCTCAGTGAACAAGGATTAGTTAATCTTGGGGCGGGTTATATATATTAGATTTTCTTTTATCCAAATGGAATTTTTAAGATTTGAAACAAACTAGGAATGGAACCTACAATGTCAGACTTCATCTCTTTCTACTTCTGAAAGTTCATCATTTCTTGTAGACTGGATCTTGG
Source organism: Coptis chinensis (assembly GCF_015680905.1). NCBI lineage: Eukaryota > Viridiplantae > Streptophyta > Magnoliopsida > Ranunculales > Ranunculaceae > Coptis > Coptis chinensis. The sequence continues at coordinate 5,715,330 of NC_141464.1, forward strand.
CTCACGGTTACTGAGGCTTTGCCCAAATCATTTGTTCATATTGCAACAGGAACGACTTAGCAAGTGGCTTGAAACAGGTCACCCTGAGTAACAACACTGCTCATTCACAGCCTTTGCTGCACTAGATTCTGTATTTCTCCTAGTTCCTTGTTAGTAACAATGCCCATGGCAATCGATGAACTGCTGAAGGCTGCATTGGAATGAATTAGGCTTATCGAAACAGCAAAACGTTGGGTGGAATCTGGGGTGAGTTTACCATTACCCAGCAAAACGTAGCTGGACATTTATACGAGATTATACCCTGGAAATCCTGGTTTCACATCTCGGATCTTTTGTTTTGTTGGGTAGTGAAAGTACTATCACCTAACTTGAAACAACACAAACACATGCACAACGTGCTCATGTGAATGTGCATTTCCACATCCACTGGTAACAGTTGTGGATTCCTAAGTAGAGCTGTCCTTTGTTTGGCAAGTGGAGTGAATTCGTCTGGGTCTATTTTAGTAGTAAACTTGACTTCGTGGCACAGCTAATGTCGCACGAAAGCAGGAGTGGTACTCGTTTCTTTTGAGATCCACTCATCACTACTTTTTTGTCTTCATCTTACCTAAAATAACGTACAAGCAAAAAACTAACCAACTTCTTCCGAACTATAAACAAAACAAAACGTTGCGTTTTGAGTTGAAAAACAAACAGTTTTTTTCCTCCACGCTACTATTGTTTCTCCCGTTTACTTGTCCATCACTCACTGTAACGTCAACAACCAGCTCTTACAACTTCTTAACACACACCTGTAACTCCTGTAAGTATATTCTACTCTTGGTTTTTTCTCTAGTCCATTGGCTTTAACTTGTACATGTAGAATTATTGATTCTATTTGTTATTATACCCAGGTTCTTGGATCATTTATTGTCATGGTGGCAATACTAGCTTCCCATGGCTGTTACTGCGCCCGTTTTTACCAAACTGATCAAGTGAAGTCCTTATTAGTAGAGAATCTAAGTTTTTCTGGGACAATTTCTGTTCAAGAAAAATTTAGCACCTATGATTATGCCACAAGTACTAGATATTATTCGAGGTTTAAGGTGATATCACGAATGATTACTAATGGACGGGCTACTAAAATGGTACCTACCCAGGAAGTAGCAAGGAGGACTAGTAATGGTAATGGCTCACAAAGGAGTGTTAGTCTAGTTAAGAAAACAACTAGTGTCTCTAGTGTTCTTGTTCCGATTAAAACACGGAAGATTAATGGATATACAGACCTTCCACCTGTGGAGACGCTGAAAGTTTTGCCCTCAGATGAAAGTTTTAGCTGGGCAAATGAAAATTATAGTTCTTGGCAAAGGTCTATTGATGTTTGGTCTTTTGTTCTCTCCCTTCGTGTTCGTCTTCTTTTGGACAACGCGAAATGGGCTTATCTTGGAGGGTTCACAGAAGAAAAGCAGGTGAATCCCACAATCTTGTTCTACATATCTTTTACCCTTGGGGGATGACTGTAGTAGTTGCCTTTTTCCTTGAATGGCTTTTGTAATATCTATTTAGGAATAACTATATTATGGTTTTTACATTAATTTCAATTTCTAATGGATGGTGGAAAACATAATTGCAAATTGGCCTATAATTTTCATTATGCGGTTGCTTTCTCTCTCAGAAAAATAGAAGGCGGAAAACTGCTTCATGGTTACGGGAATGTGTATTGCAACTTGGCCCAACTTTCATCAAACTTGGGCAACTATCTTCCACAAGGTCTGACTTGTTCCCTCGAGAGTTTGTGGATGAACTTGCCAAGTTGCAGGTATTCATCTTCATCATATCTCGTCCTGCAAATCCTTATCCTTTTTGGATGTGACGATACTGAGTACTTAAATTACTGGTATGTCTTATTGTGATTTTGTTCAAGTAATTTGAAATGGTTTCCATCTGATATTGCAGGATAGAGTCCCTGCTTTTTCGCCACAGAAAGCCCGAGCTTTTATAGAGAATGAATTGGGAACACCAGTTGATGTCCTGTTTAAGAAGTTTGAAGATCAACCAATAGCAGCAGCTAGTCTTGGCCAGGTATTTGCTCCATTTTTCAAGTAAGGGATGCATTTATATGCTTCACAGACAAGATCTTGTACACAATTTTCTTTTTCTATAGAGGATAGCATATCATATTTGCAAGCCGACTCCCCTTTCAATTATGCAAATGCCAGTAACAGAAAAGAAAGAATTTGGAATGCCCAAAATGTGCTGTCGTTGTGTTATACTTCAATAAAAGGTTTCAGGTGCACATGTGTTTGTCAAACATTGTAGTAGCTAAAAAGCATACAATCTACAACTAAATTTTACAGTCCATCATAATTTCAGTATGGCATTGCGAAAAAATTGAATAATCCAGAAATAGAACAAAGCTACTTGAGATGTCTTGTTCAAATAAGAGAAATTATTATTCCACAAAAAATCTGCAAAAAATGTGTTTAAGATAATGGAGAAGAACAGTTCTTGTTGTTTAGTTTACTTCCATGCTATTATAAGTAGCAGATAATGAAAACTTAAGCATCTCATTGATCTAAAGTTCTAAGAGTAACCTGCTATTATTGATTTTGTATCTATCTGTTGTGAATGCATATGAGGTTGTGGTCTTCTTCTTATGTGGTTTGAGACCGTGGCCCTTAGGTACATCGTGCAATTTTACACAATGGAGAAATAGTGGTTGTGAAAGTTCAGAGGCCTGGTCTCAAGAAGCTTTTTGATATTGATTTACGTAAGTGAGGACCATTCTTTGCAGACTGGTATAAACCTTCTTTAGTTCAGCTTCAGTTCCACACGTCTATTGCGCTTTTACTGGTTTTAATTCTTATGATAGAGTCTTCTTATTTTCACCCAATCTTTTAAGCAGTGCAAATGTTACCTAAAGACACCATCCTTCAATAATGTTTCTCCTCACATCCCAATATTACCCTCATGAGCTTTGAATTGTTGCAATGATGCATCCTTTTGCTAGTTTTCTGTGTTTCTGTTACTTGTTTAATTTTTATAGTAATCAGATTAGGAGTTCTCCTCTCTACAATCTTAAATGCTCCAAATCATCTCGACTTGATCTTATCTTTCGTGATTTTAAACACCAGGAAATTGGAAAGAGAGTGTTTCCCAAGGAAATCGGACGCCTTAATATCATGAAAATGATTGCAAATCAATCAATTTTAATGTCGTTAAGCCGGAAATCAGGACTGGGTACCGTTCATCAGCAATATGTGGATGGACTTTTCGTATATTTTTCCTTGTGCTGTAGAGATGACATGGGAATCCTATGTTCTCCCAGGCCAGCAAATAGAGCTGGGGATATAATTGAATCCTTGTTCTGAATCACTGAATTGGGGTGCATAAGGTAGATGCTTAAGCGGCTGCTTGACAAATGGTAGATCCCCATGGATATATAAGTGGAAAATGCCATATAGACAATATATAGTTATCTCTGGTATTTGAGTGATCAAACTTCTCTCTGAGAGGAGTGTAACCTCCTTTTTCCCTTCTTCTCTTCATTCATTTAATACACTTATTAACTTCCCTAGCAAAAACCAAATTGTCTAATAAATCTGATTAATGAAGGTATCCACTGATCTAGTGGTTAAGAGTTGAAAGGTTGGGGAATTAAAGTTCTATATTTTCAAAATAAATAGAAAAAGGAAAAAAATATCAAGCAAATACAGTTATAGATGTCTTAGAAGCAAATAAATCTTATTAAAGACATGCCTTCGTTTTGCGTCATGGATTCGATTTTCTTTGCTATATATATATATATATGATGGATAAGTGAGGTTGTTAGAGAGGTCCCCTACCCTTTTTCATCTAGAAAAGCTTGATTACATTCTCAGATACTTTTTGTGCGTATTACATCCTCATAGACTATTTTCCTTGCATCTTCAGAAAAAGAACTTGGTACAATTTCAACAAAACTAATAGAAGGGATATTAGAAGCTAAATTATCTGCCAGCCTATTAGCTTCCCTATATATATGCTTCAAAGAGAAAACTTCCATCTGTTCAATGTATGTTCTAATTCTTCCCATCATGTGCTTGGCCTGCCATTGGTAGTTTCCCTTGGTGACAAAGGATACTACATTTTGTGAATCAGTTTGCGCTCTCACCTTCTTGATACTCCTACTGCTTGCTAGCCTCAATCCTTGCTCTATTCCTTGTAACTCTACCAAAGCAATAGAGTTATAATCTGATTTCCCCTTTGCAGCTACTACCACTTCACCTTGATCATTCCTTATTGTTACTGCCCATCCACCATTAGTCCCTTGAACTGTGCCATCTGAGTTGAGTGTGTGCTCTCCCTCATACTTTCTCCCTCATTCCTTATTGCTTTGCTAATATTATTATCAGACTTCTCTTAGATTATCTTAATTAATTATACTCTATTGTTCCAGAGAATCTAAAGCTGATTGCTGAGTATTTTCAGAGAAGTGAGACTCTTGGAGGTCCTACGAGGGACTGGATGGGCATATATGAAGAATGTGCTACGTAAGTATCTAGTAAAAAACATCCTCCAAGTATCTTTACTTCTCCTTTTTCATGGAGAGTAGTTCTTCGTGGAACTTTTACGAAGTATGGGAGATCCCTGGCAAGTTCATTTGGTAAAAAACCAAATTTACAAGAATAATCAGGGATAACAAACTATGCATCTGAAAAAACAAGGACACTCACATGGCACATCACCAAGACCTGAAAAATTTGCAAAAGGAAAAGAGCATGAAAGCTCAATTAAGGCTAGGAACACTAGTGTGTAGCTACACAATGTCACATACTTTAGCAGGAATGGGATTTGTTGTCTAAAATGCTCTCCAAGATCACTTCTATGTTTGGAGTGCTGCATTGGAATAAAGTTTTATTATTGAGAATATTAGAAGAAGAGAGGAAATCATTGTTAGCTGATGTCCCTTTGCATTAAGAATTTTAAGTTAGTGAATCATGTCTTTTTTTATGTGTCTTTCCAGGGACGTTCCCCGTTCCCCGTTTCACTTGTAATCTATCATTCCATTTGTTAGTCCTGGTTCAGTATTGGATCTTCTTACATTTTGGTAAAATATATGGAGCCATTCTCTCCATCAGGTAATTGCCTTGGAGTCTGGTTCCATTTCCAGGTGCTATCAGCCATGTGGCTGAAAGCTTTAAAGGTGATACGACTAGCTTTTATAAAGTCATTTTTCTCAATAAAGGACCACTCTATGTATGGACCAAAAGTTTAAGGAGTTATATGGACAGCATCTGTCCTTCTTGCCTAGATGGGATTCTATAATATACCAAGATTTACATTGGTTGGCTTAGGAGTTCGGATGCTCAGTTATTTATTTTGTGCATGCAATAATACCTTGATCTCTTTGTACATGTAGATTACCTCAACCTACCTTTGCTTGTGCTTTAAGTAAAGTCTAAATTTACCATGAAATGAAAATAAATAAATAAATAAAACTAAACTAAACTTTTTAGGTAATTGATAATTTTTTAATTGACAACTTTCATTATACTTTTTTTTTCTTTTCAGGATTTTGTATCAGGAGATTGATTATGTAAATGAAGGGAAAAATGCTGACAGATTCCGTCGGGATTTTCGCAATGTAAAGTGGGTCCGTGTACCGGTATGTAAGTAGTCAATTTATTGGATCTAATAACTCAATAGTGGAAAAATTGTTAAAGGGAATATCACAAAAGGCATCCTTTTTCTGGTGTTTCTCTTGTAGGAGGTCTTTTGGGATTATACTGCCACAAAGGTTTTAACATTGGAGTATGTTCCAGGTTTCTTTCTCAAAACTATATACCTGTTTGTTAGTGTTCCTGTTGTGTGCTTGTTGCAACACATGTACATCATGATTATAAAAATTAAGTTTCAATGGTTTTTCCGTTGTTTGAGTTGATTTTGAACTTTTTGCTGGTGCTAACAGTATTCCTTATTGGCAAATCTTGTAACAGGCATCAAGATTAACAATTTGGAAATTATTGATGCAAGGGGATACAACCGTTCTCTCATTTCTTCACGTGTTATTGAAGCTTACTTGATTCAGGTAAACTGGACTTCCTTATTTCAGTAAAATTGAGCTGTTTGCTACCATATGGTGTAATAACAACCTTGAACAGATAAACTGACTGCAGTTTACAATATTAATAGTTTAAAGAAGTCATCCATAAGCTTTAATGCTTAACTACTTTTTCTCATGATTACCTTGTTTACCAGGCATGCAATTTTTGTTTATTGACATTTCACATGTGTACTATTTTAGATATTGCGAACTGGCTTCTTTCATGCTGATCCACATCCTGGAAATCTTGCTATCGACCTGGATGGGGCACTAATTTACTATGACTTTGGTATGATGGGAGAGATAAAATCATTCACTAAGAAGAGGTTGCTTGACATATTCTATGCCTTGTATGAAAAAGATGCAAAAAAGGTTGGTAGCTCCCCCACCCACCCACACACACAAACACTCGCATTTTTGTGTGTCTTATTCATGTTTCATGGGAAACGTTCAATGCGTCTAGTACAACTTCTGAACATGGGTAATACCCACCTATATCTGACAGAAGTAAGGTACAGAACTCAGGATTAAGTTATACGCATGTGAACCTTCCCTTATTTTTCATGAGTCTCAACAGCTGACCGCCACTTATTTTTGTGCTAATAGAAAAAGTTTGGTAGCTTTTCCAAATACAACATGAAATCGGTTTTGTACTAGGGAAGGAAGTTTAACAATTTTCTGACTGATAAATCATCACAATCATCTACAACGTTTCCAATACTAGCTTCATGACCCTTGAGATGGCACTTCTTGAAAGGGAACCACATGTGGAGTATGTGACATCCTTTGTAATCTTCTGCAGCATTTAGTTGGAAAAATATATGAAACATAGTAAAGGGGTGGTAACACCTATGGAGGAGGTGATCATGTCTATTAAAGGTTGTTGTTCATTTGGTCAAAAGTGCATGAGGAGAAGATATACTGTTTAGCACTTTGTTTATAGATGGGAATATATCTGGAGTTGAGCGTGGATGTATCTTAGGGAGGACGGGTAGAAAATATTGAGTTATTTATGTACTATTTTTTTCCTCTTAGGTCATACAATGCCCGATGCTAAAAAGATGCTACTGTGCAGGTAATACAATGCCTGATAGATCTGGAAGCTCTCCAGCCCACTGGAGACATGACATCGGTATATATGTGACCTTTTTCAGACATTTACTTGTTGTGATGATAAATAAGCATTTAAATGTGTCTTATTTAGAGATGTGATTCCCTTTGAATCTTGAAGCAATAACGTTTTCCGGGTCTGAGGTTTTTTATGTTCTATGTGTAGGTGAGGCGATCAGTGCAGTTTTTTCTTGATAATTCACTAAATCAATCGCCAGATCAGGAGCAGACCTTGTCTGCAATTGGTGAGGTATATAAAATTTTCAAAGAACCCTTATAAAACGAACCTGTTAAAATAAAAGTCATTACGAATGACAAACTGCCACTCTCCTGTTAGTGAGGTCTCTCGCTTTTGCCTAAGATAGTCCTCGGCTGAATAGGACACTATGTTGCATGCCTAATGGACCAGAATTAGAAATTTTGGTCCTAGGATAAGCAAACGTGTATATAGCTTAGAACATATACTTGTTAAGCATTACACCATTATTAAAGTCTTAGTTTCCTTTGCAGGATTTATTTGCAATAGCAACAGATCAGCCATTCCGCTTTCCATCCACCTTTACCTTTGTCATACGGGCTTTTTCGACCCTTGAAGGTTCATTCTTAACTCCTTAGATATGACTTAGCTTGAATTTGCTTGCACAGAAGCAAGTGTAGTTTGATAATTGCATTCCAAGAAGCAATGGCCGGTTTTGAAAACAAGAGAAAGAATTGCTGATATGAAAGAAAACACATACAGCAAATGTCTGGACGATAGGCAATGCAAGTTTCCTTTTGTCTCCAATTTCGGTAAAAGCATGAAACCTTGAAGCAACGGATCTTATAAAGCAACTAACACATTAAAAAACAATAAATTAGTTCACCCAAAGATAATCACAAGAAGCAACTAAAATGTCCTATGTTACATGATCATGTCACCTCAATTGTTTCTGTTTGTGTCTTCTCTATTACAGGTATTGGGTATACGCTAAATCCAGACTTCTCATTTGTGAAGATTGCTGCACCGTATGCACAGGTACACAGAAGATTCTCATTTTGTCTAGTTTAGCAACACTTACAGTAGAACAAGTAAGCAGGACAACAAGAATTGTTCTCCAATCTCAGTGGTGGTGCTAATAAGATAGTTGTTTTTCTTCCCAATGCGGTGATTTTGCAATGTCGTTCGACGTTGAAGTCTATAAAATTTTTCTAATATTATAGACTTTAAACAAATTCCAGGAGTTACTCGATATAAGGCAGAAGCAGCGTGGTGGAACACAACTTGTGGAGGAGATAAGAAGACAAGCAAATGATGTACTTTCTTTACACTTCTCATTACCTTATTCTTGTTTTGAGTTTCAACTGTTGCATGAATTCATTTCTCTATGATAAATATGAATGTGATTCATTTACATTTTGTCATATGACCTCACTTTTACTGAAATAAACAGGAGAAATTGCATAGAAACAAAGATGACCTGAAAAATAGGAATCAAATATAAATAAAAAAATTGAAGTTCCAAACCAAATATATGCAGAACATTTTTCGACTCCTAGAAAACTATGTTGTTGAAGGAGCGAATGTGAAAATTGTTGCAGGTTACTGTCGAAGGCGCTGTTAGGCGGCTAGCGTCACTTGAGAGGCCTAGAGCCTCACCTAGCCCCTGAGGACATAGCATAAAAATTTGTTTGTTCTATGATTGTAGTTTTTCCAACCATTTATAATTACCAGATTTTGATGACAGAAATGAAAAACTGTGAAAAGCAACAGACGGTCTGATGAATGAAGAGTAGATGTGAAATTTTTTAATTAAAGAAGCTGAGTCATCTCATGTAGAACAAAGATGATTAAAAATAACAAGCTAGATTCTAGACCCACAATAATACGTTTTTTATTAGATAAAGATCAAACCCGAGTCCCCCAATGCTGGTACTTCGGCCAATCGGCCTTCATTTCCATTTGTGCATGGAAGCGCCAGATTTCACAAGAAACTATGTGTCAAAATAAATAAAGATAAGAGATGAAGATATACGTGGTTTGGCCACATTGCACACTCCATGGATGACAACCAATCTTGCAAGAAACAAACATACACAGACTCGGACTGTACTTACATCCACCTTGTCACGTAAACTGTCAATCCACATTGGAGTGCTGTTGAGACCCTTGCAAGACAATCTTGCTGCCTTCACATCTTGATTTGATGAACATGCTCCATCGCGAACAAGTATAGGTGGGCTTGATAATTTATGATTTGACTCTGATTTCGGAACACGGGCTTATTATACCATCCAGGTTAGATCCCATGGAAGAAACAGTCTTCTGATCTATAAGAGCTAACAGGGAGTACAAGTCCTCTTAGGCAAAGCAGATCCCACCAACAATGAAACACCAATTCCTCTTGAAGGTGAAACAAAGTAGTTTTGCTGGAAATGGTGTCCGTCTTTTCTTCCAAATCTTGTAGCTAATAATTCTCTAGGATGATATTTCACGTGAAGGAAGCATTGTGTAGGAGGACTGGGATGGATTTCATGCACTTCCGCTTAATAAGTTTTACTTTATGACTGTATATACTAAACATTAGAACTATAGTCTCTAAACAAATGGAGAATTCCCATTTGATCACTTTTTATAAGTCTAGAGTAACTCATCAAAGTGATCCACAAGTTCGGTGGCTTTCAGATTTTCTTATTACTCTTTTCTCTAATCATTCAAAATCTTTTTAAAGCATCCTCTGGTACTTAATTTCTTGAGGTAAACCCACTCAGTAGTTTTATATGAGCTGTAATAGTATTTTATGAATAATTACAGGTCAGAAGCTCTACCATCTCAATGCCAAACAGAGTTCAGCGCATAGAGGAGTTTGTGAGACAACTCGAGTCAGGAGATCTGAAACTCCGAGTCAGAGTTCTTGAGGTTAGTTTTTTCCTTTAAATGTTTATATTTTCAACAGATTTAGTTACATCTAGGTTTCAAACTACAAAGACTAATGATGAAAACAAAATTTTAGTAAAAGGATGGAATATATTCCAAGTTAATATGTGGAGGGAACAGATTAACATTGATGAACTAAAGTAGTAAGTAAAAAAGACATTTAGGATTCTTCAAGCTAGCAAGAAAATCAAGTTAACATCCTCTAGAACTTGCATTATAGTAAAAGATTGTATGTCTACTGCGATTCTTATGGAACAAGGACTAGAAAGATTTTGATGGATTGTCAGTTTTTATTTTTGGCTAAAAATATGTAATTTTTGGGAAATAATAAATAATTTCTGGTTTATTAAATTGTTGATACAAGCTAGCTTTGGTCATTTTCTTTATAGCGTGGGCTGATGTTCTCCTTATGGTATAAACACACACAGAGAAACACATACAGACACAACGGCACATTCTTTTGTAAAGTTTCATTTTAACTCAAAATTGCAAAACCTTTTTACCAGTCTGAAAGAGCAGCCAGGAAGGCAACCATACTACAGATGGCAACTATGTACACAGTTTTAGGAGGGACATTGGCCAACATTGGAGTCACTCTCAGTAGCCAGGGCAGCCAAGTAATTGCAAATGGATCTTTTGTTGGCGCCGGTCTGTGTCTCAACTATGGTTGAATAAAATCAGTTGACCATCATTTCAATTGATTTCAAGGACTAATAAACTGAAACTGCCAATCAATGCAGGTGTTTTCTTGACATTGTTGATTAGGTCTATGCAAAGGGTGAAGCTGCTCGATAAAGTTGAGAAAATGATCTAATTCTGATTTGCTACACCACAGCTTGATCCCTGTAGCTAAAAATTCTGTTTCAGTTTGTTGTATAATTCTTATTGCATGTTTTCCCACACATGTAGATGTACATAAGAATCATCTTCCATTAACGTGTACAATGTTTAAATGGATAACCACCATTCTTGTCACTACAAGACACAAAAACAATAAGGAAAAAAGAAGAAAAGTTCAATTATTATATACAACAAGTATGCAAACCGTGCTACGCATCGGTGTTGTTTTAAGTTTTTAAACATGTCGCTTGCTCTAACATCTCTGTGGTAGTATGATTTTATGAATTATAGTTCTAATATAAAAAATAATATAAAAACATGAAGAGGGGTTGAATATAATTTCAGTGTTGTAAAAGAGGTTTTCTAAATTATTTTAAATAATATGAAGCTAATTCTAATTTCAGTAAAGTGAATGAGTTTTTTGTAAATTGTTTAAAAAAGAGAGAGCTGATTAGAATAATTAAGAGGTGGTTCTAAAATCTTAAAATAAAGAGATTAGAAATACACTGTTCCTAAATATAAGAAATAGAAATATGTATGATCTGTGAGAGTTTTGATAGATCTATTGGTTTGCAAACATAAATTTCTTTATTACTTAGAAAAGTGTGTTAGTAGGCGTGTGTGTGCCAAGTAACAAGTGCTTACTTATCAAGATGGTTATATTTATTATGGTGCTAATTTTTGCAACCTAATAATTCTTCTATATCCCATGTTATTTTTTCACCCTAAAAAAGTTGGTATGCTAGATTATCAACTAATTAAACATTACTTAAATTTATCCTTTTTCTATTGACTCCAGTTTGAAAGTACAAGGTTTAAGTCGATAATATAATACAAAGGGATGACTAAAAGTAGACTAAAAGTGCCCAGGGCAAAACAATAAATTCATAAAATAAATGGGAAATCAGACTTTGTTTTGGCACTTGACCGCAGTTGACCAAAACCAATTAGCCTCCTATATAATGTCATTTTTTTTTTTCGCTACAAAATATATAATGTCATTCGTGTGTACTGCTAACTGTTTGTATATTTATGCATGCCTATGCTTTTGTTAGAGCAAGTCCAATGGGGGCTATATGGGCTGCTAAAGACAAATATAACACCCTAACTACAAAAAAGTCATTTTCAATGGGGCTGCTAAAAGGGCCTTAAATTTGGAAGGAGTAAAAAACCCAGCCAAAGTTAGGACCTTGCTAGCAGCTGTTATAATAAGTTTGGGAGACGGACGGCATAGTTTCTGCTGTCCGTGTGTTAAATTTCAACGAACGGCAAACTGTGTCGTCCATCCAAAAAAAATTCAAACCAAATTACAAAATAATAGACGGACGGCAAAAACTATGTCATCCGTATCATTTAGCACTTCAAAACAGAAAATGTGATTGGATTGGTTTTTTTTATTTTGGAGTGCCAAATTTGGCTAGGCAAGCTAAAAAGCCTATGTGACACCTTTTAGCAGCCAAATTTAGCTGGGCAAGCTAAAAAGCCTATGTGACACCTTTTAGCAGCCCAATTTAGCAGCTCTCTATTGGACTTACTCTTATTAGGCATTGATTGAGTTCTCATGTAGTCATGTGTGCCACAAAGACCTATAACACTTTTCAGATTGCTTAGGTGTTGTTAATTCTACTACCACCACATTTTGCATACTTTAGATTGGTAGGCATATATGTCTTTATTAGTTACTGCTAATTATAAGGATTCCACAATAGCAGCATATTTGAAAACCACTTCAGTCACAACTCACAAATAGGGTGTAGTGCCTTCTTAGGTCAATCCCTTTAAAATGTTTGTTAGTTTTAGCAATGGTTATAGAAATACATCAAAGGTTGTTTGTTTAGTCTTCCATTATGTTAGTTCTTATTGTTTCTTTTTGAACAAGTTGATTATTTCAGGGTTGCAATGAAATTGAGTCGTAGGTTGGTAGACAAATTGTTGGAACAATGTATAGTACTGGATGCCTAGCTACTTCTTCCTTATGCTACTTAATTCCGCTTGCGCCAAGATTACTTACATGGACCCGAAGCCAAACTAGTTTAAATTCCAATGGCCTTTTAGTTTGTTATATGTTCGTCTAGGGTTTAATTTTGAAGCTATAAATAGCTATGTGTAATAGGAATACAAACATTCAATTATTAATCATATCAAATTATCTCTCAAAACCTATTATCCTCCCCAACTTCTGCAATTCTTTATTTCAATCTTCTTCGTCTTAGTTCTCTTCTCTCTTTTTAGGATCTCCACATCCTTTCGTCACTTTCTCATTGTTAATTGTTAGGATGGCTCAAGGTAGTTTTGAAGTTACGTTATTCACCACTTAAAAAATATCTCGCACATGTACGAGATATTTGGAATTTCTCACGTAAGTTGTCGAATTGTCTGACTGTCCGATCCACTTCTTGGAGAGGTTGTGGCACTTGGATCGGAGATGTTCACCTAAAGCTTATGATGGAGGAAGAACGAAGAAAGTACTTTGTTGAAGAGTTGAATTGGTTGTTCATTGAAAAAGTTCTTTCTTGTGTACGTTGGTTTTTCTTTCATGCATGAAGGCAAAATGAGAAAAAAAAAATGGTTTAACTCTAAACATTTTCAATACTAGTTGAATTCTAGCTAAATGATTGTATAAACTATTGTTTGTGACCGAGAAGATCAACGGAATATGATGCTACAGAATAAGTTTGTGGACAGGCAACTGCTTGCTGTCCACAAGACCTTAGTTGCTGATTGGTGGAGTGGCTGCCCGAAAAAACTATTTTACTGCCCAAAAAAACTGTTAAACTGTCCGAAAATGGATTTGACCAATAGAAAGGTGTTGTTTGTGGACAAGTCTGTCCACAAATTCGGACTCTATGATGTTATTGGTTTCCTTATTAGGGCAAATGATGTTACTATTCATTTTCTTTTTTATGAGAAGTGTAGCAAGTTCAATTTCTTTAAATCATTCTTTTGTGTTTGTTGGTGGAAAATGACAGCCATTGATCGACAATAATTGATGTTATTTTCGTCAATGATGAACCGTCAAATTGCTACGGACCATCAAGAAAAAAACAACTGCAAAATGTTTGGCCGCTTTGTGACAGTCAGAACCCTCGTAAAAGAAGATGATCTTTTGACGCTTTTGTGCCATCAAGAATTAGTTGTTTTAATTTAGAGCTAGTATTATAATAGTCCCTTGTTGCTAGGCACTTTGGAAATTTGGTGGTGGTGTGGGATGGGAGATGATGGTGGTGGATAGTCAGGGGATAGAGGTGTCAAATTCGAAAACAGTTACGGTGGCCTGGTGACAACAACTCTAGCTAACGGTGGTGGTGGGATGAGGGATGGCGGCGTGTGATGGGAATGAATGAATGATAGTGGTATATATTGCATGAGGGGTGATGTAAAAAAAAGTTGGTGGGCAATATGTGGTGGAAGATGGTGGTGACATTGGTTTTGCAAGGCGATGGCGATGTTGTTGCAAAAGTGGTGCATATATATTTGGCGTGAATTCATTTAATTGAAATGGGGTACTTTGTGTATGGTAAATGGCTGGATGGGTGTACAATAGTTGTATCAGTTAATGAAGGAGTGCCAAAAAAAAAAAAAAAAAAAAAGGTAGGGTGCCAATAATCCTATTAGGTGGGGTGCTAATATGCTAATAATCCCATTAGGTGGGGTGCTAATTAATGTTGCTGCCCTATTATTTTAATCAAAGAAAATTAAGAATTGAGAATTAGACGAATGGGTCTTGGATACGTACTCCAGTATATACATATACAGTCCTCCCAATCAATATGGGTAAAAACTCTAAGGAGTTGAGTGAATCATTAGGGTTCGTAATGCACTAGATTTTCCTCGGTTTACAAGTCAATGATAGAACAAGGGTCATCATGTTGTTGCACAAGGTGGAAGAATTGTGTCGACTTTATATATGCCCCAAAAGTGAGGGTGATCATATTGTTGATTCTAGAATTGATGAGAACGTTGGTTGTGGACAAAGACGATATAGGGTGATGGGAATCTATTTTCTTGAGGTAGGCCCAGTATCTAATAGGCTTGAGCGCAAACGTTAAGTTGTCAGCAATGGTGGTTAACAAACCGTTGTGGGTTGAGTAGCACAATAAAACAGTATACATATTGTTCATTAGCTAGGTAAGGCTTTAACTACTTGTCAATGTTCTAATTTCGCTAAGAACATAATGGTGGCTAAAAGATTAGTTGGTTTAGAGATTATGATGATTTTTAAACATACATTGGTTTTCCTTACATGAACTTCTTCCGTGGATATAATGTAGAGTCAGTCATGCTCTAACACACTACACCTTAGGGGCATTTTAGGTGTGGATGGCTAGAGTTCTAATCAATCCTAACTGGTGGGAATGATGACAATACTACTTAGGTGGACCTCTAGTGATCAGTGAATTTAAGCCATATCTCTCATGTGATCTTAAATGATCTCTAGCTTCTTTCTAGTATTTAGTATAGCAGGTAGAACAATCGTTCTCTGCATACTGTTTAGGTTCCTAGCAATCGGCTAATTAAGTGGAAACTCTAATATAATCTGGGTGGTTCAGCCGTGAGGTAGACCGAAGATGGGGAGTAAAAATATGATGAAAGTGACTTGTACGCTTTGTCCACTAAGTGATTTGTCATTTGTTCAACATTTTCCATTTTATAGTGCTCTAGAACTTAAAATATATGCAAACACAACCGATCTAAAAGATATATCTAAAAGTTATACAAAATACATTTTGGGATATGAGAAATATCTCATAATATAATTGGGAATCATCCGGTGTTAGTGTTTACCTACATGTCAAGGAGGGTGTTGGTGTGTACCTACGTACCCACCATGAAGTCTCGAGTTCGAGACTTCGAGTCTCATGATGTGGGGATTATGTGGGTTCTGTCCCCAACGAGCCTAGATGGTGGCCTCTAGGCTGGGTCTGGTTCCAACCTCCAAAGAGAACACCCAAATTAAACCTCCTCGATTGAGGCTGCTGCGTGATCCAAATAATAATATTATGTAACACTTATTAAATGGGCTTATTGTTCCAGTATGGTAAGTTTTAAAAATCATATTTGTGATGATCAACTAACTCAGCTAACCTCTTGATGTGTATATGTTTGGCACGAGATGCTCAGGAGCATGTGTTCATTTTGATCCATATGTGTCTCATGTTTACATTTGGTCATTACAACTTAGAAAATAATGTATGCATTCAACGGGAAGAAATAACATTAATTAAATATTACAAAACATACTTAATTAGTTTATAAATATTTTCAAATTTCTATTTTCTTTTTTTGAGATGGTGGTTATGATCCTATCCACCTAACCATCTTTTTGGAAAGTAAATCTTACACGATCTCGAAACATTAATCTGAAACAATCTTTAACCGATAAATAATCTAACTCTATCTTTGTGAGAAAATGGATAGCTGATTCCCTCGTTTACAACGCCATCTTTTCATCACTATAAATATAGCTTACATGTCTTAGTGAATTGCATAGAAAGGGTGAAGGAGACAAGAAAAAGTAAGAAATAGTGATGGAAAGTAGACGTACTAGTGGCTTTCAAATGTCCCAAAACTCAATCTCTGGTACACTCTAAACCTGGATCTCTTTTATTTTAGTTTCCTAGCTTTTCTAGACTGTTTTTGGTTGGACTCAGATATTGAAAACTCCAAGTTCATCACCTTCTATTTATCCGTTGTCTTTTTTTTTTTCCTCAATTGATACATTTTCATCACTTGCATGCAAAAGTATGATACAATTTAAGCTTTTTATCTACTTGATATGATGGTACCATTACTAATAGTTTAAAATGACTTTTATGGGATTCTTTTTATTCATCTATTACCAATTACATTTCTTCCAGTCATAAAATATGGTCTTAAATTGGTACTAATTTTGGATAGACGTCTTCTTGGTCTCTATAGTAAGTTCATCAAATGTTAATTTATTTCATTTTGTGAGGTTTTTACAGTTAACCTGTGTTGAATGATCATGCAATTTAGAATTAATGTTTCTCGGTCGTTTCAAAGAAACTAGTTTTATTTGCTTTTAATTCATCGTGCAAAAATCAAAATCCTGAGATAGCCATTATTAGTTGTTTGTGGTAGATGTGTGTGTGCACGCATGAGCACTGGTGGTTGTGGACGGTGGGGAGTATGGTTCTCATCATCTTATATATCTTTTCATGTTGATTTTTAGGATCTTTGAAGAAGAACAACACTGATGGTGAAGCCATACGAACTGAACGGCCAATGTTAGACCCTAATCTATATTTGCCAATGAAAAATGTCAAGCGCCTTCTACAAAAGTTCCTCCCAAACAATGCTAATATCTCAGATGACGCTAGTAATGCCATACAGGCATGTGTCTCAGAGTACATCAAGATAGTCACATCTAATGCTAATGAGCACTGTCAACAAGAACAACGCAGAACAGTTACTGCTGAGGATGTGCTATGGGCTATACAAGAACTAGGATTTCTGAATTTCGTTGATCCCCTTACTAATATTCTGGAAAAATATAGGCAAATAAACAATGATGGTAGGTCTATGGGAAGGAGAGGAGGCCCATTTATGAAAGATGTGAAGCGGGCAGATCCAACCCATGTACGATCCGTTAGTATGCCTAACAATCTTGAAGAACAACATATGTATTACGCCCCTATGGCTGGATACTTTATCAATGGGTCGGTGATAACCCCGGCCCAGCCTAACTGCCAGCGCAAGATGGGTAATGATCACCCTTACTAAGGGACATTTTGATTTTCTATGGATAATCAAATCAATTTGCAATTATGAATTAAGAGTGTGTTACAATTGTAACATTTTATGAATAGAGTGGATTATATAAAATGTGTAGCATGTCCAATACACTCCAATATGATGGGTCTTATACAAAATGTGTGTCCAATACACTGGGTCTTATACAAAATGTGTTGCCCCTCTTTAATCATTTTTGGCAACAATGCATATACCTTCACAATAAAACAAAGTTAAAATTCTGTTACAATATAATACATTTGATGCGACTACGAATTCAATGGCTTGTGAATTGCACGTGACGCTACTAGTTTGAATTAGATATACAGGTTTTAGGGAGGGGATGAAAACACATTTGATTTTGTTGTTCAAATTAGAATAAGGGCTGCCATATCATGTTTAAAGAAGAAATCTATTAAATGGAAACAATTTTGTTGTTTGTCGAAAAGAAAACATAAAAATATATGACGGTGGCGCCACTAGTGGAAAAACTATTTGTTCAGATCTTTGATAGAGCAAATTAAAAAGTTATTACTTGTGGCTTCACTCAACATTGATTCCTCACAATTTGTAGTCCTCAAGATTAATGCACCCATTAAAATAGTTAACCTCATAAAGTTTCTAAGCCTCAAGATCATTTAGTGAACCTCATAACCCTTTTAAAGATGTATACTTCCACAAAAAAATGTTCAAAATTGTGCAAACATTTTGAGAAAGACGATGGAGGTGAAGAGTTTCGACTTTTGTTATTTTGCCCAGTAGATGTGATGTCATCCGACACCATCTTTTCTTAACAAACAACTTTGAAAATTTTACTATATTAGAGAAAATAAAACAATAATGAGCAATTAAAAATAACTATTGCTCTAATACCATGTAAAGTGTGAAAGAAGAGTATAACGAAGTCAACACAAAGAAGACATTCATATAATTGCCTTGTTCTCATTGATCGATAGTAGCATTATTCATAATCTCTACATCCATGATCATTGCATATTCTTTACATAAACTAACCTACTTGCGCCCTTGATGAGCATGTTTTTTCGCATGATCTATGTTATGAAAAAATAGTAGGTATTGTATTTTTTTTAATAAACATTAAAGAATATTATATATTTTTTTAACAAATTAGTTTTTCAAGTGTCTTCCACCAAACAAATAAATTTTTTTTTTTTTTTTTTTTTTTTTTTTGTTGAAAAATATGAAAACTTATTGGCATTTGTTAAAAAAAAATGTTGAGTTTGATTCAAGATGACATTTTTTTTTCAAATTGGACCTTATGTTGATGAAGTGATTCTTATCATTTGGCTTCTAGTTTGAGTGAGATTTTCTTATAAACCGCTGGATAGCCATCTCTAAAATTGGCATGACAAGCCAATATACTGTCACTTTTTATTGCGACCGATAGTATGCACTTTCTGAACTATGTTACTCGTGTGCAGTCGGTAATTAATCCCCAAACATTTAATGACCGACAATCAGAGCGCCATGGCCGGTTTAAAAACCACATTGATCGGATACCCTGTTGACGTGCAATTGGGGAAAGGCTCCCATGACAATGTAGAAGCTACGAATTCAATTGCTAGGTATTCGAGGAAGGAGGGGATCCCATGAACCCATCACTAAAGACAATAATGAAGAGTTTCAATTACTTCGTTAGGACTCAACTCTATCAAATATTTCAATCTAACAGTTTTATAACCGTAAAGACACACTCCAATCAGTTTATTCATATCATCAACATACACATAATATAATTGTAGAGAATATAAATATAATAGGTTTGGACTAATTGTGATGATGTATGGGCCCACGGGTAGGATAGGAATTTCACCATTAGGGTTTCACTAAATTTAGTGGGGGAGATGTTTCTAAATTAAATAAATAAGGAGATTTGCATAGTCAATATTGGGAAAGGTATTACGGGAAGACCCGGCTATGATATATGTCTAATGGCTTCTTCAATAACCTTTGCAAGAAATGGGCCCAACCCACAAAGCCCACTTGAGGCTAGTAGGATGGTTATGAAACTGTGAAAACGCCATTCGATTTTGAAAAATAGAATAAGGGGGAAAAAATGACAGCAGTGGAAAAAGTGTTGGTCCAGATCTTGGAGCGAGCAAATTGGATAGTAAATCAAACGAAACAACAAAGTGATTCATTCAATCAGTACTTAGCTACTGTTTGTCTAATCAAACAAATCCCTCCTCCTCCTTGGCTTCAAGGTATACAACAAACAAACCCTAATTTCGCTAATTATTATTTTACTTGACACATATTTTATTTCAGGTCAATTATTCCCACCTCCGAGAGGATGTAGCAATCTTAACAACAATCTATTTTTAACGAAAAATGATGATATTGAATCAGTGGTAAAAATAGAAAGGTCAAAGTCAAGGCAAAAGGCTTTGGAGCTTCGAAACACTGCCAGTTTGACTAAATCAGGTACATGTAATATTAATAATAGGGAAGAGGAATTGATAAAGGTAGTTAGTAGTGACGAGTGTTGTGGTATAAATGAAGGGCGCGCTCGTTTGAGTAATGATGGTACTGATATTGTTGACCAGGAGAGATGCATTGGTAATGGCTATGTTTATGAAGCTTGTTCTAGCCCTCCAACTGATGAAAGTCTACTTGTTGAGCCAAAGCAACTGTTTTTTGATCGAGTCCAAAATTGTGTTATGGATACAACTGATAAAGAGAATGGGAGAGGGTCACTAGGTACTGCTAGATCAACGACACCCGCTGAGGTTCTAGGGGAAGTGAGTTTTTCTAATGGTTTCCTTGAGAAGCATAATGCGCAGTTTCTTGAGAAGAAACGAAATTCCGAACTGATGTGTAGAGAAGACACTTTGGATGCTCTTGTAGACATGGATCAAAACAAAGTTGGTTTGGGTGAGACGTGTACTCAGAAGCTTCATGTGGTGGCTAATAACGTATTTAGAAACCAAGGAAAAGAATCTCAGAGTTTATCTGACAAGGGGTGTCGACAAGCTAACATAGCTTCCGACACATCATGCTTTGTTCCCCTTGTTCAACAGGAGCGACAGCCAGATGCACTGGTTACAGGTACATATTTTAATTGATTGAGAGTTGTGACCATATTATTTGTTATTTACCATTTTCGTTTCTTCTAATTCCTTTCAAAGCCTATGTATATTCTCCATCAAACTCCATAAGTTTTTCTAATCTCTCACTAAAATCAGTTTTATGGATTACTCTACTTGCTTAGCCCCCTCCCACTTTCTTATGGACATAGATGGTTGATTAGTTGGTGCATTCAGTCATGTGTACTACTAGTTATACTTCGTTTTATCAACATTCTGAAGAGATGGTCATATTATGTTTAAACAAGTTTGTTGCTTCATCTAAACATGCATTATGATTATGAATCAAACGAGCATCTTTTCACTTCTTAAGGTTAGCCTGCCTCTTGTTTTCAACTTCAAATTCTTAAGAACTGGGTTTCTCTAATGTGGAAGCATTGTTGGGGTTGCAGATACTGGACCCGTTTCAAGTCAGCCAGTTGGCGCTTGTTCTAGTCGTTTGGAATCTGATGTGGTAGGTAGTAGCTCTGGAGTGCCAGAATTTTTGTTTTCTAGCCCTCCATGTGATGATAATATATTTGTTGAGCCAAAGCAACTGCTTTTTGATGAAGTTGAAGATTGCAATGTGAGTGGAAGTCTTACTCTTCAATCTGAAAAAGAGAAAGGGAGTGGGTCACCAGGTAATGCTAGATCACCGACACCCGCTGAGTCTCTAGGTGTTACCCATTTGTCTTTGCACAAGAAACATGCTGTGTTGCTGGAACACCAAGAAACTGAGCATTTTGATGCAGCCGATGCAGCTAACAGAAGTATATTAACACAGACAATCACACCAAAATCTGCTGAGACCAGTAGTACTGGAAGAATTGTTCCCTACTTGTTAAGGAGCTACACCAAGCATGATAATAATGATGGTTTCTTAAAGTCAGAGGAGCCTTCTTTCCAGAGGAAGTCTGTGAGATCAAAAAAGAATACAAACAATGCTTCAGAGAATTCGTGGCCTCAGTACAAGCGAAGAAAGATTGAGGGTCGATCAAGTACCGCGTTCACTAATTCGTCAAGATTAGTGAGGGTCGAGCCACTTCATCAGATTCATGAAAATGGTGTATCTAGATTCCATGAAAATGCAGAATATGGCTCGAAGACTGACCTGGAGTTCAAGCATGTTACCTCGTCTTCTGATGAGAAAACATCGAACTCAAATGCAATTAAGAGACCTTGTAAAAGGCTTTCTCGGAGTGCCAAACGCTGTAAGACAGAAAGATGTGACACCTCATTAAAATCTCAAGACAAAAAGGTAATTGTTCTCTCTCCAGGGTTTTGTTTTGCTTCAACTTTGTAACCCCCTCCATCTCTTTCCTGGCTTCTGGCCTAACATAATATATGGACTTGATAGAATTGGTATCAATTACCAAATCCAAATAGAGGGGACAGGGTTTTGATGTTTAAGTTATGGTCCAGATAACTATTCTGGAAGCATCTGTTTACTGTGAACTGTAGGGGCCCGACTAAATGGTGTGTCCCATCCAGCATCGAGATCACAAGCTGCATGGTGCTTGGATGTGCATCAAAACCACCATCTGCAGGTCTTTAAAAAAGGAGTCTGCATGGGTCAGCAGATGTACAGAAGATAATTTCTGTTAGTTTGTAGTGGTCGTTTTTCTGGTTCTAGTAAACTATTCAGTTGATTTAATCTATTTGCATTTAATTTTTGTTTTAAACTTTGCTTAACAGGGTGAGCAGGATGCAGAAGGTGGACAGAAAGACACAAACACCTGCTTGAGATTTGAGCAAACAGGGGTAGATGCTTCTCTTGTTTCCGATTTGGGCAAAGAAGTTTGTGACAATGCCGAAGACTGTCTATCAGGGTCGACAGATATCAACATAACACAGTTAGAGTCAGATGAACAGCGATATCTTCTGCTTCCTGAAATTGAATTAGACATCCAAAAGATAAAGCAATTAGGCTCTACTGAAAGAGCTTTACAGGACACAGGGTCAACAGATCTCAATGTGACACAATTACCTGCAGAAGATCACCGACATCTCATGTTTCATGAAACTGCACTAGACATCCGAAATATGGATCAGTTAGGTTCTGCTGAAAGAGGTTTGCAGAACAGAGGATCTGCAACTGGAGAACAGTTGCTTTCATACTGTTCTGTTAGGTCCCCGAGTCTTGAGGATGTTACTGGGAATCAATCCATGCCTGAGTTTGAGGGGTTCAGCATTGGTCTGCCGTCAAAGCAAATATTGTCACTTCCCGGAGAAAGAATAAGCTTGGGCAACATAGATCTTCCGACAACTACAAATGAGTGTATCAGTGTCATTGAGAAACTGTGCAAATCTGCTGGCATGCTCACCCCATTAGCATGGTCTTCAAAGCATAAAATTCATAGAACACCTGATCTATACCAGTCTTTACCTGATGGTCTTCCCGAGTGCATGGATCTGAAAAGGACTGTTACCTTTAGCGACGAAGATCTTAAGCAACTAAACGGTAGTTATAATCTAATTGGTGAAGAATCTGAACTTGCTTCCTACTCTGATTGCATGCCATCATCTGTTCAATTAGACTGGGGTGTTCCACAACCTCCTTTTACACCTCCTGTTAGGACGTTCAATCAAAGAAATACTTCAGTGCCTGCTGGTCGCAGTTTTGAGAAGCTGCAGAATACAAACCCAGAACTAACTTGTTTTCGCATTGATGAAAATACTAGCACTAGTGAAGAAAATGAAAATCTGGATGAGGTACTTCATGTACTGAATGAGAAAACCAGTCCAAGAGATAGTACTAGCTCATCTAATAGAAGACCACTTGTGGACATGACTAACAGCAAAATTTTGCCATCAATTTCTGTGACCAAGAATCATCATGACAGGGTAGTATAGAATCTGTGAACATGGGGCCCAACGTGAGTGGGATGCAAATCAGTGCGAAGCAGAAGCTCAGGAATGCTTATGGTGAAGAAAAAAGAGCTAAGAAGGATAAGGAGAACCAGAAGTCCTCAATAGGTGGAAAGGGTGGTGTAAGCAAGGTCTCTGACTCTCTTTATAGTACAAGGCCAAAATTATCGAGAAAAGCAAGTGAAGGAAAAGAATCTCAGAGTTTAGCTGGTAAGGGGTGTAGACGAGGTAACATAGTTTCTAGCATGTCATCCTTTATTCCCCTTGTTCAACAGAAGCGACAGCCAGCTGCACTTGTTACAGGTACATATTATATAATTGATATTCTCCATCAAACTCCATACTTTTTCTGTTAATAGGTGGAATTGTGAATCTCTAAAATCAGTTATGTAGGTTACTTCACTTGCTTAACCCCTCCTACTTTCTTACGGCGATACATTGTTGATATATGAATATGAATCAATCACTATGAAATGGTGTTCATTTCATATGAATCACTATAGGAGCGTTCAATCACTATGAATATGAATCAATCCAGCATCTTTTACTGAGAGTTATCATCACTATGAATAAGGTCATCCTCATCGTTGACACACATTCATTCAAAATATTGTGGTTGTGCCTACATTTTTCTCCATTGAATTCTTATGTAGAGCTGTCTGTGATAATCACATTTGTCTATAGATTTCTATAGATCTCTCGAGTTACATTATCAGTCCATTTTTTATTGTTTTCATGGTTTCCCTATCCTAGTTAGAGCTTTCAACATTTTACTGCATTTAGAGGTCTTAAGCTCTTAACTTGGGCGCTCCTCTTTGATCAGTGATCTCTATATACATGAACATACCATACATGTCATGTTGACAATTACTACTCATCCTTATCTCAACAATGCTCATTCTATAAACATTTGTTACTTGCCTACCCATTTCTAGGTTCCCACGACATGGCTATTTGTGTTGATAATTACTATAGGTCTCTCACTATGTTACAAGGACACACCATATTCTAAAAATTATCACTGTCAGATACGTGTCCTCGTATCCGTGAAGGACACGACACATGCACATATAGTATGTGATATACCTTTACATCGGTGTTTTGCACGTTGGACCCTTCGTATCCGTGTCGAACACGGATTCACATATCCATATCAATATAACTTACTCTCTTGTTTTACTTGCAACACACTTCTCTCTAACAACTGAACACCAGTATTTTGAACTGCATCCAGACTAGTCTCTCCAACTTTATGAATAACTTGACCAAATAACTGAACTTTAATAAAGTATGATATGATATTTCATCAGTCGGAGTGTTGTGCAATAGATACATTATTAATGTCATGGTCCTTTTTAACTCGAAACTCTAGTTTCATTTTGTCTCTTAGCTGTTGTCTAGAATTTCAACTTGTATACTTGCTTCATCAAATACGATGTTATGTGGATTTGGACATATTTAATGTATTTATAGATTTATTTCCTTTTAATTAGTTGCATACCAATATTTCAAGCGTGAATGATAGATCTTCTGTTAACAAATATGGCCATCCTTATAGATAGATCACTCTAATTATGCATCTTATTGGACATTTTTGTATTATCTTAGGCTGCCTAACTATAACATTTAATATGTTTTGGGTCTTGATACTTCTTAGGAAAGAGAGATGTTAAAGTTAAAGCTCTGGAGGCTGCTGTGGCTGCAAAAAAGCTTGAAGAGAAAAGGGAGAATGATCGTAAAATGAAAAAAGAAGCAGCAAAGCTTGAGCGAGCAAGACTGGAGCAAGACAAGATTAAGCAATTGGAGCTGCAAAACAAAAAGAGTGAAGAGGAAAGAAAGAAAAAAGAAGCTGACTTGGCAGGAAGGAAAAGGATAAGGGAGGAGGAAGATAGGAAGGAGAAGGAAAGGAAGCGGAAGTGTACTGAAGAAGCACGAAGGTTACAAGACAAACTGCATGCTGAAAAGGAGGAGAAAGTGCAACGATGCAGAGCTGCCGTAAGATTCTATCTGCACTATTTAAGTATTTATATCAATTTGGGTTTTCTTTATTCATGATGCTCTGTGGTAGAAATAACTGTCACTTAACACTACAGGATGACAAAGAAGGCAAGAAAAAAGAAGTGCAAAACAAAGAACAGAAAAATCAGAAAACAGAGAAAGGAAGCCAGATTGCTGACTGTAGGCAAAAGATGGAAACTGGCACTAGGAATGCCAAGGTTCCAGTAGGAAATGCTGAAAAAGCAAGTGATGTTCGTAAAGACTCTGTGGGAGTGAAAGCAGATCATGATAAGGTTAGAACTAGCACTGAGTACATAGGTTTAGGAGTGCTGGAAGTTGTACTGCAAAAAAATTTCAGTGCCATTGCCATAAACAATTATTCACTGCAAAATTTTCTTGGTGGGGCGTGCGGCGAGGAACTAATTTAATTGTTAGGACTGAAAAAATTGACCTATGAGGTTGGATGCCTTTTCATCTAGATCAAGTGCTTTTTGTACAGTTGTACCATTGGTCTGAGCATCTTGTGTTTTCAATGGAGTCTGTTATTTTATATGGTGTGACCCTTAAAACAGCCTTTCCCTGCCATGAATGAGTTTTGAGTCATAGGTTTGCAAAAGAAGTCCTAGAGGTCTCCTGTTTCCCAGGTTTTTTCTTGTACCGTTCTGCCAGCTTAATTTATTTTATTAAGCTTTCTTTATTGGCTTTATTTTCTTGTTATCGATTTTTAGTGAAGTAGTTTATCATTAGCTTATAGTGCTCAACTGCTCATCTTCAATGGGTTTCAGTCATATAGAACTAATGACCAATGACATTGAACACAGCCTATGTTGACTTTTATATTGTCTGTGATTGAATGGAGAACATACCTAAACGCTGAAGCAAGATACAAATTTTCCTCTACCAGATATGCCACATGATAACCTGGAAAAGCACATATGAGCTGTTATATAGGTGTCTAACTTATGCTTCATTTGGTCTTGAAATAGAATAAAGTGGTAGAATGATGATTCAGTTAGATGTGTGGAAAAAGAGATGTTTCCATAATGAACTTAAACTCATGAGGCATATTTATCATTCTTTCCAGGCCTTCTTGTACAATTTTCACTATTATTGAGGGAATATATATTATCTTGATGGATGGAGACTGGAGATGGTTTCGGTTGAAGGATGATTATTATTTATTGTATTTTACTTCTTGCAGGTACTGGACAGTATATGTGAGCCAAATAATTGTGGTTTATCATTTACAAGAGAAAGTGGTGAAAAGTCATATGAGATTTCCCCATACCAAGCCTCGGATGATGAAGATGAAGCAGCAGAAGAAGATGAACAAGATGTACCAAATAAGAAATTTATTCCGTCATGGGCGAGGTAAACAACTAAAGTCTGTCATCCAAATATGATAAACTCTTCAAAAATATGCGATCAAGTGATCAACCAGAAATTATCTTTTTGGAATTCTTATTGATATAATTTCCTTGAAAAAAATCAAGAACGGGTGACGAACTTTACATGAAATCTGAATTTGGGGTACACACTTTCTTTGAGCAATTTTGGGGAACCAACATCAGTTTGTTGCAACAATAGCTTCTGTTTGTGTTCTGTACGTTGTTTCGAATATCCACGTTAAATAAAAAAAAAAATGACACATGTGATAATAATGGACGGAACACAAACGGAACCGAACTTTGCAAAAAAGTGAAAGTTGGTTCTCCACAATTGCTTAAAAAAGTTTGTACCCCAAATTCAAATTTCGTGTAAAATTCGTCCCTCAATTATAATTTTTTTCAATGTCCTTAGAATCCGGTAAATATTACCTTTCATTTTATCAGGATGAGGGTTGAATCCTGCATATATCTGAACTTCAGATCTTCTCCTTCTGCTGTTAACCTGCTTACGTATATCTCATAAAACTCAGGATATTAATGTTGCAATCTGATCTCTGTACTTCTTTTATGGAAGCAAAATGTTCACTAGATAATTGCTCTTATTTGCCTGTCACTCAATTCTTTTTTTTCCTGCCAATGGATATATATATATATATATATATATATATATATATATATATATATATATATATATATATATATTGACACGGGCACGCGTGTCGGTGTACGACACGGATACGGGGTGTCAGATACGGTGAGCAGTTGAAGATCGACACGGGGATACGGATAGGAATAATTAATTAATTTTTTAATAATTATAAATTTATTAAATTAGATGGTAAATCAGAAATTTTTTTTCGAGGTAAATTAAATATAATATGTGTCCGACCATGGACACGAACTATATATATATATATATATATATATATATATATATATATATATATATATATATATATATATATATATATATAGATTTTTTTCAAAATATGTCGCGTGCAGTTGAAGATAACGGGGATACGGATAGGAATAATTAATTTTTAATAATTATATATATATATATATATATATATATATATATATATATATATATATATATATATATATATATATATGAGCAAGTTCCGTTTACCACATTTTTTATACCATAGTTTATACCATGTTATAAAAAGTATGGTAAACGGAACTATGGTATATATATACAATGGATAAGTGTTTTTTTCCCCTCATTGTGGAAGCCATGAGATAGCTTTTGTTCATATAACTTAGGCTAGCTTTTCATAGACATTTTTTTGGTTGATCTGTTCTTGCTCAGCTACATTTCTTCATTGAAATAATTTTGTTTTTGTCAAGAACTTTCTGCATTGAAAATTATCTGATCAACTATGTAACTGTACATTGACATTTGTTCACTGCAGGGAAAAACATATTGCATCCATCTTGCCTTCCATGCATCGAGTTGATCCATGTGAAATCTTCCTCCGAGCAAGCTTTTGCAGTATATCTGAAGGTAATTTTCTTATTTTTTATTTCCTTTTGGACTATCTTCAGAACTGACTCACCATAACATTTTGACATTACCAGCTTCAGTTGGACTAATGGACTACTAAATGTACTTTTTTGTAGCTATTCTGTCACGAAGGAACTTGAAATAGCTGCTAATTGTATGAAAAATGGTGTGAGAATTTATATGGGATGAATCTGGGACTTGCACTAGGATATTGACATCTTGTACATGAGGTACCTTCTTACTTTTAATTCCAGCAACCTCCAATTGCTCTAAGTCTTTATTTGGTTACAAAGGCATCAGCGCTTCTTTTTATTAGAAGTTCGACTACAAAACTTTTCAGTGTATCGGTACGCGATCCTCTAACACCATATCTCCCCGAATCCTGATAATGCAGGCGTCACCATACAGATATCTTGTGTATGTGAATGTGTGTGGAAATCGTGGGTGGGCATTTCTTTTTTCCAGCCAAAGATATAACTAGTGTGTTAATTTAGTTAAGTACGAGTTACATTGGTCGCCTATTGGCAAAGATTGTTACTCACGCAGTCACGTGATCCATATGGCTTGAATATAATCGTTTCACTATCGAGGATGAGTATAGGGATGTCCAGCAACTTATAGTTAAATGTAAATCACTAGTGTGGGATTGGGTGTCTTTCTTACCCAATGGGATTGGGTGTCTTATTTTTAGGTGGGACGTCGTCGTTGAGGCTTAGCCTATTTGAGTTTGTTTGTACTACTTGCAGTGTGAATCTCTGACGCCGCATCATCATGATTAATATTATTTATTGATATGTAAAAGTTAATATATTAATATAATAATCGGATTACAGCAGCACTTTAATTGTTAGGCAGCAGCTAATTCATCAAGACCACCCCACTGTGACACCGTTAATACTCCTCTCCAAAAAAAATAAAAAATAAAATACATTATTATTATTATATTATAATCTATAGTTTTACTGATCAAAACAAGTTTAGTTAAGTGTGAGTTGTTAACTTAACCTTGATGTAGGAGTAAGCCTCAATCTTTTTACTGAAGTGCTTTACAAGAAGTGCCCTAAATAACACTTTCATAATAAGTAAAGATTTCACATAGAACAGAAAGATATAGAATAAATAAGCATCTTTAGTCATGTGTCCCTTTGCGAAGCTCACTGTTTAACTAGACATTTAATGTCTAAGCAAATGAATGGAATAAGCATCTCCGTCGAGCCACTGGTTACGTCCTTATTAAGTATTGTGAGCTTGTCCATCAGGCTACCCTTGGCTTGAAACACTTCACGACCCCCTTTTGCTGGCCTTCCACCATGATCTGCATGACCAGCTTATTTTTCTCCTGGGAAGCAAAACCGCTCGCCCGAAATCTGTCCCTTCAGTTGTGTAACAAGGTGAATTAATTTTAATTATTCAAAACAATGTCAAAAGCATAAAATCTCAAAATGAAACCTTAAGTAACACAATTGTGAACAAACTTTAAGAGGATGGAATATTTTTTTCTGGGGTTTGCTGATAGGTGCCTATGTGCATGGCAAAAAGTATCAATCTCATCCAATATATTGCACCCTGAGTTTCCAATTTTTTGGGAAAGATTGGACCGATATATTCTGGTCAAGGCAAAATTTGGGGAAAGGGTGGAAAGATCAGCAGATATATGGCATATCATCAACATGCCTTCATTCCCTAAAGCCATACATTAGTCCGAAGGCACTATTTTTGTCAGAATATGTTTTGTAGGGGTGAAATTGATGAGAACTTACACTCTCTACAGGGGAATATTTATACAGGGGAATATTTTGTGGAAAGTGTCAGTGGGTACTGGAGATTTCTTGTTCGTTTAGTCTAAATATTTTCAGATTGTAGACTAAAATTATTCTATATAATATAAACCTTATAGATTGGATGACTTATTTTTATCCTTGTTTTCATACTTCGTTGAATAACTTGCATATTAGAATATGGAGGTGATGCACTCCAATCCTCTGCCGTGATCCTTTCTTTGAACTTTTAGTCTCTGGGAGTCTGGGGTGGCTCTACTATGTTTAACTCTGGTTGAGGATTGTTGGGTGGTATGGGTGCATTTATATGTGTCTGGGCAGAAGAGATACAACCTCTAAGTGATGCATCTCTATGTGTTGTAGGTACATGGGCCTAATTTTGTTTGTCCTCACTTATTCAACCTCAGGTCACATGCATAACTGCCCATGTATTTTGATGTTGGAACTTAATCAGCCAGCATTTTTTCTGTGTGGTATTGGTGGTGTGTGATGACCTTTTGCGCCCTATAAAACCACTTGTGTATTGTTGTTTTCGTTTTGTTTTTGTAGGTATCATGCTTTAACCAAAGACTTCTTGATAAACTGCAGATCCCTTATTGACACTAACTCCTCGAGTCCTTTTTAGTACTAGGTTTGTTGAACATATTGTTTTGAGGAGGAAGGTGCTTGTCAGCCTATTACAGTAAGTGTTATGCTTAACCCTTGGCAGACTTATAAAGGACAATGCTGTAATCTCACCTCTGAATGACACTAGATGGCAAACTTCGAATTTTGTACCCAATGTGAATCTTGGTTCTTTATGATTTTGCTCCCTTGAAACTAATGACAGATGTATTGGAATACACTATAGGTCTATAGGCAAGTGGCCTATAAAAAGTGGTGGGTTTATAATTCTGACCTGTAAAGTGCACTAGCTTTTTATCTACATACCTATTTCTATTAAGTTACTATTTTGGCTGTTATAGCAAATTCTAAAATGAGGGAATATTTTTCTGGAGCATATTGATAGCTTTCTAGGTGCATGTCATAAAATGTCAATCTCATCCGAGATATTGGACCCCGCTTCCGGATATATTGGAAAATATTGAAGTGTTATTCAGGTCAAGGAAAAATAATATTTTGCATATTTTCGGTTAAGCAGATATGTAGGCATATTTTCGGTTGTGCCTTCATGCACTAGAGAGATATGTTAGGCCGAAGGCCCTGTATTTCTCAGAATATGGTCACTTGGTCAGTATGGGTGAAATTGATGAGAACTTGCGTTGTTTATAGGGGCATATATTTGTGAAAAGTATTTATAGGTACTCGACACTGCTAATTTTAAAGGTTTTCAGATTGTAAAATAGGACTCTTCCATATATTGTATTATAAATCTTGTAAATTGAATGACTCGTTCTCTCCTATTCCCCCCTTCAGGTTCATCATGCATAGCTGCCCAACTGACCTTGTATTTTGATGTGGTATCTAAACAATCAGTACTGTCCGTTCTGTGGTTGTAATGATGACCTTTTGTGCCCTCAAGATACGAACTTGTGTGTTTTTGTCTTTGTTTTGCTTTGTTAGGTGTCATGGCCTTAGCAAAGGACATCTTGCATTGAAGTTGTTACTGATATAAGCTATAAATTGAAGATCCGTTTTAGGCACCTTAACATTCTTTTCAATTGGCTTGTTACAAATAATGCTTCAAAGATGTGCCTGTGTTATAGAAAGTGTTGTAATTTTTTAGATTTTGTTTTGTTTAGTAAACCTTGTATACTTGTACTGTTGTACATACAACTTTATATATACTGTGTGGTTTTCTTTATGACATGTAAACTGATGGGTTTACATTCTGTTTGTAGGCAATCCTCCAACCCAGTAAGCCTTTTGGCATGGACTCTGAAATTTGAGAGGTGAAGGTGGTCCCTTTTATGTAAGCTGTGGTTTATATGATACATTTTCTCGATGTTATATACTGTATATTTACTGCTCCGCTTGTAGTAAGATGAATTTGTGGTTGCTCAAGCTTTATTGAGCAGATCAGATAAACTATCTAGTTCAAATCTCGAGCCATCAAATAGCACCTGCACCTTAGCTCTCAAGATTTATAAAGATCTATGCATCCCATGGATCAATCTGTTTGCATAGTTTTCTGTTTATTTCGAAATGGTTGACAGGCTAATCTCTTCATATTACAGAGTTCAACTCTCCATGTTTTTTTTCAGTAAAATATAGTTTTATATATATATTGAAAAGAAATAGGATGAGATATCTTATAGTACAAGCTATAAAATACTAAGAAAAAAACATAGAAAATTTTATCAACAGCTCATAATGGACTGCCATCTGCACACGAAAGGGATGTCTTGAAAACTCGTTGTGCACTTTCAACTAGAAAAACGCTCATGTCCCATGTCTGATTATCCTTAGATTTTTATTTATTTATTTATTATTATTTTTTACTACATATATTTTCAAAGTAGTAAAGGAAGGAACCCCTAGATTTGCTCCGTTTTGGAATTAGGTTGTGCCTTCAATAGAATTTTTAAAGTAAACCTTCATTAATGGCTAATATCCACCTGTTGGTCACTTAGTCCTTGCTCGGCAGTTTTTTTGGGTTTGACTCTGCTGCAAACAGTCTTTTTGTGGAAGTATTTATTTGTGTTGCCTTTCTTGGAGAAAAATCTTAATTAATTTGGTACTGTCATTGCAATGATCTTAGCTCCACCTACTATTGGAATAGCCACAAATAGTAAATATATACTTTATGTATTTGGGATTTTTCTAGAGTGTATAATCCTAATGGCGCTTATGTGGAGGTGGATTTTTCCACTCTCCATTGGAGATGCCCTTAGCCATACTTTTGATTCCATGAATAGTTTTAGAGGCGAATGGCAGGATTCATGTCCTTTATAACGATTAAGATAATTTCCTTGCTGAATGAATTAGTTAATCTACATAATATCTCCCTGTAATTCTCTTTCGAAACAATTGTTTTGATTTCTGCTCTTACCACAGAATACATACTTGCTGCAGACCGTCAATAAATTCCATCACTTGCAGTCAGATGTGTGGTAGAAAAACAAATAATTAAAATACTCGGAAGTCAAGAAAAACTTATGTTAATTTTCTCTTGGTTTAAGGTAAAAGAACATAAAATGTTAGCTAAATGCTAAAGCAGGCCATGAGAAATGCATGTTATCTCTCGGTTTTTATGTAACTGCGGATGTAAAACAGAGATGATCCGAATATTTCATCTACATGATAATCTTAGTATTTCACATCGGTATTATTGGTAAAGCCGAAGTGCGTTAGCAGCAATGCGACATAATAATGAGACTTGTGAACTTGTGCTCAGATCCATGTTAGCGGCAATGCGACTTATGAACTTGTGCTGAGATCCACAGAAGCCCATGGTGATGAAATTAGACATTAGATCATGGCACCATAAGTTAGTTGCATATTGGGTTTCCTTTTCAGCTTAGGAAACCCACATTGATGTGGTTTCCCGTTTCCTTATTGGAATTGGGTTCGGTTCCTAAGTTTAGGCTTTTAGGGCCGTCACCAAAACATGAAGAAAAAAACATAATATGGGGTCTATAAATACTCCAATAGTGTGTGCTTTATAAGTTTATACCTTTCTGTGCTAATTTTATAATTTATAATCTGTGAGTTCTTGGGGATTCACTTGGTGGTTCTATTGCACAGAAGGAAGAAGTAGAAGAAAGGATGGTGAGTTATCTAATTGTCAAAATCATCTCAGCAAAGCATTTGAAGAATGTGAATTTTCGAAAAGGTGATCTCAAGCCCTACGTTGCCTTGTGGAGAGAAGCAAGGCACAATACAGAAACGACCAATTAGTAATACTTCCAGTTATATGATAACGAAACAAGGCACCTCAACTAGTCCAGTATGGGACCAACAATTCTTCTTTAACGCAGACGTTATTGATATCAAGAACTCTTCCCTCCGCATGGAAGTAAGGCACTGTGACACTACTACATACTCACTTGAACATCTCTTTAAGTCTGGAGAAGATCACTGCAAGGACAATCAGGTTATTATTTGAAAACTCCAACTCCTTCGTCCTTCTGGTTATCTTTCGGTGAAATCAGGATTGCTCTATATTTACAATGGCAATCTTCCGATATTAATCCCACGTTGCCCCGCCCGGGTTCAAACCGGGAATAATGCAAATACAGTTAATGATTGCCAAGAAGAAGCTTATGAATAGATCAAGAGAATGAAGGAGGCGTGTTTTCCAGATTTGAGCTAGATATATCAGAAGGTCTGCCTCACACTCCAGCAGCCAGCAGCACCCAAAAGAACAAGTTGAGAAGCTCAATAAACTGAAGTTGTATATTGAGCGCCCATCATGTCGTTTCTACAGATAGCTAATAAAAGTAACATCCCACCTAGTTATAATAAGGATAAGCTTGGTTGGTATGAAGAGCAGATCGTTAAGTGCCTAAATATATAGAAAGGAAAGAAGCATATACCTTCACATCAAGGATATCAGCAAGGCAAAAAGGCAGTGTTCACCCTCGAACTTGTCAAGTTTTACCACTTACCCCCCTGAACTTCACTTCAGGCAATTTTAACCCTGGACTTGTAAAACGTATCCAGCTCCATTTTTCCAGTTCATTTCCGGCTTTTGAAAGTGGCGTGGAATTATATTTTCTACGGCGTGGCAAAATTAAAAATTCCACGTCATAAAATATAATTCCATCGCCACTCCACGTCACTCTTGGTGCGAAAATGTACCGGAAATATGAAGGTGGATACGTTTTACAAGTACAGGGTTAAAATTGCCTAAACTGAACTTTAGGGGGGTAAGTGGTAAAACTTGACAAGTTCGAGGGTGAAATATGCCAATTTGCCTATCAGCAATTATTGGTGTATAGGATGGTTCATATGAGAATATATTGATGATATAGAAATTGTTAGAGCAAGTGAGCAACAGAATCATCATGGGATAATAGGAATATTGTGAAGATCTTGTTCAAGACCAATAATTAGTTGTTTTATTATGATGATTTTCTATGTTAGTCAACATGTTCTATGCTTGTAAACCTTACAAGTTCTTGATCTCTAATGTACACCCTTTGTAAAGGTGGATTTTAGTTCTACCCTATAGATGTGATTAGGAGGAGAATGGGTTTGGAGATGGGAAAGACCGAGTTCGTTACTGAGCGAACTGCCTACGTATCTATCTCTCACTTACGGGGAGAGTAGAATCAGGTCTGACGTAGTTCATGCAGGTGGTATTTATAGTTGTTGAGCATGAAGATCTGCGCAACACGTGTATTGACGAGTACAGATGTGTGGTTGAGATCTGGTATACGTGTAGGGTTGGTATGCGAGTTGATGATGTGAGTCACTCTGAAGCGATCTGAGTATACCACTTGCATACGGTGAATTGCTATGCAGCAAGCTCGGAGGATGAAGACTTGAGGTCGGTGTGGTATTTCTGTTTACGCTGGACACGTGTATAATATACATTGGTTGTGTATATTAGTCCCTTACACAGCCCCCTCTCATTAGGTCGTTCCAATTATGTGGGGGCGACCTGATGAGAGAGTAATTCCACACGTGGGAAGCACGCGGAGTAGTAACTGAAGATGCAAGTGATGATGGTTTGACAAGTACTAAATTGATCCTAGAAGTGTAGGTTCTCAATTAGTAAGAAAGTTGTAGCTCGAGGGAGACTTGGAGCTTGAGTGAGCCGGATGCTTGAGTTGATCTTAGAAATATAGGTCTTCAACTAGTGAGAAGTATTGCGGCTAGGTAGCCTATGAGCTCGAGAGAGCGTTTTGTGCTTGAGAACGTTTGAACTCTTGAGAGTGGTTTAGTTTGTTTGCGCGTTCGGCTCCTTGAGAGCGTTCTGTACTGAGTTGATCCTAGAAATGTAGGTCCTCAACTAGTGAGAATTGGTGGGCTATGTAGCCTCTGAGCTCGAGTGAGCGTGGAAGCTTAAGAAAGCGTGTTGCTCGCGGAGAGTGTTCTCTCTGAGTTGAGCCTAGAGTTGTAGGTCATCAACTAGTAAGAACTGTAGAGGCTAAGAAGCCTATGAGCTCAAGTGAGCGTGATACTCAGGTGGGCGTCAGGACCGAAGTGAGTTTGCCTGCGCTAGTGAGTTGGCAGCTCTAGTGGGCATCATGATTTGGAGATCGCAGTTGATAGCTAGCCTTGAATTGGCCTAACTATAGGTAGCCCCAGTTTTGGAGCTTTGATTGACCTCTGGGGTTGACAACAGAGCTGGGGTGACCTCTGGAGTCTTGTCAACAGGAGCTGAGGCGACCTTTGGGGTTTTGACAATAGGAGCGGAGACGACCTCTATGGTCTTGTCAACAGGAGCTGAGGCGACCTCTGGGGTCTTGATAACAGGAGCGGAGGCGACCTTTGGGGTCTTGATAATAGGAGCGGAGGCAACCTCTGGGGTCTTGTTAATAGGAGTTGGGGCGACCTCTGGGGTCTTGACAACAGGAGATGGGGCGACCTCTGGGGTCTTGTCAACTAGAGCGGAGGCAACCTCTGGGGTCTTGTCAACAGGAGTTGGGGCGACCTCTGGGGTCTTGATAATAGGAGCTGAGGCGACTTTTGGGGTCTTGATAGTAGGAGTTGAGGCGACCTTCTTGTTCTTCTGTTAAGCCTTGACGTTTCAGGCCTTCTTGCAACTTGATGTACTTGTCGTGGAGATGGTCGAACTCTTGGGCACTATAGAGTGCGAGGCTCTAAATGTAGCGAGCCACGTGTTGACCGGGACATGTGCTACCATCGTACATTGCAAAGTTTGGTTGGATGAAATCTGGAGGGGAAGGTTTACTGAGTACCTTAGCAGTGAAAGGGGACGCCCGGTACGTCTTTAGCATCTTTTGAACGATCTGAGTGGCGTGCTTCTTGAATGCGCTCTAATCTATTCTTTGTGAAAGCTTGTTAATCTGCTGATTTACTTAGTTGATACCGTCCTCTACTAACGCGCCAGGTGGAGTTTGTGCGTCCACTTATGTTTTCAAAGCAACATTCTCCTGCCTTAGCAGGGTGATGTGCTCATTCATTGTTCCTAACTGACTTGCTAAGCCCTGGATTTGAGCTTTGAGGCTTGCCATGCTTCGTGGGCTTGAGTATTTTTGTTTTTGGAAAGTGGTTTCTCAAGAAATCGAGACCACAGACGACGCCAATGTAAATGTGGATTTTAGTTCTACCCTACAGATGTGATTAGGAGGAGAATGGGTTTGGAGATGGGAAAGACCGAGTTCGTTACTGAGTGAACTGCCTACGTATATATCTCTCACTTCTAGGGGGAGAGTAGAATCAGGTCTGACGTAGTTCATGCAGGTGGTATTTATAGTTGTTGAGCATGAAGATTTACGCAACACGTGTACTGACAAGTACAGATGTGTGGTTGAGATCTGGTATGCGTGTAGGGTTGGTGTTGGTAGGAATTCCGTAATGATAGGGAGTGGTTGCAGTAGTTTGTATATTGCGGTAGTGGGTTGTGTCAGTATGGCTCTGATAATGATTGCATCTAGATAATGGATGATGTCACTAAATGGAACATTCCGTGTGAGGGTATGTGAGTTGAGTTACTCTGGAGCGAGCTCGTAGGACGAATATCTTAGATCGGGTATGCTAGCTGATGATGT
This sequence comes from Coptis chinensis, assembly GCF_015680905.1. Taxonomy (NCBI): domain Eukaryota; kingdom Viridiplantae; phylum Streptophyta; class Magnoliopsida; order Ranunculales; family Ranunculaceae; genus Coptis; species Coptis chinensis. The sequence continues at coordinate 5,753,264 of NC_141464.1, forward strand.
GAGTTGCTCTGAAGCGATCTGAGTATACCACTTGCATACGGTGAATTGCTATGCAGCAAGCTCGGAGGATGAGGACATGAGGTCGGTGTGGTATTTTTGTTTACGCTGGACACGTGTATAATATACATTGGTTGTGTATATTAGTCCTTCACACCCTTCATCAAACACACTGACCGACCATAGGTTGCAACTTGCAAGTATTAGATATATATGATATCAGGGAGTAACTCTCAAGGACTCGCCGGAACAAACAATCACTCTTAGAACCAGTGTTATTTTAAAATCACTCACAAGGACAGGGACGCTGAAATGTCCTGATTACCCCTAATTAGTTAAAAAGTCTAATTTACCCTTAAAATAACTGCCTACCAGTTAAAACTGTCCCACCACTTTCAACGAACATTCTTAAAAAAAAAAAACCCCCCAAACACAAATTCCCAAAATTGTAAAGAAGTTTGAATTGAATTTGGCCATTTCTTTCCCCATTTTCCAATTTGAGTGTCGGAACCCCCATCTTCTATCACATATGGAGAACCAGAGTTTGGTGTCGGTTTCACAGAGTGAGAGAAAGGCGTTTTGAAGTGTAGGAAAAGGAGCTGATATTGGATGGATTTAGAAATCATAGGATGCAGAGCAAAACACTGCAGTATCGATTTTGTGGTTCGAATTGATAATGGTGCCAAATTCCAAGATTCATGGAATACTTCTCTTTACTACTATATTATCATTTTAACTAGATAAAATTGCTACCAATCTTGCCCAACTCAAGGCTGCTAATAAAATGTTTGAGCTGCTCTCGTACATATGAAGAAGGATGGTTCTAAGTACTTATTTGTTAAAATTCTTAGAAACTTCTCGATGTAGAGTAATTTATCATTGTCCTAATATATGGATTCACTAATTTGCATGATTGATTGAATACATATGGACAATCATATTGGATGAACAATAATTGGACTATATACATATGAACATATATACTCATATTGGACTATGAACAATAATTGTTTATACCTGTATTGGATGAACAGTCATTGTTCATACATCTATTGGACTATGAACAATCATTGTTCATACCCTTATTGTTCATAGCTAACAACATAAGGAATGATCAGTTAGAACATCTATTGGACTATTAACAATCATTGTTCATACCTTAACAACATGAGGAATGATTAGTGAGAACATTATTGGACTATGAACAATCATTGTTCATATCCATATTAGACTATGAACAATAATAGTTCATACCTCAACAACATGAGGAATGATCAGTGAGAACACTATTGGACTATGAACAATCATTGTTCATACCATATTGGACTATAACCAATAATTGTTCACACCTCAACAACATGAGGAATGATCAGTGAGAACACTATTAGACTATGAACAATCATTGTTCATAAGGAACAATCATTGTTCATACCCATATTAGACTATAAACAATAATTGTTCATACCTCAACAACATGAGGAATGATCAGTAAGAACACCTATTGGACTATGAACAATCATTGTTCATACCCATATGATTGTTCATACCCATATTAGACTATGACTAATGATTGTTCATATCTCAGCAACATAAGGAATGATCAGTGAGAACACTATTGGACTATGAACAATCATTGTTCATATAGAACAATCAATGTTACTACAACAAATATGACATATGACATCACTAATTTTACATCACTTTCAGTGAAGTGATGTCATAAGAAAACTTTTCTCAGTATGTGAAGTAATTTTTATCACAATTGTTTTTTAACATCAATTATTTCAGAAACTGACATAGTAGAGTTGTACATAAATAATGTTGTGATAGTGATGTAGTAACACTTTTTTACGTCACTCGCTGTGTCATTTATAAAGTGATGTAATATCTATGTATTCAACATCACTTTAAAGGTGTTGTCACTCACCATGTCACTTATAAAGTGATGTAATATCTATGTATTCAACATCACTTTAAAAGTGATTTTGCCAAGTTTTCTAAATCACTTATATAATGTGTATTATCGAAAAAAAATCACTATTAGTGTGACTTCCAGAGGTGTAATTATTAATATCTATTCTATTCTATTATTATCAAGTGAGTGGAGTGAACATTTTTGTGAGGGGTGGGGGCTATATATGTGGCCCAAAATGTAGGTTGCCTCTCTCTCTCTCTCTCTCTCTCTCTCTCTCTCTCTCTCTCTCTCTCTCTCTCTCTCTCTCTCTTATACTAGTATAATTAGAAAGTTCCGGGTTCCAAAAACTGTTTTAGGGATTTTTTTTTTGTAGAAAAACTGTTTTTGAGGGGGTTTTATGTAAATTTTGGATCTAATTTTTGGGCTAGGCTTTTTGGGTTTTAAAAAAAAGATAGAAAAGAAGAAAAGAAGAAAACAGAAGAGTAGAGAAGGAGGGGGTGAAGAAGCAGAAAAGAAAAAGAATGAAAGAAAGAGAGATGGTGTGCAAAGAGAAGTGTTGGAGTTATCCCTCACATGAGGAAGATGAGAGAAACTGGTACTGTTCTTGTGAAAAGGTCTGAGCGTGTATGTGCCCAGATTGGTCGTGACCAAGGCGCGCCCGCGCCCTTACGGTGAAAAAGAAGATATTTTTTTTCAGCCCTATCATGAAATATGTCTAGTGGAGTTTTGAGATGGAAAAATAAGAGGGCGCACGCCCGCACTCATGCCTTAACATCTCAAGTTTTTGATTTTTCTGTAGTAACGTGAAATTTCACAGACAGCGCCTAAATTTCAGATAACTATAAAAACAAAAGTTAGGTTTTCAAAAACCTAGTCTTGAATAGAAACCCAATTTTGAGAGCAATCAAAATTGAGAGAAAACCCTTGTAGAGAGAAAAACTTGTAAGAAGAGAAGAGAGATCTAGTAAGGTTGAGAGACTTGAGGGGAGTGATTGTAGTCTTCCTTCCCATACTTATAAAAGGATTAACTTTTGTGGAAGTAGGCATCATTGGCCAAACCAGAGTACATATTTGTATTGTGGTATGTTTTACTTTCTCTAATATTTCTATTGCTTGTTTGTGATAGTTATATCCATAGTTAGGATTGTGGTTGTTGGTTGTAGTGAAAGATTAGATTTTTTATTGGTGTAGTAGATTGTCCAAGTGCAAGCTATTTTAGTGGGGATAGATTGGTATCGTTTTCCCTAACAAAAAAGAGAGAGAGAGAGAGAGAGAGAGAGAGAGAGAGAGAGAGAGAGAGAGAGAGAGAGAGAGAGAGAGAGAGAGAGAGAGAGAGAGAGAGAGAGAGAGAGAGAGAGAGAGAGAGAGAGAGAGGGCTAAATTGGACAATCATGACGCCTAAAAAGCGGCGCTAATTTTCGGGGAATTTCTTTGAGGAGTTGTTTTCAATAACTAAGTGAGTGGCTTCATCTTTGTACTACTAAAATTTATTTGTAGTGATTGTTTGTTCAAACCCTTGAAATCGGGGGTTTTTAGAATTCAACTTGAATTCGACATAATTCAATGCTCATAGTGAAATTTCTAAACTCTATTTTAATTACTATGACCGAAAATGTATAATATATTTTGATACGGAAATATGAAGATTTGCATAAGTATGTATTGTAGCTCCGTATGTAGGTATCATTGTAACACTATAGCCCTGTACTAGTTTTGTAGCACTGTATGATGGATTATTGTTAAAATGCATTGGGGATTTGTAGTTTCACGATAAAATTTGATGTTGGATTTTTAAATTTGAAGTTTTAAGATTTATTATTGAATATGAAATTATGTGGGTTTGGTTTGTGAGAGTTTTTTTTTTCCACAACTAGGGGTTAAGGGGACCCCAACCTTTTATTAATGACAAAATCTCAAGTACAACTTTCCTTCTTTATCCCCCTTAATCAATTCACTAAGTTTTTGATCCATGGGGGAGATAAAGTACATGCATTGGTTACAACAGTCTGTACTATGAGTACTACAAGTACTACTAATTCTTGACAGGTAATCCACAACTTGATTTCGTTCTTTGAACACATGTTGGAACTTGACCTCTTCAAATTTTGCTTGTTCGCACCCAATCTGAGCCACTAGATTCTTACAATACCAAGGTGGAGCTTCCCGCTTTTCCAAGATCTGTATCACCCTCAGTGAGTCAGACTGCACTACCACCTCCTTTATGTTCATTTTGGTCACTCCTTCGAGGCCTTTTAGGACCCCAAGTAACTCCTGATGTAAGACTAAGTGTCTTGTAGAGTTTCTACAGATCGCCATGAGAACCTCTCCATTTCGATCTCTTAATGCCCCTCTGTATCCTGCTTTACCCTGCTGCAGTGATCCATCCGTGTTAAGGACAGGAATGGCATTTTCAGGTTTTTGCCACTTGACCCACTGATTCTCTCTCTGCGTGAAATTAACACTGATTCCTAGCTTTGTCAAAACTGTTCGCACAACAACATCATCCTTTACTGCTTCCAATGATTTCCCCAGGTACAATTTCATGTTGTTTAAAGCTTTCATGCTCATTGAATCAGTACTGAAGAACCGCTTCCTCTTTAACCTCCAATTCCTCTCATTCCAAATAGCTTGCACTGCGGCACAAGTTAGCGCTCTCAACACTTCAGAGGCCATAGATTTTGGTCTGCAAATTCGTATGATGTAATACCATTCTTCATGTGAATTCCGAACTCTTCCTGGCGCCTCTTTGAAACTGCTCCACACCAGTTGCGAATAAGAACACTCAAAGAAAAGATGCACCAAACTTTCCTCATGTAAATCACAGAGACAACATCGCGAGTATCCAATCACTTTTTTCGCCATTAATCTATTTTGGGTTGGTAGCGATCCTGAAAATAATTGCCATAAGGTGAAGGAGTGCTTAGGCATTGACAACTTACCTTAGACAATCTTGTACCATTTTACTTTACTTCTGACATTCTTTAAGGCTGCATAGGCAGAGGACACATAAAACATCCCTGAACTCGATGGGGTCCAAATGATTTGGTCCTTCGACATGTACGAGTTAATCTCTGTGTTCATGATCTACATTGATAAAACGATAAAATTGAATAATTCTACTCCGAATAAATAATGAATATCAAATGGAAGTAAAACTATTTCTTTATACGAAGACAGTTGTTTATCAAATATTTCTACTCTCGATACTATTGAAATAGAGTTGGAATAGAAGATTCGTTCCACTCCTAGTTCTTTAGCATTCAAAGTTTTCTATAATTATCAGTTTATCCAAAGTCTAATGAGAGTAATGGTGGGATTATACTACGATGTAAATTCTAAGAACAAGATACGCTAACTCAAACTACGAAATGCTACGGAATACTAATGTTTGAATCTAGATAAAGAATTAGGGAGAATTGAATCCACCTTAACTCGACTTAATCAACTAACAAAGATTCGTCGTGATCCAAATTTCAATGCTTCGCATATCAAAATTGTAATTCTAATCCCTAATTACACATGACATCTCTACCAATTTATAACTAGCATGTGAAGCAACCAAACCCATTCTCATGGTGAACTAATCACTTTCTAGAATTGAATAGATTATCACGACGATTTCTAAGTTAACAAGGATCAAACTTCATCAAGGCTTCTTCAACCCCCTATAATGGAGGTTTAGCCTAGAATCATTATGCTATCATTTCCATATGAAATTGAATAAGACATAATGTAAAGATTTTAACTTTATTAAATTTAACTAAACAATAATTGAAATCTAGATTAACAACTAAGAAACCATTAACAAACAAGAATTGAAATTAGATCTAAGCAAATTTAAATAACAAAATCAAAATTATCAAGAACTAATTATTTTATTTATCTAATGAATGATAAACAATGATTCCAATAACTAATCTAAAACAAGGAATGAAACTAATTAATGGAATGAAAACTAATTAATTAACTAATTCAAAAACTCAAAACTAGATATCAAATATTCTCTAATGGCTACCTTCTATCCTAACCTACTTGATACTTAAGAGCTAAGTCTTGTGTGTGGAAATGGAGGAGACTAGATCCACATTTTCGTGCATGGGCTGAGGGTCCATGTTTTGGGCTGGAAAATCGAGCCCAAAGCCCAATTTCTTCAGTCCATAGGGCCCTTTTCAGTTGGCTTTGACTTCAATAGGCTTTTCATCCACTTTTTCTCCTTTGATTGGGTCAAGGTTTGCCCAATTAAAAAGCTCTTTTCGAGCCGGTCATTTTGACATAAGGTACGCCTAATTCTGTAGCCTGAGTCCAAAGATACGGTCTTCAGAAGTTCTGCTGACTTTTGTGTGCTGTTTCTGCCCACGTTGACTTTGACTTTTCAGCTTTTGACCGAGCTTTACAAAGGCTTTTTCTCCTTGAATCTTGGCCTTTAATCACAGAACTTCTTAGCAACCAACCCTTGCTCCTTTATATCGCCAAAGTGGCACATTTCTGCACATAATTGACTTCAATGCCTGAAATACATAAAAGCACGTAATTAACATTAACTCTTATTTATTACTCACATAATTGGTCTAAAAGTATTATTGTTAAGGGGTTAAAACTACAGTTTTGGGCTCTTTTCAAACCACCCCCAAACAACATTTTGCTTATCCTTAAGCAAATATGAGAAATTAGCATAAGTGACCAAATATGGAGTTCTAACTAATCTCGTTTCACCGAGTTCGATTGCATTGACCATATGCAACAAGGCTTTAAACAACTAGGAATTCCCTAGTGGACGAGTTATAGCCTCGTGAGAATTTTCCAATGAATGTACTCACAAACTTCATTTATATTACAACGACTCAGAAATAAAATTATTGTTTCCTTATTTATGCTCCCAATTATCTATATATCTCACTAGCAATGAATAAAGAATAATCAAGTCGAAACTTAACATAATATATGCATAATAATCAATTATCTACGAATAAACATATATACAATGAGTAATACTATGAGATGTACTAGAAGGTCCGTTTTTGAAAACTCGGAATAACGTCCTTAAGTAGGTCCTCACATAAATGTCAAGACAAAAACCACTTTGATTTTTCCGCTCAAGTTTCGCATACTCCGATTAATGCAGTGGGCACACTTTACTTTACAATCTCAATGACACACAAGGAAGCCGGAGTCGATCAAACACATCTGCCACTTACTATCACACTAACCTATTCCTAATTGAGCTAGAGGTCTTTATTAGGTGTTGCAGGGATTATGAGATGATTTAAGAAGGAAGAAAATAGATATTCAAAAGGACAAGTCTGAGATAATAGAGGCTTCATATTATGCAACTAGAGAAACCCTTGTTCTTGACTTTTGCTTCTACACTTTGTTTCCATCCTTAGCCATATTTTTTTTTCTTTGGCTTTTGACTCCTTGATTATATTTTTGGAGTTCTAACTCTTTATTTTCTTTTCTTTTATTTTTTTTATTTGGATGGAAACCTACTTTTCTCATCTAAAGCGACTAACGAATTCTTGATTTCAAAGGTTCTTCTCTTTTCTATTCTTCATCTCTATTCTCAGACTTATTCAAAGAATTGGGTAGGTTGTTGTTGTTTTTTTTATTATTATTATTTTTTTGTAACAGAGTAAAGGATTTAAGGTTTATGAAAGGCTAAAGAAAAGCTCAGCGCATTTGACTTCGGATAAAAAAGAGCCCCTGACCAGCCACTAGTGCCCTACTGTCCAGCCACCGACATCAACTTTGATGGTCGGTGGCTGGATATGTTGACCACCCCCTCTCTAGCACGCGATCTCTCTCAAGAGCTCTCACAGGAGGCAACAAAAGTTTGGTCTTGGCTGATTGTGTTGCATCTCGATCTAGCCGACAGATCTGAAAAGTTTTATAGGTACAATTGTTCATTGCTCATGGGTAGAAAGGATAGTTAACCACTCTTGATCCGTAGAAGTCTTGCTGAGTTTGGGTTGTGTCGAAGCCATGGCTCCATTACTATGGTTGTTCTTGGAGTTTTAAGCTGAAAAAGTTTGGATATGGTGTGAGAACTTTCTAAAGTTTGGGACTTGAAACAAAGTTGTGTTTGGCTGGAAACAAGGGAGGCAATAGCAGTTAATGGTTGCACTTCAGTCAACTGCTCTTTATGGGCGGATATTGTAGATCGATTGGTTGGAAAACGTTTTTCTTGGCTGATGAACTTTGATATGATTGTTGTATTCGGGTTTTTGATGAGAGGAGTTGGCAATAGCTTCTCGAATTGGCTAATCCATAGCCTTACGATGGGGAAGACACCACCTTAGGCGCTGGTTGCTTACAGGTGGGTAGAGATGGAGGAGTTCGGGTTGCCCAGATCCTTCCTCTATTCTTGGGTTTGATCCTGTTGGGCCGGTAGACATGAAGTCTTGGTCTTTTTTTTTTTTTTTTGTCTTTGGGCTTGGCTAGGCTGTTAGTTCATGGGCATGTTTCTAGTACAGGAAAATAGCTTTTTACAGTCTATTTTGGGCATCCTCTAGATATAGATTTATAAGCCTATATAAAAGAGGATGTCAATGGATATGTCTATGCAAGTAGTTCTTGAATTTAATACAGGTGAGGGTCTGCCTAACCTTATCTTATTTGGAAAAAAGAAAAAGAAAGGCTCAGTGGGGCAACTAGCGGAAAATAATTCATAGGTTTGAATTTCTGGCTATATCGATCCAAAGAGGGCCTAAATTCTCGCTTAGGATATGGTATAGTGATCAAGCAAGTGGTCGTGTGATTTTTCTATCCGGATTTTACTTCTCCCTTGTGTCATTTCTCAAATGTTCACTCATATAAGGCTTTAGGCTACATTCTCACAGGATTTGTAGAATAAGTACTCTAGCCTAGATTTCAGAAACTTACTGTCAACAATCATAGACATTCATGTAACATATATATAGATAGATGCAAGGATTATTACCTACATATTAGCCTAAGTTTCTAAAAACTATTCTAATACAAAAGCTACGTGAGATTTTTAGATTATCAAGGGCCTAGAGAGGGAAACAATACCAATATTCCTAAGTGTACAACATAAATTTTTTATTAATATTTTTAAATTTTTTGAATTTTTAACTAGAAAACAAGTGCATATTATACATATCTATATCCTAACAGATGCCTTAATTACACGTGTTTCTAGGCCCCCCCCCCCAAACAAGAAGCATGCTTTGTCCTCAAAGTATTTAAATAAATAGGGTAGAGAAATACCATGGAAACGCTTGAAATTTTAGAACATCTGCAAAACAAGGTTAAACATACAAATATAGAAAATAAAAACTGACGCAACTCTATAAGAGTTCCACCTGTTATGGGGTTAATGAGAAATAAATTGCTTGGGACAAAGCAGACACTAACTGAAATAAAAACTAACCTTAACTTTCATTTAAGCATTTTCCTCATTTCCCTCTCCAAAGAGAGGAGGTTCCTTCGCATCCTTCCATGCCATGATAACTTGCCAAGCCCGCCGCCGTGTGTCGTCAACTTATGCTAACCTGTCTAGTGTTACTATGTCTGATGGGGTGTAAGGAACAACCAAATGAGGTTGCACCTGCCATCCCGCCAAGTCATTACTAAAATGAGCGAACCACCCAATTGGTGGGTCTCATGACTTCAACCCTTTTCCAATCTGTGAACTGGGTACAAAATTCAGGTAGACAACTGAGCATGATACGCCAAACCAAAACATGCATAAGAAGATACTTATGTCACATGCTTTGGGCTCTCTTAAGACTAGCCACTAATACTCGGGGAATGTCATATCGGTGACGTCCCTCAGCTAAAGCAAGGAAAACGTCACCAACGGTACTATTTGCAGAGGTAAACTGCCAATCTCCTAAAATATTCATCAGGATGAATAACATAGTGGTGCCTACATTTAGGGACAGGCTACCAAGGGCTATGTTGTAACGCCCTTGGTCCATTATTCGAAATACCCCTCCCCCATAATACCCATGGAAATATGTATAGTCATAGAGGTATGCATTATCGGTCATATATCCCCACATGTGAATAGGATCAGGTATTGGTATTCCCGAAACTATTGCTACCACATACTTATTGAATTCTAGTGGTGTGTCATCAACCGTGACGGAGAATTCTTGTTCTCCATCCTGGTTACAATAGAACTTAACATTATTGTAAAAAAATTCAGTAAGCTTAGGTGAATACGAGTCGTCTTCACTTACCAGAAGATGCCTCCATCCGAACTGCATGATCCTTTCACGGAACCAATGTCTATAAGTCTCGCTCCCCAACAAGTGTTTGAAAGACTGCTCCGGTATTACTATAGGAGAAGTCATCACAAAACTACTCTCTAGAGCAGCTGTAATGATCCTGGAACAACCCACAAAAAATTGGAGTTTTTCGTGCCCACGGGGGTCAGGGCGCGGGGTGCGCCTTGGTGATTTCGAGTTCGAGTTCCAGCACTTGGCGCTCACTTTTGCTGGGATGGGGCTGGTCGCTTCGGGATGAAAATTGGAATTCTAGTGTTTTGGGCGCAGGTCGTGCTCAGCTCTAGGCTTGGTAGGCTGGTGGAATTCTAATGAAATTCTGGCCGGCCGATTGCCTAGAGATGTAGGTTCCTCATTTGCAGGCTTGGTAGCTCTCGATTTCTTGAGTTGCTAAAATGGAGAAGAAAAATGGGAAATGTGGGAGTGAAAGGTGAGAGATGAAAGTAAGGTGTAGTGTGGGTTGTGAGTGTATAATGAATGAAGTTTTTATAGGTTTTAAGTTGCTAAAACGAATCGGGAAGTTGCCAAAAAGCTTTAAGGCAATTGCCGGAAACAAAAAATTTCCAAAACCGAAAACAGAAACAACTCATATTCTTGATTCTAAAACAACCCTAATATCTTTTAGATTGAATTTAGGATAGAAACTGCCTAACTCATCGAGAGTTCATCCTACGACAATATCTATTCATAGCCATGTCCATATCGGCAATATTCTCAACCCTCACTCCAAAACAAATTCTAAACTGGAGGATCATATCACAAATCATGCTAGAGTAAATAATACCACCCCTAAACAATTCGGGAAGGTGGAATTAACGATAAAAACAATGCACAATTTGAAAAGAGCCATATTATATTAAAATTGAAATTCAAACAACATTTAACAACCAAATTCAAATTTAACTACAGAATTCATAAATTAACATTTGAATTAAATAAAAAGCAAATACAAAACAACATCAACTCATAATATTCCTAACCCACTCGCTGCTGGTAGTGGAAGGCACATGGGAAGGTGATGGCTCCTGAGCTCCTGATGGGCCAGAGCCATCCGTCCTGCGGCGATGATGCTCGTGCCTCACTGACTGCTCCTCAGAAGAAGAACCCCCTTGGGGTGGAAAACGTGCAAGCATATTGTCTTGGAACTTGTGTTGAGCTTCCATCTCAGCCCTCGTCTGTTCCCAATGCTCATCCTCGCACTGGGCACGAGTCTCGAAGTTATGATGCATGGTAGCCTACCGAGTCCGGAGGTTTTCACAAATAGTATTGAGAGAACGCATGCAACGATGAATCACAGTCATGCGTTCTGCATCCGACCTACACCTCTCCAAGGCATCGGCATCAAAACATGCCGTGTCCTCCTCATCCTCTTCAACTACCCTCTCTTCAGGCAACCTCCAAACTTTTTGGATACACTCCATATAAATATGAGGATTTCGGTGCTCTTTCAGGCAAATCCTATCAGACATCGGAGTTGCTCTCAAGGTCATCATGATCTTCATTATCAAAATAGGGAGAGGTGCAATACTCTTCCCAACTCCCCTAATCATGTTACTCAAAAACTCCAAAATACAAAATTCATACTTTTACTCTTGGAGTATCCATAGAACGTGAAGGCAGTTCAGACCGATGTCGCTGACTTTCTCCTTCCCTATGACATTCCTACCAATCCACTGAGCTACAGCCAGCTGGTTGGTTATGAGAGATGATTGGCGAACACAATGCGAGCTCGCATTGTAGTTCTCTTCCGAAACAGTCGCGTTCATCAAATGCTCGACCCCAGTAAATTGGGAATCCTGTAATGTGGCATCTAGATGGCGTCTAGGCGGAATGCCTAAAATCTCAGCCAACAACCCAGTAGATACTTCTCTCCTCCTCCCAGCCACCTTAACAAAAATTCTATTCCCATCCAACTCCTTCGTCCTATAAAACTGTCGGACCAAATCTTCATGGTAAAAATTATCTGTCGAGTACCACAAACCACTCCAATCTCTCCTAACCATCTCGTCACCGTAAAACGTGTGCGAAGTGGTTGGCAGTAAACGCGTGCTCCGACAAAATCCTCCGTCTTTGAGCCATTGAGATTTGGAACGATTTGGGGGTTTAAATGGAATGTGGGGATAGAGTTTGAGACTCCCTCACTAACAAAACGATGGTGGTGGCGCGACAGTTCAAATTTTTTGGATTTTTGAAAATTTTCTAATGTTTTTGGAGGTGGAAATTGGTGGGGGAATGATTTGGAGAAGAATTGAAGTTGGGATTGTATTGTGGGCGTGGGTGTATTGAGGTTTTTTTTTTTTTTTTTTTTTTTTTTTTTTTTTATGTTAGGGTTTGAAGTTGTTAATGGCGGAAGTGGGAAGATGGCAAACAAATTTTAGACAACAGAGTTTGAAAATTTTTTTTAAAAGTGGATCTTTTAAAGTCAGATTCCCGAGACTTCCTAAATTACTATGTTTATGATTTTAACAATTTTTATTTTTTATGAAAAATAATTAATATAAGAAAAACAAGAAACCAATAAATGCATAATTCACACCATAGAAGAACATGACTCAAAAACCGAGAAAACATGCAAGAGTGAAAAATGTGAATTATGTTAACCGTTGACTTATGATCCGGTACTTACAGCCACACACTCCATAGGGAGGGCCTGGTTACCTAAATGGTGCACTTACCAATATATGGAAATGAAAGGAAGTACACTAACGAAAAGGTCAGTCCGCATAGATAGGGTCCTGTAAAAGGACTTCCTTTACATCAGGGGACAAAAGCTCATGGAAATGTTTCAACCGTTGGCCATTGCCTTGAAAGGTACTGTTGTCCTTGGGATTTACTAAGGTGATTTCCCCGTGAGGGGTGACTTCAGTAACCAGAAAAGGACCAGACCAACGGGTTTTTAATTTCCCTGGAAAAATATGTAGACGGGAGTTGTAAAGTAAGACCTTTTGACCTACCACAAACTCTTTGCGCAATATTTGCTTATCATGAACACATTTCATGTTAGCTTTATAATCCTTCGCGAGATCATAATAATCACTACGGATTTCTTCAAGCTCATTCAATTGCAACTTGCGCTTGACACCCGCCTCATCAAAATTGAAGTTAAGGCTTTTTATAGCCCACATAGCACGGTGCTCCAATTTAACGGGGTAATGACAAGGTTTCCCAAATACAAGTCTAAAGGGAGACATACCTATAGGAGTTTTGAAAGCAGTCTTATATGCCCATAAGGCATCAGATAGACGCTTTGACCAGTCTTTTCTATTAGGATTTACAGTTGTTTCTAAAATCTTTTTGATTTCCCTATTAGAAACTTCTACTTCTCCGCTAGTTTGTGGATGATACGGAGTTGCTACCTTATGTGTAACTCCATACTTTTTCACAAGAGATGCAACAACTCTGTTGCAAAAATGTGTTCCACCATCACTAATGATGGCTTTGGGAATGCCAAATCGACAGAAAATATACTCTTTAACAAAAAACACAACTGTCTTATGGTCATTGCTACGGCAAGCCATGGCCTCTATCCATTTAGACACATAGTCCACGACAACTAGAATATATATGAAACCATGGGAAACTGGAAAGGGACCCATGAAATCAATGCCCCATACGTCAAAAATTTCTACCACCATGATTGGATTTAATGGCATCATATTACGCTTCATGATTTGCCCAAGTTATTGGCAACGAATGCACGTCTTGCAATGCACTTGGGCATCTTTAAAGAGAGTAGGCCAATAAAACCCATATTGAAGAATTTTAGCAGCTATTTTCATACCACTAAAATGCTCACCACATTTTTTGTCATGGCAGAATGAGAGAACCTCATTATATTCCCATTAGGGAATACAACGACGAATAATCTGATCTGCACAATATTTGAAAAGGTAGGGCACATCCCAGTAGTATAGCTTAACTCTGGCAAAGAACTTCTTACATTCATTTCTTGACCAATCATAAGGAATAACATCAGACGCTAAATAATTCACAATGTCAGCATACCATGGTGCAGAAAAAATAGCATACAGATGCTCATCTAGGAAAAGAGTCCGGTATGGACTCAGAATCACTATCATCGCCGTTTGTAAGTCTAGATAAGTGGTCGACAACTACGTTTTTGACCCCTCGTTTGTCCTTTATTTCTAATGTGAATTCTTGCAGGAGAAGAATCCATCGGATTAATCACTGCTTAGCATCCTTCTTTGCGAGACGGTACCTAAGGGCTGCATGGTCCGTGTAAACTAGAGTCTTAGAACCATCCAAATAAGGACGAAACTTATCTAAAGCATAAACAACTGCTAAGAATTTTTTTTCAGTAGTTGTATAATTCCTTTGAGCATCGTTTAGAGTTTAACTAGCATAATAAATAACAGTGGATTTATTATCTAGTTTCTGTCCCAAGACAGCACCTACTGCATAATCACTAGCATCACACATAAGTTCGAAAGGTTTAGACCAGTCGGGAGGCTGTATAATGGGTGCAGAAGTTAAGGCGGTTTTTAAAGTTTCAAAAGCCTGTTTACAGTTAAAATTAAAATCAAAGATGGCATCCTTTAAGAGCAGATTAGTTAACGACCTAGCTATTTTTGAAAAATCTTTGATAAAGCGCCTATAAAAACCTGTATGGCCTAGAAAGGCTCTAATATCATGGACAGTCCGTGGTATAGGTAGAGTCGCTATCTTATCTAGTTTGGCCTTATCTACTTCGATGCCATCACTAGATACAATGTGACCTAGTACTATGCCTTTTTTTTTACCATGAAATGACATTTTTCCCAATTTAAAACCAGACTCTTCTCTTCACACCGTGTCAAAACCTTAGACAGGTTAGACAGGTAATCAGTGAAAGAGTCTCCATAGATAGAAAAATCATCCATGAATACTTCCATGAAACGCTCTACCATGTCACTAAATATATGAAGCATACACCGTTGGAAGGTACCAGGAGCATTACAAAGGTCAAAAGACATTTGTTTATAGGCGTATATTCCAAAAGGACATGTGAAGGTAGTCTTTTCTTGGTCATCTATATCAATAATAATTTGGAAATAGCCAGAGTAGCCATCCAAAAAATAATAAAAAGCATGACCAGCTAGGCGTTCAAGCATCTGATCTATAAAGGGTAAAAGAAAATGATCCTTTCGTGTCATGGCATTTAAACGTCTGTAATCAATACAGATCCTCCATTTCATAGGACCATGCGTGGCAACATATTCACCCTTGGCATTACGTACTATGGTAATCCCTGATTTCTTAGAAACTACATGAATGGGACTAACCCATTTGCTATCAGAGATTGGGTATATGATACCCGCATCGAGTAACCGTAAGACTTTTTCCCTAACCACTTCTTTCATGGTAGGGTTCAAGTGATGCTGAGGTTCGCGAGAAGTCTTTGCGTTATCCTCCAAATGGATACGATGAGTGCATACATTAGGGCCAATTCCCTTAATGTCGGCTAGGGACCAACCAATCGTAGAACGATGTTCCCTAATCACCCTGATCAACCGTGTCTCTTCCTCCTTAGATAACAAAGAAGATATAATTACTGGATGACTACCATCTGGATCAAGTTGAATATACTTTAACTCAGGAGGAAGAGGTTTAAGCACTGGGGTGGAAGGAACATCGATAAATGCTTCTGGAGGGTCCTCATCTTGAGTAATGAATACTTGCTTAGGCAGCATGTCTTTAAACTCTGTATATGGAGCAACCGAAGGGTCTACAATGTGTAGACTCGAAGATGGTGTTGACTTCCTCTATGTAGGAGTCATCGACAAAATTTGAACTTCCAAAAGAAAGGAATTTATGCATATGGTTTTCTGGAAACGTGTTATTAAAGTAATCTTGAGCTAAGCTCTCGATCATGCTAACCTCTCCATCTATAGACGAATCTGGTAAATGTTTCATCATTTTAAAAACATTTACCTCAACCGAAAGATGGCCAAAAGACAAGGACATCGAACCATCGGCAGTTTATGAGCGTGTTGGAAGTTGCCAAAAAAGGATGCCCTAAAATGATTGGAACATAGTCGTTAGCGACTTTTGTATCGAGGATAACAAAATCTGCAAGATAGTAGAAATCCTGGACCTTAACAAGCACGTTTTCAACCACACCCTTAGGGAACTTAATAGATCGATCTGCTAATTGCAACGTCATTTTAGTAGGTTGCATCTCTTGTAGACCTATTTGTTTGTTAGATAATACGGGAGTAAGTTAACACTTGCCCCTAGGTCTAGTAAAGCAGTCGTCGTGTGGGAATCTCCTAAGGTGCATTATACAGTAGGACGACCAGGGTCCTTGTACTTAACGATTCCATTGTATTCCGTTAAAAAGGCGTCTTTAGGAATATTAGTCTTATGCCTTTTAGTGCACAACTCTTTGAGAAACTTAGCATGGTGAGGTAATTTTTTAATTGCTTTTAGAAAGGGTAGGTTAATTGTTAGATTTTTGAAAACTTTCCTAATCTCGTCAAAGTTTGTATCTCTAGTTAACATAGCTAATTTCTGGGGAAACGGTGGTTTCTCTCTATATTTAGCGTATGGATCAACTTGATGTCTAACCTTTGCTTTACGTTTCTTAGGTTGTGGTTTAACTGGTACCTCTACAGGGGTAGGCTATTCAGTTTCTATTACAGTATCTAGTTCAATCTCCGGTGTAGGGACAACTGGTGGGGTAACTATAGGCATATTTACTTTGTTATCAACCACTCTCCCAGAACGGAGAGTGGTGATGGCATTTAGCTCACTTACGTTTGCATTTTCCGTACTAGTATTACTGTTCACCTCAAAGGCTGTGTTTGTTGTTTTAGGATTAGTTATTGCTTGACCTGGAAACACACCTTTGGGTTGTACTTTCTCTTGTGCTAATTGCTGTAAGAAAAGTTGGATGGCTTGTAAAATCTGTTGTTGAGATTGCATAAAGGTATCGAAATGATCCGGTTATGGAAGAGTGTTAGCTATAGGTTGTGTGACAGGAACTATGTCACGTTGATTATTAATGGGTGGATTTTGATAGTTATTTACCGGAACGATACCTCTATTAGCATTATAATTATTATTGTTATAATTATTATAATTACCCTGACCTTGTGCTTGACCTTATCGTGGTTGCACTTGGTTGTTATAATTATTATAATTACCCTGACCTTGTCCTTGTCGTGGTGGAGCTTGGCTATAATTGTTTGCTTGCCTAACATTTTGATTATTAAACCCTGGAGGTGTTACTTGTTGATTATTTCTCCAACTGAAATTCGGGTGTTGTCTCCAAGGGGTGTTAGGAATAGGATAACTATTAATTAAGCAAACATTATCTTGTTGTAATGTTTGTTGTTCGTAAACGAGAGGACAATAGGAGTCAGGATGCTCTGGACTCAAACATAAATTATATGGATTGGTGTTGACATTCATGACGGGAATAGGCTGTTGTTGAACAGAAATAGCCTATACCTTTTTAGTGAGAGATTCGATTAAATTTTTAAGTTCCGGATCGGGTTTCATCTAAAACATGCCGGCGGCCTTTACTATTGTAGAAGAACTAGCGTTGCGGGAGATATCATCACTACCCCCCCCAGTTATTATTAGGCTTAGTTTGATCTTCTAAAAATTTATAAGCCTCTGAGGCTCCCTTACTGAGGAAACTACCTCCATTCATTATGTCAAGCACCTCCTTGTGGTGGTGTAACAGTCCCTTAAAAAAGGCACGAACTAACGTGTCTTTCGCGAGGTTATGGTGTGGACACTCTATAAGTAGATCGGTGAAACGATTCCAAGCCTCTGAAAATGATTCATGAGGATTATGTCGAAAGAAATGAATCTTGGATAGCATTTCATCGGTCTTCAGTGGTGGGTAAAAATGTTCCATAAACAGTTGAACAAGTTTAGCCCACGAGTCCACAGAATTTGGCGCTTGGGCAGTTAACCAAGACGCCGCCTTATCGGCTAAAGTGAAGGGAAATACCCTCAGTTCAATTTGTTCAGCACCAACCGTAGGATGGTGGAATGTAGTAAGGACTTGGTTAATCCAACGCATGTGCTGATAAGGTTTTTAATGGTCTAACCCATGAAAAACGGGTAACAAATTAAATATATTTGGGGGGATTAAAAACCCCCACTGGGTCCGATAGAACGATGCAAGATTTAGGGCTATCATTTAAGGCTTTGTAAAAGTCAGAGAGAGGAGACTCTCTTTCTTCATCCATTATTTCAGGTGGTGTGTGTGGTATATTAGCTAGAGGTGTAGTGAGTGGTATATTAGAAAGGAGTGTTTGTTGACGTTGCCGGTTGATTACATTAGGCGTTTTTCTTCGGCCTGACCTTAATCTCATGCAAGGCTAAACCAATCTTAATGAAAGACAACAACACTCCAAACAGTCCTGATATGCTAGTATGAAGCTCTAACAGGAGATGTGAGGTGTGGAAGAAAAGAGTACCTGAATGCCTCCTTGCTTCGCTTATGAATAGCGTCTTGTTTACGCGTGCTCAGTGTGTATAACAAGTTAGAACACTGAAAACTTTGAAAGAAATGGAAGTTTGAAACAAACTTGTGGAAATCAGGAAGTTTCAGCAGAGGGTGCGCAGTCGCTCGAGAATAGGCCTAAGGCTGGGTGGTTTCAGTCAAGCCGAGTTCTAGGGGCGTTAGGGCGCCGGGCGGCTGCTTCGAACTTAGCCTTGGTAGGGCTGGGTCGTGCTCAGGGAAAAACTCAAGGTCCAGCGCTGGGGGGTGCTTGTGTTTTGCCTTTGGCGGTGGTCGCTTAGCTAGCTAAAAAGTGGAGTTCAGCGCCTTGAAGCGGGTGGCGCTCCAAGTTAGCTTGCCCAAGGCACTTTTCGTGCTCCTTGTAATTCTGCAAGGAAAATTTTCAGTGCTGAAACGGACAACCACAGTGGGAATCAAACAAGGGTGGGTGGGTTATGGGACTTTGGAAAACTAACAATTCTAAAGAAAACAATACTAAAGGGAACTAAGATGGCAGCGTCGCCATTTTATAAAACGATAAAATTGAATAATTCTACTCTGAATAAATAATGAATATCAAACGGAAGTAAAACTATTTCTTTATACGAAGACAATTGTTTATCAAAGATTTCTACTCTCGATACTATTGAAATAGAGTTGGAATAGAAGATTCGTTCCACTCTTAGTTCTTTAGCATTCAAAGTTTTCTATAATTATCAGTTTATCCAAAGTCTAATGAGAGTAATGGTGGGATTATACTACGATGTAAATTCTAAGAACAAGATACGCTAACTCAAACTACGAAATGCTACGGAATACTAAGGTTTGAATCTAGATAAAGAATTAGGGGGAATTGAATCCATCTTAACTCGACTTAATCAACTAACAAAGATTCGTCGTGATCCTAATTTCAATGCTTCGCATATCAAAATGGTAATTCTAATCCCTAATTATACATGACATCTCTACCAATTTATAACTAGCATGTGAAGCAACCAAACCCATTCTCATGGTGAACTAATCACTTTTTAGAATTGAATAGATTATCACAATGATTTCTAAGTTAACAAGGATCAAGCTTGATCAAGGCTTCTTCAACCCCCTATAATGGAGGTTTAGCCTAGAATCATTATGCTATTATTTCCATATGAAATTGAATAAGACATAATGTAAAGATTCTAACTTTATTAAATTTAACTAAACAATAATTGAAATCTAAATTAACAACTAAGAAACCATTAACAAACAAGAATTGAAATTAGATCTAAGCAAATTTAAATAACAAAATCGAAATTATCAAGAACTAACTATTTTATTTATCTAATGAATGATAAACAATGATTCCAATAACTAATCTAAAACAAGGAATGAAACTAATTAATGGAATGAAAACTAATTAATTAACTAATTCAAAAACTCAAAACTAGACCTAAAATATTCTCTAATGGCTACCTTATATCCTAACCTAATTGATACTTAAGAGCTAAGTCTTGTGTGTGGAAATGGAGGAGACTAGATCCACATTTTCGTGTATGGGCTGAGGGTCCATGTTTTGGGTCGGAAAATCGAGCCGAAAGCCCAATTTCTTCAGTCCACAGAGCCTTTTTAACTGGCTTTGACTTCAACAAGTTTTTTGTTTACTTCTTCTACTCTGATTTGGTCAAGGTTTAGACCATTGGAAAACTCTTTCCGAGCCGGTCGTTTTGACATAAGGTACGCCCAATTCCGAGGCCTGAGTCCAAAGATACGGTCTTTGAAAGTTCTGCTGACTTTTGTGTGCGATGTTTCTGCCCGCGTTGACTCTGACTTTTCAGCTTCTGACCGGGATTTACAAAGGCTTTCTCTCCTTGAATCTTGGCCTTTAATCACAGAACTTCTTAACAACCAACCCTTGCTCCTTTATATCGCCAAAGTGACACATTTATGCACATAATTGACTTCAATACCTGAAATACATAAAAACACGTAATTAACATTAACTCTTATTTATTACTCGCATAATTGGTCTAAAAGTATTATTGTTAAGGGGTTAAAACTACAGTTTTGGGCTCTTATCACACATCTTCACCTCACATTTAGGTAGATCGATGATATTCCTTGCCCACTCCCCATTTACAATCACTGAACTGACTAGCGCATCTATTGGTACTACATCAGTTAGGAGTAACCTTGCATCAGGATTCAAGATGAGAGGGCCTGCACACCATGGGCCGTGCCAAAAACTCATCCCATTGCCATTCGCTATGCTGTATCTGACATACTTCCAAGCATTTTCTCTGTTCTTTAGGATCGCTCGCTATGTTGAATTGTGTGAAGTTTGGTATTCACATATGTGTATTTATATGTTGGTTTGGATTTGATTAATGTGAATAATTGTATGAACTTGTATGGATAGTAGATTCCCGGTATTAGTGTGAGATGATTGTTGGGTTGTAGAAATATTTTTATTGAAAATTAGTGGAATATGGAATGGTATGTTATTTAATCAATTTTATATTTGGTGAATGTTGGTGCTTGATTATATATACTAGCAAAAGTGCACGTGCTTGCACGTGGCCAAAACAACAATGTAATTGAAAATGTCTTGATTGGAAGAATAATATAAACATGTATTTATTTTATATCCAACATGGTTGAGTTCTTCCTTTAGAAGCATTTTTTTATGCTGCGGTCAATATTGAATATAAAAAATAAACATTTCTTGTTCAAAGTATTTGGAAACTCATTTATGACAATTGTATAACTAAAGGATAGTAGACTGAATCAGAGTTCAATTGAAAATATAGATTTGTTGCATCTCTTAAAAATAAGTACACGTTGATGTAACCAAAAAAGATAGAACACATTGATGCGTATCAGGGACATTATCTCCCATAAAAAATAAGTATCAAAGACATTATCTCCCATAAAAAAAATACATATTAGGGACATTATCTAAGATTGAAAACTTGTATTATGCGCAACATTTTCCAAGATCCAATATATAAATCGAAATGCATGATTTATGCAATAGCCAAAAGTTATAAAGAGAATGTTAACAACAGTCATTGACATACATCCCACAATTAGTATGATGCCCTAAATATATTTTAGAAACATTATTACATCTTGAATCAGCTTATACATCTTCCAATATCTATGCGCAGTTAATGTACAAAGTTGGTGTACTTGAGATCCCACACAATTTTGCCTTAAGATCATCAGTCCTGCATAGTAACGTATGAATGAATAGCAGTGAAGTAATAATGTTAATTTTTCCCCTAGTAACCAATGACAGAATCAAAAAAACCAAAAACATCCTCTAATAAAACCAAATTACTAACCTGTGATTTATGAATTAACAAAGAAGCTCATGAATAAGGATTCCTGAAATTAATAATGAATTCAAACCTATATCATCATCTTCGACATATCTTTGTTAGACATTGAAAACAATATATAAATAGATGGTAGAAAATGCAGAAAAAATCGCATCTATCGGGCTCGATTAAGATTATATCAGCAAAAATGATAGATTACAAAGATCAAAATACAATCCAAAAACCATAAAATGCTTTCTTCAGACTCTCCATAGCTTTTCGAACTTTCCTCCGACTCCTTTCCCAAGCTATCTATAGTGTCCTTACAAATTACTACAGCGTAAGTTGAAATCAATGTCGTCCAAAAGTAACTGCTGAGATTACCTACAATTCTCTTTCCGAGCTATCTTCATCATCTCCAATGATGTTTTCATGCTCCACATCATCAATTGAGCACATATCCTTGCAGGTTTATACTAAAGATCCCTAGGCCTCTTTTCCAATTTCGCAAGCAACTCAAACGAAATATCATACGTTCACACCTAAAGGCATGCAAACAATCAAAAAAGCCATATGTAAACAAATATTAGCACAAGGCAGATTATTCACGAAGACTTGGCAAGTGTGCAACTACTGGACAAATTTGATATCTACCCAAGAGTCTTATTAATATCTGAACTCTTCAAAACAAAGACTTCTCAAAAGTTTTGAAAATACGGAAACCCATACAACTATATTGTGTAGAAGTCGTCCTTCAATTGTTCAAGGTGTTGAAAATCCAATTCTCAATTTGACAACAAAACAAAATTGTAAACAACAGCTACTAATTACTGATATTATGGAAAGCTGGAAACAATGCAATTAGATTATTTGCTAGCTTCCAATTTCTTTGCCAAACACAATTTCACAATATATATTCCTAGACCAACAATTCGAAGTAATTGCAGTAACACTGTCCTAGTTATAGAGTTCGTCTAAGATTTGACTTATACATCAAACAAACCATAAGATTGTCCTACATTGCCAATGTTACCACTCATTTAGAGGGGGGTTCATGTGTCAATAAACCAATATCAGTCCAAAACATTAGTTTTTCACGGGTACCAAAAATCAACATTGTGTCCCATGGAAAAACAAAAGAACAAATAAGAGTGGAAATTGAATAGTACCTCTCCTTGGATCAAGTCGAGTTTAGAAATGTCATCCATTTGCTCATTAATCAGCCTTAATCACGTTAAGTGCCTATTGCTACAACCCATAGTTGATACTATTTTTGTAACTGAACGTCGAAAATAAGCACACTTAAGTTTATCACTTCTTACCAGCTCCTTAATGTATATTTAAGGGCTTAAACAAAGAATGTTGAAGACTTGAATTGTTCTCTACTTTTCTCTATACAATGTACACTTTTATTTACAGTGATATAATACAATCCTACTTAGCAAAAAAAATGTATATTTAAAGGTATCATCAAAAGCAATAAATTAAGCAGGATGAAATGACAAAGTGGTCATTCTTAAAGTAATTAGATAATTTGATTTAAGGGCATTAAGCGGTAGGAAAAAAGCCAGATGAATTTAAGAGTTCAGGTTATTTACTGAGGATATAATAATTGAGATATCGGTTGCATTGTTATCTCTACTATCATCTATATTGATTCTCAATCAATTAGGTGTAATTGATTCAAAACCAAAATCTTATATCAAGGTAGATCATCTCTGACTATATGAAACTAAACCAAGTTTTCACCAGGAATGATCAAAACCAAAGAACATAGTAGGCATACTTGTACTATAATATATAGGGGTCTATCTCCTTGATCTGATTGACCCTTGTTTTAAAAAAAGGAAGCAGATGATCACTTGATCCCATCCAAAAACCTTCTAATCTTCGAATGTTTTTTTGTAAAAATACAATCAAATCATCAGGAATCTTGTTATTTATAAATAGATCGGTCGACTTATCACTAATGAAAAGGTCCTTGTGACTTGTGTCGAGTGGATTATTATTACCTGAATCAACCTAGGAATTTTCAAAGATGGCAATTTCTGAATTTTTTGCTATAATATAAACAATGTAAAAATGAATTTAGTAAAAGAAGTCATAGCATGCATGACACCATTGTTGGATGATATGTCAGATGATTCAACCATACTACAAGTGACAACTTATTTATAATTATCCATTGATACACTTTATCATTCTTTAAATTTAACAATTACAAAAGCTAAAGTAGGTGATCACAATGAATTTGAATAGACAAACATGGAACTTTAAATCAATGCATCTGCATCCTTTATGTACGTACCGACAATAGGTTGCATCTGTACATTACGATCAACGACAATAGTTTTTTCTTTTTTTTTTTCGTATAAACAAAAATAAGAAAGTGAACTTCAAAATTTTTGGAATTGTTTCCGTTCTATTGATGGGATTGTATTGTTTGTTTTACCGTACTCAAGACATGTTCAAATTATTTTATGAAAATTGGAAAAATAATGAAAAGTGGAAATAGGAGTTTGAAGCAACGTTTTATGAAAGATAATAATGCACGCATTCATCTGGAATGGTTTACTTTGAGTTGAGTTCTGTAAGGTTAAGCTTAATCAGGTACTATTTAAATTTGTCAATGTCCCTGGCTGCTTGCTGATTCCAAGAAATGAGGCTCAGCCCCTTGGTTCTAACTCGGTTGAGTATAAACTCCCTCCCATTGACCCATATCACATAATCTCCCTATTATTTAGGTCTCGTTAAATAACCTCCCTGTTTTCCAAAAAAGAGATAAAATCTGGTCTGTTTTTATTTCCCATTTTATCTTATTTCCTTTTTTACCCTTTTGGGATTGAAAATTTCTCGACTATATGTAAATGTATTTTTACATAGTCATATATATATGTAAAATTATATTTGCATAGTCATTGGAGCTATAAAAACTTAAATTTACATAGTAACTTTTGGGATTGAAAATTTTCCGACACCTAACAGAATATATGTAAATGTATTTTTACATAGTCATATATATGTAAACCTATATTTATATAGTCAGTGGAGCTATGAAAACTTAAATTTACATAATAACTTTTGGGATTGAAAATTTTCCGACGACACCAGACAGAATATAAATTTAAATTTTCCTATGAAAAAAAATTTTATATGAAAATTTAAATTTAAATAGGTTAAGAAGACTGTGTAATTTTATATTGTCATATGTAAATACAAATTTACATAGGATGACGTCAGCCCGGTTTGTCCTTAAGCCGAAATTATAAGCAAATATTGATGACGTCAGCCCGATTTTCACAGGGGTATTTTGGTCTGTTTTGGCTTTGATGTTATGTTTTAAATAATAGTGAGGTTTTATGCATTTGTTTGCTTATAGGGGGTTTTTGTGCAACCATTTAAGTACCAGGGAGATTAAACCCATTGTCTGATTCTCACCAGAATTTCACTTGAATTAGGGAATTAGACAAACGTTTTAATTTGATTTAGATAAACCAGGTATCTACTTTTCATGTTTTGGTATAAGGTACCATGAATAGGTTATTACAGAGAAGAATATGATCAGAAACTAACCACAAAAACTAATAAGACATGGGCATTTGTGATTGGATTCGATATTTTATACGCAATTAGTCATTTTTCTTTTTCTTTCATTTTGCGAAGACGAAAAACTAATAATACATGGGAATTAGAATGCAATAGCGTTACAAACCATGATATTCAACATCTTCCACAACTTCTCTGAAAGTGAAAGATAGAATTGAAGCAACCCTCAGTGTCTCTTGAATCACCCTCGCGGTAATTGGCATTTTCTTTGTATTCGACCAATTCAGTAATTTCTCATCACCGCACTTTTTTTTTAAGTATAAACTCTTGCTCTTCCTGTAAAGTCAGTCACAAACAAACAAAACAAAAGTTTGATTAGCATAAGCGGTTTTGGTTAAGTCGTGGATCGAGATGATGATCTTGGTTTGCTTTATTGGGTGTGACGAGAATCCTTACGGTGGCGGCTTTATAGAATTTGGGATTCTCCCCAAGGTACTTGAGGATCGAGGTGCACTTGCTGTGGTATCCTGGGCAGCAAAGATGACTTCTATGACATTATCAGTGATCTGCTCATCAGTGAGAGCTTGACTATCACCCATGAAAGATGCAAGCAAGTCATAACATCCTTCCTTCCTCCGCCTCCTTGAACAGAGGATCCGGCAAGAATATGAGCGGCTCTTTCCTTGCTTTCATGGATTTGTTGAAGAGTGTCCCTGGAAGATTGATGGGCATGGAATTGTACCCCTTCTCCGATTACATAATAACAACTCGAGCTCTTTCTCGTACATAATCTCATCCTTGCCAAGTATTGAAAGTAGTGCCACATTAAACGGCGTCTTTGCGGTGCATTACAACGAAAAACAATAATCAAATGAATTCAAACTCCCACTGTGAGCTTGTAACTCTCAATAGAGAGAGAGAGAGAGAGAGAGAGAGAGAGAGAGAGAGAGAGAGAGAGAGAGAGAGAGAGAGAGAGAGAGAGAGAGAGAGAGAGAGAGAGAGAGAGAGAGAGAGAGAGAGTACTGATACACTTAATCACGCACCGTCTTC
Organism: Coptis chinensis; assembly: GCF_015680905.1. NCBI lineage: Eukaryota > Viridiplantae > Streptophyta > Magnoliopsida > Ranunculales > Ranunculaceae > Coptis > Coptis chinensis. Next base: position 5,779,778 of record NC_141464.1, read on the forward strand.
ATTTCTTGGAAAGTGTTGATGAACTGAGCAGTGTCCCAAGAGCGAAGAGAACTGAGAGCCAATTTCTCAACTTGGGGAACGATATTCTTGATAACATTCTCTTCGAGACCGCATGCATTGTAGTACTGATAAGAGCCCAAAACTGTAGTTTTAACCCCTTAATAATCATCTTTGTTAGACCAATTATGTGAATAATAAGTAAGAGTTAATACCGATTACGTGTTTTATACATTTTAGGCTTCAAAGTCCATTATGTGCAGAAATGTGCCACTTTAGCGAGATAAAGGAGCAAAAGTCGGTGAGAACTTCGAATGCCATATCTTTGGACTCGGACACCGAATTGGGCATACCTTATGTCAAAACGACCGACTCGGAAAGAGCTTTGCAATGGTCCAAGCCTTGACCCAATCAGAAGAGCAAAGTGGACGAAAAGTCTGTTGAAGCCGAATCTAGTGAAAGAGGCCTTTTGGATTTGAAATAATTGGGTTTTGGGCACGATTCTGCGGCCCAAAACATGGCTCCAAGCCCATGCACGATTTTGGATCTGGATGTATAAAACAAAAGCTTAGCTCTTTGTTAAGGGTAGATGGTTAATGGTAGATAGGTTAGAGTAAAAAGTAGCCATTAAAATAGCTTCTAGATCTAGTTTTATTTAATTGTTTTTGATTAAGTGTAGTTTAAAAATCCAATTATTGTATTAGATTAAACCCTTGAATCTTGTTCTTCATTTTGATTAGATCAATAAAGTAGTATTTCTATCAACTTCGATTTTTGTCATTTCCATTTCTAGATCTAATTTAAATTCCTGTCCTTATTGCATTTTAGTCATTAAATTAGATTTCATTATTGTTTAATTAAGTAAATTTCAATTCTTTATATCATGTTTAGTTTAAATTTAATCGGAAATGATTTGCGTAATGATTCTCGGCTAAACCTCCATTAGAGGGGTTGAGAAACCTTGATGAAAGCTTGATTCGATTAACGTAGATTGGTCGTAATTTCCTTTCCACTCTAGAAACGTTTAGTTCACCATGAGAATGGGTTTAATCGTTCACATGCTAGTTATTAATTGGTAGAAATGCCATGTGTAATTAGGGATTAGGAAGAACCAATTGTTCTGCGAAGCAGTTCAATTCGGATTATGACGATTAAGTAGTTAATAGGATTAAGTCGAAGTTAAGGTGGAATCAATTCCCTCTAACTCCTTATCATCGAATCAACGTAGCATTCCCTTAGTTATTCCTATCGTCGACTAGTTGCATTTTAGGTAGGTAGTTGCATCGTAGTCTAGTTGCCTTTTTCGTAAATCTCTCATTAGACTTTAAGTAGAGAGTAATTACACGCGTAAACAAGCATGCGGAAGGACTAGGAGTGGAACGAATCACTCTACTCCACTATATCTCATAGGATTGAGAGTAGAATCTTTGATAAATGTAGGCACGTATTAAGTTTTAGTTTACTTACGTTTTGAGTTTTATCGTTCATTTCATAGGTAAACTATCTTTTTATGTTTTATCAAGTACCTTTCAAGCTGTTTGAGTTCTTTGCGTTGGATTGTTTGACAGAGATTGAAGTCTTCAACAACCAATTCTAGGAAATAATTGTTGTCAACATTGATAGGCCTGACACCACCAAAGAAAGCAATAGTTACGTAATGTGGTCAACTCACCAATATCACCATAACTAAATCCAAACAGGGTAGCAACATAATATCCATTCACTACCTCGCTGGTACTTTCTTGATTCTGCCCATCCCCGAATTCAGTCACTCAACCGACCTATGAATGCAACTTCCACAAATCAAAGTTTCTTAACCGCGGATAATTCGAATTAGCCCGCCTATCCAGGCTCATGAAATTGGCAATCAAAGAGTACGCTTGAGGTTTATACTTGCTACCCCATGTTGGATCAATCTTCGCAAGCACTGCAATACCATAAAGAAAGTATCCCAAATGGTAATGATGATCATTATACACTCTAAACCCGAAATCAGCACCAGAATCGCTGCAAGTGTTGATCCAACATCATTAACACGAGCATCACCATAACTAAATCCAAACAGGGCAGCAACATAATATCCATTCACTGCCTCGCTGGTACTTTCTTGATTTCGCCCATCCCTGAATTCAGTAACTCCATCGGCCCATGAATGCAGCTTTCACAAATCAAAGTTTCTTAACCGCGGATAATTCGAATTAGCTTGCCTATCCAGGCTCATGAAACAAAAAATAAAATCACAACTCATGAACCACATTAACAAAAATATCGATTAAATGTTAGGCACGAAACAACAAATACTTCAAAAGTTCATAAATCTAAAAACAAAACTAAAACCGAGATTGAAAAGTAGATACCTAAGTTAATTAAGGACGCCAAATCATGTTGGATATGAGAAGACCCCTACGAATACTCCATCTCCATGAAATAGATAATAACCTAACCAAAAAAAAAGCCACAAAGTAATTAAATAGATCTTACAAAGAGTCAAAGAGTTTGAGTGGTTAAATAGATCAAGGGGAAAATGGAAAATCAAAGAGATTACCATGCCCTATCCCTAAGAGTATCTCGGGTACCAAATAATCAGGTGTGCCTACAGCCGAACCCTTCTGCCTTCTTTCACGCTGATTTAAATGCTCAGATGTCGATAGCTGAGGTTCATCTTCTTCAAGTAGTGTCGTCACACTAACTGCTGGACCAGACAAATCATCGGTGTTGTTGATAAGACCAACCTTTGATGACCCAAAGTCTGTTAACTGTTCCCAATCACAGTCAGCTAGGTAAGAATTTTACTTGTTCGAAAGCTTCCAAAATATGACGAAAAAGATGAGGATATTCAAGAATTAAGAATGCTCAACACAAGGTCATTGGATGGAGCAACATACATGAGAAAAATTTACAAATCAAAGAAGAGTATTAAACAACCGAAATGATCAATCCCAGTAAAGAGGGAGCAAGTTCTTGATAAGCAATAGGACATACATCACATGAACGATATGGAAAATGAAGGCAAAACCAACAACTTCAATAAGTTAGGTATTCAAATTTGAAATGTTATTTGTAGAATGTTAATGTTGTAAATATGCTAACCTTGAGATGACCATCATGTGCAATCAGCAAATTATCAGGCTTCAAATCTCGATGAACCACAAGCAATGAATGTAAATATTCCAATGCTAGCACCTGCACACAATTTGATTTTACATTTGTTTTTTCTTCCCTTTCCACAGATGCACATGCAAAGTAAAAACAAAATATTTTTAGCTTACAATTTCTGCAATTTATACACGAGCAACATCTTCATCCAAGCAACCTAAATTTCTCAACAATGAGAACAGGTCTCCTCCATTCAAGTACTCAATCACAAGGTATAAGTTCTCATGACATGTGAAGGAATAGAAAAACCGTACCTAATAAAATTTGAGTTACAAATAAGATGGAAATTAGTTAGAGATAAAGGTGTAATAAAAGCTATGCTATCTAGACTGCTCACCACAAAAGGATTGCGAACCGAAATCAAATTATCACGCTCAACTAAAATACTCTCCACATCATTCTTGCGTATCATGTCTACCTTTTTCAGAACCTGCAAACATGTAATGCAATTAAATTAGAGGAGGGAGAACAAAACATCATGGGACAGTATACAAAATTACCCATTACATCTAAAACACTTTTGGTAAGTTAACTATTGTAAACACTTTTTAGGAATATACTCTCACACATCTTCCCCTCGTTCAGTTGCCTAGACTGGGTTTTACACTAAATTAAAAGACTAGTCCCAACTGTAATCGTGGATAATGGTTTATGAGAATGTAGGGACTCTGTATGTTTACCATTGTAAACACTTTTTAGGAATATGCTCTTGCACATCTTCCCCTCGTTCACTTGCCCAGACTTGGTTTTACACTAAATACAAAGACCAATCCCAACTGTAAATTTGGATAATGGTTTCAAATAATGTAGGGAAACCAGCCACCCACCCCCCAAATATGCATGAGAACTTATATGCCTAATTTTCCATCCCAACAATCACATCGTTTCTTTTGTAGTGAACGAAGAGCTGATAAAGTGTTTCTTTTAGCTTCTTTCTCATCCTATAATTTTCAGCATTATAAGTTTGTAAAACATAATGCAATCACTATTCCATGTACGCCAACCATCACCATCAATTGAGATTACCAATGATTCACTAATGCGCCTAACCGAGATGAATCGGTCTATATTTAGCTATGTTGCATGGGTACTTCATATTTTCTGTTGTGTCTCGTGTTGCCATGTCCTACACTCCCGTGTAAGTAATGCAGTGCGGGACACGACACCTACACTCCTACAATAAGAGGTGTAGGATAATGTATCTTTTATAAGATATGACCTACAGAAACATAAAATATTAGAATTGAGAGATCCTATAACCACATAATTTTACTTATCTTTTAAATAACCTTATTGCCAAATCGTTTTTCTAATAAAAAAAAATTAAAATTAAAATAAATATTAGGTGTGTCCACGTATCTGCTTTTTAGAACATGCCGTGTCCAAATCTCTGTACCGATGTCCAAATTGGACACTCGTACCCGTACTCATGCAACACAGATATTTAGGCTTTTAAGACCCAAGAGCCTTGAACATTGGAAAATATCTTAAAGACATGACAAAGACGACTCATAATCTATAGTACAGTAAAAAAAAAGCTAGAGTAATAAAAAAAGTTATGAAAGGGAAGCTATCATAACAAAAAACACAACACAGTCTCATTTTAATTTCACCAACAACTATTCATCAAACCAAATAATCTAATGTGTGATACTGAGAATGTACAGTGTGATAACGTACTCTTAAAAATACAACTCTTAACGTGCAAAAATTGTAAGTGGCTAATCAAGAAACCAGATGAAAGATTCAAGAATTAAAATCCCAATGTGAAGCCCATATTCAGAAGTTTAAGAAACAATTTAAGGGAACCTACCCATTCTGTATTAGTGACACCAGAATGTATTTTTTGAGTGCTTCAACAGATATAGCATTCGGTGCTGAAGTTGGTGTTGTGACAACCTGCAATGAATAAAGATAAGCAATTCAGTTAATAGAATAAGATAGAACATGAATCTGAAAGCGAATTGGTGCAACATATGAAGAAGTGTAGAAGCTATATCTGTTAACACTTCTTAGTCGAACAATTCAGTTAATACATTGTGTAGAAGCTCATGGGCTTTCCTAAAACACTTCTGTCCTATCCATATCATTCCCTTGTCAATACAAATGCAAAATAACATTTCAAATCAGCATTTTTTTAAATTTAGTTCTCTAGCTAAATAGGCAAAAGTTTGCTGAAGAAAGTTGATGCATTCTCAAAAGAACTCTGACCATAAAAAGGAATTGTAACAGTAAAATAAAAACTTTAACTAAAAAAACTGATGGTGCCAACAGCTAAGCACTGGCAGTGCTCTCCGAGGCCTCTTAAGATAAATACAACAAGGAAAAAATTGCACATCCCAAAACAATACGCACGTCAAATTCTCTGCTGAACACAGCACCCATTGATTGACCACACAGAATCAGCTATGAAAGCAATAGACAAAAGCTCCTTTAACACGGAACAGTCATTGCTTAAAAGACCTGAAATTAAAACTCAGAAAATTAAAAGCAATTACACCGGCTCCTTGAACACAAGTTCCTTGGGTGAAATAAAAACCCGAAATTAAAAAAATGGAATTGAATCAATTTTTTTATAGATTAGCTGAAATGTAAAAGCGAGAAAGAATTAATCCACCCAAAACTTGTTCGACTTCTTAGTGAAACAAAGCTCTACTGTGAATCACAAGAAAGTCCACAACTAAATCCATCCATAGCTCGAATTAAACAAACACTACTCAGTCATTCCAAAAAAATAGAAAACGGTTTTCTTAAGCAGATATGAAGATAGAAATCCAGTGCGATATAAATAGAACCAACAATCATTGAACGGGGTCAAGTGCGATATAATCAAGTTTTCTTAAGCACAACTTCAAAAAAAAAAAAAATCAATGGAACCAACAGTCATTGAAAATGAAATAGATTGATTCAGAAACAAATAACTAAGAAATCGGAGGTTACCTGTATATCTCCACCTCCGTTATCTCCAAGTTGGGGTTATTAGATTTTTCAACCAATATGAGAGTAGTTGTTTCATTGTGAGAAAAATAAAATTATGAGAAACAGAAGAGAAAAGAATCGGTTCGTATTCTGATTAGACTTTCCCTTTTCTTAACCTCTTATTAAATAACCCAATTATTGATAGTAATTAAATGACATTTATAGTATGGCGTACATATGAGAATCAGCGTAGATTTGGTTTTCTAATATACTGCCACATGAAAAAACTGATTGCTCCTATTTAAAGGTGTTAAGCAATATTTTTATTTAAGGACAATATCGGTACTGAAAATTTATAAAGGCATAAAAAGACAAAGTAGTCCTTATTAAAAAATATCTAGGCATCTGATTTTATTATTCATTAAGGGTATTATACTATCATAAAAATACCCGAATGAATTTAAGAGGCCATGATTATTATAGGCTATACTACTAGTAGAGATACTATCCATACAATTCTAACATAATTATTCTATTCTAACATACTATCTTGACAATACCCAGACAACCATTAGATCAATCTAACATCTAGATCTTCCAAAATATAACGTCTAGATATGCATTTCTAATTAACAAATCACACAATTAAACAGGAGGGGCAAAATTGACATTTCATTTTTTTCCACAAAAGAAAAACCATTTTCTTCTTCTTCATTCACGTATAAATGAGGATGAAGTAGGCCGAATAGCCGGTATGGTTCGCCGTGAGCTTCATCGGACTGTGGAACAAAATATTATTATCTCTATTGTTGAGAAATCAAAACTTGACGCCTTTCTAAAGGAGCCACTTTTTAGGGATAGGTTTTCGCCCTCTCATCTCGTACATGTTTATAAGAAGAGTGTACCTTGTAAGGACATGGTTCCACTTGTGGCGGACATCTTGGTTAAGCATTTTGGAGCTGTTCCTAGGGACAGGGAAGAATGGGAAGAAAATTAAACTATTCCAATTTTCTAACCTGTACTCTCCCTGCTTTGACTCTTAAATTCAAAAGTTGAGGACGGATACACTGGTCGATGATTCAAAAAAGAATAATGTTTGGAAGCAGCTCTTTCCAGCCAACTTAAATAAGAAAACTGTATTGATCTGTTGTATTTATAGGATTGCAAGCTAAGTTGGTGGTGTTGTTACTATCGAGAAATTGTCAGTTCACATATATAAGTGCAAGGTGTGTATCAGTATCAACATGAAAGAGATCTAAGAAACAATCCAAACACAAAAAAGAACCTAATCCATGGCAGTTCAAATTAACATGTTACTAGTTAGAGCTCCTTAAATTAATATACCTTCTGAATTAAAGAAAGAGCTGGTTTTTAACTTTGATATGCTCTTGAGCTGTCTGCGTTTTTACTTCCTGTCTTGATATCCACCTGTCATTTGTATTTTTACTCATGACATAACCTCATATCTTGTTAGCACTTAGCATACAAAGAAGCAAATTTTAAATTTTGGTCAATGAATATTTTATACGATGCTTAATCAAAATATGATCAGTAATTAACTCATAATACCATGCTCTACTTTTTTTTTTTTTTTTTCGAGTATAATGATAACGACGGAATTCTTTTGGGAAATGTCAAAGCAACGTGAATATCAAGTTCTGTGTTATTGTAGTTTGGTCCTCTTCTCTGGTTTCATGATGACAACCATACTATGATATTATAGTTGTGACACTAGAACTTGCTCTCAAGCTTGATACAATGAGACACCTTGATTACCTTCCAAGGTACTAACACTCAACAACAGATGCTATATTTTGAGGTTATGAAGCCTCATGCTGGCATAACTGGAGGACCTATCCTTCGGATACTTATTTCCCTATTCATACCTTTATATCAATATTTGGATGAGAAGCCATCAAATAGGAAGTAAGCCCCTCGTAGTTATGTACAAAGAGCAATTGCTTCAACATTTAAAAACTGATCCCTTGTTAAGAGACATGGTGGGTGAAATCTCAATCTAAGGTTGTTATAAAAGTCGTTTCAGCATCATGAAGAAACTTCTGAAGGATAATCATAATGATAACTGTTTCTTCATTTTTTTAATGGGTAACTGGTTCAAGCATAATCATCCCCAAATGCATCAAGAATGACAATAGAAAATGTGAAAAACTTTAAATAAGAAATTAACTTTTACAATTGAAAAACATCTTTTACAAAAAAAAAAACAGTTAAAAAATTGAAAATTCGACCCTAAAGGGAGTATCAATTCTAATCTTCATCTCCTCCATGTAAAACTTCTGAGGGAGGAAGGGATACACGCTCATCTTCAATATGGATTCCTCTTACAACGATTGCCTGAAACAAAACTAGTAGAAATTGAAAAAAGCAAATCGTTTTTTGCTCCTTTTATTTTTTGGTATAGTGACGTTGACGGACGGCGACTTGAGAATTTTTTTCAGCAATGAGCTATAAGCGTGAATGAAGAGAAGAAAAGGTTTATGAGAAAAACGTAAATGTCATTTTTGCCCTCCCTTTTTTTAATCTTTGTTTGGTTTTTTAGACGCATATCTAGACGTTAGATTTTGGAAGATCTAACGGTTGTCTGGGTATGTCAAGATAGTATGTTAGAATAGTATGTCAAGGTAGCTGGCCATATATATATATATATATATATATATATATATATATATATATATATATATATATATATATATATATATATTTGAGACTTTGGATATGGTTATATATTTGCTCAAGTATTGTTTGTGATTGATTATTACCATTTAATTAGCAATTCGTCCCTGTTACTCTGTTTTGATAAACCTTAGAGTTGAGTTGGGTTGGGTTACGACGACGCTCATGCCTGTCAGACTCGGCTGAAGCAGAGTCCTCCACGGGTGGCATGCGTCGTAGCATCTCTATTCGGAACAAGCGCTGTGCTTCCCTCTCAGTCCTAAGTAATGCATACTGGGCTTGTTGATGCTGGTGGATAGTCTCCATGTTAGACAAGATATCGTCCTGAACCTTTTCGAGCATTTCAAGTCTCGTCTGAAGGTTCGTTTGCTTTTTTCGAACTACAATCTGTCTATCTCGGATATCTTCACAAATACCATAAACGCAACGCAAGCCAGTTTGCAACACTTGCATGCGTTCTAAATTAGAACTACAATTATCTAATGCATCGTCATCCGAGACATGTCATATCCTCCCTTTCATCCTCCGACTCAACAACCTTTCCTTCAGACATGTATCATTTGCCTGAAATCTTTACTACGGTTAACGAAGTCAACTAACTGTTTGACTAACGGAAAGTTAGAATGTGGGGGGTAATCTGAATTAAATTATTTCATGGGAGTATCGCAAAACCAATTTTCAAAATAGGGAACAATCGCTAATTTTGTAGGGAATCGCAATCGTCAATGGTAGTCACTTGATAAGGAATTTCATTTTCCCGACCATTAGAAAGCCCCCAAAAAAAATCGCTCTTGCATTCATTGACTACATGTTCAATACACGGTCCGCTTATTAGAGTGGCGTTGATGTTTATCCAAAGGCAACATAAAATGTGTAGACGAGAATGTGTATTCACTTGGTGTTTATCGGTTTATCAGTACTAGTTGTTTGTCAAGCATGCACAAACAACAGGATGCACATGTCTTGTGGCTTTCCAGGTCACTCTGTAATGTAGCATGATAGTATCCGAAGAGTACTATTTAGAAAAATATGGTCCCAAATCATTTTACTATATTAGAAAAATATAGAGTGTGAAAAAGAGTGGTTTTGTGTCACAAAGATAAATAAGTAATTTTGCTTAATATTTTAATAAACCGCCTATAAAAACCTGTATGGCCTAGAAAGGCCCTAATATCACGGACAGTCCGTGGTTTAGGTAGGGTCGCTATCTTATCTAGTTTGGCCTTATCTACTTCTATGCCATCACTAGATACGATGTGACCTAGTACTATGCCCTTTTTCACCATGAAATGACACTTTTCCCAATTTAAAACGAGACTCTTTTCTTCGCACCGTGTCAAAATCTTAGACAGGTTAGACAAACAGTCTGTGAAGGAGTCTCCATAGATAGAAAAATCATCCATGAAAACTTCCATAAGGCGCTCTACCATGTCACTAAATATATGAAGCATACACTGCTGGAAGGTACCAAGAGCATTACAAAGGCCAAAAGGCATTCGTTTATAGGCATACGTTCCAAAGGGACATGTGAAGGTAGTATTTTCTTGGTCATTAATATCAATAATAATCTGAAAATAGCCTGAGTAGCCATCCAGAAAATAATAAAAAGCATGACCAGCTAGGCGTTCGAGCATTTGATCTATAAAAGGTAAAGGAAAGTGATCCTTTCATGTCATAGCATTTAAACGTCTGTAATCAATACAGATCCTCCATTTCATAGGACCTTGTGGTGACAACATAGTCACCCTTTCCGATTCTGAACCATGGTAACTCCCCGATTTCTTAGGAACTACATGAATGGGGCTTACCCATTCGCTATCGAGATTGGGTATATGATACCCGCGATCGAAAGTAATCGTAAGACTTCTTCCCTAACCAACTCTTTCATGGCAGGGTTCAAGCGACGCTGACGTTCACGAGAAGTCTTCGCGTTATCCTCCAAATGGATACGATGAGTGTAAACATTAGGGTCAATTCCCTTAATGTCGGCTAGGGACCAACCAATCGCCGACCGATGTTCCCTAATCACCCGGATTAAACATGTCTCTTCATTCTTAGATAACAGAGAAGATATAATTACCGGATGACTACCATCCGGATCAAGTTGAATATATTTTAACTCCGGGGGAAGAGGTTTAAGCACTGGGGTGGAAGGAAAATCAATAGATGTTTCGTCGGGGTCCTCATTTTGCATAATGAATACTTGCTTAGGTAGCAAGTCTTCATACTCAGTATATGGAGCAATCGAAGGGTCTACAATTGGTGTGGACTCAAAGATGGTGTTGACTTCCTCTAAGTAGGAGTCATTTACAAAATCTGAAATTCCAAAAGAAAGGAATTTGTACATATTGTTTTCGAGAAACGTGTTGTTAAAATAATCTTGAGCTAAGCTCTCGATCATGCTAACCTCCCCATCTATAGGCGAATCGGTAACTGTTTCATCATTTTAAAAACATTTACCTCAACCGTAAGATGGCCAAAAAAGATAAGGACATCTTACCATCGCGGCAATTTATAAGTCGTTGGCGGTTGCCAAGAAGGGCCCTAAGATGATCGATGTACAGATTCGCGACTTACGTATCGAGGATAACAAAATCAGCGGGATAGTAAAAATCGAACCTTAACAAGCACGCGTTTGCCACTACACCCTTAGGATACTTAATTGACTGTCCGCTAATTGCAACGTTATTTTTGTAAGTTGCATTTCTGTAGACCTATTTGTTTATACAAGTATCACGGGGAGTAAGTTAACACTCGCCGTGTCTAATAAAGCGGTCATCGTGGGGAATCTCTTAAGGTGCATTTCTGATGGGACTATCGGGGTCCTTGTACTTAACAATTCCATTATTTTCGGATAAAGTTGGGAACTGTTCAGGTTAGAAAGGCGTCTTTAGGTATGTTGGTCTTACGCCTAGTAGTGCACAACTCTTTAAGAAACTTAAAGCGTGGTTAGGGAGCTTTTAATAGCTTCGAGAAAAGGAAGGTTTATCATTAGATTCTTGAAAACATTCCTAATCTCCTCAAAGTTTGTATTCTGGTTAGCATGGCTAACTTTCGAGGGAATGGTGGTTTAAGCTCTATATTTAGCGTATGGCTCGACTTGATGTGTTACCTTGGCTTTCTGTTTCTTAGTTTGTTGTTTAACCGGTACCTCTACGGTGGTAGGCTCTTGAGTTTCTATCGCGGTATCTAGTTCGATATCGGTGTAGGGAGTATCGATGGGGTAACTATAGGCATAGTTACTTTGTTATCAACCACTCTTCCAGGCGGAGAGTGGTGATGGCATTAAGGTCACCTACGATTGCGGTTTGATTACTAGTATTACCGTTTACCTCAAAGGTTGTGTTTCTTTGTTTTTAGGGTTTGGTATCGCTTTGTCCGAAACACGCCTTTTGGTTGGGCTTTCTCTTGGGCTAACTGTTATAAGCCCTAATTTATGGATTGTAAGATCTGTTGGTTTGATTGAGTCATTGATTGGAAAAGTTGTTGGGTAACCTGTATAAAGGCGTCTATACGATCCGGATGTGATGGTGTAGTAGTCACAGGTGGTGCGACTGGAACTATCTCACGTTGATTATTTATGGGTGGGTTGTGATAGTTACTATTGTTAATCTGAACGATACCTTTATTGGTATTATAACTATTATAATTACCCTGACCTTGTGCTAAACCTTGTCGTGGTTGCGCTTGGTTGTTATAATTATTATAATTTCCCTGACTTTGTCCCTGTCCTTGCCTAGGTGGAGCTTGATTATAGTTGTTTGCTTGCCTAACATTTTGGTTATTAAACCCTGGAGGTGAAACTTGTTGATTGTTTCGCCAACTAAAGTTGGGATGTTGTCTCCATGGGGCATTAGGAATAGGATAGCTATTAATGGAGCAAACATTGTCTTGCTCTAATTGTTGTTGTTCATAGGCGAGAGGACAATAGGATTCAGGGTGCTCAGGACTCAAACAGACATTACATGGGTTGGAGTTAACATTCATGACGGGGATAGGCTTTTGTTGCACAGAAATAGCCTCAACCTTTTTAGTTAGAGATTCGATTAAATTTTTAAGTTCTAGATCGGGTTTCATCTCAAACATACCAGTGGCCTTAACTGTTGAAGAAGAACTAACAGCGCGGGGGATATCATCACTACCCCCAATTGTTATTACGTTTAGTTTGATCTTCTAAAAATTTGTAAGCCTCCGAGGCTCCTTTACTTAGGAAACTACCCCCATTCATTATGTCAAGGACTTCTTTATGGTGATGTTGAAGTCCTTTGAAAAAGGCACAAACTAACGTGTCTTTTGCTAGGTTATGGTGTGGACACTCTATAAGCAGATCGGTGAAAGCGATTCCAAGCCTCGAGAAAATGATTCATGAGGATTTTGTCGGAAAAAATGAATCTTGGAAAGCATCTCATCCGTCTTTAGGGGTGGGTAAAATGTTCCATAAACGGTGAACAAGTTTAGCCCACGAGTCCACAGAGTTAGCGGCTTTGGGCGTTAACCAAGACGCCTTATCGGGCTAAGGTGAAGGAAATACCCTTAGTTTAATTTGTTCTGTACCAACCGTAGGATGATGGAATGTTGTAAGGACTTGTTCAATCCTACACATGTGTTGATAAGGTTTTTCATGATCTAAACCATGGAAAACGGGTAACAAATTAAATATGTTTGGGGGAATTCAAAAATCCCCCACTGGGTCTACTAGAATGATGCAAGATTTAGGGCTATCGCTCAAGGCTTTGTAAAAGTCGGAGAGAGGAGTCTCTCTTTCTTCAGCCATTATGTCCGGTGTGGTTGGTGGAATAGTAGCTAGAGGTGTAGTGATTGGTATACTCGATAGATTTGTTTGTTGACGCTGACGGTTAATTATGTTCGGTGTTTTTCTCCGACCAGATCTTAATCTCATGCAAGTCTAAGTCTAAACACGACAACACTCCAAACAATCTTGATATTTTAGTATAAACCTCTAACTGGAGATGCGAGGTATGGAAGAAAGGAATACCTGATAGCGTCCTTGCTTCGCTTATGAATAACGTCTTGTTTACGCGTGTTCAGCGTAAATAACAAGTTAGAACACTGAAAAACTTAAAAAATCGAAGTTCGAAACAAACCTGTAGAAATCCGGAAAATTTAGCTTTAGGCACGCGGCGCTCACTTTAGGGCTGTCGCTCTGGCGTGTAACTTGAAGTTACAGTGTTTTAGGGCTGGTCGCTCGGTGTTTCTGATCTTTTTGGGTGCAGGCTTTCGCTTAGAAGGTGGTCGCTCCGCGTGTATATTTTTGCGGAACTTTCAACGCTGAAACGGACAACCACAGTATGAATCAAACAAGGGTGGGTGGGTTTAATGGGACTTAAAAATGACTAATTATACTATGAAAACAATGCTAAAGTGAAACTAAGATGGCGGCCATTTGATAAATGATAATTGATAGTTTACCTACGAAATGAACGATGAACTCAAAACGTAAGTAAACTAAAACTTATTTACGTGTCTATATTTATCAAAGTTTCTACTCTCAATTCTATCGAAATAGAGTGGAGTAACAAATTGTTCCACTCCTAGTTCTCCAAAGATGGAATGTTTTCTAGTCTAATTAATCGAGTCTTAAGTCTAATGAGAGCTTTACGAAGGGTGTTATACTACGATACAATATGAAATTGATTATGTTGAATTTAAACTACTTAATGCTATGGAAATATGATTGTTTTTGAATCTAGATAAAGGATTAGAAGGGAATCGAATCCACCTCGAATCCAACTTAATAACCTAGCATAGATTCTTGTATCTCGATTCTTACGTTCTTACGGCAAGAATTTCGAGTTCTAATCCCTAGTGTTCATGGCATTTCTACCAAATACTAACTAGCATGTGAGGTCGTCCACCCATTCTCATGGCGAGTCACGACCTTCTAGAGTGGAATAGATTCTACAACGCTACTACACTATACCACTAAGTTTTCATCAAAGCTTCATCAACCCCTCTAATGGAGGTTTTAGCCTTTAGTCATCAACCCATCATTTCCCATTGAATTATAACTACTCATCATATTAAAATTCTAACTTAACTAATTTAACTAACAATGTTTCAATCTACTTCAACTACGAAATGATAATCAACAAGAATTAAAATTAGATCTATAAATTGAAATGCCAAAAATAGAAATTGATAAAAATAACTATTTTATTTATCTAATCAATCAAGAATAATGATTCAAGGACTTAATCTAAAACAAGAATTGAAAATGGAACTTAAACTTAATTACTCTACTGAAAACTAGATCTAGAATTCTATATATTTTTAGGTCTAATTAGCTACCATTAAAAAAGAGCTAATCTTTGGTTTTTATATGTTCAGATCCAAAAATCGTGCATGGGCTTGGATCCATATTTCGGGCCAGAGAATCAGGCCCAAAACCCAATTCTTTCAGTCCAAAAAGGCCTCTTCAGCTGCAGTTGGCTTCAACAGACCTTTTGTCCACTTCTGCTCCTCTGATTGGGTCAAGGCTTAGACCATTGGAAAGCTCTTTCTGATCCGGTCGTTTTGACATAAGGTAGGCCCCATTCTGAGGTTTGAGTCCAAAGATACGGCTTTCGGAAGTTCTGCTGACTTGTGTGCTGTTTCTGCCCGCGTCGACTTTTCAGCTTTTGACCGGGCTTTTAGAAAGGCTTTGTCTTCTTGAATCTTGGCCTTTAATCATGGAACTCCTTAGTAACCGACCTTTGCTCCTTTATCTCGCTAAAGTGGCACATTTATGTACATAATGGACTTTGAAACCTGAAATGCATAGAAACACGTAATCAGTGTTAACTCTTAATTATTACTCACATAATTGGTCTAAAAGTATGACTGTTACAGGGTTAAAAACTACAGTTTTGGGCTCTTATCAGACCCTAAGTTTGTTTATGTAGGAGCCAACCTTGACCCTACTCTCAAGGCACAACTTGTAAGCTTTTTATCGTTGAATAAAAATGATTTTTCTTGGTCATATATTGATGTGCCCGGAATCGATCCTAATATTGCATGCCATAAGTTAAATGCAAACCCCAATGCTAAGCTAGTTCGCCAATGACCCAGGAAACTATCTCTTAGGTTCAGAAAAGCAATTAATGACGATATTGACAATCTCAAAAAGGTAGGCTTCATTAGAGAGGTGGACTACTCCGAGTGGATTGCTAACAAAGTGGCAGTCCCAAAAAAGAACGACACAGTTCGCCTATGTGTCGACTTCACCAACGTCAATCAAAATACCCCTAAAGACAGCTTCCCTTTACCAAGAATTGACCAGCTCGTAGACCAAACCGCTGGCCACGAACTCATGTCATTCATGGATGCCTACAGCGGCTACAACCAGATTCTTCTGGCCGAAGAAGACCAAGAGAAAACATCATTCGTCATAAAACAGGGCATCTACTGCTACAACGTCCTCCCGTTTGGTCTAAAGAATGTCGGAGCGACCTACCAAAGATTGGTAACTAAAATGTTCCAGGACATGTTAGGAGACACCATGGAAGTTTACATTGATGACATGGTTGTAAAAAGCAAGAAATCTAGAGATCACTTAGACCATCTTGAAAAAGCGTTCTCCAGACTCAGACGAATTCAGATGAAGCTTAACCCAGAGAAATGTGTCTTCGACGTGTCCTCCGTGAAATTTCTGGGGTATCAAGTATCCCAACGAGGGATTGAAGCAAACCCATACCAGATTTGAGCTTTCTTAGATATGCCCGATCCAAAAACAAAACAACAAATACAAAAATTGTCAGGAATGGTGGCCACCCTAAACCAATTCATATCGAGAGCGTCAGACAAATGCTGACCTTTCCTGCAACTCCTCAAGAAAGGAGAACAGTTCTCCTGGAATGATCAATGCCATCGAGCGTTCTCTACTCTCAAGGAATATTTGACAACACCACCTGTGATGGCAAAACCGATTGATAATGAAACGCTGGGGCTATATCTAGCAATTTCTGACTTCACTATCAGTTTAGTTCTCTTCAAAGAGGACCAGAATGCAGATAAACTGATCTATTTCACAAGCAAGACTTTGCTGCCAGTTGAGAATAACTACTCCCACATTGAAAAGGCACTACTGGCACTGCTTTATTCAGCAAGAAAGTTCAGGCCCTACTTCCAAGCACATCCAATCAAAGTGCTCACCGACCTGCCACTCAAGAAGATCCTTCTTAAAGCCAATAAGATAACTCCATGGTAGTATGGGAAGAAGAACTCGGTGAACACCACATTGAGTTCACCCCAAGAACATCTCAGAAAGGTCAAGTCATTGCTGATTTCTTAGCAGATTTCCCAGTGGACGACCTGAATTGGGAACCAGAGGAGAGCGTCCCAACTTTTAAACAATGGGACCTATCGGTATGGTCACTATTCATAGATGGAGCTAGCAATCCAGGGGGTAGTGGAGTCGGCATAGTCTTGGTCTCGCTAGATGGCTCCATGGTGGAAAAGTCAGTTCGTATTGATTTTGCGACTTCAAACAATGAAGCGGAGTACAAAGCCCTGATCATGGGACTTCGTATGGCATTAAAGCTCGATGTTCAGGAGCTCAAAGTCTTTAGCGATTCACAACTGGTCGTTCACCAGGTCGCTTATGAGTATACCACTAATGAAGGTAACCTTTCTAAGTACTTTCAAGTTATAGATCAATTATTACCATCTTTCAAAAAAGTCACCATACAACATTTTCTATGGGATGAGAATCGCCACGCTGACAGCTTGGCATACCTTGCAACCCAAACACCAAACTGCGACCCTAGGAAACTACTCATTGAAGTAGTAGACGGACCTGGTTACCGAAATGAGCATATCCTAGAAGTTACCGCCCTATGCCTACTCTCTGACAGTCAGATGAGTCAAACATGGATGCAACCTACCATAGATTACATTCAGCTAGGCAAAGCACCAGAAGATCGCATAAAGGCCTGAAAAGTTCAATATCCGTCAGGTCGCTACTACCTCGTCAACGGGAAACATTTTAGAAAATCAGCTGGAGGACCACATCTGAGGTACATAAGCCCAGAACAAGGTCAGACGATTTTCATAGAGATTCATGAGGGAGAATGCGGTAACCACGTAGGAGGTCGCTCTTTGGCTTATAAAGCGATCTCACAAGATACTTCTAGCCACGAATGCAGATTGATGCCAAGAAGTATGTACTCAAATGTGTTAAATGCTAAACATTTGGGCACAACATCATTCATCCAGCTCGGGAACTGATCAACATTGCTAGCCCTTGGCCATTGCATATGTGGGGCTTGGACACCATGGGTCCATTCATTCCACATAAGAGCACAGGCTTTCAGTTCATCCTAGCTGCAATAGACTACTTCACCAAATGGGTGGAGGCAATTCCATTGGCACATGTCAAAGAGGCTAATGTCAAAAACTTCATTTGGACCAACATCATTACCAGATTTGGCCTCCCCCACACATTGGTGATGGACAGTGGTTCTCAGTTCAAAGGAAAAATGGTGAAAGAGTTCTTGGCTAAGTGGAAGATCGTTCACGCATTCTCCACTCTCCAGTACGCCCAGAGCAATGGTCAAGCGGAAGCTAGTAACAAAGCAATCCTAGAAAACTCAAAAAAGAAGAATGAAAATAACAGAAGCCAGTGGCCAATGCAACTAGAAAACATTCTGTGGGCTCATAGAACGACAGCTCGTTCTAGTACAGGAGAGTCACCATTCTCATTATGCTACGGTACTGAGGCCGTCATCCCTACTGAGCTGAAAATTACAACGAATCGATTAGAGATCGTCGAATCTGGTCAGAATGATTCCATTCTCTCCCGTGAGGTCGATTTACTCGAAGAACGATGTGACCTAGCAGCCATTCGAGTGGCATCTTACCACCAAACCCTAAGGAAGACTTACAACAAGCGGGTTAACCCTCGAAGTTCCCAACCTGGAGACCTAGTCTTGAAAAAGACCAGGGATGACTCGAAATTGGAACCAACTTGGAAGGCCCTTATATATTGGAACGAGTCGTTGGCAATGGAGCATATTGGATCAAAATCCAAGAGGGACATGCACTTCCACGTCCTTGGAATACTTTCTTATTAAAGAAATTTTATCAATAAACAATTCCATTTCATGAATTCTTATTTTTAGTATTGATACTCATACTTTTTATTTTGCATCAATGCATTGCAATCTCGAAGTATTGTCAAAGCGACGCACAACTCGCTCTCGAAGAGTAGAACGCGGAATCGAACTAAAAACGCTCTACAAAGCTTAAACGTTCTCCACATTTAAACGCTCACTTGAGCTCAGAGCTACATAGCTCATAGGATTCTTAGCCTTAATACTTCTCGCTAGTTGGAGACCTATACTTATAGGGTTAACTAAGAGCAGAACGCTCTCTAAGGGAAAAACATTCAAACGAACTTAAACGCTCTCCGAAGCTCAAACGTTCTGAATGCCAAAACACTCACTGAAGCCCAGAGCTACATAGTTCACAGGCTACTTAGCCTTAACACTACTCGCCAGAGGGAGATCTACACTTCGATAGTCAAATAAGCGAAGAACGCTCTCCAAGGGCAAAACAGGTAAACGAACTTAAACGCTCTCCAAAGCTCAAACGTTTGAAATGACTAAAACGCTCACCCGAGCTAATGGAAACATAGCTTACGGCCTTACGTAGTTCTTGCTAAGTCCAAAACCTACATTGCTAGGATTAGCAATGTGAAGAATGCTCTCCGAGAGCAGCACGTACGCTTAAGCTAAAATGCTCAAACGCTTCATAACACCATATGTCTTCCTAGACAACGGGATATATATTCCTAGGTTTAATTCCTACGAAAATATAGGTAGCAAGTATTCAGCCAAAAGTATGAACATACTTCAAAATATGCATGCATTTCTACGTGCACATACGAACTGTCTAAACACACTCAGGAAACCAGTTATTAAACAATTACCAAACTGCCACTTAGGTGGAAACCAGTTCGTTCAGATCTCGAAAATAAAACAATAGATAAGTCGAACTGCCCAGGTTTCCCCAGGGTATCAGCTCTTAATGTATCTGGGCCAAGCCCCCAACATTTCAAAAAGCGAACTGCCCAGGCAAGCCCAGGAAGCCAATTCTATTGTTTTACAACCACTAAAAATTCTGGACTTAGAGAGAACAAAGAAACAAACCTCACCAAATAAGAAGAAATACACCAGCAGTGATCACGCGTCGGGAGTAGCATGTTTATCTTCAACAGGCATGAGAGTTAGATCAGCAGGAATAATACTGGTAGACGAAGCGTTACTAACATCTCCAATTACAGCAAACACACCCGCGTCTTGAGCCCCACGTTTATGTTCTTCTCTCAGTTCAAAGTATGTCTCCTCCAGCAATGTGTAATCCTCGCACACTTGATCATATGCCTGTTGAGCCTACCGAGCAACTGACTTGCATTGCTTGGCGTGCTCAGTTACTTGCATTGAACTGATCGGTGATGATCAGTTCAAGAGCCCTAACATTTCAAAAAGCGAACTGCCCAGGCAAGCCCAGGAAACTAGTTCTATAGTTTTACAACCACTAAAAATTCTGGACTTAGAGAGAACAAAGAAACAAACCTCACCAAATAAGAAGAAATGCACCAGCAGTGATCACGCGTCGGGAGTAGCATGTTTATCTTCAACAGGCATGAGAGTTAGATCAGCAGGAACAATACTGGTAGACAGAGCGTTACTAACATCTCCAACTACAACAAACACACCCGCGTCTTGAGCCCCACGTTCATGCTCTTCTCTCAGTTCAAAGTATGTCTCCTCCAGCAATGTGTAATCCTCGCACACTTGATCATATGCCTGTTGAGCCTGCCGAGCAACCAACTTGCATTGCTTGGCATGCTCAGTTACTACACCCAATTTCTCATGCAAGTCGATCATTGAACTGATCATCACCGATCTCTCAGTTATAGTGTCCTGATGCTTTTTCCTCAAAGCTTTCGGTCAAAGTTAACGGTCAATGGTCAATGGTCAAAGTCAACACATCATTGTAGAAGTCAAACTGTCATTTCTATGTTCAACAGGTGCGTGGTCATAGCCATGGTTCATGGCTAAGGTCAAGGTGCATGGCTCATGGGCTCATGACCAAGGTAATGGTTCGGACCCAACTGGCCAAGCCCAAACCTTAGAACCCGAAAGTTTAAATGTTGAAAGACCCATTTGGATCTCTATTTTAAGTCTTATGGACTGGCCCCGAACAATATTAGAAATTGGCCCGAAACAGTTAAGTGGTTCGGTCCAAAAATTGAACTGAAACCGGCCCAAAAACTTAAACTGAACTGGCCCAAAACTAAAATAGATTATTGGGCCCCAAACAAAACCAACTTAGTTATTCGGGCCAAGCCCAAGCAAAACATAAAATCAGTTTCGGCCCAACCAACAAAACAAATCAATTTCGGCCCAACTAAACAATTAAACTTAGCTACGGCCCATGACCAAGCCCAAGCCCGAAATAGCCATCTTCCTCATCCCACCAGCCACCACCGGCCACCACTCCTCACTTCATCAAATCGGTTTTACCCCAAATCAAAAACCAACTTTAACAAATGCAAAAACCGAAAATCATAAAATCAACACTCTTCCTAAATCCAGATATGAAATACTTCCCGCCGCCATTAATGGTTGGTTCAAGCTTCCACCACCCCCATTTGCATCCCTTACACACTACACTAGCCCCCCCCAACATCGTCCAACCCACACAACAACCTTTCACTTAATCAAATCCACTGGGCGATTCTTTGGCCGCCATTAACAGCTTGTTTTCAAGCTTCCACCACCACCATTCAATCGACTAACAACCAAACAACATCCCACCATCATCACAACATAAATCACATTATCTAGTTTCAATAAAAAAAAATTCAAAGCATAAACTGGCGATTTCTAGGTTGTAGCTTTGGCCGCCATTAACGACCACTACCGAGCTCTAACAGTTCAATCACCTATCCGAAACTGTATAACAGTTCAACCTCCAAACCGAAATCAACCCACACTACAATACAGGATAACAGTATTCAAGCCATGTACACAACCACTGTTTGTTTGGGCTCACGCCGCCATTAACGAGCCCAAATCAAACTTCGACAGTTTCATCTCAGTTTTCCGAGTTTCAACAGTTAGGACAGTTCAATATCAAATTTCAGAGAGTTAAGTTTTTAACAACACGACAGATTTCAACATAAAAGAAATTGACAGTAACAAGGATTTTATAAAAGTAAAAATCCATAAAATATCTACTCACCTGTATTAAAACTCAACTCGACGAATCCCTCCTCGTCCGAATCGTCGCGCTCCACCCTCCAGCAAACGAGTTTCTAGCTCTACTTCCATTTTTATTATTTTTTTATTCTCTAAAACCCTATTCTCTAGAATAATGTGATTATATACTTGGGTCTGAAACCCAAGCCCAACACAGACTCGAGCCCAGAAATCAGGCCCGCGTATCCCAAATCCAATCCAACCAATTTTTAAATAAATAATTTAATTAATTAATAAATAGAAAAATACGTATTTTAAATATGGCGTTACACCTCTTCCCCATCTTCCCTGCATAGATGGCGGTCTTCCCAGGTCATCATCCTGCTGCCCCCCAAGTAAATCAGCCCCAGACCTTTCCCCAATAACAACCTTTCCCTTCCCAGCCATAGCATGAATGCGAGCACCCAGGTCGACCCCACGCCCAGAGCTCGGGCCCCGGATCACCACAACTCCAGGTCGCTTGTACGAGCCAGATTCAGAGCGACCCGCACTTTTAGAATGCTTCCTGGCCTTTGTGTCAAAAGCAGCTGCTTTCCGTTTACCCACATCACGAGAACGCCATGGCAAGAATTCAATCTCCTTCAAGACCAGTAGAGAAGTCTCCCTCACCCTTCCAATCGGAGGGACCAAATATTCAAAGTCGTCCCTATCTGTCCGAGACATTCTGCAAACACAACAGTCACCAAAAGAGCCATACAAAGCCTACATATCACCAAAGCAGAGCAATGAACATAGGGAGGAAATGAACCTGACGCGTTAAAGAACTTGGGAAAGAGCTATGACAGTACTTTGGCAAGAGCATTAGCAGCACTTGAGCAAGACCTTTTGCAAAAAGCTTAAGAAAGATGGCGAACCAGTAACCCTAAAGACTAACACAAAAAGTATTTAAGGCAAACCGTTCCACTTCCCAAGGTATACCATAAATATACCAAAACCCTAACTGACGTGCCGAAAGAACCACCATTTTTTGAAAATCCCATTAATCAGCAAGGTTACCTTTTTTGGCTCCCAAACGGTTCACATCCTCACACGTGCTACACATGCGCTAAGGTCCACTCTAACCAGAACACTCTAAGATGGAAAATGCTCTTTACGACCGGGACGCTCACTCGAGCTCACAGGCTACATAGCCTCATCACTTCTCACTAATCGTAGCCTACAACACTAGAGGCAACTCACTGCAGAACGCTCTCTATGAGCAAGATTTCTCACAAGTGGGAACACACAACACAGTACAAGTACAACAGTATCAAGCAAAAGGCATTTAAGACGTCAAGGAAAAGAGCAAGGAAAATAAGCATGCATTTCAGAAATATAAAGCGCAAACTTCCTGAACAGACTTAGGAAACTAGTTCTCTAAAGTTACCGAAATAAAGCATATAATAAAGGCAAATTGCCCAGGCAAGCCTAGGTTATCAATTCTGAATGTATCGGGCCATAGGCCATATAACAATTACTCAAAGCGAATTGCCTAGAACAATTCGGGAAACCAGTTCAGTCAATTCTCCTTCAAAACACATCATAGAAACGAACTGCTCAGGTTTCCCCAAGTTATCAGTTCTAATATATTAGGCCCACAGCCAATTATAGAAACTTATAACTTTTTACACAAATTGGTTAACATCATCAACTTGAAGATGATCAACAGAAGATTCGGAGGCGACCTGGAGTGAGGTCAACGCACGAGGAACTTCAGAGTTCATTTCCATGCCAGTCTCAGCAAGCGACTCAACATCAGGAGCAGTAGGAGTGGGTACCATAACAAGATCGCCACTTGCATCTACGATGGGAAAGACTCTTTCTTACCCGTGACTGCACGAGCATACGCCTCCTTGAGCTGCTCATGCTCTATCTCGAGCTGCTCATGCATCTCCTCTAGCTCCTCTAGTTCGGTGATCATACGATCATATGCTTCCTTAGCATCCACTGCTACCTTTTTACACTTGTCAGCAAAGTCATTGTTGTGGTCAATTGCCCTTCCAGCTCAGCTGCTCGGTTCTCTGCGATCGTACTCCGTAAAGACAGGGTAGCGACCTGCCCCTGAAGGTCAAGCAACTCCTTCTGTTCAGCCTGCTACACATCTCGAATGCTAGCAAGCTTGTCCCTCAGCTTCTCCAGCTCGTTCTTCTCAATTTCAGCGAACTGAACAACAATCTTCATCTTATGGTACCCAGCTATAATCTGCAGCCAAGTAAACACGATTAGCAGCAAAAACAAAGCTTCATTGTCAAATAACGGGTTGGCACTTACCAAGCAGTGAGCTCGATCCAACGCTCGTATGTTCTCAGACAGATATTTCGAATCCAGATCCTTCTGATCACGATCCAACGTAATTCCCTATAGCAAGCACGATGCTACAGTTGAGGACTTATAACTATAGTCCGACTTCTTCACAATCACCCCCCGACCAGTTCGCTCGTGTACATACATGAGAGTACGCTGCAGGTCATCCCCACCAACATCAACATGACCCTTCCCAGCCTTCACAACAGGAGCCTTCTCCTTCGTCTTCTCAGCAGCAGTACCAGCGTCCCCGTCACCCAGAATGCTAAAGTCCATCCTAGATTGGGAGGACCGAGCTGACTTCCCACCACTTCGTTCCCCACTAGCAGCACTAGAACTACCACCAAGGATGACCTCAGCCACTCTAGCGACCTTCGCCCTAGAAATAGGCTCCTCAGCCTTCCTCTTAAGGGAACTCTTTTGCTCATGAGGAACGAAAGAGATGTTATCAACATCAACGGGGAAGCTCTCCTGTTCCTTCCCCCTTCCACTAGCACCTCCACCAGGCCGCATTGACCCACCAACATTCTTCTTCCTCTGCTCCCTACTTACTATCCCGCTATCTTCACGATTCATGCTTTGATCACTAGAAAGCCTCACAACGTCTTCACCCCTAGACCTCTTCTTCTGTTCCCTCCTTTTCGCCCTGATCCCATGACCACCTCTTTCAACAAAGTAATGGGCCACTTCAGGGAGCTTCTCTCGCTTCTCAGCACGAGTTAAACAAGCGAACCTCTCGATCACACTACGCTTTTTCTTTCTGGCAATAACGATCTTTGCACATAAGAAAGTCAAAGGTTAGTTCGTTATAGCACAAGTTCATCGCACACAAAATAAAGACATGGATAAACCATACAACCTAGCACGTACCAGTGAAATTACACACCCTAGCTAGTTTCCACACCAAACCTAGGGACACAAAAATTACCAACTATCAGAAATGGCCTCCTCTCCTAAGGCTCATTACTAACTCCATCCAGAACGCTAGACTTTCTAGTCAAAGTCTGTAAACTCAAGTTGTTGGCACTGGATTGCTTCACAACAAAGTGCTCAGCAATATCCACAACACCAATGTTGTATTCATCACTCTCATTCAAAAGATCAAACACCCTAGGCAAACACCATGTGTTCCCAACGAACTGGTAGGGTACTTTCTCACAAAAATTTAAAAACTCACATGTCAACCGAGAAAACGGTAACCTCAACCCCGCTCTAAGCTGTCCCTCGCAGATAACCACACCATAATCATGAGGGACGAACGCGTTACTAAAAACGTCAGTGTCCTCACCCAGCTCGTGAATCTCTAGATCGTTACAAAATATGCCATAAGTACGCCTCAAGTCACCGAAACTTTTCAAAGCTCGTTTATCTACTACCCTAGGAGGCAACCCACTAGAGGATGAAGCTCCAAAACTGCTCACCACCGCGACCACAGTTTCAAAACCAACATCCTCTATCTCCTCACTCAACTCAACCTCCCTAACCTCCTCAGAACGGGTATCATCAGAATCAAACATTATTCATCCTTTCTTCAAGATCTCAACAACTACTAAACCAAAACCAAAACCAGATACCAACAAAAGTAAAGAAAACATAAGGAAAGTGGAAGAAATGAAAATGGCGGAAACTGACCTTAGCTTTCGTTCTCAAGGGAAGCAAATGAGAGCTCTTCACTTCTCCAGGAGTATATCACAAGCCACCCACCAGTTCATTTTTCGAAAAAAACACAATCATTTTATTTCAACCTAGCATGCCACGTGTTCTCGCAAAATGAGGCATCTCAGTTGTAACCTTTCAAATCACACGTACCACGTGCTGCACACGCGCAAACTCCATACTCTCAGCAGATCGATAACGTGAACTTAACAACCTACTGAGATGGGGCTGTGTGAGGGAGTAATATTCACATCTAATGAATATCAAGCACGTGTCTAGCACAAACATGAATACAGATCGACCCTCGATCCTCGTCCTCAAAGCTCGTTTCATAGCGACTTACCTATGGCAATCGATCTGACTAAATAATAGTCAACCGACCTGAAGTCTTCGTCACACGAGCTCGCTTCATAGTGACTCACTACGCACAAATGACCTCTATCGCACATCGATCTTCAAGATTCTCGCTCGCACCAACGGACAGTAACGTAAGTCTTAAATACCATCATCAAAACCGGAGCTTTAGGCATGCTTCACCATAAATGTCCTTAACTCATCATCATGGCGCGCGAGTGACCTGAAGACCTAGATCTGACCTGATGCGCGTGAACCGGAGGCGCTAACCCCTTGCCTATATAAAGAGGATGAGGAACTACGTCTGACCTGATTCAAGTCCCCCCAGATAGAGACTTGATACGTAGGCAATTCATCAATACGAACTCGGTCAATATCATATTTACACATCATCTGCCTCCCTTTCTTGAATCTATAAGGGAAAACAAAAATAACCTTTACAATAGGGTAGTAGTATCTCCTTCCTTGTCATTTAGATAAGCACACTAAGCAAAGACTATTTGCGATAAATATAATAATATCCATGATAAACGATAAAATTGAATAGTCTACCTACGAAATGAACGATGAGCTCAAAATATAAGTAAACTAAAGCTATGTTATGTGTCTATTTTTTATCAAAGATTCTACTCTCAATCCTATGAGATATAGTGGAGTAGGAAGTTCGTTCCACTCCTAGTCCTTTCGCATGCTGTGTTTTCTAGTCTAATTACTCTACTCTAAGTCTAATGAGAGATTTATTTAAGTGGCAACTAGACTACTGATGCAACTACCCACAAGATGCAACTAGTCGGTTATCAAAATAACTATGGGAATGCTACGTTGATTCGATTATAAGGAGTTAGAGGGGGATTGATTCCACCTTAACTCAACTTAATCCTATTAATGATTTAATCGTCGAATCAGAATTGAATCGCCCAGAACAATTGGTTCTTCCTAATCCCTAATTACACATGGCATTCCTACCAATTCATAACTAGCATGTGAACGATTAAACCCATTCTCATGGTGAACTAATCGTTTCTAGAGTGGAAAGGAAATTACGACGACTCTACGATAATCGGAATCAAGCTTTCATCAAGGCTCCTCAACCCCCTCTAATGGAGGTTTAGCCGAGAATCATTACGCAATCATTTCCGATTAAATTAAAACTAAACATTATATAAAGAATTGAAATTTACTAATCTAAATTAAACAATAATTAAAATTGAATTAATAACTAAGAATTGAATACCAAGTAATAAATGAAATCAAATCTAACACAATGTAAATGACAAGAATAGAAATTGACAAAATAACTATTTTATTTATCTAATCAATCAAGAACAATGATTCAAAGACTTAATCTAAAACAAGAATTGAAAATGGAACTAAAACTTAATTAGTCTACTGAAAACTAGATATAAAATTATCTATATTGTTTTAGGTCTAACTAGCTACCATTAATAAAGAGCTAAGCTTTGGTTTTTATACTTTCAGATCCAAAAATCGTGCATGGGCTAGGAGCCATGTTTTGGGCCAGAGAATCAGGCCCAAAACCCAATTCTTTCAGTCCAAAAAGGCCTCTTCAGCTGCAGTTGGCTTCAACAGACTTTTCATCCACTTGTGCTTCTCTGATTGGGTTAAGGCTTGGACCATTGGAAAGCTCTTTCCGAGCCGGTCGGTTTGACATAAGGTTGGCCCCATTCTGAGGTCTGAGTCCAAAGATAAGGCCTTCGGAAGTTCTGCTGATTTGTTTGCTGTTTCTGCCCGTGTCGACTTTTCAGCTTTTGACCGGGCTTTAGGAAGGCTTTGTCTTCTTGAATCTTGGCCTTTAATCACAGAACTACTTAGTAACCGACCTTTGCTCCTTTATCTCGCTAAAGTGGCACATTTCTGCACATAATGGACTTTGGAACCTGAAATGCATAAAAACACATAATCAGTGTTAACTCTTAATTATTACTCATATAATTGGTCTAAAAGTATGACTGTTATAGGGTTAAAACTACAGTTTTGGGCTCTTATCAAACCACCCCCAAATAACATTTTGCTTGTCCTCAAGTAAAGATGAGAAATTAGAATAAGTGACCAAAAATGGAGTTCTATCTACTCTCGTTTCGCTGAGTGCGATTACATTGACCATATGCAACAAGGCCTTAAACCACTAGGAATTCCCTAGTGGATGAGTTATAGCCTCGTGAGAGTTTTCCAGTGAAGGTACTCACAAACTTCATCAATACTACAATGACTAAGAAATAAAACTATTGTCTCCGTATTCATGCTCTAAATTAACTATACCTCTCACTAGCAATGCATATAGAGTAATCAAGTCAAAACCTAAGCTAATATATGCATAATAATCAATCATCTACAATAAACATATATACAATGAGTAATACTATGAAATACCTAGCAGGTTAGTTTTGAAAACTTCGAAATAAGCGTCCTTAAGTAGGTTCTCACAATAATAGTCAAGATACAACACTGATTTTTCCACTCAAGTTCATTACTCCAGCAGTGGGCACACTTTACCTTACAATCTCAATGACAACAAGGAAGTCGGAGTCGATCAAACACATCTGCCACTTACTATCACACTAACCTATTCCTAATTGAGCTAGAGGTCTTTATTAGGGTGTCATGGGATTAGGAGATGGTTTAAGAAGGAAGGAAATGGATATTCAAAAAGGACAAGTCCGAGATAATAGAGTCTTTGATTATGTAACTAGAGAAAACCTTGTTATTTACTTTTGCTTCTACACTTTGTTTCCATCCTTAGCCATTTTTTTTTCTTTTTCTTTTCTTTGGCTTTCGACTCCCTTTTATTCTATTTTTGGAGTTTTTATTTTATTTCTATTTTTATTTTTCTTTTCTTTGGATGGAAACTTCTTTTCTTTATTTTCTGAAGCCATTAACTAACTTTTGTTTACACAAGTTTTTCTCTTCTTCTTTCTTCCTCATTTTATTTTCAGACTTATCTAAATTGGGTAGGCTGAATTTTTTATTTTGTTTTGTTTTGTAACAGGGTAAAGGATTTGTGGTTTATGAAAGGCTAAAGAAAGGCTCAGAGGGGCGACTAGCGAAAAATAATCCATAGGTTTGAATTTCTGGCTATATCGATCCAAATAGGGCCTAAATTCTCACTTAGGATATGACATAATGATTAAGCAAGTGGACGTGTGATTTCTCTATCCGGATTTTACTTCTCCCTTGTGTCATTTCTCAAATGTTTCGCTCATATAAGGCTTTAGGCTATATTCTCACAGGATTTGTAGAATAAGTACTCTAGCCTGAATTTCAGAAACTTACTTCTAACAATCATAGATACTCATGTAATATATTTATAGATAGATGCAAAGATTATTACCTACATATTAACCTAAGTTCCTAACAATTATTCTGATGCAAAAGCTACGTGAGACTTTTAGATTGTTAAGAGCATAGAGAAAGAAAACAATACCAATATTCCTAAGTGTATAGCATAACTTATTTATTTATATTTTTGAATTTTTGAAATTTTAACTAGAAAACAAATGCATATTATACATATCTATATCCTAGCAGATGCCTTAATTACAAGTGTTTCTATGCCCCCCCCCCCCAAACAAGAAGCATGCTTTGTCCTCAAAGTATTGTAAATAAAGAGGGTAGGAAAAATACCATTGAAACGTGTGAAATTCAGGGAACATCTGCAAAACAAAGTTAGAACGCACTAATATAAGAAATAAAAACCGACGCTTAACTCTATAATGAAGTTCTACCCATTATGGGGTTAACAAGAATGAAATTGCTTGGGACATAAGCAGACACTAACTAGAATGAAAACTTACCTTATCTCTCGCATTGCTCATTATCTTCCTCATCCTCTTCTTCCATAAAGAAGTGAGGTTCCTTTGCGTCCTGCCATGCCATGATAATTTGCCAGGCTTCCCGCCATTTATCATCTATTATTGCTAACCTATTAAGGGCCACTTGGTCTGACGGGGTGTAGGGTGCAACCTGATGAGGTTGTATCCTCCACCCTTGCCAAGTCATTGCACGGAAGGATCGAATAATACTATTGGTGGGTCGTACAATGTCGACCGTAATCCAATTCGTGAAACGTGTACAAAAAATAGGAAAGAAACATAGCATAATACGGGAAACTAGAACATGCATAAGAAGGAACTTATGCCTCATGCTATGGGATCGAGCTAAACTAGACATCAAGGTTCGGGGAAGGTCATGACACATACGTCCCGTGGCTAAAGCAAGGAAAACGCTGCAAGTGGCATCATTCATAGAAGAAAAACGCCATTCCCCGAAAATGTTTAGCATGATCCAAAACATAACAGTTCCTATGTTCATGGACAGGCTACCAAAAGCGACGTTATAGTCCCCTTGGTCCTCGATACGGAAAATGCCCGCCCCATACGACTCATGCAAAAACTCATAAGTGTAGACATACATATTATCTACCCAATAACACCATGGGTCTTGTATTTCAGCGGGCATAGCAAGTCCAAGAACAAATGCTAGCAAGAACCTGGTAATTTCCATTGGTTCATTATCAATGTTGATGGAGAACACTTGTTCTCCATCTGATCTTTCAAAGAAAATGCAGTTATCGTAAAAATAAGATGCTAGTGTTGGAGAATAAAGTGCATCAGGTCTTACCATAAGTGGCTCCCAACCAACGTATGTGATCGCTTCGCAAAACCAAGCACCATAAGTAGTGCTTTGGAAAAAATCTTTGAAAGACTGTTCCGGTATCAATGTTGGAGATGTCATCTCAAAATTACGCTCTGGAATAGGTGCGAATGATCCGGAAACTACCCGAAGAAAACTGGAATTTTTCAGGTCCACGGAAGACAGGGCGCGAGTGCGCTCTGAAGAATTGGAAATCCAGTGTTTGAGCACGGGTCGCGCTCACCTTGGGCGCGAGTGCGCTCTGACAAAAAAACTGAAAAAATTGCAGAAGCGAAAAGAGTCGCCTCTGTAGAAGCTGAAAGTGCTTTCGGAGTTCTTTGAAACTTCGGAAAATGAGACGAAACGTGGGATTCGTGGGAGTGAACGGTGAGTGATGGAGGTTAGGTGTATTGTGAGTTGTGAGTGTAGAATGTATGAAGTTTATATAGGTTTTAAGTTGCTAAACCGGATCGGGAAGTTGCCAAAAGTTTTACAGCTAGTTTCGAAATACAAAATTTCCTAACCGAAAACGGAAACAACTCATTTTCTTGATTCTAAAACAAACCTAGTATCTTTTAGGTTAAATTTATGATAGAATCTACCTATTTAATCGATATTTCATCCTACCATGATACTTATTCATAGATATGCCTAAACGGCCATATTTTCACCTTGACTCATAATAAATTCTAAGACGAGGGTCATATAAAAATAATGCTGGAATAGATAAAACCACCCCCAAACAATTTGGGAAGGTGGGATCAATATTAAACAACCACGCATAATGAAAATAACCACATTATATTAAAATTTTCATTCGAAGTACATTGCACAACAAAATTCAAATTACGGAAATAAAACTTACATGAAAATAAATGACAATAATGAAACTACAAATAAAAATAGAACATCAAACGATACTATCCCTAATCACTCCTGTACTGGTAGCGGAGGGCACACGCTCAGGAGATGGCTCCTGAGCTCTCGATGGGCCAGCACCATTCGTCCTTCGGCGACGACGCTCGTGCCTCGATGGTGTGTCCTCAGAAAGAGAGTCCCCGTGAGGTGGGAATCGTGCGAGCATGTCGGTCCGGAACTGGCGCTGAGCTTCTAGCTCGGCCCTCATCTGTTCCCACCTCTCATCCTCTCCGGGTAACGGATCTCGGTTATGATGGATAGTTGCGTCGTCGAGTCCGAAGGTCTTCGCGAGATGGTGTTGTTTAACGCGATGCCACGATGAATTACGGCCATGCGTTTAAGGCCCCGACCAAAGACCTCTCCAGGGCTTCCGTCATCAAAACAAGTCAAATCCTCCTCATCCTCCGAGGCATTCTCGTTTCCCCCATCCTCCTCGGCATTCTCGTTTCCCCCATCCTCCTCGTCTTCTTCTCTATCCTCAGCCAACCTCCAAACTCGTTGGACACACTCCTTATAGATGCGAGGGTTTCGGTGTAGGGTGATGTATGTCCTATCAGACGCCTGAGCTGCTCTCAACTTCAGCATGATCTTGGTTATCAACACAGGGAGAGGTGCAACAGACTTCCCTACTCCCCTAATCATGCTAAGCAAAAACTCCAAGATGCAGAACTCGTACTTCTGCTCCTGGAGTATCCATAAGATGTGGAGGCAGTTCAGGCCGATGTCGCTGACCTTCTCCTTCTTCCAGGGCGCCCGACCAATCCACTGAGCTGCAGCCAGCTGGTTGGTCCTAAGGGATGCCTGGCGAACACAATACGATCTCGCAATTGAGGTCCCTTCTGTAACTGTCACGTTCATCAATGGCTCTACCCCATTATATTGGGACTCGTGAACGCGTGACATCGGATGGATTCTAGGCGGAATGCCTAGAATCTCAGCCAACAACCCAGTAGTCACTTCCTTGCTCTTCTTCGCCACCACAACAAAAATTCTAGTCCCTTCCAACTCCCTTGTATTGTAGAACCGTCTGACTAAGTCTTCATGGTAATAGGCTTCAGTCGAGTACCACAAGCTATTCCAGTCTCGACTGATCATTTCGTCACCGTAAAACGGCGCGAAGTGGTCGCCTGTAAAAGCTTGCTCTGGTAAAATTCGGCGTTGTTGAGCCATTGGAAGTTTGAATAAGGTTTGAGATTTGTAGAAGGTAAGGGGAAGCAATGAGGGACACCTCACTAAAAGGAACGATGGTGGTGGTGGTGTGGTGGCGCGGCAGCACCAAAATTTTTTATTTTATTTTGATTTCCGGTGATTTTTGTTGATGTAATTTGGTTGTGGGGCGGTGCGGTTGGAGTCGATTTGGGTTGGGTCTTGATTGTTGGCGTGGGTTGATTAGGTTTTCTTTTTATTTTTTTATTTATTATTTATTTTTTTATTTTATTATTATTATTATTATTATTTTTTGATTTTGTTTGAAGCTTTGTTAATGGCGGTTTGTAAAAAAAACGATGAACTGATGGTGAAGGTAAGGGCGCGGGTGTGCTGTCGATGGGCGCGGGTTGCGCTCAAGCCCAAATCGAAATTTGTGAATTTTTCGATTATTTTCGCGAAACTTCAAATCAAAATTGCCGCTTCGTTACCTGTCCGATTTTTGCGAATGAGATATGAAAATGATCAGGAGAGAATTTCCAATCCAATGATCCATAAAACACTCTATTCCGACTGTGGATGACATATAAGATAGTGGAAAACACCTCAAAGTGCGTGCATGACGTACGTTATGCGAACGACTGAACTCTAAATTCATAGATTATGTCAACCCGAATCGGACTACAATTAAATGGCCTAAGCAATTCTAATGGGACATAAAACATTTTAGGACGGAAACACGAATACCCCACCCCCAAACAAATTTTTTTACAACGAAGCTTGGAAAATTTGTTTTTAGCAGTGGGTCTTTTAAAGTCAGATTCCCGAGACTTCCTAGATTACTATGTTTATTATGTTTATATATATATATATATATATATATATATATATATATATATATTTAAAAAAAAAACACAATAAACAAGAAAGACATAATTCACCCCATAGTACAATAAACATGACTCAAAAATCCGAGAAAAACATGCAAGAGTGGAAAACGTGAATTATGTTAAATGTGGACTTAGGATCCGGTACTTACAGCCACACACTTCATAGGGAGGGCCCGGTAACCTTAATGGTGCACTCACCAATATATGGAAATGAAAGGAAATGCACCAAACAAAAAAGTTGAGTCGTTTATAGTCAGATACTCGAGACTTTATCTAAACATATGTATGAACATGCAGTTTATCATATATCAACAACCGAAATAGTTGTGGATCATTCCATAAATAAATATCACAGAAAACATATCCAAACACAATCAAGCACTAAGATTTCCTAGGACCTTAACCCTAGTGAAATGAAAACGAAGTCGGATAACCCTATTACGTAACCTAGCATGTACCTTCTTTTTCATTTTTGAACGAGTGGGTGTTCTAGTAAATTAGTGTGGAAAAGTGAATGGTTGTGGAGAATATGGTGGATATGGATAAGTTGTAGAAGGACAGCATGTAAAAAATGAGGATGTGGATTTAGCACAAAACTCATTCATAGTGTAGGTAGGGACTGTCTCCAGTCTGAAAATGAAGGTGTCAAACGCTTTTGTCTTCTGAAGTATTTGTTTACTAGGTAGATTTAAAAACTTATGAAGCACAGAAGAAACAAAAGGATCGAATGCAAACTCGAGATTCCTTTGAAAGGGTGGAAGGAGGGAAGTCGAGGTGGGTGTTGTGGAAAGTAGTTCTTGATCACTACACCATAATAGGATATTTGCAACACGCACTTTTTTTGCTTTGCAACGCTTATTTAGCGTTAGCAAGTTACCAACGCTCTATAAGCGTTAGCAATGTTGTAAAGCGTTACTTTATTTCGATGAATTTCAGAAATTAATTGCTAATGCTTAAAAAGCGTTTGAGAAGTGTTACAAATTAGAAATATAAAACATAACTTTACTTTCTCTCTCCTCTCTCTCACCGCCGCTACACTCTAGTCTCCTCCCTCTCTCTCTCTCTGCCCACACACACTCCACCAACTCCAAACCGTAGGCTTAAACTTTCTTTTGCAATTCGAACCCAAACTTTTAAGAGATCAGTGTGTGTGCAACCAAACTTCTGTAGCCCACTCTCGTTCTCGCTCTTCAAATTAATCCCAATCCCATTTCTAGTCATTTGTTTTTTTGTTTTTAAATTTATGCATTCTTGAAGAAATATTTGTGGTTTTGTTTTGTATCGTTTGAACAAGCGTTTGTTAAGAGATTTTGTCAAGTAACCAGAAACTTCAATGAAGAAATTCTGTAAGCTATCTTCCTAATCGTATGTTTTTGTTCGTTATAATTTCCTTTCCTTTTCTCATATTCGCTATGTCTACTTGTTAAATCTTTCTTGGTTTAATAGATTGTTTGGAAAAGACTATTTTTTTTTTGTTTATGTATTTAGTGACATTGTTGTTTTAATTCTATTCTCTGTATACTTGAATGACTATAAATTTTAAACTTTAAGAGATCAGGTTGTGTTCTTCTCGTTTCGTGCTTCACAAGATCTTCTGATTCCTTTTTCAATTTTCTTCATTCTCATCTTGTAAGAATTTCGAGTTTATACTTTGAAATTTCTGGTGTTTGATCTATGTTTGTCATCACACTCCTACTCCTCTGAGTAAATCTTAGTAGACTTCTTGCCAATTAAGTTTGAGATGTGACAAGCCTTGGACCTCTTTGCATTGAGATGGGGAGTATGTTTTTGGCGTGGCCCATATTTATGCAACGTTTAATGACACCTTCATTGTAAGTATTAGGTCATTTAATTCTGTTTAGTTCGTTTCTAGATAATTGAGAGTTGAAATGTGTTTGTTTGAACTGGCAAAGATGTTTCTTGATTTCTCTAGAAGGGAAACCATGGTTCGATTACTTGGTATGGCATCATCAATGTTTTATTATTATCTTATTTGATCTTTAATAGGTTTATTAGGCATGTGGTCTTATTGCTGAGATTTTACAAGAATTTAATGGAATGTAGTTATCGTAATATATATATCTATACACATACATATTTGAATTGAATTGCAATGTTATCTTTGCCAGGCAAAATGGAAAAAAAAACTGACCCCCTTGCAATTGGATTTTATAAATGTCTTCAGAAAGGAGCTTGAGAAGTTTTTACAGGTGTATCTTCATTTTGCTTGCAACTTCCTTTTTTTTGTTATTTTTCTATTTGTTTTCTTTTCTGTTTTTGTTTTGTGCACCAAGTGATATGTGTATGCAAATTATATTCCTTTTAGTTTTTCATCAGTTCCGGAGTGACCATGATTTTATATTTATATTTTTCTATACTAAATACTGATTTGTAGCATAAATATATGTACTTGTTTTTCTTAGTCAAACTTACAATAAATGTTCTACTAAGATTTATTTGTGATGATTCATTGTAGTTTGTTGGTTTTTCTCTAAATAGCATGTCTTGCTCTTTATGTGTTTGATTGAATGAATGCGTGACTTGGTTGGTGTTTGCTTCTCACTTGGGGCAGTTAGCAATAAAAGAGGGGTTTTGTTGTTGGTGTTGTCCTTGGTGGGATAAATATATTACGCATACATTTCTATCAAAATTATGTTTTCTTTTTTGCACGAGAGAAAGTCCATGGTGCACAACTCAGTTTGTTGTGGTAAATTTTCATGAGATAGCAGGAAGCTTCTATAATCTATTTTCTACCCTCATAATTTTCTTCGAAGAGAACAAACTGAGGGAGGGGCATGGGAAATATTTGATTTGGTTGGTGCAAATCAAAGTAGTAGGCTTTCCTTTTTCACGATATTTATTTAGTACCAACTGAGATTTTTATCACAAAATTAAACTTTGTTTTGGTTTAAAATTTTGATTGTTTTTTGTTAGTTGAATTGTATGTACATAATATTTTATTGAACCACGTGTACTCTCTTCTACCTGTACAACTCTCTTTCTCTCTTGAAATCGTGGTCAACAATGTTTTTCCAATCACACCCTGTTGTTATCCAGCTTCATTGGTCCTATGGAACATGAAGTAACTAGTTGCTCGCTTTATGCCGTCAGATATGATTAAGTAAGTGAGTCAATATCTTTTGTTTATCTTTTCCTTAGCTATTGGCACTTTTATGACCTTGTTTGTTGTTTGTGGATTTTGGTGGCATAGTCACCGCTTTGTGCTGCGATCCGCAGACGCTTCTATGCCATACCCCTTGTATGCAATGTACTTCTGTTAGCTATTGGCTGTTGGCTGTTGGCTGGACTCTTCATTTGTTCCTATACCTACTACTAAGAACAAAATGGTAGCATACTAGCAGGTAGTCCTTGGATTTTCGTACTATTTAATATTATCTCAATCACTCAATGTTTAAATGTGAACAGTCTAAAACCTGTCCCTTCTAATCAACTCATTATGGTAACTGAATCTAATATTTCAGCTCCTTATAAGGATATTGCTCAAAGAGAGAAGAAAGCGTGTGAAAGCAGTGAGTCAGGTTATGAGGCGATCATGGCAAGACTTGATGAAGCAGACAAGGCTCGCAAGATACTTGAGGATGAAGTTGCAGACCTTAAGCGACAATCTTCAGGGCTTGGAAATGCATCTCAGGTAATAATTTGTTAATTTAATTATGTCTAGACTAAGAATATGAACAGAGGATATGTCTTGTCTTGTCTTCCCAAACCCTTATTAAGTTAGGAGGACGTACGTGGATGGGGTTTCACCAAGTTCTCTCGCACTAATTATGTTAGATGGAAGGCATAGAATAGGATTGTGCCTGGTGTCAATGCCAAGCTTCTTGGATGCCAAAAGTCATGATATTTTTACTTAGGCACTTTATCTGTTTTGGCTTTAACAAACCCAAAATCAGGAGGACGCCAACTGACTTCCATTATACAATCTGCTGGCTTTGGTTTACCAATATCAGGAGGACGCCACTAGGGAGTAGTTTTTCAAAACTGGAAACTAGCGTATATAAAAAATGGTCGTTTATAGCTTACAAGAAGTTTTCTCCAGGAGTTCAATCATCTAATTTTTTCGAATAAAGATCATTAGTTATGTTATTTGTTATTGGTGCATTTTCTATGTGAGTCTAGTTCCAATAACTCGTAATATCACAAAGATTCATGTTCTCGCTTCAAGCTAATAGTAGTATTTTATTTTTTTTTCATTCATGAGATTGCTGTTCATGGAGTTGTATTAATGAGACAGCACTACTTGGACATGAAAATTGATGTGAACTTTTAATTAAGTCCTAAAAAATTTGCAAGTTCTTAAGCCTAGGAATTAACATGACTTTTGGACTTGAAGAATATCTTTTGTTTGATGGAGCTTTATAACCAAGGTTTTATTAGTAGTGTTAAATTTTTCCCCGAGGAACAAGCAACAACTTAACCCTGGTTTTGGGTATGATGGAAATAATGCCGATCGTTTTTTTTTTTTTGCTTTCAGATTGACACTCCTATGTTGGCATCCGAGTTGAATAGAATTGGAGCACTTAGCCATTTTTTGTTATAAGAAAGCTTGAAGGAGGCATCTTTCCAATGGGTTTCACGAAAGAGGTTACTTGATAGAAATTTAAAGGCTGGTTTGAATATACTTGGTGTTGAAAGCAGGTAAACTTTGTTTCGATGTGATATTGTTCCATTTCATCTTTCTAAGAGAACGTCTTAACAGTTCTTCTGGAAAAATTTACCATCATCCTCTTGCAAATCAATTTCACAAATTTTTAGTTAACTATTTTGCAGTGAAAGAGCCTTGTTGAATCGCCTGATGCTTGAATTACACAAATTAGATAGTGATGTCCTTGTTGGGCACAACATATCTGGGTTTGACTTGGATATTCTTCTCCACAGAGCTCAGGTTATATTTTAATATATTACGAATTTACGAGTACCAACACTTTCTTTGTCAAAGAATCACATGTATTGTTTCTTTTTAGAATTAAGTATTAACTAAATGATAGCATTTCTAAAATCATTTGGATGACTACCTGGATAGACTGTCAGTTTGAGTGAAATCATATTTTAAAATCATAGGACCAGCTAGTTGCATAGGTATCCTTCTATTCGTCCCACTAGCCCACGTAGAATATGTTCCCACATATAAAATTCACTGACTCTACCACATACATATCAATATATGTCAAATCTTAGTTGTTCAATTATGGCGAAGAAATTTTTTGTTGTTCATCTCCTTTTGGTTCTATTAAGTTTTTTGTATTATATTTCCCTTCTTCCATGTAATGTAGAAGACCAGCTAGACTTAGCATATTCAATCTTGCTTGGTGTGCTTTTCAGGTTTTTTAGGTTTGTTCACTTTGTGGGGCTGTTAGCTTTGCTCAATCTTGCTTGGTGTGCTTTTCAGGTTTGTCATTTTGTTCACTTTGACTTCATAGTTTTATAATAATGGATATTGTTATGTGTTGAAACTTTGTTAGAGTATGATTTTAGCTTTGATAATGAAATTTAGTTTTAAAGTGGAT
Organism: Coptis chinensis; assembly: GCF_015680905.1. Lineage (NCBI taxonomy): Eukaryota > Viridiplantae > Streptophyta > Magnoliopsida > Ranunculales > Ranunculaceae > Coptis > Coptis chinensis. The sequence goes on from NC_141464.1 coordinate 5,819,234, forward strand.
AGTGAGTTTTATTGATAAATGTCATTCTTGGTTTACGACTTTACGAGTAGCCATGAGGTAGTGCTAGTGATCAAAATACGGGTTGATTTAGGAATTCATCAGAATCGATAATGTATATGCATGCAAGGAAAATGTGTGGCTTGATATGGCACGTTTAAATGTCTTACGATTATATTGGTTTTCTTTCCCATCTCAATAGTTATTTCCCATCCCAATAGTGTGCTCCTCTGGTTCCCCTTTTTGCTGTTTGGTGGAGTTATCCTACTTATCTTCCTTGTTTTCTTCTCTAGTTAGCTCGATCCTTAAAAACTTAAAATTATATTGGTATTCATAGTATTAACTATAATTGTTCGATAGGGGTTTTTATTATTTTGATTATGGTACAATATTGCTTGTTAACTTATACTAGTAGTTGATACCATAGACTGATTTTCCTTATATTTGTGGGGTAATCCTTATCACTGCATGCTAATATCAGAACATGATATGCTATACTAGTGGGCAATGATTCCATATGAAATTTACTATGAGGTTATAGCTGTGTTTTTTTTTGTTGATATATGGTCATAGATTTGGAGATACTGAATTTGAAAGTACATTTCCCTTATCAGAACCATAGGTGATTATATTTCTATATTTACCTTTTAGCTGATCATTAATTCCACAAAGAATGTTGTTTACAAATTATTATATTAAGGACTCATATGTCTCTAAGCAAGAATTAGTGGACTAAGTAAAGAGAGTGGTGGGATTTGCTATGTGGTTTGTAGTGGTTGTATAATTTAACTTCAATTTTACTTAAGAGTTCCTTCCTTTAGTTATCACCAATTGAAGATTACAGATAGATATTATTTCGTTCCAAGATTACAGATAGACAGTCTTGATTTTGTGAGATGATCCCTATGATGTCGGATTATCTTCACAAATTATCAGCCCCAAATACATTTCCGTGTAGGCTCAAATAGGCTTCTTAAAACGTAGTAAGCTAAGTGGTCGTATATTTACCTCCGCTAGTTGGCATAACTCAAACTTTTGGAATTATGAATGTAGTTTGACCTGTACGAGGGTTTGCGTCTCTTTTTTATGGGCTCATTAGAATTGTTGGTGTTGGACTGACGTGAAATAGTCCCACATCACAATAGAAGAGTCAAAAGCCAACTAATTGAGTTGGACATCAACCCCTATCAGTATTGAGACCTTATGAAAATGGGACCCCGCCCAATGGATGCATAACGAACCAGGCTCAGTGGTGATTAAGATGGGGATGAAGTTAGATCCATGGTGTGTGGGCCTCGGTTCGGCGCGCTAGCCAGACACTAACAAAAAATTTATGCATGATTGCCCTTTCCTTTTTTGGTTTTGATGTTTTTCATATTATCATTGTAGTCAATATTTCTGCTCCCCTTCTATAACTATACATCTGTCTCTGTAATTTTCAATTTTGCATTTATTTTGATCCCTAGTTTTATTTGTTTAGACTGCCATCTTCAGATAACACGAGGCCTAAACCCTCATTTAATTATCTTTTTCTTTCTTTCGTTCTGATTATTGATTTATGCACAAAGTTAATGTCTTAACTGACTCATACGCTTTAAGATTGTGCTATCCAGTCCATTAAGAAGGTTTTCAGAACTGAAGGGTGCGCTTAGTGGATAGTGTGAGATGAATGGAAGAATATTTTCTAGTTGTGTATACATAACTCTATATGTTTCGATTAAAGAAATGAAATAACTTCACTATATGTGGTCGGACTTGTGAAGGCCTCTAGTAAATTAGTCATTTCGTCCCAATCAGATACACATACATAATCAAGATCGTTATATATATTTGCTCTTCACAAGTATTACCGGTTCGTCTCTTTTGATGATTGGTTATTTTCGCAACACACTTTTTAAGATGGATTATTTTTAGACTTGAACCGACATGACACATGAATTAGTGCCCCGTTGTTGTCAAACAGTATTTTTGTAAAAGGTTCATATTTGTACGGAGATTCTGAATTTTTCTTTGCGAGGTTAAGCGGTTGGCGATCAATATCCAAATTTTATATTGGAATCTGTATTACATCAACCGTAGTGGAAGTACAGTCACTAAAAATTTAGTGAAATCTTATTAACAGGAAATTTATGTGATGCGCACAACAAAACGTCGTATAACTTTGTCTTTGGTGTCGTAACATAACCTGTATTTGGTGTAGTATCATAGATTCAAGCTTGGAAACATGAGTACATTAAATAAATCTTGTTTCCCTCATCATTTTTCTCTAGTCTTAGATTAAATATATTCTTGATTCGGGGTGACCAAGTTAGGAAGCGAAATGATTGGATGAATTGGATTCGTTGCCTAGTCACTGCGGCTCAAGATCGATACACCATCCTCGAAAGTACTAATCATGATGTGTGACCAACCATCTCGAGTATTGGACTAGAGGAGGGAATGCCCGATGGTAATGGTAAGGATCCCGCAGATGCTCATCAACATGCCTCTTCACGAGGATTTATAACGATCGGTCAAACTTTGCCGCAGAGCGGACTCAAACTTTCTGTTTTCAAGTAGTTAGATGTCACTTATCATCCCTCATGTTAATTAGGCGGATCCTTCCGGCCGTCATTCTTAGTTCATTTTTCTTCCGTGCGGGTATTGGTTGGACACCGACATAATAAGTTAGGAGTGGGATTAGTGTATTCGAGGAAAGGTGTAATCACTTGGTCCGCTTTTGCATAATAACAACTTGTTTTGGTCCGTTGTAATACTAGGACACGATTCCGTTATATGTCGGAAGTTGATAATGAATACGACGTGTCGCTTATTTAGTGGAGGTGTAGAGTGATCTACCCCATGAGATAGTTGAGGCGATCTTAGAATGTATTAAGATCTCGCTACAAAATATGAGAAATTTTGTATTCTTGTATTCATTGTTTATTGTAGGTTTAGCTGGTCTCCCTACAAAATATGAGATTTTTTTTTTATTAGCAACCCATCAGCAACGGTTTATAGCTGTTACAAATGAATTTTAATTTTTTTTAAAAATTAACTAACAACTTTGCCCGTTGCAAAGGTTTTAAATGTGTGTACGAAATAGTTATAATAAGTGTTGGAAAGTTCTGTTTGCAACGCTTTTTAAGCGTTGGAAACACTTTACCAACGCCATATTTGCAACGCTTAAAAAGCGTTGCGAAAATTATTAGCAACGCTTTTTTGCCGTTGCAAATAGCCTGTTATGGTGTAGTGGATAGGGTGAATTATCACCTGCTCTAAGAAACTCATCGAATTGCTCATCTAGATTGGTCATATCCTCGTTACTATGATAGTCCTCTACATCTTTGAGAAAGTCATCTATCTCATCCTCATCCGTAATATGTGTATCGACTAGTGTAGGGATGGAAATGTTGGAGTCTGAACTTCCAAAGGAAAGAAATTTGGGCATATGATTATCAGGGAACGTGTTGTTGAAATAATCTCGAGCAAAACTCTCGATCATGCTAACCTCTCCATCCATAGGCTAATCGGTAAGCGTGTTCTTTGTTTTAAAAACATTGACTTCAACAGCAAGATGGCCAAAAGACATGGACATTGAACCATCGCGGCAATTAATGAGCGCATTGGCAGTTGCCAGGAAAGGACGCCCTAAGATGATCGGCACAGAGTCGTTAACGACTTCTGTATCGAGGATGACAAAATCAGCCGGATAGTAGAAATCCTGAATTTTTACTAGCACATTTTTGACGACACCCTTAGGATACTTAATAGACCGATCAGCTAATTGCAACGTCATTTTAGTGGGTTGCATCTCGTCTAGACCTATTTGTCTATACAAATAAAACGGGAGTAAGTTAATACTAGCCCGTAAGTCTAATAACGCGGTCGTTGTATAAGAATCTCCTAAGGTGCATTGTACAGTAGGACGACCAGGGTCCTTGTACTTAACAATTCCATTATGTTCAGATAGAGTTGGGAATTGTTCTGTTAAAAAGGCGTCGTTTGGTATATTGGTCTTACGCCTAGTAGTACACAATTCCTTAAGAAACTTAGCATGGTGTGGTAGCTTTTTAATAGCTTCGAGGAAAGGAAGGTTTATAGTTTGATTCTTGAAAATGTCCCTAATCTCCACATAATTAGTATCCCTAGTTAAAACGGCTAATTTTTGTGGAAACGGTGGTTTCTGTTTATATTTAGCAATGGTATCACCTGGATGTTTAACCGTGGCTTTCTGTTTCTTAGGTTGTGTTGTAACTGGTACCTCTATAGTGGTAGGTTCTTCAGTTTCTATTTTAGTATCTAGTAAAATAGCGGTGTGTAGGGCTATCGGGTGGGTAACTATAGGCATAGTTACTTTGTTATCAACCTCTGCCGTAAGCGGAGAGTGGTGATGGCCTTTAGCTCACCTACATTTTCATATTCATTACTAGTATTATCGGTTACCTCAAAGGCTGTATTTGTTGTTTTAGGATTAGGTATTTCGTGACTTGGAAACACACCTTTGGGTTGGGCTTTATCTTGAGCCAACTGTTGGGTTAAATTATTAACGGATTGTAGAACATTGTTAGTTAGATTGAGCCATGGTTTGGAAAAGTTTTTGGCTCACTTGTATGAAGGTGTCAAGACGATCGGTTGTGTGGGTGTAGTAGTCACGGGTGGTGGATCGAACTATTTCGCGCGGAATTATTTATGGGTGGATTTTGATAGTTATTATTTGGGAACGATACCTCTATTAGCATTATAATTATTATAAATACCTTGACTTTGTGCTTGACCTTGTCGAGGTTGCATTTGGTTGTTATAATTATTAAAATTACCCCGACCGCCCTTGTTGTGGTGGAGCTTGGTTAAAACTTTGTGTTGGCCTAACATATTGATTATTGTACCCGGAGGTGTGACATGTTGGTTATTTCTCCAACGAAGTTGGGATTTTGTCTCCAAGGGCGTTAGGTTCACTATTAATGGAACAAGCCCGTTCATAGGCAATAGGGACAATGGGAGTCGGGATGCTCGTGGCTCCAAATGAAACTACATGGATTTGAATTTACGCTCATGACGGGATAGGCTTTTGTTGAACAGAAATGGCCTCTACCTTTTTAGTGAGTGATTCGATTAGAGTTTTAAGCTCGGGGTCGTGTTTAATTTCAAACATACCGGCGGCCTTAACTGTATTAGAAGAACTAGCGGAGCGGTGGATATCATCACTACCCCCCCAGTTGTTATTTCGCTTAGTTTGATCCTCTAAAAATTTATAAGCCTCCGAGGCTCCTTTGCTTAAGAAACTACCCCCATTCATTATGTCTAGGACTTCTTTATGGTGGTGTAGAAGTCCTTTGAAAAAGGCACAAACTAACGTGTCTTTCGCTAAGTTATGATGTGGACACTCTATAAGGAGATCGTTGAAACGATTCCAAGCCTCTGAAAATGTTTCATGAGGATTTTGTCGAAAGAAATGAATCTTGGAAAGCATCTCATCCGTCTTTAGGAGTGGGTAAAAATGTTCCATAAACAGCTGAACAAGTTTAGTCCATGAGTCCACAGAATTAGGCGCTTGGGCAGTTAACCAAGACGCCGCCTTATCGGCTAAGGTGAAAGGGAATACCCTTAGTTTAATTTGTTCCGCACCAACTGTAGGATGGTGGAATGTTGTTAGGACTTGTTCAATCCTACGATAATGCCGATAAGGTTTCTCATGGTCTAATCCATGAAAACGGGTAACAAATTAAAATATTTTGGGGATTCGAAATCCCCTTAATCGGTCCGCTAGAACGATGCAAGATTTGGGGCTATCGCCAAGGCTTTGTAGAAGTCGAGAGAGAGGAGTCTCTTCTTCGCCCGGCATTGTGTCGTGATGTGTGTGAAATAGTAGCTAGAGGTGTAGTGGGTGGTATACTAGATAGACTTGTTTGTTGACGTTGTTGTGTAATTACGCTTGGGTGTTTTTGTTCGCCGGACCTTTAATCTCATATAAGGCTAAAACAAAACTTAGCTAAACACATCAACACTCCAAACAATTTCGATATACTAGTATAAACCTTTAACGGAGATCGCGAGGTGTGGAAGAAAGGAATACCGACAAGGCCCTTGCTTCGCTTATGAATAACATCTTGTTTACGGCGTGTTCGGTGTATATAACAAGTTAGAACACTGAAAAACTTGAAAAATCAAAGTTCAAATCAAAACTGTTGAATTCGAAAAAAATTATTAGCAAGGCATCTCTCATGGCGCCGATGTAATTTTCAAATTTACAGTGTTTTAGGGCTGGTTTTCGTGTTCTAGGCTATAGGGCGGTGTGCTCCTTATAAGCTGATCGGCTTCGATGTATTTTTGTCCGAACTTTTCAACGATGAATTGGAAAACCACAGTATGAATCAAACCAGGGTGGGTGGGTGAAAATGGGACTTTAAGAAAAGTACTTACACTACGAAAACAATGCGAAAGTGAAACTAAGATGGCAGCGGCGCCATTTGATAAACGATAAAATTGAATAGTCTACCTACGAAATGAACGATGAACTCAAAACGTAAGTAAACTAAAACTATGTTATGTGTCTATTTTTTATCAAAGATTCTACTCTCAATCCTATGAGATATAGTGGAGTAGGAAGTTCGTTCCACTCCTAGTCCTTCCGCATGCTGTGTTTTCTAGTCTAATTACTCTACTCTAAGTCTAATGAGAGATTTACAAAGTGACAACTAGACTACGATGCAACTACCCACAAGATGCAATTAGTCGGTTATCAAAATAACTATGGGAATGCTATGTTGATTCGATTATAAGGAGTTAGAGGGGGATTGATTCCACCTTAACTCAACTTAATCCTATTAACCAATTTAATCGTCAGAATCAGAATTGAACTGCTTCGCAGAACAATTGGTTCTTCCTAATCCCTAATTACACATGGCATTCCTACCAATTCATAACTAGCATGTGAACGATTAAACCCATTCTCATGGTGAACTAATCGTTTCTAGAGTGGAAAGGAAATTACGACGACTCTACGATAATCGAATCAAGCTTTCATCAAGGCTTCTCACCCCCTCTAATGGAGGTTTAGTCGAGAATCATTACTAATCATTTCGATTAAATTAAAACTAAACATGATATAAAGAATTGAAATTTACTAATCTAAATTAAACAATAATTAAAATCGAATTAATAACTAAGAATTGAATACCAAGTAATAAATGAAATCAAATCTAACACAATGTAAATGACAAGAATAGAAATTGACAAAATAACTATTTTATTTATCTAATCAATCAAGAACAATGATTCAAAGACTTAATCTAAAACAAGAATTGAAAATGGAACTAAAACTTAATTAATCTACTGAAAACTAGATCTAAAATTATCTATATTGTTTTAGGTCTAACTAGCTACCATTAACAAAGAGCTAAGCTTTGGTTTTTATACTTTCAGATCCAAAAATCGTGCATGGGCTTGGAGCCATGTTTTGGGCCAGAGAATCAGACCCAAAACCCAATTCTTTCAGTCCAAAAAGGCCTCTTCAGCTGCAGTTGGCTTCAGCAGACTTTTCATCCACTTTTTCTCCTCTGATTGGGGCAAGGCTTGAACCATTGGAAAGCTCTTTCCGAGCCGGTCGTTTTAACATAAGGTAGGCCCCATTCTGAGGTATGAGTCCAAAGATACGGCCTTCGGAAGTTCTGCTGACTTGTTTGCTGTTTCTGCCCGTGTCGACTTTTCAGCTTTTGACCAGGCTTTAGGAAGGCTTTGTCTTCTTGAATATTGGCCTTTAATCACGGAACTACTTAGTAACCGACCTTTGCTCCTTTATCTCGCTAAAGTGGCACATTTCTGCACATAATGGACTTTGAAACCTGAAATGCATAAAAACACGTAATCAGTGTTAACTCTTAATTATTACTCATATAATTGGTCTAAAAGTATGACTGTTACAGGGTTAAAACTACAGTTTTGGGCTCTTATCAATCCACCAAATAACTATTGTATTAGAGCAACACTAGTAGTTTAAAAGGAAATAAATTGAACATTAATTACGGTGATCAACATACAAAGCTTGTCACGCTAGTATTCCCTAGCAGGTATCTGAATGTACTTTGTGTCTCTTGCCACCTTGTAGAATGCATAATGAAGTCTCTACAACCAAAAATTAAGGCATTTGAATTGGTGGATGAGATAATTAGCATTTTAAAAAATGTCAGAAAGACGAGACCCTTTACCTCGAGTTGGAAGACGGTGAAAATATCCATCGGAAGAAGTTAGCTTCTTCAGCAGTCAATGACTTGTGTGGCCTCAACCACTCCTTCTTCAAATTCTTGAAAGGAGAATCTTCAATATCAGTGTCAGGTACGGTTGAGCTTACAAAAGAAAACAAATTTTAATGTTAATTTATCATTCACCTAAATAAAAATATTTTGTATATGGCCAAGTAAGGATACCTCCATATCGACGACTACTTTCATTTTCTTTGCAGACTCTGGCGGTGATTTAAATAGTTGTCTGCCTTTTTTAACAAAAGGAGGAGTCTTGAAGCTTTCCTTTTCATACAAAGAGACACTTATAATGTTAATGCCATCTTCCAATATTGGTGTCCTTTTATCTTTAACCAATTCAGAAAATTGCTTTTTCAGCTGTGCAAACTCTTCCACCTGTTTACAAACCGCAGCACCTGAAGCACTTTTCACTTCTTTCAATTTGTTTTGGACTTCCTTCAATTGAGTTTGAACTAAATTGACTCTATCATACAGGTTGTATGTTTCAGTCCTCACTTTGTGTTGCTCTGCATCTTTGATGCAAAACATGTAAAAAACATAACAACACTAGTCAAGATAAAATATTTATGCCACATATATGTAGAAGACTTGCGAAAGAAACCAACTTGTTATCTATGCATAGCAATCCAATATATGGTAGTTTACAAGTAGGAATATAAATTTTGTACACTAAAGTCTAGAAAAAAATTATGAACACTTCACCAAAATAAGATTTTGTCATAAAAATAGGTGGTGCTTGATAAGAGCCCAAAATTGTATTTTTAACCTCTTAATAATATTACATTTAGACCAATTATTTTTATAATAAATAAGAGTTAGTACTGTTTACGTACTTTTGTGTATTTCAGGTCTTGGAGTCAACTATGTGAAGAAATATGTCACTTTTGCAAGAGAAAGGAGCAAAGGTTGGTTGCTAAGAAGTTCTATGTTTAAACCCTAAGTTTCAAGGAGAAAAAACCTTTTTAAAGCCCAGTCAAAGCTGAAAAGTCAAAGTCAATGCAGGCAGAAATAGAGCATAAAAGTCAGCAGAACTTCCACAGGCTGTATCTTTGGACTCAGACCTTGGGATTTGGCCTATTATATGTCAAAACGACCAACTCAGAAAGATCTTTCTAATGGTTTAGGCCTTGATCCAATTAAAGGAGTAAACATGGACGAAAATTCTATTGCAGTAATTTCCAACAGAGAAACCCTTTTTGGACTTAAGTAATTAGGTTTTGGGCTTGATTTAGTGGCCCAAAACATACCTCCAAAGCCCATGTATGAAATTGTAAACCTAGCCCCCTCCTATATAAAGAGGACTAAGGTAAAACTCTAACTCTCTCATACCTCTTATCTCTTACCTCTTATCTTTACTTTAACATAGTTTTATGTATTTTATTAGCCTAGCTACCATTAATACAATTCAAGTTATTTTTAATCAAGTAGTACTTTAATTATGTCTTCTTCTTCTTATGATTTATTCCACGATAGTCTAATGAACCATAGCTAAACATCCATTAGAGAGGTTTGATTGAAGCTTTGATGAAGACTTGATGTGTTAGTATAAAATAATTGTATTTAAGAGCTTCAAGTCTAGAGGGTAGTTCATTCACCATGAGAATGGGTTTCAACTTCTTCTCATGCTAATTATTAGTTGGTTAGAGATGCCATAAATAATTAGGGATAAAAGGACCTAACCTTTATGTTGAACCTTGTGTGAAAACATAGAGATTAGGGTTGCAACAAACTTTATACTAGCATATTAGGGATGAATCAAGGTGGATTTCAAATCTCCCTGATTCCTTATTCATATTCACATCTTATTATTTAATTATCATAGTTCAATTTAGAATATATTAAATCATAGTTTTCACTGTATTAGTTATATTTAGAATCATTACTCTTATATTATTTAATTGTTAATCATGAATTAAATTAGTATGTTTTAAGCAACTAGGAGTGGAACGAATTCTTACTCTAGTTTTATTACATGATAATTGAGAGTAGAAACTTTGATACAAAAAGATTAGAAAATATAGTTTACTTTTTCCTAGCATAATTAGTTAAGTAGAGGAGTAAAAGCGTATTTTAAATTCTATCAGTGCTTCTCTACTAGATATGGTACAGAAACACATACACATATGATTCACACTTTGCTTCTAATTAATGTCACACTTTGCCAAGGATAATGAAACAACATACCAAAAGGTTGTCACTTTAGTGTCTAAACCCCTGTAACTAAAACTGTAAGTGTGAAACATTTGTTGTTGTAGCAAATCTAGAAGAAGATCATACGTGTGATGAAGGGAATATGTAAAAATGAAGTAACTGTGCAATCATATGTAATAAGAACTGCAATATGCCAATACATCTGTTCATCATCTTCCCCCCTGAGATACGTACACAAGAAGCTTAAAAAATCAACTTATCTTTTTGGATTGCCATTATTGATTTCTTTGGTTCAAAACTGAAACTTTGATTTTAGAGTGTGATGAAGTATTGAAGTGAAGTTGTGAGAATGAGAAGTAGTGTGTGTAGGAATCTAGGAGTGATTAGTCAAGGATGAGTAGGGCTAAGAGGGGCACTTTTTACGAAGAGTTGGTGCTTCAGATGATGATTCTTCACCCCAAGGGGCAAGTCCATTGTGAGAAGTTTGTTAATGGATGTGGCATTTAATGTTATGCACGAAGAAGAACAAAGTTGATGGGAAGTGTTTGTGTTGATACTGATGCAATGCTAACAGGTGCACGATCTAACGTGATTACACTGATCTAAATGTGAAGGAAAATGTGTCAGCAAACAATCTCATCTAAAGTACTTCCTACATGGTTTTCATTTAAGTTACTAGGTCTGTAGATCATTTGGTGCCTGGTGTAGCATATCATTATATAATTTTGATTGTAATGATTACATGTCCAATTACATACTCCCTATTCCTGCATATGTCAGTTAACTAGAATCACTTACCACGTCCTAACCTAACACGCACCCAAAATGTCAATCCTTTTGACATACACTCTTTTCCTAGTTGAAATCGTACATATGAGTGCTCTACTCTTAGCATAGCTTATATGTTGGTGCGGGCAAAATAGATACTCATGGGACTAGTCAAAATTGAGTGACCATATATTTCTTTGGATTAAATCGAAGTCATAAAGCGACTAAGCAAGAGTTAGGCATAAGAGGATCATAGGCGTTATCTTAAGTTATGCACATATATTCCTTCAAAATTATACATACATGACAAAACTCAATTGATAAATTCATTCTGAGAAGTGATCGTGTATAATTCAAGATCCTGCACAAAAATTATAAGGTTTTCGGTTTAGGGCTTATGTACAGTCTATAGCCTATACCACCTATAATTGGAGGTTATAATAAAACCATAAACCTTAACATTATGCACAATCACACATTGCATAATTATTTATGTTAACGCTCATCTTATTTCTAATTTGATAATTATGGCTTCCTGCAAAATTTTGAGAATTTTTAATCGAATTTCTACGAATTTTACGTTTTCATTCTTGCCAAATTTACATCGAATTCCAAATTTGCTATGATTGACAATAGTCACAAAAAATTCGAATTTCTCAAAAAAAAAAAAAAAAAAAACAGTCAAAAAGTCTCTAAATTGATTGGTTCTTGAATTTATAAATTAATGAAGCCATAAATGAATAAGCGATAAAAACATTCAAGTCTCCTAATCTCGATGTTTAATTACCGCCTTAGTGCAATGTTTTCCGAATTTTGTAATGACATGATGTATATCTAAGTTGTTTCCATTTTATATTGCAAATATTTGGCAAGACTTCACATATGAATTTTTGGAAATTTTTAGTTCGTTTGATATATGCTCAAAGTAACCTTGATATGATGCATGTGCACATGCAATCACACACAAAATCTATATGGCTTTCCCAATTATGTTTGATTTTTATCAAATTTGAACTAATATGTTCTCAAAATGCCAACACCAAATTATGCTTCAGAACATAGCACAGATGATTTCGCTGATCCCCTTACCTAACCTTTATAGTAGTGGACAGTATTGTTGTTTTGTGTAATTCTATTCTATGTAGGACAACTACAAAGGCCGCAGTGAATTCTCAAGTTTTTAAGTTGGCTCAATGGGTGCAACACGAAGGCCTAATAGAGCAGTGTAACCTCTATGAGGATAACTGATAAGCACATAAATGCTACACATTCATGCCCATATTTATATTGCATTGTCTAGTTAATTGACATAAGTTCATTTGATTAGTTTGTTTCACTGGTTTTACAGGAATTGATGTCAATACGACGAAACAGATTGAGACTGGGGACTTTATGGGGTTGTAAGATCTTCGTAGCTTGATCACAGAGATATAATACACAAAATAAGGTTGGAAATAGCATGTATTAGAGATCTTGAAGAACTACTCAAAGTTTGAAGTGCTGTTGTCAAGAGGTGAAAGGGCGCACGCCCTTCATTTGGCCTGTTCGAGAGCGTGCCCCCCCCCGCCCGCTCTTCTAGATTTTGCATAATTACAATACTTTTTCTAGCACCCTTCGCACTTCGCGCTCACTGCTCATAACTCAATTTGGACAGTTCTAAAATGATTCAAACACTAAAGGAAACCTTTCCAAAGTGGATCCCAACTCATGTACGCCCTAGGGAAACCCTACATAAACGAAGGAAGTTGAGAGAGCTCTCTCTCTCTTTCCCCCATCACATAAAATCACGAAACTACTCGGAAGCTACTGGAGAAGATGAAGGAAAGTTGTTGGAGTAGAAGCCACCACACAGGACGATGGTTTTCTCGATGACTTCTCTTCCTTATTCTTTTGCTTCTATCACCATGTTCATGAGTAGCTAAACTCCAAGGTAGGGCTTAGATGAAGCCCTAGACTTGCGTATGATTTCTTTTATTCACTGTTTATTGTTATCAAATTATATAATGTTTAAGTGATTGATTTCATACTGATTTTTAGTATAACTTCTTTCATTGGTTATATCTAACATGTGATACCATGTTTTGACTAATCAATAGTTAGGTTAAGTGTCGTTATTATATAAGCATCGGTTTTTAACGTCTATATAAGGTTGTGAGAAGTTGTGCCATAAGAAGACAACTTTTGCTAGGAGTTTATACGTTTGCATGCTGAAATTCTAATAAACCGCGCATACATTGATGCATATTAGGACTTAACTATCACATATTCGAGCAAGCTAGGGTTACCTTTCCCTCATGCTACTCGTGATTCAAAAGAAAACTTTAGATTAGTTAATTAAGAGAACCTACAACGGTCTATGGTGGATTCGAATGCCTTAGTGTTACATACCACCATTCATAGTTAATTAAAGTTTACTATTTTTATAGTATAGTTAAAGTAGATAGTTTCAATTGTTAATTCAAACCACTTTCAAATCAACAACCATAATCATTCGGATTAGGTTAAATATATTTTAGATTTTAATTATTCCTAGATAGCAATCCTTGTGGGTTCGACCTTGTTCTCGCTTGTCTACTACAATAGACCTCGTGCCCTTTGCGAGTATAATTAAAGTAAAGTTTTAATTATCCTATTTATTTAGGCTGGTTAAATCTGCCATTAACAACTTTATTTCCCATATTTGTGGATGAATGAAACTGTAGATTATTATTGAAAAAAAAAAATCCTCTTTCAATCCATGATTAAGATCACAACATAAATTCTAGATGAGGCTTTAGGAAGTGAAGCAGTCGTCCATTATGTTGGGGTTGTCCTTCGTCCCTCACTATGAGGCATCGAAGAGCATGGGTAGAAGAACGCAACTCAGAACATAAATATTAAGCCACAAACAATGTCATACTTCATGCCATTCTGAGTTGTGTACTTCTGCGTCATGGTGAGGGACAACCCCAACATTACCTTGTTTCTTTTTTTGCATGGACAATTTACAAACAAATTGTAGAAGAGAACCTGGATAAGCATTGTCATTGTTGTTGAACTAGTATAGTCCCTTTTAGCTAAATGCCTAAATCTACGGTGCACGAAGTGAAACTGGCAAGATGATGTGTGCTCAAAATATCTATATTGTACCCTAATATTTCAAAAAATAATATCGGCAGCGAGGGAAATGTTCCATCACTCTCTTGAATAAAGTAAATAACAATTTCAACAGAAATTCCCCCCACCCTTCAAATTGAATCCATGCAATCACTCAAATTTCCCTCTAGTCTCTGACCACGTTAGCAAATTTTCATTTTCTCTTTTCATAATACCTCTATGAAACTTCTCCAACACTATTCCAACTGCAAAATCATCCCTCACTTTTTTGATAAACACAAACCCTCCCTCACACTCCACCGAGCACCACGTCCGCCACCACTAGTGTCTTAGAACCCACCATCTCCACCATCTAAAGTCACGTGGTTTTGGTAACATGTTTTCCTCTTATATCTTACATATTTTTACTGAAACTTGTATGCAAAATTCATGTATTTCCTATCAATTGTTAAATAGAAAAAAAAAATGTTTCGATCACAAAGTAATGACGGTTCTCAAGCATGCTCTAAGCTGGAATTGATGGTACAACTGATAAAATTTTCAAGGTTTTTTATGATTTGGCCACTAGGGTATGTGTTCAAATTATTAGTAGTTTTGTTGTTGTGATAATGTCTCTAGTATTTCCCCTACTATCAAATTGAGAAAAAAGTCACTAGCGTCAAGAATTAAAGTATTTATGGAGAGTTGCTAACTTATGTCTGATTCATGAAGTAATATATCATATTCTTTCGCACCATCAGCTTCAGTAAAAAACCAACATTTTAAATAATGAAGTAGCATACTTAGTGAACTCAAATGGACACATGGCAAAGTTATAAGCTCCGCTCACTTCATGGTTTAAATTAATGCAGTGATCCTCTTTAGAAATATTGACTTATCTAAAATGGAGTGTTGTGAAGTATCTTCAAAAGATTAGAAGTGAGGTTCACCATAAATTATTTGGAGTCGAATGAATGGGAGTTTTAAAAGGAAGGAATATAGTTTCTTTTTAGGACTTGTTTAGTTTCTAGTTGAATGAAGAACAATAAAACAAAACTTGTGGAATGAAAGATGTAAGCACAAACATTGAAATAATGGAAAGATTGATTGAAAGAAATAACACAAAGAAGAAGATTGACTGATTGAAATATAAAAGCAAATAACAAGATTGAAATGAAGAACAAGAAAGTAAATAACTTGAATGAAAAACAAGACTAGAAATTAAATCCTACATGACACTATATTAAGTCTAGGTGCATTCTCTCTCCCTAACTTTTAGATTATATACCCCTACTTTATGCTTTTGACTGATTTGCCCTTCTCCATTACATTTGAGACACCTCACCTTTTATTTTATGCTTTTGTTTTTTCTTTTGCTTTTTAATTTCTTCTTGATCAAGATAGGTTTTGGAGAATGCCATATTTTATGATAAGGACCTGCTCCATCTCTGGTCTTCTGAGCTGAGGGCTTTAACCTTTGACTTTGACTTTTTCAGCACTTTTTCATAGCAGCTTCTGGTTTTCAAAAATCTTGCATAAAGGACACACACCTTAAAATAACAGTGATACTATATCCTTAATAAGGGAAGTTAAAATGGCTAAGAGAATGCAACGTAACACACCATGGCATTGGTAATTAATTAATATGACATCATTTAAATGTACAAAAAAAAAATCATAAAAAGTGTTGCAAACCATTATATAGCATTTATATCAGCAACTTTAATATTTACAGAACTACCATCAAGGTTAAAAGAGCTACTGTACACATCCTTAACTATTACAGTGATACAGTACACGCTATAGTAACAGTGCCATCAGTAATGAACCCCTTAATGATCACTAGAAACAAAGTGCCATCAAGATGATCACTACTATGATGACCAATGATACTATCCTACCAGATCAATACTGTCCCTACTTAGCTTAGCCACTGCAGACCTCCAGCACTATAGGGTTTTCGGACTCCGGACAGCAGCTTCCCAGGAAGTCACCCATCCTGAAAACTACTCTTGCCTGAGCACGCTTAACTGTGGAGTTCTCACCAACCCTATAGCCAAACAATCCGGAAAAGGCCTCGATGTTAGGATTTAGTAGATTAATTACTTAATCCCCATATCTCGAATAGCTTCCTAGATGGTAGAATGCATATCTGGCGTAACTGTCACCCCACGGGCTAGGTGCCTTTCTAGATACCTGACGCAACCTCTCCCCACAGAATAAGCGCCTCTTCAGTAGATCCCCATGGGATATTACATTCTCCCCACCTCAGGAGAGAGCCGTCCTCGGATCTGATACCATTCTGTAATGACCCGCCTCATCCTACCACGTCGATATTATCCCCATATAGCCACTGCGGACCTCTAGCAGTGTGGGTTTTTAAATTCGGACAGCGGCTTCTCATAAGGTCACCCATCCTTGGATTACTCTGCCCGAAGCACGCTTAACTACGGAGTTTCCACGAAATCCGTAGCCAAACATTCCAAAAAAGGCCTCGACGTTAGGATTTAGGGGATCAATTACTTAAGCCCCCAAATCTCGAATAGCTTCCTAGATGGTAGAATACATATCTGGCACAACTGTCACCCCACGGGCTAGGTGCCTTTCCAAATACCTGACACAACATCTCCCCATGGAATAGGCGCCTTTTCAGTATATCCCCATAGGATATTACAAATATCTTCCCTTACTACCTCTTTCATAGCAGGGTTTAGCCGACGATGCGGCTCTCTAGAGGTTTTGACATTCTCTTCCAGGTGAATTCGGTGGATGCAAATCTTTGGAATAATTCCTTTTATATCATCAAGAGACCAACCAATGGTAGAATGATATTCTTGAATCACTCTAACTAAGCGCTCTTCTTCCTCTTTTGACAACTGGGATGAAATGATGATGGGGTGAGTACCATTAGTATCAAGATATATGTATTTTAGGTCAGGAGGGAGAGGCTTAAGGGCAGGAGTAGGTGATATGGGTAACAAGGTCTCTACATGATTATATTATTCTACAGTAGACACTTAGGCTGGTGACGTCTCTTCATGTTTAGGTAACTCATCATCTGAATTGTATAAAGGAACGGATTTTAAGGTGGTAGTAGTATCTTCTTTATAATGATCCATATTGAAATCTAAATCTCTAAAGGATAAAAATTGGTGCACCTCATTCTCTGGAAAAGTCCTGTCACAGTACTTTTGCACTACACTGTCTATCATACTAACTTCTCCATCTAACTCTTCTTCCATATGTTGTTGCTTCATTTTGAAAACATTGATTTCTACTGAGAGATTTTTGAAAGACATGGTCATAAATCCATTACAGCAATTGATGAGGGCGTTGGCTATTGCCAAAAATAGGCATCCTAGAATGATGGGTATGGAATCATGAACTACTTAGGTGTCAAGGATGACGAAATCAACAGGGTAGTAAAAATCCTTAACCTTGACAAGCACATTTTCGACTACTCCTTTTGGGTATTTGATGGAGCAGTCGGTTAATTGTAATGTCATGGTGGTAGGTGTAAACTCGGTGAAATTGAGTTGTTTAAATAGGTAGTATGGAAGAAGGTTAACAGTTGCTCTAAGATCGAGCAAGGCAGTGGCTGTGTACTTGTCTCCAATAGTGCAAGGGATGGTAGGACGACCAGGATATTTGTATTTGACTATTCCGTTAGTTTCTGTGAGGGATGGAAATTGTTCTGTAAAGAAGGTATCTTTTAGAACGTTAGATTTTCTTTTGTTGGTGCACATATCCTTAAGAAACTTGGCATGTTTGGTTAAATATTTGATGGCATCTAGAAATGGTAGATTTATGGTTAGACTCTTGAATGTTTCTATGATTTTATCAAAATTGTCATCCTCCTTGGGTGTCATTAAGCGTGTTGGGAAAAGGTGCATTTGGTTTGTATTGCCTAACTGGGTCAGGTGAATGAGTTGATGGTTAAGGAACTGGAACATTGACAGGGATATGTGGAGGTATATGGCTTACAATTTCTGGTTATCGTACTTGTGTGTGTGCAGGGTCTTCTGGTAAGACTACTTTGTTGTTAACTATTTTGCCATAACACAGGGTTGTGGCTGCTTTAATCTCTTGGGTTTTAAGGTTTTGAACCTTGTGTCCTGGTAACGCAGTCTTCTGAGTTGTGTCTTGAACTAACAAGTTCAGAGATTGTTGTATGTATGCTAGGATTTGAGTTTGTTGTTACATGATAGATAGCATTATTTCAGTGTGCTTATCTGTTTGGACTCTAGTTGATGGTGTAACTGGAACTAGGTATTTTCGGTTGCTGATATGTGGGTTTTGGTAGTTTTGGTTAAACTGGGATGGAACCTGTAAGACCCCTATTTTTATATTTACATTATCTGTGTAACAATATTTAATATTTTTGTATTTGACTGTATTTTTTCTAGTCAACGTGCTAGCGTGTGAAATACCAAATAGTAATTTCGAATAATGTTAATAAATGAAACTAGTATTTGAATTTTGAATGTGGGTAATTTATCTTTAATTTTTGGAAAGCTTTAAATAAAAAAGGAAACAAGGTATTAACCTAAGTAACATATATATAATCCTTTTAATAGAAATAATATTTCCATAGTTAGGATATATTTAGTAATTTGGAAGTTAAGGAGAATATAGGTTGTCTCCGGAGGAACTAGTTTTTCTGAAAAACCACACACACAAGCACAAGCCGAAAACGGAGAAGAACGCGGATTTCGCGAGCTAGCTGGGATTGGTTCTCTTATTTTTTTCTTCGATATTTTTGTTGCCGATAACACGAGGAGGTGAGTAGTTTATTTTTTCTGTTTTCCGTTATCTGATCACAGTTAACTGTACTTCCCAAAACTATGTTATGTTCATCGCCCATTTTCTGCTTGTTTTCTCTTCAAAGACTATCATTACTTGTGAATGTTTAAAACTTAGTGGATTGATAGTACTGTTAACACCATTAGGTGGTGGTGAAGGGAGGCTGAGCCTAACCTCCTCCCTGTAAAAACGTCATTATTGCCATTCTTGTGAAACAGAGGACTTTGATTTTTGTGTATTTATTTTCTGTGTTTGAACTGTTTTGTGGTATTGTGGGTTGGTGGTTTGATATAGGGTGGTAGTGGGGAGTTTGTGGGGGTTGGAAAAGCTCCAAGAACACTAATGGCGGTCGGATCTAAGAATGAAGGCGATTTTTTTTCTTGGAAATCGGGGGTTGCTTGGTGAGTTAAAGCTTTGGGGTTTTTCACTCTAACCAATTTTGGTTGGTTAGTTTAGAGTGGTGTGTGGAGGTTGGGTGGCCGGAATTTGGGGTTGGTATACCGGAGAAGATGAAGGGATCGACATTGTTCATGTTTTGTTTGGACTCTATTTGAGTTGGGCGGACC
Organism: Coptis chinensis; assembly: GCF_015680905.1. Taxonomy (NCBI): domain Eukaryota; kingdom Viridiplantae; phylum Streptophyta; class Magnoliopsida; order Ranunculales; family Ranunculaceae; genus Coptis; species Coptis chinensis. Next base: position 5,838,834 of record NC_141464.1, read on the forward strand.
ACATCAATTTTGGTTGGGCCAACTCTTTTTAGTTTTGTTTTTGGGCCAATTCTTTTTAGCCTTTGTTTTGGGACCGGTTTGAATATGTTAAGGGCGGGTCCATAGAATTTAAGTGGATCACATAGATCGATCTAAATAAAGTCTAAGGTCCATTTTCGGTTGGATAAATTCAAGTTGAGCCCAATCAGTTATGGGCGGGTTAAAACCGGTCGGTTTTATACCGCTTAGGACCAGGGTTTGAACTCTTTTTAAATATGGGTTTGGGTGAGGACCGGGTGGAATGACCACCGGTTAGGACCGTCGACTGTTGGGTTGACTGTTGACCCGTTGACTGTTGACTTTTTCTAAAAAATGTTATAGATTGATTTTATGGACCAATCCGATGATAGGATGTGGGTGACTCTTGTATAACTTGTTTGTCAGTATCTAATATAGATTTGACGTCGATCTTGTGTAAATTTTGTCACGTGAAGATAGAGAAATTTTAAGATGCATAAATATATACACCTGAATAAATTACGTAACGAAAATCCTAGAACCTAGCTACCACAACTCATGTGTTTTGGCCCTTCTGGCGTTTCAGTGAATCTGAATGGCCTTCGGGCGTAAGTAATGTGATTGGCCCTCCTGGCGTTTCAGTAAAGCTGAATGGCCCTTCTCGGCGCGAATAATTAATAGTGGCTTGATTATTCCGTTCGCAAAATAGAACGAGACGCGCGATATTTTATGCCGAATAGGGGCATTACTTATATAATTGCTTCCGTGTGAGGATTTACCTGGTGTGCGGCATCCCGCTTCAGGGTGGTTACGCACGGAGTGGTTCATTATGTAAGGGGAGTGATAAATGCTTAAAATTGAATAGTCTACCTACGAAATGAACGATGAACTCAAAACGTAAGTAAACTAAAACTATCTTATGATGCTTATATTTATCAAAGTTTTTCTACTCTCAATCCTATGAGATAGAGTGGAGTAGGAAGTTCGTTCCACTCCTAGTGCTCTAGCATGGAATTGTTTTCTAATCTAATTAATCAGTCTTAAGTCAAATGAGAGTTTTACGAGGGGGAATTATACTACGATGCAATATGAAATTGATTATTTTAATTTAAACTACAAATGCTATGGAAATATGATTGTTTTTGAATCTAGATAAAGGATTAGAGGGGAATTGAATCCACCTCGAATCCAACTTAATAACCTAGCATAGATTGTTGTATCTCGATTCTTACGTTCTTACGGCAAGAATTTCGAGTTCTAATCCCTAGTGTTCGTGGCATTTCTACCAAATACTAACTAGCATGTGAGGTTGTCCACCCATTCTCATGGCGAAACACGACCTTCTAGAGTGGAATAGAATCTACAAACAATTCTACACTAACAACTAAGTTTTCATCAAGGCTTCATCAACCCCTCTAATGGAGGTTTTAGCCTTGATTCATCAAACTAACATTTCCCATTGAATCTAAACTAAACATAATGTAAAGAATTGAAATTTACTTAATCAAACAATAATGACATCTAATTTAATGACTAAAATGAAATAAGAACAAGAAGTGAAATTAGATCTAGAAATGGAAATGACAAAAATCGAAATTGATAAAAATACTACTTTATTGATCTAATCAAATGAAGAACAAGATTCAAAGGTTTAATCTAATACAATGAATTGAAACTAATTAAACTAAGTTCTAAAACTAATTAATGGAGGCTAACTAATCTAGGTCTAACTATCTCCATTAACAAAGAGTGAAGCTTTTGTTTTTATACAATAAGATCCAAAAATCGTGCATGGGCTTGGAGCCATGTTTTGGGCCAGAGACCCAATTCTTTCAGTCCAAAAAGGCCTCTTCAGCTGCAGTTCGCTTCAACAGACTTTTCATCAACTTCTGCTCCTCTGATTGGGTCAAGGCTTGGACCATTAGAAATCTCTTTCCGATCCGGTCGTTTTGACATAAGGTAGGCCAAATTCCGAGGTCTGAGTCCAAAGATATGGTCTTCGGAAGTTCTATTGACTTTGTGCACTGTTTCTGCCTGCGTGGACTTTGACTTTTCAGCTTTGACCGGGCTTTAGAAAGGCTTTGTCTTCTTGAATCTTGGCCTTTAATCACGGAACTCCTTAGTAACCGACCTTTGCTCCTTTATCTCGCTTTAAAGTGCTAAAGTGGCACATTTCTGCACATAATGGACTTTGAAGCCCGAAATGCATAAAAACACGTGAATCGGTGTTAACTCTTAATTATTACTCACATAATTGGTCTAAAAGTATGTATGTTACAGGGTTAAAACTACAATTTTGGGCTCTTATCAAACCACCCCTTAAACAACATTTTGCTTGTCCTCAAGCAAAGATGAGAAATTAGAATAAGTGACCAAAATGGAGTTCTATCTACTCTGCCGCTTTATTTGAGTCGCGATTGCATTGACCATATGCAACAAGGCCTTAAACAACTAGGAATTCCTAGTGGACGAAGTTATAGCCTCGTGAGAGTTTTTCCGATGAAGGTACTCACAAACTTCATCTATACTACAACGACTAAGAAATAAAACTATTGTTTCCTTTATTCATGCTCTAAATTAACTATACCTCTCACTAGCAATGCATATAGAGTAATCAAGTCAAAACCTAAGCTAATATATGCATAATAATCAATCATCTACAATAAACATATATACAATGAGTAATACTATGAAATGCAATAGCAGGTCCGTTTTCAAACTTCGGAATAAGCGCCCTTAAGTAGGTTCTCACAATAATAGTCAAGATACAACACTCGATTTTTCCACTCAAGTTTTCACTCTACTCTAGTGCTAGCATGGGCACACTTTTACCTTACAATCTCAATGACACACAAGGAAGCGGAGTCGATCAAACACATCCGCCACTTACTATCACACTAACCTATTCCTAATTGAGTTAGAGGTCTTTATTAGGTGTTTCGGGATTAGGAGATGGTTTAAGAAGGAAGGAAATGGATATTCAAAAGGGCAAGTCCGAGATAAAAGAGTCTTCATATTATGTAACTAGAGAAAACCTTGTTATTTACTTTTTTCTACACTTTGTTTCCATCCTTAGCCATATTTTTTTCTTTTTCTTTGGCTTTTGACTCCTTTTATTCTATTTTTTGGAGTTTTTATTTTTATTTATTTTTATTTTTCTTTTCTTTGGATGGAAACTTCTTTTCTTTATTTTCTCAAGCAACTAACTAATTTTTGTTTACACATGTTTTTTTTCTTCTTCTTTCTTCCTCATTCTATTCGGACTTATTCTAAATTGGGTAGGTTTTTTTTGTTTTGTTTTTGTAACCGGGTAAAGGATTTGTGGTTTATGAAAGGCTAAAGAAAGGCTCGAGGGGCTTAACTAGCGGAAAATAATTCATAGGTTTGAATTTCTGGCTATATCGATCCAAAGAGGGCCTAAATTCTCGCTTAGGATATGGTTTAGTGATCAAGCAAGTGGTCGTGTGATTTCTCTATTCGGATTTTACTTCTCCATTGTGTCATTTCTCAAATGTTTCACTCATATAAGGCTTTAGGCTATATTCTCACAGGATTTGTAGAATAAGTACTCTAGCCTAGATTTCAGAAACTTACTGCTAACAATCATAGATACTCATGTAATATATTTATAGATAGATGCAAAAATTATTACCTACATATTAACCTACGTTTCTAAAAATTATTCTAATGCAAAAGCTACGTGAGACTTCTAGATTGTTAAGAGCATAGAGAAAGAAAACAATACCAATATTCCTAAGTGTATAGCATAACTTATTTATTTATATTTTTGAATTTTTGAAATTTTAACTAGAAAACAAATGCATATTATACATATCTATATCCTAACAGATGCCTTAATTACACGTGTTTCTATGCCCCCAAACAAGAATCATGCTTTGTCCTCAAAGCATTTAAATAAAGAGGGTAGAAAAAATACCATCAAGCGCGGAAATTCAGGAACATCCGCAAAACAAGGTTAGAACGCATACTAATATAGGAAATAAAAACCGACGCTACTCTATAAGAGTTCCACCCATTATGGGGTTAACAAGAATCAAATTGTTTGGGACATAAGCGCATACACTAAATAGAATTAAAACTTACCTTATCTCCGGACATGCATATTATCTACCCAATAGCATCATGGGTCTTGTATTTCAAGCGGGCATGGCAAGTCCAAGAACAATTGCTAGCAAGAACCATAAGCGGTTCCCAGCCTACGTGTGTGATCACCTCGTGAAACCAAGCAACATAAGTAGTGCTTTGAAACAAATCTTCGAAAAGACTGTTCCGTATTAATGTAGGAGATGTCATCTCAAAATACGCCTCGAACAAACCGCAGAAATCACCCGAACAACCCGCAGAAAATTGCAATTTTCCATGTTCATGAAGGCAGGGGTGGCAAGCGTTAACTTGAGCGCTGGTCGCGCCCGATGATTTTGGGATTCCAGTGTTTCGAGCGCCGAAGTCGCGGCCACCTTAAGCGTTTTTTTTTTCCTTTTTTTTTTTTTTTTTCAAGGGAGCGAGGTGGGGTAAGAATAGGAAGTTTAGTGATCAAGCATGGAAAAACCAAACACACCATTCCCCAAACAAATTTTTGAAAACAGGTTTGTAAAAATTTGTTTTAAAACGGGTCTTTTAAAGTCGATTCGAGACTTGCTAGATTACTATTTTTATAGCTTTGAACTTTTTTTTTTTTTTTATGAATTAGGTTTAATATAAAGGAAAACAATACGCAGTAAAGACATAATTCACACCATAGAGAAACATGACTCAAAACCAAGAAAACATGCAAAAGAGTGGAAAACGGAATTATGTGAACCGTGGACTTAGGATCCGTACTTACAGCCACACACTCCATGTGGAGGGCCCGGTTACCTGAATGGTGCATTCACCAATATATAGAAATGAAAGGAAATGCACCAAACACAAAATTTGAGTCGTTTATAGTCGATACCGAGACTTTATCTAAATATATGTATGAATATGCGGTTTATCATATATCAATAATCGAAAATAGTTGTGGATCGCTCCATAAATAAATATCAGAAAACATATCCAAACACAATCAAGCACCAAGATTTCCTACGACGCAAAGCCTAGTGGAATGAAAGCTAAGTCGGATAGACCTATAACATAACCGAAAGCATGCACCTTATGTTTCATCTTTGAACGAGAGGGTGTCCTAGTGAATAAGTGTGGAAAAGTGAATGGTTGTGGAAGATATGGTGGATTGGGATAAGTTTTAGAGAAAAAGCATGGAAAAAATGAGGATGTGGGTTTAGCACAAAACTCATTCATGGTGTAGTTAGGGACATCTCAAGTCTGAAAATGGCGGTGTCAAGTGGTTTATCCTTGGGAAGTATTTGTTTACTAGGTGGATTTAAAAATCATGAAGCACAGGAGAAACTAAAGGATCGAAAGTGCAAACTCGAGGTTCCTTTGAAAAGGTGGAGGGTGGGGAATATTGGTGATGGAAGGTGAATGATTCTCAGCCTAGAGCTCTCAAGTCCATATCATCGAAATCTTGATATATGCAAGACATTCCTCAATAGGTGGGTCAAAAAGGATCACCGGGTTAGAGATTGAAAAATTCATCTTCCGCCATAGCATCAAGGGATGAATGGTTGTTGGCAAGGGGACTCGCTGAAGTGGTAAAGAAGCGGTGCAAAAAGAGTTGCGTGAATTCTTCTTCGATTGGGCCTACTACCGTGGAGTCATTGTTAAAGTCGGAATTTCCGGGCGAAAGGAATTTGTTAACTGTTTCTCCGTAAACATGTTTTTGAAGTAATCTTGAGCTAAGCTCTCGATCATGCTAACCTCGCCATTTGTAGATGAATCGATATCGCGGTCCTCATTTTGAAAACATTTACCTCAACGTAAAGATGGCCAAAGGACAAGGACATCGAACCATCGCGGCAGTTTATGAGCCGGCGTTGGAAAGAAGAAGAAGGGACCCCTAAAATGATAGGTACAGAGTCGTTAGTGACTTCGCGGTCGAGGATAACGTAAGTCGGCCGGGTAATAAAAATTTTGGACTTTAACCAACACGTTTTCAACCACACCCTTAGGATACTTAATAGAACCGATCACTAATTGCAATGTCATTTTAGTAGGTTGCATCTCCTCTAGACCTATTTGTTTATACAAATAAAACGGGAGTAAGTTAACACTAGCCCCCGTGTCTAGTAAGCGCGTTGTCGTCGTGTGAGAATCTCCTAAGGTGCATTCACAAAGATGGGATCTAATTGTGGTCCTTGTACTTAACAATTCCATTATTTTCGGATAAAGTTGGGAACTGCTCAGGTTAGAAAAGCGCCTTTAGGTATGTTGGTCTTACGCCTAGTAGTGCATAACTCCTTTAGAAACTTAGCGTGGTTAGGTAGCTTTTTATAGCTTCGAGAAAAGGAAGGTTTATCGTTAGATTCTTGAAAACGTTCCTAATCTCCTCAAAGTTTGTATCCCCGGTTAGCATGGCTAACTTCGAGGGAATGGTGGTTTCGCTTCTATATTTAGCGTGATGGCTCGACTTGATGTGTAACCTTGGCTTTCTGTTTCTTAGGTTGTGGTTTAACCGGGTACCTCTACGCTGGCTGGTAGGTTCTTCAGTTTCTATTTCGTATCTAGTTCGACATCCGGTAGGAGTATCTTGATGGGGTAACTATAGGCATAGTTACTTTGTTATCAATCACTCTTCCGGAATCCGGAGAGTGGTGATGGCATTTAGCTCACCTACGGTTGTAGTTTCGCACTAGTATTACCGTTTACTTCAAAAGGTGTGGTTTTCGTTCTAGGGTTGGGTATCGCTTTGGCCCGGAAACACGCCTTTGGTTGGGCTTTCTCTTGGGCTAACCGTTGGTTTAAATTATTAACGGATTGTAGAATGTGTTGGTTAGATTGAGCCATGGTTTGGAAAAGTTGTTGGCTCACTTGTATGAAGGTGTCAAGACGATCCGGTTGTGTGGGTGTAGTAGTCACGGGTGGTGGATCGAACTATCTCGCTGATTATTTATGGGCGGATTGTGATAGTTATTATTTACCGAACGATACCTCTATTAGCATTATAATTATTATAACTACATTGACCTTGTGCTTGACCTTGTCGAGGTTGGCTTTGGTTGTTATAATTATTATAATTACCCCGACTCGCCCTTGTTGTGGTGGAGCTTGGTTATAACCGCGGTTGGCCTAACATATTGATTATTGTACTCGTAGGTGTGACTTGTTGGTTATTTTTCCAACCGAAGTTGGGATTTTGTCTCCAAGGGCGTTAGGTTCACTATTAATGGAACAAGAATGCTCATAGGCTATAGGACGTTGGGAGTCGGATGCTTTCGGGACTCCAACCGTAAACTACATGGATTTGAATTTACATTCATGACGGGATAGACTTTTGTTGTACGTAAATAGCCTCTACCTTTTTGTGAGGGATTCAATTAGAGTTTTAAGCTCAGGATCTGATTTAACCTCAAACATACCGGTAGCTTTAATCGTTGAAGAAGAACTAGCGGAGCGGAGTAATCGCCACTACCCCCCCCATTATTATTACGCTTTAGTCCGATCTTCCAAAATTTATATGCCTCCGGAGGCTCCTTTACTTAGGAAACTACCCCCATTCATTATGTCTAGGACTTCTTTATGGTGGTGTAGAAGTCCTTTGAAAAAGGCACTAACTAACGGTCTTTTGCTAGGTGATGGTGTGGACACTCTATAAGGAGATTGGTGAAATGATTCCAAGCCTCTGAAAATGATTCATGAGGATTCGTCGAAAAAAGTGAATCTTGGAAAGCATTTCATCCGCCTTAAAGGGGTAAAATGTTCCATAAACAAATTGAACAAGTTTGGCCCACGAGTCCATTGTAATTAGGTGCTTGGGCAGTTAACCAAGACGCCGCCTTTATCAGCTAAGGTGAAAGGGAATACCCTCAATTTAATTTGTTCCGCACCAACCGTATGATGGTGGAATGTTGTAAGGACTTGTTCAATCCACGATGTAGCCGATAAGGTTTTTCATGGTCTAAACCATGAAAAACGGGTAACAAATTAAATATATTTGGGGATGCGGAAATCCCCAATCGGTCCGCTAGAACGATGCAAGATTTAGGGCTATCGCCAAGGCTTTATAAAAGTCGAGAGAGGAGTCTCTCTTTCTTCATCCATAATATCGTGGTGTGTGTGAAATAGTAGCTAGAGGTGTAGTGGGTGGAAACTAGATAGACTTGTTTGTTGACGTTGCCGTGTAATTACGTTAGTTGTTTTTCTTCGACTGCATCTTTAATCTCATGCAAGACTAAGTCGAACTTAACTAAACATGCAACACTCCAAACAATTCGATATACTAGTAGAAACCTCTAACCGAGATGCGAGGTGTGGAAGAAAGAAATACCCGACAAGGCCCTTGCTTCGCTTTATGAATAGCGCCTTGTTTACGCGTGTTTCAGTGTATATAACAAGTTAAAACACTGAAAAACTTGAAAAATCAAAATTCAAACAAACCCGTGGAAACCGCAAATTTTCGTTTAGTGGCTGGTGCCTTCGCTTACGCCGTCCGCCGGTGTCGATAAGTGAGCTGGTCTTGCTTTGGTATGAGGGCTGGTCGCGCCGAGGTCTAGTAACCGAGGTATGGTCACGCCGGGTCCAGAGTATAGCGCAGCGGCGCTTCCTTTATAAGCGGGTCGGTCTTCGGTGTGTATATTTTTGCGGAACTTTTTCAACGCTGAAATGGACAACTATAGTATGAATCAAACAAGGGTGGGTGGGTTTAATGGGACTTAAAAATGACTAATTCTACTATGAAAACAATGCTAAAGTGCAACTAAGATGGCAGCGGCGCCATTTGATAAAACGCTTAAAATGATTAGTCTTACCTACGAAATGAACGATGAACTCAAAACGTAAGTAAACTAAAACTATTTATAATCCTTAGTCATTGTAGTATAGTGGTGAGTATTCCCGCCTGTCACGCGGGTGACCCGGGTTCGATCCCCGGCAGCGGTGCCATTTGATAAACGCTTAAAATTGAATAGTCTACCTACGAAATGAACGATGAACTCAAAACGTAAGTAAACTAAAACTATCTTATGATGCTTATATTTATCAAAGTTTCTCTACTCTCAATCCTATGAGATAGAGTGGAGTAAGAAGTTCGTTCCACTCCTAGTGCTCTAGCATGGAATTGTTTTCTAATCTAATTAATCAGTCTTAAGTCAAATGAGAGTTTTACGAGGGGGGAATTATACTACGATGCAATATGAAATTGATTATTTTAATTTAAACTACGAATGCTATGGAAATATGATTGTTTTTGAATCTAGATAAAGGATTAGAGGGGAATTGAATCCACCTCGAATCCAACTTAATAACCTAGCATAGATTGTTGTATCTCGATTCTTACGTTCTTACGGCAAGAATTTCGAGTTCTAATCCCTAGTGTTCGTGGCATTTCTACCAAATACTAACTAGCATGTGTGAGGTCGCCCACCCATTCTCATGGCGAAAACACGACCTTCTAGAGTGGAATAGAATCTACAAACAATTCTACACTAACAACTAAGTTTTCATCAAGGCTTCATCAACCCCTCTAATGGAGGTTTTAGCCTTGATTCATCAAACTAACATTTCCCATTGAATCTAAACTAAACATAATGTAAAGAATTGAAATTTACTTAATCAAACAATAATGACATCTAATTTAATGACTAAAATGAAATAAGAACAAGAATTGAAATTAGATCTAGAAATGGAAATGACAAAAATCAAAATTGATAAAAATACTACTTTATTGATCTAATCAAATGAAGAACAAGATTCAAAGGTTTAATATAATACAATGAATTGAAACTAATTAAACTAAGTTCTAAAACTAATTAATGGAGGCTAACTAATCTAGGTCTAACTATCTCCATTAACAAAGAGTGAAGCTTTTGTTTTTATACATTCAGATCCAAAAATCGTGCATGGGCTTGGAGCTATGTTTTGGGCCAGAGAATCAGGCCCAAAACCCAATTCTTTCAGTCCAAAAAGGCCTCTTCAGCTGCAGTTCACTTCAACAGACTTTTCGTCCACTTTTGCTCCTCTGATTGGGTCAAGGCTTGGACCATTGGAAAGCTCTTTCCGAGCCGGTCGTTTTGACATAAGGTAGGCCAAATTCCAAGGTCTGAGTCCAAAGATATGGTCTTCGGAAGTTCTGTTGACTTTGTGTACTGTTTCTGCCTGCGTGGACTTTTACTTTTCAGCTTTGACCGGGCTTTAGAAAGGCTTTGTCTTCTTGAATCTTGGCCTTTAATCATGGAACTCCTTAGTAACCGACCTTTGCTCCTTTATCTCGCTAAAGTGGCACATTTCTGCACATAATGGACTTTGAAGCCTGAAATGCATAAAAACTCGTAATCAGTGTTAACTCTTAATTATTACTCACATAATTGGTCTAAAAGTATGACTGTTACAGGGTTAAAACTACAGTTTTGGGCTCTTATCAGGGAGGCATGTGGATGTACATGTTCGGCGTTGGGTAGCGATTGTGATAGCCAGGAAAACTAGGTAAAACATAGAGACGACGTATTATTAGGGACACTTGATAAATGTTACTGATATGTTATTTTTCCCTTCGGTGTGGTTAACAAGTTAAGTTTCAATTTATGATATGATTATCACAAATTGCTTTGCAGGAGAGTGGGTTAAACTAATTATTCTTGCAGAGAGGACCCACTCTGCGATCGAGCAGGCATAAAGGTAAGTACTAGGATGCCATAAGTTATTTACTCATAGTTAGAAGCTAAGGTGCCTTTATGAAGGAACTAACTACCTTAAGCTAAAGGCTACCGGTGGAGGAACTACCTGCCATATAAAGAATGAAATTTTAAGTATATCTAAATGGTTTTTCTAAGGCTACTCATACCAACATTATTTATAATGTTGACCCGATTTGCATGTTTGCTAATCGGGTGTGTTCTTATATGAACATAGTCGATCAGCCTGGACAGGGTTAGCTGATGTTCGAGAAGGTGGCGTGCTGCTTGTGATCGATGTTAGCTTTTATTTTTAATAAGATGTCGTTTCATTTTTCCTCAGAAATGTAATGGAATTTGTTGGGGACATATGTTTAATTTATTTTTTTCGAATTCTTAAGTAAAGAAGTTTGTAACTAAATCTTTGATCACAAGTTTTCTTAATGATGAGTGGATTGTTTGGAGTATTTTATTATTTAGTTTTCCGCATGTGTTATTATTCATTAGGGTTATGATATAGATTGGGTTGTGAGGTTGTTGTCACATCTCGGATATCGAGGAGTTGGATATAATTATTATTATTTGATTTATCAAAATTCGGGGTGTGACAGAACCAATGCTCTGGTTTGATTGTTATAGGTACCTTGTCCTTGTCTGAATGTATTAGGTGGTTTGTTGAAACCTGGAGGTGGTTAGGTTTGTGGAATATTCGTACATGCGAAGTTTGGATGTTGTCTCCATGGTGCATTTGGTACATTGAAAGCACATACTTCTTTTGGTTGAAGTGATGATAAGTGATCAAGGGACATGTGACATCTATATGATTTAAGCTTAAACATAAATTGCATGGTGAGGTATTTATGTTCATGATAGGATGAAGGGTATGGTTTGGTCTTTTTGTTTGGTTGTGAGGGCTTCGATTAAAGTTTTGATTTCAAGATCGACTTTCACCTAAAAAATACCACTAGCCTTAGATGTATTGGGTTGGGCAATTCTGAAATTGTTTATATCGCCCCAATGGGTACTATTTTTAGCTTGGTTTTCAAGAAAGGTTAAAGCTTCGGTTGCACCTCTATCCAAAAACTTACAATTACTCATGATGTCGAGGGTTACTTTGTGTTCTTAGAGAAGACCTTTGAAGAAACATTGGACAAGAGTGGATTTTTCTAGTTTATGGTGAAGACATGAATGGAGTAGGTAAAGCTTTAGATAGTAGGGTATTGGGTTTATTGTTGTTCATGTTATATCATTTGTTATGAGAAAGGGGTTTGATGGTTGGAAAACCTCTTTCTAAACTTTCTAGTCTTTTTTTACTTTGGTTCTTAATGTTTAAATGGTGGAAACAATAGTTCTTTATCTTGAATGGTTTGAAATGTAAATAAACTATTGATTTGATAGAGAAAACATGTATGAAAATGGTTTAGATGAATAGCTTGCTCACAAAGTTATACTCATTTGAACTTGTCAAATGAGTATGACTAGTGTTTTTGGGGTTGAATCAAGATTAGAATAGAAAAAGTAATGAAAAATTTGTATTGAAAACAAGATTGAAAACTTGTATTGAAGATAATAAGAACTTGATTAACCAACTAAAGCTTGAAGAACATAAAAATGGAAAACAAGTAAATATTAATTAAAACATATTATCTACTCCTAATGACCAAAGATTAATTCTAGGGTAAGGTTCTTTCTCTCCCCACTTTGATTTATATAGGACACCAATTACATATTTTCCCCTTCTTCTAGAAACAACTTGAGGATAAGATTAAGCTTTGTGGGCTTTTGACTTTAGCCCATATAATTGAATTCTTGAGTTGGCTTTAAGTCATTGAGTCCATAGCTTTTAGCTTTGAGTCCTTGAGTCTTTAGCTTTTAGTCCTTGAGTCCTTGAGAGTTGACTTTGACTTTTCAGCACTTTCGCTCCTAAACTGGAATCTTCCCAAGCTAGCGTCAAAAGCAATTCTTTTTGTGCTAAAATGCACATTTTAGGAATATATGTCCTAAATGGCTTGTATCCTGCAAAAGGTAACAAAAGCTATAAGTTGTCTGTGCACTAAGAATAAGAAGGGCATACTTGAAGCATTGTAAAGGTAATAAAACGTACATTTGGGGACTGATCAACTACCCCCAAATAGCATTTTTCTTGTCTTCAAGCTAAGATGAGAGAGAAAAAACTAAGATCATAAATGTGTGATTTATTATACTAGTCTCGTTTCGTGGAGTGCGATTTAATTGACCATATACAACAAGGCCTTAAACCATTAGGAATTCCCTAGTGGACGAGCTTAAGCCTCGTGAGAGTTTTTCATAGAAGGTACTCACAAACTTCCTCTATCTAGTACAAAGGGTCTTGTTTCCTTGTTATTCTCATAAGTCTATACGCCTCATTAGCGGGGAAATAAAGAAAAACTCCTTTGAACTTAGAATAACATATACATAGTAATTTAATCATCTAAAGATAAATGTGCAAGACATGAGCGGTGAAATGCAAAAGCAGAGTCATTTTCAAAACTTTTAGAGAGAGTCCTTAAAGTGGGGTTCTCACAGGGGTGTGTTGTAATCACAACTCTCTGATAGATTCACTCAAGTTTCATTTTCTAAAGTGCAGAGAGCACTTATATTCCTCACATACACGAATGACGTCCAAAGAAACCGGGGTCGATTGATCACAATATCCACTTACTATCACACCATCCTATTCCTAGTTGAGCTAGAGGTCTTTTATTAGGAATTACAGGGCTATGGTAGTGGTTTAGAAATAAATGGAATGGAAAACAAACTTTGATCAGTTGAGAAATTGAGTCTTCATGATATTTGTAACTAGAGAAGAACCTCGTTTTGTTATTTTGCTTCCGAATTTGTGATTCATTCTTTAGCCCTTTGGCTTTGTGGTCCCATATGATTTTGATTTTTGGTAGTTCTAACTGTGTTTTTGTTTCTTTTGAAATCGACTCCTTTTGATTTTGAGCTTTTGGGAGATTTCGATTTTTGAATCTTTTATTTCTTTTCTTTTTGAAGCTTCTAACTATTTTATTTTTGTACAAGGCCTTCTTTTCTTTTTTTACTGTTCATCCAATTCTCAACTCGTCAGTTGGGTACATTTTTTGTTGTGTATAGCAATTAGCAACGGTTCAGGGATTAATGGCAAAGAAATAAAAAGGTTTCTAGAAATTGGTGAAGGCTCAAGGGGGGTAACTAGAGAAAAACTATCTTTTTGGGGTTTTAACGTTTATTTGGCTATATCGATCCAAAAAGGGCCTAAATTCTCTCCTAGGATATGGCGTGGTGAGCAAGCAAGTGGACGTGTTATTTTTCTATCCAGACATCCTTTGTGTCATCACTCAATAATCATTCAGATGAGGCTTTTGGCTAGATTCTCACAGGATATGGAACTTAATTGTTCTAACCTCGGCTTCAGAAACTTACTGCTATATACAATCAATAATGGTGATGCATGCCATTCATGAAAAGATGCAGAAACTATTGTATGCATATTAGTCTAAGTTCGAAGAACGAATCTTTACTCTATTGCTATAATGAGACTTCTAAACCATTTGTTCATCATAGAAAAAGGAAAACAAGACTTTTAGTACTAAACAGCAAAATATTTTTGGTCTTTTCAAAAATTTTTACAAAAAGAAAGAAATATAGAAATATACTTAATATATCTAATATAAGAATTGCTATATAATAAATGCTTAGTTTTTGCAGAATGTTACTATACAAGAGGATACACTTTTGCTTGCTCAGGTGGTAGTTCATGCACTTCTATTTCTATATCAATAGGTTCTATCCCATCATGAGCTATAGGATCATCACCATGAGCTTCAAACCCATTGTTCTCTACATTCTCAATGCCTTCTGCATGTTCCACAGTAGGAACTTCTGGCTCTAAGTCAACAAGATCATCAATGAAAGCTTCTACCTTCTCACTATTCTCAAAGTCTATTATGGTTTGGTCTTCCAAGAACACAACATCTCGACTTCGGATTACCTTCTTGTTAATCAGATCATAAAGTTTGTAGCCAAACTTCTCATCCCCATAACCCTGAAAAATGTACTGCTTAGCTTTGTCATTAAGCTTGGATCTCTCATCCTTGGGAATATGAACAAATGCCATGCACCCAAATACCCTCAAGTATCCATAATCAACATCTCTGCCTGATCATACTCTCTCTAGATAATCACTATTCAGAGGCTTAGAAGGCGATAGGTTGATCATTTGTATGGCTGTGCGCATTGCTTCTACCCAGTAACTTGTAGGTAACTTAGAGTGACACAACATGCATCTCATCTTCTCTACAATGGTCCGGTTCATCTTCTCAGTTATACCATTGTGTTGAGGAGTCTTGGGAATGGTCTGCTAATGATGAATCCTATAACTCTTGCAATACTCTTCAAATGGGCCAATGTACTCGCCCCCACTATCTGAGCGAATACACTTCAAAGGATTCCCTGTCTCTCTTTCCACCATGATATGGAAAGTCTTGAACACGCCAAGTACTTCATCCTTGGTCTTCAGACTATATGCCCATATCTTTCTTGACATATCATCAATGAAAGTCAAGAAGTACAAAGCTCCCCCATGGGACTTCACTTTCATAGGACCACATAAATCTGTGTGTATAAGCTCAAGGACATTATCCTTTATGTGAGAGGGGAATCTTTGGAAAAACACCCTGTGTTGCTTTCCTTCCAAACAATGAGTACATCTATTTAAATGCATACCTTTGATGTTTGGCAAGGCCTTTTGCTTGGCAAGAACTTCCATGCCTTTTTCTCCTATATGACACAGTCTCTTATGACATAGTTTGGAGGAAGCTTCTTCTTGTCCCACATTCAACTCTCCTTTACACAAACTAGCCTGTGTCTTGTAAAGCGAGCAAGTTTTCCTCCCTTTGGCTACTATAAGGGAACCTCTGCTCAGTTTCCATACCCCGTTACCAAACAAGTTTTGAAAGCCATCATCATCTAACTTCCCAGTGGAAATTAGGCTTAGCCGAATGTCAAGAACATGTCTTACATCCTTGAGTGTCAAGGTGTAGCTGACATTGGTTTCTACATGAACATTCCCAATGCCTATAATCTTTGAGACTCCATTGTTACCCATCTTTATCTCATCAAATTCACCATAGCTGTAGGTAGTGAAGAATCCCCTGTGCGGTGTGATATGATAGGATGCTCCTGTATCTATCACCCACTCTGTATCCTGGCATGAGGTACTAACACATCACTCACCACAATCTGACACAATTCCCATTAGATCATCATCGACTAGTGCGGTAGTATCTCTGCCTGTGTTTCTGTTCCTCTTTACCATGTCTTCATGTACATAGTTATTCTTCTCATCCCTCTTCAGTGTTCTACACTCATGCCTAAAGTGACCCTTGGTGGCACAATAGTAACATTGTCTCTTTGCCTTAGGAGTTATATCTTCACCCCTAGATTTGCTTCTGTCATCACCTCTAGAATGAGATGGTTTTATGCTCTTACCTCTCCCCCGCTTCTCTGTGACAAGAAGCTCTGAGTGAGAGGAGCTACTTCGTGAACCCCTTCTTGTCTCTTCATTCAACAATGCCCCGGTAGCCATCTCCATGGAAATGACTCCATCCTTAGCGGCTCCGTTAAGAGAAACTACTAACGTCTCCCAATTGTCGGGTAGAGAGTTTAATAGGAACAAAGCCTCAACTTCGTCACCCATATTAATCTTCATCAAGTGCAACTGATTGATGGTATTATGTACTTCATTAAGATGCTCAGACATTGAATAACCTTCTTTGTACTTCGTGTTAGCAAACTTCTTAATGAGTAGCACTTTGTTTCCGGCCGACTTCCTCTCATAGAGCTCTTCGAGTTTCTTCCACAAGCCAAAAGTGGTAGTCTCTTGGGATACATGGTGGAAGACACTGTCGAATGTACCCAATTGCTTTTCTATCAAGCTTGCTCCACTCAGCCACGGTAGTCGCTTCTGGTTTTACTCCTCCATTCTCAATGGGTTGTGCCAAGTCCTTGCAATAGAGCAAGTCTTCCATCTTGGCTTTCCAAATAGTGTAGTTAGCTCTATTCAGACTAGTCATGCGAGTGTTTATAGAATGGTCCATCTCTACAAGCTATTTCAACTCAAACCTTCTCTCTGAAATTTTGTCAAACACCTTCCGAGCAAAATTTGGATAACAACCTAGATTAATCTAATCTGGTTCTGATACCACTTGTTGGGGACAACGATACCAATTGATCCCCACTAAGATAACTTGCACTTGGACAAACTACTACTCCAGACAAAAATCTAAACTTTCACTACAACCAACAACAAACCCAACCTTCCAAGCAATCAACAACTATCACAAACAAGTAATAATAATGCAAAGAAAGTAAAGCATACCACAACACAAGATGTAATATGGTTTGGCCAATGATGCCTACTTCCATAAGAGCTAATCCTTTTATAAGTATAGAAAAGAAGAGTATAATCACTCCTCTAAAGTATCTCCACCTTACTAGATCACTCCTCTCTCCTTACAAGCTTTTCTTTTTGCAACGATTTTCTCTCAATTTTGATTTCTCTCAAAATTGGGTTTCTATTCAAGACTTGGTTTTTCAAAACCTAACTTCTGTTTTTATACTAAAATTGCAATTTCGTGGTTACTGTAGAAATAGAAACTGACAAGTGATAAGAGCCCAAAACTGTAGTTTTAACCCCTTAGCAGTCATACTTTTAGACCAATTATGTGAGTAATAAGTAAGAGTTAATACTGATTCGTGTTTTTATGTATTTCGGGCTTCAAAGTCAATTATGTAAGGAATGTGCCACTTTGATGAGATAAAGGAGCAATGGTTGGTTACTAAGGAGTTCGGTGATTAAAGGCCAAGATTCAAGAAGACAAAGCCTTTGTAAAGCCTAGTCAAAAGATGAAAAGTCAAAGTCCACGCAGTGTAAACAAGGTACACAAAGACAGCAGAACTTCCGAAGACCATATCTTTGGACTCAGACCTTGGAATTGGGCCTACCTTATGTCAAAACGACCGGCTCGGAAAGAGCTTTCCAATGGACCAAGCCTTGACCCAATCAGAGGAGCAGAAGTGGGCGAAACATCTGTCGAAGCCAACTGCAGCTGAGGAGCCCATTTTGGACTAAAGAAATTGGGTTTTGGGCCCGATTTTCCGGCCCAAAACATGGCTCCAAGCCCATGCACGATTTTTGGATCTGGAAGTATAAAAACAAAAGCTTGACTCTTTGTTAATGGCAGTTAGGTTATGAAGCTAATGTTAATGGAGTTTAGGGTTAGAAAAAGATAGTTAGATCTAGATTAGTTAATTACTTAGTTTTCATTCCATTAATTAGTTTCATTCCTTGTTTTAGATTAGTTATTTAAATCATTGAATATCATTCATTAGATAAATAAAATAGTTGTTATTCATTCAATAATATCATTGTTATTTTTTATTAGATCAATAAAGTTAATTATCTTTATTCACAATCTTAGTTTTAAATTCAGTTTAATTTAATTATGTCTTATTGTTATTATTGTTCTTGTGTTGAGAATGGTAGTATAGAAATTTCACACCAAACACATCACTCTCACCATTGTTCCTTGTGGTGGATCAATTGAATTCTATTTAAGTCTTGAAGGTTTAAGAGTGGAACGAATTCCTTACTCATTATATTGCATGATTATGTTTTGAGAGTAAGAAGAATTGATTTAAACGTAAGAACGGTAGGATTACGTATTAGTGTTCTTGTAGCATTAATATTTAGGATTCTATTATTTTTACATTTATCAAATGGCGCCGCTGCCATCTTAATCTCGTTCAAGACAAGAATTCAATTGCTTGAATCAAGGGCAATCCCCCATTCTCTACCCACCCCTTTTAATTTTTATTCTTATTTCTTGATTTTCGAACCGTTCAATTATTTCAGGGCATAGGGGCTGCGGATTCACAGAGAAAAACACTGCGGTGAAGGTATTTCTAAATTTTCGAAAATTCTGAAAATATTCATACATAATATTTAATGTGTTGTTGATTTACTAGAATATTTTCAGATTTTTCAAAGTTGGGTTACCTTGTGAAAAAAATACGATCTTTATAGTGCTGCATTTCAGTTTTCAAACCGTATGTTCTTGAAAAACAGACGAATAAGGTTACTTAGGGAGTTCTAAAAATTCTATTATTTTTACAGGAGTATCTACCCTAAGCCAGAAGTTTGTAGTAAAAATTTGATGAGTTTTTGATTTGTTTTGACCACCTAAATAGTAGAGTGTTTCCAGTGTGTTTCTGCAGTGTTGCAAACACTTAATATCTGGAACACCATCCAATAAGGAGAGGTTGTAGACATCCAATTGCTCTAAATTTTTTACAGGAACAACTAGAATCTGTCAGGAGTCTCCAGTAAAAATTTGGAAATTTTTGGATTTGTTTTGATGGGTTAACCATTCGGTTGTTTGTATTGTGTCCGAAAACGGTTTCGCAAACTTTGGAGGGCTGTAGAGGGACTTTCACTGCTCCGATCGATTTGAAATTTTACAGGCTACTTGATAGACGTCTTAAAAAATTACTGTAAAAATTTCAGATTTTTTGGAGTACGATAAAAGGCCTAAAACTTGAAAACCCTGGAGCGCGCCCGCGCCCATGTTGAGCGCGACCCGCCCTTATTCATCTGTAATTTCAACTTACCTTTGCGGCGCGCGCCCCTACCCGCGCCCAACAAAGGAAAATTCATCCGAACAGCCCAATTTTCATAGGAAAATGCATATTTTTATTCCTTAAAGTTATTCAGTGTTTCTAACTTGTTAAATACACTGAAATCAGTATACAAGACGCTATTCAAACGCGTAGCAAGGAGGCATTCTGTACTCCTTCTTCCACTCCTCGCCTCTTACGAGGAGTTTTAATTCTAGTATAATCAGGCTTGTTTTTCATAGAAATAAATATAACACGCCTATCTAGAATTTCACACACTACACTTGCATCAATGGCTAAAGAACAAGAGACTCCTCTATCGATTTTTTTATAAAGCCCTAAACGATGGCCCTAAGTCGCATCGTTTTGCAAACCTAGTGGGGATTTTGAATCCCCTAATATATTTAACTTGTTACCGGTTTTTCATGGTTTAGACCACGAGAAGCCTTACCAGCACATCGTAGGATAGACCAAGTTCTCACTACATTCCATCATCCTAGCGTAAGTCCGGATCAAGTTAAACTTAGGGTGTTTCCTTTTCACCAGCCGACAAAGCGGCGTCTTGGTTAAGCGCCCAAACGCCAAACTCGTGGACTCATGGGCTCAACTTGTTCAATTGTTCATGGAACAATTTTACCCACCACTAAAGACAGATGAAATGCTTCACAAGATTCATTTCTTCAGCCGTAATCCTCATGAATCCTTTTCGAGGCCCGGAATCGCTTTCACCGATCTTCTCATTGAATGCCCGCATCATAATCTTGCGAAAAGACACGCTTTGTTCGTTCTTTCTTCAAGGGGCTTTCACATTATCATAAGGAGGTTCTAGATATCATGTCCGGGGGTAGTTTTTTCTTAGTAAAGGAGCCTTGGAGGCTTATACATTCTTAGAAGATCAATCTAAGAGGAACAACAATTGGGGAGGTAACGATTCCTCCCGCTCCTCTCCTTCTTCTCTTGAGGTTAAACATGATCCCGAGCTTAAAACTCTTATCGATGCCCTCACTAAAAAGGTAGATGCCATCTCTGTTCAACAACAACCCACTCCAGTCATGAACATTAACTCTACTCATTGTAATGTCTGTTGTAGTCTTGAGCATTCCGACTTCTATTGTCCTCTTGTCTATGCACAAACACCACCACAACCATCACACTTCAACCAGTTAACTCAACATCAAGGACAAGGGAACTTAGGTGACCAGAATAGAGGTTTAGTACCCATAACCCATAACTATCAACATCAAGACATGAACGCTCAACAAGATTTAATTCCAATACAACCATCTACAGACAAAGTAGTAGTGACCTTGTTGGAGAAACAAAATCAAATTATGCAACAAAACTCCAACTTGATGAAAGATCAGCATGATCAAAACTCTAATATGATGAAACAAACGATGCAAATGATGCAGTCTTTGTGCCAAAAGGTTATTGACATGTCTTCTAACCAAAATAATAACCAAACCGGCGTGTTTCCAAGTCAAGCAATGCCTAATCCTAAGTCAACAAACACCGCCTTTGAAATAAAAAGTATTCAGTGTAATGGTAATATAAACCAAGGGGACCTACAGGCAATCACTACCCTTCGTTCAGGGCGAGTAGTTGATAACCAAGTGACTATGCCTAAAGATTACCCACAAACTAAAAATGATACCATACCACATACTATAATAGAAAGAAGAAGACCCTACAACCCAAAGTACCGGTTAAACCACAACCAAAAGGGAAAACATTACAAGATCCAATAATAGAAAGTGAAGACCTACACACTTAGAGGTTCCAATATGGATACCTAGATGGAAACGGATAGAGATAAAGCAAAGCCTAATAATACTTTTATCCCTACATTAAAAAATAGCGATAAAGCACCATATCCCCAAAGACTAGTTGTGTTTAAAATGGCGAGAATTTTGATGAGATTAGGGAAGTGTTTAAAAATTTGACTATAAACCTACCTTTTCTAGAAGCCATAAAAGTCTACCTGGACACGCTAAGTTTCTAAAAGAGTTGTGCACCAAGAAGAGGAAAACCAACATACCCCACGAAGCATTCTTAACTGAACAATATCCCTCTTTATCTGAACATAACGGAATTGTTAAGTACAAGGACCCCGGTCCCCTCCATGTCAATGCACCTTAGGTGATACCTTCATAACAACCGCTTTATTAGACACGGGGGCAGTGTTAACTTACTCCCCTTTTATTTATATAAACAACTAGGTCTAACAAAACTTCAACCAACCAAAATGACTTTGCGGTTAGCCCGATCGTTCTATTAAGTATCCCAAGGGTGTAGTTGAAAATATTCTCGTTAAAGTTCAGATTTTTACTATCCAAATAGACTTTGTTATTCTTGACACGAAGTTGCTCATGATTCCATTCCCATCATCTTAGGGCGTCCTTTCTTGGCAACCGCCAATGCCCAAATCAATTGTCGGGATGGCTCAATGACTCTTTCTTTTGGAAATCTTTACGTAGAAGTTAACATGTTTAGACAAAAAACAAGGACAACTAGGTTTGCCCTAGAAAGGGAAGTGAAGTCCATTGAGAGTTTTGTACCTCACATTAGTGCGGTGACACTTTAATCCCCACACTAGTAGATACCCCTCTTATGGAAGAAGACAAGGATCACAATTTCTACTCCCTAGACGTAGATAACATCAAGGAGGATTTCCTTCGACTCTTTTGCAACCCTTCTTTGCCGCCTCACGAGTTCTCTCCTATTGACATCCATTCATCTCTTGACGCCATGACGGAAGATGAATTTTTCAATCTCTATCCCAGTGATCCTTTTGACCCAACTATTGAGGAATGTCTTGCATATCTCAAGGCCTCGATGATATAGACCTAAGAACACTAGTTGAACACCATTCACCCACCTCACATCCTCATGTCACTCATTCACCTTCCATCACTTAATGTTCCTCGCCCTCTACCTTTTCAAAGAACCATTGAGTTTGTACTTGACCTTGGTGTTTCTCCTATGCTTCATAACTATCTAAAACCAACTAGTGAAGAAGTAACACCCAAGGACAAGCCACCGGACACTTTTTCATTTTTTCCATTTTTCCTTCTCACAATTATCCACATCCTACATTATCTTCCACAACCATCAATTTTCTCATGTTCATTTACTTGGCATTCCTTCGTAGGAGGACAAAGAAAAACTGTATGCTTTCGATTAGGTTTTAGATCTATAAGGCTTTACTCTCATTCCACTAAGCTACATCATAGGAAATCTTGGTGCTTAATTCTGTTTTGATGGTGCATTCCATGTTAATTATTTGTGGAAAGACCCACAACTTTTTAGATTATTGATATATGGGAAGCTGCATGTAAATACATATATATCACTTTAAGTCTAGGGAATCGACTTTAAAAGACCCAAGTTTTAAAACAAATTTTTACAAACCTGTTTTCAAAAATTTGTTTGGGGGTGGGGTGTTTGGTTTTTCCATTCTTGATCACTCAAATTCCTATTCTTACCCCCACCTCACTCCCTTGAAGAGTAGTTAGATTTCTTCTTGTTTGTCGTTTTGATGTTGTTTTTTTATTATTTTTAGTAGATAGGATGTTACGTTGTTAAATTCCGTAGTTAACTTTGAATTTGGTAGTTAAATGTTGTTTGAATTTTAATTTTAATATAATGTGGTTCTTTTCAAATTGTGTATGGATTTTATTGTTAATCCCACCTTCCCGAATTGTTTGGGGGTGGTATTATTTATTATATCATGATTTGTAGAAGATCCTCCATTTTAGAGTTTCTTTTGGAGTGAAGGTTGAGAATATTGTCGTAATTGGCATACCTATGATTAGATGTGGTGGTAGGATGAAATCTAAGAGAGTTTAGAAGTTACTATTCTAAACCAAGTTTAAAAGCTACCAGGGTTGTTAGGAAATCAAAACTATGGTTAGTTTCCGTTTTCGAGTTTGGCAGTTTTCTATTTCCGGAAATTGCCATAAAACAATTTGGCAACTTGCCGATTCGTTTTGGAAACCCAGAACCTATTTAAACTTCCATCATACTACACTCACAACCCACACTACACCCCACAATCATCTTTCACTTTTCACTCCAACCTTTTTTCTTGTTTTTCTTAGAAACTCACTTTCTGCACTTACGAAGCGGCGCCGCTTCAAGCAGAGCTGACTTCACCCTATTACATCAGAATCGAAAAATCACTAGAGCCGGCGCTACAAGTAAGCGCGACCCGCGCTCAAACACTGGAAATCGAAAAAATTCAGCGGCTTGCTAAGCGACCAGCTCAAACTCTATAATTCAAAAACTAAAAGAGCGGCGACTCGCTTCTATATATCAGCAGCCGCCAGCGCTCTCCGATAAGCACAGGAAATTTCGATTTTCTGAGTTTTCTTCCAGGTTTTCGCAGCTGTTCTACAGAGTAGTTTTGAGATGACACCACCTATAGTGATTCCTGAACAGTCATTTGAAGACTTGATGGGAACCTATACCTATGGAGCATCGTTCCGCGAGCGGATCGTGCAGTTAGGATGGTGGCATCTTCTGGATGCGAAAGAACCTCATATAGAAGAGGAGGATGGCGAGTAAATGCTGGGGTGCAGGTAAGTTTTTAGTTAAGTTAGTGTCTGCTTATGTCCCAAGCAATTTCATTCTGTTAACCCCATAATGGGTGGAACTCTTATAGAGTTGCGTCAGTTTTTGTATTTCCTATATTAGTATGTTCTAACCTTGTTTTGCAGATGTTCCAGAATTTCACGCGTTTCAATGGTATTTTTCCTACCCTCTTTATTTACAATGTTTTGAGGACAAAGCATGCTTCTTGTTTGGGGGGCATAGAATCACGTGTAATTAAGACATCTGTTAGGATATAGATATATATAATATGCATTTGTTTTCTAGTTAAAATTTCAAAAATTTAAAAATATAAATAAATAAGTTTATGCTATACACTTAGGAATATTGGTATTGTTTTCTTTCTCCATGCTCTTAACAATCTAGAAGTCTCACATAGCCATTTGCATCGGAATAATTGTTAGAAACTTAGGTTAATATGTAGGTAATAATCTTTGCATCTATCTATAAATTTATTACATGAGTATCTATGATTGTTAGCAAGTAGTTTCTGAAATCTAGGCTAGAGTACTTATTCTACAAATTCTGTGAGAATATAGCCTAAAAGCCTTATATGAGCGAAACATTTGAGAAATGACACAAGGGAGAAGTAAAATCCGGATAGAGAAATCACACGTCCACTTGCTTGATCACTATACCATATCCTAAAGCGAGAATTTAGGCCCTCTTTGGATCGATATAGCAGTAAATTCAAACCTATGAATTATGTTTCGCTAAGTAAGCCCCTCACGAGCCTTTCTTTAGCCTTCCATAAACCACAATTCCTTTACCCTGTTACAAAAACAAAAACAAAATAAAAAAAAGAATAAATCAACCTACCCAATTTAGAATAAGTCTGAGAATAGAATGAGGAAGAAAGAAGAAGAGAAAAACCTGTGTAAACAAAAATTAGTTAGTTGCTTCAGAAAATAAAGAAAAGAAGTTTCCATCAAAGAAAAAAGAAAAAAAAAAAAAAAAAAAAAAAAAAAAAATAAAAACTCCAAAAAAAAAAATAGAATAAAAGGGAGTCAAAAGCCAAAGAAAAGAAAAAGAAAAATATGGCTAAGGATGGAAACAAAGTATAGAAGCAAAAAAAAATAACAAGGTTTTTCTAAGTTACATAATATGAAGACTCTATTATCTCGGACTTGTCCTTTGAATATCCATTTCCTTCCTTCTTAAACCATCTCCTAATCCCCTTGACACCTAATAAAGACCTCTAGCTCAATTAGGAATAGGTTAGTGTGATAGTAAGTGGCAGATGTGTTTGATCGACCCGGCTTCCTTGTTGTCATTGAGATTGTAAGGTAAAGTGTGCCCATCGCATTTCGGAGTAGATTAAACTTGAGTGGAAAAATCGAGTGGTTTTGTCTTGACATTTATGTGAGGACCTACTTAAGGACGCTATTCGAGGAGTTTTCAGAAACGGACCTGCTATTACATTTCATAGTATTACTCATTGTTATATGTTTATTTTAGATGATTGATTATTATGCATATATTAGCTTAGGGTTACATTTGGGTTATTCTTATGTAATTGCTAGAGATGTATAGATAGTTGAGCATGAATGAGGAAACAATAGTTTTATTTCTTAGTCGTTGTAGTATAGATGAAGTTTGTGAGTACCTTCACTGGAAAACTCTCACGAGGCTATAACTTCGTCCACTAGGGAATTCCTAGTGGTTTAAAGGCCTTTTGCATATGGTCAATGCAATCGCGACTCAAAGCTTGAGAGTAGATAGAACTCCATTTTTGGTCACTTATTCTAATTTCTCATCTTTGCTTGAGGACAAGCAAAATGCTGTTTGGGGTGGTTTGATAAGAGCCCAAAACTGTAGTTTTACCCCTTAGCAGTCATACTTTTAGACCAATTATGTGAGTAATAAGTAAAGAGTTAATACCGATTCACGTGTTTTATGTATTTCGGGCTTCAAAGTCAATTATATGCGAGGAATGTGCCACTTTGATGAGATAAAGGAGCAATGGTTGGTTACTAAGGAGTTCGGTGATTAAAGGCCAAGATTCAAGAAGACAAAGCCTTTTTAAAGCCTAGTCAAAAGATGAAAAGTCAAAGTCCGCGGCAGTAAACGGTCACAAAGGCAGCCAGAACTTCCGAAGACCATATCTTTGGACTCAGACCTTGGAATTGGGCCTACCTTATGTCAAAACGACCGGCTCGGAAAGAGCTTTCCAATGGACTAAGCCTTGACCCAATCAGAGGAGCAGAAGTGGACGAAACATCTGTCGAAGCCAACTGCAGCTGAGGAGCCCATTTTGGACTAAAGAAATTGGGTTTTGGGCCCGATTTTCCGGCCCAAAACATGGCTCCAAGCCCATGCACGATTTTTGGATCTGGAAGTATAAAAACAAAAGCTTGACTCTTTGTTAATGGCAGTTAGGTTATGAAGCTAATGTTAATGGAGTTTAGGGTTAGAAAAAGATAGTTAGATCTAGATTAGTTAATTACTTAGTTTTCATTCCATTAATTAGTTTCATTCCTTGTTTTAGATTAGTTATTTAAATCATTGAATATCATTCATTAGATAAATAAAATAGTTGTTATTCATTCAATAATATCATTGTTATTTTTTATTAGATCAGTAAAGTTAATTATCTTTATTCACAATCTTAGTTTTAAATTCAGTTTAATTTAATTATGTCTTATTGTTATTATTGTTCTTGTGTTGAGAATGGTAGTATAGAAATTTCACACCAAACACATCACTCTCACCATTGTTCCTTGTGTTGGATCAATTGAATTCTATTTAAGTCTTGAAGGTTTAAGAGTGGAACGAATTCCTTACTCATTATATTGCATGATTATGTTTTGAGAGTAAGAAGAATTGATTTAAACGTAAGAACGGTAGGATTACGTATTAGTGTTCTTGTAGCATTAATATTTAGGATTCTATTATTTTTACATTTATCAACAAGTTTAGGCATGAGCGCGGGCGCGCTCTTGGTAGCGCGCTCTTGGTAAGGCAAAATCGAACGCGTGTGCGCTCTCTTATTTTCCTCAAACTCAAAAGTCCAGTAACTTTGTTTCATGAGAGGCTGAAAAAAAAAACTATCTTCTTTTTCATGGCAAGGGCGCGGGCGCGCCTTGGTCATGACCAATTTGAGCACGTGCGTGCTCAAACTTCTTCACACGAATAATACTGCTTTCTCCTATATTCTTCCTTATCCTCATGTGAGGGATAACTCCAACATCAACAAAAGGATAAAATAGTATTAATACTAGAGAGGAAGAAGGGCATGGTAGGAAGTTCACATTTGTTCACTAACATCAGCAAGTGGGTTCGACGTCTTGTTTTAGTACAAAACATGGGTCAACAATTTCAATGCCCTATAATGGTATATATGCTAATTTGTGCTCCGATTCATGTATTTTCCATTAGAAAAAACTCATTTCATTTTTTATACTTAGATACTTAGGCTGAGTCCAATGGCTCCCTATCCCTTTAAAAGTAGAGCTAAAGTCAACAGATTTTACTCTCTATCATTAATTTCCTCGTTATATATACAAAGGATTCTACTCTCTATCTCTATTTTACTCTCTATATATAGTTATGCGTAAAAATAGAGATAGATTAAAATCTATATATAGAAAAATAATGATAAAAGTAAAACTTTGTATATATAAAAAATAATGATAGAGAGTAAAATATGTTGACTTTAGCTCTATTTTGTTGACTTTAGCTCTACTTTATTGACTTTAACACTACTTTTAAAGGGATAGGGAGCCATTGGACTCAGCCTTAGAACTGTCCAACTCATGCGCCAAAAGACAACAAAGTCTTCGATTACCGTTACAAGAGATGAACCCAATCTCTTTATTCTTCAAGTTCAAACTGCCCACGCGCCCATTTTCTAACCGTTTACACCCCCCCCCCCTACCCTTTTCCAACTCCACATCACCACAACAAGATTCCCTCATTTCAGTTGTTGTCTCATTTCTTGTTCTTTGTTCATTCATTCCCACCACCTCGTTTTCAGTTCTTGCACTTCAAACAGTTGCAACCCTTCTTCTTCTTCTTGCTTGCTGGCTTTCTTCTTTCTTCACAATGACTTCAAGAAAGCTTCTTCATCTCCTTTTCATCACATTCTTTTTCTTTAAACTTAACTTTCCATCATGTGGTGGAGCTGCAGAGGATTTCAGTTTCGACTTCGCTTCATTCAGTTTACAAAACCTCACACTTCTTGGTGATTCCTACCTCAGGAATGGAGTTGTTGGACTCACAAGAGAGCTTGGTATACCTTCTTCAAGTTCTAGTTCAGTTCTTTGCACAACCCCCATACCGTTTTTCAACCCGGAGACAAATATCTCCGCTTCTTTCTCCACAAGATTCTCTTTCTCCATTACCAATGCTAGTCCTGGTTCTTTTGGTGATGGTTTGGCTTTCTTTCTATCTTCTGATAGTCAAACTCTTGGAAGCTCAGGTGGTTATGACATTTTGATCAGGTTTCAACTTCTCTCCATTTTGAAGGGAAATCGATCAATTATAGAGTATCTCCAACATGCCAAGTCCTTGGCTGATTCCCACTTTGAACCAACCAACCAACCAAACAACCAAAGCAATTGACTTTGAAAAAAGACAACTACGATAAAATCCCCCACATTCAAATTTTCTTCAAATAGACCTAATAGAAAAACAAAGCAATTAAAAAAATTCATTGTAGATCTCTATACCAATCGAGTCACTACCAACAATGCACATCAATCTTCACATCTCTTTTATAAAGAAGCAAGTTCAACACTACCACACAACATGTACATATAACCATAAAAATCCATGTGAGAAAACAATAAGTTAAAGAGATTGCCTATACCATGTTAGAATATAATATAAAATAAAAACGTGAATAATCTAGGAACAATGCTAAGCAAGTGCACACACCTGCTCGATATATTATCATCCTCATGCATCATCAGTATCTTGTTTTTCCTTCAATATTGTAGACTGACTATTTTTGCCAAGCTTTTGTGTGTAACAAAACTGATTCCAATTTAGATTTAAATGAGACGTCATAAACTAATTAATATAAGGGATATGCAAAAATTAGAATATAGACTATGCATACATTAAAGAAAGAAACACAAATGTCTCTATATGTCTATATTTGGCAAGTAAATATAGACAAAACATTGTATATATGTAAATCAAATAAATTGTGTTACGTTGTAATTCACTGGGATAGATTTCATATTGGGAAATTCCGTTGTAATAACTACATATGTTTAGACACTAAATTTTGCTATTGCCCGAAGTAATCCAAGGAGCTTGAAGCGACTTAGAAAAATACTGCAAAACCATATGTCATTCTGGGATATGACATGCAATACAACCACTACTAATAATGCCATGATTTACATACTAATTGTCCTGTTTTTTTTTTTTTTTTTTTTTTTTTTTTTTTTTTTTTTTTTTTTTTCAATTTGAAGAAATAAAATAAAATAATGTCATAGCAAATGTTCCTCCATTTGAAATCCTAACAAAACTCTTTGACACAATTGTATGAAGACTTCATATATATCACTAAATAGTGGAGTTTTAAAATGGTCTCAATTACAAAATAATAAGATAATAATAATAATATCATTCTAGAAAGATTTGATATGTGATATATTCCAATGGTCGCGAACATGAAATATAGTGATTACTGATGGCATGCCAAGTATTTCTTAGCATTATAGACTCTCAATTGCTAGACAACAACTCTTCATAAGAATAGTTTGAGTAGTCTTTGCTGGCCAAAAATTCCTCAACATTAAAGTCAGTAGGATCCATCTCATATATTTGACCTGGAAATTTATAGTTGAAGAAATCAATAATTTGAGTTTTTCATCGCTTTGAGGGTATTAATGTATCATCTCAACATTAACAAAGAGCTGAAACGCAATTGCAGAGACAAAATTTTGGAAAAAGATATATCACAACCAAATAAATAGGAAAGAAAAAAATGCAAAAAAAAAAAAAAGTTTAGAAAAAGTAAAAGAATAGGGAACCGGGTGGTAGCCCCTCATCTTCAATGCTAACCAAAGATAAAATATCATGATACTGTTGAAAGGATCATCGGTCCAACAAATTCAACAAATGTTGTTATTCTATATTTTACCTATTTGTCAAACATTTGTTAGCTTTTACCTTTCTTCGAACGTGGAGAAGAAATCACAAAAAACCATCAGATAAGGTTTTGCAATAGTGATTGTTCAGCTTAAATATTATAAAGTAATGTTAGATTAACATAGATAGGTTCAAGTACCTCAAATTGGTGCAATTATGAAATTCTTAATGTGATGACGTTCTTTTGCATAATGGAGTCGTGATGGTTAAAACAAAAGCATATTCTTGTGTGATCGTTGAAGCACTTCCCATGAGATATCTTTTGGTGAGAACCATGCATGTTCTTTTCCATTGTATGGTGTCGCTTGCATTATTAGGTAAAAAAAGAACATGCATTGAGCTATTTTGAGCAGACTTGAGCATCGAAACAAAGAAACATATTCAGATAGACCTTTGCAGAAAAGGTGTCGATCCACAAAAGTTCTTCATTACATATATAAAGTCACTCGGTAGAGTGAGTAAATAGAAATTTAACAATAAAAAAAAAAGTATAAATGGAATGACTAGTTTATAGAATCCCCCATGAACCAATTTGCAATATAATCACTCAAAAAGTTTAGCCAACATACCTCATCACCAAAACAGATAGGAACTTTGGACGTTAAATGTGCCAAAATATATGTAGAGAGGAACACCTTATCAGTTGCATCCAATAACTTGTATCATAAATACCCCAGAGAGTTTTCCACTATATATTCAGTGGAGGGGCAAAGTTCAAAATAGCATCATCAACCACACTCAAAAAAATTGCTAGCAAGTCTAGCTACTGCTTAATTCGTTACCCCCTAACCCATGATGAATCATGTAACTGGTAGCTTCCTACTTATATATTTTACCATATTAAGACAATACCAAGGTGCATGTCATCTGCCATCAACTATGTCACGCCCCAAATTTTATAATGACTGATTACCAAAGACACATGGCATTTACAGTCATTATAAAACTCGGGACATGATCAGACCAACTAAGCAAAACCCAAACTAAACAAAGACATAATAATCTTACAAAATTTCGGTAGAATCTCCTCTGTATTTTCAATATTTCATAAACTTAAATCCTGTCATAACCTGAAAATCATAATAATATAGATATCTTATTGTTTAATCCAATTACTTAACCGTCTTGACGAATGCCAGAACAGTTAAATAACCCTTACGCCTCGAGACAATTTAGTTCCTTCCCTAAGAAGGCATTAGTTTCTCTAGCGCGTCTAAAATGTACTAAAAACATTGTATAATTTACATCATGACTGTTAGTTCCTCTATATATTGTGAGGCGTCATTTTATCAAAGTTATTCAACAAATAAAATAGATTTAGCTTGTCCAAAAATCTTTATATGGTAATCCACCCCTACAAAAAGGTTAGTATACTTACCATCCTGCAAAACATATTTATATTGAGTCTGAACTAACCTCCACATTAGTGCAAATCACCTTCAAACAACCATTAGTGCCTGCTTCCCTTGCTTATAGTTCTCTAAGTGAAAGCATGAATTTCATGAATCCCTGTCAATCTAAAAAAGTCTATATACTTAAGGTCATAGGATCAAAATCACAGCCATTTACATATATGCAATTTCAAATTGGAACCAAAATAAATGTAAATGATCGAAATAGCAGATGAAAATGGTGAAGGAAAATTATCACAGGAAAATATTTAGAAAGGTAACTTTCAAGCGAAGAGCAAAGTACTTAAACATTTAAGTTAAAGAAATTAAAGTTGGTGTGAAGAATTCAACCCCAATGATAATTAAACAGAACTCAAAATCTATAAAAGTTTCGAGTATCCAAAATCCTTAACTTAACTTGACCAAGTATCAAAAGCTTTCACTACAAGAAACAAAACTTAACTTTTCCCACGGTTTTGGACCGTCGGAGGACCGTGGGCTTTTTGTGCGTCTAAAATGGTATGTCGACAGCCATAACCATCGGTAAAGCCCACCAATAAAGACGGTCTGTGCATCGATAATTGCCATCGGTATTGCCACGGTCTTAAACCATAGGAAAAGTCGTCGAAAAAGGTCAGTATTTCCCACCGTCTTAGGCCGTGGGGAAAGATTTGTTTTACAGATGGTTAGGGTCCGTGGGAAAAGCTATTTCCTACGGTCTTAGTTCGTGGGATTTGTTGTTTGCGTCGTGAATTTTAGTTTTTGGCTGGTTGTTATTTGACCGTGGGTAAAATCAACGACCATGGGAAGAAGTGCATTTGCGACAGCTATGGACCGTGGCAGAGTTATTTATTTATTTTAAAAAATTATTGATATTTTAATTCTGCATATTGATAAAATAATTAGATTACTAAAAGAAAGTAAATCCTAAAATGAAATTCAGCTAAAGAGAGACAATGGGTGAGTATCCAATATGGTTTCGAGCTTCAGAACAGTTGAAGGTCATACTGCATGAGAGTTGGTGAACAATAGGAGTAAGAACTGAATGGGCATCTCTTTGCTCCAGTTTCTCATGCAGCCAGTTGGAAATCACAGCCACAAACAAGAACCACTTAGCAGGAACCTTGAATCTGGGTCTGCAATTAGAATAACCCCAACTTTTATCTTTATATTCAACCTCCAAAATCCTTAATCCAACTTCACATTCTCTTTAAATTAAAATTCACTGGTTAGCCTATACCACATAAGAACATCATTACCTTTCAGCACAAGAATGAGGGTCTGTAGTTTACCTTGGATATCCCAAACCTCCGAATAGGAGAGATACAAAATCCCAAAGCTTCATTGGGTCAAGATTGGTGATAAAGAAAGCCTGCATATGTTCATATGTTAAGAAATGTGAATCTATAAGGACAGTCGTTTATAGAAATCTCCACACAAGATTCTCTATAAGGTAGTACCTTTCCCGCCGCAAAAGCAGTCCTAGAGCGCAAAGCTTCCTTTGCGCACACGTGAGCATGGCAACGTTATCAATGTACGTGAAGTCACAAACATTTTCACCAGTTCCTACAATAAACTGGAATGGAACTCGATCAGGTCACATGTACTAAGTGCTAAGAAAATCAGTACGTGAAGTCACTAGTACTGATTTTGTTGATAAAATAAGTGCTAAGAAAACCCAAGTCACATGGGTTAGAACTCATAGAAGTGCTATAATACACATAGTTCCATTTCATAAATTTCAGTTAAATGTATCTGTTCAAAGAAAAAGTATAGACCTTGGCCAGACCAGATTTTGCTGCCCTTAGGAGAAATGGTACGAGTTTCACATTGCCTGGTCCAAAGACATTGCTTGGGCCTTAACCACGATAGTTAATAGCCCATCAGAACAATTTGCAAACAAGACCAATGGTTCTGCCTGAGCCTTTAAATCACTAAGTGTGTCCCCAAACTGTACCATAGATAGAATTACAAAATACAAGTTTAGTGTGCATCAAGCAAATTTAGCAAAAAAGAGAGCATAGCCTTTCTAGAATAAACAACATACTCTCTCAGGGTATGGCAAAAACCACTTTGATAAACTCGGCAATGTCAGCCTAGTCATATATCATATGAATAGCCTTATAATACAAGTACAACTATACAAGACACTAAATGGCCAGTAGAAAGAAAAATATAGCATAAATTACACTAGCACAAATTTCAAAATAAAGTAAGGTAAAAAAATGCACTTTGGTTCGTTGCTTATTTATATATTTATTTCGAGTTGCAAATACATCTCTAATTATTACACATGAGAGGATAACTTACTTGTAATGGAGTGCCAGCAAGAAGTAAACGTGTTGGCAGCGATATCTATCGAGATCTCGCGCTAGAATTGATTCCCTGTCTTCCATTCATTGTGCTTCGTCGATTATGATATACTTCCAATCAATTCTTGATAGCTTCGACCGATCGTACATAATAAACTCATATTAGAAAAATTCATCCATGAATGGGAAGAGACTCATCATTTCAGACACGAATATTACCAAACTTAAGTTGCAGATATATATTTTTCTTTGTTCTTTTCATAAGTAGCAGATAGTTGAATATGCTAAATTTCTTCATGTTAATTACATAAGCAGAGAAGCATAGTTAATAAATAGAATGCTAACTTACAGAAAGGCCTTCTTTGTAGTTTGACTCAAACATAGCCATTGCAGCCAAAGAACCTGATCCCATTGTCGCATAAGGAAGTGTATCAGTCGAACCATGAGGATAGATCTGCAGAAAAGATCAACATCACACCCCAAATACATATCTAAATTGAACTAATTATTCTGATATCAAGAGCAGTTTAAACTCACATTATGCAAATGAGGTCCAGTAATATCAACTCCACCAAGTACCAAAGCAGCACTCACATGTCCTTGGTAACTAAACAACAATCAATACAATTAGTCCTACTCCAGTTGTATGCATAAGGGATGGAAAAACGTAATTACCCGAAAAGGTGAGTCTTTAATAGTGTAAGAGTTGTAACAACCCTGGACTCACGGCGATTGCACGACGGTGTAGCTCAAGAATCTGCGAAGTGACCATGTCTACAAATGGACAGAATAAAATGCAATCCATACCAACTAAAAAGACACAAAAAAAATGGTGATAATGTATTACCTGTAATTGCCTCAATATTATAGAAAGTCCGGCTCCCACAAGCAATATATATTAGGTGCCATATAATGAATCTTCTCACAATTCTTATCAACAACTATAGGTCCCTCAGTAGCTCTTGTATCTGCTCCAAGTATAATTCCATCCTGAAATAAACAAAAGATTAGTTAATTAGTAATTATTATTATTAATTAATTAAAAAGTTTAGTTTTAAAATTGGACCTGGAAAACTAGGCCGACGATAGTGGTACTAGTTTTGCGATAAGTTGGAGGTTTTAAATCAGCTTATCGCAATTTGTTGTTGACTAGATCTTTTGATTCACAATATTTTCGCAATGGTTCCATTTCACAAATCTAATATAATAAAATCATATTGTAAATATATAATTCCAATTAGAAACAGAGAACTCTTTTCATATAGAGAAAATATTTTTGTTACTCTGTTGCATAACTTGACACAATTATTTAGAAGTTGAAGTTACCATATCGTGCTCCAAGTAACAACATCCTTAACCGACATTCTATCAAATATACTACTCGCAAAATTCAGCTCACCGCATTTTACATAGTAACCAATTCATTTTGCACAAACAAATCTCATTCAATATAACTACCTTCAATACCTTTACCAAAAAAAAATAACTACCTTCAATACACTTATGTACTTCTTTTCCAAAACTCAAATCCAATTCATAACCACAAGCTTTAAAAACAGACGAGTAAGTAAACTTATCCGGTTTCACACCTAATCCAACCATTTGTTTATAAACCAAAAGATAGAAGATCTATTCCAAATGTAGACGGACCTATCCATTAAGTTTTTCCTTCCCATGATCTCGCCACCGGTTTGGGCTATAAATGAACCAGTAACCTATAGTTGCTTCTTCCTCCCTTAGCTTCCGCTTCGTGCAACAACGCATCCAGTAACCACCTCGATGCCAACCAAACTTTACTTAGTGAACTTGAAATTTTAAAAAGAGTGAGATGTAAATATTTCAAAGTAGAATAGCACATACCTATGTTTCAACATTCCTTCAAGTCGCCACCCTTTTCCCTCCTCCTTTATTCGGGCTTGGGACCGACAATGCAAATAAATTTGCATTGGCTGAGTTAAAAAGGGGTTAGTACAATTGAGTAGAGTCCACCACCTAAATATCAAACACATATACATACATACATATGCAAGTTCCGCAATGAAAAAATAAAAATAAATAGATAAATAAGATAAACTATTCAGCACAATCTAAGATCATATCTGGAAAATATTTATAATAAATCGAGATCTCGCGCTTAACAAGTGTAGCAATTTCACTAGACAAGTGATGTACACCCTATTTAAGGGAGCAAGGCTGCATGGTGTCTTCAGTTAGTTGAAGAACAATTTTCTCACCCGATTTCAACCTTTTCGAAAGCGGTATAGCTGGGCCTCTAGTATTACCCGACCTTCGCCGTGAAGTGGCAGACATACCTGATCATAAAATGGGTGGAAGTCAGAGAAGCAAAATGTTATGTAGCCTAATGCTAGCAAAATAAGGTCGCAAAATATTAGTAAACATTTCATTCCTGAGGATGGCAATGAACTTTGAGGTAATATCCTTGTAAATAACACATTGCCTGCCCCTGGGGACTCCTAAAGTGGAACTGAACCATGTGATGTGCTGCTAACCATTGTAAATTGCCCGATCTTAAAAAAAAATGTATTATAAAACAAATAATCACACATGAAAGTCACTACTTGATGAAACTATTCAACTAAATAACTTTAGTTACTAAGCAGCAGCCAGTGGACAAGTCAGTTGCATACTCACATCCATGCAAACAAACTAAAAAAAATAAAAATTAAACCATCAACCTCTTTTATTAAAATCAGCAACAGTCACATTTGTCAAGATTATGTAAAAGATTGATATGAACATACCTGATCTTAGAATGAAAGATGTTGCCTCATAATCCCCACTTTAAAGCCTACAAAAAAGAGACACCAATTTAAACGATAGAAAGGGCGCCACAGTAAAAAAAATTGAAAAACCAAACTAGTTCCTAGAACAAAGCAATGAAGGCTTGCAAAGTAGACAACAAACACCAAGCAACATCTTTTCAGCCGTTTCTTTTAGAACCTTCTGTGCAACCTAATTCTTCGCGATAACTTCTTTTACTTTGTGTGAACTAGTGGACTGACGGAGGTATTTCTAAAGGAAGAGAATCAACCACACCAATTGAGATCGAAATGCCTATGTTGCTTTCCAAACAAGCAAGCAAGGAGAGCTGTAATCTTCATTCAGTTAAAATATTGATTGTTAAGAAAAATGAAAATTAATCTAACCTCTCAAGTCTCCATCTAATGTTTGATTAAAAGAAAAAAAATAGAGCAAAAAAATTGAAAAAGGATATTCTTCCAATTTTAAAATTAAACGCTAGAAAAAAAAAATTGGTGCTTGAAATTAATATTTTACTTTAATTACCTTGTTGAGATGAGGGGAGAAAGAG
Organism: Coptis chinensis; assembly: GCF_015680905.1. Classification (NCBI taxonomy): domain Eukaryota; kingdom Viridiplantae; phylum Streptophyta; class Magnoliopsida; order Ranunculales; family Ranunculaceae; genus Coptis; species Coptis chinensis. The sequence goes on from NC_141464.1 coordinate 5,875,987, forward strand.
AAAAAAAAAAACATAAAAAAAAGTGAGTGGTGGTGGGGGACGAAGCTAACTGGGGTAAGGAGAAAAGATAAGTGGCATGGTGGTGGGGGAATTGTCCAGTATCTTTTGTTCGATACTTCTCTGTGTTGAATTATTTTGAAAGGGAGAAGCAAACACCCAACATTTTAGAGCCGTACCCCACGGTCAAAATGCGTGGAACATGCCGTCAAACTTAAAAAAAACGTACCCACGGTTTCTATTTGTGGCACCACCCACGGCCCAAGTAAACAATTAAACTGCGGCTAAAAGTATTAAAGCTACGGAACAAGGAGAAACCTATTTGCTACGGTCCAAATTTGTAGGAAAGTATGCAAGGGTTAATGACCGTGGCTAAAAATACCGGGTAACCGTGGGCAAAAGTCCATTTTCTTGTGGTGTTTGTAGACTTTTGGTATGCATTGGGGGTTACACTACAATTATGAAAATTAGGTGTTTCTACAATGAATTAATCATATACCCTATAATAATACATGTGATTTGCATAGAATATGTATTTAATGAAACATCAAATAACTACACAAATTATTATTTAACTCAAACAACATGCAATGAAGCATTGTTTTCTCAACGGTGGGAGCATACCTACCAGTGTAGTATGCTGGTGATTGTAGGCCCTTTTGAACACCTTCACATAATGAACTGTTTATTTTCCAGTAAAAAAGAGGCAAGAGCACGAATTATATTTGTAATAAAACATTTGACATTTTATACCTGGACCTTTTCACTTTCTTCAAAAATTCTTGCAACAAAAGATTTTTAATCATGAGTTCGATGAAGAATAGCTCAATCAGTATACATTTGATTGTGTTTGGACTTTCAGGTGAAAACAAAACACATAAGAGGAGATTACTTATTTGTGAGTACATACCTTCCAGCGATAGATTAAGATGATGAATTGCAAAAAATATGTGACTAAACTTCTATGGGAGAGAGAAGAAATTGATACTTGCCCTTTAACTACAGGAGAGATAAGTTTCAATGCTAAACCTTTGAGTTCTATCCGTTAAATAGTGATTTATATTTTATTGTTCGAAGGATTTTGACAATTAAGACCCCAATTATTTTCTAATCCTACTAACACGGTGATCGATGCATTACACATAAATGATCATATGACCTTGGTACACCTACAATGTGGTAACTAAGTTTCCACTGCAACCATTCCCTTGAAATTGAACGAATCCAAATCAAGACACAGAAAGTCAAATATGAACACAATTGAGGTTTACAAAGATCAATTAGTACCTTGAAATACAACTAAATGGTGGTCAAACTCTTACAAAGTAAATAACACTAACTATATCGAGTAATAATAGTTTCAAACTCTTTCTATAGGCTGACTCTCTGAAGACTTTACTATCGTCCATTTCTATAGCCATTTGAATCACAAAACACGTAACTCCTTGAAATTAAAAATTAGCTATTACCTTTTTATCTACGTTTGGCTAGCATGTAATGATATGTCCCAAGTTTACTCAATAAGGAAATGGGTAGTGGCCTAAAGAAAGTGTCACGGTTGACTGTCCTTCCCTTAAAGAGCATGGGTGGCTTGATTGAATTTATTTATTTAAAACATGTGTGTTTGTCTAGACTAAACCAAGTTGTCACGACTTAATGACAAAAAGACATTTTGAACCTAACAATTCAACTTCCAATCCACTACAAATATCAAACTATAAGAACGGGATTATATATGCATTCCCCTTTTATAAGTAGTATCTCAAATTTTATCTCTAAGTACAATTTCATAGAGTCAAATGTTAAGAGAGTAAAGCATTTGCATAGTTCCCATATACCTCTAAAGCATTTTATGATTCAGGTTAGTATAACTATACTAAACTTTAATTAAGTATCTTTAACTGAACAGGAGCATCTTTTGAGTCACAATACCAATTAATATTGTCTTCTCCCTTGTTCTTTCCTTAATCTCGTTACTATCCAAACCAATTTTTTTGACAGACATACCTAAGTGTTAATTGTGTATACGCTACAAATATTCAAGCAAGACCAAGTCAAATGTGTTAAGTAAGAACCTGAGTTAGTACTTGTAGGAGTATGGTAGGTGATAAGAGCCCAAAACTGTAGTTTTAACCCTGTAACAGTCATACTATTAGACCAATTATGTGAGTAATAATTAAGAGTTAACACTGATTATGTGTTTTTATGCATTTCAGGCTTCAAAGTCCATTATATGCAGAAATGTGCCACTTTAGCGAGATAAAGGAGCAAAGGTCGGTTACTAAGGATTTCCGTGATTAAATGTCAAGATTCAAGAAGACAAAGCCTTTTTAAAGCCCGGTCAAAAGCTGAAAAGTCGACGCGGGCAGAAACATCACATAAGTCAGCAGAACTTTCGAAGGCCGTATCTTTGGACTCAGACCTCAGAATGGGGCCTACCTTATGTCAAAACGATCGGCTCGAAAAGAGCTTTCGAATGGTCTAAGCCTTGATCCAATCAGAGGAGCAGAAGTGGACGAAAAGTCTGTTGAAGCCAACTGCAGCTGAAGAGGCCTTTCTGGACTGAAAGAATTGGGTTTTGGGCCTGATTCTCTGGCCCAAAACATGGCTCCAAGCCCATGCACGATTTTTAGATATGAAAGTATAAAAACCAAAGATTAACTCTTTGTTAATGGTAGCTAGTTAGACCTAAAACTATAGATAATTATAGATCTAGTTTTCATGTAAAAAATTAAGTTTAGTTTAAATTTAATTATTGTTTTAGATTAAACTCTTAGAATCATTATTCTTCATTAGTTTGATAAATAAAATAGCTAGTTTGTCAATTTCGATTCTTGTCATTTACAATTGTTTAGATCTAATTTTCTTTATTACGTAGATAGCTAGACTTAGATTAGTTAGATTATTAATTTAGTATTTGAATCATTGTTTTATTATTCATTAGATTAATAAAATAGTGTTCTCCATAAGTTAGTTTCATTTCCATTAATTGTTTAGTTTCAATTCGTAGATTCAATTAATTGCCATTATTAGTTTAATTCAATTATTGCATTAGTAGTTTTGAATTGGGTTTAAACAAGCAAAGTTTCAATCTTTATATCATGTCTTGTTTGAATTCCATTGGGAATGATAGCTTGATGATTCTCGGCTAAACCTCCATTGATGAAACCTTGATTCCGATTATCGTAGAGTCGTCGTAATTTCCTTTCCACTCTAGAAACGATTAGTTGACCATGATAATGGGTTTAATCGTTCACATACTAGTTATGAATTGGTAGAAATGTCATGTGTAATTAGGGATTAGGAGTAACCATGTTGTTCGCGAAGCGATTCAATTCGGATTCTGACGATTAATGTCGTTAGTAGGATTAAGTCGAGTTAAGGTGGAATCAATCCCCTCTAACTCCTTATCATAGAATCAACGTAGCATTCCTATAGTTGTTCTAATAGTCGACTAGTTGCATCTTGTGGGTAGTTGCATCGTAGTCTAGTTGCAGTTGCCGCCGTAAATCTCTCATTAGACTTAGAGTAGATTACTTATACGTAGAGAACACAGAATGCGGAAGGACTAGGAGTGGAACGAATCACTCTACTCCACTATATCTCATAGGATAGAGAGTAGAAACTTTGATAAAATATAGGCACGTAAATAGTTTTAGTTTACTTACGTTTTGAGTTTCATCGTTCATTTCGTAGGTAAACTATTTATTTTTATGGTTTATCAAATGGCGCCGCTGCCATCTTAGTTTTACTTTCGCATTGTTTTCCTAGTATAAGTACTTTTCTTAAAGTCCCATTAAACCCACCCACCCTTGTTTGATTCATACTGTGGTTGTCCGTTTCAGCATTGAAAAGTTCCGCGAAAAATACGGAGCGACCGGCTTCAAAATGGCACACCGCGCCCATAAGCCTGGAACCTTGAGCGCGACCTGCCCCCATCTCGAGCGCGACCCGCCCTAAAACACTGTAACTTGGAGTTTACGGGCTGATCGCAGCGCCTTCTAAGCGAAAGCGGCAGCGCCGACTGCTGACTTTTGCCGAATTCCACAGGTTTGATTCAAACTTTGATTTTTCAAGTTTTTCAGTGTTCTAACTTGTTATTTACACTGAACACGCATAAACAAGACGCTATTCATAAGCGAAGTGATAACTATCAAATTTAACTAGTTTACCTACGAAATGAACGTTGACCTCAAAAGGTAAGTAAACTAAAACTAATCTTACGATGCTTTATATTTATCAAAGATTCTACTCTCAATCCTATGAGATATAGTGGAGTAGAGTGATTTGTTCCACTCCTAGTCCTTCCGCATGCTTGTTATCGCGTGTAATTACTCTACTTAAAGTCTAATGAGAGATTTACGAAAAGGCAACTAGACTACGATGCAACTACCCACAAGATGCACTAGTCAATTATTTGGACAACTAAGGGAATGCTACGTTGATTCTATGATAAGGAGTTAGAAGGGGATTGATTCTACCTTAACTCGACTTAATCCTATTAACGACGAATCATTGTAATCCGAATTGAACTATTTCGCAGAACAATTGGTTCTTCCTAATCCCTAATTACACATGGCATTCCTACCAATTCATAACTAGCATGTGAACGATTAAACCCATTCTCATGGTGAACTAATCATTTCTAGAGTGGAAAGGAAATTACGACGATTCTACGATAGTCGGAATCAAGCTTTCATCAAGGCTTCTCAACCCCATCTAATGGAGGTTTAGCCGAGAATCATTACGCAATCATTTCCGATTAAATTTAAACTAAACATGATATAAAGAATTGAAATTTACTGATCTAAATTAAACAATAATTAAAATCTAATTAATAACTAAGAATTGAATAACAAGTAATAAATGAATAAGATCTAACACAAATGTAAATGACAAGAATCGAAATTGACAAACTAGCTATTTTATTTATCAAACTAATTAAGAACAATGATTCTAAGAATTTAATCTAAAACAAGAGTTGGATTTGAAATTAAACTTAGTTAAAAACAATTAAATAAAAACTAGATCTAGAAGCTACTTTAATGGCTACCTTTTACTCTAACCTATCTACCATTAACTATCTACCATTAACTATCTACAATTAACTAAGAGCTAAGCTTTTGTTTTTATACTTTTAGATCAAAAAATCGTGCATGGGCTTGGAGCCATGTTTTGGGCCAGAGAATCAGGCCCAAAACCCAATTCTTTCAGTCCAAAAAGGCCTCTTCAGCTGCATTTGGCTTCAACAGACTTTTTGTTCACTTCTGCTCCTCTGATTGGATCATGTCTTAGACCATTGGAAAGCTCTTTCCGAGTCGGTCGTTTTGAAATAAGGTAGGCCCCATTCCGAGGTTTGAGTCCAAAGATATGGCCTTCGGAAATTCTGCTGACTTTGTGTGCTGTTTCTGCCCGCGTCGACTTTTCAGCTTTTGACCGGGCTTTAGAAAGGCTTTGTCTTCTTGAATCTTGGCCTTTAATCATGGAACTCCTTAGTAACCGACCTTTGCTCCTTTATCTCGCTAAAGTGGCACATTTCTGCACATAATGGACTTTGAAGCCTGAAATGCATAAAACACGTGTCGGTGTTAACTCTTAATTATTACTAACATAATTGGTCTAAAAGTATGTCATTTATAGGGTTAAAACTACAGTTTTGGGTTCTTATCAAACCACCCCCAAACAGCATTTTGCTTGTCCTCAAGCAAAGATGAGAAATTAGAATAAGTGACAAAAATGGAGTTCTAACTACTCGTTTATTTGAGTCGCGATTGCATTGACCATATGCAACAAGGCCTTAAACCACTAGGAATTCCCTAGTGGATGAGTTATAGCCTCGTGAGAGTTTTTCGATGAAGGTACTCACAAACTTCATCTATACTACAACGACTAAGAAATAAAACTATTGTTTCCTTATTCATGCTCTAAATTATCTATACCTCTCATTAGCAATGCATATAGAGTAATCAAGTCAAAACCTAAGCTAATATATGCATAATAATCAATCATCTACAATAAATATATATACAATGAGTAATACTATGAAATGCCTAGCAGGTTAGTTTTGAAACTTCGGAATAAGCGTCCTTAAGTAGGTTCTCACAATAATAGTCAAGATACAACACTCGATTTTTCCACTCAAGTTTATTTACTCTAGTCTTGTGATGGGCACACTTTACCTTACAATCTCAATGACAACAAGGAAGCCGGAGTCGATCAAACACATCTGCCACTTACTATCACACTAACCTATTCCTAATTGAGCTAGAGGTCTTTATTAGGTGTTGCGGGGATTAGGAGATGGTTGAAGAAGGAAGGAAATGGATATTCAAAAAGGACAAGTCTGAGATAATAGAGTTTTCATATTATGTAACTTAGAGAAAACCTTGTTATTTTCTTTTGCTTCTATGCTTTGTTTCCATCCCTAGCCATATTTTTCCTTTTCTTTTCTTTGGCTTTTGACTCCCTTTTCTTCTATTTTTGGAGTTTTTATTTATTTCTATTTTTTTTTTCTTTTCCTTGGATGGAAACTTATTTTCTTTATTTTCTGAAGCAATTAACTAACTTTTGTTTACACAAGTTTTTCTCTTCTTCTTTCTTCCTCATTCTATTCTCAGACTTATTCTAAATTGGGTAGGTTGATTTATTTTTTTTATTTTGTTTTTGTTTTTGTAATAGGGTAAAGGGATTGTGGTTTATGAAAGGCTAAAGAAAGGCTCGGAGGGGCTTAATTAGGGAAATAATTCATAGGTTTGAATTTTTGGCTATATCGATCCAAAAGGGCCTAAATTCTCGCTTAGGATATGGAATAGTGATCAAGCAAGTGGACGTCTGATTTCTCTATCCGGATTTTACTTCTCCCTTGTGTCATTTCTCAAATGTTTTAGCTCATATAAGGCTTTAGGCTATATTCTCACAGGATTTGTAGAATAAGTACTCTAGCCTAGATTTTAAACTTCATCGCTAACAATCATAGATACTCATGTAATATATTTATAGATAGATGCAAAGATTATTACCTACATATTAACCTAAGTTTCTAACAATTATTCTAATGCAAAAGCTACATTGAGACTTCTAGATTGTTAAGAGCATAGAGAAGGAAAACAATACCACTATTCCTAAGTGTATAGCATGAACTTATTTATTTATATTTTTGAATTTTTAAAATTTTAACTAGAAAACAAATGCATATTAACTCTATCTATATCCTAACAGATGCCTTAATTACACGTGTTTCTATGCCCCCAAACAAGAAGCATGCTTTGTCCTCAAAGCATTGTAAATAAAGAGGGTAAGAAAAATACCATTGAAACGTGTGAAATTCAAGAACATCTGCAAAACAAAGTTAGAACGTACTAATAAAGGAAATAAAAACTGACGCAACTCTATACGAGTTCTACCCATTATGGGGTTAATAAGAATGAAATTGCTTGGGACATAAGCAGACACTAACTAGAATGAAACTTACCTTATCTCCCGCATTACTCATCATCTTCCTCATCCTCTTCTTCCATAAAGAAGTGAGGTTCCTTTGCGTCCTGCCATGCCATGATAATTTGCCAGGCTTCCCGCCATTTATCATCTATTATTGCTAACCTATTAAGAGCCACTTGGTCTGACGGGGTGTAGGGTGCAACCTGATGAGGTTGTATCCTCCACCCTTGCCAAGTCATTGCATGGAAAGATCGAATAATACTATTGGTGGGTCGTACAGTGTCGACCGTAATCCAATCCGTGAAACGTGTACAAAAAACAGGAAAGAAACATAGCATAATATGGGAAACTAGAACAGGCATAAGAAGGAACTTATGCCTCATGCTATGGGATCGAGCTAAACTAGACATCAAGGTTCGGGGAAGGTCATGACACATACGTCCCGTGGCTAAAGCAAGGAAAATGCTGCAAGTGGCATCATTCACAAAAGAAAAACGCCATTCCCCTAAAATGTTTAGCATGATCCAAAACATAACAGTTCCTATGTTCATGGACAGGCTACCAAAAGCGACGTTATAGTCCCCTTGGTCCTCGATACAGAAAATTCCCGCTCCATACAACTCATGCAAAAACTCATAAGTGTAGACATACATATTATCTACCCAATAGCACCATGGGTCTTGTATTTCAGCGGGCATAGCAAGTCCAAGAACAAATGCTAGCAAGAACCTGGTAATTTCCATTGGTTCATTATCAATGTTGATGGAGAACACTTGTTCTCCATCTGGTCTTTCAAAGAAAATGCAGTTATCATAAAAATAAGATGCTAGTGTTGGAGAATAAAGTGCATCCGGTCTTACCATAAGCGGCTCCCAGCCAACGTATGTGATCGCCTCGTGAAACCAAGCACCATAAGTAGTGCTTTGGAACAAATCTTCGAAAGACTGTTCCGGTATCAGTGTTGGAGATGTCATCTCAAAATTACGCTCTGGAATAGCTGCGAATGATCCGGATACTACCCGCAGAAAACTGGAAATTTTTGGTCCACGGAAGTCGTATGCGAGTCGCTCTCGAGTATTTGAAATTTCTAGTGTTTGGCTGGTGGTCGCTCGGCTTGAAAGCGAAGTCGCGCTCGACAAAAATGTGAAAAAAAAATATACAGAGCCTTGAAAAGCGCTTTCGGAGTTCTTGAAACTTCGGAAAATGAGCAAAGCGAAGGAATCGTGGGGAGTGAAAGGTGAATGATGGAGTTTAGGTGTAGTGTGAGTTGTGAGTGTAGAATGTATGAAGTTTATATAGGTTTTAAGTTGCTAAAATGGATCGGGAAGTTGCCAAAAGTATTTACGGAAGTTTCCGGAAATTCTAAAATTTCCAAACCCGAAAACGGAAACAACTCATTATCTTGATTCTAATTCAAACCTAGTATCTTTTAGGTTGAATTTATGATAGAATCTACCTATTTAATCTAGATTTCATCCTACCCTTATACTTATTCCTGGATATGCCTAAACGGCCATATTTTCACCTTGACTCCGCAATAAATTCTAACACGAGGGTTATCTAAAAATCATGCTGGAATAGATAAAACCACCCCCAAACAATTTGGGAAGGTGGGATCAATATTAGACAACCACGCATAATAAAAATAACTGCATTATATTAAAATTTTCATTCGGAGTACATTTCACTACAAAATTCAAATTACGGAAATAAACTTACATTAAAATAAATAACAATAATGAAACTACAAATAAACATAAAAACATCAAACGATGCTATCCCTAACTACTCGGCGGTAGCGGAGGGCACACGGTCCGAGATCGCTCACGGGCTCTCGATAGCCGGCACCATTAGATCTTTCGGCAATGGCGCTCGTGCCTCGATGGTGTGTCCTCAGAAGGAGAGTCCCCGTGAGGTGGGAATCGTGTAAGCATCTCTGACCGGAACTGGTGCTAAGCTTCTAGCTCGGCCCTCATCTGTTCCCACCTCTCGTCCTCTCTCTGGGTACGGCTCGAAGTTATGATGCATCATTGCTGCCGAGTCCGGAGGTCTTTGCAGATAGTGTTAAGTTTAACGCGATGCCACGATGAATCACAGCCATGCGTTTACGATCGACAAGCACCTCTCCAAGGCATCCACATCAAAACCGTCAAATCCTCCTCATCCTCCGAGGCATTCGATTTCCCCGGCCTCCTCGGATTCGATCTCCACCATCCTCTTCTTCTTCTTCTCATCCTCAACCAACCTCCAAACTCGTTGGACGACTTCTTATAGATGCGAGTGTTACGGTGTAGGGTGATGTAAGTCCTATCGATCGCTGAGCTGCTCTCAACTTCAACATGATCTTGGTTATCAACACGGGGAGAGGGGGCCGGACTTCCCTACTCCCCTAATCATGCTAAGTAAAACTCCAAGATGCGAGAACTCATACTTTTGGTCCTCGAGTATCCATAAGATATGGAGGCAGTTCAGGCCGATGTCGCTGACCTTCTCCTTCCCCAGGACGTTCCGACCAATCCACTGAGCTGCAGCCAGCTAGTTGGTCCTAAGGGAAGCCTGTCGAACACAATGCGATCTCGCATTGTAGTCCCCTCCAATAACTGTCTCGTTCATCAATGGCTCTACCCCATTATGTTGGGACTCCTGCAGGGTGACATCCAGATGGATTCTAGGCGGAATGCCTAGAATTTCAGCCAACAACCCAGTCGTCACTTCCTTCCTCCTCTTCGCCACCACAACAAAAATCCTAGTCCCTTCCAACTCCCTCGTATTGTAGAATCGTCTGACTAAGTCCTCGTGGTAATAGGCTTCGGTCGAGTACCACAAGCTATTCGATCTCGACCGATCATTTCGTCATCAGAGAAGAGCGGTAGCGAAGTGGTTGCCGGTAAAAGCTTGCTCCGGCAAAATTCGTCGTTGTTGAGCCATTGGAAGTTTGGAATGTAGTGGGAGTTTAAATGGGATGTGGTGGTGGGATTTAAATCGACCGAATCGAAGCGGTGGTGGTGGTGGTGGAGTGGTGGCGCGGCAGCACCAAAATTTGGAGTTTTTGGTGGTTTTTGGTGATGTAAATCGGTGGGGGTTGTGGTGGGAAGCTTTTAGAGTCGATTTGGGTTGGGTATTGATTGTGGGTGTGGGTTAATTTAGGTTTTTTTTTATTATTATTATTATTATTATTATTATTTTTTTAGGTTTGTTTGAGCTTTTGGGCATTAATGGCGGATGGAGAAGAAGATCGCGACTATTGGCTAAGGTAAGGGCGCGGTCGCGCTGTCGGTGGGCGCGGGTTGGGCGCGGGTCGGGCCCAAGCCCAAATCGAAATTTTTGTTTGTTTTTTTTTTTTTCGATTTTTTGCGAAACTTCAAATCAAAATTGCCGCTTCGTTACCGATCCGATTTTTGCGAATGAGATATGGAAATGATCAGGAGAGAATTTCCAATCCACTGATCCATAAAACACTCTATTCCGACCGTGGATGACATGTAAGATAGTGGAAAATGCCTCGAAGTGCGTGCATGACGTACGTTATGCGAACAATTGGACTCTAAAATCATGGATTATGTCAACCCGAATCGTTATACAATTAAACAGCCTAAACAACTCTAATGGGACACAAACATTCTAGGACGGAAACACGAACACCCCACCCCAAAACAAATTTTTTACAACGGAGCTTAGAAAATTTGTTTTTAGCAGTGGGTCTTTTAAAGTCAGATTCCCGAGACTTCCTATATTACTATGTTTATTCTTTAATATATATATATATATATATATATATATATATATATATATATATATATATATATATATATATATATATTTATTTTATTTATTTTTAATTTTAAAAAGAAAACAATAAACAAGAAAGACATAATTCACCCCATAGAGAAACATGACTCAAAAATCCGAGAAAACATGCAAGAGTGGAAAACGTGAATTATGTCAAACGTAGACTTAGGATCCGGTACTTACAGCCACACACTCCATAAGGAGGGCCCGGTTACCTTAATGGTGCACTCACCAATATATGGAAATGAAAGAAAATGCACCAAACACAAAAGATGAGTCATTTATAGTCAGATACTTGAGACTTTATCTAAACGTATGTATGAACATGCAGTTTACCATATATCAACAACCAAAATAGTTGTGGATCATTCCATAAATAAATATCACAGAAAACATATCCAAACACAATCAAGCACCAATATTTCCTATGACACAACCTAGTGAAATGAAAGCGAAGTCGGATAACCCTATTACGTAACCTAGCATGCACCTTCTTTTTCATTTTTGAATGAGTGGGTGTTCTAGTAAATAAGTGTGGAAAAGTGAATGGTTGTGGAGAATATGGTGGATATGGATAAGTTGTAGAAAGACAACCTGTAAACAATGAGGATGTGGTTTTAGCACAAAACTCATTCATTGTGTATGTAGGGACTGTCTCAAATCTGAAAATAAAGGTGTCAAATGGGTTGTCCTTCTGAAGTCCTTGTTTACTAGGTGGATTTAAAAAATTATGGAGCACAGGAGAAACAAAAGGATCGAGTGCAAACTCGAGATTCCTTTCAAAGGGTGGTAGGAGGGAAGTCGAGGTGGATGTTGTGCAAAGTAGTTCTTGATAGGGTGAATCATCACCTGCTCTAAGAAACTCATCGAATTGCTCATCTAGATTGGTCATATCCTCGTTACTATGATAGTCCTCTACATCTTTGAGAAAGTCATCTATCTCATCCCTCATCCGTAATATGTGTATCGACTAGTGTAGGGATGGAAATGTTGGAGTCTGATCTTCCAAAGGAAAGATATTTGGGCATACGATTATCAGGGAACGTGTTGTTGAAATAATCTCGAGCAAAGCTCTCGATCATGCTAACCTCTCCATCCATAGACGAATCGGGTAACTGTGTCTTTGTTTTAAAAACATTGACTTCAACAGCAAGATGGCCAAAAGACATGGACATTGAACCATCACAGCAATTAATGAGTGCATTGGCAGTTGCCAGAAAAAGACGCCTTAAGATGATCGGGACAGAGTCGTTAACGACTTATGTGTCGAGGATGACAAAATCAGCCGGATAGTAAAAATCCTGAATTTTTACCAGAACATTTTCGACGACACCCTTAGGATACTTAATAGACTTATCAGCTAATTGCAACGTCATTTTAGTGGGTTGCATCTCGTCTAGACCTATTTGTCTATACAAATAAAACGGGAGTAAGTTAACACTAGCCCCCAGGTTTAATAACGCGGTCGTCGTATAAGAATATCCTAAGGTGCATTGTACAGTAGGACGACCAGGGTCCTTGTACTTAACAATTCCATTATGTTCAGATAAAGTTGGGAATTGTTCTGTTAAAAAGGCGTCTTTTGGTATATTGGTCTTACGCCTAGTAGTACATAATTCATTAAGAAACTTATCACGGTGTGGTAGCTTTTTTACAGCTTCGAGGAAGGGAAGGTTTATAGTTAGATTCTTGAAAACATCCCTAATCTCCTCATAATTTGTATCCCAAGTTAACATGGCTAATTTTTGTGGAAACGGTGGTTTCTGTCTATATTTAGCAATGGTATTACCTGGATGTTTAACCGTGGCTTCCTGTTTCTTAGGTTGTGTTGTAACTGGTACCTTTACAGTGGCAGGCTCTTCAGTTTCTATTTGGGTATCTAGTAATATAGCAGGTGTAGGGGCTACTGGTGGGGTAACTATAGGCATAGTTACTTTGTTATCAACCACTCTGCCAGAACGAAGAGTGGTGATGGCCTTTAGCTCACCTACATTTACATGTTCCTTACTAGTATTATCGGTTACCTCAAAGGCTGTATTTGTTATTTTAGGATTAGGTATTTCGTGACTTGGAAACACACCTTTGGGTTGGGCTTTATTTTGAGCCAACTATTGGGTTAAATTATTAATGGATTGTAGAATTTGTTGGTTAGATTGAGCCATGGTTTGGAAAAGTTTTGGCTCACTTGTATGAAGGTGTCAAGACGATCCGGTTGTGTGGGTGTAGTAGTCACGGGTGGTGTGGATTGGAACTATTTCCGTGCGGAATTATTTATGGGTGGATTTTGATAGTTATTATTTACGGAACGATACCTCTATTAGCATTATAATTATTATAATTACCTTGACTTTGTGCTTGACCTTGTCGAGGTTTGCGCTTTGGTTGTTATAATTATTAAAATTACCCTTACCCCTGTCCTTGTCGTAGTAGGGCTTGGTTAAAGCCGTCGCGTAGGCCTAACATATTGATTATTGTACCCTTGAGGTGTGACGTTTTGGTTATTTCTCCAACCGAAGTTGGGATTTTGTCTCTCAAAGTTAGGTTCACTATTAATGGAACAAGCCCTGTTCATAGGCAATAGGACAAAGGTGAGTCGGGATGCTCGGGGCTCAAATGAAACTACATGGATTTGAATTTACATTCATAACGGGGATTGGCTTTTGTTGTGTGAAATGGCCTCTACCTTTTTGTGAGGGATTCAATTAGAGTTTTAAGCTCGGGATCTGATTTAACCTCAAACATACTTGGTAGCCTTAAGCTGTTGAAGAAGAACTAGCGGAGCGGGAGTAATCGTCACTACCCCCAATTATTATTACGCTTTAGTCCGATCTTCCAAAATTTATATGCCTCGAGGCTCCTTTACTTAAGAAACTACCCCATTCATTATGTCTAGGACTTCTTTATTGTGGTGTAGAAGTCCTTTAAAAAGGCACGAACTAACGTGTCTTTCGCTAAATTATGATGTGGACACTCTATAAGGAGATCGGTGAAACGATTCCAAGCCTCGAAAATTATTCATGAGGATTTTGTCGAAAAGAAATGAATCTTGGAAAGCATCTCATCCGTCTTTAGGGGGGTGGGTAAAATGTTCCATAAACAAGGTGAACAAGTTTAGCCCACGAGTCCACGAGAATTAGGCGTTTGGGCATTTAACCAAGACGCGCCTTATCGGCTAAGGTGAAAGGAAATACCCCGAGTTTAATTTGTTCCACACCAACCGTAGGATGGTGGAATGTTGTTAGGACTTGTTCAATCCCTACGATGTCCGATAAGGTTTTTCATGGTCTAATCCATGAAAACGGGTAACAAATTAAAATATTTGGGGATTTGGAAATCCCCAATCGGGTCCGCTAGAACGATGCAAGATTTGGGGCTATCGCTCAAGGCTTTGTAGAAGTCGAGAGAGGAGTCTCTTCTTCGTCGGGCATTGGTCGTGATGTGTGTGAAATAGTAGCTAGAGGTGTAGTGGGTGATATATTAGATAGACTTGTTTGTTGGCGTTGTTGTGTAATTACGCTACGTGTTTTGTTCGCCGGACCTTAATCTCATACAAGGCTAAAACCAAACTTAGCTAAACACGCCAACACTCCAAACAATTACGATATACTAGTATAAACCTCTAACAGGAGATGCGAGGTGTGGAAGAAAGGAATACCTGATTGGGTCCTTGCTTCACTTATGAATAGCATCTTGTTTACACGTGTTCAGTGTATATAACAAGTTAGAACACTGAAAAAATTGAAAAAACAACGTTCGAATCAAACCGCCGAAATCGAAAAAATTAACAAAAGGCGATGGTTGCATTTCGCATTGAAGCCTTGATCGGCTCGGGTAATTTTCAAATTACAGTGTTTTTAGGGCGGGTCGCTCTCCACATGGGGGTGGGTCGCGCTCTTGTTCCAGGCTATAGGGCGCAGGTGCGCTCTACTAGGGCGCGGTCGCGCTCAGTGTAATTTTTCCCGGAATTTTCCAACGTTGAAACGGATAACCACACTATGAATCAAACACGGGTGGGTGGGTGAAATGGGACTTTAAGAAAAGTACTAACACTACAAAAACAATGCGAAAGTGAAACTAAGATGGCAGCGGCTCCATTTGATAACTATCAAATTTAACTAGTTTACCTACGAAATGAACGTTGAACTCAAAACGTAAGTAAACTAAAACTAATCTTATGATGCTTTATATTTATCAAAGATTCTACTCTCAATCCTATGAGATATAGTGGAGTAGAGTGATTCGTTCCACTCCTAGTCCTTCCGCATGCTTGTTATCGCGTGTAATTACTCTACTTAAGGTCTAATGAGAGATTTACGAAAAGGCAACTAAACTACGATGCAACTACCCACAAGATGCACTAGTCAACTATTTGGACAACTAAGGGAATGCTACGTTGATTCTATGATAAGGAGTTAGAAGGGGATTGATTCCACCTTAACTCGACTTAATCCTATTAACGATTTAATTGTAAGTAATCGAATTGAACTGTTTCACGAGAACAATTGGTTCTTCCTAATCCCTAATTACACATGGCATTCCTACCAATTCATAACTAGTATGTGAGCGATTAAACCCATTCTCATTGGTGAACTAATCGTTTCTAGAGTGGAAAGGAAATTACGATGATTCTACGATGATAGTCGGAATCAAGCTTTCATCAAGAATTCTCAACCCCCTCTAATGGAGGTTTAGCCGAGAATCATTACTTAATCATTTCGATTAAATTTAAACTAAACATGATATAAAGAATTGAAATTTCTTGATCTAAATTAAACAATAATTAAAATCTAATTAATAACTAAGAATTGAATAACAAGTAATAAATGAATCAGATCTAACACAAATGTAAATGACAAGAATCGAAATTGACAAACTAGCTATTTTATTTATCAAACTAATTAAGAACAATGATTCTAAGAATTTAATCTAAAACAAAAGTTGGATTTGAAATTAAACTTAGTTAAAAACAATTAAATAAAAACTAGATCTAGAAGCTACTTTAATGGCTACTTTTTACTCTAACCTATCTACCATTAACTATCTACCATTAACTAAGAGCTAAGCTTTTGTTTTTATACTTTCAAATCCAAAAATCGTGCATGGGCTTGGAGCCATGTTTTGGGCCAGAGAATCAGGCCTAAAACCCAATTCTTTCAGTCCAAAAAGGCCTCTTCAGCTGCAGTTGGCTTCAACAGACTTTTCATCCACTTATGCTCCTCTGTTTGGATCACGGATTAGACCATTGGAAAGCTCTTTCCGAGCCGGTCGTTTTGACATAAGGTAGGCCCCATTCCAAGGTCTGAGTCCAAAGATATGGCCTTTGTAAATTCTGCTGACTTTGTGTACTGTTTCTGCCCGCGTCGACTTTTCAGCTTTTGACCGGGCTTTAGAAAGGCTTTGTCTTCTTGAATCTTGACCTTTAATCACGGAACTCCTTAGTAACCAACCTTTGCTCCTTTATCTCGCTAAAGTGATACATTTCTGCAAATAATGGACTTTGAAGCCTGAAATGCATAAAAACACGTAATCAATGTTAACTCTTAATTATTACTCACATAATTGGTCTAAAAGTATATGCATTCTGAGGGGTTAAAACTACAGTTTTGGGCTCTTATCCGCGAAGCAAGGGGCTTAATCAGGTATTCCTTTCTTTCGCACCTCGCATATATCCTGTTAGAGGTTTATACTAGTATATCAGAATTATTTGGAGTGTTGATGTGTTTAGCTAAATTTGGTCTTAGCCTTGTATGAGATTAAGGTCTGGTCGAACAAAAACACAACAACGTCAACAAACGATTCTATCTAGTATACCACCCACTACACCTCTAGCTACTATTTCACACACACCACGACACAATGCCCGACGGCGAAGGAGAGACTCCTCTCGGACTTTTACAAAGCCTTGGCGATAGCCCTAAATCTTGCATCGTTCTAGCAGACCCAGTGGAGGATTTTCAAATCCCCCAAAATATTTTAATTTGTTACCCGTTTTTTATGGTTTAGACCATGAAAAACATATCACACATCGTAGGATTGAACAAGTCCTAACAACATTCCACCATCCTATGGTTGGTACGGAACAAATTAAACTCGGGGTATTCCCTTTCACCTTAGCCGATAAGGCGTCTTGGTTAAATGCCCAAGCGCCCTAATATTCGTGGACTCGTGGGCTAAACTTGTTCAATTTGTTTATGGAACATTTTACCCCCCCTAAAGACGGATGAGATGCTTTCCAAGATTCATTTCTTTCGACAAAATCCTCATGAATCATTTTCAGAGGCTTGGAATCGTTTCACCGATCTCCTTATAGAGTGTCCACATCATAACTTAGCGAAAGACACGTTAGTTCGTGCCTTTTTCAAAGGACTTCAACATCACCATAAAGAAGTCCTCGACATAATGAATGGGGGTAGTTTCTTAAGCAAAGGAGCCTCGGAGGCTTATAAATTTTTAGAGGATCAAACTAAGCGAAATAACAACTGGGGGGGTAGTGACGATATCCACCGCTCCGCTAGTTCATCAAATACAGTTAAGGCCGCCGGTATGTTTGAAATTAAACACGATCCCGAGCTTAAAACTCTAATCGAATCACTCACTAAAAAGGTAGAGGCCATTTACGTTCATCAAAAGCCTATCCCGTCATGAGCGTAAATTCAAATCCATGTAGTTTCATTTAGAGCCCCGAGCACCCGACTCCCATCGTCCTATAGCCTATGAACAGGGCTTGTTCCATTAATAGTGAACCTAGCGCCCTTGGAGACAAAATCCCAACCGGTTGGAGAAATAACCAACCGTCACACCTCCGTGGTACAATAATCAATATGTTAGGCCAATACACGTTTTAACCAAGTTCCACCACGACAAGGGCGGGGCGGGGTAATTTTAATAATTACAACAACTAAGTGCAACCTCGACAAGGTCAAGCACAAGGTCAAGGTAGTTATAATAATTATAATGCTAATAGAGGTATCGTTCCGGTAAATAATAATTATCAAAATCTACCCATAAATAATTCACGTGAAATAGTTCCAGTCACACCACCCGTGACTACTACACCCACACAACCGGATCGTCTTGACACCTTCATACAAGTGAGCCAAAAACTTTTCCAAACCATGGCTCAATCTAACCAACAGCTTCTATAATCCGTTAATAATTTAACCCAACAGTTGGCCCAAGATAAAGCCCAACCCAAAGGTGTGTTTCTAGGTCACGCAATACCTACTCCTAAAACAACAAACACAGCCTTTGATGTAACCGATAATACTAGTAATGAATATGAAAATGTAGGTGAGCTAAAGGCCATCACCACTCTCCGTTCTGGCAGAGTGGTTGATAACAAAGTAACTATGCCTATAGTTACCCACCCACCGATAACCCTACCTACACTGCTATTTTACTAGATACCGAAATAGAAACTGAAGAGCCTACCACTGTAAAGGTACCAGTTACAACACAACCTAAGAAACAGAAAGCCACGGTTAAACTTCCAGGTGATACCATTGCTAATTATAGACAGAAACCACCATTTCCACAAAAATTAGCCGTGTTAACTAGGGATACTAATTATGAGGAGATTAGAGACATTTTCAAGAATCTAACTATAAACCTTCCCTTCCTCGAAGCTATTAAAAAGTTACCACACCATGCTAAGTTTCTTAAGGAGTTGTGTACTACTAGGCGTAAGACCAATATACCAAAAGATGCCTTTTTAACAGAACAATTCCCAACTCTATCTGAACATAATGGAATTGTTAAGTATAAGGACCCTGGTCGTCCTACTGTACAATGCACCTTAGGAGATTCTTCTACGACGACCGCGTTATTAGACCTGGGGGCTAGTGTTAACTTACTCCCATTTTATTTGTATAAACAAATAGGTCTGGACGAGATGCAACCCACTAAAATGACGTTGCAATTAGCTGATCGGTCTATTAAGTATCCTAAGGGTGTGGTCGAAAATGTGCTGGTAAAAGTTCAGGATTTTTACTATCCGGCTGATTTTGTCATCCTCGATATAGAAGTTAAGCTAACGACTCTGTCGATCATCTTAGGGCGTCCTTTCACGGCAAGCGCCAATGCGCTCATTAATTGCCGCGATGGTTCAATGTCCATGTCTTTTGGCCATCTTGTTGTTGAAGTAAATGTTTTTAAAACAAAGACACATTTACCCGATTCGTCTATGGATGGAGAGGTTAGCATGATCGAGAGCTTTGCTCGAGATTATTTCAACAACACGTTCCCTGATAATCATATGCCCAAATTTATTTCCTTTGGAAGTTCAGACTCCAACATTTTCATCCCTACACTAGTCGATACATATATTACGGATGAGGATGAGATAGATGACTTTCTCAAAGATATAGAGGACTATCATAGTAGCGTGGATATGACCAATCTAGATGAGGAATTGATGAGTTTCTTAGAGCGGTGATGATTCACCCTATCAAGAACTACTTTGCACAACATCCACCTCGACTCCCCTCCTTCCACCCTTTCAAAGGAATCTCGAGTTTGCACTTTCGATCCTTTTGTTTCTTTCGTACTTCATAATTTTTAAATCCACCTAGTAAACAAATACTTCAGAAGAACAAAGCATTTGACACCTTCATTTTTAGACTTGAAACAGTCCCTACACACACCATGAATGAGTTTTGTGCTAAACCCACATCCTCATTGTTTACATGCTTTCCTTCTAGAACTAATCCATATCCACCATATTATCCACAACCATTCACTTTTCCACACTTATTCACTAGAACACCCTCTCGTTCAAAAATGAAAAAGAAGGTGCATGCTAGGTTACGTTATAGGGCTATCCGACTTCGCTTTCATTTCACTAGATTGCGTCATAGAAAATCTTGGTGCTTGATTGTTTTTGGATATGTTTTCTATGATATTTATTTATGGAATGATCCACAACTATTTCGGTTGTTGATATATGATAAACTGCATGCTCATACATATGTTTAGATAAAGTCTCGAGTATCTGACTATAAACGACTCAACTTTTGTGATTGGTGCATTTCCTTTCATTTCCATATATTGGTGAGTGCACCATTAAGGTAACCGGGCCCTCCCTATGGAGTGTGTGGCTGTAAGTACCGGATCCTAGGTCCACATTTAACATAATTCATGTTTTCCACTCTTGCATGTTTTCTCGGATTTTTGAGTCATGTTTCTCTATGGGGTGACTTATGTCTTTCTTGCTTATTGTTTTTTAAAAAAAAAAAAAAAAAAAAAAAATATATATATATATATATATATATATATATATATATATATATATATATATATATATATATATATATATATATATATATATATTAAAGAATAAACATAGTAATCTAGGAAGTCTCGAATCGACTTTAAAAGACCATTTTAAAAACAAATTTTCTAAACTTTGTTGTAAAAAAATTTGTTTGGGGGTGGGGTGTTCGTGTTTCCGTCCTAGAATGTTTTATGTTCCATTAGAGTTGCTTAGGCCGTTTAATTGTATTTCGATCCGGGTTGACATAATCTATGAATTTAGAGTTCAGTCATTCGCATAACGTACGTCATGCACGCACTTCGAAGCATTTTCCACTATCTTATATGTCATCCACGGTCGGAATAGAGTGTTTTATGGATCATTGGATTGAAAATTCTCTCCTGATCATTTCCATATCTCATTCGCAAAAATCGGACCGGTAACGAAGCGGCAATTTTAGTTTGAAGTTTCGCGAAAAATCAAAAAATTCAAAAATTTCGAATTGGGCTTGGGCCCAATTCGCGCACACCGGCAGCGCACCCGTGCCCTTGCTCCACACCAACAGTCGTCTTTCATCTTCTCAAATCGCCATTAACGACCACCAAAGCTCCAAACTTAAAAAAAAAAATTAAAAAGAAACCTAATTAAACCCACGCCCACATTCAAATCTTCTATAAATCCTTCCACCACCACCTCCACCAAGTAGAAAAAAGCCAAAAACCACCGAAAATTTAAAAAATTGTGAACTGTCGCGCCACCACCACTGTTTGTTTCAGTCGGTCAACTCAAATTCCAACACCACATCCCATTTAAACCCCTACTATATTCCAAACACTAAAATGGCTCAACAACGTCGAATTTTGCCGGAGCAAGCATTTACTGGCAACCACTTCGCGCCGTTTTACGGTGACGAAATGATTAGTAGAGACTGGAATAGCTTGTGGTACTCGACCGAAGCCTTTTACCACGAAGACTTAGTCCGACGGTTCTACAACACGAGGGAGTTGGAAGGGACTAGAATTTTTGTTATGGTGGCGAAGAGGAGGAAGGAAGTCTTGGGTTGTTGTTATCGAGATTCTAGGCATTCGCCTAGAATCCATCCGATGTCGCGTTAGAGGAGTCCCAATATAATGGGGTAGAGCCGTTGATGCGTGATAGTTACGAAGGGAACTACAATGCGAGATCGCATTGTGTTCGCCAGCATCCTCGAACCAACCGGTGGCCGCATTTCGATGGATTGGTCGAACGTCTTGGGGAAGGAGAAGGTCGGCGACATCGGTGCGAAGCGCCTCCACATTTTATGGATACTCGAGGAGAAGAACGCGAGTTCGTATCTTGGAGTTTTGCTTAGCATGATTAGGGGAGTAGGGAAGGTTGTTGCACCTCTCCCCGTGTTGATAACCAAGATCATCTTTGAAGTTGAGAGAGGCGACTCCGTCGATAGGTCTTACATCACCCTACACCGAAATCCTCACATCTATAAGGATTGTGTCCATCGAGTTTGGAGGTTGCCTGAGGATAGAGAAGAGGACGAGGAGGATGGTGGAAATGAGAATGCCTCGGAGGATAAGGAGGACTTGACTTGTTTTGATGCGGATGCCCTGGAGAGGTGTTGGTCAGATGCAGAACGGATGGCCATAATTCATCGTGGCATGCGTTCACTCAACACTATATGCGAAGACCTCCGGACTCTACAGGCTACTATCCATCATAACTTCGAGATCCGATCCCAGCAAGAGGACGAGCGGTGGGAACAAATGAGGGCCGAGCTAGAAGCTCAGCGCTAGTTCCGGGCCGACATGCTTGCACGATTCCCACCTCACGGGGATTCTCCTTCTGAGGACACACCATCGAGGCACGAGCGTCGTCGCCGAAAGACGAATGGTGCTGGCCCATCGGGAAATCAGGAGCCATCTCATGAGCGTGTGCCCTCCGCTACCAGTACCGAAGTGGTTAGGGATAGTATCATTTGATGTTTATTTGTAGTTTCATTATTGTTATTTATTTTAATGTAAGTTTAATTCCGTAATTTGAATTTTGTAGTGAAATGTACTTTGAATGAAAATTTTAATATAATGAGGTTATTTTCATTGTGCGTGGTTGTTTAATATTGATCCCACCTTCCCAAATTGTTTGGGGGTGGTGTTATCTATTCCAGCATGATTTTTATATGACCCTCGTTTTAGAAGTTATTGCGGACTCAGGGTGAAAATATGGCCGTTTAGGCAAATCTATGAATAAGTATCATGGTAGGTGATAAATGATAAAATGAATAGTCTACCTACGAAATGAACGATGAAACTCAAAACGTAAGTAAACTAAACTATTTTATGATGTCTATATTTATCAAAGTTTCTACTCTCAATTCTATCGAAATAGAGTGGAGTAACAAATTCGTTCCACTCCTAGTGCTCTAGCATGGAATTTTTTCTAGTCTAATTAGTCGGTCTTAAGTCTAATGAGAGCTTTACGAAGGGTGTTATACTACGATACAATATGAAATTGATTATTTGAATTTAAACTATGAATGCTATGGAAATATGATTGTTTTTGAATCTAGATAAAGGATTAGAGGGGAATTGAATCCACCTCGAATCCAACTTGATAACCTAGCATAGATTCTTGTATCTCGATTCTTACGTTCTTACGGCAAGAATTTCGAGTTCTAATCCCTAGTGTTCATGGCATTTCTACCAAATACTAACTAGCATGTGAGGTCGCCCACCCATTCTCATGGCGAATCACGACCTTCTAGAGTGGAATAGATTCTACAACGCTTCTACACTAAACCACTAAGTTTTCATCAAAGCTTCATCAACCCCTCTAATGGAGGTTTTAGCCTTGAGTCATCAACCCATCATTTCCCATTGAATTATAACTACACATCATATCAAAATTCTAACTTTACTAATCTAAATTAAATAATAATTGAAATCTAATTAATTAACTAAGAATGAAATAAGAACAAGAATTTAAACTAGATCTATAAATGCAAATGACAAAAATCGAAATTGAATAATAATAACTATTTTATTTATCTAATTAAATGGCTTAACAATCATTCAAGGAATTAAATAAAAACAAGATATGAAACTAATTAAATTAAACTAATTAAATCTAAGGAAAACTAGATCTAGAATTAATTAATGGAGGCTACTAATCTAATCTTTAATCTAGGTCTAACTATCTACCATTAACAAAGAGTGAAGCTTTGGTTTTATATATTCAGATCAAAAATCGTGCATGGGCTTGGAGCCATGTTTTGGGCCGAGAATCGGGGCCCAAAACCCAATTCTTTTCAAATTCAAAAGGCCTCTTCAGCTGCAGTTGGCTTCAACAGACTTTTCGTCCACTTCTGCTCCTCTGATTGGGTCAAAGCTTGGACCATTGGAAAGCTCTTTCCGAGCCGGTCGTTTTGACATAAGGTAGGCCCCATTCCGAGGTCTGAGTCCAAAGATACAGCCTTCGAAGTTCTCACTGACTTGTGTGTCTTTGTTTTTTTGGCGTCGACTTTTTAACTTTTGACCGGGCTTTAGAAAGGCTTTATCTTCTTGAATCTTGGCCTTTAATCACGAAACTCCTTAGTAACCGACCTTTGCTCCTTTATCTCGCTAAAGTGGCATATTTCTGCACATAATGGACTTTGAAGCCTGAAATGCATAAAAACACGTAATCAGTATTAACTCTTGCTTATTATTCACATAATTGGTCTAAAAGTATGATTGTTAAGGGGTTAAAACTACAATTTTGGGCTCTTATCAAACCACCCCCAAACAGCATTTTGCTTGTCCTCAAGCAAAGATGAGAAATTAGAATAAGTGACCAAAAATGGAGTTCTATCTACTCTCGTTTCGCTGAGTGCGATTGCATTGACCATATGCAACAAGGCCTTAAACCACTAGGAATTTCCTAATGGACGAGTTATAGCCTCGTGAGAGTTTTCCAGTGAAGGTACTCACAAACTTCATCTATACTACAACGATTAAGAAATAAAACTATTGTTTCCTTATTCATGCTCTAAATTAACTATACCTCTCACTAGCAATGCATATAGAGTAATCAAGTCGAAACCCAAGCTAATATATGCATAATAATCAATCATCTACTTAATAAACATATATACAATGAGTAATGCTATGAAATGCAGAACAGTCCGTTTCTGAAACTTTGGAATAAGCGTCCTTAAGTAAGTTTCTCATAAAAGTCAAGACAAAAATCACTCCTCGATTTTTCCACTCAAGTTTTGCTACTCCATTAATGCGCAGTGGGCATACTTTACCTTACAATCTCAATGACACACAAAGGAAGCCGAAGTTGATCAAACACATCTGCCACTTACTATCCCACTAACCTATTCCTAATTGAGCTAGAGGTCTTTATTAGGTGTTCATGGGATTAGGAGATGGTTTAAGAAGGAAGGAAATGGATATTCAAAAGGGACAAGTCCGAGATAATAGAGTCTTCATATTATGTAATGTAAGAGAAAACCTTGTTATTTACTTTTTCTTCTACACTTTGTTTCCATCCTTAACCATATTTTTTTTTCCTTTTTCTTTGGCTTTTGACTCCTTTTATTCTATTTTTTTTTTGGAGTTTTTATTTTATTTCTATTTTTATTTTTCTTTTCTTTGGATGGAAACTTCTTTTCTTTATTTTTTGAAGCAATTAACTAACTTTTTTTTTTACACGGTTTTTCTCTTCTTCTTTCTTCCTTATTCTATTCTCGGACTTATCTAAATTGGGTAGGTTGAATTTTTTTTTTTTTTTTTTTTTTTGTTTTATTTTGTATTTTGTAGGGTAAAGAATTTGTGGTTTATGAAAGGGCTAATAAAAGGCTTAGTGGGAGACTAGCGGAAAATATACTTAGGTCGGAATTTCTAGCTATATCGATCCAAAAAGGGCCTAAATTCTCTCTTAGGACATGGTATAGTGGTCAAGCAAGTGGGACGTGTGATTTCTCTATTCGAATATACTTCTCCCTTGTGTCATTTTTCAAAATTTTTCACTCATATAAGGCTTTAGGCTATATTCTCACAGGATTTGTAGAATAAGTACTCTAGCCTAGATTTTAAACTTCTTGCCAAACAATCATAGATACTCATGTAATACATTTATAGATAGATGCAAAAATTATTACCTACATATTAACCTAAGTTTCTAAAAACTATTCTAATGCAAAAGCTACGTGAGACTTCTAGATTATTAAGAGCATAGAGAAAGAAACAATATCAATATTCCTAAGTGTATAGCATAAAATTTTTATTTTTATTTTTTTTAAGAGAAATAATACGTAATATACAACCTAATATGTGCTTAACATTTACATCGTGTTTCTATACCACCCCCAAACAATTTGGGAGAAAGGGGTTCATGAAACAATTCAATAGCACAATTAAATTATGTAACTAACCAATTTTTATAATTTTTAACATTTTATAAATAAAAGTGCATAATTTACATCCTAAAAGTGTCTAATTTTTGCAAATGTTTCTATCCCACCCCCAAACAATCGAACGCTTTGTCCTCAAAGTGTAAAGAGATAAGGAAAGAATTTACCATAGAAACATGGCAAAAATTGGAGTGCAAGATGTAATGTAAATATTGTAAAGATGATATGATAATATGAAGCACAATTAAACCGGTGCGCACTAACTAACACAAACTCTCTTGGATGAAACATGACAGGCTTAGGGTGGCAACATGATTTGAAATGGATACCAAAATCGCCACCCCCAAACAAAATTGGAAAACTCTTTTTAAGTTTGAAAATTTTGCTTGGCCTATACTCGAGAAAGTTGGTATTGTCACGAAAACTTGGGTCTTTTAAAGTCGATTCCCTAGACTTATCTAAACATATGTATGAATATCGGTTTATCATATATCAACAACCGAAATAGTTGTGGATCGTTCCATAAATAAATATCACAGAAAACATATCCAAACACAATCAAGCACCAAGATTTCCTACGACGCTTGACCTAGTGGAATGAAAGCGAAGTCGGATAGACCTATAACATAACCGAGCATGCACCTTATATTTCATCTTTGAACGAGAGGGTGTCCTAGTGAATAAGTGTGGAAAAATGAATGGTTATGGAAAATATGGTGGATTGGGATAAGTTTTAGAGGGAAAGCATGGAAAAAATAAGGATGTGGGTTTAGCACAAAACTCATTCATGGTGTAGTTAGGGACTGTCTCAAGTCTGAAAATGAAGGTGTCAAGTGGTTTATCCTTGGCAAGTATTTTTTTACTAGGTGGATTTAAAAAATCATGAAGCACAGGAGAAACTAAAGGATCGAGTGCAAACTCGAGGTTCCTTTGAAAAGGTGGAGGGTGGGGAATATTGGTGATGGAAGGTGAATGATTCTCAGCTAGAGCTCTCAAGTCCATATCATCAGAAATCTTGATATATGCAAGACATTCCTCAATAGGTGGGTCAAAAGGATCACTGGGATAGAGATTGAAAAATTCATCTTCCGTCATAGCATCAAGGGATGAATGGTTGTTGGCAAGGGGGGACTCATGAAGTGGTAAAGAAGCGGTGCAAAAGAGTTGCAGGAATTCTTCTTCGATTTCGTCTACTACCAGGGAGTCATTGTTAAAGTCGGAATTTCCGAAGGAAAGGAATTTGTTAATCTGTTTCTCCGGAAACATGTTTTTGAAGTAATCTTGAGCTAAGCTCTCGATCATGCTAACCTCTCCATTTGTAGATGAATTGGGATACTGTGTCCTCGTTTTGAAAACATTTACCTCAACAGAAAGATGGCCAAAGGACAAGGACATCGAACCATCGCGGCAGTTTATGAGCGCGTTGGCGACGCCCTAAAATGATAGGTACAGAGTCGTTAGTGACTTCTGTGTCGAGGATAACGAAGTCGGCTGGGTAGTAAAAATTTTGGACTTTAACCAGCACATTTTCAACCACACCCTTAGGATACTTAATAGACCGATCAGCTAATTGCAATGTCATTTTAGTAGGTTGCATCTCCTCTAGACCTATTTGTTTATACAAATAAAATGGGAGTAAGTTAACACTAGCCCCCAGGTCTAGTAGCCTGGTCGTCGTGTGAGAATCTCCTAAGGTGCATTATCGATGGGGCGACTGAGGGGTCCTTGTACTTAACAATTCCATTATCTTAGGATAAAGTTGGGAACCTGCTCAGTTAGAAAGGCGTCTTTAGGTATGTTGGTCTTACGCCTAGTAGTGCACAACTCCTTGAGAAACTTAGCGTGGTTAGGTAGCTTTTTATAGCTTCGAGAAAAGGAAGGTTTATCGTTAGATTTTTGAAAATGTTCCTAATCTCCTCAAAGTTAGTATCCCCGGTTAGCATGGCTAATTTTTGAGGGAACGGTGGTTTCGCTCTATATTTAGCGTATGGCTCGACTTGATGTGTAACCTTGGCTTTCTATTTCTTAGGTTGTGGTTTAACTGGTACTTCTACAGTGATAGGTTCTTCAGTTTCTATTTCGGTATCTAGTTTGATATCCGGTGTAGGGAGTACTGATGGGGTAACTATAGGCATAGTTACTTTGTTATCAATCACTCTTCCAGAACGGAGAGTGGTGATGGCATTTAACTCACCTACGGTTGTAGTTTTCGTACTAGTATTACCGTTTACCTCAAAGGCTGTGTTTGCTGTTCTAGGGTTGGGTATCGCTTGGCCTAGAAACACGCCTTTTGGTTGGGCTTTCTCTTGGGCTAACTGTTGGTTTAAATTATTAACGGATTGTAGAATGGGTTGGTTAGATTGAGCCATGGTTTGGAAAAGTTGTTGGCTCACTTGTATGAAGGTGTCAAGACGATCCGGTTGTGTGGGTGTAGTAGTCACGGGTGGTGTGACTGGAACTATCTCGCATTGATTATTTATGGGCGGATTGTGATAGTTATTATTTACCGAACGATACCTCTATTAGCATTATAATTATTATAACTACATTGACCTTGTGCTTGACTTTGTCGAGGTTGGCGCTTTGGTTGATATAATTATTATAATTACCCGATCTGTCCCTTGTTGTGGTGGAGCTTGGTTATAACCGCGTTGGCCTAACATATTGATTATTGTACCCGTAGGTGTGACTTGTTGGTTATTTCTCCAACCGAAGTTGGGATTTTGTCTCCAAGGGCGTTAGGTTCACTATTAATGGAACAAGAATGTTCATAGGCTATAGGGACGATGGGAGTCGGGATGCTTCGGGACTCAGAGAAACTACATGGATTTGAATTTACATTCATGACGAGGGGATAGGCTTTTGTTGTACATAAATGGCCTCTACCTTTTTAGTGAGGGATTCAATTAGAGTTTTAAGCTCGGGGATCTGATTTAACCTCAAACATCTTGGTAGCCTTAACTGTTGAAGAAGAACTAGTGGAGCCGGAGTAATCGCCACTACCCCCAATTATTATTACACTTTAGTCCGATCTTCCAAAAAATTTATATGCCCTCGGAGGCTCCTTTACTTAGGAAACTACCCCCATTCATTATGTCTAGGACTTCTTTATGGTGGTGTAGAAGTCCTTTGAAAAGGCACGAACTAACGTGTCTTTTGCTAGGTGATGGTGTGGACACTCTATAAGGAGATCGGTGAAATGATTCCAAGCCTCGAAAATGATTCATGAGGATTCGGCCGAAAGAAGTGAATCTTGGAAAGCATTTCATCCGTCTTTAGGGGTGGGTAAAATGTTCCATAAATAGTTGAACAAGTTTGGCCCACGAGTCCCAGAATTAAGCTTTGGGCAGTTAACCAAGGCGCCTTTATCAACTAAGGTGAAAGGGAATACCCTCAATTTAATTTGTTCGCACCAACCGTAGGATGGTGGAATGTTGTAAGGACTTGTTCAATCCTATGCGTGCCGATAAGGTTTTTCATGGTCTAAACCATGAAAAGCGGGTAACAAATTAAATATATTTGGGGGATGCGGAAATCCCCAATCGGTCCGCTAGAACGATGCAAGATTTAGGGCTATCGCTCAAGGCTTTATAAAAGTCGAGGAGAGAGAGGAGTCTCTCTTTCTTCACCATAATATCGGTGGTGTGTGTGAAATAGCGACTAGAGGTGTAGTGGGTGGGAAACTAGATAGACTTGTTTGTTGATGTTGCCGCGTGTAATTACGTTAGTTGTTTTTCTTCGACCAGACCTTAATCTCATGCAAGACTAAGTCGAACTTAACTAAACATGCAACACTCCAAACAATTATGATATACTAGTAGAAACCTCTAACCGGAGATGCGAGGTGTGGAAGAAAGGAATACCTGACAAGGCCCTTGCTTCGCTTTATGAATAGCATCTTGTTTTGGCGTGTTCAGTGTATATAACAAGTTAAAACACTGAAAAACTTGAAAAATCAAAATTCGAAAAAAAACGTGGAAATCCGGCAATTTTTTAGCTTAGTCGCAATAGCGCCGCGATTGATGGTCGCTCCGTGTCGATAAGTGAGCGCGGGCGCGGGTTTTGGTATGAGGGCTGGTCGCTCGAGGTCCGAAGAACGGGAGGGTGGTACTGGTATGGGGTCCCAGAGTATAGAGTATAGGCAGTCGTTCCTTATAAGCGTGTCGCCAAGTGTATATTTTTGCGGAACTTTTTCAACGCTGAAATGGACAACCACAGTATGAATCAAACAAGGGTGGGTGGGTAAAATGGGACTTAAAAATGACTAATTATATTATGAAAACAATGCTAAAGTGAAACTAAGATGGCAGCGGCGCCATTTGATAAATGATAAAATGAATAGTCTACCTACGAAATGAACGATGAAACTCAAAACGTAAGTAAACTAAACTATTTTATGATGTCTATATTTATCAAAGTTTCTACTCTCAATTCTATCGAAATAGAGTGGAGTAACAAATTCGTTCCACTCCTAGTGCTCTAGCATGGAATGTTTTCTAGTCTAATTAGTCGGTCTTAAGTCTAATGAGAGCTTTACGAAGGGTGTTATACTACGATACAATATGAAATTGATTATTTGAATTTAAACTACGAATGCTATGGAAATATGATTGTTTTTGAATCTAGATAAAGGATTAGAGGGGAATTGAATCCACCTCGAATCCAACTTGATAACCTAGCATAGATTCTTGTATCTCGATTCTTACGTTCTTACGGCAAGAATTTCTAGTTCTAATCCCTAGTGTTCATAGCATTTCTACCAAATACTAATTAGCATGTGAGGTTGCCCACCCATTCTCATGGCGAATCACGACCTTCTAGAGTGGAATAGATTCTACAACGCTTCTACACTAAACCACTAAGTTTTCATCAAAGCTTCATCAACCCCTCTAATGGAGGTTTTAGCCTTGAGTCATCAACCCATCATTTCCCATTGAATTATAACTACACATCATATCAAAATTCTAACTTTACTAATCTAAATTAAACAATAATTGAAATCTAATTAATTAACTAAGAATGAAATAAGAACAAGAATTTAAACTAGATCTATAAATGCAAATGACAAAAATCGAAATTGAATAATAATAACTATTTTATTTATCTAATTAAATGGCGAACAATCATTCAAGGAATTAAATAAAAACAAAATATGAAACTAATTAAATTAAACTAATTAAATCTAAGGAAAACTAGATCTAGAATTAATTAATGGAGGCTACTAATCTAATCTTTAATCTAGGTCTAACTATCTACCATTAACAAAGAGTGAAGCTTTGGTTTTTATACATTCAGATCTAAAAATCGTGCATGGGCTTGGAGCCATGTTTTGGGCCAGATAATAAGGCCCAAAACCCAATTCTTTCAGTCCAAAAAGGCCTCTTCAGCTGCAGTTGGCTTCAACAGACTTTTCGTCCACTTCTGCTCCTCTGATTGGATCAAGGCTTGGACCATTGGAAATCTCTTTCTGAGCCGGTCATTTTGACATAAGGTAGGCCCCATTCCAGGTCCGAGTCCAAAGATACGGCCCGGAAGTTACTGGCACGACTTGTGTCTTGTTTTTACGCGGCCGACGACTTTTAGCTTTTGACCGGGCTTTAGAAAGGCTTTATCTTCTTGAACCTTGGCCTTTAATCAAGAAACTCCTTAGTAACCGACCTTTGCTCCTTTATCTCGCTAAAGTGGCACATTTCTGCACATAATGGACTTTGAAGCCTGAAATGCATAAAAACACGTAATCAGTATTAACTCTTGCTTATTATTCACATAATTGGTCTAAAAGTATGATTGTTAAGGGGTTAAAACTACAGTTTTGGGCTCTTATCAGTAGGATGAAATCTCGATTAAATAGGTAGATTCCATCCTAAATTCAACCTAAAAGATACTAGGTTTGTTTTAGAATCAAGAATATGAGTTGTTTCCGTTTTCGGGTTTGGAAATTTTAGGATTTCCGAAACCGCCGTAAAAACTTTTGGCAACTTCTCGATCCGTTTTAGCAACTTAAAACCTATATAAACTTCATTCATTCTACACTAACAACTCACACTACACCTAACCTCCATCACTCACCTTTCACTCCCACGATTCCCCGTTTCGCCTTCTTATTTTCCGATCTTACGCACCTCGAGGGCGCTGAGGAGGAAGCGCAGCGCCCTGCATTTTTTTTTAGAATTTTTGTCGAGCTTTTCGCGCTCAAGGTGAGCGACCAGCTCAAACACTGGAATTCCAAAATCTTCAGAGCGCACTCGTGCCCAAGTAGAGCGCACTCGCGCCCTGACTTCCGTGGACCAGAAAAATTCTAGTTTGTCTGCGGGTTGTTCCCGGATCATTCGCAGCTATTTCAGAGCATAATTTTGAGATGACATCTCCTACATTGATACCGGAACAGTCTTTCGAAGATTTTTCCAAAGCACTACTTACGGTGCTTGGTTTCGCGAAGCGATCACATACATAGGCTGGGAACCGCTTATGGTAAGACCTGATACACTTTATTCTCCAACACTAGCATCTTATTTTTATGATAACTGCATTTTCTTTGAAAGACTAGATGGAGAACAAGTGTTCTCCATCAACATTGATAATGAACCAATGGAAATTACCAGGTTCTTGCTAGCATTTGTTCTTGGACTTGCTATGCCCGCTGAAATACAAGACCCATGGTGTTATTGGGTAGATAATATGTATGTCTACACTTATGAGTTTTTGCATGAGTCGTATGGCGCAGGCATTTTCCGTATCGAGGACCAAGGGGAATATAACGTCGCCTTTGGTAGCCTGTCCATGAACATAGGAACTGTTATGTTTTGGATCATGCTAAATATTTTAGGGGAATGGCGTTTTTCTTCTGTGAATAATGCCACTTGCAGCGTCTTCCTTGCTTTTAGCCGCGGGGCGTATGTGTCATGACCTTCCCGAACCTTGATGTCTAGTTTAGCTTTCGATCCCCATAGCATGAGGCATAAGTACCTTCTTATGCCATTTTCAATTTCCGTATTATGCTATGTTTTTTCCTGTTTTTGTACGGGTTTCACGGATTGGATTACGATCGACCTTCGTAAGACCCACAAATAGTATTATTCGATCTTTCCGTGCAATGACTTGGCAAGGGTGGAGGATACAACCTCATCGGGTTGCACCCTACACCCGTCGGCCGCACAAAGTGGCACTTAATAGGTTAGCAATAATAGATGATAAATGGCGGAAGCCCGGCAAATTATCATGGCATGGCGGGGGCCTGAAAGGAACCTCACTTCTTTATAGAAGAAGATGATGAGCAGGATGATGAATAAGCGGGAGATAAGGTAAGTTTTAATTCTAGTTAGTGTCTGCTTATGTCCCAAGCAATTTCATTCTTTTAACCCCATAATGGGTAGAACTTCGTGATAGAGTTCGTCGGTTTTATTTCCTATATTAGTATGTTCTAACCTTGTTTTGCAAATGTTCCTGAATTTCACGCGATTCAATGGTATTTTTCCAACCCTCTTTATTTAAAATGCTTTGAGGACAAAGCATGCTTCTTGTTTGGGGGCATAGAAACACGTGTAATTAAGGCATCTGTTAGGATATAGATAGGTATAATATGCATTTGTTTTCTAGTTAAAATTTAAAAAAATTCAAAAATATAAATAAATAAGTTATGCTATACACTTAGGAATATTGGTATTGTTTTCTTTCTCTATGCTCTTAATAATCTAGAAGTCTCACGTAGCTTTTGCATTAGAATAATTTTTAGAAACTTAGGTTAATATGTAGGTAATAATCTTTGCATCTATCTATAAATATATTACATGAGTATCTATAATTGTTAGCAATGAGTTTTAGAAATCTAGGCTAGAGTACTTATTCTACAAATCCTGTGAGAATATAGCCTAAAAAGCCTTATATGAAGCCGAAACATTTGAGAAATGACACAAGGGAGAAGTAAAATCGGATAGAGATATCACCGTCCACTTGCTTGATTACTAAACCATATCCTAAAAGCGAGAATTTAGGCCCTCTTTGGATCGATATAGCCAGAAATTCAAACCTATGAATTATTTTCCGCTAGTAAGCCCCTCTGAGCCTTTCTTTAGGCTTTCATAAACCACAAATCCTTTACCATGTACAAAACAAAATAAAAAAAAAAAATCAACCTACCCAATTTAGGTAAGTCTGAGAATAGAATGAGGAAGAAAGAAGAAGAAAAACCATTGCGGTAAATAAAAGTTAGTTAATCGCTTCAGAAAATAAAGAAAAGAAGTTTCCATCCAAAGAAAAGAAAAATAAAAATAGAAATAAAATAAAAAATCCAAAAAAAAAATAGAATAAAAGGAGTCAAAAGCCAAAGAAAAAGAAAAAAATATGGCTAAGGGTGGAAACAAAGTGTAGAAGCAAAAGTAAATAACAAGGTTTTCTCTAGTTACATAATCTGAAGACTCTATTATCTCAGACTTGTCCTTTTTGAATATCCATTTCCTTCCATCTTAAACCATCTCCTAATCCCCGCAACACCTAATAAAGACCTCTAGCTCAATTAGGAATAGGTTAGTGTGATAGTAAGTGGCAGATGTGTTTGATCAACTCAGGCTTCCTTGTTGTCATTGAGATTGTAAGGTAAAGTGTGCCCACTTGCCTGCTTTGGAGTAGCTGAAACTTGAGTGGGAAAATCGAGTGTTGTATCTTGACTATTATTGTGAGAACCTACTTAAGGGGCTATTCGAAGTTTCATAAACAAACCTGCTAGGCATTTCATAGTATTACTCATTGTATATATGTTTATTGTAGATGATTGATTATTATGCATATATTAGCTTAGGTTTCGACTTGATTACTCTATATGCATTGCTAGTGAGAGGTATAGTTAATTTAGAGCATGAATAAGGAAACAATAGTTTTATTTCTTAGTCGTTGTAGTATAGATGAAGTTTGTGAGTACCTTCATTGAAAAACTCTCACGAGGCTATAACTCGTCCACTAGGGAATTCCTAGTGGTTTTAAGGCCTTGTTGCATATGGTCAATGCAATCGCTTCATTTCAAACGAGAGTAGATAAAACTCCATTTTTGGTCACTTATTCTAATTTCTCATCTTTGCTTGAGGACAAGCAAAATGCTGTTTGGGGGTGGTTTGATAAGAGCCCAAAACTGTAGTCTTAACCATGTAACAGTCATACTATTAGACCAATTATGTGAGTAATAATTAAGAGTTAACACCGACATTCGTGTTTTATGCATTTTCAGGCTTCAAAGTCCATTATGTGCAGAAATGTGCCACTTTAGCGAGATAAATGAGCAAAGGTCGGTTACTAAGGAGTTTCGTGATTAAAGGCCAAGATTCAAGAAGACAAAGCCTTTCTAAAGCCCGGTCAAAAGCTGAAAAGTCGACGCGGGCAGAAACAGCACACAAGTCAGCAGAACTTCTAAAGGCCGTATCTTTGGACTCAGACCACGGAATGGGGCCTACCTTATGTCAAAACGACCGGCTCGGAAAGAGCTTTCCAATAGTCTAAGCCTTAATCCAATCAGAGGAGCAGAAGTGGACGAAAAGTCTGTTGAAGCCAACTACAGCTGAAGAGGCCTTTCTGGACTGAAAGAATTGGGTTTTAGGCCTGATTCTCTGGCCCAAAACATGGCTCCAAGCCCATGCACGATTTTTAGATCTGAAAGTATAAAAACCAAAGCTTAACTCTTTGTTAATGGTAGCTAGTTAGACCTAAAACTATAGATAATTATAGATCTAGTTTTCATGTAAAACATTAAGTTTAGTTTAAATTCAATTATTGTTTTAGATTAAACTCTTAGAATCATTATTCTTCATTAGTTTGATAAATAAAATAGCTAGTTTGTCAATTTCGATTCTTGTCATTTACAATTGTTTAGATCTAATTTCCTTTATTACGTAGATAGCTAGACTTAGATTAGTTAGATTATTAATTTAGTATTTGAATCATTGTTTTATTATTCATTAGATTAATAAAATAGTGTTCTCCGTAAGTTAGTTTCATTTCCATTAATTGTTTAGTTTCAATTCGTAGATTCAATTAATTGCCATTATTAGTTTAATTCAATTATTGTATTAGTAGTTTTGAATTGGGTTTAAACAAGCAAAGTTTCAATCTTTATATCATGTCTTGTTTGAATTCCATTGGGAATGATAGCGTGATGATTCTCAGCTAAACCTCCATTGAGGGGGTTGAGAAGCCTTGATGAAAGCTTGATTTCGATTATCGTAGAGTAAATTCGTAATTTCCTTTCCACTCTAGAAAGCGATTAGTTCACCATGAGAATGGGTTTAATCGTTCACATACTAGTTATGAATTGGTAGAAATGCCATGGGTAATTAGGGATTAGGAGTAACCATATTGTTTACAAGCGATTCAATTCGGATTACTGACGATTATTCGTCGTTAGTAGGATTAAGTCGAGTTAAGGTGGAATCAATCCCCCTCTAACTCCTTATCATAGAATCAACGTAGCATTCCCATAGTTGTTCTAATAGTCGACTAGTTGCATCTTGTGGGTAGTTGCATCGTAGTCTAGTTGCCACTTCGTAAATCTCTCATTAGACTTAGAGTAGATTACTTATACGTAGAGAACACAGAATGCGGAAGGACTAGGAGTGGAACGAATCACTCTACTCCACTATATTTCATAGGATTGAGAGTAGAAACTTTGATAAAATATAGGCACGTAAATAGTTTTAGTTTACTTACGTTTTGAGTTTCATCGTTCATTTCGTAGGTAAACTATTCATTTTTATGGTTTATCAGCAGGATATGAAAAATCTAATAGCGTCATAATAAAAGAAAGAGAAAATGAGTAATAGAATAGCAATCTAAGCTAACCTCCATTCATGCACACCCTAAAGACCAATTACGGGCTTAACTATGGCTTTGACTATTCCACCATTTCAAAGTCTTCAGAGGGTATGAGCATGACAATTAACATAATGAAACTTCCTGGCCTAAGCAATTTGAAAAGCAAGGTATATATACGACAATCAAGACATCTATTCATGTATGAAATAGTGTAAGATATTTACTTCTCACCAAAATGAACGATGGCCATCACACCAAATATAATTGCAGTATCCACAAACTCTGAAGTGGGAAAGTACAGCTGCAACCCAAAGTACATATAAAATGGCAAACTGCCACACGTCCACACGTCCAGATGCCATGGCCCCTGTCTCTTTTTCAACAAATCTACTTGCTCAACTACTTTCCCACTGATTGTTGTCACTGGAACTTAAGAAATATAGTGGGATTTAAAAGTAGTGTAAACAAATACAAAAATTTCATTAATCAATATTACCATTACAAAAAATATTTCAAGCATCCATACAACTCTTTTCCACTACATCGACATAATCTTGACAAAGCAAAATCTACTAAATTGTAGACAAGTTCTTCAAAACAAAAATTTGGAAAAAGTCACAAAGGTCCATAGTTTGCGATATGAAAAGTATCCACTCAAGTATTCTTCATTAATCTACCAACAATGCAGCAACCGATCCACCAATCTAGTACACCAAATTAAAGAGAGCATAAGTAAACTTATTCGAAATAATGAAACTAAGATGGTAAAACTAGCTATTTAGCAAAGCAAATCATAGAAATTTCTTAAAAAATGCAGCGCGTAAAGTAAAAAGAGATAAAAAAAAAAGTATTACTTGCTCAAAGTACTAAAGCATATGAGTATTGCTTAGATCTGAAATGAACCATTGTAGGTTTATTTGACTAACATGATATGGAACAATTCAAACACATAGAGGAGACTTAAACCAGTGTCATATACCCAAGACATACAATTCCCTTAACCAAAAAAGATACACCATGTATATATATACACACACACGGTAGTGTTAAACATTACTAAAAGTTAGAACAAACATCTAGCCTAAGTGTTTAACTAATGACTTCAAATAATTGGGAGGGGACGAGGGGTGCAAACCGTCGTTAGCAATGTCATGAAAAGTTAGCTTGTTCGAAACTTTCTAAATTTTACACTGAACCAAGACAAGGACAAGATCCATTTCAGTTCATGGTCCTTAGACTTTACTTCATAGTTCATACCCATATGACACTAACAACAAACATAAGAGTTAAGAATACCATTCAGTTCAAAACCCTGATTCATCACAAAAGTTACTGGAGGACCAGTCGCACCCTGTCATTCATAACATCCAATTCCTTTAGGCAAAAATATCTAAACTTCTTCACGAAAAGAGTACAAAAGGAGGCCACAATACTTAACTAGAATATTACTATAAGAATATTCCTCAGAATATATAACACAATCTAGACAAGCAGAGGATATTCAAACCTATCAATAAAAGAATTAAGGTTTAAGAAGAGATGTTGAGATAGACCTCTTTACTTCTGATGGACATTTGTCCAGCTGGGGGAGCAGGTAGAGCTTGCCCAAGAATGGAGACTGACTTACCCCACCCTATCTTCAACTCATACTCATAAACAACAACCTCTAAGAAAAAATAAATAAAAATTCTATTATTAGAGCATCCACTGCCTATAGATGAAGTACTTAGAAAACTGTATGTAGTTAAATACAAGATTGTTCCCATCTAACCAATTACACAGTCATGGATCAACTGCTAATAATACCATAAACAAACATTTTTTTTCTCCTTAAATACTTGCTCGGGAAAATATTTAGTCACATAACCTAACAAATCACAATGAGGCAACATATCTGACAACTAAAGTAATGGAAATATATATTATACTACAACAATCTGTGTACATATCTTGCTTACATAATAAGAAGTATCATAGCTAGACTATGAAAGAGAACTGCAACCATTTTTTTTTCAAATTAGAAAGAACTTAACTGAAGAAAACATGCCTTCTTCACAATCTATGGGTAGAAATTTCTCCAACTAGCTTGCATTTGTAGAGATAAACATTATATAATTATATAATGTTTCTCAAATTATGAAGAAACAACAATAACAATGCAAATATAAACAACAGAGGATCCTTGAAGCCTAACAATAAGAATGTTAAATTTGTCCAAGTTAAGTAGTTGTCCTAGTAAGACCAGATTAAAATTAGATACTTACTACAGAATTTTCATCATGGTTACCCTCACGCCATTGGTCATGCTCATGATTGTGTCTCTCCCTCAGCTTTTGCTTATGCTTGAACTTATCCATAAAATGATCTATATTCCTTGACTTCCCTCGTCCCCTTGCTTGGGAATCAATAAAATGACTTGTAGAAACCAATGGAGATCATCTCGACCTCCGATCTAAAACTTTCTAATTCAGCACTAGATAACGTATCTCCTCCCACTAAATTAGCAAGTTCCAATGAGAAAAATAAGATAAGGGAAAAAAAGACTACTTAAAGAAAAAAATAGGAATACTTGAATCAGTTGTCGACGTTGATGCAACCAAATCCAGCAGAAAAAAATACTACCTAACGAAACACATTTAGAATTCAATAATTATAAACCTAATAAAAGATATTGAACCAACATGAGAAGAGATTAAATACCAAAATCTAACAGTTATAGGCTAATTTAATAAAGACTGAAGGATTATAAAATGTGAAATCAAATGAATGCTTAAAAGAATAACCAACCTGGAAAATTAAGTGGGTGTTTGGTTCTCGCTTTTTCAAAAAATCATTTTTTCTTAAAAAATATTTTTATGAAAAAGTATTTATTCTAAAAACAGTTTTTCAATAAACATGTTTGGTTGTGATTTTTCTTAAAAGTTATTTTATAAAATCAGATTTAGCACTATGTTTCTCGATATATTTTGGCATATCGTGGCATAAATCACTAAAGTCTAAAACATCCGGGGAGTTCATTTGCCTTTAGCACCCAAAGTGTTTCCTTCAAAGAAAAATAGTTTTTTAACTTGAAAAATAAGTTTTACCTAATTATCATAAAACAAGTTTTTGGGACCAAAAAATATTTTTTAGATGAAAATCTATTTTTTTTTTTTTAAATAGAAACCAAACACATTTATTTTTTTCAAAAAATGTTTTTTCACTAATAAACACTTTTTGGCAATAAATAAATAGGATCCAAACACCCCCTAAAGCTTCAAACTTTTATTCTATAGTAGTAATTACAGCTTCTAATCAACCTGTAAAAAAATAAGATAACCTATCTGAAAAATTAATCCAAAGAGAATCAAAAGCCCGAAAAAGAGAATAAACCAACTTGAAAATCGAAGCTTCGCCGGTGGTGGAGGAATAACAAAAAAATAAAATTAAACCAGCCTTTCCAAAGAGTAAGGAATGGGTTAGAGAGAGAGAGAGAGAGAGAGAGTTTACAGTGATGGTTGTCGGTGGAAATGGGGTGGCGATGGTTGTCGGTAGAAATGGGGTGGCGGTGGTTGAAGGGCAAGTCTTTCAGGGTTTCACTTTTTAGTTTTTAGTGTTTAGTTAGAGCGCCAACATTAAAAATAGGCCCAGCCCATTAGTTCCAATTCCAAAAATTAACACCCGCCCAATACAAAACCCATTAGCAACCCCACTCTTGTCGCAACAAAGGCTACTAAATTAAACAAGAAATGGGGCTCAGCCCCTTGGGTTGAATCCGGATGAGTATAAACCCCTTCCTATCGGCCCATACCACATAACCTCCCTATTTATCGGCCCATATCACAAAAACTCCCTGCTTTCCAATATC
Organism: Coptis chinensis; assembly: GCF_015680905.1. NCBI lineage: Eukaryota > Viridiplantae > Streptophyta > Magnoliopsida > Ranunculales > Ranunculaceae > Coptis > Coptis chinensis. The sequence goes on from NC_141464.1 coordinate 5,916,490, forward strand.
AGCGAAATTCGGTCGATTTCTAATTCCTATTTTATTTTATTACCTTTTTTACCCTTTTTCCATATTCATCATAATTTCTACCCAGAAGAACACCGATTCATCTGCTTGGACAACGATTTGACCTCTTTTGTTTCTCAATTGAGAAAAACACCGATTCATCTGCTTGACGAAAACACGATTCTCAATTGACGAAAGAAGGTTAGACGCTGAAAAGATTCACCTCTTTTCCATCTTCTTTGCAATGAATTTCTGAGTTAAATTGCTTGGATAACATGATTTGGCCATGAAAATTTAAAAGTTAAATTGCTGAACATACTGTTTCGGTGGTGATATTGACTATGTAAAAATACATTTACATATGTTCATCAATTTGATTTTGTTGTTTTTTGCAAATGCAGACATGGATGGGACTACTCTTTTTGCTATTATGTACGAGACGCAAATTATGAGTGTCCGTGTCGGGACTAACGGTATGATTTCTGATTTGAAGTGTACGATTTCTGAAAAGTGGTTAGACCTTACTCCATTGTCTATAGAACTGTCTTTTGTAAGGGATTCAAAGCGTATTGTGATAGATACTGACTCAGAGCTTCAATCCCTTGCTTGCTTCAATTTGGTTAAAAGTCTTGATACATTTTTTATAACAGCATCGTCAAGAGGATTTTTTGCTTTGTGTGACGCTGGTTCTAGTTCCAAAGTCTCTCTTCAAGCTTCTTCTTGTACTTCTAGTTCTTCTATGTATTCTGCTATATACGATGAAAAATATGTTAATGTCGCTTCTGTTTCGGCAATAAACTGCTTCAACACAACGAGAGCAATGGTAAAAAACGCACTAAGAAACAGAGGAATTTGATGTTGGGGGAGATGAAACTGAACCAAGATAATGGCTGCCTACGTACCCAAGATCTATTCTCTAGGGATCAAGTTTCAACGTAGTTCCTTATGAAAAATAATGTGGTATTTATATAGGTAGAGTAGAGAGTCCTTATAGCTCAAGTAGTCTTGTTGCTTGAGCTATTGTGATAGAATATAACTGTCAACTGATAATTATCTTTTTGATAAGAAATGAATCTGGACATAAATCAATGTATATTAGTGGCAAGCCATGTGGCTAAGGTTCAGCCTTAGACACATGAGTTAATGGGCCTGTACATTGATCCATGATATTGCGAATTGGGCTTTAGCCCTGTTGATTAAATGAATAAAATAGAGACCCCTACTAATGGACGTTTGCCACGTAGGTGGGGGTCGAAACACCGCCCCCTCTTTGTCAGGCGAACAAAGTTCACATGGCAAAGAAGAGAAGATAACTCACGGTAAACGTGAAATAATAAAAGAATAAGCGGAGGGAATAACAAAGTGTCGGGTGAACGTAAATGATAAGAAAATGGACAATCGGAAAAAAATTCGGGAATTAGCGGAAATGAAAAAAATTCAAATTAACGTATACGGGACGCAATGACGTAGTTAAATAAAAAACGGCCGAAAACGCATAGATAGAATAAAAGATGCACATAAATAAAATACGGGCGAAAATATTAAAAAGAAATTGAGTGCCGAAAACTATACCGAACGTATTTCGTAACAAGGCGAAAGTGATTAGGCCGTTGAAAAGCGTGGAGAAAAATCCATGAATTATCCGTGAACGGACATAAATCGGTAATTACGGGAACGAAATAATAAGAAGTCGATATATGTCCGAAATAACGAGAAGATGTCACGTGAAAATACTACAGAAACTAGGACTCCTAAATTAAATCTGGATTGGATAACGCTTATCATCAAGTCTTGTACATGAAGTCGGTTTGGTTTAGCTAATAGAATTACACATGGACTGAAATACGGGACCAGCTCAAAGAATATATAAACAGAGAACAGAGAGGCTCGATCCAAACCGGCCATTAGTTTCGACGAAGAAAAGCTGCGTGTCCGTTACTTCTTCTGTCTCCTTTACTTCCAGGTAATCCCTCGCCGCATCGTCTTCTTCTCCGTCTTTTGTTGTTTTGTTTCTGCATACTCACTGGTTTGCGTGTACTGAGGTATGTGTTTGTCGTGATTGGAGCACATTGCAGCACAACCTCTTGTGTCTTTGGGTTGGTGTATGCTTGTGTTTGGTGGTTGTAAGTTTTATAGCATGACTTGATCCCATAACCAAACTAGCCGATAGTTTACCACACGACCAACAGATCGGTGAAAGTGAACATGGAAACCGACGATGTTGTACGAGCTAGTAGTTGTCTTCCTTTTGCAAACGAGTCAACTGACTCGAGGCTTCTCTTCGTGATGCTAGAGAGTAGGATGAACCACAAGGAGAAACAAACGATCCGAGGAAATCTGGAGTCGGAAAACGTTGATGTTACTCCATCCCGAGTTCTAGCAGCCAGGATATTTGTAGTGTTGAAGTTGGTTCGCGCACCTGTTCGCGTTGATGATGGCTTGATTCGGTGATGGCTTGATTCAAAGTGTAATTTATTGTTTGGTTGAGAGCTTGCCGTTTAGATTGATGTTGAAGCTCACGGGCCGGAGCGAATGATGAAGAAGACGGTATGCGTCTTTGGCGGTTTGAAAAGTTAAAATTTTAAACACGATATAGTGCACCTCCGGTAAAGGAGCGGCATCAGAAACCGTGCCAAAACCTGGTCCATGCATGCGGAAAAATGAAATAACACACAAGATACGGTGCAACACCAGCAAAGGAGGGGCACCGCATTACGTTCGTTACACGATATCGGCCCGATGAACCGGTTATTGAGCTTGTCGACCGGTTTTGACCCATCTGACCCGTTTTTCTTGTTTTTTCAGGTAGTAACTACCGTACTATACGGGCGAAAAAAAAAACACTCGAGAAGAAAACTCGATGACGATCGCAGACTTGGTAAGGTGGAAAGGTGGTGATACAAATGATCTATCCGAACCGCCGGAACGATGGTCGATATTTAAGGAAATACAGAAAATACTAGGACTCGAAAAATTTGAGATGGTTGAAGTGTACGAGTTTGAAACGAAAGTCGAAGAAGATGAAGTAGTAATGGCTTACACACAATTAAATTGCAGGAGTGCAATTCCGTTGAGCAAAGAAATAGCGCAATTACTGGAGTGGTGGCAAATTGCACCGGGACAACTGCCAATATCGTTCTGGTTAATCTTTACGAGAGCGCACCGTTTACAAAATGAATTTAACAGAAGGTTCGGGGCTCAAGAAATCTTTGTGTTGATACGACCGAAAGCCATACTGACGAAAGGGTACATAAAATTTGAAATTGAATTCAAGGATTCAAACAGAAGTTTTAAAGGGTTCCCAAAAGTATACACCGGATGGGATATAGATTTACGTATGGAGGGAAGTGGAATCCGGCCGAGTTTAAAGTGCGAACAAATTTCGAGGTAAGCCAAAACATAATTATTGAAAATTATGTTTTGGCTTACCTCCCAATATAGAACCATTGGAGAAAGTTATTGAAAGGTAAAGGGGACATGATCGTCCTCCATGAACCTAGCTATTCAGGTGTTAAAATATTTGTACAAGCGTGAAGTTTGCGACAACTGTTGGAGTTGTCACAAGTTCAAAGTCGTCACCCGTGCACTGAGACCAAACTAAAACACAACGCCATTGCCTTAGTAGTGGAATTATCACGGATACTGTATTGTGGGAGTATTGCAATAATTGTTCCGAGCAAGAATAACCATCTTATTGACTCGGATTTCTGTTAAGTAGGCATGAATGCGACTTACTTTGACCGAAAAAGGCATAATATGGATGACCTTTCTGGAATGAACGTTAATGAATGATATTGATGAAAGTAAAAGTACAGAAGAATAGAGTAATGTAAAATGACAACCAAACTAAGAGAATGGAAGTTGAATACCTTTATTGATGGATAACATAGAACGAACTACATAGATGGATAGATTTGTTATTGATGGAGTAATGTAAAATTGCAAAAAATTTCCTAACGGTAAAACTTGCGAGAAGGTGGGTAGCATTCCATGGCTTCTCTATTATTCTTCCGAAATAGATGCGGAGGAAATATGACCCCTTAGATCTTTGGACGATCTATGATGTAGGGTCCTTGCCAATTTTCCCCAAACTTTTCGATTCTATAAGCTTTGGGTTTCTACAAAGAACCCAGTCTTGGGGAGCAAAAACTTAGGGCCGGATCTTCTTGTCGTAGTTCCGTTTCATGTCAACTTGATACTTAATAAAAATTTTGTTGTAGTCCCTCGAACGAACCTCATCAATAAGAGCTTTTGATCGAGCCAAAGTAGTGTCATTGGAACTGTTTCAACCGCGAATCGACCGAGATGTATCTTGGAAATCAGTTACGTAGGTAAGAGGCTGCTTGGCACCATATGCAAGGTTAAAAGGTGATAATGCGGTTGAATATTTTGGCGTTGTCCTATATGCCCACAAGACAATTTGGTAACTCTTTGACCCAATTTCCTTTGGCGCCGGTCAAACGCCTCTTTAGGTTGGCCAAAATCACCTTATTGGTGGCTTCGGCGCCCATTAACTTTCATGGATGATAAGGTCGCGGAGAAGTTATGCCGTATCTTCAAATTAGCCTTAAGGCCCGGCGAATTTCTTCAAAGATCGAATTGTTTACCATTATCGATACAAGTGCGCGAGGATGCGAAACGACAAACAATATTTCTCCACAAAAACATTTTGACATTGGAAGCATGGATTTGGACCAAAGGCTTTGCTTCTACCCATTTGGTAAAATGTCGGTTGCCACAAGAAGGAATCGAATACTACCTGGAGCTTTAGGTAAAGGACCAATAATATCTAAGCCCCATTTGGCAAATGGCCACGGGCTTAGCATGGGATGCAACTCCGTAACAGGTAGTTTACTCATATTATCGTGCTTTTGGCATGGCTCACACCTCTCAGATAGGTGTTTTGCATCCTTTTGCATCCCTGGCCACCAATAGCCCTGTGTCATAGCCTTATGAGCTAAACTTCGCCCCTTGGAGTGGCTTCCGCATAAGCCGGAGTGAATCTCTTCCAAAACTTGAAGTCCTTCCTGTTTTGAGAGGCATCGCAACATAGGGTTAAAGTCCGAGCCTTTGCGATATAAGTGCAAACTTCCGTCCAAGAACAAGATATCACCAAAACTTCCATGCATCGCGTTTGATTCTTTCAGCGAGTTTTGGTTCTGGCGGAAGTGAAGAAACTTACAAGTAGTGGATATAAGGAAGGCGCGTAATCTTGTGCATCGGAGATCATCACCGGCTCGATAGTATTATATCGGGAACTTCGGGACTATCATCGCTTCATGTACCAACTCACTATCTGTTGGGAGGCGGAATCGGGGAGGAACAAATGGATCTACAGATTCTAATGGAAGATCCAAAGTATGGTCATGTTGTGAATTTTCCATCTCCCTTTCCGCTTCGAGTTATGATTGGTGCGATTATCGTGGGTCGTATTTATTGCGCGTACAAGCAAAACAAGTAATTGCTTTCGTGTACATACAAGTCATGCAATTCTTTTTCGGTAAAGTCAATGCTTGGCTCTTTCTGGAACTCCATAGTGATGTGTCTTGACTCTTCGCTTCTAACGGCGGCGGAGATAAGCCAATGAATCGGCATGGCGTATGTCATTTCGAGTCTTTGAGTGATAGAGATGCTATCAAATTGTCGAGCAAGGCTATGTATCAAACCAAGATAAGCCGCCATACGGTCATCTCTTGTTTCAAAAGACCCGCCAAACTGATTGGCTACAAGGCGAGAATCCGTGTATAGCTGGAGCTTTCGCCCCCGTTTTTAAAAGTCGTTCTCAAGGCACAAGCGGCAGCCTCATACTAAACCGTTATTTGAAGCGCCCGAAGCCAAGTCGCCTGATTTCTCAATCTTCTCTCCGCGGGTTTAACAAAAGCATCAATTCGGACCAGATTTATTATGGGAGCCATCTGAATAAACAATCCATAGGTCAATTGGATTAGGAATTGCGTTTGCAAGTTGGTCTTAAATTAAGCCCCGGTTATTGGTGGCAGAATGTCTTCCATAGATTCTTTTGGCTAAAAGAAATCGTCAATAGGAGAATCATCAATCGGAAAATCAGCTATCAAAGAAGCTAAAGCATGTCCTTTTTCAGCGATCACGACTTTCAAAGACAATGCTATATGCACTATGATAACTTTCCCATTCGGCTAATCTGCTTGATTCTTGTGCATTCTGAAAGATCTTGCGTAAAGGGATACTCGGTATAAACTCGACCAACCTTCCCGGAAGTATGGTTTTAACCGACGACGGCGGCATGAACCAATTCAAGTGCGATTTTTCCATCTTTGAATAGCGAGACTTCGGCTCGGTTAACGTCTTCTTGATAAAAAGCGGGTCTACCATCATCGACGAAAAAAACGACACTAACGACTTGAGTTGTAGGCTGCTAGGTACATGCCAATCGGTTGACCGTTGAAGGACTTGTCAATATAGGAGGATCGACCAAGTATTTCTTCAATTTGTTGTAATGCCATCGACAATCAATGTTCCAAGTTGCGCCCCTTTAAAGTCCGGAAGAAGGGATGACAACGATCGAATATTTAGAAATAAATCTATGAAGAAATGACCGACCGACCCGTAAGCCGTTGAATTTCCCCTCTTATTTTTGGTGATGGCATATCAATAGCGGCACGTATCGATCGGGATTAACCTCGATACCTCTACGAGTCATGAGGTATCCCAAAAATTTCGGGAAGAGGCCAAAAGAACATTTGGCGGGATTGAGTCTCATGTTATACTTGTTAAGCCTATCAAAAACAAGTTGAAGATCGGAAAGATGATCACCCAAGTAAGCTTTGATTTCCGACTATATCATCGATATAAGCCTCCATTATTATTCCCAATGGATCGGAAAAATTGTATTGATAAGCTTTTGGTAGGTTGCCGGCATTTTTCAAACCAAAAGGCATAACGATTGTAGCAGAAAATGCCTTGGTCGGTAATGAAAGCGGTGAACTCTTGGTCATCAACATTCAAAGAGATCTGGTAGTACCACGAAGAAGCATCCATGAAAGATAAAGCGTTGGAATCGAAGTGGCATCCACTAGTTTCGAAATTCGTGGTGGCAATGGATACGGATGAATCGGACAAAAGCTGCGTTAAGGTTTGTAAAGTCAATACAAATTCTGATTTGTCCGTTCTTTTTGGCAACTGCGGCGACATTAGCAAGCCATTTTTGGGTAAGTAACTTCGTCCGGATAAAGTTAACCGCAAGTAGCTTATCAATCTCCACTTTAACTTTGAGCTTCCGATCGGGTGCCATTCTCCTAGGTTTTGGCAAACCGGCTGAAACTTGGATCAATGTCAAGTTTATGACAGGCAACGTGAAGGGTCGATTCGGCATTTCCTCAATTTTCCAAGCAAAGATAACGCTTATTTTCTTTGTAAAGGGAAACCAACTCTTGTTGTTCTATTTCGAAAGTTAAGCCGGAAATAAAAGTGGTTTCTTCTTTGAATCTCCTACTTGTACTTCAAAAGTCGATCCATGTCGGTGGCCCTTGCACATGAGCCTCAATATATTATAGATGGAGGGGCGCGGCAGTAGCTTGTAACTTAGGCGGGGGCACTTGCAAGGATCGTATTACCTCGAACTTCAGATTTTTATAGTCATCCATTGCTTTGTCATGATAGGAATGGGCGGATACCTGGTCACTCTGAACCTTGCAAATATGCCCGGAGAATGGGAACTTGACACCTTGATGATGAAATGTGGAGACTACTGACCCCCATGGAATGTATCAATCTCGCCCAAAATTGCGTTATAGTGGGATCGACGGTCCATCAATAAGAAATCGAGCTCAACTTCTTTGTTCATTAATTTGATTGGTAAGGTAATTCTTCCAACCGCTGAAGATGTTGTCCCATCAAAACCGATGATAGGATTGTCTTGGCGATGATCATACCCTCAGCGAAGTTGCATCGAGAATAACATCCACCGAAAATGGGCTAGAAGTATTTTGTGTCGATCATTACCCGTTGAACCACGAGAAGCACCTATAGACACGAAATTATAAGCTGCGTCATAGTGAGGGTGATATACACCCACGGAGATCATCATCGATTGAATTGGAGGGGCTCTTCTTGAAGTCTCGGTGCGGATTCCTTTGACAAAATCGACTTTGTTGATACGGTTAAATTCACCAACATAACTAACTTTCAAACACTTTTGATTCTTACTCGACTTTTGGAAAGAGACTCAACATGAGAATGGGAGACATTAATGACATGCTCATAAGTTAAAGAAGCGCCTTTGTTGAGAGTTTTAAGTAAGATATTCGTTCAAAAGTCCTTTCTCCACTAATTTCTGAATCCGACCCGGAGAGGCGACAAAGTTACGTCTCATGGCCATAGTCATTATGAAATTTACACCACAAGGCTTTGTCCCTTGTCGCTTTGGTATCTTCTGAAAGTGGATACGGCGGGGAAAGAAGATTCCCACTTTTCAACTTCTCATATATAGCAGAGTACTTGGCATTGAGCGGGGTCAGTTTTAGCTCAGGTAGAGTTTTTCCATCACGATTGAAATTGACTTGCTTCTGATTGTCATTCTTTCCATCGTTATGTTGTTGATCTGACTGTCCTTGCTTCGGCTTAAAATTTTTGCTTTCAGAAAAATCTTTACTCCGAATATCTTTGTCCCCTCTTTGCTTTTCGCCCGATAGGTTCTCCTCGATACGGATGTGTTGTTCAGCCCTAACATACAGATCGTATCGAGTTTTAGGGACATCTTTAATTAGAGAGTGGTAAAGATCCCTTACAATGAAGTTCGAACTTCTATCTCTTTCATAATATAATGCTTCTTTAAAGGCGAAAAGAAGCATCCCATCAGAAACTTCTGGAACATCTGCTGCTGCCTTTCGGAACCTAGTAACAAAAGTCACGTAACTTCCGTCACGTTGTTGCTTGATGTTCAGAAGTGAGTCGACATCCTTTGGCGTCTTGCAATTGTGGCGGAAACGATTAACAAACTGATTTTCTAGTTCATTGAATTGGTGAATTGATCTTGAAGGCAACTCACTAAACCAGCGTAATGCTTCTCCCTTTAGAGTCGATGGAAAGAGCTTACATATGGCGGATCATCTCCACCCCATAACACCAACTTATTTTTGAGCGATAGAACATGCAAGCCAGAATCTCCTTCCGACTCATCATAAAGTTCAAAATCGGGTTGTTTGAAGTCGGGATGGTGGTAAGCTTCTTGAATGTCGACCGAAAACTTATCAAGTACGCCATCATTGACCGTCAAGTTTTTCGTTCTTACATCCCTTGACTCTCTATCGTTAAGTTCTTTTGCAATCAACTCTTTGTTTGTTGTTCGTTAGAGTTAAAGTATTGGCTCGAACAATTTGGGCGCCCGGTCGTGCCTATGTGGAGACGGATACCTTCCATTATCTCTTATTGGAGTTAGAGATCTTTGGCGGTACCCATGATTAGCTCCGACCGGTGATTGTCTTTGTCTATCCCTGTAACCAGCCTGTCTAGGCCGGTAGTCACCCTTGGCCGGGTGGTCGGAATAATTATACCACTTCTCCATGTTTTGTTGCTCTTGTCTGGGATGCCCGCCTTCCCAGTCGTGTCGGACATATTTCGGATGGCGATCTTCCCTGAAACTGCTTCTCAGAGGTAAATCTTCCCTTTGAGATCGGACATGTCTAGGGTAGTAGTTATCCCTGCCAATCCGATTCTCCCCATAAGTATGGGTAATAGGGTCATTACTCTAGGCGTGCATTGGTTAATTGTGCTTGAGAAATAGCGTTCTTTGAGGGGCGAATGAAGTGGATCGTCAAGACGGTCCCCATACTGGAATGGAATGGCTGCGTCCGCCGTGGTTGCCTTGATGTTGTTGAATTTGCAACATATCGTCCACCGACCTTTGCCTCTTTGCGGCTTCCTTCTCAAGTTCTGTTTAAATTTTTGACTCGTCGTAACTCTCCGCTCAACCGTATTAGGGGTGAATTGGTACATTACTATCACCTTTTCCGCTAGTTGGCGTGAGAGTAATGTCCACGTCCATATCCATGTCAACTGAAGGATCGACATGGACGGGGGCGGACCGCATGGAGGATTTCTTGACTTGTCGATTTTCTTGTTGCAAAGGTTGTTAAGGGTGGCGGCACTTATGTAACCGCCTTTTGTGGAGGCGGAGGCGGTGGCGGTTCTTATTTGCTACTGATCGGATGTTGAGAATTGATCCTACTACTAGGAGCAACTTGATTGTTCAACGGTTCATGCATCGGCCGATTTGAATTTCGAGGGTTACGATTCTTGTTAGTAGGCGGAATATGTTGACTATTTGGTCTACTTCTCGTGCTTACCATCTTGATTGTTTCACTTGATAATGAATTCTTTATCCCCACAGACGGCGCCAATTATGTTTCGGCAATAAACTGCTTCAACACAACGAGAGCAATGGTAAAGAACGCACTAAGAAACAGAGGAATTTGGTGTTGGGGGAGATGAAACTGAACCAAGATAATGGCTGCCTACGTACCCAAGATCTATTCTCTAGGGATCAAGTTTCAACGTAGTTCCTTATGAAAAATAATGTGGTATTTATATAGGTAGAGTAGAGAGTCCTTGTAGCTCAAGTAGTCTTGTTGCTTGAGCTATTGTGATAGAATATAACTGTCAACTGATAATTATCTTTTTGATAAGAAATGAATCTGGACATAAATCAATGTATATTAGTGGCAAGCCATATGGCTAAGGTTCAGCCATAGACACATGAGTTAATGGGCCTGTACATTGATCCATGATATTGCGAATTGGGCTTTAGCCCTGTTGATTAAATGAATAAAATAGAGACCCCTACTAATGGACGTTTGCCACGTAGGTGGGGGTCGAAACAGCTTCTTTGCCTATTTTGACTGGTGTGGGACAGAAATTTCCTGGCGGTGCTGCCAATTTTCGTGTTAAGCTTTTACGCCATTGTCTTGTTAATAATTACAGAGTTCTTATTAAGAAGAATGATCCTGATAGAGTCACAGCTGAGTGTTATTTGAAGACTGAAACCAGATGTCTATGGAGAGTTCACGCATCCAAGAAGTATAAGATGCCGAAGTTCTTTGAAATAAAGACAATGGAAGCAAAGCACACATGTAGAATTTGGATTCATCGGCGTTAACAATCCCCGATTGAATAGTAAACTTGTAAAGAGTATTGTTTTAGATATGGTGAGAGACAAGCCTTTGATTAAGCCATGTGAAATCATTGACTATTTTCTAAGGGTATATGGTGTGAACTTGAATTATTACTTTGCGCATACCAGCATAGATCTTGCATTGAAGGAGATACATGGGGACTATGCTTTATCTTATCATCAGTTACATTGGTATGTTGGAAAGCTGAAAGAAACCAATCTAGGGAGTCATGTTGTTTTGGAAAAGGAATCAACAACAGGAAAGTTCAAAAGATTATTTGTTGCATTTGGTGCTTGTATTCACGGCTTTAACTTCTGTCATCCTATGCTTTGTTTGGATGGAACTTTTGTGAAAACAAAATACAAGGGGTGTGTCTTGTCAGCTACTGCCAAAAATGCAAATGGGGGTATGTCTTTTTTGAGTTTGTGAATTTTTACATAGTAGTTCATAGTAGTTTGTAAAACTGAACAAGCATAAACTATAAAAATTTACGTTCACATCAGATGTTTAGCCTATGCATTTTAATATTTACATAATAATTTAGCATATGAAAATTTATTTTTATATATATGAGTTAAGTTTTCATAATGAGTATGGTACATAAAACCAAATCAGTAATTGATGTTTATTTGTGTTCGGTATTTTTCCAAAGTAGCTATGGCGGTTGTACTTTATGAAACTGATGATAATTGGGATTGGTTCTTGGAGCAACTTAGGTTGGTGGTCTCCAAAGATCGTAGGGCTAACTTTTATATCGGCGAAACCATGGTCTACTCGTGGGTGTCCCTCGCGTTTTTCCTGATTCTCATCATGGTTATTGTTTGTGGGGCCTTAAAAATAATCTTAATTCAGCTATGCCCAGCAACCATTGCTTCCGCTTGCATACCCTTGATCTTTTTTCAGACCTTGCCTATGCTGGGACACACCACGAGTTTGAGAAAGTGATGGTTGTTTTTCGAGATGTTTGCGGCAGTCAAGTGAAAACATTTTTGTCCACCATAGGTTATGAGCATTGGTGTAATGCTTATTTTCAAGGAAATAGATATGGCGATATGTGTTCCAATATTGCGGAAAGCTTCAACTCTTGGATCCTACGAGAACAGCACTTGCCTATCACTGCAATGGTGGACAAGATCCGTGGAAAAATTATGAAAATGATGTCTAATCGGCGGGAGTTAGCTAGGAGCTGGACTACTATCTTATGTCCATCTATGAAAACTTTATTGGCTGAGAGGATTGAGGTGGGGAGAAGTTGGGTGGTTCTCAAGTCAAAGGAGGGTATTTTTGAGGTGCATGCTACTCATACTCACTTGGTTGACTTGAATAGAAGTCACTGCTCTTGTAATTGGTGGAGAATCGAAGGATTCCCTTGTGCACACGCACTGTGCTCCATTTTGGATGATGGATTGAATGTGTATACCTACTGTGATAAATTCTTCTATTCTCAGACATTCCGTGATAGTTATTCAAGAGCTATAGTACCTGTGGAGAACAGTAAATTGCCTGCTAAGATAACAAGTGTGCCTTATTTACTACCTCCGGATCTGAAAAAGAAGATGGGGAGACTAGACAAGAAACGGAAACACAGCACGGGTGCTACAAGAGGTAGGAAGAAGAACAAGGGCCCTTGCTATGGCCATCGCAACCCAAGAGTGGGCTCCAGTACTCCTACAACATGCTCTGAACCGGTTCAATGAATTTTTCATCTATTCTTTGATGTTGCTCGTATATGAAAAACAAGATGTCGATGAACTTGTTGGATTTTATAGTTTGATGTTGGATTTTATATGTTATGTTTTTTAGTTGGAGAATGAAAAGATAGTTTTACATAGTAACTTTTGGGGATGAAATTAACTCGACAAATTGACTAACAACTTTATGTAAATGTACTTTTACATAGTCATTATATATGTAAATATATATTTACATAATACCTTTTGGGATTGAAAAGTTCGGAGAGACCAAATATCGTAAATCTAGATTTACATAGTCATTATATATGTAAATCTATATTTACATAGACACTAAAGCTTTGCTTTGCAATTTAGTAGATGTTTGAGCTAGCTTTGCTATCCAATTTAGTAGATGTTTGAGATGAAATGGTGATCAGTTGGATTCATATATACTAAATCTGTCCACTGCAGGAGTTTAGTTTGTCGTCTTCCCAATTTGCACAACCTTGGACGACAACAAAAGAGCAAAAATTGTGCATGCATGATAACTCTTGGCTTTAACATAAAATGGACATATACAAAGGTAATAAATAATGAAATGGACAAGAGGCTGTTATATCGAAGGGAGGTTATGAACAAGAGCGAAGAGTGATTGAATCTATACTACTCATTTTATCGAACCCAAGAGTGAGTGAAGCTATTCCTTTTGGGGTCTACCCAATGTCTATGCAAAACTCCTCCGGTATGCAAATGTCAAGCATATAACAGGAGAGAATTTACTTGTAATTAGATTTTCTTTGTTGGGTCAAAAACTGAAAAATGTTACATTGTAACAGTTGCTTGATCTGGATGAGTTTCATACAAGAACAAGCTTTCTACAAAAAATATCATTAACCTAAAGGCTCACCTGTCACCTACAATCCAAAATCACCTAACCAGTAATTTATAGCAAGCATGGTTCCAGAAACTTAATTTGCTGTTGTTAATGCTTTGTGCAGTTTGCTAAATGCATAACCTACTTTCAGTTGCGTATTAAAAGATCAAGAAGCACATATTACATTTAAAAGAGCATAACGACCTAAAGAGTTGAAAAACAGATTAAACAGAATTGACAGTAAATATAAATGCATAAAGAACCACATTATATATAAACGCAATCTGAAGCTAGTTGCAAAATATGCAGAACAATACTAAACAACTCCAACACATTAACAGTAACATTACATCATAATCGAACACTCCCGAGTTAGAATGGTTCTAATGTTTTAACACAAATAAACACAACGTAATCAACTAGAAATACGGAAAATCAGTTCTTCATTTCTTGCATTCTTCTTTTGGATCCCATTTTTCTTGTTGGTTTGATACGATCTCATATGTCAGGTTAACCCTCAATTGTTTCGCGGCTTCTAGCATTATATCTTGGATAGCTTTTCCACATATTATAGCCTTCACAAACAAAATGACGAAGAAACCACAATCTGAACTGAAAATGCAAAAAAAGAAGTTTAAGATAAGAGATAAGAGATTAAAAAGACATTTAAGTTTGGAAAGTTATGTTCTTACGATTCTCCTTGTTGTGGGCATGCTCCAACTGTGATATCTTTCATCAAATCCACATCTAGCAACTTTAGCTCCTGACGCCTACATCTAATAGCTTCCACCACCCTCTCTTGCTGCATTAAATTGAACAAAAAATTACCAAAACTATGTAAATATATATATGCAAATCTATATTTACATAGTAACTGACCTATGTAAACTTAAATTATCCATTGAACATTTGACGTAAAGCTAGACCAATATTTTCTCTCAAGCTTAGATTTTCTAAAATGAGTATCTACAGTTAAGGTACGAAATATGCCAGACAAGTAAAGTGTCTTTTCTAACATTTTTGTATTATTTCAGTACTATAGAAAAATTGACATTGTGATTTGTGAGGGGTCGATTTCCCCCTTGTCGTGTTAAATATGTAAACAGCTGCTTCTTCAGTCCGTGCCCTCCGGTGATTAGAGCCTCTTAAACTTGATCTTAATACTAGAAACTAGAAAGATTCAACAACAACAACTTGCGGCATGCACCTAAGTCAAACATCATGCATGTATGCAGTGACTTTATATATGGAACGTACAGAGCACTGTCTGAAATAAACGAGACCACTACTAAAATTTCTAACAAAATTCCTAGGCGGATAATCTCAAAACTACTCATTTTATCGAACCCAAGAGTGAGTGACACTAGTGAGTGAAGCTATTCCTTTAATGCGCCCGATGTCTATGCAAAACTCCTCCGGTATGCAAATGCCAAGCATATAATAGGAGAGAAATTACTGCTAATTAGATTTTATACAAGAACAAGCTTCCTGCAAAAAACATCATTAACCCAAAGGCTCACCTCTCACCGACAATCCAAAATCACCTAACCAGTAATTTATATCAAGCATGGTTCTAGAAACTTACTTTGCTGTTGTTAATGCTTCTGCAGATTGCTAAATGCATTACAATAGTCCCATTGTAAATATATTGTAAACTGACCTATGTAAATATAGATTTATATAGTAACTGACCTATGTAAATATAGATTTACATAGTAACTTAAAATAAAATTTCACTTACCAACATTTCAACATCTTCTAATGGAATGTATTTCTTCTTCTCGTAGTTCCTTGGCCTTAAAGAGTCATAGTGCGTCCATTCCTAATTCAAAGTATCAACATGAAGCAAAGTCCAGTAATAACCATTTTTGAATTTTCTTAACTTGGGACTATTTATGATGAAAAATATATGAGCGACCTTGTTGTCCAACTATTTTAGGACATCTGTGACATAGACTTTCATGCCTTGTTTCTGGTTATCTTTTAAAGCCAACTACAACAAATAAGAACAACAACATCTTCATGCCTTGTATGCATATTCAGTTGAATTTACATATTCAACTTCAGTAATTAAATTACATGGAAGATGCTTACCCATGCAAATGATGAGAAATGGAGACACTTTGGTGGAGAAGATCTAATTAGCTTTTTCACTTCCTTAGAGAGTTGGAAGTGCACGTACCAATCAATGATCTACCATAAACAGTACGAAAAATTACTAAATTGCAAGTTTTTTCATTTCAAAAGATTTGAGTAATCAAAAGATTTACCTTGTCACTGATAAAGAAGTTCAACATTAGGTGGTTCACGTGTTCCCCCTGTATTTTCAAGTGCATTTGAATGTCCATCCACGCAATTGTACTGCAATATGCATACACGATCAAAACAATTTGTGCAATTACATAGACGATAAGAAAAACTTACAAATATTTATGAAAAGTAAATTTTACTTTTGATTTGCTTTTTTGAAAAAACTTTCCACCAATGGCAACTTCTTTTTATCAAGTAGACTCCACAGCTTGGTTGAATGTGGTTTTGACATAGGCTTTCCTACGAGCGGGGGTGGTGGAGTCTCGAAATCATCTGCATCAATCACTGGTTCATCATCCAATTCAGCAACTTTAGTATTCCTTTTTTGCTTTTTAATATTTCCGAACTCATATATTGTTGATGTTTTCTTCATCCGCTCCCTTTCTTTCACTTTCTTAACCATCGAGTTAGGTTTTCCCTCACCTTTTTCCTCCTCCTCCTCATCTGACTTTGTCTCGCTACTTTCCTCTTCTCCATCCAACTCGGATTCTTTCTTTTCAGCCAACTCTTTCTCAAACAACTCGGATTCTTCCTTTTCAGCCAACTCTCTACATGTCTCTTTCTCAGACAACTCTTTCTCGGATAACTCGGACTCTCTTTTGCCCTCCTCTTTCTCGGATTCTTCCTTTTCAGCCAACTCTTTCTCGGATTCTTCCTTTTCAGCCAAATCCACATCTCTGTTCTCTACCCCTTCAACCATGTCTACATCTCTATGTTCGTGATTTTCAAACATATCTTCTAGACTCTCTTCACAAACTATTCTCGTCAGTCTACCAATTTCACCCCTTAAATCTTTACTAAGTTTCCTCAACTCTTCATTCTCCCTCTTCAACTCAGCATTTTCTCTCCTCAAGCTTTCAGATTCACTTTGGTGGTGTTCAGGGTATAATGTCTCTTTCTCTTCCTCGGCCAGTTCTAATTTTACTTTGATGTTGGAATTAGGAACATTTTCTAGCTTGAAAGTTTTTGGTACTTCATCCGCTAGTCGTTCCATCGACCACTTTGCAATCCGTGGGAAGCAAGTCTCGCGGACTGGCTCACAAAGTTTCACATGCTCACACAAAAAATACTGCACATAACATGTGAATTTGTATTAGCAACATTTTCATATAATTTTTTTTCCAACATATGACATATGACATCTGCATTGGATATGTAAATTTCAATTTTCATATGCAAATATAGATTTTCATACGTAAATTTCTATTTTCATATGTAAAATTGTAGTTTCATATATATTTTTTCATACACCTGACATATGTAAATATATTTTCATAGACCTGACATATGTAAAAATGTTTTCATATTTTCATACACCTAATTGCAACTAGTAATGTGGTCGGTCATCCCTAACTAACTCTCTAATTACCCGACTAACATGAATTCTGTCAAAAATAATGTTATGCTAAAAGTAAAACTAGATCTCCACCAAAAACACTGATTGACTGATCAATGATAAGTTTATAACTGGCGTTGTACAAACTAGATTTTCAGGAATACAGACCCAGTTAGGTGACAAAATTTTTAGATTTCATCTACAAATTTGAAGGACCAATCCAGAAAACATCCCTCTAAGGTTGTGATATAGACTATGAAAACATGATTATGCATATGTGAAAACAAAATTACATACAAAAATAGACATGTTATTATATTACCAACATATGACATCTGACATCTGACACATGCATATGCAAATGCATATTCTCTTTTATCATGTGAGGTGATATATGCTATGAAAATATAACTACGCATATGTCAGAAAACAAACTAAACTTACCAAAAGCTGAATAATGCATCCTGAAATTTTGAACGGACTACTGCTATCCCACTTTTGAATTTTTTCAATCAGTTCTGAGTGAACTGAGGCAGCCCATGACACACTCCACATAACTTCTAAAGTCTCAACATGCTTTGGGAAGGACCAAGCTATTCCACTCGCACCACTACTTACAAATACTGTCATCACCAGAAAAATGATGAGTAGTCTCAGCACATCTTCAATGTCTGTAGGGTCTGTTGAATCTATAATCTGGTTCAAGATTTCTTTTACAACCGTTGTTGTTATCTTGTTAACTCCGGAGAAACGTCTCAACAGGAATGGTGATCCAGAAATAGCTTCGTCTATTCTCGTTTCTGACTGGAAAACAACAACTTTCCCCATCACCGGAAGCCCAAAAGTTATAGCCACATCAGATGGACATAAAGACACAAACTTACTTCTTATCTTAAACTTATGCCTCTCCTTGCACCAAGTTGCTAACAACTTTATAATGATGTGGCTTGGTTTCTCTAACATTATACTATCGACCTTTCCATCGACAAAAACCATAAATAGATGACCAAAAGGAGTTTCTTTCATCTTGGTGATATGAATATCCCTAATTCTTCCCTTCAAATCTTGTACAAGCTTTAGCATTAGCAATGGAGAAGAACGAAATACCTTGTTAGAACCAGTAAATTTTACATCCTGCTTCAATACAAATTTCGAATATGTAAATACAAATTTCGTATATGTAAATACAAATTCAAATATGTAAATACAAATTTCAAAATATGTAAATACAAATTTCAAAAGATGACCAAATACAAATTTCAAATATGCAAATACAAATTCACTTGTGAAAATACGAATTCATACACATATATATGAAAATGCATATTTATATCATAAATTAAGCATTTTCACCTTAGATTTCGTTTATTTACAAACAAAATTGAAAAAAAAATATGATTTTTACCTTCGATTTGGTATTTTTTTTATTAGTAGTTGATTTCGATTTGGAAACTTTCGATTTTTTTGTTTTAGTGGGTGTTTCTCTCTTATTTTTCGGTTGTTTTTTCATTTTTGCAGGATAATTAGGGTTTACATGAATAGAGAAAGCGGCGAGAAGAAAGAGAGATGGTAAGTTTGAGATCTAGGGTTTTATGTGTGGGGGGTATTTTAGTCAGTTTGGGTATTTTAAAAAAATATGGGGTCTTTATGGGTTAGTACGTAATGAGGGGGTTTTTATGCTGGTCATGTATCAACCAGGGAGATTAAACCCAAAATCTGCTAAATTAAATATAGTTATTCATAAAAATATATGTTACAACGGAAGTGGTGTGGCAAATGATAAAATTGACTCTTGCCACTACACTAGCGTTGTAAATGATAAAGCTCCCTAGAAAAATAACATTTTCTTTTTTTTTTTTCAAAATATAATTATAACCATTTTCCACGCAAGAGGCATTGCAATAGTTAAATCTATGTATACTGAACTTGATAACACGATAAATTTTTAGCAGCCCCATACAGTGTTGCAATAGTTGGCTTTTAGCAACAATTTTTTAGCGTTGCAAAAGGATGCGCTACTAAAAACCCTTTCTGTGGTAGTGCTAGTAAGTTTGAAGAGACTTGAGAGGAGTGATTATAATCTTCATTCCCACACTTATAAAAAGATTTGCTCTTGTGATAATTAATTCCATAGCTTAGGTTTGTGGTTGTTGGTTATAATGAAAGCTTAGATTTTTCAATTATAGTTTAGAGTGTTCATATTCAAGCTATCTTAGTAGGGATCGATTGGTATCGTTTTTCTTAACAAGTGGTATTAGAGCCGTGGCTAGATCAATTACAAATGTTGTTATTCCAAATCTTGCTCGAAATGTGTTTGACTAAATTCCTAAGAGGAGGTTTTAGTTGAAATAGTTTGTTGAGATGAATCATATTACTATCTCTTTTGACCGGTCCCTTCAAAAAGTCTCCCTAAGCTGCCCTACAATGAAAGAATTAATTATAAAGGGTTGTAATTGGTTGGGAATCAAGAACCTTGACATTTTTGCTCCTAAGCTTCAGATGTTAACTATAGACGATGGGTGGACTAGCAGTTTTTCGTGATTGTGAAGTAAAAGTTTCTGCAAAGAGTCTCCTCTTGTAAATCATTTTTCTTTTTCTCCAGACTTTACTGTTTAATTAATTATCTATCAAAAGAACGTAGTCAGTGAGAGAACTTATCAATAGCTTTTTGTTTCGTTCGATCCCCACTTACGACGCTATTGTATAAACCCAATTCATACCCTTTAATCTTAAATGTCTAAACTCCTTGGTTTAATGTGGAAGATGAGACATAATCATCATTTGAATTGATTTGAACCCATTTGTGTTGCCTATATACCCCTTTTTCTTATTGGTCGAGTAGCCTCTCTTTCTTGGCCTCTTTCTTCTCCACGTAGTTAAGTGACACGTGGACCAATAAGGCGAGAGTAAACATACACACAAATAAGCCGGGTGCAATAAAACCCATTTTCAAAGTCCTAAATTGAAACGGAGAGGCACGCAATGTCTATTCTTGGTCTATAAATAAAAGCAAAAGGAAATTAAATCCTCTAAATTCCATCGTAATTTATCTAAAGTAATTTAATTTGTTCATCATAATTTATCTAAAATTATCTTCTGCAATTTATTTATTTTTTGTCAAATTCACCAATGGCGTCGCGAAAGAGGGAAGATTGCGAACGGTGTGCCGATAGCCTTTACGAAGTCGGCGAGAAGAAGAGAAAGATAAAAGATGATAAATAAAGTAGTGAACTGTCTGATTTGAAGGTCATCCCTTTACGATCTTCATCTGAACATGGGAAGAAATTGTTTATCAGCTATTCCCTGAAGAACGGTGCTCAATGGTACAAAATTGATCCCAACAAGAATATAAACAGTTACAGTAATGAAGCTTTTTTATCTCCGGTTTGTGTTGTTCCTTACCCTGTAATCGCAATGTTCAGTGGTTCTTTTGCTCTAGGGACCAAGATCTTTATGATGGGTGGTTGTATTCCTGGAGATTTGAGATCGACTCTTTCTCAAGGTTCGGTTGATGTCTTCTCTTTTGATACTAAGAGCGATGTTGACAGTTTTGAATGGCGAAAGGAGCCCACTCACTTGCTCGCCAAGAGGTTTAATCCTGCACTAGTTGCTACACACAGCAAAATCTACATGTTTGGAGATAATAGATTTAATCCAGAACCTCCAACACCATGGGCTGAAGTATATGATCCTGAATCTAACCTATCCTCCCCTCTTCCCGACCATCCTCCTGAGCTCTCTGTTAAGAGTTTTGAACACATTTTTGCAGCTCTCGTTGCTAATGTGGATAAGATTATTTGCGTTCAGTGTGCTCGTGCATCCTATTTTGACATGATAAATGGGTCATGGACTCAAATCTCATTTCCATTTTGCGAACCATATAATTGGTTTGTTGGAGATGTTATTGTCGACAACTTAATATTTACTTACGATAGAGGAGATGTGTTTGCTTATGATTGTGCTAATGGTATTTGGTTTAAAAGACCAGTTCAAGGTTTAGATATTATTTCATCAAGTCTGTTACCTCGTGATCAAATTTGTCGTGGATGTGTTCTTAATTTAGGAAATGGATCTTCAAGAAGGGGAAAAGGAAGTCTAGAGGACACCAATTTTGTAAAGTAACTCACAACACCAAATTCTAACAATTAGTAACCCATGAACCCATGATTTCAAATTTAGTAACCCTCAAGGACAAAATAAGTTGGCCCGACTCTTTTACTTTTTTTAAATACTAGTTATACCCTTCTGTGAAATTTTCCATTTTTTTTAAATACCAATTTAACCCCCTCTGTGTTATATTTAAAGCAGAGAAATTTTCAAACTTAGAAACTACTTTACACTGCGCACTGCGTTTTTAGTGGAGAGCGAAGATCGAGTTATTTCTTCAAATTTATCGCGACACCAGGTTTCAATCGATTTCATCTAAAAAGGTTTGATTTCAATATGATTTAGATTGATGGTTTTTATGCTATCGGCTTTGTTTTGATTGAGGTTGTTTTATGATTTAGATTTTTCTTGTTTTTTAGGTCAGATCTATTTTTGGTATGTTTTTGTTTTCTTTGTTCATAGTGACAATAAATATGAACATTGAATGTTCATACCCAAGGACTATGAACATCGATTGTTCATACCCAATGTATGTTCATACCTCTCTGAAGCATTTCGAATGATCATAGTATTTTGTTTTTATTGTGTACATCTCCTGAATTACATTTTTATTGTATTTTTGTGGGTTGAATTTTGCAGTTATGCATGGAATTTAGTGTGATTGGAGTTTTTTGCTATAATGGCAGTACTTTGTCCTTTCGTTTTGGGTTGGATTCTTTGATTGATGTTGTTACGCGCAAGGTGTGTGACAAGTGGCCTGATTTGGGATTAAGGAGTTTTTCTATGTGTTTCTTCCATGATGCAAAAGAGAATTTGATTGAAACGGATAGGGATTTGTGATCCTTGACTTTCTATTGTTATGGCATAAAGATTGCAATTGTGGAGATTAAAATAAATGTGTGTATGAGTTCAATGAGTAGCTGTAGTGGTGCAAGTACGTCAAGTTCATCAGGTTCATCGAGTTGTTTAATTGGTGGTGAGGTTGTTGGTCATAAACCTTACAAGTCTGATTTTTGGTGGTGTAACTTTGATGGTGGTGTTAGGCATAGATTTGCTTTAGGTGCCTAAGTTTAGATGTAAATTGATAGAGTACTCTATTGTGAGTGGTTACAAGTATGAGTTGATCAAGAATGATGATTTTAGAGTGACTGCGGTTTGTCAGAAGAAGAATGAGCTAAATTGTGAATGGTGTATCCACTCTTTGGAGAGTTGTGGTTATTTTGAGATTAAGAAGATTAATCTCACACACACTTGTGGTTTTGTAGTTAAAGAATATGACCATCCACATCTCACTTCTTATCTTGTGAAGACTCATATTCTTGATTTTGCGAAAGATAAACCAAATTTGACATTTGGAGATATTACCACTTTATATATACTCGTGAGTACGGGCTTAGTATTTCAAAGCACATAGCTTATGTGGGTAAGAAGTTGGCACTGAAGGAGTTGTATGGTGATGTTGCGCTGTCTTACAATGACCTGTTGTGGTATATGGAGGAGTTGAAAAGAAGAGATCTTGGGAATATTGTTAAACTTGAAGTTAAGAAGGAGAGTGGGAAGTTTGAGAGGGTGTTTGTTGCTTTTGAATCAAGTATTCATGGTTTTAAGTTTTGCCGCCCGATGGTGTATTTGGATGGAACATTCTTGAAATCTGATTACAAAGGGTGCTTATTAGCTGCTACTACAAAAAATGGAGATCAAGGTATTCTCCTAATTTTACTACTTGCATTTTATTAGTTTTAATTTTGTGTTTGGTCATGAACAATCATTGTTCATAACTGTTTTTATGTATGAACAATCAATGTTGATACACTCTGTATCACATAACACTGATGCTTCAAGTTATCTCATATATGAATAATCAATGTTCATACACTCTGGATCACATAACACTGATGCTTCAAGTTATCTCATGTTTTTTTTTTTTTTTTTTTTTTTTTTTGTTTTTAAGGATTGTTCCCTCTTGCTATTGGTGTTGTTGACATTGAAAACAATTCCAATTGGTATTGGTTTCTTGATATGTTTAAGAAGGCTTTTGGGTATGAGCCGAGGTATACGTTTTTGAGTGATAGGCATCATGGTTTGCTTGTCAACATTCCTATTGTATTTCCTGATTCCTATCACTATTTTTGCTTGTGGCATATGGAGAACAACCTTAGAACATGTTTTTCGAAGTCATGTGGTATGACAAAAGTGTTGGTTACATTATTTAAGAAATGTGCTTATGCTGCCACACATGAGAAATTTAAGGAGCACATGGCTGAATTCAAGGAAATTGGTGGAGATGCAATTTCTAACTTTCTTAATATGGCACCTTATGAGTACTGGGCTAATGCGTACTTCTATGGGGACCAATATGGTGAGATGTGCTCTTCCTTGGTGGAGTGCTTCAACAGCTGGATAGATAAAGAGCGGCATCTTCCCATCACAGCCATGTTAGATGGAATTTGGATGAAGATGATGAAGATGGCGTCTGCTCGGAGGATGGAATGCAAGAATTGGAAAAGTTTTCTTTGTCCTAAAATTGAAGCAAAGTTGCTTGAGAGGACCAATAAGGCTCATTCTGTGAATGTGACAAAGTCAGATGATCATGTATTTGAAGTTGATACGGAGAAGCATAAACATCGGGTTGACTTGCTTAGGAGAGACTGTACTTGCAACAAATGGGGCATAGACGGTTTTCCTTGCCATCATGCGATTGCGAGTATTCATTGCAAACACGAGTTGGTGTATTCATACATTGAAGATGCATTTCGCTCCACTTATTTCAGTAGCACCTACTCTCATGGCATAACTGCAATTAGCCGTAATGAGATCTGTTCGGATGGTTCTGATAAAGTGTGAATTACCACCATATGTGAAGAAGTCTCCAAGTAGACCACGAGTTAAGAGGATTGAGAGTGCGGGTGCTATGTGTTATACTGCCCACAAGTGCAGAAAATGCCACAGCACCGACCGACATGACCGAAAGAATTACCAAGGGGAAACTGTTGATGTGTTAATTACTGATAGGGAATCTAGAGAAAGGGTTGAGTAGCCTAGTGGCGATATGGTATCAAGGTCTTGCTAATTATTCTAGGTGGGAAGTACTAATCAGGCTGTTTAATGTTTTGTATGAACAATATATTGATTGACTGATTAATATTAATATAGTTTTCATATGTTTTTTATATTAGGCTGTTTAATATTCTAGGTGGAATATATTTTAAAGTCTCATATGATTTATATTATTCATTTCATTAATGTTATTGAGGTATGATTTTTATATTTGTTCATACCTACTGGAGTGTGAACAAATATTGTTCATACCTAGTGTACTATGAACATTCAATGTTTATGGTGAACAATCAATGTTCATACCTAGTACGTGTACTATGAACATTTAATGTTCATGGTGAACAATCAATGTTCATACCTAGTACATGTACTATGAACATTCAATGTTCATGGTGAACAATCAATGTTCATATATGGTGTACTATGAACACATGATAAACATCAATAATAGTTCATACATTTTGTCATTGTTTCACTATGAATCACCACTGATGCACATTCATACACGACAAAAAATATTGTTTTGTCATTGTGTACCAAAAAGACCACTAAAAAAGAACACATTTCATTTTGAATCACCACGTCAAAATATATGGTTCATACATTAAACTCTCCTTTTCTTAACGCCTCCTGGAACTCATGATCTTCCTTTGTCCAGCTTCTTGGTTTATCAAAAAGCAATCCACATGTAAGTTCTGGGCACATATTGTGTACTTCGGTTTCAGTAGTTACATCACAAAAATCCCAACGACCTTGTTCATAAAGAATTTGCATCATTTTGCAAACATGAACGCCGTAATCAATGCTGCAATTTAGAGAATACATATCTCAGGTCAATTATTATTTTCTATATGTCTAGAAGTCTCCAAGAATGTCAGTGAATAATTATGTGCTTACTTATTGTGTTGTTGTGGACATTTTCGAGGCATTATTCTTCCTTTATTACTGAGGCTGTGGATTTCCTTCTTCTCCATTTTGATTTGATTGTTGATGGGATCAACCAGTCCTTTCCTCTGCAAAATAAAAAGAAGTTATTTCATTATGTTTTAAGAAAAAAAAATTTCATGTCAGTTAAGTGTTTTATGTTGAACTCACCAGATCTTTCGCAACTTGGAGCGATTTTTTTTTCGGTGATTAGGGAGTTGAAATGAAACCATAGCTCTTGTTGTCCCTCTCTCAACTCTATTACAAGAAGTGTCCAATGTCTATTTGAATGAATAGGAATAGCCAAGAATTTTGCAAAAAAGTCGATGCTCTGCACTATTTTTTCCAAGCCTCTTTCTTCATCTAACATTTTCTGTGTCAATGATTGCGTGAAATAGTAAGAATGTGACATCATCTACAATATAGAAATGAAACAGAATTTTGTAATAAATAATTTACCTTTATGTTGGAAGTGATTAAACAAGTTTCGTTTTTTCCATGGTTCTTTTCTTGAAGGTGTTTAGACCACCAGTCGATAACCTGTTGCATTACATATTTCATGAACAATGATTGTTCATAGTACAGTATGGACTATGAGCAATGAGTGTTCATAGCTCATGACAATGAACAATGAGTGTTCATAGTCCAATTTTAGTATGAACAAAGAATGTTCATACCTCATGACTATGAACATTGATTGTTCATAGTACAGTATGGACTATGAACAATGAGTGTTCATAGCTCATGACTATAAACAATGAGTGTTCATAGTCCAATTTTAGTATGAACAAAGAATATTCATACCTCATGACTATGACCATTGATTGTTCATAGTCCAATTTTAGTATGAACAAAGAATATTCATACCTCATGACTATGAACATTGATTGTTCATAGTCCAATTTTAGTATGAACAAAATTTACCTGAAAATCAATTTCCCTATCAAATAGAAGGTCTTCAACTATAACACCCTGTACTTGTAAATTTCCATCTGACCATGCAATTGTGCTTCAAAAACCATAAGGAATTACCATAAGAAATTACCATTAGTCAAAAATGTTATATTAAACTTGTAAAACTTACAGTCTTGTTAGACTTACCCTTTGTCTACTATCGTGAAGAAAGTGTCGACAACTTGTTTGTGGCTTTCTTCTAATCCCTCATAGTAGGGACTCGTCTTAGGGTCTTCGAGTGGTCCACTCTCAATATCATCGCCAAGAATTTGCTTGCCAGTATCAACTTTCTTTCTTTTCCCCTTGCCTTTAGCAGTGTATTCCTTGCCAATAGAGTTAGTTTTCCTTCCTTTATTTTCCTTGATTCGCTTTATTAGTGAACAAGTTCGCTCTGCTCCCTTACCCCCTCAACATCCTTCTCTTCATCTTTATTTGTATCTCCCTCCTTGTCTGGAGGAGACAATATAAGACATAATTCAAATGATGGAGCTTCAAACTCTTCGCTGGAGCTTCACTTGTTGCATTTCAGCCAGGGGGACTTCATCTGGTTGAGATTGCAATTCATCCTCGACAGCTGTATCCCCCTCTTCACCTTTATCTGTATCTCCCTCCTTGTCTAGAGGAGACAAGGTAAGACATAATTCAAATGATGGAGCTTCAAACTCTCGTTGGAGCTTCACTTGTTGCACTTCAGCCCTAGGGGGACTTCATTAGGTTGAGGTTGCAATTCATCCTTGTCAGTTGTATCCCCCTCTTGCAATTCCTTTAACATCTCCTTTAAGTTTTTTATATCTTTTTAGCAATCAAGAAGTTGTTTCTCAAGTGTGGCAATTTTGGCCAACAGTTCTTTGTTTTCCACTCTAAGTGCTTCATCCATTCCTGAAGTACCCTGGACTTCATGATCTGTACTTTTGACTAAATCAATGTACATGTCACGAAGTAACTCCCTTTCAGCCTTCGTTGCTGCTTCAGCATCGACAACGATCTGAGATGTAGCTACTTTAGTAATTGGAGTCTTCTGAAACGCATCAATAAAGGTATTTAAATTCCACCTCGCACACCTGGGGAATTTACTTTCATGGTTTTGTACCTTGTTGATGACTAGAGAGTGTTCACAAAACCAAAATTGCAACGTACGTGACGAAAGCCATATTAGTTCACACACCAATAAAACCCAAAGGATTATGAATATTGAATGTTCATACCCAATCAATGTTAGGTTTTTTAGACTTTGGTCCTACGCATAGTTGGTTTATTAGACTTTGGTCCATAAAAGCTTGAATATTAAACTTTAGTCCTAGTTTTGTTTGTTCACCGATAGTCAACTCAGTCTTATGTAAGAAGATTGACCACATTGACTGTTAGTCAACTGAGTTGACTAACGGTGAACAAACAGAACTAGGACTAAAGTCTAATATTCAAGCTTTTATGGACCAAAGTCTAATAAACCAACTATGCGTAGGACCAAAGTCTAAAAAGCCCATCAATGTTCATACCCAAGGACTATGAACATTCAATGTTCATACCTACCAATTGAATTTTTTTTAAGGAGAAACAATACCATAAATATTATCGTGCAGTGATAAGATCCCAAAACTGTAGTTTTAACCCCTTAACAATCATACTTTTAGATCAATTATGCGAGTAATAAATAAGAGTTAATGCTGATTACGTGTTTTTATGTATTTCAGGCATTGAAGTCAATTATGTACAAAAAATGTGCCACTTTGGCGAGATAAAGGAGCAAGGGTTGGTTGCTAAGAAGTTTTATGATTAAAGGCCAAGATTCAAGGAGACAAAGCCTTTGTAAAGCCCAGTCAAAAGCTGAAAAGTCAACGCAGGCAGAAACAGTGCACAAGTCAGCAGAACTTCCGAAGACCATATCTTTGGACTCAGGCCTCGGAATTAGGTCTATCTTATGTCAAAACAACCGGCTCAGAAAGAGCTTTCCAATGGTCCAAGCCTTGACCCAATCAGAGGAGCAAAAGTGGATAAAAAGTCTGCTGAAGTCAAAGCTAGCTGAAACGGGCTCTGTGGACTGAAGAAATTGGGCTTTGGGCTCGATTTTCCGGCCCAAAATATGACTCCTCAGCCCATGCACGAAAATGTGAATCTGGTCTCCTCCTTTACAAAAGACAAGACTTAACTCTTAAGTCATAGTTAGTTAGGTTAGAAGGTAGCCATTAGAGATAGTTTTTTAGATCTAGATCTAGTTTTTACATTCAATTAGTTAGTTTAGAATCATATTTAGTTTTTAGAATAAAGTATTAGTTCTTCATTTCAATTTAGATTATTGATTCAATTCTTAGTTATATTTAGTTGTTTTAAATTCAATTTAAATTCATTTTGAATCATTGTTCTTATTGTTCATTAGATTAATAAGTAGTTGTTATTCATTCCATAATGACATGTTCTTATTGTTCTTGTGTTGGGAATGGTAGTATAGAAAATTCACATCATTATATTGTTAGTTAATTTAGTATAAATTCGTAGTATCATCATAATAAGTTAATTTCTTATTCAAATCATTACTCTCACCATTGTTCTTTGTGTTTGTTCAATTGAATTTGTTTAATTCTTGAGAGTTAAGAGTGGAACAAATCCGTACTCCTATATATATTGCATGAATCTATTTGAGAGAGTAAGGAAATATAATTGATAACAAAAAAAATGGTAATATTACGTATTAGTGTTGTTAACATTAATATTAGTGTTTAACTATTTTTATGGTTATCATGCAGCCATTGATCGTCAATTTCTTCTTTTCATTTCTTGTCTTTGTGCTCTCTAGCTGCATCAATTAGGTCATTGTGGATAGCTGTTGGCCAAGACAACTTTCTCAATGTATCCAAGTTGTCAATAGCATTTACCAATGGCCACATGATTCTGTAGTTGGCATTTGTGAAGAAGCAAGTTATCAGCATGAAGAGAGACACTAGCCTTGCAAAATATTTAGCTGCGTGTTACTCTTCTGGGTCGTCCAAGGTCCTCTGTATGCCATCTTCTACATGAGCCTTGGTATATCGGACGGTCTCATCACTGAAGTACTTTAAAATGAACCTAGATTTTCGTTCATCATCTCCGACAATCCGGTTTAGCTGCACCATTGTCTTGGTCACAGGCATTCCAAACATTAGGCTGACATCTTCTACAATGAGCTTGACAAGCTTTATTCCAATCTCAAATGCCTCCTCAGGTACAGTGAAATTGTCCAGAATATAAAATATTTCCTTGTTGGGTTTGTTTCCTTCTACAATAATGTTGTTAAACAATGCATCAAACATGTACCAAAATTGCGTCTTCTTCATTTCATGGAGATGTTTTTCTGGAATGCCTTTCTCCTTGAGTTTTCTTACAAGACTTATCATAAAAGACAAGGTACTTCGCAGCTGAGGTACCTTCTCCTCTTTCTTCTTTTCCACTTCCTTCTTTTCCTCCCTCTTCCTTGTTTTCCTCCTTTTCCTCTCCCTTGTCTTTCTCGGTTACTATTTCCTTTACCTTCTTGCCCTTTCCTTTTTTAGTATCCTTCCTTGGCGCCTTTATTTTTTTAGCAATAGATTGACCAACATCAGTGGTCGGCACTGCTTTCCGTTTCTTCCGTCTACGGAGTAAGTTCTGCAAATTAATGAAAGCCATATATCAAAATTAAAAAATTAGGAAAGTATAAACAATCAATGTTCATATCTTGTGTACTATGAACATTCAATGCTCATACACTAACAGGTATGAACATTGAAGGTTCATACACTAATATTTCCTACCATGCAACATGCATGTAGAAACTAACATTCACTAACATAAGAAACATAGTTATGAACTATCATTGCAAAAAAAAATCATTGTTCATACCTTTATTAGTACCTCCTCTTTTTGTTCTTCTCCTAGCTCTTGTTCATCTATTTTCTCATCATCATCCTCAATAGTTTCTCCTCCTCCTTGTTCCTCCATAAAATCATCCACCATAATATTGTCAATAACAGATGATATTTGTTGGATGTGTTTTTGACAATAAACTTGGTTTTCAAATCTAGGATTCGTGCAATTTTCCATTTTGCACAAGTTCTCGTCGGTTTCCAATGGTGAGTTTGACATTTTTACTGGTTTTGATTTTGATTTTGTTGTATTGTTTGAGTTAAGTAAGAAAAGATCTAGGGTTTGGTTTGGGGTTTTGGTTTCTTTGCGCTCTTTTTTTTTAAATGTGTGAAACTGAAAGCATAAAAGCAAGAAATGATGGACACGTAACTCTCAAAAGCGAACCGCTTTTGAGGGTAATAATGTCTTTTCACATGTATGCGCAAGTATGAACATTGAACATACCCAAAGGACTATGAACATTGAATGTTCATACTAAATACACCGGGTCGTTTCGTCTGGACCGAGCAGTTAATTATTTCGCGTCAGAGGTATACTTGACATTTCATCTACCCGATCCATTTTTTATTTCGCATCAAGGGTATACTTGACCTTTCATCTACCCGGTCCTTGTGAGTTACGAAAAAAAAAAGGTGTCCTTCAGAGTTACTTTTTCGGCAGTTTTGTCCTTGAGAGTCACTCCCTGATGGATCTTTGTCTGTTCTTTGGTACGACAGATGTAGACCTCGATATGGCACATACCAGGAAGAATATGGTTTTCGGTGTTTGACTTTTCAAGTTACTAGGGTTAACTCCGAACAAGGAAGTTTTTTGCTCGCCCATGTTCAGATTAGGTCTGCTTACTGTGTTGGTAATGGAGATATTTTTGATAATTGCATTGTTTTGTAATTTTCATTTTCTTATCATAGAAAGAAAACTATTATATATTTTTCAATATTCATTATGTTTTCTTCAAGTTTAATGTTAAATTTGAAAGATGAAAGAGCACAGTCCAGGTTTTTTTTGGGTTGGGTAAGTTTAAATTCTATTGGATGAAGAAATGAAAATACATGGAGAAGAAAGAAGAAAACAAAAAGATTGTGGAGATGGACAACAAACTGTCCTCTCTTTCACACTTAATCACTCCAATAACTGGTGTGTTTTACAACACAAGTCATTGTACTAAGGGAAGTTTCTATTTTCGCTAGCGCATCCTAATTAAATTTGCCTCTCCATACAGATGTGATATTGAATCTTTGTTTTACAACTTGGCATCTTGGTTGATGTTCCCATGGTATCTGTCAAGTCCCAAAAGCCGTAGCAGTAGCTCCTAATTTTGTTTCCATCCATATCTTTAACCATCATTCTCAAGTGCCCGTTTAACTACTCCTTCCAATATTGCCATGCAGTCTGCCCTGTAGCAAGTACTAGGCCCAATGTTTTTACATAATGTAAGCTAGAAATTAACCATCCAATCTCTGAAAGCAACACCAATACCTGATGTTAACACAATGTGGCAACTCCGTATGATCCGCAGACCAGGTGGCAACTCCGTATCACTTTAGCGCTCCAGCTTCATTCACGTTACTTGTTGCTTCAAAGGCTGTGTTTGTTGGTTTAGGATTAGGAATAGCTTGACCTGGGAACACACCTTTCTGGGTTTTATCTTGGGCTAACAAGTTCAGAGATTGTTGCATGGATGCTAGGATTTGAGTTTGCTGTTGCATGACAGATAACATTATTTCGGTGGGCTTATCTGTTTGGACACTAGTTGATGGTGTAACGGGGACTAGGTCTCTTTGGTTGTTGATAGGTGGGTTTTGATAGTTCTGATTAAACTAAGATGGAACCAATACTTTGTTCTGATTGTTAGAGGTACCTTGTCCTTACCCTTGTCTGAAGGTATTTGTTGGTTTGTTGAAACCTGGTGGTGTTTGGTTTTGTGGAATATTGGTCCATGCGAAGTTTGGATGTTGTCTCCACAGTGCATTTGGTACATTGAAAGCACACACTTCTTCTGGCTGAAGTGATGATAGGTTTGTGATCAAGGGACAAGTAGTATCTATATGATTTAAGCTTAGACAGAAATTGCATGGTAAGATATTTACGTTCATAACAAGATGAGAGGTTTGGTCATTTTGTTTGGTTGTGAGGGCATCTATCTTTCTTGTGAGGGTTTCTATTAGGGTTTTGATTTATGGATTTGATTTCACCTCAAAAATACCACTAGCCTTAGATGTACTGGTTTGAGCTGTTCTGAAATTATTTATGTCGCCCCAATGGGTACTCTTTTCAACTTGGTTTTCAAGAAAGGTTAAGGCTTCCGTTGCACCTCTATCCAAGAAATTACCATTACTCATGATGTCGAGGGTTACTTTGTGTTATGGGAGAAGGCCTTTGAAGAAACATTGGACAAGAGTGGATTTTTTTAGTTTATGGTGAGGACATAAATGGAGTAGGTCAGAGAATCTATCTCATGCTTCGGAAAATGTCTCACTCGGACTCTGTCTGAAAAACTGTATCTTGCTTCTTATCTCTTCTGTTTTTTTTGGCAGAAAGTACTTCTTCATGAAGGAAAACACAACCTTTTCCCATGTATCGAAAGAGTCGGCCTTCTGTGAAAGAAGCCAAGCATGACTCTTGCCAGCTAGAGTGAAAGGAAACTCTCGTAGCTTAACATGATTGTCGGTGACGCCTGAATGATGAAATGTATTACATACTTCATATATCCGGCGTAGATACTCGTACGGTAACTCGTGTTCTAACCCGTGGAAGATGGGTAGAAGATTGAACACGTTCGGTGGAATCCTAAAATCGCTTGTAAGCGGTGTGAGTCGTATACAAGATGGAGTCCCATCTTGCAACGGTGTGTAGAAGTTGGAGAGAGGCTCTTCAGCTTGCACTACTTCGTCAGCCATCTTAAAAGATGGAGAACTAGAAATAGGAGATTGTCTAGGGTGACGAGCTTTCCTATGTGAGTAAGTTTTATTCTTGCTAATACTAGAATTGCCTGAACGCAGTATCATACACTTTTAGCAAGACCCCAAAACTATCCTAACATTCACAAATGGTGCAATGTATGCTCAAGCAATCGAAATTCATTTTTGCAAGTATGGAGTTTTGAAAATTTTGCTTTTGGTCTATATTTTACTATGCCCTGTTCAGAGGAACAGTTGGACGCAAGACTAGGATGGCTCTACTACATGTCTTAGAAGGGTAGGTAGTCACTTCACCAAGTGGTGTGCTACTAAGAATCTCACTCATGATGAATCTGGGGGAGGTGAGTGAGGAAGGTAGTTGGTCCACCGGAATCTGGTAATTGATTACTCTAAATCCTCGTGGCTATATTTTTGTCCTTTTCTAGAGGAGCGTGACTACTTTGGGCTCTAGTTGATTGATTTTAATTAATTTTTTTGGTCTAGGGCTTTCAAGAATCAAGCAACGTCCAATTTACCTACATTGGGTAATGACTTCTCAATGGTTGTTATGGCTCGGGTTCAGCCTTATGTGCAAATATAAATTGCAGTGCATAAAGTAAATTTCAAACAATCATGTAAGTATGCTTGAACACAAAAGTATCCTCTTACTTGGGCTTCTAGGAGGTTTAGAATTTACCTCTCAAGTCGTGCTTACACGCTGATTGAGGAGCTAGAGGACGACGTCGGTTAGCGCTTGATCTGAGAATCAGGCCGAACCTTTCGAGCTTTGCCCTGGTTTAAGTTACAATAAAGGCCCAATTAAAAAACCCACAAGTTTGGTTTTTGACAATTTATACAACTTTGCCTTCAAGGGCTCAAACTTAAAACTAACCTAAGATTATACTAATATAGTTAATTAGTTTTAGATTAATCACTTAGATTAACTAGAGTCAATTGGACTTAGAGTGTTAATTACCAAGTTGATTCAAAGTGTGTGAGCTATGATCCACAACTTGCCTCACACACTTGAACTTCCCAAGGCAATTAAAACTCTAATCCCTTGGTAAGTATTAAACTTAAACCAAGTTTAATTCATGTTCATCATAAGAAATCAATCAAAAACCAATTTTTTTTTTTCCCCGTTTTTCTTTTTATCACTAACTATTACAAACAAGTTCCACTGTTTTTTCCTACTCTATTACAAAATCTGGGCTCGGAGTACAACTATTCATCACAAATCAATTGAGCTGGGATACCAAAAAATTGGATACACTTCACTAGAGGTGAGGTCGCGGTCGCCCTCGCCACGCTTGCCGGCGCCAGTGAACGGCTATCGTCTTTTGTCTGTTTGTTTAGCTCCTCTCCAGCTTTGTTGTCTTGCAACCTGATTTGTAAAAAAGTAGATCAGTACAGAGAAACAATAAAATGAAATGACAAAAAAAATAGAAATGGAGAGATGAGAATGATGCTCCCTTCTTAGATTCTCAACCAATCACTCTCAATCCTTCAATCCATGACGGCGGCACCATTTGAAGGTTTTGATTATTCACTCCCCAGCTGCAGCGCCATTTGAAGTTTTAGTAGTGGTTTGTATACTTCAAAAGAGTTTAGATTAGAAGTTAAGGTTCATCCTAAATTGTTTAGAGTTTGAGTGAGGGAGATGTAAAGAAGAAAGGTAGACTCTTGAAATGATTAGAATAGTTCTAAGCAATTGAAAACTTGAAAGCTATATTGTTGTATTGAAATGACTTGAAAACATGAAGGGGAAGATTAATTTAAACATTGAAATGAAAGCAAGTAAACAAGATTGAAGATTGAAAAAAGACAAGTAAATAACAAGTTGATTGAAATAAAGAATAAGGAAATAACAAGTTAATTGAAAGGAATTAAAACAACAAGAAAAATAAAAACATAAATTGAAAAACAAGACAAGAAATTAAACAAACCAAATGGTTTTGATCTTAAGACAATGGATGGGTTGGGTTTCTCTCTCCCTTGCTTTCAGTTTAAATACCCATACTTTTACCTTTTACAGATTTGCCTTTCTCCATTACAAACTAGACACCTCACCCTTTCACTTTTGCTTTTGCTTTTTGGTTTCTTCATGACCAATACAGGTTTAAGGAGAAAGTCTTCATAATTTGAGATAAGGGCCTCCATCTCTGGTCTTCTGAATTGAGGGCTTTGACTATTGACTTTGATCGGTTGACTTTGACTTTTTAGCACTTTTCCAATAGCAGCTACTGGTCTTCATAATAAGCGTGATTAAGGCTCCTTTTGGTGCTAAGACGCAGCTTTTATGATAAGTGGTCTGAAATACTCCTTAACCTGAAAAAGACAATAAAAACTATGAGTTGTCTTTTCGTTAAGTGTAAGAGAGACTGTAATGCAGCAATATACAGGTGATAAAACGCATATTTGGGAGCTGATCATGTATTTCTACTCTTCAACACACCAGTTGCACTTAAACAGCCAAATTTGAAGCTCTAGTAATCTTTGAAGAACAAAAACAAGATGAGTAGAGAAAGAAATGAGTTGAATAAAGGACATGCATCCTAGAATTAATTAGGACTTAATTCCTAAAACTACATAGAGAAAATCACCTACAACAAGACAAAAGCTCTACATAGCAAACAAGCCAAATTAGTAAAGAGAGTAGCAAAAAAATTAAAAAGAAACATGATTCACACAACACATAGACTCAAATAATCATTAAACACAAGAAGCCTTTCTAAGTCTACATCCTAGATAAGTGGAAAGACAAATAAATCATAAGCTGCTCAACTATTAGATATGACAAGGACTATTTACATTTTTCAACCCCGGGGTTACTAGAAATCGACATGATCCCTATCTAAGACAAAGAACTTGTGCACTAACACTAGATACTTACTACTTGAAATAGTAGTACACACGCACACATTAGCATAAAAATTTGGAATATAATTTGTAAAGGGAATATAGAACAAGTAGGTGAGTGATGAAAGCCCTTATAGTGTGGCCAATTTAGACCACACCCTCAAAAACATTGCAATTTGCAACTCAAGACACAACAACCAACGCTTAATCATGAAAATATGAGCATGTCACAAGCAAAAGTGAACATATATGAAATTAAACCCTATATAAAGTAACGCATTTCTTTCCAAACCTAAAAAACACTAGCACCAAGTACCAAACATTCTATAATAAAGAATTCTCTCTTCTTCAACATCCAACATATTCGACAAATAATGCAATACACAATTAAATAACCTAAACCCAAAACACCTCATTCGATTCTAAAAGAAAGAAGCTAGTGGAAAACAAACATATCCAGTACTAATCAAAGATATACCACTAAGCAAGAAAAAAAATAGAAAAAATAAAAAGAAAAAGAAAAAGTTGAGCAGAATTTATGGAGAAGCCAATATAAAGGAAGAATTTTCTCTGCAATACAAAAATCGAAGACATCTTCCAAGAAAGAAGCAAAACCCTTAGTGTTCTTCAGAAACCCTTTGAATCCTTTTTACTTTTCTTTCATAAACCAATCCCAAGCTAAGTTACAACCCATGACTTATCACTACAGTATAATACAAAGTCTAGAATAGGTGAGAGGATGCTAAAGCGAAGGACCCGACACTTCATATGTGATTGACATTCTTTCCATGAGACTACTTTCATCTAGAAGTCTGTTTTTCAAGGTAGTATGTGGGATGTTCATATTCTTTAATCTTTTCCCCACATACATGAAGTAAAATAGTAGATCATCTTCTGAGAGATTCTTTTATGAGAGTATGACCGGTTAGGATTGAAAGTCGAGATTATTTGTCTAAAGGTAGACTAAGGGTTTCATTTCTTTGATAGGAGAGTATATGAGATTGACTAAATACACATATAAGCCTTGGCTGGGAATTTTGTCAATTTTTACTATCTCCTTGCAAAATCTATGAGTCTTTGCAGCAATGAAGTTAGCAATGGAGACTCGTCCATTGGATTGAGCACTACGTTGGGAAGGAATTTCTCTCTCTGAAAAATATTATCATTCTTGAATATGCTATTGATTGATTTTGTGGGTAGATCACCTGAAAACCCTCACGAGACTATAACTCGTCCTTTTTGGGGAACTTAAAGGTTTAAAGCCTTGTTGCATAGGATAAATGCAATCGTGATGCCTGCGAAAGTGAGTTAAGATTTTATTTTTGTTATTATATTAGGATGTGATTTCGATCACTTATATCTTTTTATCTTATTTGATAAGAGACTAGCAAAAAGCTAGTTAGGGTTTATGATAAGTGCTCAAAAAGTGTATTTTAACCCTCAGTTATACTTCTTGTTTAGCTATCTTATTGGACTAATAGTACATGTAAGTTGTGTTTTATGACTTTACAGGTGAAAAAGAGAGTTTTGCCAAATATTATAGTTAAAGGGGCAAAACGGAGCAATTTGGAGTATTAAGAATCACACTAGCTTTCAAACCCGTCCTACGAACGGGTGCCGTTATATTAAATTATTATAAAAAATATTAGCAACTATGCATAGCTATGAGATATGAAAATTATATTAATCAGTCATTCAAATTTCTTGCACCACTCTCTATAAAAAGAAAGCACCAAACCTTGATAAAACTCATCGACTTCTTTTTGTTGTTAGGTTTAATAATAGAAGTTTGATTGAAGTTTTGTGAGAATGCCCAATGTGACGAAGATAATATTGAAGCTACTTGAATAGCATGACATTCTTAATCATAAAAAAAAATTATGATAAACACTACTTAAAATGCAAAACTATATTTGTCGAGACATTTATTCCCCTATATATAATACAAACATGTTTTAGGGTTATTAGTTCAATGCATTGCATCAACGATTTTTCATTAATTATTCTTTGAGGTTAGTTTCAATTTCAATTTCTCATTAATTATTATTTGAGGTTAGTTCAATGCGGTTGTATCAAGTTTCCGATTTCCGTTAATTATTATTTGAGGTTAGTTCATTGCAATTGCATCCACTTTATAATTTTCCGTTAGTTATTCATTAAGGTTAATTCAAGCAGTTGCATCCAATTTTTGATGTTTCGTTAATTACTCTTTGTGATTTGTTCAATACATCTGCATCCAGTTTCTGATTTTCCGTTAATTGTTTTTCTAGGTTAGTTCGATAGTTTATAATTTCTAGTTATTTATGCTTTGAGGTCAGTGCGATACAGTTACATCCGGCTTCCGATTTCCAGTTCACTATTCTTTGAGGTTATTTCAATGCATTTGCATCCAATTTCTGATTTTCCGTTAGTTAATCTCTAATTTTAGTTTAATGCAGTTGCATCCAGTTTATGATTTTCCGTTAATTATTATTTGAGGTTAGTTCAATACAGTTGTATCCAATTTCCGATTTTATGTTAATTGTTTTTTGAGGTTAATTCAATGCATTTACATCAAGTTTCTGATTTCCTGTTAATTATTTTTTGAAGTTAGTTCAATGCATTTAGATCAAATTTATAATTTCATGTTAATTATTCATTTAGGTTAGTTCAGTGTAGTTTCATCCCTTTTTCAATGTTTTGTTAATTAGTCTTTGAGATTAGTTCATTGTAATTGCATCTAGTTTCCAATTTTTCGTTAATAATTCTTTAAGGTTAGTTCAATACATCTGCATCTAGTTTCTAATTATTTATGCTTTGAGGTTAGTTCGATGCAATTACATCCTGTTTCTGATTTCCCGTTAACTATTCTTTGAGGTTATTTTAATACATATTTGCATTTAGTTTCTGATTTCCCACCAATTATTTTATGAGGTTAGTTCAATGCAGTTAAATTCGATTTTTGATTTTTTATTAATTATTTTTTGAGTTTAGTTCAATGCATTTGCATACAGTTTCTGGTTTCCCATTTATTATTATTTGAGGTTTGTTTGATGTATTTGCATACCGTTTACGATTTTCCGTTAAATATTTTTTAAGGATTTGCATCTAATTTCTAATTTTCCATTAGTTATTCTTTGATGTTAGTTTAATGCAATTGCATCCACTTTCTGATTTCTAGTTAATTACTTTTTGAGTTTAGTTTATTGTATTTGCATAAAGTTTTCGATTTCCCGTTAATTACTCTTTGAGTTCAGTTATGTATTTGAATCCAATTTTCAATTTCTTTTTAATTATCCAATGTGGTATGTAATACCAACTTCTACTGATCCATCTGTAGTGTCCTTGCAAACATGACATAAAAAATAAATTATGTTTAATTTACTATGTGGGATCATCAAAGATTATCCAGTTCCCGATTTCCCATTAATTATTCTTTAAATTATGCATGACTCACTATGTGGAATCTGCAAAGATTATCTATGAACGGGTGTTATTATATTAATTATTCTAAAAAATATTTGCAAATATGCATAACTATTATATATTAATATTATATTGATCACTCATCTAAATTTCTTATAACGTGAAAACCTCACTCTCCATTTAAAAAAAAAAACTCACCTTTGATAAAACCCTTCAACTTCATTTTGTTGTTTATTAATATAAATTTGATTGAAGTTTTGTGAGGTTGCCTAATAAGGCGAAGTTCATATATATTGAAGCTACTTGAATAGTAAGGAGTTACCAGTCATACGGAAAGAGATAAGATAAACACTATTTTAAATGCAAAACTATACTTATTAAGACATTCTCACAACATATAATCCAACTATGTTTTGAGGTTAGTTCAATGCATTTGCATCCAGTTTCTGATTTTCCGTTATTTATATTTTAAGGTTAGTTCAATGTAGTTGAATCCAATTTCTGATTCTCGTTAATTATTCTTTGCAGTTAGTTCAATACATTTGCATCCAATTTCCAATTCTCTATTAATTGTTCTTTGAGGTCAACTCAATGCATTTGCATCCAGTTTTTTATTTTCCGTTAATTATTCTGTGAGATTAGTTTAATGCATTTGTATACAGTTTTCGATTTCTCGTTTATTATTTGATAAGGTTGCATTTGCATCTAGTTTTCGATTTTCCATTAATTATTATTTGAGGTTAGTTCAATGAATTTGCATCCAATTTCCCGTTAATTATTTCTTGAGGTTAGTTCAATGCATTTGCATCCAGTTTATTTTTTAAGATTAGTTCAGTGCAGTTGCATCTGGTTTCCGATTTTTCATTAATTATTTTTTAAGATTAGTTCCACGC
Organism: Coptis chinensis; assembly: GCF_015680905.1. Taxonomy (NCBI): domain Eukaryota; kingdom Viridiplantae; phylum Streptophyta; class Magnoliopsida; order Ranunculales; family Ranunculaceae; genus Coptis; species Coptis chinensis. Next base: position 5,956,796 of record NC_141464.1, read on the forward strand.
ATTTGCATCATGTTTCCAATTTATAATTAATTTTTTTTTGAGGTTAGTTCAATGCATTTGCATCCAGTTTCCGATTTCCCGACAATTATTATTTTTATATTAGTTTGATGTATTTGCATCCAAGTTTTGAGTTTCCGTTAATTATTCTTTAAGGTTAGTTTAATGCAGTTTTATCCATATTCCGATTTTCTATTAATTACTTTTTAAGATTAGTTTAATGCTTGCATTTGCATCCAGTTTCTGATTTCCCGTTAAATATTATTTGAGATTAGTTTGATGCATTTGAATCTAGTTTTCGGTTCCCATTAATTGTTCTTTGACATTAGTTTCATTCAGTATTATATATGTTTTGAAATATTTGTCATTATTGCTTTGCCGTTATTTTTTTTTCCATTTTCTATTATATTTTTTGTATAATTTAATTTTTCACATATAATTTGTTTTGGTTTGGTATATAATTTATTTAAGCCCAACGTCCACTTTAACTGAAAATTATATATATATTGTGGCTAGAATTGTGATATATATATATATATATATATATATATATATATATATATATATATATATATATATGATGGAAACTATTGTTTTATATATATATATATATATATAGGAAAATGAAAATTGTTTTATAAATATTTTTTTTATAAATTTATTTTTTTGGAATCTCTAGATAATTTTTTGTGAAACTCTAGATTGTATTTTTTTGGAATTAGTTAACTTTGAATAAATGTCTAAAAACTTTATATGGGATGTTTTCTTATTTATATCATCAAATAGTAAAGAGGGTTTTAGGAAAATAGATTTGAGGGTGTAACTAAACTATTTGTTTTAGCAATTAAGTTTTTTTGTCTCATATTTTTTTTTCATAATTAGCTATATTTTTTTAGGAAAAGTTAGAGACTCTATGAAACTCTAGATAGGATTGTTTTTGTGAAACTCTAGATGAAATTATTTTTTAAAATTAGAATTAGTTATAGTGTTTAGTAAAAAAGTTTAGAGACTCTATGAAACTTTATATGGGATTGTTTTCTTATTTATATCATATATATTTTATATATAATAGAATAATAGAGTTTAGAAAAATTGTGATTTTTGAGTCCCCTATGAATAAAGTGTTCCAAAAATAGATTGGTGAGGGTGTAACTATAATAACTATATATAAAAAGCGATTTGTTTTTAGCAATTAAGTTTTTTGTCTCATTTTTCATTTTTTTTTCATAATTAGCTATATTTTTTAGGAAAAATCGTTTTCAAGGTGGAAATTATTGTTTTTAGAGACTCTATATTGTTTAGAAAAAGTTATGAAACTCTAGATATTGGATTGTTTTTAGAGAGTATATAAAACTCTAGATGGGATTGTTTATTTATTTATATCCTACTTTTTTATATTTAGTAATAGAGTTTAAAAAAAATTGGAGTCTTTGTGAGGGTATAGTTATAATATATATCTAAAGATAAAGATAAATATTTGTTTCCTATTTTATCTTAATTAGCCTTGACACGTAGACAATCTAGAAACACTTCCTCAATTGAAGAGGGTAGAGCTATAATATATATATAAAGATGGGAGCTCATGGATAATTATGAAGAAGGCCCAAGATTTCATCTACCCGGTCATTATGAGTGATTAAAAAAAAATTATTCTGAGAGTTACTTTTTTCCCTCATCTGTCCTAGAGTCACTCACTGTATTTATAAACCCATGTCCTAGTAAGTGTTGAACATTGTAAATGTGTTTATAGAATGTTTTACAATCAAGTCGGATCATACACAATTTGACATTTCACGACCATCGATGGATTGGGGCTTCATTGTGTATTTAGAGTATATTTCGACTCGTTGTGAGTTCGCAATTTCTACATGAGGGGACAAGTTTTGCTTAAAAGATGGGAAGGACTATATACAGACCCCATATCTCTCAAGGCAGACTCCATCTCAAGGCAGACCCCATTTTTTCTCAAAGCAGACCCCAAATTTAAAATTATCGTTGGGCACACCCCCCCCCCTGGGCCTCAAAAACTAAAAACTTTATTTTCTCTTTTCACTGTTCTCTTTCTACCTCCGGCTGTTCTCTTTCTTCCTCCTCTAAAATACAACATTATGAGCCAATTTTTTAAAAAAAATTCTTCTTCCTATGTTTAAGACGTTATAATGATGAAAAATGAGTTTTAAAACGTGTTAAGCTTTTTACCATATTTGACTAAAATCGTTGGAACACTTGGGCCCAAATCACGATCTGTGGAAGTCCTTGAATCATGTTTAAAGGCTGGGTTATCTGGTAATGTTATGTTTATTTCAATTTTGTAATGTATAAGTTTTTAACGTGTTTAGCTGATATGTGGTGATGTTTTATTGGCAGTTGCAAGATTTGATTTTTCTTCATTGAATGACCATTACCACCAGGAGACTCTTGATAATTTGAGGAAACAAAGTGTTTAAGGTAATAAGAACTTTTTTATTACCCATTTTAACTTAACTTTTGTTTAACTGTGTTGTCTTATGGTTTGATTCTTTGTTTTTAAGATTTGGGTAATGGGTATAATCTTCATACTTGATTCATAGCTATGTAGTTAGTTTTTTACTCGAGTTCTTGTTTGTGTTTACGAATTTGTGAAAAAAACATTTTAGACCTTTTAAAGAAAGACAGAGTAACATACTCATATTGCCCCATAGCTTCCTACAGAGGCTACGACCAAAATAGGCCGGTGCTTGAGAATCTTTCCATTTTTTGTTCCATCAGACAAATGCTCTGCACATCTCTCATAGTATGTATCTCGTGCCTCACATGCAATTTTAACACTTCTCTGCAGCAATGCTTCACTATCTTCTTTTGACAAACCTTTAGATTCAAACCCCTAAATAGTAGCCTGTGTCACACACAAAAAGATGATGGAATCTTCTTCTTAAAAATATATTACTTACATAACTGGAAAAAAAAAATAGACAAAGCTAGCCCAACTACCTGATAAGATGCCGTGAGAATAATATCCGCACCTGCTTCAAGGTAATTGAGGTGTACCTGTAACATAAGAGGTCATAATTACAAGCCGAAACTATTCATATGTGAATGGCAATGGAATAAAGAGATATTACAGTTTGGATTAAATGAGGAGAACTGATAAGACACTTGGCACTCCAAAGAGGGTCATTAAGATCAGCACCATGTCGTTCAAGTTCAGTTGCTAGTCCTCCATCAATCAAGGCATACCCACCCGACATTTGTTGAAGGAAATTGGACATGCTCGACAATGGATTAACGAGTCCCAACCTCATTTTGATAATTTTATAGGTTCTTGTTTTGGTTAGTAGTGGTCATCTATATTATTATAGTTAGCCTGAGGCTAGAAGCAAATGGGGTGATCAGAATTTTTTTTTTCAAATGCACTTGCATTCTGCAGACTCTTTTGTGAGAATGTTAATCCTTAGACACAGTATTCTCTTCTATGTTAAAATTATCAAGCCATATTCGTATTATCCTAAGTGCCTAATGCATATAGCTAGGGTAACTTGAAGACACAGTATTTTCTTCTATGTTAAAATTGTTAACAGTTGGCATTTAACTTTTTGTACCAATTTTACTCTTAACTAGCCATCGTATAGTATGCAGTGCTCCCATTTTCCCAACTTTTTTATTCCGGGCATCGCTGAACTATGAACTATGATGCCATTATTGATGAAAACCAAGTTTAGGAAGCCATTAGAAGTTATAAGCCTATAACTTCATGTTTGCCCACAGGAACTGGAATTGGATTCAATTTGGCATCTTGAATGTCAACTGTGTTCTGTATATATAAAAAAAAAAGGAAAAATGTCACTGTTCTACACACTTCTGAAAATGCACAGTAACTGACACTGTTCTACACACATCCAAGTAAAGTCAGCAGGAAGCACATTTGACAGTGACAAAGAGGATTTCTAGTAGTAATATTAGTACCATTTTATAATGTTGATACTAAGCAAGACTTTACTTTCCTCTGGTTTTTCTATCTTTAGCTTAATCTTGTGGTGTTCAAAGATTGTATTTTTGCTCGTTCGTTTTTTGAGCGGTTTTATTTCCTATATGACGGTGGTAGTTCAAGAGACTACCAAAGCAAGATTCCATGATCTGTTTTAAAACTTGAATCGATGAGAAATTAACTTTCCATTCTTTCAACACTCAAAGATGGAAATCTTGAAATATTTTTTTGTAGGTGTAACTTGTTAAGATCATCTGTCACCGGTATGGCTAACTGATCAATGATTTAAACAAGTGGAAATCCATCGTTTGTTACCAGTGGCTTTGGTTACTCAGCGGTCATTCTATTGTTTGCTAAGTGTTCCATTATTTCCCTTGGTTGGTCACTTGGTCTGATGCGACCTTTGCGTGTAGATTTTGTTTCCCTCATGATTTTTTGCATTTGCTATTGAATGTGGCTTTGGTGGGTTATGCACTTATGCCTAGTGTTTTCTTGTGATACAGTTTCCATCTCAGACAACTCTGAGTAGTTTTTTCTGTCTTATGTTGTGATAGATCACAAAATGGATTTGTTTGTTATTACAAAATAGAGGGCAACAATTTTTGCTGCCCTCTGACATTATCGTCTTTTAAGATATCTGCAGCCCCAAGTAATTTTGGGATAAATCCCAACCGAAGTACCAAAGAGTAAAAACTCAATCGATTCAAACTATTACAAAGACTTGAACAATCTGCGGACAAGCAAAATAAGTACCATTTCAATACCTAAGTTGTTATGGAGTATAGAGCCCAAACTTTGGAGACAGATGTGTATCACGAGATGGTGTCGCAATACCAGTGTCAGTCACTTCTGAAAATGCACAGAACAAAGAGGAAAATGAATATGCAAAAGACGGTATCACATACTAGGATAGTTCATAGTCGCATACACAAAAAAGTCCAAAATAAAATTGTATGTTACCCAATTTCTCTATTTGGCAGCATGAATTGCCCAACCTGTAGTTTTTTTATGATTCTGTTTTATGCGGAATGTGTCTGTCTAGTTTTATGATTTTTATCTCATTTCCTTGCATGTTGTGCTTGGGGTTTCACTTACTAAATTCCTTCACTTCAAAAGCTTGCATTTTCTGTCTTGCATCATAAAGTTTGGGTTGTAATTGAAATTTGACTATTGTTAGCTATTGACGTATTACAAGGATAGTCATGCTGCCCCGAAAAAAGAAAGAGAAAGTTGTCTCTAAGTGTAAGACAGTCCAGTCCAACCAACAGAGGCATAAAGGGATAGTCTAACTGGAACATCTTTGTTTATATAAGTTAGTTCAATTAAACCATTCCTAATGCAAGACCTACACATTTCGTCTATGTATAAGACGGTCCATTCCAACTAACAAAAGGGGGCATAGAGTAGCCCAATGTGAACATCTACTCATTTTAAGTTAGTTAAATTGAACCATTCTGACCAACACATCTCTCTTCATTTGAAATTTGAAATTTTGACAAAATATTTCGGTACAACTTACTGTAAGGTCGGATTTCAAAATTCAAATTCAAATTTTGGGCGGGTTTCGAGATTTCACCAAAATTTAAAATCCAATTTGAAATTTTGGGCAAAAAATTTAAATTTAAATTTTGTGTTTTGAATTTCAAGTTGGTTTTGTGTTATCACTAACTCCAATTTCAATTAAATTCATGTTTTCATATTGTATTGAACATGAAATGAAGAATACAAACCAAATTACCAAAATATTGTGTTCGAAATTTTACTAAAATTTAAAATTCAAATTCAAATTTTAAAATTTGGGCAGGAAATTTCAATTTAAATTTCATCTTCAAGACTTCAAAACTTCATACGAAAAAAAAAAAAAAAAAAAAAAAAAAAAAAAAAAAAAAAAAAAAACTACAAATCAATTGACCAAAAAATTTGAATCAAAGTTTTCCTTCACTATATATATGCTCTGAACCCAAAACCCTAAATCCTAAATTGAGTCATGTATTTAAATTTCATAAATAATTTTGTGAGCCAAAATTCAATAATAAATTTTGAATTAAAGAAAAAAAATATATTGTTCAAATTTAATTTCATTCACATCTCTGTAAAGTACAAAACCTTACCCATAAACCTTAAAACCCTGAACTCACTCATATAGTGTAGTGGGGAAGACCATAAAATGAATATGTAACATTTAGGTGTATAAACAATGGTTAGTAATGTTTTTTTAATTATTGTCTTAAAATAAAAATTTTGTCAGCCACTGTGAACCAAATTAGAGTGAATTACTAAAAATTAACCAATTTTGACCAACTAAATGGTTTATAAACCCAAAACCCTAAACTGAGTCGTGTATTTAAATTTCATAAATAATTTTGTGAGCCAAAATTCAATAATAAATTTTGAATTAAAGAAAAAAAAAGTTGTTCAAATTTAATTTCATTCACATCTTTGTAAAATACAAAACCTTACCCATAAACCTTAAACCCTGAACTCAGCTCATATAGTGTAGTGGGGAAGACCATAAAATGAATATGTAACATTTAGGTGTATAAACAATGGTTAGTAATGTTTTTTTTAATTATTGTCTTAAAATAAAGATTTTGTCAGCCATTGTGAACCAAATTTGAGTGAATTACTAAAAATTGATCAATTTTGACCAATTAAACAGTTTAGATCAGCTATCCAAAATGAGATAGGTTAGTCCAGTCCAACCCTCTAATGCAGACGGAGTTAGCCTAATCTGAACGTTTTTTATTTTAAAGTTGGTTCCAATGAACCGTTCTTAAGACAGGTCCAACACAATCTCCTATCTTTCTAAGACGGTCCAGTCCAACCATCCAATGCAGATGGAGTTAGCCTAATCTGAACGTCTTTTATTTTAAAGTTGGTTCTAATGAACCATTCTTAAGACAGGTCCAACATAATTTCCTATCTTTCTAAGACGGTCCAGTCCAACCATCCAATGTAGATGGAGTTAGCCAAATCTGAACGTCTTTTATTTTAAAGTTGGTTCTAATGAACCGTTCTTAAGACAGGTCCAACACAATTTCCTATCTTTCTAAGACGGTCCAAATCCAACCATCCAATGCAGATGGAGTTAGCCTAATGAACGCGTCTTTTTATTTTAAAGTTGGTTCTAATGAACTGTTCTTAAGACAGGTCCAACACAATTTCCTATCTTTCTAAGACGGTCCAGTCCAACCATCCAATGCAGATGGAGTTAGCCTAATCTGAACGTCTTTTATTTTAAAGTTGGTTCTAATGAACCGTTCGTAAGACAGGTCCAACACAATTTCCTATCTTTCTAAGACGTTCCAGTCCAACCATCCAATGCAGATGGAGTTAGCCTAATCTGAACGTCTTTTATTTTTAGGTTAGTTTTGATCAAAATTAAAACTCTAACTAATTTGAAATTTTGGCAAAATGTTTCAGACCAATACATGTAAACAATGAAAGTCGAAACATCAAAATTAAAATATGTAAAATGTTTGGTTCCAAAATATATAAGAAACTCAATTCCATTCTATCAAAGTCTTTACAAAAACTTTTCATCGCAAAAAATGTTTCTTCATGTATCCTCTGTAAAAGTATAAAATATTTCAAACATCTATTTGCCCAACTACACTAATTGACAAAAATTGGATCTCCTTCGAAAGCCTCCGCTTGAGCAATCCCTTGAACATTCAACCCTTGGAATGCCTCCACACAGGTTTTCACTAGAATTTCCCAGTCTTTTGCTATTTCTAGACTATTCCTGCTCCAAAACAACACTATTTTTGGAATTGGGCAACCATCTTTCAAATCTAGTTTAATGTAATGATTACTATTAACATAACCGATCCCAAGCACATTAACATTATTTAGATCCACTGGGATCTCATAGGGAGAAAGGTATAACAATATGATGTAGAGAACTGTACAAGCACAACGTCAAATCTCGACGCAAACAAATACCTAGTAATAGGCATATCCATCCATTTGTTCCTCTTGGCACGAGTTCTCTTCTTTTTCCTTATCCTTTTATTTAATCCATCAACAGCTTCCTGGGAAAATATCCTCACATAATATTCCTCATTTGACATTAACTCACTTAATAACTCTTGTCTCATCCAAAACCAGTCGGTTTCTTTTCTTCCCAAAGCCAAGCAGAGAGCCCTGAAACCACAATTTCCATCACCGACAGGGTGTCTTCAAAACCAACAATAAACTGTAGAAATTCTCGCGGAAAACACATTTTATATCCAGATTAAGCAATGGAGCAACTGACATCAAAACTCAGTTTCTTCTTCCCCTTTGAAACATATGGTTTGGCATTGGGCTTCGTTATAGATTGTGGAGTCACAGGTGGAGCATCTGGAGGATGCTCAATTTCATTAATGGAGCAACCAACATCAATATTTTGTTTCTTCCTCTTTGAAACATATGGTTTAGCCTTGGGCTTCGTTATAGATTGTGGAGTCATGGGTGGAGCATTTGGAGGATGTTCAATTTCATTAATGGAGCAACCAACATCAAAATTTGGTTTCTTCCTCTTTGGAACAAATGGTTTGGCCTTGGGCTTCGTTATGGATTGTGGAGTCATGGGTGGAGCATCCGGAGGGTACTCAAACCATGACGGATCTCGAGTAGTTGACCACTCTTCTTTTGCTGGCCTCTTCTTAGTATTGCCCTTAGGACGGCCTTTTGGTGTAGCATCCTCCTTTGGTGGCTCCAATGATGAACTTTCAGGCGTTGCAAGTTCCATGAGCATCTTTATCATAGATCTCTACTGGTCTTCAGAAGTCGATCCTAGTCGTTGAATAAATAAATCCATAGCTGGTTTGTAATCAACACCAATGGGATCACTAGCTTTCGGTTCAATAGACAACTTTTTCCAAAATTCATCAATTTTAGAAAGAGGTATTCTACACCCTTTTTGTTTGAGTATCACTAACTCATGCGCACACAGCAACCCGTGTGAAGTACGCAAAGTGTGGTCGCAAACACTATCATCTACCCCAATGACATCTATACGTCTCATATCTTCCAAAATCAAATCTAAAGCTCTCTTTGAAATAAATCCTCTAAGCTCACTAAAAAACTCGCCATTTGCTTGCTCGTCTTTGAAATCTAGTTAAACTCCTCTCAAAAGAGGCTCTAATTTAGCTCATCTCCATATTGATAACCTGGATGGATCAATTTCCACATTCCAAGAAAATCATGTTTGCATGTCCCTTCAAGCTCGGCCAAATGAGCATGCAATCCTTCCACCCTATTCGTCGTAGTGTTTCCATAGTGCTTTTGTTGGTCTATCCAGTAAGCAACAAATGCTTCTTTGTAAGGCAACCATGTTCTACGCAAATATTGGATAAGCACAAGATAGTCTTTAAAAGCTAATTCTATATAAGCAAACTTTCTCAAAAAACCCTCCTATGTCTTTGACTTTACCACATTAGTCCACATGGCACAAAGTTTATTTATGTTTTGCTCGTCACTGAGAATATTTTTTCCCATTTTCAAGACACATTGGGAAATGTGCCATCGACACAAGTGCTTCTTTGCATTTGGAAAGACTACATCGGATGCATTCTTCAAAGCTAGCTCCCTATCAGTCACAATCAACACTGGAACTTCAGGCATGAGTATCTCTCGAAACCTTTCCAATGCCCAAGTGTAGTCATACTCTTTTTCCTTTTCCATCAACACATGACATGCAGTGAAAGTCATATTGGTCGATGTCACTCCTGCAATCTCTAACAACTTGAAATGATACTTGTTTGTCCTATACGTACAATCCATGAGAAAATTTTGGTTAAAAGTCTTAGCCATTTGGATCGAACCCGGATGGGCCCAAAACAATTTGCAAACCTCATTGCTACCTTCTCGACATTTACTGTACTCCACATATCCATTTTCCCTTAACAATCTACCCAACTCTTGAAACTGTGTTCTATTTTTCATTTCATCAAGTCTAATTCTGTGTCTTGCATTATACATTTGTCTCATAGAGGACGAGTTTAATATATCTCTTGCTTTGACAGCATTCATGACCTCTTTTGGTTTGACTCCAACTCTACTCATCTCAGATACAAGAATCATTTCCATATTATTAAACCTTCCATAGTTTTTGCCATCCCATGATTATGATGACCACAATCAACTCTTAGTGTCCATCTATCTAAACTACCACGTTCAAAACACGCTTTTAATTTAAAATGACAATTCATCTTTTTTGTTCCAGTCTTTCTCACTACCTTCTCGTTTGCTTCTACCTTTTTATGAGATCGAAATTTACCACCACGCTCACATATCAAAATAAGTCTAGGAGCCTTCCCACCAATTGCATTTTGAGATTTCCCAGTGACGATAATAGCTCCCACTTCACTTCCTTTATGTTATGTCCAATCAATCAAATTTTGACGACTATCAAATACCTATAAATCAATTTAAGTATTCATTAATCCATGGGTAAGAAGGTATTAAATCAAAAAAGTAAGTTTCAAAACATATATTCATCCATGCATACCATGTTGGTGTTAAAATGTTCGGTTTGATCTATATAGTGCTCCTCCGAAGATGTATTTGAATTTTGTGAAGTCCGAAGTGCATCAATTGGTACCTCATTGTGATCAGATAGAGGATCCTATAACATTTACTGATGAATTATAATGTTAGCTAAAAATTTGTCACAAGAAAAATATGGGATATCTATCAAAGTAACTAAAGAGACGACCAAATTAGATCATCCTAATGCTTCATAAGCCGCTCGGTTGCCAGAGAGTCTTAGAAAGTTAGTTGGCTGGGACGCCTCGAACGTAAGACTATTCCCATTTCCCAACACTCACTATTCAAATCAACCATTAAACGGAAGAGATCGTCCTTATAGATTGAGTTTGCATAAATACTTTGTAATCACATTTTGTACAAGTCGTCCTCATAATGATTTCATAATAAATTGATATTGGAATCATTATGAACAATAGTTGTATATGGAGTTACCTCGTCTTGGTCGCCGTCTTGGTCACTTGATTGAAATTTCTCTTCATTAAATAGTTCATTTTTCACATTAAAAACATTATATGCCCATTCCATTTCACTCAATGTCATCAAAAAAAAAATGAAAACAAAAAGATGGGTTGTAAATAGAAATAGAATAAAAGAAGATGAATATGTGTAGAGAAAGAAGAGATGTGTGGGTTAAGTTTATTTGGATTGGAAAATGAGAGGAGTGGAAAAAAAAAGTGTGGGTTTAAAGAAGGTTTCTTGAGAGAGTAAAAAGACAAAAGTTGAAATTTATGTGTTTTCACTTTTTAAGTGGAGTCTGCCTAAGAGATTATTTGGGGACATATCTGGTATTAAATTTTTTTAAAATGGGGTCTGTCTTGAGATATATGGGGTCTGTATATAGCAATTCACTAAAATATATGTATCCCATTTTCTTGAAGTCAATGAATTGTCAGGTTTGTCTTCTTCATCGTATTGCAACCCTCATCATATAATAAAAACATTCACAAGCACTTCACCATTAATCATTGTATGCTTTACCAAAAAATAAATAAAAATTAATTATTTGACGCTATTCGCATTTTTTATACTTAGAGCTGTCCAACTCATGCGCCAAAAGACAACAAAGTCTTGGGTTACCGTTACAAGAGATGAATGAACCCAATCTCTTTTTTCTTCAAGTTCAAACCGCCCACGCGCCCATTTTCTAACCGTTTACACCCCCCATACCCTTTTCCAACTCCACATCACCACAACAAGATTCCCTCATTTCAGTTGTTGTCTCGTTTCTTGTTCTTTGTTCATTCATTCCCACCACCTCGTTTTCAGTTCTTGCACTTCAAACAGTTGCAACCCTTCTTCTGGCTTTCTTCTTTCTTCACAATGACTTCAAGAAAGCTTCTTCATCTCCTTTTCATCACATTCTTTTTCTTGAAACTTAACTTCCCATCATGCGGTGAAGCTGCAGAGGATTTCAGTTTCGACTTTGCTTCATTCAGTTTACGAAACCTCACACTTCTTGGTGATTCCTACCTCAGGAATGGAGTTGTTGGACTCACAAGAGAGCTTGGTGTACCTTCTTCAAGTTCTGGTTCAGTTCTTTGCACTACCCCCATACCATTTTTCGACCCGGAGACAAATATCTCCGCTTCTTTCTCCACAAGATTCTCTTTCTCCATTACCAATGCTAGTCCTGGTTCTTTTGGTGATGGTTTGGCTTTCTTTCTATCTTCTGATAGTCAAACTCTTGGAAGCTCAGGTGGTTATTTGGGTCTTGTTAATTCCTCTCAACTGACCAAGAACAAGTTCTTTGCTATCGAATTCGATACCCGTTTAGATGCTTTGTTCAATGACCCAAACGATAATCACATTGGCTTGGATCTTGAAAGTCTGATTTCTATTCAGACTGCTGATGTTTCTTCAAGAGGGATTGATCTCAAAAGTGGAAATTCCATTACTGCGTGGATCGATTATGATAACATTCGCAAGGCGTTGAAGGTTTGGATGAGTTACTCAAGTTTCAAGCCTGATAATCCAGTCTTGTCGGTAGAGGGTTTCGATCTTTCCAAGTATTACCAAGAGTTTATGTTTGTGGGGTTCTCTGCGTCGACAGAAGGAAGTACTGAGCGTCATCTTATTGAGGAATGGACTTTTCGGACTCGTGGACTACAATCTTTGATTCCGAGGCGTTCTAGCCACCCACACAATGTGTCTGATAATTCTGTGAGTACTTCTACTTCGATTCCAGTAATTCCCATTCCTAGTTCTAGTAATAATAAGCGCAAGAAGCTCGGTCTAGGCCTTGGTCTAGCTGGTCCTGCATTTGTTTGCTTAGCTCTTGTGGTTTTTGGTTGGATTTCAGTGAAAAAACTCAAGAAAGCTAATGCTGATAACAGCTTCAAACCTGAGCTTCTAAATAGTCCTAGACAGTTTCCTTACACAGAATTAAAGGAGGCCACAAAGGGGTTTCACTCTAGCCGAATTTTAGGTTATGGATCATTTGGGACTGTTTACAAAGCCGTTTGCACTCAGTCAGGAGCAACATTCGCTGTGAAAAGATCGAAACATACACACGAAGGTAAAACCGAATTCATTGCTGAATTGTCTATAATAGCTTGTTTGAGACACAAAAATCTAGTTCAACTCCAAGGTTGGTGTTGCGAGAAAGGTGAGTTGCTGCTCGTTTACGAATATATGCCTAATGGGAGCCTTGATAAGGTTCTCTATGAAGAACCAGAAGTTGGGATCTCCCTTCCTTGGCCTCAGAGGTACAACATTGCAGTTGGAATTGCTTCAGTTCTGACCTACCTACACCAAGAATGTGAACAGCAAGTTATTCACAGAGATATAAAGACTAGCAATATAATGTTGGATGGAAATTATAATGCAAGGTTGGGGGATTTTGGCCTTGCAAGGCTCATGGAGCATGACAAGAGTCCTGTTTCAACACTAACTGCAGGGACAATGGGGTACCTTGCTCCGGAGTATCTCCAGTACGGAAAAGCGACAGAGAAAACAGATGTTTTCAGTTTTGGTGTTGTTGTACTTGAAGTGGCTTGTGGAAGGAGGCCTATTGAGAAAGAACAAAACAGTCAGAAAATGGTTAATTTGGTCGACTGGGTATGGGGTCTGCACTCTGAGGGAAATCTCATCGAAGCAGCAGACAAGAGATTGAATAGGGAGTTTGTGGAGGAAGGAATGATTAAGCTTCTGCTTGTCGGTTTGAGCTGTGCAAACCCGTCAAGCACAGAGAGACCTTCAATCAGGAGGGTCCTCCAAATTCTCAACAGTGAGGCAGAGCTTCTTTCCGTTCCTAAGACAAAACCAAGCCTGACCTTCTCTTCCAGTTTACCATTGAGTATTGAGGATATTGTTTCAGACTGTGAAAAGAGCGAGAGTGCCAGCCCGGAGAAAAGTGTGAAAGCCAGCAGCCCCTCGTATAGAATCTCCATCAGTTGCGGTAACCTCCATTCTTTCTAATTTTAATTATACTACTGCTTTGGATTCATACTGATCATATTAGTCTCATTTTACTACTTTTTTACAAGATAGGTAACTCCTAAAACCCTTTCAACATTGTCTGGCCTGAGTTTATGACATAATAGACACCTCCTGGCCTCTGACCTTATGGAACTATATTAATGTCCCCTGTAAAACCAAGTCCAAGAAGCTTGCCTCAACATTTTTAAACTTGTGTCGACCCATAGCTAGACTTTCAATGTAACTAGAGTCTAGGAGTTTTAGACTTGATTGCAGCTTTACTGTAGATCAGGCTTTTGTCCAAGAAGCTTGCCTCGACATTGTTTAACCTGAGTCCTCCCATAGCTAGACATTCCATGTAAAAAGTTTTTTCAGACTGTATTGCTGTTTATGGCGTTTGATACAACCTATAAAGTTGGAGAAAACGAAAGGAACTCATAACGTGCTCGTTCTTATTTCTTTGTTTCAGAGGAAAGCTATGGGATGACAAGAATCTGAAGTTAGTTGACATAACAAAGCTAGTGATCCAGATTACAGTGCAAATCGAGCGGAGCGTCCAGATTACTATGCTGAACTTGTAGTTAATTTTCACTTACAACTTGAGTTGGAACAATCCTCAGGCTGTATTTTCTGTTAATCTTTACATATCTTTGTTTCCAATTCATATTGATGTGTAGATAAGTTCTGTCAGCATACAATCCTTACCAAGCTATACTGAACCTGTACTTTTAGTTTCACTTACAACTTGAGTTATAAGAATCCTATGGCTGTATTTTCTGTTAGTCTTTACATTTCTTTGTTGTTCAAAATCATGTCGATGCACAAAAGTTCAATCACAGGTTGCAAAGCATATTGGGTTATCAAACATATCGTACATAGATATGAATTCTCAAAGATATATAGCAGACCTTGACAAGGCTGTATTCTCTTTTAATCTATACATTTCTTTGCTGTTATGGTTCACCAGAATGTAACTTTGGTCGTTTATCAGGATGGGAAACATTTTGTTCTTAAAGCACTATTGTTTCTTTCTTTTTGATGACTAGATGTGTTCAACCCCCCAGCCCCTCCTTCAAAGTTGAAAAGAACCAACTTTATATATATCCACTGCAGTTCACCATAAAACTAAATTCAAGTCAAGACCTAATATATACGCAATATTGGGTAATGAACTTGGAATGTTGGCACGAGCTCAGATAGTTTATAGAAATGAATTTACTATAAACTAAAAACAAGCGCATGGTATTCTCCATACTCCATTCAACAGCGTATATACATCAAACGTTTTTAAATTTGATGCAAGCAACTTCTTTCAATGGGGACTCTCCTTAGGCGAACGGGAGTCACTTAAGATTCTTCTATTTCACGATCCTGTGCTCCATATTCTTTCCTTTAGTAGCAAGTTTCTGGGTAGGATAGATACCCTTATCTGCTCTTCCCATGCTTTCCCCCCCTTTTTTTAGTAGCTTTCTTCTCTGCAACACTCACAATCTACTATATCTCATTTTATCATGGCTGATCAATCAACCATCCCCCCCACCCCTGTAGAACCCTCTCTTGGTTCTCACAGACATCACAACCCCTCTTGGAGTTCTCTTTTCCAAAATGAAGCGAGCTCTTCATCTAATCCTGATATGCTGTTGCGTAGATTTTCTTATGAACTGGTGGAGGGAGTTGCTGAGATCCCTAACAACATAGTGCATCAAGGTGTCGACTTTTGGAGCGAATATGTGGTGGGTTTCTTCATTGGAAAAAGACTGCCATTTCTATTTGTAAAGAACACACTAAGCAAAATTTGGAAGCTTAAAGGGGATTTCTCTATTTCCACTGACAAAGAACTATATTACTTCAAGTTCAACATGGAAGAAGATAGGAGAAAGGTTCTAGATGCAGAGCCAATATTTCTCGCAGGTAAACTGTTTGTTATAGCACAGTGGACCCAGGAAGTTGAAGCTCAGAAGAATGAAATAAAATCCCTTCCTATTTGGGTAAAACTAATGGATCTACCAAAAGAGTTGTGGACTGATGATGGTCTGGGGTTTGTGGCAAGCCTGGTGGGTGAGCATAAGAGAATGGATGAGCAAACTAAACGGAAACAAAGGCTTAACTATGCAAATGTCTGCGTGGTAGTTCCCATAGACTTTGATTTTAGAACTGAAGTTAAAGTAAAAATGCTGGGAAAAGAGGTAACTATAAAGCTGGAATATCCGTGGGTTCCTATTTCATGTGCTCTATGTAAAAAATATGGTCACAAGGAGAACAAATGTCCGGAGAAACCCACCCAAGTTTGGGTAAGAAAGAGTACACCGCAAGAAGTAAATAGAGGTTTGAATGTAGGTTCTACATCTAGGGAAATACCAAGTCCAGTGGAGGAAACACCAGTAGATCTGGAGGTTGAAGAGGGACAGGGGGTTTTTCATGAACAAGATAGAGCTACAGAGAATAGTCAGGCTATAGTGGTATGGAATAACAATGTTGTAAGGGAGAATCTTGAAGAATCAGTAGTACGTGCATTAATCGCAAGTCCGGTGAATGCAAGTGAATACTGGTACTGAATGGACCAAGTAGTAAATAGCTCAGTCAAAGGTACAGAGAAGGTAAGGGAAGCAGAAAAAGGGAATAGGATTACTTCTCTTTCCCAACTACCCAATAACCGAGAAAGAAATATGTACGAAGGGTTAGTTGCTGAAAATGAGGAGGTAGATGATATGGATGACCTATCAAATTATGAGGAAGAAATGTTTAATGACCACTTGCCTAAAAATAGGTCGAGGCATGAAACGTCTTCAGAGGATTGGTCAACTGTAAAGCCAAAAAGAAGCAAAAAAATCCAAGAACGTTCTTCGGGAGAAATTAAGCCTACTCTCGCAATGATAAAGAAGGTAAAGTCACTAACCAAAAACAAAAATAGGTATCTTGAAGATTATACAAAAGAGTTTTGGGACGACACTATGGGACTCACATATGTGTGTTGTGCTTGTGGGTGTTTTTTCTGTGACTATGAGAAAATGCAACTTCATCTTAGGAAAGATCATCCTAAGATAGTAAAGCAATTGAAGGCTAAAAAGTAGGAGATCAAATGAGATGATTCCTATGAATACTTGCTTGTGGTATGTGTAATGTCATTTGTGTGAGGGCTTCATGCCTGTTGTAGTCTTTGTATGCTCCCTTTGTCTTTGATTGGGGCTTGTGGATTGAAGGCAGATGGTCCCTCAAGCTATGGTTGATGGGGTTGCTGATTGTGGTTTTATGCCAGTGTATGGAGAAATCCCAAGTGTTTTAGGTTTGATGCCTTAGGTTATGTGTACCTCCTAATGACCATACTCTTAGGGAGGGTATGTAATGCTTCTCTATGTGCAATAAATAGGTGGGGGTCTGCCTTAACCCCAGCAAACTCTTCAAAAAAAAAAAAAAAAAAAAATTGATGCAAAAACATCTGCAGCTCCGCGCGTCACAAGCTCCTTTGCAGAAGATAGTTGAGTAACCATGGTACATAGCTTGAAGAGGTATCAAAAGATAGTCGACTTTGACCAAAGTTTGGAGGCCGTTAGCCTCTCACCCTAGGTTACATTGACACGCCGTATCGGACACGGATACAAATTGTCGGACACGGCAAAATATCAAAATTTGAGGTAAATTACATGCAATATGTGTCCAACACTGACACGTGGATACGTATGCGACGGGGATTTTTTTCAAAATATGGCGTGTCCATGTAACCTAGCTCTCACCATAACTTCTGCAGTCCTCGGATCCTTATGACAGAGTAAGTGTACTATTACATAACAAATTTCCCATATTTGTGGAACAAGCAAGATATGCTTCAAAGTAAGAGAACCAGTTGGGGAAGAAGACTAGATTTGTATCCTATTAAGGAAAAAACCATTTACAAGAGCATTATCAATAATCATTGCCAGAATATGGAGATAGCTCAAAATTCGGGTTAAGTTTCAGTGTCAGATTCCCATTTGGATATTGGATGGCGAAAGTAGTGAAATCTGCAGGAAAATAACCCTGATGAGCATGCGTATACCTTTGATAATCTGCAGAGGTGTATGACCACCACGCTGGACACCTGACAAACCTGACTTTCAGTGAAATATTGATATTTGACAAACCATTGTTTCAGTTCACCCCTCGAGTGCTTGGAGGAGGAACATTGGTGAAAGAGACTTTCCATTAACACGATCGCCCCTTAAAAGAAAAAACAAAAAAAGCAAATAAATAAATAAAAATATAGAACGAGATAAACATGTTGGACTAATGGGAGTAGTAACCACAACTCTGTTCGTCATCCATAAATAGGTCGACCTCCACCTGTTGAGTTGAAAGGAGGTACGGAGGGAGCAGTAACAAATTAATACCTAGCAGTAACACAAACCTACATTTCCACTAAATTATGCAAGTGCTGAATGCTCTAAAATCTGAACCTCTGTTGTGGAACTCTTACAGTGAACAAATCACAATCTCGTTTCACATCCCCTGCCCTAGTGCCAACTTGTCAAGGATCTGCAACCCTGACTGACAAGTTATAATGCGCATAGAATACGTATTTATGACTGTACTTTGGGAGTATTCTACACAAGTCTGTCCCACACAAAAGTAATTCTCTGCCAAAGAAAATTGATAAGGAACATAGTTTCAACAATAAAACTTTGTAGTCTTTTATGCGCAAGATAAATTACTAAAAATGACCACAAAATCAGCCAATTTGGTTGTATGGTTAAGATCACAATAGGTCGTCTGATTTAAGTGATAAATTACATAAATGGAATACATTAAATCCCACTCTTACTTCGAACAAGTACAGAGTGCTGCAACATGATCAAACAGAATGACCAATATAATACAAAATGTTGCAGTGTGTACAAAACTACACAGAAGAAAACACTATATGTGCATTGGTTTACAGAAGCAAACACTATACGTCCATTGTTTTACAACAAATAAATTAGGAACATGAACCATTCCCAATTTGGTTGCAGAGCTTTGCAACGTCAGCCTTTTTAAACTTGGAACATTACGACTCGTTACAGGTACCGTCAGGGTCTGCATTCTTGATGATCCAAGGATGCTCCAGGATCTTTAGAAGGGAGAGCCTCTTCGTAGAATCCTTCACTAGAAGCTGTATTTCATTTTGCAACAATGTCAAATTGGGTTTTTTTTTCTTGTCTTTCTGTAAATTGTAAATCAAAAGCTTGTGAGCAAACTTACTCGACTGATGAGATTCTTAGCTTCCGTAGATACCTCTGGAGTGGGAGGGAAGCTCAAGTCGACCTTAAGTATCCTGTTTACCCAAAAATAATGAGCACTACATGTAATCACAACCTTGTCAAAGCAGACCTTCAACATTTAGTCAAAATTCAAAGTTGCTCTTTACCTTTTAAAAGTATCTCTCGTGTTTTCAGCTTCAAATGGTGGAGCCCCATAAAGGAACTCGTAACACAGGACACCTAGAGTCCAGTTATCAACAGCATAGTCATGAGCTTTGTTCTCCACCATTTCTGGTGCTAGATAATCCAAAGTCCCACACATGGTACGCCTTTTGCTTGTTAACTGGACTGACCATCCAAAATCAGCAATCTTTAGTCGACCCTGCAAAGAAAATGTAGTTAAATTGCAAGCTCTGATTATGCAACTATATCATGCTAAAAATGAAGCTTTCTCAGAAAACAAAACAGGTAATCTTATACAACCATGAACTGTTCCTTGATGCAGGAATAAATATACAAGTACTTAATCCAGTATTGGGAAAAAGGATGCTATAGGGCTACTCTTTTATGATAGGTAAAGCGACACGACATAGTAACAGTAAACAAACAAGAAATGCCTACAGGGTTGGTCACGGAAGACCTATAGAAATGTAAAAGAATGAAATGAGAGAGAAAAAGAAAAAAAAGAAGAATGGACTTAAAACAATCTCAACCGAAAAACATATGAAAGGATTAATCCTGAACTGAATGCAAAGGCTTCACACAATCCTCCTACAAGTCCATCTTCCCTGATGACAACACTATAAAATGAACCACCGAGTCAGCTACAGGCCTAAATAAGTTAGCACATAAGCCTCACTCCTTAGTTTGCACTCATGCCAAGAGCCTCACCATATCTCATAAAAACACAATATTGGATCCTCTTACCCAATGATAGAAAGTAAGCTAGCTTGATCTATTGAGAGAGAGAGAGAGAGCCCCATGCCATTCTAAAAGACTAAGACATTACTGGCTCCCCATGACATTCTTCATTTTCTTCCACTGTTTGCCAAAGAAATATCAATTCATGGATGAACGATACAATGGCAAGAGCCTCAACAACATAGATAGCGGGTGATTCACTAGATCCCCTAACCTTGAAAGAACAGTGCAGGAAGGATCAGAAACCATATACAAAAAAATATCCCGATATTTGGGGATATCTATCCATATTTCATAAAAAGATATTTAAATATCACAATATGTTAAGAGATATATACGACTACAAATATCAATTATATTTCGATAATATTTGTGATATTTGTGATATTTATGGGTATTTGGCGATTTTTGACGATATTTTGTATATATAACAATTTTATTTAATATTTACCATTATATTTCAAATAAATATAAATAATGTATCATGATATATCAATAAATATCCACAATATCTACGATATTTGTCGATATTTTAGATATATCCACGATATTTGCATATAAAACAATGTCAAATACCCCCAAAAAGAGAGATATATCCACGATACATATCCAGAAATTGAATATCGATAAATACCCATATCCTAATATTTTGTACTATGTCAGAAACAATAAGGAAAATGACCACAAAGGTGTAACACATAATTACAAGACTTGGACATGCAAAGAAAAAGTTCTCACGGATAGTGGGAATTAGGGGTGGGCAATGGGCCGGGTCGGGCTAGCCCGGCCCTAAACATTTAAAGCCCTTCAAATATTAGGGCCGGGTCGGCCCCTACCTAAGGTCAAGATAGGGTCGGTCGGGCCGGTCACAAGTCTAAACCTCAAGCCTTACTCCTACCCTAAGCCTCTTTAAAGCTTTAGGGTAGGCCTATATATTTTTTTTTTACTACATCGCTTTTAAAACTCATTTATATTACAAAATGTACAATAATCTACAAACTCAAAGTCCAACCAATCTAGTAATAATCTTGTATAAGTCCAAAATTTAAAATGCACATCCACAATCTAATGGTGAAGTGCATCGAGAGTTCGAATTTGTTCTTCCTTGTACTCAAACCTCACTAAAATTACATTTTAAATTGAAATACATAGACAAATAATTATATTATCATTTTAAAGGAAGAAGTAATAGATATAAAGAAGAAACATAATAGTTTTGGTTAAAAGGGTCATGGAAGTTGTTAAACTATTTGTAATATCATAAATTATTTCTATAATAGATTCAAACAAATATAATATTACCTTTCTTCTAATTTAAAAGTGATTCAAGCTTTGTATATGGAAATGAAAATATTGGCTTTTGAACAAGTGATGGAGAAAGGTTTGAGATTACAAATGTCATTTTTCTGACAAAGGTTGTTTTTTGGTTTCTATGTTACAAATGTCCGCTCAGTATTTTGCTTTTTAATGGTGTGGAAGAAAATCTTTAGTTTTAGACTTGGCTTGGATATGAATAAAAATATAATTTATAAGAAATAAGTGAGAAAAGAAATTGAAAATAATAAGTTATGGACTTTGACTTGATGATCAAAGGAATAAAGTCTTATTTTTATTAGGCTAGTGCTCATTGTTCTTCACATTAAGTTGACAAGTTTTTGTTATATAAGACAAGTTATTGGAAGTACATTTGGGTGTAAGTGATAAATTACAAAGGACAATGTTATTTTAATTGAAAATATTTAACAAAGAGTTGGACAATTATGGTATGTGTATTTATAGTGAAAGTGTGAAACAGGGCCGGTTAGGGCTTGGTTAGGGTCGGGCCTATGTTTTAGAATCTTAGCCCTAGCCCTGCCCTAGAAGGCATTAGGGCCGGCCCGCCCGGCCCTAAACTCTGTGAGGGCTTTAGTTGTGAGGGCTTTATAAGGCTTAGGGTCGGGTCAGTCAGGGCCGGATTAGGGTCGTTAGGGCCAAATTCCCACCCCTAATGGGAATGACCACAAAGCGGTAACACACAATTACAAGACCCTACCCCGGCTTACACAAGGAACAGTAATTTCAGTCTAACATACTTTCTCCAACTTTCAAAACTATGATATCCTCAACTTCTCAAGCAAGGCATACCAAGAGATCGAAAAGAATAATTAATAAAAGATTTAAATCTTGAATCCAAAATATGAAGCTATACTTATCAACAAAGGTGTAAGAAGATATTGAGACAATTAGGGGTACCAAGTAGTGCATATTTAGCAACATTTAGCAAAATGTATTCCAACTTCGAAAAGGAGCAGAACTATCCTGCCTGAGGCCATTGGTGGAAAAGTGAAAATTTAATCCTTCCAAGAACCAAAACCTTGGAGTCTACCTCCCATCATTCAGGTTCCTCCAAAGACATGAGAAGTTACTCATCCCAAAATGTTCATCACAATTGCTTCAAAACATATAACACTAAAATATATGTAAGTTGAACACGTTAGTCCCAGATATCTCACTAGCACCGAAATTGTCTCCACTTAACCACATTGGACCAGAACAAGGTGTGGGGCTTTTCTAAAATGCCCCCATGCTAGTGACTACTTTTACTCTTGGCAATCTGGGTTCTACACACCCCAACAGAACAATCCCATGGCAACACTACTATTACCTTAAACAACTTCTCAAATCCCATAGTTCCATACCTAACTTTGATAAACAAAATCGTTGAAAGCAGCTCAAATCTCATCAACAACACATAATAGTATAAAACAATCAGAAAATTGGGTATAGGTACATAGTCAAATTTCTCAAGTTTACAGGAAATAGCAAACTTTTTTTAAGTTTTTTCTCCATAAAAACTAAAATTTGACATCTGTCTCAAATTTCAGACTGACTTTTACAATTTTGACCTTGATAAGTGCATAAATGTTATATATTTATGCTCAATTTTATATTAGTTAGTCCGTTTATTTTATTTGTTTGATTTAGTTAGTGTGTTTTTAGTGATTTTGCAGGGTTGGAGTTAACTTGATTAAAAGTGTTGAAACTGTCGAGATTTGAAAATATTAGTGTGTGTACGTTGATCTAGTTCAATGGAAGTATCCGGTGTTGGTCAAGATATTATTTGCGTGTATTGGATTTGGCCTTGTTGTCTGCTAATGAGAATTTGGGCTCGGTACCTTACTACCTCAGTGCCTGATGATCAGTAATATAGAAACAAAGCTATGGATATGAATATTTGGTGAATGCACATGAAGACGAAATTTAAGTGAGCACGTGACCTGTATTCTCTAGCTTTGACCTTTGGTTGGACTTTAAGTATTTGGCCTCAAGTATTTGAATTGAGCGAAAATGTGGTCATGAGTTTAAAGTCACATGGCTAAATTAGAAGTTAGTAAGGAGCTGTGAGTGGGAATATGGAGCGAAATTAGTTATGGCTCATGAGATTACATGACCAGCAAAGGGGTGGACCAAGAAAGACCGGAGTACCGGACCATGTGCACTCAACTCAAACTAAAGGCCAACTATCTATCCTACCTACTGGACCACCAGATTGGAACATTAGTTCCTTCTCCATTTCACTTCTCACGAACAGAACCACAAAACCCCTTTAAATTCTGGCGAATTGATCGAAATCGAACCAAACAACTAAATAACCCACACACTACATTACCATAAACTCTACTCATTCTCGCGAATAGGAAGGAAAACCCAAAACAGCATCTCCTTTAATTCGAACTTGGATCGAAACCGAAACTCTTGCGATCGATTTGAATTCCATTCAAATCAAACACCGCTAAAACCGAAAACCTCTATATATACAAGTAAAAATAAAAGGGAAGGGGGGCCCGAACCACGTACACGTAACGAAACACCGGATCTTTGGAGAGCACTTAATTGGAGCGAGGGCGTGATTTGAAATGGAAAAGAAGATTTCAAAGCGGATTACGGTTTTGTCGATGATTTCTTCTTCTTTTATTTTCGTGTTGCAAATTATCATGTCTAGCTAAATTCCAAGCTAGGGCTTAGATGAAGCCCTAGACTTGTATAGGTTTTTTTATGTTTAATTAGTTTACTGTTCTCGGAACTTAAAGATTAAACTTGATTGATTTCCTTAGATAGTAATAGGATTACTTTCATTAATTATATCTTGCATGTTTTCATGTCTCGACTAATTAATAGTTAGATTATTCTCTTATTAATATCAATGCACTACGTTTATCATCTAAATAAATCTGTGAATAGTTGTGCTATAAAAATACAACTCTTGCTAGGGATTTATATTTTCGTTTGCTGAAATCCAATCAATCTAATAAATATAAGAGCTTCATGATCATATCTTCGAGAAAACTAGGGTTACCTTTCCCTTGTGCTACTTGTAATTAAAAGAGAACTTCAAAATTAATTAAACTAAGATAATCTACAACGGTCTATGATGGATTCGAAAGCCTTAGTGTTTTCGTCATTGATAGTTAATCTATATTTTTATTGGTTTCGTAGTTAATAGTTTAATTGCATTGCTTAGTCAATAGTTAAATTAAATCATACATCAAAAATCCGGTAAAATTAGTTAAGTATAATTTTAATACCCGTTTGTCCGAAATAGCAATCCCTGTGGGATCGATCCGTTCTCTGCAACTATTTTCAACGATAGCTGTACAATTGCGGTTTAACTAGGGTTAGATTAGTCTAATTAATTTAGACCGACTAAATTTCTATTAGACTTCTTTTATTAGTCCCAACTAAAGAAGCCAACTACCAACAAAAAAAAAGCTACGAACTAAATCAGTTACCAAAAGAGTAGTGGGTTAACCAAAATAACTATAATTCATTCGAAATCTACAAAATTCCAATTAAAAGTGAGATGAATTTCTGGAGAGACTAAAACAATGTGGAAAACATCAACTTCAAAAACGGAAAAAATATATGTTGATTGCAACTAATTTCAATACAGCTTTAACAATTTAAAATGCATCTCTGATAATTTTGAATAGCATGTTTAAGCTTTGTTTGATATAATTCAAATTGTGAAATTGTGAAAAGACAAATGGGTTTTTTTTTATAAGACAATTGTATTATTTGATTGCAGTACATCTTGAAGCAATACACACGCACCCTTGCCTGATGAGTGGCCTCGATTGACACACACACCTACAGCCTGAGCACATTAGATTTTAGTATTATTTATTTGTGGAAAAAATTGGCAGTTACAAATAAAAGGATAAAAAAGAGAAATAAGAAATTTTAAAAACAGTAAATACACCCAAAAAGTGACGTGTTGCTAAAGTTGGAGTAGAATCAAAAGATAATATTGGTCTTTCTCTAGACAAAAAGCACACTAAAGAAAGTGTCTCGAGCCCAATTTCTAGATAAAACAATCACACTATGCATAATAATACAATTATTATAAATTAAGCGCATAATGAATAATACCTCGAAGTCGAGCAACAAGTTCTCAGGCTTAATATCTCTGTGTATCACGTGCTTCTCATGACAGTAAGCTAAAGCTTTCGTAAGACTTGCAATATACTACAGAAAACAAAAGAATTACGATACTACTAACGCAAAAACCAAGCCATCCATGCATGCATTAGTAAGTTTACGTATATTTACCGTTGCAGCTTGGTTCTCAGATAAGTGACCACATTTACTAAGAACCTTATAAAGCTCTCCTCTATGTGCATACTCAAGAATCAAGAAAATACGTTCAGCATCATGAAACCATCCAAATAAACGTAGCACGTTCGGGTGGTGACTACTCTGAATTTCCATTTCTCGTCCCAGTTGTTTGTTCAGTCTGTATTTTTCTATCTGGTCTTTGAATATTACTTTGAGGGCAATTATGTACTTGCTCTGAGTGAAACCATTTTGAAAAATGCCTCCGATTTTCAGATGATGTGAAGAAAGAGGACGAGTGTGTTTTCTTCGTTTGAAATTCAAATAATTTAAGACGTGACCCTCGGGCCTCAGCCCACTAAGGTTTTAAAGTTGGGCCGGACGGAATGAAGGATTCTTGAGTTAGTTTGTTGATTAATTTGTATTAGTTGGACGGGGATGTGGCACATAACTCAAATTATCTGCTTAATGGATCATTTCTCGCATCCCTTTTGATTGAATGGCGTATTGACAATATAATTAAATACCATAGTGTAATGGAGTAATATCCTCATTAAAGAATATTAAGCACGCGTTAAGCATAAGTAGAGATCGCTGCGCAATCAGGACATCGTTCTCCAAGATCGACTCGCGAGCAGCTCGCTTAAGAACGTCCCAAGAAGACTGAACGACTTAGAGCAGCACGCTTCGAATAAAGACATTTTCCTTAATCCAAAGGTAATCATTACTAGAGCCATATCTGTACTTCCAATTACCGGGAATTATGAACTACTGCACCCACTCCTAATAATCACCGCCTTCCTACTATAACCAACCTAACACTCATTCGTAATCTCCACCATACATGTGTACAAGGGAGTACACATGTCCCGAAGATCAACACTCTCTTGTGCCTATAAATACCACCTACATGAACTACGTGAGACCTGATTCTTCTCTCCCCCCAGAATCAAGAGAAGATACGTAGGCAGTTTGCTACTTAGCGAACTTGGTCTTTCCCAAATCCAATCCTCTTCTTCTTCCTCCTGTATATGTAAGGGAAAAATGCACCTTTACACAAATCAAACACCAAAAAACCAAAAGTCTCAAGCCCACGAAGCATGGCAAGCCTCGAAGCTCAAGTTCAAAGCCTCGCGAACCAGCTAGGTTTGACCAATGAGAGCATTTCCTTGCTCCGGCAGGAAAATGCTGCTCTTCGTGCACAAGTCGACGCACAACAACAACCAGCTGGGAACGTTGCTAAGAACGGCATCAATGAAGTTAATCAGCAAATTAACGAACTATCGCAAAGAATCGGTCAAAGCGCAATGAGAAAAGACGCAACCCAGATCGTCCAGAAAATGCTCAAGACGTACCATGTATCGCCATTCACCACGGAGGTACTAAATAAACCCTCTCCTCAGAATTTCGTTCAGCCACGTTTTCCGATGTATGACGACAGCACATGCCCTGGGCAACATGTGGCTCGTTATATCCAAAGCTTGGCATTATATAGTGCACCAGAGTTCGATCATCTCCACTGTCGCTTGTTCCCTACCAGTCTCAAGGATGGAGCACTCGATTTGTTCTTCTCACTCGAGCCAGACTCGATAAAGACCTTCGAGCAACTCACCGATTCATTTGCTAGCCAGTATGTGCCTAACAGACTAAAGAAAGCTGATCTAGACTCGCTGTTCCAGCTCTCACTTGGCGAAGACGAAACAATTCATGAATTTTTAGGTCGGTTCAAAGTCGAACTACTGTGCATGGAAGCAGGATTGAAAGAGTCTTTCGCCACCTTGGCATTTTACAACGCTTGCCGTGTGCGCAACACGACACTCGCCAGATCGCTGATGAAAGAGCATCTCGAGACTTTATCCGAGTTGTACGCTTGAGTCAACAAGTATATAAAGTTGCAAGAAGGCCTGAAGCGTCAAGGCCTATCAGAAGAAGAAGAGGTCGCAACAATATCAGATGACCCCTCAGTCTCCAAAAACCGCCCCCGACAACAAGAGAGGAAGCCGGGTAACATAATGAATAACAACCGCGAGCTCACCGTCCTGACACGCTCGCCCAGTCACATCCTAGAAAAGATCAAGTGAGCTTCATATTTCCGACCTGATGTGCGGCAACCAGTGGACCGACCCGACAAACCGTATTGCACATTTCACCGAGCCAAATGTCACGAGACTGATACATGCTAGGGGCTAAACCACTACTTCCAAGATCTCATCGAAGCAGGGCATATCAAACAGTATACTAACATAGCCGACGACGACTTACGCCATAAGCTCATGGCTCGCCGAGTGCGCAGTAGATCCCCACTTCGCTAGAACCATCACAAGGTTCAAGCTCATTCTCGCAGTAGAGGACGTCCCTGAGACCGTGACCATTCTTGCCATGAACACCGACAGCACTCATCAGATCGCGACAACGCCAGAACTATTCATATGATCATTTTCCCAGATGATTATGTGGCATCTTCCAGAGAGAAACGTAGGCGTGTCGGCGCCCTTCAAGAAGTTTATCATTTTTCTTCACAAGCGTCACACGCTTCGCGAAGTTCAAGTCACAACACAGGGGATATTACGTTTACCGAGGCCGACCTCAACAAGGTTTGCCTCCCACATAACGATGCACTTGTTGTCCATGTCAAGATCAGCGACTGGACAGTCAAACGCGTCCTGATAGACCCGGGCAGTTCGTGCGACATCCTGTTCTATCATACAATTCAAGAAATGAACTTCCCTAAGTCAGTCTTTATAGATCCGATCACTCCTCTTTATGGGTTTAATGGCTCCAGGGACAACCCAATCGGCGATATCATACTCCCAGTTTTAGTGGGATCTAGAAAGGACAAAGTCAGCTTCAATACACGCTTAAGCATTATAGACATCAAGTCGTCCTATAATGCTATCCTAGGGCGGCGCTGGATTCACCAAATGCAAGCTATACCATCCATGCTGCATCAAGTTCTCCGCTTCCTAGGACCAAGAGGCATGATGGAACTTCGAAGCAATCAACTTGAAACTTATCATTATAATCAAATCCTCTCTGCAAACAAGACCGCTGACCTGCATACTCACACAAGGAACGAGCCCACCAGTTATACAATGGCCAAAGACTTGGTTGCTGAGGTCAGAGCCAAAACATCAAAGCAGCACGCTGGGGCTCCAGCAAGAAGGTTCAGTCATCTGTTTCAACTCTAGAAGTTAATCCAGTCATTGTCGCTCCACCAGGTCGGATCCCAGAAGTTACATCAGTTGTTGTCAATCCAGCAGTCAAGACCCCAGAAGTCACATCCGCTGTTGTTGTTCCACCAGTTAGCATATCAGAAGTCACGCCGTCATGTTTCACACAACAAATATCAATTCCGAAGGTCACTCCAAAATCTGTTGTCATAACCACAGAGGCCATTCCAGCCCCTATTGTCGTCGCCAGAGATATCGCTCCAGCTCGTGCGACCAATTCCACTCTCCCTCAGATCGATAAAGTATCCCCATTTGAGGAAGCATCAGTACCAAAGACAACATCTTAATAGGCAGACAAAGAGCGAGTGAACCTAGGAACCGAAGATGATCCCAAGTTCGTATATGTAGGGGCTAACCTTGACCCCACACTCAAGGCCCAGCTTATAAACTTTTTGGCCATGAATAAAGATATTTTTGTTTGGTCATATGTCGATGTGCCTGGAATATATCCTAATGTTGCGTGTCATAGACTAAACGTGAACCCTAATGCCAGACCAGTTCGCCAACGACCTAGATGACTCTCCCTGCGATTCCAGAAAGCCATCAATGATGAAGTCGAAAAACTTAAGCAAGTCGGGTTCATTAGAAAAGTAGATTATCCAGACTGGATCGCTAACATCGTCGCAGTTCCAAAAAAGAATGGCACAGTTCGTCTTTGCGTCGACTTCATGAACGTTAATCAGGAAACGCCAAAGGATAGCTTCCCCCTACCTCGCATAGACCGACTTGTCGATCAGACGTGTGGCCATGAGCTCCTCTCTTTCATGGACGCTTACAGTGGATACAACCAAATCCCACTCGCTGAAGAAGATCAAGAAAAAACATCATTCATCACAGAACAAGGAATCTATTGTTACAACGTCCTCCCCTTTGGACTTAAGAACTCTGGCGCAACATACCAGCGTCTTGTCATCGACATGTTCCAGGACATGTTAGGTGACACCATGGAAGTCTACATTGACGACATGGTCGTCAAAAGCAAGAAAGCGGAAGACCACCTCACTCATCTCGAGAAGGCATTCTCCAGGTTGTGCCAAACTTGAATGAAGCTTAATCCTAAGAAATGTCTCTTTGGAGCGTCCTCCGAGAAGTTCCTTGGATACCAAGTATCACAAAGAGGGATCGAAGCTAATCCAGACCAAATCCGAGCGTTCTTGGGCATGCCTGATGCCCAGACAAAGAAGCAAATTCAGAAGTTGTCTGGAATGGTCGCGGCACTTAACCGATTTATATCAAAGGCATCAGACAAATGCCGACCTTTCTTGCAACTTCTTAAAAAGGGGGAGCAGTTTTCGTGGAACGATCAATGCCACCAAGCGTTCTCCACCCTCAAAGAGTACTTGACTACACCCCCCGTCCTGGCCAAGCCTAAGGATGTCGAAACGCTGGGGCTATATTTGGCGGTATCAGACTTTGCCATTAGCTCGGTTCTTTTCAAAGAAGAAAACAACTTCGAGAAACCGATCTACTTTATAAGTAAAACACTCACTCCAGCTGAGAAGAATTATTCGTACATTGAAAGAGCAGTACTCGCATTGTTATACTCGACAAGAAAATTCAGGCCCTATTTTCAAGCATATCCAATCAAGATTCTCACCGACCTACCTTTGAAGAAAATTCTTCACAAAGAAAACAAGACAACTCGCATAGCAGTATGGGCCGAAGAGCTCGGAGAACACCATATGGAGTTCGCCCCTCACACTTCACAGAAAGGATAGGTCGTGGCTGATTTCCTAGCAGATGTCCCTGTCGATGACCTAAAATGGGAACCAAAAGCAGAGGTCGTACCCACAAACGAAGCCACCAAATCAATATGGTCTCTTTTTGTCGACGATTCTAGTAACCCTGGAGGAAGTGGGGTCGGAGTCGTCTTAGCATCCCCAGAGGGAGCCATGGTCGAGAAATCAGTTCGCATTGACTTCGTGACCTCTAACAATGAAGCTGAGTACGAAGCGTTAATTATGGGA
This sequence comes from Coptis chinensis, assembly GCF_015680905.1. Taxonomy (NCBI): domain Eukaryota; kingdom Viridiplantae; phylum Streptophyta; class Magnoliopsida; order Ranunculales; family Ranunculaceae; genus Coptis; species Coptis chinensis. The sequence goes on from NC_141464.1 coordinate 5,987,634, forward strand.
CTTTGCATGGCGATGCAGCTCGGTGTAAAGGAGCTTCAGGTCTTTAGTGACTCGCAACTGGTTGTTCGCCAGATTGCAAAAAGGTACACTACTCATGAAGGTAACCTAGCTAAATACCTTCAAGTCGTTAATCAGTTACTTCTTTCTTTCAAAAAAGTCACGATACACCACTTCCTGCGTGACGAGAACCGTCATGCAGACAGTTTAGCTTATTTGGCCACTCAAACACCGAGCTGCACCCCTAGACAATTACTCGTTGAAGTAGTTGACCGACCTGCTTATCAAGTAGACCATGTATTAGAAATCAGCGACCTATGCCCGCTCTCTGCTAATTAGATGAGCCAAACATGGATGCAGCCCATCATTGAATACATCCAACACGGCACGCTCCCAAACGAGCGTACCAAGGCCAAGCAAATCCCATATCAAGCGCGCCGTTACTACGTGCTCAATAACAAGTTGTTCAGAAAGTCCGCTGGCGGCCCTCACTTGAGGTGCGTAAGCCCAGAACAAGGCCAACTGATTTTCGCTAAGATTCATGAAGGAAAGTGTGGAAACCATGTGGGAAGTCGCTCTTTGGCTCACAAAGCAATCTCCCAGGGATACTTTTGGCCTTGCATGCAGATCGACGCCAAAACATATGTACTCAAGTGCGTCAAATGTCAGACCTTTGGCCACAACATCATACAACCAGCTTGTGAGTTGATTAGCATCGCAAGCCCTTGGCCATTTCATATGTGGGGCATGGACATCATGGGACTATTCATCCCATAGAAAAGTACTGGATTTCACTTCGTCTTAGCTGCAACTGACTATTTCACTAAATGGGTCGAAGCTATTCCACTCGCAAATGTCAAAGAGTCACATGTTAGAAACTTCATATGGACTCATATCATTACCAGATTTGGTTTGCCGCACATACTGGTGATGGACAATGGCTCACAGTTCAAGGGCAAAATGGTCAAAGAATTTCTGGCCAAGTGGAAGATAGTTCATGCATTTTCCACTCCCCAAGATTTACAAAGTAATGGTCAAGAGGCCGAAGAACAAAGCAATCTTAGAAAATTTGAAGAAAAAGATTGAGAAGACCAAAAGCCAATGGCCAAATTAGCTAGAAAATATTTTGTGGGCTCACCGCACTACCATTTAAAGTATGAAAGCGTGCGATCGCCCATTCTCCTTGTGTTACGGCACAGAAGCCGTTATTCCAACCTAGCTGACAGTCACTACTACTCGGTCAGAACTTGTCGAGTCTGGAGACAATGATTCCGTCTTAGCACGAGAGGTCGATCTGCTGGAAGAACGGCGCGACCTAGCTACCATCAGAGTAGCATCCTATCAGCAAATTCTGAAGAAGTCCTACAACAAGCGAGTGCATCCTCGATTTTTTCAACCCAGCGATCTAGTTTTGAAAAAGACTCAGGATGACTCCAAATTAGCACCAACTTGGGAAGGCCCATACATAGTGGAACGCGTTGTAGGCAACGGAGCATACTGGATCAGAACTCAAGAAGGGAAATTATTACCACGACCTTGGAACACTTATTTGTTAAAGAAGTTTTATCAATAAAATTACATTGTCGTATATCCCATGTTTTCTCTTACTGTAAATTCAAAGTTAATCTACTTTTGTTTATTATTACAATTCACTCCATTTACTCGCAATGGCAAATCTCGCAATACGCTTTCATAAGCCCACACGCTCTCCGTGAGCAAAACGCTCTCAAGAGCTTACAGGCTCCACAGCCTCTCCGAGTCTCGCTAGTCGAAGACCTATACTTCTAGGATCGACTCAGCGAGAACGCTCCCGAAGCAATACGCTTTCATAAGCCCACACGCTCTCCGTGAGCAGAACGCTCTCAAGAGCTTACGGGGCTCATGACTCTCCCGAAGTCTCGCTAGTCGGGGACCTATACTTCTAGGATCGACTCAGTGAGAACGTTCCCAGTGAGCAATACACTTTCATAAGCCCACACGCTCTCCGTGAGTAGAACGCTCTCAAGAGCTTACAGGCTCCACAGCCTCTCCGAGTCTCGCTAGTCGAGGACCTATACTTCTAGGATCGACTTAGCGAGAACGCTCTCAGTGAGCAACACGCTTTCTTAAGCCAACACGCTGTCTCCGGGCAGAACGCTATCTCCAGCTTACAGGCCCCAACGCCTTATACCAACTCACCTAGTGAGAAATCCTTAATATTAAGCTCAGCTCGACGAGAGTACTCCCAATGAGCCTCACAGCAGAGCGCAACAACCACGAAAGAAAGCGATAACTACAAGCATAACACTTCTTTAAGATAAACCATAGGTTCCTTGGACGTTCCATCCCATACGCATTATAAACAAGGTGCTAGCTATAAACATTCAAGCAAAACATGCATTCCATACACAGTCAAGGGGAATACTTAGCCAATGCCAAGACATTAATTTACCAATCTGTTGGGTCTACCCAGGAAATCCAGATCGATACTTCTAACATGTTCACAAAACATCGAACTGCCACTCTCGTGGAAACCAGTTCTCAGTATCAAAATGGCAAACCACTTAGGCAAGCCTGAAGACACAGCTTTATTGTTAACTCTCATATAAAAGAGGTGAACTTACAAAATATTTCTAAAATTCCCATAACTAACAAAGACAAGAAGATACATCACAATCAAGAATCAGCCACAACATGCTTATCTTTCGGTTGGGCATTAGTCGAAGGGTGTGCTCGGCAGATCTCAAAGACCACACGATAACGAACCACGTCCCCGTCTCCCCGTCATTCGCCTTTTTTCACCGGTGATATTTCTTGTCCAAATTTCAGATTGGACCACAAGCCATGGTATACGCCTCTTGCGCCTTGCGTGCCACCCTCTAGCATTGTTTGGCATACTTAGTCACTTTAGCCAGCTCCCCTTGCAAATCGGTCATAGCAGTAGCCAACCATAACGTTTCGTCGCAAGAAGATCCCGACACTTCTTGGTCATCACCTCCAGTTTCTTCTTGTCAACTCCCCACGCAGGTCACATACATCCTAACTCGACGTGCAGGTTAGTGTCAGTATCGACACGCTGCACAGCGTTCTTCAACTTGTCATACCCTACCAAAAACTGCAAGTACAATGTTAACATCAAAACTGCCCAAGTAACAGAAACAAAAACATCACGCATAAGTTACTCACCAAACAAGCAGCCATGTCCATGGTCCCCAACAGCGTGTCCATATCTTCATCCTCTACCTCAGCCTTGTCACCGTCCACCACGATCCCTTTCAGCAGATTGGTCGCTGTGGGTGCCGAGTGGAAGCTGCAGTCAGAGCATTTCACCGTACGCTTCTTCCTCGTCTTTCCCATGTAGTAGAACTCGCTCCCCACGTCACCCTGACGTGGAGACGAATTCTCACCAGCAACGTGGTGACCTTGCCCCAGGTCGCTACGCTCCTCAGCATGTCGATCAGTATCATCGACTCGACGAGGCGACCTGAATATAACGCCACCAGTCGAACGACCTGACCTTCTAGGTCGCTTGTTCCCTTTGGCCTCTACAGCAACAGCTTTCCTCTTACCCCGATCACCATGCACGTGGGGATGTAATTCTATTTCCTCCATTATCAGAGGAAAGCTCTCCCTCAAACTTCCTTCTCCTCTTACATATCTGCGGCACCTGGCCATAGTGTAACCTACGAGCGAGAATGACAATACGCGAGTTACCAACCAAAACAACAGTCTTTTTTCAAACGGGATACCTAAATAAGGAAGACAGACGTACCTGAAGAAGCAACAAAGAAGATGATGTAGCACAGGTTGGGGACGAAGAAATGCAGTAACAGGAAGAGCAAATGGGAGCAAATGCATTTGCTCTCCTACGAATGATGTTACTTATGGTGTAATAACGTATCTTCCCTAGGCACATCATAATTACATTGAGACGCCAAACGTCAGGCCACCTGGCAACCATCATTGCACATATCTAACCGCTCACTTGCCTACACGTGGCATGCACGTGCAGAACTATTTCACTTCTACAAAATGGAGATATTGACCTACATACTACTATCTCCACAGTACCTAATGAATCACCAACTCGCGTTACATGCGACCTGCAGCGCTAAAGGACCTAGTAAGGACAGGGCGCTCATTTAACGATCACAGGTTACTTAAAGTCAACTATGGTCACTAGGAAGCATCTACACAGCCATACAGATATAGCGATATCTCCATTCATATATTTAACCAATACAAGAATCTTACAAAGCAAAGAAACAAGGGATAAGCATAGTGTATAAGCAAAAAAGCGATCTGCCAAGGCAGGCCCAAACACAGTTCACATGGCAGCCGAGCTGCTGAGTCTACTCAGGAAATCTAGCTCGGTTAACCAACATTCATCATCGCATGGTTATCCAGTATTCACAAATAGAAATAAGAAAAGCGAACTACCCAGGTTACCCCGGGAAACCAGTTCTATTGTATCACAACTAACAACCATTCAAATTACCAACTTTACATCATAACTCGCTAGTTCCAGGCATAACAGCCAAACCTCCGGCCACCAGTGAGTCGTCAACTTCAGCTTCTTTCCCCTCAACCACTATGGACACACCGTCCAGATTTAGACTCATAAGAACATCCACTACTAAAAAGAAAGGTTTTTATCTTGGTTCTAAAATTAGTCTTATCTCGGTTCTGCTGATAAGAGAGATAATATGTCCTGTAAATGAGATAATATGTCCCATAACTTGCGTACTAACTCTGAGTATAAATCTGTTATCTCACCTCTTACTTAACTGAGATAAAATATATGGATTTTACCATTGTGGTATAGAACTGATATAATAGGAAATTTAATTTATCTCACCATTGTGGAACTGATATAATAGGAAATTTAATTTATCTCACACTGAACTAATATAATTGATATTAAACCAAATATCTCGGCACTCAAATGATATAATTGCTATTATACCAAATATCTCATAATAAATTTGGCAAAGAAAACAAAAATCCAAAAAAAAAAAAAAAAAAATTTGAAGTTCCAAAAAAATTGAAGTCCTGCTCTACAGTACTCTTTCATGACTGGCACGAACTCACAATGGAAACTGCCGTTCTAATCCCAACTATCTCGCCTCCCACTATCTCTTCGTGTATATTGCCCTCTCTTCACCTTGCACCAATTTAGAAACGATTTCCACTACCCATTTCGTAAATTAATTTGTTCATTGTCTAATTACCATCGTTGTTTGTCTCGACTGATACTACAATTTAGGTCAGGTTGCGTACCGTAGTTCATATGGTTTGGCTCTCCATTTTCAGGTGGTTTAATATTCCAGTTTTATGCTTACCTTTTCTGCAGTTCAGATGGTTTTGCTCTCTGTAAATTAATTGTTTGTTTTCTTTTGTTTTAAGATGAAGATGTGAATACCCTTATGTTGCTTACAAGGTTGTACTGTTAGGTTGAGGCAAGGCCCATTTACTAGGTCATATCATCCTATAGATGTAAATGATCATCTTTTATCTTGGATGGTTGTTGCAATAGAGAATTTAATGGGTGAATGGATCAAGGAAGAGCCTTTCATTAATAATTTGTTGCATTAACTGATTGATACTTCTACTATCATTGTGGTGTGGTTCGGTGTGCATCGATCGCAAAGGCCTTGGAGTCCTTATGTTTAATTTTGGGATGATATATATGCATCATTTTCATTGATTCCGTGAGCATCGGTGTATACCTAGTTTCTGTATATCTTGAAAAACAAAAGTTTACATGAATCTAAAGTCGATTCTTATCTCTGACATCTTGCTGTTAAGCATTATTTCTTTAGATATTTGACGACTGTCTTATATTGAAATGCTTATTTTGTAGCTATTTGGGGGTGTGGTTATAGTAATAATGCTACCCCTGGTGTTGTTGACTACACAATCTGCATCCTATGTGTTCACTCATTTTGAGATAGCTCCAGTGTCCATTGGGATCACAAGCAAAACACATGCAGTCATTCTATATGTTCTTGTTAGTTAGTACTCATTGTATGGATATGATGATGCAACACATTTAACGGAGGAAACAAAAGGAGCTGACAAGAATGGTACAATAGCAATTCTTTCTAGTATACGGATCATCTCGTTATTTGGATGGGCATATATCTTAGCCCTTACTTTTAGCATGCAGGTATTGTTTATAAACTGTTTTTACAGTTATAGTTACCTACTGAACTCATTTTGTTTAACATAGATTTGTAATTCTTAGAGCTATTTGTATGATGTTAACAGTGAGACAGCTGGAGCATTTGTACCAGCTCAGATTCTCTATGATGCATTCCATAGAAGATATATATAATAATTCCACTAGAGCAATCAGTTTGCTCTTTGTTATTTGGGCTTCCTTCTTCTTTGGCGGGATTTCAATCACTACGAGTGCAGCTAGAGTGGTATGTAAATACTACTTTTCTCCACTAATAGTCGTGGAACCTTTTGAGTAATTTGTTGTTATTATTGTTTTTTTCTGGACTGAAGAAACCATGGCAGAGGGATGTTTTGAGTCTATCAGGTCATTAAGTACTAGGCAAAAGAAAAGATTTGTAAAGTACGCTTCCTTTTCCTCTAGAATGTAACACATTGAGTTTCTTCATATCAACTATTTTCTGTTGCCATGGTCAAGCCTGATTTAGTCTCTTAGACATCACTAATAACCCGGTGTGAGAGACATTTGGGTTAAAGGTTGATTGTTCATAGTTGTCACCTTTTGAAGCATTATTTAGTCACGTAACGTGAGATGGTCAAAGAAGAACTAGCACAGATGGTTTATAGTCTCTTAGACATAACTAGTAACCCAAAAGCTCATTCAAGCACCACAAAGACATTTTCCTTACACAATGATACCTTGTCATTTTCAGACGTCATTCTGTCAAGGGACAACGAGTCCCCTTGTCATTTGAGGGTATGTTTGTTTTATTACTTTTTAGATTTATATTATTTTGTGTCATATATGATTATTATAATTGTATGATTGAAGCAATTGTTATTCTAAATTTTGGGTCTATGATAATTGATCGCTAGTTATTCATTGGTGATTGGTATGATTATTGGAGAGTTGAACAAGGTTAACTATGTGTTGATATTTTACGCATTTTGACTAGTTAATAGGATAATGAAAGAATATGGTGAACAAGTAAATAATAAAATAATAGAATCATTTGTGTGTGTGTGGGGGTGGGATTTTGCAAGAAAGTAGACGCCAAAGTGTGCAAGGACGTGAAAGCGTTTGAAGAAGTTTGTGGTGTTGGTAAGCATTGGGTGTTTGTGATATGTGGGTTTTTCGTGTAGTGCCTACTTACTTGCGGTTTGAACATTTGGGGTTTGAATGCATGTAGGAGTGGAGGTTACAAGAGAGGAAATTGAATAGATGGTGGGTAAAGTTGTTGAAGAGAAAAAGAGCACTATCCTAGAATCGAGGTATCGTACGGAGGGTGAGCTGTTTGCTTAAGTGCGAAAAATAATTCCTTGGGCTAATACAAAGACGGTTAAGGTGACACACTAAGAACCTGTTATTGCATAGTATTTGTGACTATTATTGTTTGCATAGTATTTCAGCGACCGCCCTGTGCTAAGGGTATGTAATACAAAGGAAATGCTTGATAAGCAATATGAGGCAGAGTTTTTTTCTCGTTTCCCCCTAGAACCGAATGGATACGTACATATAGGTCATGGTAAGGTAATATCTTCTTTCAGTGAGTTTCTTGAGATTTTTATTTTCTTTGGGAATAATTGATCAATTACTAGTAGTTTTAAAGGCTATGTTTGTTAGCTTTGGCCTGGCAAAAGAGATGGATGTTGCTACTTGCGGTAAGGTCCCTCTTAGATTTCCTTTTTTGCTTATGGAATAATGCTTATGACTTGACAAAAAAACATTTAATCTAGAACATTGTAATCCCCCCCCCCCTACCTACCCATTCACTGGAGGTAATGTAGGGAGTCGTTTCTGCAATTTCTATCTCTATTATATTTATTTTAAATGCACAAAAGCATATATTTATTAACAACGTTTTCCACTCTTAGGTCGAGTGGTTTAAGAAAGTTGGAGATTCTGTAAGTAAAGGGACACCGTTTGGCAAAGTTTCTGGTAAGGTCACTGCTGCAACATTTTTATACTTGTTCAACCCTTCCTTTTTTTGCCCTTCTCCTTTTGTTTATATTCTCTCTTATTGTGTGGTTCTATTGCTTAGAAGTAATTTCTATGCATTATGAGGACCCTGCATCTATCCTACCAGAGCTTCATTGGGGTGAGATAGCTTCTAGTGACACACATAGTAATGATGTCCTTGAGCAATCAAATAATTTTGTTCAGGTAGGGGCCTCCACTAAAGATGCACTTCAAGTTGAGTCCTCGGTTGCCAAGCGTTCCGCTCCAGAGCGTGGAGATATTCTTATTAACATCAATGACCGATTCCCTCGGTATTTCCTGTCAGATATATTTTCAAAGGAAAGATTACTGAAGACTCCTCTAGCATAAGTACATTGTATAGTGACGGAACTGGATTGAGCATGAACATGGAAAACCATGATCCTAAAATTGGTCATTCTTTCAGAAGTTAGCACAAGATGAGTTTGTTAGAAATGATGTTTCTCTTATGGATCAGGACCATCTTGGATATTCGTCTCCACTTACTAAAGTTGACGAAGGGAGTCCTGGAGCCTATAATTTTTCACAGCTGACGACCGATGTGAATAGGTCTTTGGATTCTCAAAAAAAATTTGAGTAGGAAATTCAGCAGGAACCATTTATAAGGAGGAAATTCAGTAGAAACCATCTGTCTCAATTCTTGAATATATAGAGAAAGGTTAAAAAAATGTCTTATTATAGTTCGAAGAATAGTAGTTGATACAATATTTGAGTTTCTATAAATAAATGATTGATCACTAGTACTCATTGAAAGTTAAGATCATGTTCGACATTGTTCTTTCTTATCTTAATGAAATAAGTTCTTTAAAGAATTTACTTATGTTAGGTTGTTTTTGTTAATTGGTGTTGATGTTTATGAATATGAAAAGGAATATATGTGGTGGTTTGGGACATGTTTTTATTTGCTGGTTAATTGTCATGAGCAATACCAACAAAAAATGACAAAGGGTGAGATAAAAGGTTGTCCAATAAATCTCTTTCCAAAAGAATTTATCTTCGTATTTTTAATATTATCTCGGTTTCAATAAAAAAAATATCTCAGTTTTCTTCTTTACTAATTGGTTTCAATCAACAATTTATCTCGATTTTATTCTATATAATATCGGTTTTATTTAGAAAATCGAGATAATATATTTAGATAAGATGTCAGACTTCTGAGATAATTTAGTAGTTTATTATCTCGGTTTTATAGAACTCTATTATCTCAGTGGATTTTACCTCGGTTGTTTTTTCTTAGAAGACCGAGGTAAATACTTTAACATCTCACCTTTTAGCTGAGCTTATAAACCCTGTTTTTTAGTAGTGATCAGACACAGCAGCTTCAGTGCGAGGCATAACAATCTCCGAAGCAGCGATGGAAGAAGTAAGAGCACCACTGGTATCTCCCTGTACCGGTACCACTGGAGGACGAAGAGTACAACGTCCATGCTCCTCTTTCAAAGCTTTATAATCAGCTTCTAGATCAACAAAGTCAGCGTCCAGCTTGTCATAAGCTTTAGTAGCGTCTTGAGCAACTCCCTTGCAGTGCAGAGCGTACTCATTCAACCTACCAATTTCCACAGTCGCTGCATTAACATTCTCTTCAGCACCCTGTAGTTTCAACTTCAGATCTTCCGTCTCAGTATCCTTCAGCATCTTCGCCAAACTAAGAGCTTGGTGCGTTTTCTTCAGGTCTTCAATCTCCTCGCGTTCCATCTTAGCAACATCCTGGACATTCTTTAGCTCCTCGCTCAGCTTCACCACAGTTTCCCTATCTGTCTCAGAGAACTGGAAAATCTCCTTCATCTTCTGAAATCCACTCACAAGCTACAAATGCACACATATGCTAATAATCAGTTCGCAACTAGTTTAATAAGCAAGCAAATAAGTTAAAACAAGACAGCCCCACACACCAGACATTGAGAGATTTCCATCCGTTTTAAGTTATCCTCCAACCCCCTCTCATCCAGCTCCTTACGGTTGCCATCCAAAGCTATATGATCAAGCAGACAGGCCGCTACCTTACTCGACCTGAAGCTGCAATCAGTCCGCTTCACAGTACGCTGCACCCCATTGTCATCCAGGTATACAAGTTGGGTCTCCAAGTCCTCAGCAGTCATAGTTGATTTCCCACTCGCCTTACGCGAACTCTTCGCCTTTGCTGGCGGACTAGGCTTTCGCACCACCGGCGACGAGCTCGACCTAGCTCCAAAAGTAGCAAGGTCCAGAACCTGCTCCGGTCTCGCCCGAGTCTTGCGAGTGGTAGTCCCACCAATTCGACCACCACTAGAACCACCCCCAGTGCTGGAACTCTCCCTAAAGCATGCCTCGCAGTTTTAGCAACCCTTACAGCGTCTTGCTCAGATGCATCAACTTTCTTCTTCGACGACCTTCTCCTTACACGAGGGTTGAAGACCACCGTCTCCAACTCTACAGGAGCATCAATCGACCGACCCTCAGGTCGCCAGCTTGACCCACCCGCACCTGAGGCACCAGCACCTCCTGAGGGTCGTTTGGAGCTAACGCGACCCCGGTTTCTATCCTCCCTGGTTACCAAGTCACTTGTGCGCTTCTCCATCACTTCTCTCCTAGTTTGACCTCGAGCTCGACCCTTCTGAATTCTTCTTTTCTCCCGGATCGCTAGACCCTCTTTCTCTACAAAGAAATGAGCAACTTTAGGCAGCTTCGCTTGTTTATGCACTCGACTTAACCGCGCAAACCTCTCTATTTCCCCACGATCAGTTCGTGTTTTAACAGAAAAATCTACAAGCCAAGCAAAGGCACAGATCAATTAGAATAGAAACAACTCACCCATTAAAATGACATGTACAAGACACTCCCACCCACCGGAGATATTGCAAATCCTAGTTTGCAACCTACACCCGCTAGCACAGTAGTTGCCAACTAGCAGCAACGGCCTCTTGGTCCAAGCCTTGTTTCTTACACCGTCGATCACACCAGAACGCGTGGTCATAGTTTGCAAGCTAAAGTTGAAATTACCAGATCGCCTTACAACGAAGTGCTCAGTAATATCAGACACCCCTATGTGGTACTCGCCACTTGCATTCAGCAGTCGAACACCTTGAACAGCCGCCAGGTGTTACCAACAAACTGACAAAGGGACTTCCAACAATGAGCTAGAAAGTTGCAAACCAGCTTCGAGGACGGTATTTGCATATGCGCTCTCAGTTGACCCTCACAGATTATTACCCCACCATTCGGCAGATTGTATTCTTCACTCCGCACATTTTCACTCGACCTTGGTTCGTATATCTCCAGGTCCGGTATGTTTATTCCATAAGCTGCCCTCAGTTCGGGGAACACACTCGCTGCACGACGATCCACCTTCCTAGGGGGCAACCCACTTGAAAACGACCCCTCACTACGACCTGACGTGCTAGCCACAGCACCAACAGAGCCAGATCGAACACTACCCTTATCTCCCCTAACTTCCTCACCATGCTCAGATTGATTACCAAGACTCATTGACTCTTCCTTATCATCCTCATGCTCACCACAGCTTAAAGAGACCTCTCGAACTTCTTCAGATCGAGTATCGTCAGAGTTAGACATTTTTACATTTTCTTCTTACCAACTACCCAAATTTAAATAATAAAGCCTAACACCGACCTATCCACTAAACACACAACGCTCGACTAAGATGAAAGAAAATGGAAAACGAAAAGGCAGCAATAGTAGAAACACTCACCTGAGAAACCCCAGCTTGCAGTTTTGCTGACGACGAAAACAAAAAATAACTTTGCAGTTGTCCCAAATTTGATTTTGTGCAACCGCCCATTCAGTTACCAAGGAGTTATGATTACAACCTACGGCCTATCCCACACACGTGGATCAAGGAACTGTCTTTTCACGATTTTGGAAAATGCGGCGACACATTTATCTACCAACTGCTATGATTCGGTCACATGCCAATCACGTGACAACTTTTGTTTTCCAACCGAATCGTCATGCAACCCAAGTCGAATGTTACAGCGTGCCAATTACTCAACTTACACTAGCCGTTCGTCCACTCATGCTCAACACGTATTGATATTTTCTCTTAGCAGATCGCTTCCATGAACAACGCAATCTACTGAGAAGGGGATGTGTAAGGGAGTAATATCCCATTAAAGAATATTAAGCACGCGTTAAGTATAAGTAGAGATCGCCAGGCAAACTGTGACATCGCCCTCCAAGATCGACTTCATGAAAGCATTTCGCTTTATATAGGTGGTACACTCCAACTCGCTCAAGAACGTCCCAAGAAGACTGAACGACCTAGAGCAGAACGCTTCGAATAAAGACATTTTCCTTAATCCAAGGGTAATCATTACTATAGCCATATTTGTACTTCCAATTACCGGAAATTATGAACTACTGCACCCACTCCCAATGATCACCGCCTTCCTACCAGAACCAACCTAACACTCATTCGTAATCTCCACCCTACATGTGTATAAGGGAGTACACGTGTCCCGAAGATCAACACTCTCTTGTGCCTATAAATACCACTTACATGAACTTCGTGAGACCTGATTATTCTCTCCCCCCAGAATCAAGAGAAAATACGTAGGTAGCTTGCTACTTAGCGAACTCGGTCTTTTCCAAATCCAATCCCCTTCTTCTTCCTCTTATATATGTAAGGGAAAAACACACCTTTACACATAGTAGTAGGCCTAGCAATCAGGTCTCCATGAGTGAAGAACTACTAGAATTAAATACTAAGGGAAAGATGGTGAGAGATAATGATTTTTTTTTGTTTATCTATACTAATTTTAAACTAATGGTCAAAATTAACTATTCTAATTTTGAAGGAGATCCTATGGGAAATCAATTCATTAATTCGATCTATGTTCCGCTGCAATCATCCTACTTTCCAACTTCATGGGATTGACACAGGAGGAATTTTTGTAGCAGATGGCTTCACTGAAATTGCATCTGATCAAGAAAATGGGTGGGATCATCCTGTCGTATGTAGCCAGGGGGCGGGCTGGGCCTATATTGCCCCCTCTAAAAAATAATTGGCCAATTTTGCAAACTTTGCATTGGGTCCATTAAAACCTTGTATATAGCGCGTGAACGGTTATAATGACGGACATCCTACCTATATTAATATCCGTTTCTCCCAAGATGCTCATAGTGAGCCACATCAGCAAAGTTTTTAAAATAGTCCATATTTGAAAAATAATTACTTGCCTTCTTACCAAACTAACCTTGAATTTGGCCTGCTCTCTAATTTAATATAAATTAAAATTGTCCTTTCATGTGTTATGCTAAAACAAAAAACAAAGCTACGCATTATTTCATTATTTCAAATGTATGCATGGGATAAAAAACAAATTCTAAAAACAATGGATTAGTTAATTGATATGTATTAGTTATTGGATATGGATATGGATATGTATTAGTTAATAGATATGGATATGGATTACTTATTGGATATGGATATGTTAAACTTCCAAGTGCTTCCCTTAAATATAGGCCCAGACATGATGGGTTTAAGAATAACAGGCCCGGCCACAGGTCGGGCTGCATGGCTAGTCATTTACTGAGTGATTCAATTCATTCACCAAAGGCTAGATTGTCAAAGTAGACCTAGGACTGTAAGTTAAGTGTTGGTAACTTGGTATTTGTACTTGGTAGACAATATTTTATTTGGTTCCTGCTTTTGATTATGTTGAATTCAAACATGTTTATAAGGAGACTAATAAGGTTGCTGATTATTTAGCCTCTATGTACTTGAATGAATGTAATAGTTCTAGCTATTTACTTGTAATTGGCAGACAATATTTCAGCTTGGTCTTTGATCTCTTTGGGGTGCTAGTGAGTCTAACTTGTAAGCCCACCCCACTCGACTATGCAGCTAAATGTAGCTCAGGTGTTTTTTAAGCGCAGTCGAGTTTTTAAGGTTGGGCCAAACGAATAAACGAACCTCTTTAAGTTTCTGTTTATATTCATTAATCACAAGTTATTAGACAGGGATGTAGCACATCAATTATTGCTTAATTCTTCTCTCAGTGTCCTAGGCCACACTGCGATGTTTACGAGGTTCGAATCCTCGCATCCCAATTTTTCAAAATTTCTTTTGAACAAATTTTTGTCTCACTTTATTTTTGTTACGTCTGTCCATACTTGAGCTGTTGTCGAAAAAATGCCTAAGATCTCTACACCTATGCTCTTATGGTCTAGAAGATGTGTCCATTTTTCAACCCAAGTTAACACCAACTTTTTAGGAGTGGACCAAAAACTAAAGAGTCTGTGTTATTCTGGAAGAATAATACAAGCAGTAGATATTTTAAGCCATACAGAATCACAGTTGGGGGCTCAAACTTACGCACTTTTATTACAAGAATGTATTTTCAGGAAACAACTCATCGTAGGAAAAAGAATACATGCTCAGATGTTTAAAGTCGGGTTTAGGCCAGACCAATATTTACAAACTAAATTAATCATACTTTATGCCAAAGACGGAGATTTAGATACTGCTCACATTCTCTTTGATACAATACCAGAAAGAAGTTTGGTCTCATGGAATGCAATGATATCTGGGTACGTACAAAAGGGTCTTAAAGAAATGGGATTGGACTTTTATAATAAGATGAGGAGGAGTGGTTTTATGCCGGACCAGTTCACGTTTTCGTCTGTTTTTCGTGCTTGTGCTACACTTGCTGCTATTGAGAAAGGGAAGCAGGCTCATGCTGTTATGATCAAGAGTGATATTAAGGATAATGTTGTAGTTAATAGCGCATTAATGGACATGTACTTTAAATGTAGTAGTCCTTGTGACGGTTATCGAGTTTTTGACAAGTCTTCGGAAAGAAATGCTGTTACGTGGACGTCTTTGATATCTGGGTACGGACACAATGGACGAGTGGATGAAGTTATAGAGTTTTTTAATAGGATGATAAAAGAAGGGTTCAAACCTGATTATGTTACCTTTCTTGCGGTTCTCTCTGCTTGTGGTCATGGAGGTTTTGTTAGTGAAGGTAAGAGATATTTTTGTTCTATGATAAAAGACTATGGTATTAAACCGAGATTGAAACACTATGCAACCATGGTTGATATGTTAGGTCGTGCGGGGAGATTAGACGAAGCTTTCGAGTTTGTTGAAAACTCACCTTGCGAGAAACATAGTGTTGTTTGGGGTGCATTGTTAGGTGCTTGTCAGATCCATGGACGTCTTGACTTGGCGAATGTCGCTGCAAAGAAGTTCTTTGAGCTGGCACCGGAAAATGCGGGGAAATATGTCGTGTTGTCCAACACTTATGCTGCATATGGATTGTGGAAAAATGTTGACAAGGTTAGGGAAGTAATGAGAGAATCAGGGGTGAAAAAGGAGCCTTCTTGCAGTTGGATTGAGATTAGAAGAGAGGTGCACACTTTTCTTGTTGGTGACAAATCGGACACACAGAGTGAACAAATATATGAGATGATTAAAGAACTGACTTGCATTTTAAAGGATGTAGGTTATGTTCCGGATATAGTTTTTTAGTGGGCCAAAAGAGGCCATGAAGGTATAAGTAGAGCCTCCAATATGATTTATATTTTATAATATAACCATTATTATTCAAATGCTAGAAGAGATGTAAGGAACGTTCATTTTATTGGAGTATTATGGCATAGTATCGGGGAGATGCATTTTACAGTATATAGATCATGATAAGAGGTAAACAGGCTTTAGTGTTGGATTTCTCCAATGGCTTCTATCTTTTGCATGTTTATGAGAGTGAAAGAGAAAAATGTCGTTGTAAACCAGGAGAGAAAGAAATGACCATCTCAGGGATAGCATACTAGTCCAGGGCTTACATCAGCACAGGTACATTTACTTGGAAACATATACTATTGCAGGTTTTGGAACCTGATATGTTCTGCACTTTTACAACCAGAAATGTATTTATTCCGTGATCGAATGAAATATGGTTTTCTGGAAAACATTACCCGAATAAGACTTCTTTTTGAACTTGTATAGAATCATGTTGAAAATAAATGTTTTAACATAGATATTTTACTTCACTGTCAATACTCAATACATGTTTGATTGTTAACGTTTATATCTTGTGTGATACATGTAGCCTCACAGGGCTTTCAAGGCTATAGCATTTTTAGTCAGATTGTAGAGGAAATTTATTGAACCTTCATTTCATTGGATTATCTATGCTAGAGTATCTGTAAATTTGGTAGGGGATATGTTTAGCAGTATATAGAGAATCTGGGTTCCTCCAATGGCTTATATTTTCCTGGTCAAGAGTGTGGACAAGGAGATTGTTGCTCAACGTAAACCAGGAGAGTACGAGATGATCACCTTTGTAGTTTGAGAACAGGGACAGCCGAGAAAAAGGAAAATTCACTAGTACCTTTTAACACAGAACCACCTATCTCTCTAGGAAAAAGTGGAATTGATTTAAACTCCAAAGTCTTCTTAGGATGGAAGAAATCAAGTGAAGACGGAACTACAAATATAAGCAGTTCGAAGAAGGGTATGCTTTCATGAAGTGTTTTCATGTTATCACTGGGGAAAATTACAAGTATATATTGAGTGATGGTGCGTGACCCTAAAGCTATCCGAAGGACAGGTTTTGGGCTACTTCATCATGTTGTATATGGAGAAGGATTTCTCTAGGCCAACAATGGATGGTGTTCTTCGTATAGATTCTGTTGGTGCTGTACAACAGGCACTAGATAAAGATTTAGGAAATTCTCGAAGGTATCGAAGATTTGCGAGGGATTGAGAGAATAGGTCTGCTAACCTCACGGCTTCTCAATACTCTCTGCAAGAGGTAATGACTCTCCTTGAAGGGCAATGTAATGTTAGTTAATGAAGGAGAACTCCAGCTTTCTAGATCAGTGTGTCAATACTACACATATCACCCTTATTCCCAAGGGATAGCTACAGGCCAATCGGCCTCGTGGTAGGTATAATAGCTCAATGAGCAGATGAGAGATACATTTGAAAATTAAGTGTGTTTATAGTCAGGAAAGAAACACTTAATGTCTTCTTGGTGGAGTCAACCTTTGTAAATTCGACATGCATAAAGATTGTTGTGCTCTTTGATTTCTCAAACTAGGAAAAGACACTTATGGTGAGGTAGATGGGGCTGGGAGGGGTAGGTGGAGGTGCATGAACTAAAAAGAAAAGTTTACAATTTCATATTACAAAAAACTCAATAATGTTAGTATGCTTTCATCTGTGGACTGTCCAAAAATGCACAGATGAAAGATTCTCTGAATGTATAATTAACACCCCCAAGATTCTCTACTGTATGTGTGTGCGTGATCGTTTGCTTATGCCATCCCCATGGTGCTAGTTGCCATTGTTGAAGATATTTTCACTTTACCATTGCAGCTGACCCCCTACTGTTTTTTTTTAAGGTTTTTCCTTGACCCTATTTTTTTAGGTTTGTCCTCAGTACAATACCCTTACTTATTCCAATATACAGGCCTTGGCTATCTTCTGGAGGAACAGAACTGAAATTTTAAACTGACATCATGCTACTGTACGTTTATATATGAATCACTGACCTTATACTACAATACCTCCAATATATGGACTGTTGTCCTGCTAGTTATCGATGTAGCTGTAATCATTATCTTTATAACCGGACAAACTGATTGGCATTTTATTTCATTTATCTGGTGCCGTGTTGCCATATACGTATCTGACTTTGCAGCTGTGCAGTTAAATCGCTACTCGCGTTTGAAGAGCGAGTAGTGAGTAGGTATAATCGGTCGGGGATTAATCGGGATAAATAGGACGATTTTTCATAACACTATTTATTTACAAATAATTATTAAATATATTAAACTTTGAAATACCAACATAATGAAGCCAATTAAGAACCCAATCAATCAATAAACAATTAAAACACTCAATCAACTAAAATAAACTAAAATAAATATGATTAAGGTGTAGAACTTTACAGAATCGAGGGTTGGTCGAATCAGCAAAATGTCGAGTTCAATGTTTAACATTGAAATAGTTGAAATAGTGAACACAATTACTCGGGCCTAATCGGCCGAGTACTCGGGGAGTTTTTGAGCCCAATTGTGATCGGGGATTAAATTGTTAGTCGGGTCGGCTAAACAGCGAGTAGCGAGTACTCACCGATTACTCAACGATTTAATAGCCCAGCTTTGCAGTATATACCTTTTATCCGTGCTACGTATCTGAATAGGTTTTCATGTCTCTTAAATTTCGCAAGGTTGTACCAGAAGCAATTGGAACCATGCCGACTCCAGTTTCTGCTATTAGGCAATTAAAGCTTAAAATGTGGCTTTCTAGAGATTGCATCAGGGGCATGAAGTACTTACTGGAGAACTCCTGCAACTTGGAAATACTTCTTGTTGAAATAACTAGGGTAACAGTAAAACACTACTAAAACACCTGACTTTAGTTGTGTTTTTCTACATGCTTGTTTCTTATCTTTGGATTCAACCATTTTTGCAGAGATGTTGCTCAAAGCGTCTAATGTACCCATACTGCAATGCGGTAAAACCATCAAGTACTTTGCATCTCTGTTAAATACATCGTTTTATTTTGAGCGGTATTTTGACTTTTGGTTCCTTTTGTTTAGACAAATGTTGATTCAGCAAAGATATGGAGTATTGGAAAATAAATATGGTCTTGCAGTGCAACTTCTATAACCTCAGGTTTGTTGAAATATGGAATATACATGGATATGTGAATGAACTTGAATTTCTTAAGCTATTGCTGAAGAATGTTGTTGCCTTGGAAAAGTTGATCATCTTCACCTGTAAGTCATATTCACGTGATAGCCAGAGGCAACTGAGGAAATTTAGTGAGCTGCTACTGGCATTCCAAAGAGCCTCTTCAGGTGTGGCAATATTGTTATCATGATTCTTAGAAGTGACAAGTATTTGTATTGAGTACTGGTATTTCCAAGAACCCCACCTTCAAGTCGTTGCTTCAAGTGTGAAAACATTCTTAGGAGTGAGAACTTGACGGTATTAAAATTGCAACGACGTACATCTTATCCAACTGGTTAGGCTTTTGTCGTAGTTCGGTTAATTAGGCCTTTGTCTTGGTCTGTATATGCAGATTGCCATATTAGTTAGTTTTAAGATTTTTCATATAATTGTATTACTTGCCATTATGGTTCATTCTAGTTAAACAACAATTTGTTGTGGGATGGGTCTCTCTCTCTCTATTCTAGGGCAACCTCAATGCATCGCGACCATTTCACTCATGTGATTGTCCCGTTATGGAGTATGAACTTGTTGATAACTGGATATGTTGTATCTTTTCCTTTCTTTTTTTTGTTAAAGACAATTAGAGTTGCTTGCAAAGTTGCAATTGAATTGTTACATTACAGACTACTAGATTCTTATAAACTCCATGATCGTGTAGAACTGTTACTTAGATTTCCAAGCCGCAACCAGCTTGAAAAATCCCAGTGTATTCTTTATGTGTCTCCACCTTTGTCCACTTGTACTGCTTACTATCTGTGAACTCCAGCGGATAAGTATTATGGATTCCATCAATACTAGATCCAATCACAACAGAGGAATCAAATTTGTGAATGGCTTACATCAAAACAGCTTTTGAGTACTGTGAGGTAAATTTTACTTGGAAACCAGTCGGCTTCCAAACTTTCAGACAACAAGAAAATTTGTAGTAACTGCATCAACTGTTATCTTTATGTGGGAGATAACCTTAAATACGACTTGCTTTGAATTTGTATGGAATTATATTGACAGGTTTTGTGTCTGTAACATATTCCTTTTTTCAATTAGGTTTTCGTCTTGAACTGTAAATACATCTTATTCCATCAATGTTTATATTGGCTCTTTGTTCGAACTTTAG
The DNA here is from genome assembly GCF_015680905.1 of Coptis chinensis. NCBI lineage: Eukaryota > Viridiplantae > Streptophyta > Magnoliopsida > Ranunculales > Ranunculaceae > Coptis > Coptis chinensis. The sequence goes on from NC_141464.1 coordinate 6,007,589, forward strand.
CACTTTATTACATTTTTTGAGATCTTGTATTCTTATGAACTCAGCAAAAAGATGCAACAAAAAGTAAGTGAGAACTTAGGTTTGAAAGCACTACAGGCTGCTTATTAGAATGTCTTTCCAGAACCAAGCACTTGCACATTGCATAAATGATACATGTCAGAGAATATGTAGCCTAGTTTCTATTCCTTTTGTTTGTGGTATATATATGTTCCTGCATTGCATATATGATACATATCAGATAATTAAATAAAATTCTTTCAGAGTATATATGATGGTGAAATTGTTCAGTTACAATTATTTGGGCCGACCAGATGCACCTGTCTTTCTCTTTGATTTGGTTTTACCATAGAGGGATATTCTGCGAACAACTTTGAGCAACCTACTTGCATATTTTCTCTGTGAAGCAAAACTCACAGATCCTATGCAACTCGTAACTTGTCCCATTGGATTCCGACTCTTACTCAGTGATCTTTTTTCCAAGCCATATGACTCCGTGTTTGGTGGTTTAAGAGGGAGTTCTGTTCCATTTGAGATACTCTTCCATTGGAGGCTTTTCTTTAAGGACATGAGTTCCTGTTCAAGATTATGAATCCTGAAGCTTGTGGATTCGTAATCCTTCTTTGAGAGTTCGGAACTATGCGTAACAATATCTTTCTGCAATAGGAAACCCAAGGGCCGGACAACAACTTCTCCTGTTTCGTATGATGGAGTTTCTCCAAGAACCTGGCTTTTGGGATCTGGACATCTTGAGCTTGGGATGCTTCCAGAGAAGTCTCCACAATGTGCGTATCTGAACGAATCTGAGCACTCTTTGAAGGCTTGATGTGTGTGAAGTTGCTGAACAAAGAGAGCTTGGACAATGAGACGCAGTGGCATTAAGTCATTTTGAACAGCTTCAATGCATGTTTCCTGCGATAGTTTCTGGCAACTGAGATACTTACAGACTGATGCCTTCTCTTCTTGAGATATATCCGGGTGTTCCTGAGACCATATAGATCAGAGTTTACGTGATGTGGTAAATTGAATATACTTAAGGGTTAACTAGTATTACCCTCCACTAGATGAGCCAATTAGGATTTTCCCTCCACTAAAGGAAATTAGGGTCTCCCTCCTAAACACATGGTCAACTTGGTTTGACAGTTAACTTTCAAGTCAAACAACTGAAAATGACACAAATGCCTCCATATAATTAAAAATGAATATTTTCTTTTTGAAAATAATAAAGGACATTTATGTCATTTTCAGTTGTTTGACTTGAAAGTTAACCGTCAAACCAAGTTGAACGTGTGTTTAGAGGGGAGACCCTAATTTCCCATCTAGTGGGAGAAAATCCTAATTGGGGTGGGGTTGTGTAACACTAGTTCACCCTACTTAATACAAGGAATGCTGCATGTTTAAGAACTTACTAGTAGAAAGGTGTTCATAGCTTTATAGAGGTGGTCGTGGGTCTTTCTGTGTGAGATGGGCACTTCCTCAATAAGGTCCATGAACCTTTGTGACCCCATCTTTGGATAAACAGCTATGAAGAAAAGGTACTTATCCCATAGTTCAGCAACAATGGAATTGCTATCTGAAGGTCCATGTCCTGTTTTTGTTGCATTAGATAGTACACTGGTTGACACAATGTTCGCCATGGTAGCCAATTCTACACTTGATGAAATGGACTCCGTGTCTCCCTTTGGAAATAGGAAGTCATCCACCGTGGCCAAGTGTAACGTTGCCGCAATCTGATTTTGCAACTTTGTCCTAGTGTCACTTCTTAAACCAAGATCCAGAGCTCTTGATATCAAGGCGAAGTAAAAGCCAACTGGAATCGGCCGACTCACCTTCTCTCCCATAGGGAGTAAATCAAGTATCCCTAGCAATATAATTGAGGTCTCATTATTTGCATTGTCGGTTGTGTCGACAGCATTGTCACAAATCCGACCCGTCTCCTTAGAGAGAACCCATTTGTTTGCATAAAATATGACTATGGGACTGACATATTTTTCCTTCATTCCTTGTCTTCTCAAGGATCCAATTATTCTTTTGAAGAATCTGAAAGGCAAAGATATGAGATTACTCCACAGATCCTGGCCAGATAATTCCTTTACAAGTTCGGAGCTCCAAGGTTGACTATTTAAGGTGCCTAATGTGACAATCGGTCTGTCTCTTCTACGATCTGGGTCGAGAATCTCCATGCAAGCCATGAATGCAAGAGACTCGACACAACGACTCACTATCAGGAGTTCTTCAGACAAAGGTAGCAGCAGTTGGCACTTTTGGAGTACAATCAGTGTATCGTCCCAATTCTGTAGGACAACCTGGATCAGATACAGGTCTGCTCGTTCACACAAGTTTCCCTGGCTGTGTGCTTCTGTCATTTCTAGAAACTCAGCTGCACATCTAAGGGATGCAACATTAAAAGGGTCAATCAATGCTGAAGCGCCATAACTAAACAAAGCAACCATTTCAAAAGCCTCCGATCCCCCAGGGAAGTCATAGGGTAGCTTGATATCTGTGGATTCACTGAAAGCCTTCTTTAGATAACCACTCTTTGAAATAAGCGGGTACTGTCAAAAAGCAGAGAAGCGTTAGAACACCACAATTACATGCGCAGAAATTAAAGCTCTATTCATAATTGCTGCTTACCTTGTGTAGATCGAAGATTCTATCACCTACTTGAACACGAACTGACACAGGTAAACCAGTTTCTTGGGCCCTGAATTGAAATAGCATCTCAGCATTTAATAAAGAAAAATAAAAATGTCATGTATAGTCGTTACAGAACAGAAACGTAGGCTAAATAACACAAGAAAATAATAGTTCATGATACCATGCATTAATCTTAATCTTCAGAAGTGCTCCAACATTTGGAGATGAAAAAGGACTCAATGCAAGGGAACTAGCTTTGGTTTTTGAAGCATCCATTCTCAGTATATATGCGAAACCTCAGCAAGACTTCATTATACCTGCAAAAGAGTCTCCACTCGCAAGTAAAAGTACAGAAGAGAGAATAGAGGTAGTTTAATCAGTTATATACACTGTGGAGTACACATTGATCAAAAGTCAAATGCACACAAATGGACTACTTGACTCCAAATTTTAAGGCTCCAAAAGCGTTCTCGAATGTTGGGTAGCTCATATTCGTGTTCGTATTCAACCTTGGACAGTGAAAGAAGGAAAACTTTCAGTGTGCATTACCAACTAAATGAGACTCCTATATCAGTATGTTCTTAGCATTTCATCTCTACCGTTACTTTGATAGCACCAACAATCCCAACCATTGATTTGTTGAATTATGTGTGTAAGTAAGTAGTGCGCATGTGAAATGGATTGGGGAAAGGAAAAAAATTTGAAGGGTGTGGAGATGGTATGAATTGCCGATGAAGCTTTGTCTGCTTTCTGGCCACATGCGAACACCCAAGACGGCACGGCTTCTGAAAATTCGGATGTCTTGGGGTTTGTTGAGTTTGTTTGTTTAAATCCCAGCAAATCTCAATCCCCACCACTGACTACTATAAACAAATATATAACTTCGATTGTAATTTACCATATACTGATTAATCATCAACTGGGATTGAGTTTATTCTGTGATAGTCATCTTTTTTTACGCTAATAGTAATATATCAAGAAAATATGGCGGAGCTAGGATTTTATTTCGGCAAATTAATATGCAACTCATTATAAAAGTGACTCAAAATTCATTATACCAAAAATCGGACTCCAAACATGTGTACATTAATTATCCAAAAAAACAAAAAAAAAAAAAATCTGAAAACTCGAAATCAGTCAAAAAATTACAAGTGTCCACGCAAGCTGAGTATCCATTTTCTGAAAGCCTTGTGTAATCGCTTCAGAATCAATGTTTTTAAACATCTCTTTCTCAATGTATGTTATGAAGGGATTGTTCAACCAATCATTGCCTATACGATTCTAGAGTCAATTCTTTACAATATGAAAATATGAAAAGCTGAAAATACTATCAATGACAGTAGGGCATAATAAATGATAAAGTAATGAGCAAGCATGAGAAGCCACACAAGCCATAGAATGAGAGAAACCAGGTGCAAGGTTTTGTATTTGAATTGGGTTTTTGTGAAGCTGATTTACATAAACTCGAAGAAGAAGGCGTTTTGTTTTATTTCTAATTTAAGTTTTGATAAGGTGCTCTCAACCAAGGAACATAATACATTAAGACATGACATGACATGACTAAGACTTTTTTTTTAGGGAAAATTCGGGGTGTGTAGCTGCCCACCATTGCACACCTTTGGCTAGGTCCCTGCATGCATGCATGCAACACCAGTCTTGACTCAAGTCTTGAGCGAAGGCCTAAAATATCGAAATTGGGTAATATATCATGTACCCAAAAACTGATATATATAAATAATATTAGAGATATCTATTTTTTTAGTGAATAAGTCAAAATATTGATATATATTGAAAATATCACTGATATACAATAATATATAGCAGAAATATCAGTCAAATAGTCAAAAAATCAATCAATAGTAAAAAAGTCAAACCAAATCAATCAATACATATAGGATACATCACCACTATTTATCGGTTATATCGGAAAATGCAATATATATCGGCAAAAAAAAAAGCTTCAATATTCTGTGGAGATATATCGAATTTTCCCATGTTGTGTACCAAAAACCGAGATATATTGGTGATATTTTGGTCCATGTCTTGAGCTAAATATTTTGTTGGTAAGAAGCTTATTTTTATTATTATATATATTTTTTTGATAATAGCTTAAATTAAATTTGAGAGTCCAATTTCATATTTATTTGGATTAGGTAATAACCATGAACCATTTAGAAGGATTGGGTGTTTTACTTCATATTGAACATATTTGCAGTTTGGGTTATTATTTGTTCATTCAAAGAATTTGACAATGCTATACAAACATGAGAACATAAGATGAATCATACTATTAGAGCATTCCTAATGCAAACAACTTTGAGAGGAAATAGTAACTTGTTACCCTTATGAGCCAAAATTAATGACCCAATGCAAGGGTGACAATGATGGTAGCTTTTCACTAAGTTATAATAAGAGTAGCACTTGTGATCTTCGGATGGAACTTTTTATTCCGTCTTGCGTGTTTTTTCGATTTTTTATCTTTTTTTGTTTCGGATGGGATGTTTTATTCTGTTGCTGCGAGTTTTTTCAACTTTTTTCGTTTTTTTTCTTCTTCTTTCAAACGGGATGTTTCCAGCGTGTTTATTTTTTTTTTCAATATTTTTTCATTTTTTACATTCAGATAGAATAAAACATTCTGTCCGAATTTTAAAATCACATTTGCATTGGACAACTCCTAGTAGTTTCTCACAAAAAAGGTAACTATGAGGGAAAATAGTCCTATGTGGCGCTATGTGGAGGTAACAAGTTGTTACTTGCATTCGGAATGCTCTCATCCCAAAAAAATCATCTCGTTTGTAATTTTGTATGACGTTTTGAAGATGGGACATTTCTCAAGGATTTCAATTCCATCTGGGTTCAGCCTGTTTGGGGGTTGCTCAAGATACTTCCTGTAGGATGTAGGTTATATGAGCCTAATTGAAGCCTGATTTAGGATTGACAATGAAACTATATAAATTGAACTCAACATAAGATATTAAATTGTTTGGATTCTGAACAAGGAGGAACATATGACGTGGACAGGGAATTCTGGGCGATTATGGAACAGTTTAAAGAAGATAGTCCATGTGTATAGGGAAGCTAATTGAGCTACTGACTACTTAGCATCCCTAAGGGGCCCAAAGGGTGAGAACTTCTTCATCAACCCTCAGGAGGAAAATCTAGCAAACATAATCCATGATGATAGAACCGGAAAGAGATATACTAGAATTCTAGAAGAGGCGCGGTATTGGCACCCCACTTTATGGGATTGGCACCTTTTTAGCAAAAAGTAAAACAATAATGGTTATTCTTTATATGTCCTTTTACACCCAAATGCCCGATAGTTCTACGACATCGGGTTGCCGCGAGATCCCATATCCTACGGCAGGTAGTTGCCGCAAAACAATTTTTTTGTGTTTTTTGTTTTTTTTCACTTCAAATTTTACGTATTGAACACACACAACATATGGATACCTTATTTTCTTCTTTAAAGCTTTTTTATACATTTAAAAAATAATACCAAAACCATGACAAAAAAAATGTACAACCGAGACATAATTTTGCTATCTTGCGGCAAATATTTTCAAATATTATAAGAAAAACTTGTGATCAAATTAATGAAGAAGAGTTTTGATAATTAACACAAGCAAAGACTCAATTTTAGTGAACACAACCATCATCTCATGGCAACTAACTTTTTTTATGGTGGCTATTAAAAATAATTTAAAAGAAAAAATGACCCACGGCAACCACCTTCCGTGGGATATGAGATCTCGCGGCAACCTGATGCCGTGGATTGTGCAATCTCGTGGCAGTTTCTTGCCGTGCATGTTTTTTATGTGATTAATGGAGGGGTGCCATTACTTTTGAATTGGTCAAATGGGTGCCTATTTCATAAAGTGGCGTGTCAATACCGCGACCCCAAAGCAAGTGAGTCATATGTGAACAGTTTAGCCTGTGAGAGAGATAATCTCTATGAAGACTATATGTCTGAATTGTAACTATAACTGTAAATGTAACTGATTCACTATTTTTGAATAGAAATTTACCGCTTGCATTTTTGCAAAAAAAAAAAAAAAAAACCCAATCCACAAGATGCCGAACCCAAATACCCAATGTCCACAGCCATGCAATTAAGCCCCAGCAACCACCAGAACAAAACTACACAATTCTGCTGGCAGTGGCTACCTTATACAGGCTACAGACCTCTTTTACTTTTTCAATTTATAAACGAGCGTAGTTCTAGACCAAAATATCCCAAGTTAAAGTAACAAGCCTAAGTCTGAAAAACCAAATATTTAATTCGTTTGAAGGTTTACAATGTTGCTACACAGTGGCAACAATTTCACAAACAAGCGAAACAATCATGTAGATGTGCGCAAGATATCCACTTCATGAATAAGAATTACGCCAACAAATGCATTGATATGATTTACAAGGAATTAGCACAACTTTGTTGACTAAAATAACTAGGCATGAAGGTCTACTGGCATCTAGGTAGCACCTATGGAGCCAACAAAGTTCCATCTGCAATGGGAATGCTCTCATACGTTTGCCTGGGTAAGTTTATGGCTTGTGGTATAATCTAATCTGACTGTATAGTGTATACAGGCAGTCAAATAAGACGAAAGGTGTCATTGTCTCGTGATTTTTCTTTCAAAATGAGAGAATACTTTGGAGAATACTTGCATAGAGTAAGAAATTCATACAAGACAGCTGTTCATCAATTAAAACCTACATAAAAATCCCATCCACGATACTCCTGATGTCTTTCTAGTTCTAGATGAAAGATGAGATATGCACATAACGATAATAAGAATTTCAAAATTTCAGAATGCACAGATAATAAGTTATCATAACAAGACTGGTTCCTCAGGTAACCTGATTCACTTAATTTGTCTATTACACAACATTCCTAATACACATATATCAATCAGGAAAACATAAACAGTGTCAGAGTTTGTAGAAATTTCGTGAAACGATGTCCTGGACTACAAAAAACGACCAAGGAAGGAAACCAACAAGAGAGGCTATTCTTCTATAGTGACCACATCAACGAACAAAGGAGGCGCATACGACACTGGGGGATACCCTCCAACAAAAAACTCTTCTACCTTCGCACAGATGATAAAAAGAAACAAAGTGGGGAAAGCAATCAAATAGATGAAATAAAAGCAAATTTATATCATAAGTAACAGAAAAGGTTACGAAGGTTACCTGATTAGTGTTTAGGTATGGAACTATACCTTCAACCTGAGATCGGGTTTGATGGAGAAGTGGCTGCACTCTTCCTTTGGAGAAGAGTTGCCAACGTATCGAGTCTTTTGCTAGACTCGAATCAAGCCAATCGTAGTTCCTTAGAGATTGAAGATTGAGCCGGCCCCCTATGGAGAAGATGGAGCTTCCCTTTTATAAGCATCAAGCTGTCTCCTCCCTTTCTAGATGCGTTTGTTATGAAGTAAAGACCTGGAAACCGTTACAGAGTAAAGTCTCTCATTAATGCTATTGTTGACTGTAGCATGCAGCGGTTACATTTCCTTAGGGTGTAGTGCTTGTAGGTCGTGGTGCCGACCTGTGATTGGAATCTGGACACGTGGTCTGCCACGAGTGGTTGAGAGTGGAGGGTACTGACATAGCCCCCTTTCTTTATATTACTGTTTGTAGAATAGTGGTGTAAAGAAAGATAATAAAAGAGACTGCATGTCTTACTTAGTTGAAAATGGAGGTTGTTGCGAATTGAATTTTCTGTTTTTGTAGGTTGGATGTCGCTTGTTGCTTAGAGCTTTGCTGTGCGTTGATGTGGTAGGTTGTACGTCGTAGTGCTCAAATCATAGCTCGTGGTGCATAGATTGTAAGTTCGTAGTGCGTAGATCGTAGTTCGTAGCTCGTAGTGCGTTGTTCGTAGATCGTAATGGGCCTCTTGGTGGCCCCTTTGATTGAGTTGAAGTGCAAGCACTACACCATAACAACTTATTTATAATGGATATACATCCGTTACAAAAAATATTAGTAACGGTTATCTTGCATTGACACAAAAGCGTGAGTAATATTAGTAACATATATTTGTAACATTTATTATCCGTTACAAAATTTACTAACGGTTATAAAGTGTCACTGAAATTAATTTCAGTAACAAATACATAACCATTAGAATGTATTAGTAACGGTTACAAAAAAATTTATCCTCCATAAATCAAATGTTTCTAACGGTTATGTATCAATTACTAATGATTTATTGTTTTAAAAAAAATTACACTTCCTGGACTACACACCACCTACACTGTTACAACACCTAAACATGCACCTGCACCTGCACCTTCACTCCACAATGTATCAACCAAATTCTTCTATTCATCCATAAACCTTAATATTCATTGCACAAAATACACATTTAAAAAACAAAATATTTATTCCACTACTATCAAATTTTTAAAAAATATAACTCCCAAACTTCTAAGTATTTAAACTCCTACTAGAGTAAAATTACAACATAACCATTAAATAATACATGTGCTTACAAATACGAACTAAGTTTTCTTCCGCAGAAAGAAAACTCCTCCCACCATCTTAAAGCCAACCAAGTGGGAAAAGTTCATCAACTTCAAATTTCTTGCCCTACACAGTGAAGAAAATGTGTCAAGGACTTGGATAGAAAAAAATAATTGCCTAAGTTTATAAATTAATACTTGTAACACAACAGATCCATTATGCTTGCACATTGTTCTTCCGAATTACGTTCTCAAGTGAATCAAAATTTGTTTTGTACCACAAATTATATTCTAAGGGTAAAATAAAAAACAATTTAAAAAGAACAATAAACACCTCAAGCCACAAGAATATTTGGCTCTTCTAAATTATGCCTTGTAATCGACATAAGAAGCATGCTGCAAAAAGGAAGTCTGATAACCTCATAGTCCACATTTCCACCCTCAGAGTTCAAGTTTTAACAAAGCAAACTAATTCTTATACAAGTAGAGTGACTTTTATTCGGTTGTCGGTTGGACCAGTTTGGAAGTACGTGTTGCATATCACATTGTAGAGATTTTCTTACCATATACAGTGTACACTATAGTTTTTAGCCTCTGGGCATAAGTTATCTTCAAGATCATGATAATGGTAAAAATATTATGACGACAACGCATGTAAGCATGTAATCTGCACTTACGTTATGGATTTCGCTTGATTGACTAAAAAATCTTGATCACAAGGGTTAGGTCCACTTGGCAAGGATCCAGCAACAAAACCATTGAAGTTTTCATAATGTAGTAGTCCCACCCCCATAAAGCATTACTGCATAAATGTTGGCTAGTGTAGGAGTAGCTACCATGTAATAACATGCATCATCCTGATCAGCTGTGACAAGAACTGAATAAGACAGACCCACATGCACATCCAATGAATCCAGTGTGATCTGACTAGTGTATGATCCTTCAGTTTCCACTAACACCGTTTTATGGTTCTTGATTATGAAGTTTAAGCTCAATGCACTGCCTACATTAGACATCCTAAGCATGTATGTCTTGCCTGCCACCAACAAAAAATCAAGCAGAGAACAATATTATATATCATTTTTTTAACGATTGAACAAATAACCAAATCGACTTATACAAAATTTCTTATCGGACTTCTTACATCTACCAATCCCATAACAAAAATAACCCACAGTATGAAGGATGACACAAAACAATATCCACAAACTAGGCTAAGTCAAACAAATTCAAAAGACTACAACATTATGCTGGACATATGGACTATGAGGTTCATAACCTATAATAAACATCACAAACAAAATCAACTCACTAAAACAAGTAATATCAAACTAAACCTACTAGCCCAACCATTTTCAAAAGTGAATGAAGATTAGATAGCCACAATATCCACAAACTCAATGAACAAATTCAAGTAGCCTAAATTAGAAACAATGTGCTGACCAACTATTCACATGGTATATGGCATAGTATGAATTTACTCATGCATATTGAATATGTAGCAAAGTAGCAACGAATTATCCCAAACTTTAAACAAAACCCAATATAAATAAAAAAGCAATGTCAATTAAAAGAAGAAGATGGTTATCATACCTGAAAAAATACAATATAGATGAACTAGACCCTCAGGCCTTGTGCCTTTAGCTACCTTGTCGTAAAGCAAATCAGTATATGATTTCCATAATGACAATACTAAACATAAAAAAGAACAAACCAATTCATCTTATGACATTAAGAAACCAACATGCCTAATACATTAGAAAAATTCATATTCAAAACAACAGTTTATTACCAATTTGACCTACAAAAAAGTAGCATGCATACAACAAATTAAAATGGGGAAACCCAGTCAAGCAATAAAATGAACAACAAAGAGCTTATGAACAACTTAAATGAGACACAGTTAGCTCACTAACAGCTACTAGTAGGTTAAGTATTGAGGCAAGAATATTACTAGTAAACTCAAATGGGAGGTATTCATCATACTTGGAAAGTGCCCATCTCCCATTAATGTACAAGTTTCCACAAACTAGTCAATATAAATTGTCATTGCTATGACACAGAAATACAGACTCAACATGGAAATGATGCATAATATATGATAAACACCCAAAAGTGTATTATGAAACCCCATTGAGACATATAAATTTGGTTAATTATGTGTTTAATAATCATGAAATGAATATGTTTTCATACTTTTGCAGGTATTTGCAGTAAACATGGAAATATTATTTAAACCTGCGATAAAGCACGGGGAACGACATATATATGAATTCTTCCAAATCCGCATAGAAGCATCAAACTTCCGAAGCTCCTACCTCTTGAACTAGGACTCCGAATGTGACAAGTGAGCTTTCGGACAATCGTATGATGAATTTCACGATAGGCAGAAAGTTGTAAGGCAAAAAAGGCAGTTTCACCCTCGAACTTGTCAAGTTTTACCACTTACCCCCGAACTTCGAGGGCAATTTTAACCCTGGACTTGTAAAACGTATCCAGCTCCATTTTTTCCAGTTCATTTCCGGCTTTTGAAAAGTGACTTGGAATTATATTTTCTCGACGTGGCAAAATTAGAATTTGACACGTGGCAAAATTAGAAATTCCACGTCATAAAAAATAATAATTCCACGCCACTTCAAAAGCCGGAAATGTACCGGAAATATGAAGGTGGATACGTTTTACAAGTACAGGGTTAAAATTGCCTAAACTGAACTTTAGGGGGGTAAGTGGTAAAACTTGACAAGTTCGAGGGTGAAATATGCCAATTTGCCAAGTTGTAAAATTGCCCAAAGACCGGACCACCACTGGACTGCACATAGGACCACTATGCGGGCCCGCAAGATTGGATGAGTCATCAATCATGGAGCATGTCAAGACAAAAATGACAAATTATTGGTGCAAAGTTGACACCTTGCATGTAATTAATTAGATTACGTGTTAATAGTGAAAAAAAGACAAGGTGTCATTTTGTTTTAATGTGGTGGATAAAAATGAAGTAAATGTGGTTTGATTTTTCACGTGGGAGGAAATGAGATTTCTCTCAAATGGAGAAGAAAACAAAACAATGGGGGGACACTCCATTTACTCCCTTGACTTCTTTTTCTTACCTTGTATTATTTTAGTTCCTTAGTCATTTTTATTATTTAGTTTTTAGTTTTGTAAGAAAAGCTTATAATAGTTTTAATGGAGGAAACTTTGGTTTTCTTCTAGAAAATAAATAGAAAGCAAGTGAGTTTAGATAGTTAGTCTTCTTCTTCCTTTTTCTCTTTCTCTTTTTGTACTTCTAACTTGTAATCCTTTATCCCAAGGATCATGAGCTAACTTCCCTTTTGGGGAGTTAATCCAACTCATGTGAGGGAAAATATTTGTTGTTGGTTTGGTAAGTTGGTTAGGAAGAACAACTAGACCTACATCCTATCCCAAAATGATAGTTGGTGTAGTGTCTAGTTAGAGCATCTTTAAGAGAGCAACCAAAAAAACACCAAAATTTTGAACAAAAAACACCAAACCAAAAACACCAAGCAACTTTAGGAGCAACATAAAAAAAAACACCAAGCAACTACACGGTTTTGGCAAAACCGCGCCATATAGCCCACGCGATTTTGCCAAAACTGCGCCATTAAAGCCCAACTGATAGGCCCAAGCCCACATGGTTTTCAGAAAACCGCGTGCTACTTCTATATAAACAGCTCCAAAGCCGCGCGGTTCAGTCACTTTCACCTCTTCTCACAATTATAAAACCCTCTCCTTAGTAAAAAAAAAACAAAAACCTACCTAAACTCTTAAAATTTGATATGGATCCTTTTGAACCTTTCGACGGTGATGATTGGCAGTACACAAACGACATTGGCGATGAGGGAGAAGAACCTGAGGAAGTAGAATACGGTGGGGGAGAAGAACCCGAGGATGTCGCGACCGACTGATAGACATCCCTATGTACTGGAGTATCAGATGAACGACTTCGATTGGCAATTTGCACCTGGAGAAGCACTTGATATGGAAGTTGTGTCTTCTACACGTGATACAAAACACGGTCGAAAGTGGCTAATACTCAGGTAATTAATTAGTTTTGATTAAATATTTTGAATATTAATTAGTTGAGTTGGACCAATTAATTATTTATCTTATACGCATTATTATTATTTTTTTATAATATCAGCATGTTATTGACTACCGAGTTAGATCGGCTTTACTTGGTGTTAGAGAGTGGTGGAAGATTATTAGGAGTTTGGATGAATTTGTACATATTAGAGATAGTATTTTGTATACACCTTTGGGTATTTTGATTGATGCGGATTATGAGAAGGCTGATTGGGCAGTGGTCATAGCTTTAGTAGAAAGATGGTGGAGTAGAACTCATACATTTCATTTCCCTTGTGCGGAGTTAGGGTTCACACCACTAGACTTCACTATGATTTCGGGTTGAGTATCGGTATAGGCCAACCGATACCTTTTCATACAAATTATGAGAATATGGATAGTATGCTTATGAGTTTTCCTCGTTTGGGTTGCGGATGCTTATGATTCTTCTGGGATTAAGCTATCTCATATTAAGATCTGCATATATGGAACCCCTTTTGCATCCCCGATACACGAGCGGAGTTAGCTTTGATCGCTCTACCGGGTAGTGAGGGTGCCGATCAAGATGTTAGGGCTTTTTATGTTTTATTGGGCATGTTTTGTTTCCCAATGGTCATTCTATGCGACGGGATATTATGCTTATGTATCCGATTTGCATAATATGAGAGATTATGACCAGGTAGCTCAAGATATGCCACATTGATATCGGCGTTAGATAAAACTTCACAGACATTCAAAAGTAGAAGTCCTCAGATTGCAGGATTCACGGGACTTTTAGAGATTTGGTTTTATGAGTACTTTCGATGTCTTTGTCCTAACATAGACATGATTGCTGATACTCGCCCTAGATTTGCTAGTTGGTCAGGGCCTCACTTGACTCGTAACAGAGGGCAGATTAGGAATAATATCTGTATGGCTCATGCTCAAATTGATATTAGATTGTCATCTATTGAGTGGAGACCTTGGCGTTTGTCTACTACCTTTGACGATCCAGTTGTACATCATGCTTGTGTGTTGTCACATCACAGAGTTGTTTTTGCCACACGTGACTGTCAGGTTTGGTACTATGGCGACAGATGTTGGAGGTAGATGACTGGACGTTATGGAGTTCCATGTGCTCCCATGCTAGATGTTAGTGATGCGAATTCATGGGGTAGAACTCATATTCATGAAGTTCATGCTAGTTGTGGTCCTTGGCCAGATGCATCTTCTTTTGTTGTTGAGTAGACTGCTGATCAGTATTATAGATGGTGGAATCGTGTCTCTATGGGTCCGTTGTTGCCTTCTGTTGGTCGGGCTAGCAACTTCGAGTTTGTGGGCCTGGAAGGGATGAGACGTGAGCTACGTATTCCTCATCCGCCACAGCCTGTTTACAACCCACAACCTCTGAATGCATATCATCCAGCTCACGGTAATCCGCCGGTAATCCTCGGATGTTTGCGTGTGTGGACCTAATGGGGAGCCTACTTATATTTCCATTCGAGGTGCCTCATGCTCGTTTTCTCGAAGTTAGAGCCGATATTGATCAATTATACCATGGTGAGTTTAATTGTTTTATTTATCTTCTTCATTATATATATAATATGTACTCACACTGTATTTTCTTGGATTTTTAGGCTGAGGTTCTAGAAAGATATGAGAACAAGGTTCTTATGTTTGATGGGATGAGGATTGCCCTGTATCATTATAGCCAAGAAAGAGAGGAGGCATATTCTCAGACATATCAGCAATCCCAGCGTGCGTATGATGAGACTCGGAAAGCGTATGAGGATATGCAGCAAGTGTACACGCAACAACATCAGGGATATGAGGAACTTCAGGCTGAAGTAGTTAACCTCCGTGCAGACAGAGAAGATCATAATTCTCAGATTAGGAACTTAGGGGAGCAGCTTCGGAACGTCCAAATAGAGAGAGGAGAGGGATCGAGTGGTAAGGGGCGTAAGAAGAGAGCTAAATAAATTTGATGTAATATGATAGGTTTTGGATTATTTTGGATATTATATAATTATATCATAATCATAGATTTTGGACTGCATAATCATAATAATAGGTTTTTAATTTATTTAATTTTTTCGATTTTGAATTACAATTATTAATTTCTTCAATTGCACAATTGTTAATTTCTTAACTTCTATGCACAACTCATAATTTTTCAACTTCTATGCACCACAGTTCTAATTTTCAGAAAAAACGCACGCGGTTTTGGCAAAACCGCGCCTATTGAAGCCCAAGCCCACGCGGTTTTGGCAAAACCGCGCCATAGAAGCCCATTTAGCAGCCCAAGCCCACGCGGTTTTGCCAAAACCGCGCGGTGTTTCTCAAACCGCGTAAGTGATTTGATACAGCATCAAACCTAGAACCAAATATTGGTCGATTTGGTGTTTGGTTTGGTGTTTTTTTAGTGTTTTCATCAACATGTAGTTCTCCTGAAGTTGATGAGAATTTGGTGTTTGATGCTAGGTTGATATCACTGCTAAAGATGCTCTTAGGAATCAAAGTGATGAGCTTAGAGATAAGTCATTGCTTGGTTCCACTTGCTAACATGTATGAGCTTAGAGATGAGCCATACATGTTAGGGATCAAGTTTTCTTCTATTAGGACTTGTCTATGAGTCTAGGAAGAATAAAATGAATTTATTAAAATCAACAACAAAAGTTATCTTCACATGAGGAGGATTAGCTTTCTACATTTTCTTTAGTAAATTGTATTTTGTCTTAGTTGCATTATTTTGAATCTTAATGTTTTTCTTAATGTTTGTGTAGGAAAGAAACCTAGTATTAGTATTAAACTTACTCACTAGTTTCCTAAGAGTAAAAACCAAGTTGTAGTTGTCCTAGACTTTAGGTTGGTTCAAATCCTTACTTTAACTTTATGAACACGAAGATCGTGAGTAAGGAAATCTTTGAATTCGCATTTTTCGCCAAATTAGAGAGTAAATCTCTAACGTAGTAAAAAGAGCAATATCAATATACATGTAAAGAGAAGCATCTTCTAATAGTGATTTGTGCCAGACACAACATCCATTCAACAGTATCCACTAGCTACATATCAGCCTAGAAATATGAAGGTCTAAAAAACAAGGACACACAACTTAGTCATTGACCAAGATTTGACATGTAAACTGTAACAAACCCAAAAGTCTAAACAAAGAGGAACACAAAAAAAAAGCTCACCAAAATGTTCAAAGAGCATTGAGCATATCTTCAACACCACTAAAAGTAAAAGCACCAACTTCCTCCAAATTCAAAACCTTAACAACACCAATGAAGGCATGCCACATGGCCAATGAAGCAAATATCATGTTCTAACACTACCCCCACATCTACTACTACAACTTCTGCAGATATATCAATAACATTTATGAACCCTCGACACATTCACTCAAAATTTCAGCATATTTGTAAAGCCCCTGTTAGAATATGAGGAACAACATGGAGAATCACATACTCTACAACTCTTCCCCCTACGACAGGATGACGTCGTAAAGGGAGAGTGAAATAAGGATTGAAACTATGAACACCAATGGAACTAGCTCCTCAACAGTTGTTTAAGTTCCTTTTAAGAACTTAACATAGAACTAGCTCCTCAATAGTTGTTTAAGCCGAAGTGTTTGTTGTGTGATGTGAGGCTAGTCTAAAGCTTCTAAGTTACCCGAGAGTGTGAATTACTTAACAAATAAAATAAAACCCCATTATGTGTAATCTAACAGAAGAATATTAAAAATTAAATTTATAAAAATCTTACCTTTCGATGGGTTAATTACCGTTGATAAAAGAAAGATGAAAAGACCCAAACTACAATATAAACATCGATGGGTTAAACATTAATGATGAAAGAAGAAGTTTTCAGCACCAAAATTTCGACAATTTAACATGACAGAGCAATAAGGAGGAAGTGTGGTCAGTCTTTTAGTAGCAAGTATGTGCCTTGGTCATGGGAAGCAGATGGTTGCAGTTCCTTGAGTCTTTAAACCAATGGTCATAACTGCCACTTGGAGAAGTTAAACTTTTTCTTATTGCCTAGCTAATCATTGTGTTACTTTTTGTTTGAGTTAAAAACCTCTATTGGAAGGGTCCATTTTTCTATAAAATTTAGACCCCATGAATCCTATTTTAGATAAAAATAACTTTTAATCTAGATACCTCAAACAAGGTACTTGTCATGATTTAAGGCATCTGAATCAGTAAAGTTGGATAAGATCTAACCTAAGACAAGTGAGACAAAATTTAGACCAAGACAATAGAGACAAGTTTTCATGGTTTCAATTATTTAAATGTCAGCAAATGTGCGCGCTACACTAAAACAATAACTTCCCTTCTTTACATGGGTTGTCTCTTTCCCTTTCCTATGCGGGCTTTTTTTCACTAAGATTTGACAAAAATGAGAACTCATGAACCACCCAAAATTATGAACTTCCATTTAATACAAAAACAATAAAAGAAAAAAGAATAGGATAGATATGTGGGAGCATACCTTTTAAAATGGCCACTCGAGTCATTAGAAATAGAAATCTATGACCAAGCCAACGGAATTCAGTCATAGATGCAGCCTGCTGGATCTTGCCTCATCCATGACAGCCTGTATATGAGACCACCAATATGAAATTTTTTGAGCACACATAGGACAATAACCTTCAGAGTTCAGATCACAAAAACCGCTACAATAATGCAAATAATAGATTTCACATCATCACTTGTTTTTAACATCAATGAGCAACCAATCTCACCTCCAGTTTGGCTTTAAATATGTCCAGTGCTGGTCAGTCCATTTTACCAATATCTAAAAGCTCCGAGGTTTTTATGTTTTTGTCACCAACTTTGTGGAGGCAATATCGAACGCTTGGTTCTAGCCCTTCAACACAATCGCGGCACAACACTTGATTTTCCAAGTTTCCATATTTCCTGAGTTCCTACAAATCTAACATAAGTCATCCAACTAATACACAAATTAAATTAGATGGAGAAAATGAACATAAAAAATCTAAATAGAGCACATTTGGATTCATAAAGAACATTGTTTAAATAGTGATGATCAAACATTCAAACCTACGGTTTCAAGGGGTCAGTTAAATAGTTCACAACAACTCCCATTGGGTGTTACTGGTAGAAACCGTAGAACCATTACTATGGCTGGTCATTAGGAAATGATGTAATGTAGCCACTATTACACTTATAACAGTTGTTATAACATTTCTGAATGGCATTTCTAAACCAATGTGTCAAATAGCTGAAAGTAAATGTCGACAACCCAACTAAGCAAATAATTGATACAGATAAAGATCATAAACAAAACACTTTAGAGATCATAGACAATAACAATAGACAAGACCTAAGCACCAATACAAGTAACCCATAATTTAAAGATGCGCCCATCTTCAAAATCTAAAACTCCACTTCAACAATGAAGGTTTAGTACATAATTCAAAACCCAAAGTGATAAGTTTCAAAATATACAAATTTGTTGATTAAATAAACTATTAACTTGAAATCAAAGTGAAAATTTAACAGATTTGTTACACTAATTGGATTCCTTGAAATCAGAGTGAATGAAGCCAACCTGATCAGATTTCCCACCTTTGTCATTGATACACACAATACAACATCAAAACATTAAGATAAACTAAATCTATCGTATAAAGATGCAACCTTTGGCAATGGTTGACTAATTATAATAATCTATTGTTAACATACTCCCTAAAATCTTATGTCTACACAAACCCAAAGCCTAATTCCTTTTTTTCAAAAAATAGAAACACTACAAAACTCAGATAAAAGTGGATTCGCTAAATAAAACGTTATCTTGCAGGTCGATCGGTCGAAGAAGAAGCTTCCTTCAGTAGATTGAGCAATTGATTGTGTAAATATAACACCCTAGCCAAAACCTTAGATTGAGCAATTGATTGTGTAAACTGTTACAAAGGAGGAGAAGAAAAGTAAGGAAAAGATGATGACTTACCTCAGTAGGGCAACACTAGAAGCCACAGCGGTAGCAACAGTAGCGGCGGCGGTTTTCTCTGTGCTTACCTCTTCGCTTTTGTTTTTGTTATTGATAAGGATGAGAGATGAGCGCGATAATGAAAACATTCCCCCAAAGTTTTAACCTACTTTCAATTTCATTTGTTTTCATTTATTATTCTGTTTTATTTTATTGCAGTAGGTAACACTTCAGTATCCGTCACCTAATATGGAGTAAATGTTATGAAATAAATCAAGTATTTGCCTACAGAATATGTAACGGTTGTTAATATTTATAACGGAAAATTATATGTGACAAACATTGTGACGGATGAATAAATGTTAGCAATCAATTTTACTAAATGTTGTAATTTCAGGGTTATGGTGTAGTGTAGGTTGTAGGCGTGGATCGTAGTTCGTAGATTGGATTTAGCTAATAATTAGCCTTTGATTGGTAATTACAGTTGAATTGACCTTTGATTGGATTTGACTGATAATTAGCCTTTGAGTGATACACTTTATAGAACTCTAAAAGTTTCACCTTTTATTGAATCTCACTCAATAATTCATAAACACAAAACACAAACTAACTCAAAACCTAAATACAAGCCCTTATTTATACTAATCCTAAAAACAATAGACCAATAGTAACGACCACGTGGACAACAACTAAAATAGAATAACTTAACTAGTAGGCTCACGACCCATGGGTTTGGACTCAAGCTATAGGCAGATGCCCATAAAATGTAGTGGGAACATAGGCGCACAACCCTCAACATCAGCAACATATTAATGTTCTACATCACTCTCCCCATGTTGAAGAAGCTTGTCCACAAGCTTCTTGACATGAAAACCCACAATATGCAAAAACTCTTCAAACTTCAAATTCTTGTATACGTCACCCTCCCATGGTTATAAGGAATTTGACCTCGAATCTTGCCCAAATATCAGCTCAAACAAATAACATGGCACCACAATGCTGCTAGTACTCCTTTTTTGAAACACAACAGATACTGGAAGTCACGAAGTATGCGTTGAAGTGATTTGTGACCACGAGCAAACACCTTCTCAAAATTGGTTAGAAAATGATCAATATAACAACCACTTTGTGCTTGCTGAATTGGAGGAACAAGACCTTCATAGATCTAGTCAGCAGGATGACTTTGTTGCAAAAGAAGGTGATGAACCTGCTGATTTCGTTTGTTATCACGCTCATGACATAACACAACGACTTCATAAATTCTTTCATTCTCTTTGTTGTCATCGAACCGGTGTTTTACGTTGAGCTATAGAAGCTCCACCAACGATGGGGGGTTTGGGCTGCAAAAGCTCCACCATATATAGCCTTCCTAAGTCGACTAGTCGCTTCTTCTAATCGATCAAACCTGTTTTGTATTAATGCTTCTCTCCACTCTTCTAATCGAGCAACCCGTATTCTAGGGGCAAATATGAATCCATGAGTAGTTCTCCATGAATTCTTCATCTTTGACGTTGTAGACATATCTTGATTTACAAGAATAAATTTGGATACGCAGTGAATAGTACCCGATGAACAGTGTTTTCGGTGAACAGTACCGTTAATAGTAACCCCTGGAATTAATCTGCTCCAATACCAAATAATGTAGATTGCAGTGGCGGAAGCAACACTTAATCGAAATCTACACTTTATAGAACCTTAAAAGTCTTACATTTATTGATAATCACTCAATAATTCATAACACACATAAACACAACTAAAACAACTCCCTAAAACCCTAACCATAAACCCTTATTTATACTAATAACAATAAAGCAACAACTAAACTAGTGGGCTCACGACCCATGAGCTTGACCACCGAACCTTGAAAGAAACGAACTCATGTTTTATATCAGATAGACTCATAGGCAAGACATTTCACATGTGTAACTAGCATGGACACAATGCAAATGGATGTTTTATAACTTACTCAACGTCTTGATATTGTTACAGGATTTTTCAGCATTTACCGCTCGACAAAGCTTTTCCTGAGATGTAGGAGATATGGCCTAAAAAAATAAATCACTATGTTAATACACTTCTAAATAAAAATAAAAATAAAAATAAAAAAACAAATATATGCAAACCGAGAACACATAAAGCATATACTGTTATTGTATACCTGTCGAGTTGAAAATAGCCTCTTTTGAGAATTCAATTTCTTCACACAAAGTTGCCCCTCAAGTGCATCCATATCTATAAGACTATTTGAAGCATCAGCAGAATGAACACCTGAAGAGCCTTCTAGTACGTGCTATATCTTCAGAAGGAAACAAAGTTCCACTGGGTGGAAGGGATGAATGTTTCTCCTCAGCTTTGAGTGAGCCATAATCCTTACAGTGAGAATTTTCATGAACACTGAAACAAGTGTAGGAAATCTGATTTGAAATGGAGGGACTGTCATAGTTGTTCCTAACAGTGGACCCAAAGTCAGGAACAACATCTTTCTTATCATCTTCTCTGTCATCTGTTATATTACACCCACCATTGTTAAGTTCCAATTTTTGGAGGCAATGAGCAGTTATCAGATCAGGAATATGTGAATAAATTTCAATCTCTACAAAATTGGGTTTGGAATCAGAGATATTATTCGTACAATCATCCACATCCTTAATGTCAGGAGTATCTCCCTCCCCATCATGATGAGGTTCCCTGCATTGCACGCAATTGTTAACAATCATATCATGCAACGTACTGTCGGACAGTATTACTCTCCATATGGCATGACAGCTTCCCCTGCCTAAAACTATTATATTTCTCGCAATCCAGATCAATGGGGATTGGAATTTCCTTTCTAGGGCTGTCACGTAGATCTGAGTGGGTGTTTTTCGCCTCTTCAAAAGAATGAAGAGACTCGTGCTTTTCATGAAAATCTACCTTTCTAATATCTCCAAAAACCTCTGCGGCACATGCCAAAAGAGAGGACTTCTTAGCCGCCAAATAGTCATATAAAGCTTCATTAGCTATGGAACCTGAAATCTCTTCAGAAGGAGAACATGATTTTCCCAATTCAAACTCACTTCCAGTAACTCCAGGACTTTCATTAAAGTAGTCTCCAGAAGAACTATCTCTATCAGCATCAAGGACCACCTTGTGTAAATCCAAGTTTTCAGATTCCAAACTCTGGACTTAGTATTGATGGATCCATGTATCTCCATAGTATTCTGGGCGGAAATCTCAGAGTTCAAAGCTCGTTCCGTCATGGCATCTACAATTTTTGAAGATTTGGAGTTTGTACAAATGGTGTTTTCACAGGAATTGTTTTTAGTCTTCAATTTCCTTGCCAATTTCAGTTTCAAACAACTAAGGGATTCCTCAAGTTCAGCATCTTCTTCCAATGCCACTGTACCATCATTTCTACTGTTAGACAGACTACTGAGGTAACATGCCCCACTTTCCTGCTTTAATGAGACATCAGAATTTAGAAGTTTCCTTTTCTTCGTTTTGCTCCTCCTTATTTCTTGTAAAGTCATTGAAAGACTGTCATCATCCAAGTCACCATTAGATTTCACTAGAAATCAGCATCTGCAAATGATTCTAAGGTTTGCTTTCTATCCCCAAATGATTTCAACTTGAGCTCACACCAAGGAAATCACCCACCCAAGACTTTGGTAGTTATCACAACAAACTCAAACAAGCAAAGCCACCAATTTATCATCACCCATAGCAAGCAAACAATAATAATGGAAGTAAATCATGCAAAGAGACACAAAGATTTAAGGTGGTTCGTAAATATTACCTACATCCACACAAGAGCCAAGTTTCCTTTATAGCAAAGATTGGAGAGTTTACAAGAGATATCAAGAATCAAGAACAAGAGGCCTCACTCAAACCCTAGCTCAATAGAGCTCCCACAATACCCAAGAAATGAATCTCTCAAAGTTATCTCAAAACCCTAATCTATTTCCTTTATATAGGTGTACATAGAAAAAAGGGGAGAAAAATGGGAAAATATTGATAAATCGTCGAAATTCCAAAGAAGTTTCAAAACTCTAAAGCTTGTTGGTGAGATACCGGAGCTTCATTCGCTCGACGGTTCCACAACCCAACAATCTCCCACTTGGAACCTTCGAGATTCTACATGCACATCACATCTCAATTGTAACAACTCCATCCAATTCCAATTTACTAAAGAAACACTCGGCTCATCCATCATGGTCTTCAATCAAGAAGACCCACCGAAGTTGAACACAACTTCAACTTCTCAGTAGGCACGGTCTTGGTCAACATATCCGCCGGATTCTCACTCCCTTAGATCTTCTCAAGTGCCAAAACCTCATCCTCCAACAGAGATCGGATAAAATGATACCGGAGACCAATGTGCTTGGTCCTAGAATGAAAGGCGGAATTCTTAGCAAGATGTATAGCACTCGACCGTCATCGGTAACACACTTCTCTCTTGCTTCATCCCAAGCTCTTCCATCAATCCTCGTAACGGATCATCTCTTTTTGCCTCAGAACGGCCACATACTGCGCTTACGGTAGACAAAGCAACAATCTTCAGAATCGAAATCCAACTCACTGCAGTAGCACCCCCATCAGAAAGACATAACCAAGTGCTTCTTCGCGATCTACCTCACCTGCAAAGTCGGCATCCACATACCCTTGCAAGTTCACAACACCCCTTCCATAACATAGGCATTTCTCTGTAGTACCTCTCAGATATCTCAATATCCACTTCACGGCTTCCCAATGTTGCTTGCCAGGATTAGACATAAATCTACTGACAGCTCCCACTGCTTGGGCTATATCCGGACGCGTGCAAACCATGGCATACATAAGACTTCCAATGGCAGAGGCGTATGGTATCTTAGCCATGAAGTTTCTTTCCTCAACAGTCTTGGGAGAGTGTTCCTTGGACAACTTGAAGTGGACTGCCAAAGGTGTGCAAACCTGGTTTCAGAGACTACCCATGTTGAACCTCTTCAATACCTTCTCAATATACTATGAGACAACTCCGAATACCTTTCTGCCTATCTCTTGATCCTCATCCCTAGAATCTGTTTTCGGCTGCACCAAGTCCTTCATAGAGAACTCACTTGCTAACTTCTTTCAATCTCCCGATTTCTGACATATCGAACTTGCTACTAACATATCATCAACATATAGCAACGGGATGGCGTGGCTGGAGTCGAACCTCTTGAAGTAGCAACAATGGTCGGCGTTGCACTTATAGTAGCCATTTCCTTGCATGAAGTTATCAAACTTCCTGAAATCTTGGGCTTGCTTCAAACCATACAAGCTCTCTTTCGAGCACGCATACCATATTCTCTTTTTACCCTTCTTGATGAAACCCTCCGGTTCTTTGCATGTAAATTTCCTCAACTAGGTCACCATGGAGGAAGGGTTTAACATCCAACCGCCAAGATACAAATCTTCATTTGCAACAATACTCAAACACCGACCGAATAGTATCGGTTTCACCACCGGGAGAATATCTACGTGAAGTCAAGCGCTGCTTCTGCTGAAAACCCTTGACTACTAGCCTCGCTTTGTATCTCACGGGAACCATCATGTTCCTCTTTGACTCTAAACACCCATTTGTTTGTAGAGCCTTCTTGCCCGTGGGTAGTTTGGCTAACTCCCCGCGTGCCACTAGAGATGAGGGACTTCATCTCATCTTGCATAGCAAGCTCCCACTTGCTTGCATCACTCACCTCTAATGCTTTATCATAGCATTGAGGCTCGCCACCATCAGTAAGTAGCAAGTAATTCACATAGGTGGAGGGTGGATATCTCGTTACTTTCGGTACATGTGGCCTGGATGTCTTCCTTGGGGCCGCGAGGTGGAGATGGACTTCGGTGGTGTAGTATCATCATTATTCTCACGAGTCACTACTCTTTGTCATCCTCATTTGTGGGGCTCCCACTATATACCCGACTTACATCGAAGTCTTCCAACTCAACATACTCTATGCTGCTCTCTGTACCCGATTCCTTGGTTTGTGCTTCATCTCTATCCTTGTACATCACCTTCTCATTAAACACAACATCTCTACTACGAATGATTTTCCGATTTTGATCATCCCAAAAGCGATACCCAAAATCATCACCGCCATAGCCGATGAAGGTGCACTTTAGTGACTTAGCATCAAGCTTGCTTCTAGCTTGGTCACTAATGTGGACATAGGACACACAACCAAACACCTTCAAATGGGAAAGGTTCACATCCTTCCCGCTCCACACTTCCTCTGGAATCTTAAAATCCAAAGGTACTTGATGGTCCTCTATTGATCGGGTAACATGGCTTTGCTAACACTTTCGCCCAAAACTGCTTGGGTAAGCCTCGCTAGTGTAATGATACACCTAGCTCTCTCTGTCGGTGTTCTATTCATCCGCTCTGCAACCCCATTCTCTATATTTGAGGTGTCCCCCGCAAAGTCTTTTCCATCTTAATGCCATTGTCGGCCAAGACTTCTTAAAACCCTGAATCCTCATACTCTCCCACCGTTGTCGGATCTCAGCTTCTTTACTTTCAAGCTTGTCTCATTCTCAACCATGGCCTTCCAAGTCTTGAATACTTCAAATACTTCTGACTTGTGTCTCAAGAAATAGACCCACACCTTCCTAGTATGGTCATCAATGAAAGTCACAAAATATGACTTTCCGCCAAGTGAAGAGACATTAGCTGGCCCCCAGACATCTGTATGAATCAACTCAAGCCTTCTTGCTTTCGGAGTCTGACCCATTCTCTGAAAACTCACCCGCTTCTGCTTTCCAAATACACAGTTCTCACAGAAGTCAATTTCAGTCAACTGTAACTTTGGGAGTTTACCAGAAGAGTGAAGGATTTTCATTCCTTTCTCACTCATGTGACCAAGTCTGCGGTGCCAAACATTCGGATCCTCTTTGCCATGTGCCACGACAATCGACTCACAACCATGTGCAGTCATGTAGAGAGTACCATCTTTCTTACCATTTGCAACAATCAATGAACCCTTCGAGACCTTCCAAGTATCACCGGTGAAGACTGTAACAAATCCTTCACTTGCCAATTGCCCCACAGAAATCAAATTCTTCCTCAAATCCGGGCGTGTCGGCGTCCCTCAATAACCATGACGAGCCATTCATCTTGACATGCACGTCACCCTTGCCGACAATGTCACAAGGTTGGTCATCACCGAGAAAGACCGTTCCAAGGTCACCTTCGGTGTAGTTCTCAAGGAACTCTCGATGTGAGGTAGCATGGAAAGATGCGGAATCAAGTACCCAAGACTCCTTCTTGTGCTCCATCGAACATATCAAAGCGTCATCTACCATCTCAACAACATTAGCTTCTTGATTCTTTTTCTTGTTCTTATTAATGTTGTTGTTGTTTCTTGGTGCCGGACAATTTGGGGCTATAGTGGCGGGCCTACCACAATTATAGCACACCACTTCACTTATGTCTCGAGGTTTGTGTTCAACGCTTTGCAATTGGGGGGCTTGAGATTTCGATCTCCCCCTCCACTTCTTCTTACCACGATTCCTGTTTGAATTTCTCCCCCTACTTTCAGTGCTCAATGCCGACCCCGAAGTTGACCCCGAAGATGAAGGACAATCTTGTCTCCGGATTTCCTCGGTTAGTACCATACTAACAACGTGCTCAAACTTCAACTTGGTCATTCCCGCAGAGCCACTAATAGCCGCAACTGTAGCCTTCCAACTTGGAGGCATTTGTCCAAGTATCGCCAAAGCTAGCACCTCATCACTAAATGTAATCTCAATCGACTCCAATTGGTCCTTAGTTTGGTTGAATTCATTTAAGTGATCCTTGAAGGATGTCCCCTCCGACATTCTCATACTAAATAGCTTGGTGATCAAATAGACTTTGTTCGCGGCCGAGGGTTGTTCATACATCGTAGTAAGTGCCTCCATGAGAGACTTCGCCGTCTTCTCAGTCTTAATATTGAAGGCTACCGACTTCGAAAGACTCAATCGGATTGTGGCCAAGGCCTTTCTATCTTGCAAATCCCATTTGTCTTGCGGAATCTCCTCAGGCTTCTCACTTATCAACGTTTCCATCAAATCCTTTTGATAGAGAACGTCCTCAATTTGCATCTTCCAATAGCCAAAGTTTGTTCCATCAAACTTCTCTATCCTGTAGCTTTCTTTGTCGGTCGTCATGACTTTACTGAATCAAAACCAACGGTGGAGAACCTCTCAGAGAAATTTCCTCAAACACCTAGCCTCCAATGCTAAAGGTGGAGTCTTTTCCTCACACACCTGCAGCTCATTCAGTGATCCAGAGTAGCTCGATACCACTTGTTGGGAGATTTCACTAGAAAGTCACACCTCAATCTAGTTACTTTCTATCCCAAATGATTTCAACTTGGAGCTCACACCAAGGAAATCACCCACCCAAGACTTTGGTAGTTATCACAACAAACTCAAACAAGCAAAGCCACCAATTTATCATCACCCATAGCAAGCAAACAATAATAATGGAAGTAAATCATGCAAAGAGACACAAAGATTTAAGGTGGTTCGGTAAATATTACCTACATCCACACAAGAGCCAAGTTTCCTTTATAGCAAAGATTGGAGAGTTTACAAGAGATATCAAGAATCAAGAACAAGAGGCCTCACTTAAACCCTAGCTCAATAGAGCTCCCACAATACCCAAGAAATGAATCTCTCAAAGTTATCTCAAAACCCTAATCTATTTCCTTTATATAGGTGTACATAGAAAAAAGGGGAGAAAAATGGGTTTGGGGCCGAAATATTGACAAACCGTCGAAATTCCAAAGAAGTTTCAAAACTCTAAAGCTTGCTGGTGAGATACCGGAGCTTCACTCGCTCGACGGTTCCACAACCCAACACAAGTCACCATTACCTTCTCTAGTATCAGCATCTGCAAATGATTCGTAAGGTTTGCTTTCGACAGTTCTTCCACCCATGAGTTGATATGGCATTTCAATCTTGACTTCGATCACCGTGATCACATGGCAATAATGTATATCCGCCTTCCTGCTGCTCAAGTCTTGAGCAGCGATATTGATTTTTTGCATCCTCAGATTTGCATATAGCTTTGTGTAGAGAAAAAAAGATGTTTTCTCATTTTGGTGTAAAGGGGCGACCAGCGCTCCATTTACACTTGGGCAAGGCCCAACCCGCCCTCATACCTTTCGTGACTTACAGGCTCTTCAGCGCGACCCGCACCCAACTTTGCCTAGTCGAGGGCGCGACCCGCGCTCCACCATATTTCAGCACGAATTTGCTCTTTTTCGGAAGTTTTCTGAAATAGTATAAATAAAGGTTTTTTTTTTTTTTTTTTTTTTTTTTTTTTAGAAACCTAACTTTTCTAAAACCAAGAAAGATAGAGATTATAAGAGAGCAATTCTTTGT
This sequence comes from Coptis chinensis, assembly GCF_015680905.1. Lineage (NCBI taxonomy): Eukaryota > Viridiplantae > Streptophyta > Magnoliopsida > Ranunculales > Ranunculaceae > Coptis > Coptis chinensis. Next base: position 6,036,067 of record NC_141464.1, read on the forward strand.
GAGTTGAGTGTTCATTCTTTGTGAGTGGATTGAGAGACTTGTAATATGTTACTCCGGACATCTAGTAAAGCTTGGAACTCGCAGTGTGGAAGTAGGCAAATTGCCGAACCACGATATATCTTGTCTTGTGGTTTGTTCTTCTTTTACATTAATTGTTTTACTTTATATGCTTGCTATTTGATATTGAGAAGTGTTGGGATATTGCTTGGAGGGTGTTGAAATCTTGTCTAGTAAGAAGGATTGATCATTGTGTAGGATTGATCTATTGTAGTGGGTAACATTGTTTCCGCAGTATTATATTCACAACAATTGGTATCAGAGTGTAGGTTTATGACCTAGGATTTTGAGTTTAGTGCTCGAAATTTGTGTAGACAAGGTGTTCGATTAAATTCCGAAGTTAAATTATTTTTGGGTTATTGTGTGTAACTTGAAAGATGGCTCCCAAGATGTCAAACACAAGGTTTGAAGTAGAGAAGTTTAATGGGAAGAATAACTTTGGGATTTGGCAAGTCCAAGTAAAGGACATCCTCATCCAAAAAGGTTTGTACAAGGCTTTAAAGGGGATTAAATCTAAGGCGGCGAATATGAGTAATGATGATTGGGAAGAGTTCGATCTTCAGGCTTGTTCATCAATTCAGTTATGTCTTGCTAATGAGGTCATGTATAGTGTGATGGGAGAAAATACCGCTGTCGGTATTTGGCTCAAACTAGAGTCTATGTATATGACCAAAAGCATGACGAACAAGATGTACCTTAAGAAACATCTTTACCGGTACATGATGGTCGATGGTTCAACGATGCAAGAGCACGTTAGTGAGTTCTGTCGACGTCTACCTGATTATTTGAATGTTGGTATGAAGATGGATGATGAGGATCAAGCGGCATGTTTAATATTCTCCTTGCCAGAAAGCTATGAGCATCTAATGACTACATTTATGAACAGAGAAGTCATCGATCTTGACGAAGTTCAAAGTACACTTCTTTCTTATGAGTTGATGAAGAAGACACATGTAGAGAATAGCATTGATGCAAGTCAGGGGATAGTAGCAAGAGGAAATTCGTATGAACAGAATTCTATAAGTAATGAGAATTCTAGGTCCAAGTCAAAGAAGCCTTTAAAACATGTACAGTGCTACAATTGCAATGAAAAGGGACATTACACAAGTAATTGTCCTCACCCGAAGAAAGAGAACAAGAGAGATGGTCAGAAGAAAGGTAAGGCAAAAATTGAGGCAAGTTATGCTTCAGGCTCTAAAAAGGATGAGTTCAGTCTCTGTGTGTCCACACAAGACTATATGACCGAAAGGTGGATTCTTGATTTCGGATGTTCCTATCATATGTGCCCGAATAGAAAGTGGTTTACTTCTTATGAGAGCATTGATGGTGGTTCCGTTTTGATGGGTAATGACGTTGCTTGTAAGACGGTAGGAATTGGAACTATACGGGTCAAGATGTATGATGGTGTACTGAGGACTTTAACCGATGTGAGACATGTTCCTGAGCTAAAGAAAAGTCTTATTTCTCTTGGTACCTTGGATTCCAAAGGCCACAAGTTTGTGGGCGAATGTGGAGTCCTAAATATTGTTAATGGCTCTTTAGTTGTTATGAAGGGTCAGAAACATGGAACCTTGTATACTCTGATAGGTAGTACGGTGATAGGCGATGTAGCAGTGGGTGCATGTAGTAATGATTCTGAGTGCACTAAGATATGGCAAATGCTTTTAGGGCATATGAGTGAAAAGGGTTTGTCTGAGTTGTGCAAGCGAGGGTTCTTGAAGAATTTGAAGAAGCCAAGTATGGGGTTCTATGAGCATTGCGTCTATGGGAAGCAGTGCAGAGTCAAGTTCAAGTCAAGCAAGCACACGACAACAGGCATCATTGACTATGTGCATACGGATGTTTGGGGACCCTCCAGGGTGGCTTCAAAGGGAGGTAACCGCTATTATGTCTCATTCATTGATGATCATACTCGCTATGTGTGGGTGTATATGATGAAATTGAAAGATGAAGTATTTGAGACATTTAAGAAGTGGAAGGCAACGGTTGAGAATCGCACAGATAGGAAGGTAAAGACATTACGGTCCGACAATGGTACCGAAAGTATACTTATGGACCTTTCCAAGAGTTTTGTTGCGGAAATGGGAATTGCCGGATTAATCGGACAATCAGGCACACGCAATGAGAATGGAATGGAAGAGATGATGAATAGAACCTTGCTTGAAAGAGCGAGATGTTTGTTGTCTAATGCCGGTCCTAGGCAAAAGAGTATTGGGCAGATCACGGTGTCCATGGCGTTTTTACCTGCATAATAGGTCACCAGCATTACCACTATAGATTGCGGGACACCTTATGAGGTGTGGTCGTAACCCAGTTGATTATAGTATTTTATGAAAGTGTTTGGATCGACAGCTTACTACCATGTGAGAGAAAGCAAACTAGATCCTAGAGCTAAGAATGCCATATTCTTAGGCTTCGCAAATGGGGTAAAGGGATACAGATTGTGGTGTCTAGAAGACCACAAGTTCCTAGTCAGCAGAGATGTTACCTTTGATGAGACTTCGTGTTATCGTTCAGTAAGCCGGAAGTAGCTGGGCAGAATGGTGAGTCTATAGAAGTTCAAGCTACTGAGCTTGAGTTGTCCAGATGCAACATATGACTGGTTAGATCATGATGAGGTACCACATCATACAACCACACAACAACAGGAAGAAGAGCAAGAGCATCCGTAACTTGTAGTGGCTAACCTTAGGCCAAAGAGACAAGTTAAAGAAGTGCACAAGTATGGGCACGAGAAGCCGGTGAAACACTATGGTCAGGTGGATTTAGTGGCATATGAATGAATATCGAAGATGATGAGCCCGATAGCTTCAAGGAAGCTGTTAGAGATGCTCATTACAGAGATTAGTTGGTAGCTATGCAAGCAGAGATGGAATCTCTTGATAAAAATCGCACATGGGACCTAGTTTTATTGCCAAAGGGTAAAATGACTATCGGCAGTAAATGGGTGTTCAGAAAGAAAGAGGTCCTTCCTGAGTCCGACAGTACTGAGTACAAGGCAAGAGTTATAGCAAAGGATTTTTCACAGAAGGAAGGAGTCGACTACAATGAGGTATTTTCCCCTGTGGTCAAACATACGTCCATTCATGTGTTATTGAGTTTAGTTGCTCACTTCGACTTGGAGTTAGAGCAACTTGATGTGAAAACTGCTTTCTTGCATGGGGACTTGGAGGAAGAGATCTATATGAGACAACCTGAAGGGTTTGTCGTTGATGAGAAAGAAGATCATGTATGCAAATTGAATCGGTCACTGTACGGGTTAAAGCAATCGCCCAGGCAATGGTACAAGCGCTTTGACACGTTCATGATGCAACATGAGTACACCCGAAGTAAGTATGATTGTTGTGTTTACTTTCGTAGGCTTCGTGGTAATGATTTTATCTATCTCCTGCTTTATGTGGATGACATGCTTATTGCTTCCAAAAGCATGGTGGAGATAGACAAGTTAAAATCTCAACTTAGCTCTGAGTTTGAGATGAAAGACTTAGGTGGAGCCAAGAAGATACTGGGCATGGAGATTGACAGAGATAGGCAGAATCGACGGATAGTTATATCTCAGAAGAAATACCTTCAGAAAGTACTATCACGTTTTGGTATGGAGAATGCAAAGTCGGTTTCTATGCCTTTGGCTGGGCATTTTAGGCTTTCAGCTAAGTTCTCTCCTAGTTCGGTGGAGGAACAAAAGCATATGGCACATGTTCCTTATGCTAATGTAGTGGGCAGTTTGATGTATACTATGGTGTGCACATGCCCACACATTTCACAGGCCGTTAGTGTTATAAGCAGGTATATGGCTAATCCTGGGAAGCAGCATTGGGAGGCAGTGAAATGGGTATTAAGGTACTTGATGGGTACCTTGGATGTGGGATTAGTTTATGGTGGAGGCACTTGTTATGCCAGTGGATATGTGGATTCAGATTATGTAGGTGATCTAGATAGACGACGATCGACAACTAGTTATGTGTTTACGATGCATGGTGCACCGGTTAGTTGGAGGTCTATGCTACAGGCTACAATTGCTCTATCTACTACTGAGGCAGAGTATATGGCAGTGGCAGAGGCAGTGAAAGAGGCATTATGGCTTCGAGGTCTTCTGGATGATATGGGTATTGAGTAGAACAGTGTTACTTTGCATTGTGATAGTCAGAGTGCTATTCATTTGGTGAAAAGCTAGGTTCATCATGCTTGGACCAAGAATATTGATGTCCGTTATCACTTTATACGGGATGTAGTTGAGGATGGTGATGTTGCACTTGAGAAAGTGGACACCCATGATAATCCTGCTGATATGCTGACTAAGGTTGTTGATAAGAGCCCAAAATTGTAGTTTTAACCCCTTAACAATAATACTTTTAGACCAATTATGCGAGTAATAAATAAGAGTTAATGCTAATTACGTGTTTTTATGTATTTCAGGCATTGAAGTCAATTATGTGCAGAAATATGCCACTTTGGAGATATAAAAGAGCAAGGGTTGGTTGCTAAGAAGTTTTGTGATTAAAGGCCAAGATTCAAGGAGAAAAGGCCTTTGTAAAGCCCGGTCAGAACCTGAAAAGTTAGAGTCAACGCGGGCAGAAACAACACACAAAAGTCAGCAGAACTTCCGAAGACTGTATCTTTGGACTCAGGCCTCGGAATTGGGCGTACCTTATGTCAAAATGACCGGCTCGGAAAGAGCTTTCCAATGGTCCAAACCTCGACCAAATAAGAAGAGAAAAAATGGATGAAAGGCCTATTAAAGTCAAAACCAGTTGAAAAGGGCCCTGTGGACTGAAGAAATTGGGCTTTGGGCTCGATTTTCCGGCCCAAAACATGGACTCTCAGCCCATGCACGAAAATGAGGATTTGGTCTCCTCCATTTCCACATATAAGACTTAGCTCTTAAGGATCAATTAGCTTATGATAGAAAGTAGCCATTAGAGAATAATCTAGATCTAGTTTTGAGAATTATTATTAGTTAATTAATTAGTTTTTTTTTCATACCTTGTTTTAGATTAGTTATTTGAATCATTGTTTATCATTCATTAGATAAATAAAATAGTTAGTTCTTGATAATTTCGATTTTGCTATTTAAAATTGCTTAGATCTAATTTCAATTCTTGTTTGTTATTCATTTCTTGGTTGTTTACTTTCGAATTGAATTCTTAAGTAGATTGATATAGTAAAATTATAATCTTTATATTATGTTTTATTCAATTTCATATGGAAATGATGGTTTGATGAATCAATGCTAAACCTCCATTAGAGGGGTTTGATGAAGCCTTGATGAAAACTTGATTGTATAGTGTAGAATCATTGTAAGAGTCTATTCCACTCTAGAAGGTCGTTGATTCGCCATGAGAATGGGTTGGACTTCCTCACATGCTAGTCATTATTTGGTATAGATTGCCATGATTGATTAGGGATTAGAACGACCAATTCTTACCGTAAGAACGTAAGAATTGGATTACAACAATCTATGCTAGTTTATTAAGTTGGATTCAAAGTGGATTCAATCCCTCCTAATTCTTTATCTAGATTCAAACCTTAGTATTCCGTAGCATTCCGTAGTTTGAATTAGCGTATCTTGTTCTTAGAATTCACATCGTAGTATAATCCCACCATTACTCTCATTAGACTTTGGATAGATTCACAATTATAGAAACCTTTGAATGCTAAAGAACTTGGAGTGGAACGAATCTTTTACTCCACTCTATTTCGATAGATTCGAGAGTATAAATCTTTGATAAGAATTGTTTCATATAAGTTTTAGTTTTACTTGCGTTGAATAACATCGTTTATTCGGAGTAGAATTATTCAATTTTATCGACTTATCAGTTGTCACTGGAGTTAAGTTCCAACACTATTTGGACTTGCTCCAAATCCTACATGCTTGATAGAGCCCTTTGTGGGCATGGCCCTTAGGGGCGGATGGACTGCGAGTTTCTGGATGGATGTGTTCTTGCTGGATGTGTTCGGCTTGGTTTTATGTGTTAAAACTTCACTGAGGTGGAGAATTGTAGAGAAAAAAAAGATGTTTTCTCATTCTGGTGTAAAGGGCGTGACCCGCGCTCCATTTACACTTGGGCAAGGCGCGACCCGCTCTCATACCTTTCATAACTTACAGGCTCTTCAGCGCAACCCGCGCTCCACCCTATTTCAGCACGAATTTGCCCTTTTTCGGAAGTTTTCTGAAATAGTATAAATATAGGTTTTTATTTTCTGTAGAAACCTAACTTTTCCAAAACCAAGAAAGAGAGAGATTATAAGAGAGCAATTCTTTGTGAGTTGAGTGTTCATTCTTTGTGAGTGGATTGAGAGACTTGTAATTTGTTACTCCGAACATCTAGTAAAGCTTGGAACTCGCAGTGTGGAAGTTGGCAAATTGCCGAACCACGATATATCTCATCTTGTGGTTTGTTCTTCTTTTACATTAATTGTTTTACTTTATATGCTGGTTATTTGATATTGAGAAGTGTTAGGATATTTCTTGGAGGGTGTTGAAGTCTTGTCTAGTAAGAAGGATTAATCCTTGTGTAGGATTGATCTATTGTAGTGGGTAACGTTGTTTCCGCAGTATTATATTCACAACACTTTGATACCCTTGAATTTGCATGTTGGCTTTCCATGAGAGTTAATGTTTAGGACTTTTACCACTGAACCATCCTTAATGTCCTGAATATAATGTGCATGCCTGTAGTTCTTCAGATGCATTGATAGGTGTCAGTACCCTCCACTCTCAGCAACTCTTGGCAGACCACGTGTCTAGACTACAAGCAGGTCGTGCATACGACCTAAGATCAGGTCGTCCAAATGACCTAGAAAACGTAATCACTGCAAGCTAGTCAACAACATTATTAATGACAGATCATTACTTCGTAACGGAAGGAGTAAAAATAATCATCAAGACAGCGCAAAAGGGGGATCTACGCTTAGAAAATGAGGCATCTCCTCCATTCTCGGGGGAGGCTCACATTCTCTCCATCTCCAACTCAATCACTCAAGATGAACTACGTCTGACTTGATTCCAGTTCATCAAAGAACTGGATACGAAGGCAGCTCAGAACACCGACCTGAGTTCAGTCAAACATCTTATACAAACCCAATTCTCCGAGATTGTAAGGTCGTGACTAAAATGTACCTTTACATTGGCACCGTCTGCTGGTTCGTTTTCTTTAGAAAAAACATTCTCACATCTTCTTCTCAAGCCCACGAAGCTTGGAAAAACCACCATGGAAGAACACTTCAAAGCTCTCGCAGATCAAGTGAAGCACCTCCAAGACTCATTCACCACGCTCCAGCAAGAGAACCAAACTCTGCGCGAGCAAACCACTTCCAACACCAACAACATGGATCCCGACACCATTGATAACAACAGCGTCGCAGCACTCACAACCACCACCAATCAATGCCTCGACGTCTTCGCCTATCCTTCATTTATATTAATCTTTAATATTTGGATCAGTTCGGATAATCTGTGCACACTTCTATGTTGCAAGGTATACTTCATACTTACAGATCACTTGCAGTCGATCCAGTACCGACCCGAGGGCTGCAACTACTACCAGGTTAACTAAGGTGTTGTTTCAACCAATATCAAACAGAAATTTTAGAGCATGCTAATCTATGGACCTATATCAATGTGGAGAAGCGCACACCAGCACAACTCATCACAGAGCTATATCAAAACCTTAGCCAGATCTCATGCAAAGACCTCTGCCAAGTCATCCATGCCAGGTCACATCGTTTATGCCAGGTCCCTTAGCCAAGTCGTCCTCCGCTCATCAGTCATCAGCTAAGTTGATCCTAAGTCAAGTCCTCAGCCAGGTCGTCCATCAGCCTTCCATCAATCAGGTAATCATCAGTCACGCCTTCCATAAACCAGGTCATCCTCAGCTTATCAGTCATCAGTTAGGTCCTCAGTCAGGTTGTTCATCAGCCTTCCATCAGCTAGGTCGTCATCAGTCATATCTTCCATCAACCAGGTCGTCCTCTGCTAGGTCTTCGTCAGATCAGGACAAAAATAGAAAAAGATGAATTTGCAAGAGAAAACAGTGGCATTTGAACTTGAAAATAGCCACCACAGAGCAACACTAGGTGATAACAGCTTGTACGCCGCCAAGATCTTTCCGAATTGGGGTCACACGCGTGATTCTGACAACTGTAGTCAAAGTTATGGCCAAAATACCAAAACTCATCCAAACTTACTCCAATTAGCCAAATATCACGATTACTTGCCATCTTTGCGTTGATCCGCCAACTCATGATACTTTAGTACCATCAATGTGCAATCTGACAACTCAGCATCATCTGACTCAGATCCTCCTGCATCATTCTGCCAGCTCATCCTTAACCAGCTGATCTGAGGATGAGCTCATCCTCAGATCAGCTCATCCTCAGCCAAGTCATCCTCAGCTCAGGTCATCCTCAGCTCAAGTCATCCTCAGATCAACTCATCCTTTGATCAAGTCGTCCTCAGCTCAAGTCATCCTCAGGTCAGGTCATCCTCAGATCAAGTCATCCTCAAATCAGGTCAGAGTAGGTCTACAACCTGGAAAAAGCAACCAATATTCCAAGTATCAGTTCAACTCGAACACAATCACTGTCAGTTCAGCTTGTACACAGGTTGTCATCAGTTCACTGCAGCTTGAACGAACATCAATATTCTAGGTCATCTCAGACTGACCACACCGCAAAGTTCGCGTTGATGATGTGAATCAATCTAAAAAAGCTTGCTTGCCATGGAGTTATACCACACACAAAAGGTTTCCAGTATATCCATCATCAATTGAAATAACAAATCAAGGGGAAGCAATACTTTGTCGAATCAAGGAATCAACAATTCCAAACCAAAAAGTATCTAACAATTCAAAGCACGCAGTTCCCTCCTCGACAGTTCGCATATACTACAAATTAGTGAGTCGCTCGAATTGTAAAATGGAAGCTCACTCCCTTGTAGTTTATTGCAAGCTAGTCAAGCTGGGGGCTAGCCATAGCAATCTCCGAACTGGGACACGTTATTACCATCTAAACATGTCAATCAAGGTCCAACACTGGGGCTAAACAACATTAACACCTACAAAGGGCTGCTTCTACTACAAACTGGGGGCCAGCTATAACCTTCTCTGACCTGGTCGCTCAAAGCTCCAAAAGTGGGCCTAGCAATATATAGTAAATTCAAGACCAACAACCATCCAAAAGGTTAGCTATCAACCATAGTGATGCCCCCAAAAGGCTAGCTATCAACCATAATGACGCCCCCAAAAGGCTAACTATTAACAAAAATGCCCCCAAAAGGCATACAAATCAACTTAACACCAACGCCAGGGTTAAGCTTGATTCAACTGTAATTACCACTAAAGGCTAATTATCAATCAAATCCAATCCACGGTACCCCAAAAAGGACCACAAATTAACTTAAGGCCTCTGATAGGGTTAAGTTTGATTCAATTGTAATTACCACTCAAAGACTAATTATCAGTCAAATCTAATCTACGAACTACGATCTATGCATTATGAGCTACGACATACGATTTATGAACTATGCACTATGAGCTGAGCACTATGATCTACGAACTACGAAGTAGGACCTAGCACATCAACTCGCAACAAAGCTCTAAGCAACAAATGACAGCCAGCCTACAAACACAGAAAATTCAATTTGCAGCAATCTCCATTTTCAACCAAGTAAGACACCACTAATATTCTACAAACAATGATATAAATAAAGGGGGCTATGTCATCAGTACCCTCCACTCTCAACCACTCATAGTAGACCACGTGTCCAGACTACAAGCAGGTCGTGCATACGACCTAAGGTCAGGTTGTCCAAATGACCTAGGATACGTAACTGCTTCAAGCTAGTCAACAACATCATTAATGACAGATCATTACTTTGCAACGGAATGAGTAAAAGCAATCATCAAGACAGCGCAAAATGGGGATTTACGCCTATAAAAAGAGGCGTCTTCTCCATTCTCGGGGGAGGCTCACATTCTCTCCATCTCCAACTCAATCACTCAAGATGAACTAAGTCTAACTTGATTCCAGTTCATTAGAGAACTGGATACGTAGGCAACTTAGAACACCGACCTGAGTTCAGTGAAACATCTTACACAAACCCAATTCTCCGAGATTGTAAAGTCGTGATTAAAATGTACCTTTACAATAGGAATGCAAAATATATTCCTCAGTTTATTGTGTCCAATGCCAATAGACTCATTGATAAGAGCCCAAAACTATAGTTTTAACCCTTTAACAGTCATACTTTTGGACCAATTATGTGAGTAATAATTAAGAGTTAACACTGATTACGTGTTTTTATGCATTTCAGGCTTCAAAGTCCATTATATGCAGAAATGTGCCACTTTAGTGAGATAAAGGAGAAAAGGTCGGTTACTAAGGAGTTCCGTGATTAAAGGCCAAGATTCAAGAAGATAAAGCCTTCCTAAAGCCCGGTCAAAAGCTGAAAAGTTGACACGGGCTGAAACAGCACACAAGTCAGCAGAACTTCCGAAAGCCGTATCTTTGGACTCAGACCTCGGAATTGGGCCTACCTTATGTCAAAACGACCAGCTCGGAAAGAGATTTCCAATGGTCTAAGCCTTGACCCAATCAGAGGAGCAGAAGTGGACGAAAATTCTGTGGAAGCCAACTGCAGCTGAAGAGGTCTTTTTGGACTGAAAGAATTGGGTTTTGGGCCTGATTCTCTGGCCCAAAACATGGCTCCAAGCCCATGCACGATTTTTGGATCTGAAAGTATAAAAACCAAAGTTTAGCTCTTTGTTAAGGGTAGCTAGTTAGACCTAAAATAATATAGATAATTCTAGATCTGTTTTCATTAATTAAATTAAGCTTTAGTTCCATTTTAAATTCTTGTTTTAGATTAAGTCTTTGAATCATTGTTCTTGATTGATTAGATAAATAAAATAGTTGTTTTCTCAATTTCGAATTATGTTATTTCAATTTATAGATCTGATTTTAATTCTTGTTGATTATCATTCCGTAGTTTAAATATGATGGGTAGTTATAATATGATGGGTAGTTATAATGAAATGGGAAATGATGGTTTGATGACTCAAGGCTAAAACCTCCATTAGAGGGGTTGATGAAGCCTTGATGAAAACTTAGTGGTATAGTGTAGAAACACTGTAGAATCTATTCCAATCTAGAAGGTTGTGATTCGCCATGAGAATGGGTGGGGCGACCTCACATGCTAGTTAGTACTCGGTAGAAATGCCATGAACACTAGGGATTAGAACTCGAATTTCTTGCCGTAAGAACGTAAGAATCGAGATACAAGAATCTATGTTAGGCTATAAGTTGGATTCGAGGTGGATTCAATTCCCCTCTAATCCTTTATTTAGATTCAAGCACAATCATATTTCCATAGCATTCGTAGTTAAATTCAAGTAATCAAATTCAGTAAGTATCGTAGTATATCACCTTCGTAAAGCTCTCATTGACTTAAGACCGATTAATTAGATTAGAAAACAATTCCATGCTAGAGCACTAGGAGTGGAACGAACTTCCTACTCCACTATCTGTTCAATAGAAAGAGAGTAGAAACTTTGATAAATATAGACTCGTAAATAGTTTTAGTTTTACTTTACGTTTTGAGTTCATCGTTCATTTCAGTAGGTAGACTATATTTTTATGATTATCAAATGGCGCTGCCATCTTAGTTGCACTTTAGCATTGTTTTCATAGTAGAATTAGTCATTTTAAGTCCCATTAAACCCACCCACCCTTGTTTGATTCATCTTTGTGGTTATTCGTTTCAGCGTTGAAAAATTCGGGACAGATTTACGGGGCGATCGCGCCTATAAGGATGCCTGCGCTATATCTCCGGATTCACGGACTTCGAAAGCGACCACCCTCACTTACACTATCTGGACTTTCGCGACCCGCCCTCACCATACAAAGCGACCGACCAGCTCACTTATGGACTTATCGGACAAGGAGCGACGGCGCCCTATGCAAAATTTTTGCGGATTTCTACTGAGGTTTGTTTTGAACTTCGATTTTTAAGTTTTTTCAGTGTTCTAACTTGTTATTTTACATGAACACGTAAACAAGACGCTATTATTCATAAGTGAAGCAAGGACACTATCAGGTATTCCTTTATTCCATACCTCGCATCTCCGGTTAGAGGTTCATACTAATATATCAAGATTGTTTGGATTGTTTTCGTGTTTAGACTTATACTTGCATGAGATTAAGGTCCGGTGGGAGAAAACACCGAGCGTAATTAACCGTCAACAAACAAACATATCGAAAGTATACCAATCACAACACCTCTAACTACTATCCCACCAACCATACGACATAATGGGTGAAGAAAAGAGACTCCTCTCTCCGACTTCTACAAAGTTTTGGCGATAGCCCTAAATCTTGCATCGTTCTAGCAGACCCGATTGGGGATTTTCGAATCCCCAAACATATTTAATTTGTTACCCGTTTTCCATGGTTTAGGCCATGAAAAACCTTACCAACACACGCGTAGGATTGAACAAGTCCTTACAACATTCCATCATCCTACGGTTGGTGCGGAACAAATTAAACCGAGGGTATTTCTCTTCACCTTAGCCCGATAAGGCGCGTCTTGGTTAACGCCCAAAGCCTAACTCGTGGACTCGTGGGCTAAACTTGTTCAGCTATTTATGGAACATTTTTACCCACCCCTAAAGACGGATGAAATGCTTTCCAAGATTCATTTCTTCCGGCCGTAACCCTCATGAATCATTTTCGAGGCTTGGAATCGTTTTCACCGATCCGCTAATAGAGTGTCCACACCATAACCTAGCAAAAGACACGTTAGTTCGCGTGCCTTTTCAAAGGACTTTAACATCACCATAAAGAAGTCCTTGACATAATGAATGGGGTAGTTTCCTAAGTAAAGGAGCCTCGGAGGCTTACAAATTTTTAGAAGAACAAACTAAACGCAATAACAATTGGGGGAGTGATGATATCCCCGCTCTCGCTAGTTCCTCTTCAACGATTAAGGTCACGGTATGTTTGAGATGAAACCCGATCCAGAACTTAAAAATTTAATCGAATCTCTAACTAAAAAAGTAGAGGCTATTTCTATTCAACAAAAGCCTATTCCCGTCATGAATGTCAACTCCAACCCATGTAATTTCTGTTTGAGTCCTGAGCACCACGACTCTATTGTCCTCTAAGCCTATGAACAACAACAATTAGAGCAAGATAATGTTTGCTCCATTAATAACTATCCTATTCCTAATGCCCCATGGAGACAACATCCCAACTTTAGTTGGCTTAAACAATCAACAAGTTACAACTCCTGGGTTTAATAACCAAAATGTTAGGCAAACAAACAACTATAATCAAGCTCCACCTAGGCAAGGACAGGGACAAGGTCAGGGAAATTATAATAATTATAACAACCAAGCTTCAACCACGACAAGGTGTAGCACAAGGTCAGAATAATTATAATAATTATAATACCAATAGAGGTATCGTTCGGTTAACAATAGTAACTATCAAAACCCACCCATAAATAATCAAATTGAGATAGTTCGGTCGCACCACGTGACTACTACACCTACACAACGGACCGTATCGACACCTTTTTATATAGGTTACCCAACAACTTTTCCAATCAATGACTCAATCAAACAAACAGATATTACAATCCATAAATCGGGGCATACAACAGGTTAGCCCAAGAGAAAGTTCCAACCAAAAGCGTGTTTCGGGACAAGAGATACCAAACCCTAAAACAACAAACACAGCCTTTGAGGTAAACGGTAATACTAGTACGGAAACGACAATAGTAGGTGACCTAAATGCCATCACCACTCTCCGCTCTGGAAAAGTGGTTGATAACAAAGTAACTATGCCTATAGTTACCCCATCAGTCCTCCCTACACCGGATATCGAACTAGATACTGAAATAGAAACTCGAAGAACCTACCCTTTGTAGAGGTACCCGGTTAAACCACAACCTAAGAAACAGAAAGCCAAGGTTACACATCAAGTCGAGCCATACGCTAAATATAGAGCTTAAACCACCATTTCCTAAAAAATTAGCCATGCTAACGGGGATACCAACCGAGGAGATTAGGAACGTTTCAAAAATCTAACGATAAACCTTCCTTTTCTCGAAGCTATTAAAAAGCTACCTAATCACGCTTAAGTTTCTTAAAGAGTTGTGCACTACTAGGCGAAGACCAATATACCTAAAGGCGCTTTTTAACCGAACAATTCCCAACTTTATCCGAAAAATAATGGAATTGTTAAGTACAAGGACCCCGGTGGTCGCCCCATTTGTAAAATGCACCTTAGGAGATTCCCACACACGATTTAACGACGCTTTATTAGACACGGGGCGAAAGTGTTAACTTACTCCCGTATTACTTGTATAAACAAATAGGTCTACAGGAAATGCAACCTACAAAAATAACGTTTGCAATTAGCGGACAGTCTATTAAGTATCCTAAGGGTGTAGTGGAAAATATGCTTGTTAAGGTTCAGATTTCTACTATCCCGCTGGATTTTGTTATCCTCGATACGTAAGTCGCTAATGACTCTGTACCGATCATCTTAGGCGCCCTTTTTTAGCAACCGCCAACGCGACTTATTAATTGCCACGATGGTAAGATGTCCTTATCTTTTAGCCATCTCACAGTTGAGGTAAATGTTTTAAAATGATGAAACAGTTACCAGATTCGTCTATAGATGGGGAGGTTAGCATGATCGAGAGCTTAGCTCAAGATTATTTTAACAACACATTTCCTGAAAACAATATGTACAAATTCCTTTCTTTTGGAAAGTCAGATTTTGTAAATGACTCCTACTTAGAGGATGTCAACACCATCCTTTGAGTCCACACCAATTGTAGACACTTCGGTTGCTCCACATATTGAGTATGAAGACTTGCTACCTAAGCAAGTATTCATTATGCAAAATGAGGACCCGACAAAACATCTATTGATTTTCCTCCCACCCCGGTGCTTAAACCCCTTCCCCGAGTTAAAATATATTCAACTCGATCCGGATGGTAGTCATCCGTAATTATATCTTCTCGTTATCTATGGATGAAGAGACACGCTTTAATCCGGGTGATTAGGGAACATCGGTCTGCGATTGGTTGGTCCCTAGCTGACATTAAGGGAATTGACCCTAATGTTTGCACTCATCGTGATCCATTTGGAGGATAACGCCAAGACTTCTCGCGAACCTCGTGTCGCTGAACCCCGCCATGAAAGAGGTGGTTAGGGAAGAAGTCTACGACGATTACTCGATCGCGGTATCATATACCCATCATTCGATAGCGAATGGGTAAGCCCCATTCATGTAGTTCCTAAGAAATCAGGAGTTACCATGGTTTGTAACGGAAAGGGTGACTATGTTATCACACAAGGTCCTATGAAATGGAGGATCTGTATTGATTACAGACGTTTAAATGCTATGACACGAAAGGATCACTTTCCTTTACCCTTTATAGATAAAATGCTTTCGAACGCTTTAGCTGGTCATGCTTTTTATTGTTTTCTGGATGGCTACTCAGGCTATTTTCAGATTATTATTGATATTGATGACCAAGAAAAGACTACCTTCACATGTCCCTTTGGAACGTATGCCTATAAACGAATGCCTTTTGGCCTTTGTAATGCTCTTGGAACCTTCCAAATGTGTATGCTTCATATATTTAATGACATGGTAGAGCTTTTATGGAAGTTTTCATGGATGATTTTTCTATCTATGGAGGACTCCTTCACGTGATTGTTTGTCTAACCCCGTCTAAGGTTTTGACAAGGTGTGAAGAAAAGAGCCTCGTTTTAAACCGGGAAAAGTGTCATTTCATGGTGAAAAGGGCATAGTACTAGGTCACATTATATCTAGTGATGGCATCGAAGTGGATAAGGCCAAACTAGATAAGATAGCGACTCTACCTAAACC
The DNA here is from genome assembly GCF_015680905.1 of Coptis chinensis. Lineage (NCBI taxonomy): Eukaryota > Viridiplantae > Streptophyta > Magnoliopsida > Ranunculales > Ranunculaceae > Coptis > Coptis chinensis. The sequence continues at coordinate 6,052,030 of NC_141464.1, forward strand.
ACAGACTGTCCATGATATTAGAGCCTTTCTAGGCCATGCAGGTTTTAATAGGCGATTTATTAAAGACTTCTAGAAAATAGCTAGGCCTTTAACTAATCTGCTTTTGAAAGATGCAATCTTTGATTTTAATTTTAACTGTAAGCAGGCTTTTGAAACTTTAAAAGCCGCCCTAACCTCTACACCAATTATACAGCCTTCCGATTGGTCTAAACCTTTTGAACTCATGTGTGATGCTAGTGACTATGCAGTGGGTGCAGTCTTGGGACAAAAACTAGATAATAAGTCCACTGTCATTTATTATGCTAGTAAAACATTAAATGATGCTCAACGAAATTATTCAACTACAGAAAAAGAATTCTTAGCCGTCATTTATGCTTTAGATAAGTTTCGTCCTTATTTGGTTGGTTCTAAAACTTTAGTTTACACGGGACCACGACTCTTAAGTACCTTCTTGCAAAGAAGGATGCTAAGCAGAGATTAATCCGATGGATCCTTCTCCGCAAGAGTTCACATTAGAAATAAAGGAGGACAAAGAGGGGTCGAAAACGTAGTTGTCGACCACTTATCTAGACTCACAAACGACGATCGATCGATTCTCGAGTCCATACGGACTCTTTTTCCCGATGAGCATCGTATGCCATTTTTTCAGCACCATGGTATGCTGACATTGTAAATTATCTAGCGGCTGATGTTATGCCTTATAATTGGTCAAGGAATGAACGTAAAAGTTTTTTTGGCCAGAGTTAAGTTATACTACTGGGATGAGCCCTACCTTTTTAAGTATTATTGCGGATCAGATTATTCGTCGTTGTATTCCCATTGGGAATATAATGAAGTTCTATCGTTCTGCCATGACAAAGAGTGTGGTGGACATTTTAGTGGGATGAAAACAGCCACTAAAGTTTTGCAATGTGGATTTTATTGGCCTACCCTTTTTAAGGATGCCCAAGTGCATTGCAAGACGTGTATACGTTGTCAACAACTTGGGCAAATTACGAAACGTAATATGATGCCATTAAATCCAATCTTGATCGTAGAAATTTTTGACGTTTGGGGCATTGATTTCATGGGTCCTTTCCCGGTTTCCCACGGTTTCATTTATATTCTAGTTGCCGTGGACTACGTGTCTAAATGGATAGAGGCCCTAGCTTGCCGTAGCAATGACCATAAGACCGTTGTATTTTTTATTAAAGAATATATTTTCTGTCGGTTTGGCATTCCTAAAGCCATCATTAGTGATGGTGGAACACATTTTTGCAACAGAGTTGTTGCATCCCTAGTGAAAAAAGTATGGAGTTACACAAAGTAGCAACTCCTTATCATCCACAAACTAGCGGACAAGTAGAAGTTTCTAATAGGGAAATCAAAAGATTTTAGAAACAACTGTAAACCCCGATAGGAAAGAACTGGTCAAAGTGTCTATCGGATGCCTTATGGGTGTATAGAACTGCTTTCAAAACTCCTATAGGTATGTCTCCCTTTAGACTTGTATTTGGGAAACCATGTCATTTGCCCGTTGAATTAGAGCACCGTGCTCTGTGGGCTATAAAAAGCCTTAACTTAAATATTGATGAGGCAGGTGTCATACGCAAGTTGCAATTGAATGAGCTTGAAGAAATCTGTAGCGATTCGTACGATCTCGCGAAGGATTATAAAGCTAACATGAAACGTGTTCATGATAAGCATATCTTACGCAAAGAGTTTGTGGTCGGTCAAAAGGTCTTGCTTTACAACTCCCTTTTACATATTTTCCCATGAAAACTAAAAACCCGTTGGTCTGGCCCTTTTCTAGTTACTGAAGTCACCCCTTACGGGGCAATCACCTTGGTAAATCCAAATGACAACAGTACCTTTCAAGTTAATGGTCAACGGTTAAAACATTTTCACTTAACTTCGTCCCCCCGATGTAGAGGAAGTCCTTTTACAGGACCACGTCTATGAGGATCGACCCTTGTCATTTGGTGTACTTACTTTCATTTCCATATCTTGATAAGTACACCATTCAGGTAACCGGCCCTCCCTATGGAGTGTGTGGGTAAAGTACCGGATCCTAAGTCCACAGTTTACATAATTCACGTTTTCCACTTTTGCATGTTTTCTAGGTTTTGAGTCATGTTCCTCTATGGAGTGAATTATGTATTTATTGTTTTTCGTGTTTCTTATAATAAACATATAAAAATAAAATTAAAATTCTTAAAATCATAGAAATAGCAATCCAACAAGTCTTGGGAATCGACTTTAAACGATCTGACGTTGTAAACAAATTTTGTGTTTAAAAATTTGTTTGGGGGTGGGCAATCGATCTTTCCATCGGGATTGTTCGAACTTTCCATTGGTTTTGTTTAGGCCCATTAGTTCAATTGGGTTGACGTAATCTAAACTAAGATTTCCTTCGTTAAGCATAACTTACGCCACACACGACTTCGAGGCGTTCTTCCACCCTCTTATACGTCACCCATGGTTGGAATTGAGTGTTTTATGGATCATTGGATTGGAAATTTCTACTGATCATTTCCATAACTCATTCGCCAAAATCGGCCAAGAAACGGCGGCAAATTGAGTTTGAATTTGCGTGAAAAATCGGAAAATTTCGAATTCAAACCGGGCTTGGGCCCAACCCGCGACGCATGCGTTAAGGCGTCTCCTTCCTTCCCAACCCGCACGCACAGTGTTCCACTTCAATCCCAAACCCGCCGGTTACATGTTAAATTAAATTTTGGAAACCAAAATAAAAAATAAATATAGAGAGAGGGAAGAAAACCTAACTACACCTACACCAAGGAAATCAAATCCACCTAAATCTTCTCCAAACAATCATCACCACCAACCCAACTTCGAAAAACAGCCAACAATTATAGTTTCCACCACCACCACCACCACCAACGCCACCAACGCCATTTTTAGTAGTTTTCTTCAAAACTCGCCTCCCCCACAGTCTACAAACCATTAGTAGTCTAAGAAATTTCAATGGCGCTACGACGTAGAATTTTGCCGGAACACGCGTTTGCTTCCGACAGTTTCGCGCCATTTTACGACGCGGAGATGTTCAAGAGACATTGGAACGGACTGTGGTACTCAACTGAGGAGTTCTATCACTATGATTTGGTAGAACAGTTTTATAAAAAGCGAGAATTGGAAGGGGATAGGATTTTCATAAAGTTAGGAGGAACGCGGAGAGAAGTAACGCGACAGTTGTTAGCTGAACTGTTAGGAATTACGCTTGAAAGCAACCTAGTAACGACAATTCAGGAACCCCAGTATACTGGAGTTCCTGCTTTGATGAAGGATACTGTCGTGGAGGGTGAATACAATCCGACATCCCATTCGTCCGCCGGACCATTTCGAGAACCAATCAACCGGGTCAGTAGCTCGGTGGATTGGTAGGAACGCCCGGGGAAAGACAAAGTCGGTGATATCGGCCTGCAATGTCCGCGACGTTCTCTACGGATTTTGCAAACAAAGAAGTATAATTTCTGCATCCTTGATTTAATGTTTAATGTGATTCGAGGAGTGGGGAAGAGTTTAGCCTCTTCCCCAGATTGATCACTAAGATCATGCTCTCCTTTAGAGCTATCGCAAGATCTACACCTATTAAGATCAAATTGCATTCTAATGCAAGTATCTATACGGATTGCATCCAAGAGACTTGGCCGTTGTCTGAAGAAAAAATGGATGAGTCGGAGGATGAAAGGGAAGATATGACATGGATGGATGAAGATGTATTAGAGAAGTGTAATTCTAATGTAGAACGATGCAAGTGTTGCAAACTGCCTTGCGGTGTGTTTATGGTATTTGTGGAGATATCCAAAATAGACAGATAGTAGTTCAAAAGAAGCAAGGGAACCTTCAGAGGAGATTTGAAATGCTCGAAGGGGTTCTGGACGATATCTTGTATAACATAGAGACTATCCACCGGGAACAACAAACCCGATTTCGGTGAGATGGAAGCCCAACGCTTGTTCGAATAGAGATGCTACGACGATGCCACCCGTGGAGGACTCTGTTTCAGCCGAGTCCGGACAGGGCATGAGCGTCGTCGCCAAAGGACGAGAGGGTTCAAGCCAATCTCCATCTCGGGGTCCATCATCATCACAAAACTAGGTGTTCACCCGGTTGGAGTTATTTGTTATTTCATAATTTCGTTTTATTAGAAGGATTTTAATTCAAGAGTTAAATTTAAATAGTAATGTGTTTATTTAATGTTGTTTGGATTTATATTTTATTTTATTTTTAATATAATTGGTTATTTTTTAATCTTGCTTGTTTTATCATTTATCCCACCTTCCGACTTGTTTGGGGGTGGAAATATTTAGACCGAGCATAAGTCGTTATATGATCATATATATGTGAAGTTGTCTTGGAGGAAAGGTTGATAATTTGGCCGAGCATCGGCATATCTATGACTTATGTGGTGGTAGCATGAAATCTAGGAGAGTTTTGAAGTTCCTATTCTAAATCCAAATTATGAAAGATACAGGATTTTAGGAAATCATGAAAATGGCTTGTTTCGTTTTCGGTTTTGGGAATTTTCCTATTTCCGAAATTGCCTTCAAATAAATAGGGAACTTCCGATTCGTTTTGGAAGCTCCTAACCTATTTAAACTCCATCTTTTCTACACTAACAAACCACAATACATCCCACCATCATCCCGCACCATCCACTCCAAGTTTTACCTTCTTTTTGCTCTAAACTCCGATTTCAGCTTTTACGAAGCGCAAAATCGATTTTTTACTTTTTTGAAGAATTTTGTCGAGCGACCGCCCTTATCTTGGCGCTACCGCCCTCGCCCTCTTGGACCTAGAGCGACCGCGCCCTCATACCAAAGCGACCAGCGCCATATAACACCTAAATCGCATTTACACAAAAGAGCGCCGCGAGCGCTTCTATCTGGCCAAGACGCCGCCGCCTTCGTGGAACGCGGAAATTTCCAATTTTCACAGGGTCATTCCAAGATTTTTTGTGGAACTGTTCAAAGAGTAGTTAAGATGACATCTCCTGTAGTCATACCTGAACAGTCTTTCGAAGATGTGTTGGGCACCGAGACCTATGGACACTGGTTCCGACACAGGATCCTGCAGTTAGGATGGCGTCATCTACTGGTAAGTGATGACGAGTCATATTCACCACAACTTACTGCTTATTTCTATGACCACATTAAATTCTATTGTAATCAGGATGGAGATCAAGAATTCTCCGTCGTAGTCGATGACACGACACATGAATTCAATAAAAATTTGGGCCTTTAGTTTTAGGAATACCAATACCGATCCCTGTTCACACATGGGCATATATGACTGATAATGCATATCTTTATGATTATACATATTTCCATGATTATTATTGGGGAGGGTATTTCGAGTAATGGACCGTGGGCTTATATAGCATTGCCCTTGGTAGCCTTTCCTTAAACGTAGGCACCACCATGTTATTCATCCCGATGAATATTTTGGGGAATGGCGTTCATTTCTGCAAAAAGCGATCGCTGGTGACATTTTCCTCGCTTTAGGCGAGGGGACGTCGCCGCTTATGACATTCCCCGAAGTTTTGGTCACTAGTCTTAAGAGAGCCCAAACCATGAGGCATAAGTATCTTCTTATGCCTGTGTTGGTAAGCCGCATCATGCGTAGTTGTTTACCTGTATTCTGTGCACAATTCACAGATTGGAAAAGGGTTGAAGTCATGAGACCCACCAATAGGGTGGTTCGCTCATTGCGAATAATGACTTGGCTGGGATGGCAGGTGCAGCCTCATTTGGTCACCTCGTACATCCCATCAGACATAATAACACTTAACAGGTTAGCATTAGTAGATGATAAATGGCGGCAAGCTTGGCAAGTTATAATGGTGGCGGGATCTTGAAGGAACCTCATATCTTTAATGAGGAGGAGGATGCTTAAGCGGGGGAGATAAGGTAAGTTTTAGTTTTTTAGTGTCCGCTTATGTCCCAAGCAATTTCATTTTTGTTAACCCCATAATGGGTGGAACTTCATGATAGAGTTGCGTCGGTTTATTTCCTATAGTAGTGCGTTCTAACTTTGTTTGCAGATGTTCCCGAATTTCACACGTTTTAATGATATTTTTCCTACCATCTTTATTTACAATACTTTGAGGACAAAGCATGATTCTTGTTTGGGGGGCATAGAAAACGTGTAATTGAGGCATCTGTTAGGATATAGATATGTATAATATGCATTTGTTTTCTAGTTAAAATTAAAAAAAAAAAAAAAAAATTCAAAAATATAAATAAATAAGTTATGCTATACACTTAGGAATATTGGTATTGTTTTCTTTCTCCATGCTCTTAACAATCTAGAAGTCTCAATGTAGCTTTTGCATCGAGAATAATTGTTAGAAACTTAGGTTAATATATAGGTAATAATCTTTGCATCTATCTATAAATATATTACATGAGTATCTATGATTGTTAGCAATAAGTTTTGAAATCTAGGCTAGAGTACTTATTCTACAAATCTGTGGAGAATATAGCCTAAAGCCTTATATGATGAAACAATTGAGAAATGACACAAGGGAGAAGTAAAATCCGGATAGAGATATCACATGTCCACTTGCTTGATCACTATGCCATATCCTAAGCAAGAATTTAGACCTTTTTGGATCGATATAGCCAGAAATTCAAACCTATGAATTATTTTCCGCTAATTAAGCCCTTCCAGCCTTTCTTTAGCCTTCCATAAAACAATTCCTTTCCTTTAAAAAAACAAAAAAAAAAAAAAAAAAATATATATATAAATATATATATATATATATATATATATATATATATATATATATATATATATATATATTTAGAATAACCCAATTAAGAATAGAATGAGTGAAAGTGAAAAGAAGAAGAGAAAAATCTGTGTAAACAAAAATTAGTTAGTTGCTTTGAGGAAAAGAAAAGAAGTTTCCATCCAAGGAAAAAAAAAAATAATAATATAGAAATAAATAAAAACTCCAATAAAAGGGAGTCAAAAAAGCCAAAGAAAAGAAAAAGAAAAATATGGCTAAGGATGGAAACAAAGTATAGAAGCAAAAGAAAATAACAAGGTTTTCTCTAAGTTACATAATATGAAGACTCTATTATCTCGGACTTGTCCTTTTGAATATCCATTTCCTTCCTTCTTAAACCATCTCCTAATCCCAGAACACCTAATAAAGACCTCTAGCTCAATTAGGAATAGGTTAGTGTGATAGTAAGTGGCAGATGTGTTTGATCGACCCGGCTTCCTTGTTGTCATTGAGATTGTAAGATAAAGTGTGCCCATCGCATTGACCGGAGCAAATAAACTTGAGTGGAAAAATCAGAGTGGTTTTGTCTTGACATTTATGTGAGGACCTACTTAAGGACGCTTATTCGAAGTTTTCAGAAACGAACACGCTAGGCATTTCATAGTATTACTCATAGTATATATATTTGTATCATAGATGATTGATTATTATGCATATATTAGTTTAGGTTTTGACTTGGTTATTCTTATTCAATTGCTAGTGAGATGTATAGATAGTTGGGACATGAATGAGGAAAACAATAGTTTTATTTCTTAGTCGTTGTAGTATAGTTGAAGTTTGTGAGTACCTTCTTTGGAAAACTCTCTCATGAGGCTATAACTCGTCCACTAGGAAATTCCTAGTGGTTTAAGGCCTTGTTGCATAGGGTCAATGCAATGTCGACTCTCAGTAAACGAGAGTAGATAGAACTCCATTTTTGGTCACTTATTTTAATTTCTCATCTTTGCTTGAGGACAAGCAAAATGCTGTTTGGGGGTGGTTTGATAAGAGCCCAAAACTGTAGTTTTAACCCTTTAACAGTCAAACTTTTGGACCAATTATGTGAGTAATAATTAAGAGTTAACACTGATTACGTGTTTTATGCATTTCAGGCTTCAAAGTCCATTATGTGCAGAAATGTGCCACTTTAGTGAGATAAAGGAGAAAAGGTCGGTTACTAAGGAGTTCCGTGATTAAAGGCCAAGATTCAAGAAGATAAAGCCTTCCTAAAGCCCGGTCAAAAGTTGAAAAGTCGACACGGGCGAAACAAAGACACAAGTCGTGAGAACTTCCGAAAGCCGTACCTTTGGACTCAGACCTCAGAATTGGGCCTACCTTATGTCAAAACGACCGGCTCGGAAAGAGATTTCCAATGGTCTAAGCCTTGACTCAATCAGAGGAGCAAAAGTGGACGAAAAGTCTGTGGAAGCCAACTGCAGCTGAAGAGGTCTTTTTGGACTGAAAGAATTGGGTTAATCAGGCCCAAAACATGGCTCCAAGCCCATGCACGATTTTTGGATCTGAAAGTATAAAAACCAAAGTTTAGCTCTTTGTTAAGGGTAGCTAGTTAGACCTAAAATAATATAGATAATTCTAGATCTGTTTTCATTAATTAAATTAAGCTTTAGTTCCATTTTAAATTCTTGTTTTAGATTAAGTCTTTGAATCATTGTTCTTGATTGATTAGATAAATAAAATAGTTGTTTTCTCAATTTCGAATTGTGTTATTTCAATTTATAGATCTGATTTTAATTCTTGTTGATTATCATTTCGTAGTTTAAATAGATTGAACCATTGTTAGTTAATTTAGTTAAGTTAGAATTTTAATATGATAGGTAGTTATAATTAAATGGGAAATGATGGTTTGATGACTCAAGGCTAAAACCTCCATTAGAGGGGTTGATGAAGCCTTGATGAAAACTTAGTGGTATAGTGTAGAAACATTGTAGAATCTATTCCAATCTAGAAGGTTGTGATTCGCCATGAGAATGGGTGGACGACCTCACATGCTAGTTAGTACTCGGTAGAAATGCCATGAACACTAGGGATTAGAACTCGAATTTCTTGCCGTAAGAACGTAAGAATCGAGATACAAGAATCTATGTTAGGCTATAAGTTGGATTCGAGGTGGATTCAGTTCCCCTCTAATCCTTTATCTAGATTCAAGAACAATCATATTTCCATAGCATTCGTAGTTAAATTCAAGTAATCAAATTCAGTAAGTATCGTAGTATATCACCTTCGTAAAGCTCTCATTGACTTAAGACCGATTAATTAGATTAGAAAACAATTCCATGCTAGAGCACTAGGAGTGGAACGAACTTCCTACTCCACTATCTGTTCAATAGAAAGAGAGTAAAACTTTGATAAATATAGACTCGTAAATAGTTTTAGTTTACTTACGTTTTGAGTTCATCGTTCATTTCGTAGGTAGACTATATTTTTTATGATTATCACTCATCCAGGTAGAAAACTTCTTGCAATTCAATTATAAGAATTTACAGGAAAGAAAGCAAACAATGCAAATGAACTTATTAAACCAAACAATAATAGAATGAAAAAAAAAATGCTTATCCAATATGATCATATGATAGAAGCAACATGTTTACAGCTCAAAAAAAAAAAAAATTATTGATAATATAGTCCAAATCTTCTAAATGGTCGTCAATGCAAGTTACTGAATCTACTATGCTTTTAGTTGCTTCTTCACACTCTGAAAATATTATACATCCAAAGATAGTAGAGCCATTAGGGATCATCAAAACAAATGTCTGAGAAGCACATGATTGTATTTTGTTACTACTGTAATGAAGGGTTACGTTTATGCAGATATAGCTAAAGAAGCAGTTAGGAATTATGAATGAAATTTTAAATTACTAGAAGATTATATTAATGTTTAACAATGTTAATGTAAATTTAATTTTTATGTAAGCATCCAACAAGAATTGACACTATATGTAGGGGTTGCGCATGAGACTGGTGCGCGACCGTACATGGGCAGATGTACAATTGTAATAGTCATGGAATGAATACATATAAATCAACTATATGTTAGAACTAAGCGGTCTGAACCATTCCAAATAAGGGTGGAATTCGAGCTAAACAAGCCGAGCTTGAGCGGCTCGCTAATTACACGAGCTTTAAATTGAGCTCGAGCTTGGCTCATATAGTTAAACGAGCGAGCTCAAGCCGAGCTTAAACGAGCCAAGCCCAAGCCGAGCCCGAGCCGCTCGGTCATTTTACACTATAAATATGCTATTTGAACTAAACGAGCCGAGCTTCATCAAGCTCATTTGTTACACGAGTTTTAATTTGAGCTCGAGCTTGGCTCATATAGTAAACAAACGAGCTCGAGCCGAGCTTAAACGAGCCAAGCCCAAGCCGAGCTCCGAGCCCTCGGCTCAAATTCCACCCTTAGTTCTAAATGACATCAAGAGATATATGCGGGCCCTACTCTTGAGGGCCCCAAATTTTACCACTTGTAATAAAATTATAATTAACAAAAAATTAAAATGACTTTACGGTTGAGGGCCCTGTTTGACTGTTTCTCTTGCTTGTATGGATTTTCCCAAATACAAATCAACCACCAAGCAACAAAAAACAAACAGAAAAAAAGGAAAAGGACCGGGTCTATATTCGGTTCCTACTGTTACAGTAAAACCGCAGTTTAATCGGTTTGTTTGCACATGGAAGAAACAAAGATAAAAAATAGGGTGAACTAGTATTACCCCCCCACTAGATGAGCTAATTAGGATTTCCCCCCCACTAGATGGGAAATTAGGGTCTCCCCCCTAAATACACACAAAAAATTTTGGTTAACCTACTTTGATTTTTTTTTTGTGTGTATTTAGGAGGGAGACCCTAATTTCTCATCTAGTGGGGGGGAAATCCTAATTGGCTCATCTAGTGGGGGTAATACTAGTTAACCCTAAAAAATAAGCCAAACCGAATGGACTTCTCTCTCTCTCCCTCAGTTTGGGTTTTAGGAAATAGAGAGATTTGGCGGGAAATACGTCCCCTCATTTAATCTTACCAATCGGACTTGGCCCAGCCCAATAATTAGCCAAAGATGTAAATATCTGTCCACATCCCGATATATTGAACCACACCGACATTTCACCAAGTTGACATTTCCGCTTCCACGACGCTCTTAACTCCAGGTGGTCAACTTGATATGTAGAGCCACCCCGTCAGTGTGAAACAACAAATCTCAGGTTGGTCTCCGATTGGTTTGGGTCCCACCATGGAAAACGAACTGAATCCTAATAACAAAAAAGACTCCATGCTAGTAGATGACATAGATGATGATGAGGTCATGATGACGCAAATGAGTGAAGTCTTCTCCAAGCTAACCAGTGGTATATTTCTCGACATTCTTTCAAGACTACCACTGAAATCACTTTGTCATTTTAAATACATTTGTAAAACTTGGTTTCATTTCATTTGTCATACCAAATGCAATATGCACAAGAAGTTCTAAACAACTGTCCTTTCATTGTGGTGACTACTAGAAACCAAGAGTTCTACTTGTTAGATAACCAAGTCTTTAATACTACTAATCTACAAACCCCAACAGAAACAACTACAGATTATAAGCAAGCATACGTTCCTTAGCTAGAGTAGCATACGTTCCTTAGCTAGAACAACATACGTTCCTTAGCTAGAGCAAAGAAAACGTCACAAGTGGCGTTATTTGCAGAAGAAAAACGTCATTCCCCTAAGATGTTTAGCATGATAAAGAACATAATAGTGCTTATGTTAAGGGACAAGCTACCAAGGGCTACGTTATAAAACCCTTGGTCCTCTACATGAAAAATCTATGGAAGCAGTGGCGGAGCTAGGAATTTGTTCCAGGGTGAGCCGGTGTGAGCACTACAAGTTTGTGACACAAATTAAATAGTTTTTTTACACGTCGATTTGCTTGTTTTTTTTAATGAATTTTAGATAATTATTTTTTACGTAAACAAACAGTTGTTAATTTATCCAAGGATTAACACACTTGTTATTTTTGTGAAATCGGGCATAGTATATTGATATGTTTGTTAAAAAAAATTGTATGTTGATACAAGTGTTAAGAGGACCTAAATACGTTGTATGTTTATGTAATTAAGCCTTTATCCAATCATCAATTTATGTTAATTTACATAATAATAGAGATTTCCAATTTTGAAAGTGTAGGATCACAACCACTAATTAGCTAGGTTAATTAGTTTATTGGGCTAAATAATATAATTAATTGGATATGATAGTTCATTGTAAGTATTTGTTACTCTAGTCTTATTAATTTATATATAATAATTTTTGAAGAAGTTGTCTACCTTTAAATCTTTATTTTCCATTTTTTTTTTTTTTTTTTTTTTTTTTTTTTTTTTTTCTCTTGTTAACATGTGAAATGTCATCTGTTCTAATGTCCATTTCCATATGTTTCTTAACAATTGGAGGAGCATAAGTGATAGGATAAGGCTTACCAGGGTAGTTTTCCTTTTTGCACATGCAAACGTTTTTGTTTTTGTAAATGCACGTATGTAACTTTAGTGGGTGTGGAGTGTGGACCCATATGTTCCCATAGATAAAACATATTGAAATCAATTGGGTGGAAATTACCATATTCCCTATACACACCCAATATCAGCAAAGGAGAGGTTTTAGACAATAGTGGGTTATTGGTCAAAGTTTTTTACCAAGACTGCAGCAAGTACTATTAGTATTTTTTTTGGTTGGAATCCAGGGTGAGCCATGGCGTACTCTAGGGCCCCGACCCCTAGCTCCGCCACTATATGGAGGGACAATTGGTTATGTCAGAAACCTATTTGTGACTACTTTCAGGAGGAAAGAAAGCACATAATGAAGCTTCGGGGAACACTCACAGACTGCATTCATGGAGATGACTGGGAATTCTCTAATAGTATGATTCAAGTGATGAATCTCATTGGTACTGAAATCAATTCACTGCAGCAACCTCACAGCTTCATAGAGGACGTAAGGATCTGGTTATCCACTAAGAATGGTCAATTTACGGTTTCTGCTGCACATGACGACATTAGAACCAAAGCCAACAAACCTACATGGAGTAAGTTCATATGGAGTGCTAAAGTCTTACCAAGGACACAAGGAATAGCATGGAAATTGGCACATGGAGCCCACTAGAACTGACGATCAGATGAAAAGGAGGAAATCCCAACTGGCTTTGAGGTGCTGCATATCACTATACCAAAATAGGATATTTGCAACACGCACCTTTTTTTTTTCTTTGCAACGGTTATTTACTGTTAGTAAGTTGCCAACGCTATATAAGCATTGACAATGTTGTAAAGCGTTACTTTATTTCGGTGAAATTTCAAAATTAATTGCTAACGCTTGGATATCGTTTGAGAAGTGTTACAAATCCAAAAACCAAAACAGCGTCGAAATTTTGAAAAGAGGAAACAAAAAAGAAATCGCACTTGGTATGTCAAAATCGAAAACCTCTCTTTCTCTCTCACAACCGCTAGGTTAGGGTTTTTTGACCCTTGTTCCTCTTTCTCTCCTTCAACCCCTCCTCTTCCCCAAAACAATCACTTCCTACATTCTTCTTCCTTATCTAATTCCCAACAAATGGATTATGTTGAAACCAAAGCTTTGAAAACCAGTTAATTTTTTCTTTCGTGGATTTCTAAATTCTAGGGTTAACTTTTTTCCCTTCTACCAATTCCTTCTTCGTTTTCGATGTAGTGTCTCTTTCCCCGCATTTTCAAGCTCCATGCTTTATCTATTTTTCGCTGATTTCATCCTCTTTGTTCTTGGCCTTGTTACCGTTTCAGATTTGGTTGTGTTGATTGTTTATTTATAATATATATATGAGTGGTTCAATGCATTAGTCTAGTGTACAAGGACCACCTTTAAAGTATGCATGTAGTCTCCTTGAAGTACTTTGTGAAAAACTTAAAGACAAACAAGAGGATGTAAAGAGATACCCTTTTCCTGAGCTGACTTCTTCGGGGGTTGTTTAGAGGTACTAATTTTGCTTTTGTTTTAGTTTTAGTTTCTTATTATTGATTAAGTATTGTAATGTGTGGTTATAGGTTCAGACATTGATTAATCCGACAATTGATGAGTTCAGGCAAGTTATGGAATCATTAAAGCCTAATATGGTGTACTTGCTAGGAGAAGAAGGAATTGGTTCACTGGTTTGGGGAGGTGTTGATTTGTCTACTCCGGAAGCCATATTTGGGATTTTTAATAGCACATTGCCAACTACTGTAAGTGTTTGTTACTTGGATTGTTAACTACTTATATAGTGCATGTATTGTACTTTGGCTTGCTTTGGCTATTTGTGAATTTACACCCTGAGAGAGAGACCTGAATGCACATAGCCAGCATTGGAAAAACATTTTTGTTTGTTGTTTATAATTTGAATGTGCTTTAGACTTGATGTGTAAGAGCTATTTATAACTTTTGCAATGCTCTGTCTCGATTCACAATTAGAGTTAGAGATTCTCTGTTGACATTAAAATGTGTTTGAAATTTGAAGAGAAAAAAGGATGATCACTTTGCTATCCAGTCACCAAAGTAATATGTTTAACTCCAAATTGTCTCATGTGGATACTAAATCAACAATATAACCGATAGGATTTGCATATCTTTGTCCTAAGCTTATAAATGTGCAACTCATAGTACTGGACTCCAACTCATCATTTGGATGGCTATTTATAAAAGGCATTAAAAATGAATCATTTAGGACTAGGAGCTTACTTGTTCTGAGTGGATAAGTTCTTTCAGCAATATATAAATAATGGTTGATCGTTACTTACTATATTGTAGCATTTAAGCACATCGGTGGTGTTTGAGATGTCAGTTTGTTACAGTTTGAGGCCCATCTTCTTGTTTTTGTAGCTATTTGTGTTGGGTTATATGGACTTGTTGATTGGTATGCTCTAATAAAATGGCCCCATGGAAAGAAGAAAAACAGAAAATGAGAAAATCTAATACTGTTAACAACTTCAAAAGTCAACTATGTATTAAAAACAAAGAACCACTTGATTTGCTTTTTAAGTTTGAAACCCAAATGTAAAATCAAGTGCACCATGATCTGATGGAATAGTTTCATATTCAACCATTGACTTCTAAAATCTCATTCTCAATGAGCACGTTGCAACTAAAAGTGGATAGATATGATCATTGATCAACTGTGTTCAAAAGTTTGAAATAGCTCATTATTTTAAACATAACTCATTATTTCACTTGTCTTTTTTTGTAATGCATGTTAATATGTTATACTTCAAGTTGTTAATATTCTTTTATAAGTAAATCTTCTATTTTTGTGTTTTCATACTATTGCAACAACCATGATTGTGGATCTTACAATGGCTTCAGAAAAAAATGCATTTACAAGTAACATGGAAGAAAACACAGTCGAAGAAGCAACATTAGCAACACACCAGGGTACAAACAACTTGATAGTACTGCAAGACCACCCAAATACTTTTGTGGAGACTGAAATGGATAGAGAAGTTGCCTTAGATGTTGCTGTAAATGAGTTCAAGAGAGTAAATTCATTATTAGGTCGAACTAGAAAAGTACACGCTCGCTTCAGAAGAGCTCATTCTTTGCCGTCTTCTTATACTTTGCGGCATACTCAAGAAACCAATTAGCAAAAGAGTTATCTCCATCAAGAGATAACTCTGCCCCTACAATCCAACATCTGCCGCCTCTTGTTCCTCCTCTACATCATTAAATGAGAAAGGAAAGTTCTTCAAGAACTATTTCGTTCAGTTCTCCACTTGTTTCTGCTTCAAACACCTCTACTTATTAGTTAACAAGTGATACTAATGCAAAGAAGAGGACGAAATCTTCAAGTACACAAGAGGATAAAATTTTAACAGAAGACAAAAGAAGGTTGGGGATCATTAATCTCATTTAGAATGAAACACTTGTGTGCAGTTAGATATGAGTTTTATTGTTAATTTTTATGATATTAATGGACGGTAAATATGGGTTTGTGATAAGTGCTCAAAAAGAGCAATTTAACCCTCGATTATGCCTCTTGTTTAGCCATCTTAGTGGATTAATAATGTTTGTAAGTTATGTTTTATGATTCTACAGGTGAAAAAGAGAGTTTTGTGGAATATTAGAGAAAAAGGGGTAAAACGGAGGAATTCGGAGCATTAAAGATCACATGGGAAGCCCGTGGACAATCATGGAGAAGGCCAAGGAATTGAAGCTATTAAAGATGCGACTTAGACCTATTTTAAAGCTTATTTGGAAACCCAAGACAAAAGGATTTGTTGCTTGGACCAAAGCCCGCATAAGAGGATAGAAGGATAGAGCAAAAGAGGGAAAATAGACTTCCGCATCTGGGACGTATGGATTGTGCGTCCAGTCGCATTACTCGTGTCTGAGACGTAAGGATCGTGCGTCCAGATGCATGAAATGACACTATAGCCACTTTCTTCTCAGTTTTGGAGACGAAGTTGAACTCTAAAAGAAGTTGATTTGTATTAGGAAACAAATGGCGGTTTGGAATGCTTCTAGAACTCATTGTAACCCCTATAAATAGAGGACCTAAGTGCCTCATGTAATTGGCCAATTCACATATACTCTTGTCTATAGAACTTGAGGCAGAAAGAGATTAATAATAAAAGATTCGGTTTTAACCAGCCGAGCCTTAATAAATTAGTCTTTCTAGTCTTATGTTCTTCGACTCTTCTTCTTCCGTTCTTTGTGTTCTTCCTTTTATATGGAAGGCTAATCTTCTCCTTCAAGGGAGGAGATGAAGCCGGTGCTTAAGGTTAATTCTTTATGTTTTTAGTTATTAGTTCCATTGCCCACACCAGGGGATGGAAGTATAGATTAATGTTTTTATTTATTGCAATCGAATATCATGCTAGTTTAGGGTTTTATTTATTGCAATTGAATATTTGCTAGTGACATGCTTTTATTTATTGCAATTGAATTATAATGATAGAATAGGGTTTTATTTATTATAATTGAATATTATACTATTATTCTCTACTTTTCTTCTAGTTGTGTATAGTAGTGTTTTAGAGTAAGAAAAGGATTCCTTGTGTTTGCCTTAGATGGTGATTCATTGAATAGCTTCCCAAGCTCACATAAAAGGAAAGAAGATATTAATAGCATAAACATAGGAACAACCTTAAGTAAAGTTATTCTTTAACAATGTTTCATCCAAGAAGGCATCGACACTCGCTCGATTGCCTAATTGTAGTCTACTTGTGAGAACAACCATGAAGCAGAAAGTCATAGATCAAAAGTATTGGTGGATTCTAATATCTTGAATTCCCTCTTTTATAAATTCTCAATAGTTTAGTTAGTTTAGTTTAGTTTAGCATTAGAATCTACAATATCTATAATCATAGTTTTTAATCCCTCAAACCCCTTTCCAGTTATGTCCTTCATATAAACATACACTTAAAAGTGGAACGATACCCTACTCATCCTTTACTTATTGAGGGATAATTAGGTTTTGATACGCTTCTATTTTGTTGAACGACCATCATCTATCTATATCATCCATATACCATCTCACACACAAAAAGGAGCGCGTGTCAATTTGTTTGCAGGAAATTGGGAGTTAAAGAGGCAATTCCCCATAAGCTTTCAAAAGTCTAGCTTCATCAGGCATATATTTCAAGATAACATCAGCTTTGTCATCTTGGTAATCTCTTAACCCAACTAATATTATATCACTAGCTGCTATCCATACTTTCTTATGCATCTTTCCTCTTATATGACATAATCTTTTGTTCCCATCAATACATGTTGCTTCACATCGTCCATTTCCTAACATTCGTAAAACTTGTTCGTATTCTTGTCCATCTTCTTTGAATACTAGTTCACGTTTCTCGTCGTTTGCTTCGTTCCTTCCTCTCTTTCAATTCTTTCCTCCCTTTCCCTTGTTCTTCGGCATGTTTGGTTCACACACAGTTTGTCTCAATTTCTCAAGTGACTTCTCTTCATTGCTTTTTGCATTGATTGATTAGAGCCTCCTGATTATTTTGTGCATTTTGCCTTTTCTTGTGCATTGCTGTAAGTTTCTTCTGATCATCTTTCCTTGATGGGGGTATTTACAATATGTACTCACAGGCTATCGATTTGGAGAAGTACTTGATGGCAGATAAGAGGTTATTGCTGCTCATGGCAAAGGTGTTTTTTCAACTGTAGTTCGTGCAAAAGATCTTAGGGTCGGGAAGGGTGAACCTGAAGAAGTAGCAATAAAGATTATCCGTAATAATGACACTATGTGAGTTCTCTCTCTCTCTCTCTCTCTCTCTCTCTCTCTCTCTCTCTCTCTCTCTCTGTATTTCCTCATTTTATTTTCATTATTTATCCCCTTCTGGTCACATAAAAATTAACTTATATGCTACATAAAGGTACAAGGCGGATTCCTCTCTCTCTCTTTGTATTCCTCTCTCTCTCTGCATTCCTCATTTTATTTTCATTATTTATCCCCTTCTGGTCATTATTTATCTCTTCATGTGAATCTTCGTGAGGTTCTCAAAAAGTTTGGTCGTAATATTGGCCTTAAAGTCGATTTCTTTGTGAGGGCATATGCAAAGCGACTTTTATTTCATTGAAGCATCTTAGAAACGTGGTGTTCTCGCGCCTTTGTGATATAAAGCCGGACAATATCTTTGGTAGACTTTCACCTTTCTTTGTATTGTTTCATAGGTGCTTGCATATTGTTGCAAATTTTGTAACCGGCTTCTCATTTTTTTTATTTAAACAAAGTTAACAAGGCAAAAAAATGTCTTTGAAACTTTGTGACTTTCGAAATGCTATGTTTGCTAGAAAGAATGAGATAACACCCTATCTCGTGAGCCGATATTATAGGCCCCTGAAATATGTATGTCCCACTCTTTTTTGTTTACATCTTTAGAAAATATATGTCTTGAATTGATTTTCACTGCTCAGCCTTGTGTGCTTAATTTTTAATTAAATTAGCTCATACTTGTGTTTTTGTTACCACAGTACTTGGCTTGACTTATGATCATCTCATGGATATTTGGTCTGTTGGTTGTTGTCTATATGAGCTCTATTTAGGGAAGGTCTTATTTCCCGGGACATCAAACAATGACATGATTCATCTCCATATGGAGTCCTTTTCCAAAGAAGATGCTCTGGAAGGTCAGTTTCTTTGTTGCATGAAGTTTAGTAAGTCGCCTTTGTGTTGTTTGGAGCTTTTAGGATAGCATATCTTGTAGAGAGTTTAAGTGGCAGTTTTTTTTAATGCCAAGCACTATCCGCTTGTTGGAATCGAGTAAGAGTTGGTTGGTTGGTTTAAACTTTAAACATTAATTTTGCTCATGAATCACACTGTCCGGACCTGTTATAGCATATTCTCTAGACTTGATGAGTGAAAAACATGCTTTTTTTATTGTCATTTAGTCATCTAGACTTGATGACTGAATTTTTTATTTCATCATTTAGTCTACTAAAGGATCCTTCAAAATCTTATCAACCAAGGTAAACATACACTTGCTTTTTTCGTAGTTAAATGTCTTCATTGCATCAGTGTTTGTATTTGGCATGCTAAATAAGTTCTTATGGTTCGGTATTTAACTGTGATAGATTTGGGGATCGACATTGTAGCACTTGGAGAAGTTCACATGATTTTATGATGGCGGAAGAATGAAGAAAGAACTTTTGCCCAAGAGTTTGTATACTTGTTCAGTGATGAATTTTTCTAGTTTATATTATTTATCTTTCATTTCATGAAGACAAAGTGAGAACAAAAATACAGTTTAGTTCTAAATATTTTTAGAATTAGTTAGGTTTTGATTGTATATGAATTATCATTTGTCGTAAGATCAATTGAATATATTGTTACTCATTTCCTTATTAGAGAAAGGATGTAATTTTTTATTCTTTTATAATTAGAATTGTTTCAAGTTCAATTTGTTTAATTGTTTATTATTATTATTTTTTAATATATTTTGGTTGGAAAATGATGGTTATTGACATTTGTGTAGGTTCATGAAAAGGAAAAATGGATAAGTTCATATATTTGTTTCTATATGCAACTTGTCATTTTTGCATGTTCAGGGTGTCTAGGGTAGGAAAAAAAATTAATAATATACATATATATATAAACCATTCATCAATAATCGTTACAAATCAAACTACGCAACACTTTTTAACCGTTAGTAATTGTCACTTTGCAACAGTTAATAACTGTTGGAAAATTTAGTTTGCAACGCTTTTTAACTGTTAGTAATTGTCACTCTGCAACGGTTAATAACTGTTGGAAATTTCTGTTTGCAATGCTTATTAACCGTTGCAAATATTTCTAACACTTTACCCACGCCATATTTGCAACACTTAAAAAGCGTTGCAAAAATTATTTGCAACGCTTTTTTGCCGTTGCAAATAGCCTGTTATGGTGTAGTGTATGCAAGACACATGAAGAAACTCTTGATCACCTGTTATATGAATGTGCACTGGCAAAAAAATTTGGAAATATGTTAGTGAAGTATTTGACACGCGGCAGCAGATTGAATCCTTCAATGACATTCAACAACAAGGAAAGCACTATAGCTCCCTCATCTTGGACATGTGGAAGGCTTGCTCGATAACAAGCCTAGTGAGTCTATGGAAAAATAGGAACAAAGTGCTCTATGACAATAAAGCATCTAGTTTCAGCAAGATTTGTTTCTTGATTCGACGAGTAACAATCAGAACATATCATAAGTCCTCGGGTCATATGGACAATTCAGTGCAAGACTTGAAGATTCTACACTTCTTCAACCTACAACATAAACTTCGAAAGTCTCCAAAGATATTTGAATGTTATTGGAACCTTCCTCACTTTGGGTATACTTAAGATGAATGTTGATGGTAGTTCAAGGGAGAATCCAGGCAACTCTGGTTGGGGAGTAGTTTACATAAATCATAAAGGTGACTTTCTTGGAGTAGTAGCTGGTGGACTAGGAAATACAACTAACTACATGGCTAAAACATATGCCATTGTGGAGGCCGGGAGTCAAGAAAGCACTAGATCTCAGGTGGAAACACATATGGATAGAATCAGATTCTTCCTCGGTAGTTAAAGCATTCTAGACGAGAAAAGTGCATTGGAGAGTCAAGGCAACTTGGCAAGTATTACAGGAACAAGCTACATAGTTAAACGTGACTGCTACTTGGTGGGAAACTAACTCTGGAGCTGATAGTTGTGCCAGACATGGAGCATCACTACCCATGGGACAAAAGGTATGGTGGGATATTCGACCTCCATTCATGAGAAATCTGGAGAATCATTATACTACCTACTTTAGGTTCATCAACTAAGATTTAATGTATTGAGCAAGGTACACAGATGAGGATACCCTACTTGAATTCTTTATATATTTCTTATTTTTTCATCTTGTAATCTTTATTCTTTTAATTAATCAATCACCCTTTTAGCAAAAAAAAAAAAATACATGAAAAATCCCCGCCCCATAGGTCTCATGCACATATTCATAGTTATACAGGTACATGTTATCAGCCATATAGTCTCATGAGTCTTGGTCAGCAAGCATAGAAAGTCCAAGAGCAAAGGCTAGCAAAAACTTGCTTAAATCTATAGTGACATCGTCAATGTCGACAAAGAACACTTGTTCCCCATCCTATCAATCAAAGAATTTACAATGATCATAGAAATAAGTAGCAAGTTTAGGAGAATAAAGGTCATCCGCACTTACCATTAAAGGATGCCATCCTGAGTGTATAATCAATTCGTGGAACCAATATCCATAGGTGTCACTCTTGAGCAAATCTTCAAAGGACTGCTCCGGTATGAATTGAGAAGATTTCATAGCAATCAAATACACTACTGAACTCCTTGAAGTGACCGCAAAAAACCCCTGAAAAAAAAGAACTTGAGGTGTGTTTTGAGGTAAGGGCGCGGGCGCGCTCAGAATGGCCTATGAAAGGGCGCGGGTGCACTCAATTCTGACAATTTTATTTTTTGATCCAGGTCCTTGGGCGCTGGCGCACTCTGTTAATAAGCAAAAGGGAGGGCGTGCGCGCGCCGAGACCTAGATGTGATATGAAGTAAAGAGGTGAATTTGAGAGGTGCGGTGTGAAGTGTAAGATGTTCCATATATTTATAGAGCACTAGTTTTTTAAACAAAAGTCATCAATGTTCCCTAATCGAGAAGGAAAAGAGATGGAATAAGAAAAAGCTTCTAAAACCCAAAATAGAAACAGCTGGGAGCACATGCTCAGTAGCAATTCTAAATGGTTTTAACAGCCTATCAAAATAGCAATCTCAATGTCTTTAACCCTTGAGGTTGCACCAAACAACAATAGCTAATTCTAGCTACACCAATTTAGCAGCATGCCCATATAAACCATATTTTTAAAACCTTTCAATATGACTTTCCAAAATCATGCAGATATGATAAACTACAATGCTAAATAGATAATGCCACCCCCAAACAAGTCGGAAAGGTGGGATTCATGAAAAACAGATAGCATGCTCGGACAAAAATTCAGACTAACTTTATATTCAAATACAACCATTTACATCATTCAATATTAACTACTTAACTAAACAACTAGGAATCAAATTCAATATTAACTACTAATATATATATATATATATATTACAATAAACTAGCCACGCGATGAGGAAGGGCTAGAGTCATCCGTCCTGCGTCGACGACACTCATTATAACACTCTTATTTTTATTCCTTTTTTTTTTAATTAAATATTTATAAAGTTAAGTAATAATAAAAAAATAATAATAATAAAAAAAAAAAAAAAAGGATAAAGATTATAAAGAGATAGGGTAAAGATGATAAAGATTATAAAGTTAAGTTAACTATTTTTAAGGGTTTTCAAAAAGGGAAAACAAATATACGAGTTTGAACGGAGAAAGAGTTTGACAGAGAGACAAAAATAAAAAAAAAAAAAAAAAAAGTTTTACTCAAAGAGGAAAAGGGAGGTTTCTTGGGGTTTATTGCTGGGGATTTACTGACAACAAGAGCGTATCACGAGTGAGTAGATAATACATCTTTCACTGAACATCCATTCTTACACCTATTTTTAACTTTACTGACAAAGATATAAGTTTTATGCTCATTCTGTGCTCATTCTATTTGCGGCCATACTGTCGAATATTAATTGATTTTGACTATGGTTGGGTTTATCTACTGTCGATTATCCTGTTGAATTATAAAAAAAAATTGTTAAGTGTTGAGAAATTGATTTGTTGAACTGTTGAATTGTTTGGATATCATATGGGTTGGTTGTTGATTGAGTTGGGTATGTTGAATTTTGTTTTGGGTTGAAATGTTGAAGCTCTATAAAGGTTATTAATAGAGTCTAACTTGTTTTTAGGCAAGTGAGGGGAATCGAGTTTTGAGTATTTCATAGTGTTGGGTTTTGTTAGTAATCAAAACCCAATTGTTTTGGTGGTTTGTATGGGTGTTGTGGAAGCTCCCAAGGTTGTTAATGATGTCGAGGTGATTTTTGGAGTAGTAAGGGATTTGAGTTTTGATCATATTAAAAGGTTGGGTTTTTAAGGGGGAACAAAAACGAACTATTTCATGGTGTCTGGTGGTCGCGTTGTGGTGGTTGGTTCGGTGGAAGAAAGCTGTTGGTGAGGACGACCGCGAGCGCGATCCGATGCTCCCGGTCTGGGGTTAAGTATACTAGATCTGTTAGTTAGTTGGGCTTGGGCTGGATAATGTATTTTGTTTTCTTTGAGTTGGTTTTAAGTTTTTATGTGGGCTGGTCCTTATATTTCCAATTAGGTCAGGTTGAATATATGTTGGTTTTAGACTTTTGACCTTAAATTTTGTTAAGTTAGCTTGGGTCGGGTTATAAAGACTTTTGGACTTAAGTCTTATTTAGTGGATTAGATCTGTCAAATTTTTATGGGCTGGGTCCTTAATATTTTAAAGTGGGTCGGTTCTAATCTTGTTTAGTGGGCCAGTTCTATTGTTAAGTTTTGGATATGTTGGTCTTTGAATGACTTGCGTGCTTTAGATGTCTTAGCGCTGGTATGATTTCGAGCTAAATTTTGATTTAGTTAGAGTTTGAACTAGATGGTTATGAGACATGAAAAGTAAGATCTGGAAGTCCTTTTTCTATTCCAATTGGCCTCATCACATTCCGAGGCCCATGGAATTAATTATGGTGTTTGGAAATTTGATTGGCAGAAAATAGTGCGTAAGAAATCAGTTTCTGTGAAATGTGTTCGAGCCTACTTATCGAACATTTAGAATGATATTGAGTAATTTTGTAAAACATAAGAAAGTATGTTCTGTGTGTTAGCTTTTCAACGCAAAAAGCTACGATGCATTTGGATACCTGTGGAAAAAGTTGTGCCATTCAGAAGATAGTCCGTCAGAAATCTAGTTTGCTGAAAATTAGGATTTTTACCAAGTTTGAACTATTTTTACTCCTAGATAGAATGATATTGGGACTTCGAGTTCTACATAAAAAATAAGTATACCTATCCTAGTTTTCAAATAATCAAGTGGTGTATCATTTGGATGGCTATAGGAAACGTTATTATTTTGGCAAGTTACCTAGATAACCTACCATGTTTTCTTTTTAGGGGAGCTCTAGTTAGTTTTTCTTATTATAATGAGATAAAGGATTTTACTTAGACATATGAGTGTCTTGAACCTTGATTTTTGAATTTCACATTTGTATTATATTCCAAGTACAATTGTTGCATATACACTAAATGTTAGTATAGATTTATGTTATATCACGTGACATGTTACATTAAAATTTTTGAGGAATATATATAATTGAGGAATGAAAGGGAAATGAAGTGTGCAACCTTAAGGCATGAATTCTTATTGTTTTTTTACTTTGACTATGTGGTTGATAAGAACTACGAAGGCTTGATTCCAATCTTGAAAGATTTGGATATGTAGGCAGCTTTGAACAAAAGTGCAACCACTACACTATCTTATATATATATATTATATATTAGTTTTTGTGATAAATGGTATGTGAAACTTGATTGTGCTCTTTCAGAGTGTTGCTCCTCGATTGAGAGTGTATTTAATTTCATGAGGTATTTAATTAATGTGTTACTCATAATTGAGAAATTTGATATCTATTATTTATATAATTGATAATGAGGTGAGTTGATTAGTTATTGTGTTTGGAATCTTTAGTAATGATTCTATTGTTTGAGACGATGTTTGTTTTGTAATGAAAATATTATAATAAATGATAAGCTTTTGGGTGTTAACAAGTGTTGTAAAAAGTCTAATGAAAATTTAATGTGTCGCCCACATCTTTAGATCTCTCCACGCCTCTTTGATGAAAAGAAATGAAAGGAAATGTTTATGACTAATGATGTCATATGAAAAGCCACCTTAGAGAGGAGCTAAGGCATTCGCCTTGCGGGTGGGCTGTATTCCTTGAGTGTACGGGAATGTAGGCTTGAATTCCTTGAATGTAGCGGGAATGACCTAAGGTATTCATTGAATGTGCCATGAATGACCTGTTAGTGTTATGATGAGTATTCTTTGAATGTGGCGGAATGACCCAAGGTATTTATTGAATGTGCCATGAATGACCTAATATTTTGTTATGCCCAAAAGAGGCTGTGACTCACAAGTTACGAGTTTACAAGATAAAAATATGTTTCCTGGAGGCGATATCCCCGCTTGGGACATATGTCTTGCAGTGGTACTCGGTGTGAGTGAGGCACATGGATATGTGTGGCTTGGTAAATGTGTGAAGTGCAAATCGTGGAGTAGGAACTAAAGGTTGGGCTGTGTCTTTTAATAAATGAGTCAACGAGATAATTGATATTAAAGTAAAATATTGATTTTACGTGTGAGTGAGTTATTGCATATGAATATTTATGTATTGTGATGTACATGATTTCTTATGAGAAATATATATGTGGTTTGTGTGAGTTGATACTCACAATGGATGAATGTGCTCCTTAGTTGTGATATTTTCCCCATTTTCATAAGTGGACGAGTGGTTTAAGTAAAATATTGGCTTTATGTATGAGCGAGTTGTTGGATATGATTGGTGATATATTATGATATGATGCATATACTTTCTTATGAAGGAATGTGAATATGGTTAGCATGATATGATGGATATGGTGGTGTGATATGAATGTTAGTTAATATTGGTGATATATTATGATATGATGGATATGGTAAGGTCAGTAAATAAGTGATTAATAAACAAGATACATTGTAGAATTGAACGAACTAAAAGTATGTGAATTTGTGTGATGTTATGGATGTGAAGTGTGACTGTGAATAATATTAGTAAATGCTTGTGATCTTATGTGATTGTGAAATGACTATAACTTGATATATTAATTATTACGAAAATATTAATGACTTGTGATAGTCTGAGATCTATGGTTATGCACACAGAAACTTTATGACGTAATGATGTCATGTGAATGACTACCCTTGATATAGGTATTATGATAAGTGGTATTCCCGAATATGCTGGACGAACTAGGTTGTATCAATTAGACTTAAATGTCTTAAATGAGGTTTGATTATGAATGGAAATTTGACTGGCTGGGATAAATCATTTTATTGTAATGTCTAACTCTGTTTTATGCAGGGACTTAATCTTTTATGCAGGGACGTAAATATCCTACCCTAAGACGACATGCTGGCTTAAAGGTAAAGTGTATCAAACTCATATTTAAATAAGTTATCATATGTGTATGTCATAAGTGGAATGTAAGTGGTAATTATATTGGGAGTTATTTTGGAAAGTGAAAATGATGAATATTGTTATATGAGATTTCTTCGAAATGTATATTGGGGGTTGAAATCTTACTTGGGAAGAAACTACATGCCGTTTTGGAAAATGGAACTATCTTGTCTTCCAAGTTGAAATGGTTGGTAATGTTATATATATTAATTTTAAAGATTATTATATATATTTTTTTGTTAGTCTACTCATACCAGCAAATTCAATTTGCTGACCCATGTTTGCTTTGTTTTGCAACGTGGGTGTGTTTTTGGAAACATAGATGATGGAGTGCAGTGGATGAGGACACGTGATTTGAATTTGCTCTTGGAGTCTTCTGGTTTAAGTTTTTCTGAAGTGTACGGTTTTGTTTTTGAGATAGATGTAATAGAGTTGGTTAGTTTCTTTGTAGTTTAATAATGTGATTAAAGGATTGTTCCTTTTGGGTTTTACATTTGATCTCAGATTTTAATATCATGGTTGATAATATGTTATTAGGGTTTTGTTTCTTCCTGGGTTTTCAGATGATTGAATAGGGTGACAATTGAGATAATTTTATCTTGGATAATTTCTAGTTTTAAATTTTTTGGAAATTTGGGGTGTGAAGGTAATGTGGGGTTTAGTGAATTAATCACTCAGTTTAAGTTAGAGGTGGAGTTGTGTGGAGGTTGGCGCACTAGAATTTTTTTTCTAGTTCGTTGTTCTTGCGCTGGAGGCGGAGAAGAAGAAGAACGCATGGGGTTTTTTTTTATTTTTATTTTTATTTATTTTTTATTTTTTAAGGGTGGCACGTGACTGTGTAGGGTTTAAAATTTCGGGCCCAAGCCCAAACCAAATCTGTAATGCCCATCTTGTCATATGCCTCGTAAATTTAAAACTAAAATTCCCGATTCGTTAACGGTCCGATTTTGGCGAATGAGCTATGAAAACAATCAGCAGAGAAAGTACAATCCAATGATCTATATATAAAAAAAAAAACTCAAATCTAACCGTGATTAACATATAAGAATATGAAAAATGCCTCGAAGCGCGTGAATGACATAAGTTATATGATCAAAAGAAATCTAAATTCATAGATAATGTCAACCCGAATCAAAATATGACTAATGACATAAACAACAAGAATAGGAAGTTGAGCGAACAAGAATGGAAAGACCAACACCCCCCCCCAAACAAATTTTTGAAAACATGGTTTAGAAAATTTGTTTAAAAACGTGGGTTTTTTAAAGTCAGATTCTCGAGACTTGCTAACTTACTAATTATATGGTTTTACTAATTTTTTACTTTTTATGAATAAGGTTTAATATAAAAGAAAACAATAAGCAATAATGACATAAATCATTCCATAGAGAAATATGACTCAAAAAACGAGAAAGCATGCAAGAGTGGAAAACGTGAATTATGTTAAACGTGGACTTAGGATTTGGTACTTATAGCCACACACTCCAAAAGGAGGGTCCAGTTACCTTAATGGTGCACTTAGCAATATATGGAAATGAAAGGAAGTTACACCAAACATCAAAGGTCAGTCCTTATAGACAAGGTCCTGTAAAAGGACATTCTCCACATCTGGGGATATTAACTCGTGAAAATGTTTTAAACGTTGGCCATTGACTTGAAAGGTATTGTTGTTATTGGGATTTACCAAGGTGATTGCCCCGTGAGGGGTGACTTCAGTAACCAGAAAAGGTCCAGACCAATGGGTTTTTAATTTCCCTGGGAAAATATGCAAACGTGAGTTGTGAAGCAACTACAAAATCTATTTATCATGAACACGTTTCATGTTAGCCTTATAATCCTTCGCGAGATCATAAGAATCACTACGGATTTCTTCAAGCTCATTTAATTGCAATTTGCACTTGACACCCCCCTCATCAATATTAAAGTTCAGGCTTTTTATAGCCCACATAGCACGATGCTCCAATTCAATGGGCAATTGACAAGGTTTTCCAAACACAAGTCTAAAGGGAGACATTCCTATAGGAGTTTTAAAAGCTGTTCGATACGCCCATAAGGCATCTGTTAGACGTCTAGACCAATCTTTCTGATCAGGATTGACTGTCATTTCTAATATTTTTTTAATTTTCCTATTAGAGACTTCTACTTGGCCACTGGTTTGTGGATGATAAGGAGTTGTCATCTTATGGGTAACTCCGTACTTCTTAACTAAAGATGCAATAACTCGATTGCACAAATGCATTCCACCATCACTGATGATGGCTTTAGATATGCCAAAACGACAGAAAATGTATTCCTTAATGAAAAACACAACTGTCTTATGGTCATTGATACGCAAGCCATGGCCTCTATCCATTTTGAAACGTAGTCCACGGCAACAAGAATATAAATATAACCGTGGGAAACAAGAAAAGGACCCCATGAAATCAATGCTCCATACATCAAAAATTTCTACTACCATAATGGGATTTAAAGGCATCATATTACGTTTAGTGATATGCCCAAGTTATTGGCAACAAACACACGTCTTGCAATGAACTTGGGCATCTTTAAAAAGGGTAGGCCAATAAAAACAACATTGCAAAACTTTAGCTGCCGTTTTCATACCACTAAAATAGCCACCACACTCTTTGTCATGGCAGAAGGATAGAACCTCATTATAATCCCACTGGGGAATATAATGACGAATAATCTGATCCGCACAATACTTAAAAAGATAGGGCTAATCCCAGTAGTATAGCTTAACTTTGGCCAAAAATTTCTTACGTTCATTTTTTTACCAACATCAGGAATAATATCAGAAGCTAAAAAATTCACAATGTAGGCATACCAAGGTGCAAAAATATAGAATAAAAATGCTCATCAAGAAAAGAATTAGGTATGGACTCAAAATCACTATCACTGTCATTGGTTAGTCTAGATAAGTAATCAACAACTACATTTTCGACCCCTCATTTATCCTTAATATCTAAGGTAAACTCTTGCAGAAGAAGGATCCATCGGATCAATCTCGGTTTAGCATCCTTCTTCGTGAGAAGGTGCCTAAAAGCTGCATGGTCAGTGTATACTAAGGTCTTTGAACCAACCAAATAAGGACGAAATTTATCTAAAACATAAACCACAGCTAAGAATTCATTTTTTGTAGTAATATAAGTTCTTTGAACATCATTTCAAGTCTTACTAGCATAGTAAATAATAGTGGACTTATCATCTAGGTTCTGGCCTAACACAACACCAACAGCATAATCGCTAGCATCACACATAAGTTCAGAAAGCTTAGACCAATTGGGGGGCTGTATAATCAGTGCAGTTGTTAAACCTTCTTTTAATATTTTAAAAGCCTGTTTGCAGTCATAATTGAAATCAAAGATGACATCTTTTAAAAGCATATTAGTTAAAGGCCTAGCTATTTTTGAAAAATCCTTGATAAAAATTCTATAGAAATCTGCATGGCCTAAAAATGCTATAATGTCACAGATAGTCAGTGGTATAGGTAGAGATACTATTTTATCTAATTTGGCCTTATTTACTTCTATGACGTCACTAGGTACAATATAACCTAGCACTATTCCTCTTTTTACCATAAAATGACATATTTCCCAATTTAAAACCAGATTTTTCTCCTCACACCGTGTCAACACCTTGGGAAGGTTAGACAGGCAGTCACTGAAAGAGTCTCCATAGATAGAAAAATCATCCATGAAGCGCTCCACCATGTCACTAAAGATATGAAGTATACACTCTGGAAGGTACCAGGAGCATTACAAAGGCCGAAAGACATTCGTTTATAAGCATATGTTCCAAAAGGATATGTGAATGTAGTCTTGTCTTGGTCGTCTGGATCGATAATGATATGAAAATAGCCATAATAGCCATCTAAAAAATAGTAATAAGCATAACCAGCTAGACGTTCGAGCATCTGATCTATAAAAGGTAAAGGAAAGTGATCCTTTCGTGTCATGGCGTTTAAGCGTCTGTAGTCAATACAGATCCTCCATTTCATAGGAACTCATGTGGAAACATATTCACCAGCAGCATTACGCATAATGGCAATAATCGATTTCTTCGGAACTACATGAATGGGGCTTACCCATTCACTATCAGAGATGGGATATATGATACCCAAATTGAGTGACCGTAAGACTTCTTCCCTAACCACCCCTTTCATGGCAGGGTTTAAACGACACTGAGGTTCGCGTGAAGTTTTAGCATTATCATCAAAATGTATGCAATGTGTGCAACACTAGGGTCACACTACTACAGAATAACACTTATACCACTGTTTTTAAGTGTGGTATAAATATATTTACCACTGTTATACAACCGTGACAATAGGTGGTGTGGTATATAATAATAGCAAAACTGTGGTATATATATTTAACGGATACCACGGTTTTTCAAATAACCGTGGTTTGTATGCCCATTATATACCACGGTTGTCAACAGAACCGTGGCATATAAGCTATTGAAACCGTGGTTTATATTAGTGTATGTATTATAACACCGTGGTATATAGTTATACTAAATACTACGGTTTATGCCAAACCGTGGTATATATATATATATATATTTAATAATAATACTAATAACAGTCAAAAACTGAACTCGTGATAACAAAATTTTACAGCCGCCTACATTCAACATTTCCATCTTCCCAACAAATTCCAAAATATACAATAAACTATCAAACAAAAAAAAAAGATAATAATAAAAAAACTTCCATTAATTTTTTTCCATCTTCCCAACAAATTCCAAAATGTACAATAAACTATCAAACATAAATTAAAAAGGTAAGACTCATAAATTAAACCGAGGGGTGCGAACATAGCTAAAACTCATCCTCATTCGCTCCGAATCAAAACACCCCATTTTCCTGGATGAACTGAATAATATCAAGCCCGAACACCGTCAAGTTCATCTTTGCGTGTATGTCTCCTTCAGTTCTAAATTTGTTATCCTGGATGAGTCAAAGCACAACATGTAGAGTTACTATATAAGAATAAGGCAAAGTCGTTGAATTGAGCCAAATAAAGTGTTTGTCAAAACTTTCGAATACCTTATTTTCAAATGATCCAGTTGAACAAGCTTCTACTATTTCCCTCATAAACTTCATTGTATAATACCCACACTCTGTGCCACCTGGTTGATATGGGCCCTAACATATAGACTCACAACATATGTAAACATATACTTTTCAAAGAAAAAGACAATAATGTGTAGGATTTGTTTACCTTGATCTTGTCCCACTTCAGCGGAACTCGTTTCCCATCAACCCTTTGCAATGTGAGGACCGCACTTCACAAAGATAAATGCAAAACATTTAATTCACAATCGCTAGTGGGAAGTCTAATTGGAGACGTTTTTAGTACTTCATTTTATTCAATCCTTTATGTACTTTCACTATGGTAGTACCTCAAAATGTTAAGATATGTCAAAAAATATAGCTATGCTCACCTCCTAAAATATATTGCTATATCTGAGCTTGGTTCACCATGCATCGAATCCAACCAAATGAAAGACATATGTGATAGATCAATGACAATTAAAACCCAATGGCCGCTATGAAAGAAAAGGGGGAAAAAAAAATGGAAAACAATCAGTACAATTGATAGTTTTATCAATTTAAACAATACACCGCGGATAGGATCGTTTATGTCCTTACCTTGGATTGTAAGGAATGAGAACAATTTTCTTTCCACTTGCATTCCGCAATGTTTCTACAATGATTTCAGTTTTAGCAGTTCCATCTGCTCTTGTAAAAGATAAAGGATTAACAAATCCAACGATGTCACGGCAAGGCAATGACTCACAAATTCAATTGTAAAAAGGATTCTAAAAGGAAAAAATCATCGTCATAAATAAATTTAAATAACTAATATTTGATTAAAATCACCAATAATAAAACCTTCAAGATATGCTTACCTCATGTATGCAATTAAACAAACAGCTTCTAAGCTATCCATATTACACACATCCAACAAATCACATTTTCGATAACAAATTTTTTCAGATCTTCTCCAAACAACTCTTTTCCAACTGGAAAAAATACCACACCATGGGTTCCGGGAAGCATGATATTGAGCAGTCCCTTGAAAGAATCAATTGGACCTTGATGACGACTAGCACTACTTTTACTTGTCTCTTCCTAAATTATTGAAAATTCAAACCAACCAGGCATTAAAATCATAGCTTAATCGGAAATTAAAAATTGCATATAAAAGGCTCTTTTACCTCAATGTCGCCCTTAAAAGAACAAGGTCTTTTGGCCATGGAACTTGTGTGCCAACTGCATCTTCCACATGCACGAACTCATAATTCACTTGTATAGGAAGATAGTAACGACCAAAGATCCTTAGAAACAAGTGACTTAACCGCCACACGAAAATTCCCCTGATCCCAAAAGATGACCGTGAACTTTATCGTTTGGTCCACACTCCTCGTAGACCAATCCTTTAGCAACAATATTTGTTCTAGAATTCACAGCTAAACTACACTCTTGCTCCTGTGAACCGCCAAGCAAATCATATTGGAACCAAAGCAAATTATTTCTATATTGCAAAAAGTTAATTAAAATTTACCTTCCCTAGACCAGATTTGGGACCCAAAGAAGGTGATTGACCTGTTCCTTTCTTATTTACTCTCTTTACATGATCAGATTTCAGCTTTGATGATGGTTGTGTTGTTTTGGCCTTGCCTTTGGACTACATAAAAAAAAAATTATTATGCATGGAAAAATGAATAATTCCATATAAAAGGCTCTCTTAATTTACCTCAATGTCGCCCTTAAGGTAACAAAGTCTTTTTGGCCACGGAACTTGTGTGCCAACTGCATCTTCCACATACATGATCTCATCATTCACTTGTATAGGAAGATGGTAACGACCAAGCATCCTTATAAACAAGTGACTTAACCGGCCACACCTAAAAATTCCCTGATCCCAAAAGATGACCGTGAATTTTATCGTTTGGTCCACACTCCTCATAGACCAATCCTTTAGCAACAATATTTGTTCTAGAATTCACAGCTAAACTACACTCTTGCTCCCTGTAACCAGCCAAGCAAATCATATTGGAACCAAAGCAAATTATTTCTATATTGCAAAAGTTAATTAAAATTTACCTTCCCTAAACCAGATTTGGGACCCAAAGAAGGTGATTGACCTGTTCCTTTCTTATCTACTCTCTTTACATGACTAGGTTTCAACTTTGATGATGGTTGGGTTGTTTTGGCCTTGTCTTTGGACTACATGTAAAAAAACAAATTATTACGGATGGAACAAAAAAGAAAGTCGTGGATCATGATAAACAAAAATACTTACTTGCTGAAATTTTCTCACTACTTTATGCCCTTGATGTTCAAGTAGAGAAGAGCCGCACCATATGATCTCTATCGACACTAGTAACGCTTGTTTGAAGAGATCTTTTTGAGCCTCCATTCTCCAACCTTTGGACTCTTTCTAACACCATCCTTAATTCTTTTTTTGAAGTCCCGAAGTTCCGGTTTGGTTCGAACAAATTTTGGGTCCAGTAATTTTGTATTCTTTCTTGGTCCTCTTGAATTGTTGACTCAAGGTTAGCGATGTGTTTCCGTGAGCCACGTTTCATGAGGGCTGAAGTACGTGGTGGGTATAACCCCCTTC
The DNA here is from genome assembly GCF_015680905.1 of Coptis chinensis. Lineage (NCBI taxonomy): Eukaryota > Viridiplantae > Streptophyta > Magnoliopsida > Ranunculales > Ranunculaceae > Coptis > Coptis chinensis. The sequence continues at coordinate 6,086,090 of NC_141464.1, forward strand.
CCTGCAGATCTCACACGCGACCCCACCAGAATGTTTGGTGTGCCTAATGCTAAAGTTAAGACGCGTCTTTGCTTCCTTGAGTAGATACCTTCCCCCTCTGCAACTTGCTTTTTCAGACATCCTTAATATATATTTTTCAAATAAAAAGGAATTGGAATATATTAGAACATAAGCATTGATAAGGACCATAAAAGTATTGACAAAAAGTTGATCTCACGATTTTTTCATCTACTTTTTTAAAGATCGTCTTTGTATGTTCCTTTTTTTCGTTTGGTGCGATCTTTTCCATATTATAGTCCTATCGGATGGATCAAAAGCTGGTCCCAACTCTTTTTCTATGGTTAAACAATAATCATGCAAACAACTTAGTCAGAACATATTTGCATGGTGTATATGCGTTAATCCGTGGAATCTAGACGAATGTTAACAATGCACGCACTAAATTTTCACCAAGATTAGCCAAACTCATCTTTCCCGCCTCGGTGGTTATATTTTTTTGCTTTGCCCTTGGCTGTGAATTGAGCTTGCTAATTTCCTGCAAAACAATTCTACACTTATCATCTCATTTGGGTGAGGACAGAAGCCTGCTAAAACTGACAATACAATCCCCACACGCAACTAGACTCGAATCATCTATTAGCAGTATCATCTAGATGGAAAAAATAAAACAGTAGAATAAGAGTGCTGAAATTATGCTACTCTAATGTGCTGAAAAACAAGCTATTCTTAGCACTCTTATGCTACTCTAATGTGCTGAAAAATAAGTTGCTCTTATGCTACTCTTAGCACTCTTATGCTACTCTAATGTGCTAACTGCACTAAAATTATGCTAACTCTAATGTCCTGAAGTTCTTTTAATTCTTTCATTATAAAAAGAAAAACATCAATCAGTTAGAGGCTTAGAGCTATTGATTTCATAGTATTCAGCAGGGTTATATGATGAGAATGATAACAAAATTTCATTCTAAGCTACTTGGATGTTAGTTTTATGGACTGGTAATAGTCTAGCCAAACCCACCTTATTACGTGGGTGCCTACTCGTGTTTCTTTAGAAAGGCCCTCAAGAAAAAGAGAACAAGAACATCCTATTGTCCAAGTGAATCAGTGATGTATTTAGAAAGGAAAAGGGACACATATAGCTGCACAGTATACCTATGGTTATACCTATTTCTATGGTTATACCTATTTCTATGTAATATACCTATTTCTCATCTATCAGCCACTAGAATTAGAGTGAAATGAAAAAAGACGCAGATTACAATAAAAGCAGTTCATAAGTCGTAGTATGTACATCTTGGGGAGACAAAATTTCATGTTGGTGGGGTGATATTGATCACCCAATGAATTCAATTTCAGATAACTATAAACCATACCTAAAGGTTAAACTCCATTATGTTAGCTAGCATTCTAGCAAGTTGTTGAATGGAAATAATTGTGACAGACTAGTAAATTTGAAAATCTATTCTAAATTTCCTAATATAGAAATCTATAGTTTTAGTGATGCCGAATCGGGTTACCACACATTCCAATTAACAATTAAAACACTCAAGCAACACTTTAGAGTTGCACCGAAGCTACCCCAACATAAATCACAACAGACATCCCTAGATGGACCTTCAAAACAAAGGTTCGGGTTGTTCTTACTCAGAAATCAAGTCGATTAACAGGAAAAGGGAATATAGTAAATCCTTACCCATGGCGCAAGTGTGTCTATCAAAGATGGTTCAAATTACCTTTATCTACTACCCACTACCAACCGGGTACACCGCCTAGTTAAAGGTAATCCTAAAAGGCTCGGTTTGAACAAGAATATAGACTAAGAAACCCACTGAGCAATTATGAGCTCCCCGGCTGTCATTTCGCTCAGTTATACAACCTGTAGCCTTATATAGCCCATGAGTACACGCATGTTAATCTCGATACTTCACTAAGCACGTACCCTATCACCAACCATACACATAATCCTTGGAGCCTATTGTCAACCATATCTAACACAACTTCTATGTTTTTAATGAACTATGTACATTAGATAAATACTATTAGATAAATTTTTTCTATATAAGGACATATAATGCGTTTATCTAAGATGCATGCTCATCAGGCTCTAAAAAAATACACTTCATCATAAGAAGTTCGATGGACGTGAACTTGTTCTCGTTTCATGAGATGTAGAATTGTACTGTTGTTAGATAAATAGATAACACAATGCACCTAAGATACTTAACTCCTCACCTCGATACGAACTCCTCGACTCTCCTACACTTGTACTTATGAGATATTGGCATTATCCTTGATCAATAAGAAGTTCCGATGGGCGTGAACTTGTTCTCATTTCATGAGATCTGTAGAATTGTACTCTGTGGGCGATAGATTATTTATTTGATTGGTGGCGCAGAGAATTCATTTGTTCTTCACTTGTTGTTTTCGTTGTTTAGATGTAAAGAGTCATCCTATTTCAATCGAGTGTGAGTTAGAATACTTGTTAGCCACCTTTTTTTTCATTCGATGAGATTGTTGTAATCGACATTTGGATGGTTGGGGTCGTGGATTGTACCCGAGATAGCCACACAAAACTCAAACTTGTCAACATAACAGAGGCATGTTTAAGTTGGATGATGAGCCACTTCATGCTAAATCTGAAACACGTTATTTAAGAAGTGGATCGGCTTCTTTTAACCATTTCATCAGTCCTCAAAAATAAAATGAAAAGAACATTGTTGAATACAATGAGGTATTGAGCCAACTATGACAGTCGAGAAAACAAATTACAGACCTATTCTAGATGCTCTATCCATCAAGATTAGTCATGAGCACTAAATAAATCGGACAACGAAAGTGATTCATTATCATCCTTTCTACTAATTTTACGGTATTGTTAGCAACCTTCTCTTCACTGAATATATTTCCGCCATAATCTGCTCAAAAAAGATCATCCCCTAACGTCTTCTAGAATCGAATGGGACTCCTCCCTTAATAGCAACAACAGAGATTTAGCTAAACCTTTAGCCCTCCATGTCCCATTAACGTGTAGCTGAAGCAATCCCGGTATTGCTCCCTCCCTTAATATCAATTCTCGGTACTTTTCTCTACAACTATTACACATAGAAAAAAGCACTCCCGGGATTCTTTCGATCTCGTAAACCTACTAGAAAAAGTAAAATCTCAGTTTGAAACCCCAATACTTCAGCAGAGGCATCTTCCTGGCTTAGAAAAAATCCGCTAGAGATTCCCTCTCAGTCCTAGTCGAGATCTTCTCTTTCTCCAATCCCGGTAGACGGGCGAGCATCTCCTAACCTTAAGAAGTGAGTTTTCAAGAGAAGGAGTACTCGCTCTTCAACTCCGCCTCCGCTCCGTGATTTTTAGCGATAGATAACGTGAGCTTCGGGGCCTTCTGCAGGTCTTATCGCACCACTTGCTCTCAATCTCGTAATGCCCTTGTTATAGAAGTGGCACATTTCAAGTGCGACCTAGCCAGCTTTCAAGCCTTTTATTTTAGTACCCTAACGATAAGCTAAGACCAAACTAAACTGATGTGACCCACGTGACGCCCCTTCTCTGCCCTTTCATTAGAAAGAAAGCTCATGTAAAGGTAAAGGTTTGAACGAACGGCCCAGCTAATTAAGGAATAAGAGCTGGGGAAGAGCAGGAGAGCAAGACCCTCCGACACAACTACAGCTGTCGTGGAACACATAGATCTTCTATGGGAATGCCGACTTCTGAAAAAAAAGACTACGACTACAAGCCAGCCAGAAGCGAAGTCGCTTCTATTCTCGTTGGGCTGATCCGCCCCAGATTAGACTTCCTAAGTAATCGTTCTAAAGCACTTGGCATTCCTTCCAGTTCAAAAGCCGACACCCCGCCTAGATCAAAAGCAAATAAGCCCATCATTTCTCTTCTATGACTTAAATGAAACAACTCATCCTAGCTTGAAGCAGAGCATCATGTATTATTATGTAGTGACTCCAATTTCCACACTCATATACAACCAAATGGTATTCATGCAAGTAGAGAAAGAAAGAAAAAAAAAAAAAAACTATAAGCAGAAATTCAGTTGTTAAAATAGTATACCTGAAATTCATCAGTCAATCTCGATTTAACAAACTTGTCCCAATCTTCTTGGCTGATATATTTTTCGTATATTCTGGGAGGTTTTCTAAGCAATTCGAGTTGGTCTTTAAATGGTGTGATGTAGAACCTGGTCAGCCTGCTCTTGAATTCTCTCCATTTCTCACCGATATCTTGCAAAGTACCTTTCATTTCGTGGTCTTCCAAGTTGAATTTCCCTAAAAAACACATACAAGAGATTTTGAAACTAGTAAAGAATTAAGACTATCTAATTAAGTAATTTTATTTTCGAACTTTTTACCTTTATAAATTTCCATAATCTGTCTCTCGCTTCTCCTTTGACATCATGCCAATTGCCATAAGTAGCAATGGAAACTCGAGAAGCAGCGACAAAGAAACCCGAGTAGCTAGCCAAATCTTTTCCCACCTTCACCAATACGTTGACCATTTTGATTGAATACAACATCCACACGCGTTCATTCTCTTTCATCTTTGTAAGACGTGAGCATACAACTGCTCCTCTACTTTTCTTTTTCTCCAAGACGTTGTGTCACATTTTCTTCCATGTTTGAGTCGGAGTCTCGTCAACTTCCCGTGTTAGAATTGAAGTTTTTCTTCGGATCCATGTCCGAAGTCAAGAGTCTCGTCAACTTTCGTGTTAGGATTGAAGTTTTCTTCGGATCCATGTTAAATTCTGTAGAGTGTAGACATGAATAAAAGCACATGAAGCCAAATAAGATAACAACTATAACTTCTAAAATGATTACACAATTTTACTTAAGCGTAAGATAACAAATCAAAATAAACCCAAATAAATTTTATTGAGGGAAAAAAATTAACTAAAACAAACTTTTCTTAGTGATAAACTAAAATGATAAAATATCTGGTACAAGATAAACCAACTCCTTTGGAAGGAAAGAAATATGTTTTAGGTCGAATCGACCCATATCCCCTCATAATTTGCACGAGCATAAGAACCGAAAGAGTCAACTTCTGGCAAACTTTTACTGTTTGTATGGTCAATAGAGCAACCAACGTTGATCTCATCCTCATTCTCCTCTTCATGGTAGTCTCTTTCAGGAGCCCTCAATGTTATTGACCATCTTGGGTCGAGCTGGTCGGGTACATAAAATACTTGCTTGGCTTGGGAGGCCATAACAAAAGAGTCTGATTTATGGCCTATTCTACCAAGATCAACAGATGTGAAACCCAATTCATCCACTTTGACGCCATTTCTGCTCTCAACCCAATCACACTTGAATACTGGGACTTTAAGCGTCATATAGTCAAGCAACCATATTTCTTGAATAACACCGTAATAACACATCTCGAAATGACTGGTTTTTATCCTTGGCACTAGCAATTTTGCTTTGTTGAAGCCACTAAGCTTACACCACTATTCTGGTTTACTAGTGATGCTTCATGAGCCTTTGTATGAAAGCGAAACCCGCCAATAACATAGCCAGAGCATTTTATAACGTCTCGACGAGGTCCTTGAGCTACAACTTTCAAGATGTCTGAGAGATCGTTCCCGGGAATCATTTCCTCTTCCTCAACTTGCTTTTGCAGGTTTTGGGAACTTGTTAGTCACATTTATAATATGGTATTAAATGTGATGCAAGTTCAATTAGTATACCGTTTTACGAAGCCAGTAAATAAAGGTGCGGTGGTGCTCATCTTGTAGCCATTTCGCTGACCTAAGGGGATTACTACGTCTTAGGTGCTCCATATGCTTCCTACAAAGACATAATTAGGAAAATACAAAGAACCATCAAACTGTCCAAATTAAGCAAGAAACTTTCATAGTTTCTTGTAGAGGCTACATTGTTAGGTATAATTAATGCCTAATTTACTTAATATAAAGTTGTACATCATCCGTGTTTTGCAAAACACACCGACGCGCTTTGCTCCCAAGAGTATTGTTCCACTCCAACAACCTTTGTACCACCAAGAGGCTTCCCGTTGGATATTGTATCTTTTTTTTTTTCTTTGTTGTTGGTATCCATGTTTCTTCCTAAAGGAACTCCCACGGTTTGCAGACCTGATAAGTACTCAGTAAGAAACTCTACAGCTTCCTCAACAAGATAATTTTCTGCAATGCATCCTTCTGGACGATTTCGATTTCGAACGTATCCCTTCAATATCTTCATGAATCTAAAATTTAATACATATAAGAGTTAGAGAAAAAGGGGAAGCTTTGTTGAATTATTGAAAAATATAAGAAATTAGCTTGTACTTGCCTCTCAAATGGATACATCCACCGGAAGAATCTTGGACCACAAAGCTCAACCTCATGTACAAGATGAATTGTGAGATGCACCATAATGTCAAAAATGATGGTGGAAAGTACATTTCCAGCAAACACAATGTAACCGCCAAATTGTCTTGGATTTCCCGCAACTTAGACACATCCACCACTTTGGCACAAAGAGAATGAAGAAGAAACACGCCCTAATGATGGCATATCTCACATGTTTTGGCAACACCGATCGTGATAGCCACCGGAAGAAGTTGTTGCATCAATATATGACAGTCATGAGACTTGAGACCGCATAATTTCAAAATCTTGCATCGACACGCGATGCCGGAAATTGAACAATATCCATCCGGCACTTTCAGCTCAAGCAAAGTATTGCAGACTTTTGCTTTCTCCTCTCTAGTTAATGTATGACATCCGTGGAAGGTAAGTTCGATTTCCTCTTGTTTCGTGTGCGGTTCCTTCCTAATATTCATCTCAACAAGGTCAAGACGACTTTTAAGGTCATCATCCTTCGTTTTATATTTCATGTTGAGGAGTGTGCCAATAATACTATCACAAACATTCTTCTCAATATGCATAACATCCAAATTGTACCGCAACAAGTAAATTCCCAATATTCGAGCTCAAAAATATGGACTTCTTCTTCCAACAAGTTCTACTTTCGCTTTCATTAGTCGAGGCAAGCCGCTTCCTCTTTCGTGTATCTAACTTTTCATTGGATGCCTTTGACTTCCTTTTTGATGATTTTGGCTTCGGAATCACCAAATTTTTTTTTCCCCATTTGACTCGGATCCCCTTGACCTTTCCCAAAATCTTCTTCCCAGTTAACAGCTCTGGACTTGATCGACATTCTTGCTGCCCATTAAACCCCTTTCTTTGCTTCCTAAACCGATGGTTTTTTGGAAGCCACTTTCGATGTGCTTGATATATGTTTTTATTCGAATGTTTCAATCTAATGGAATCTGTTTCTTCATCGCAAACCGGACAAGCAAAATACCCCCTTGACGCTTACAACCAGCTAAATTTCCTAAAGCGGGAAAATCATTAATTGTCCACATTAGTACAGCCCTCAATGTAAAAGATTGCTGCTTGTAGGCATCAAAACCTCAACACCGGGACCCCACAAAGTCGTAAATCTTCAATCAAAGGTCCGAGGTAAATGTCAATATCATTACCCTGTCGTGGACTCGATATCAACATTGTCAACATAAAAAAATTTCTCTTCATACACAACCATGGAGGAAGATTGTAAGTGACCAACATAACGGGCCAACAACTATGCCTACTGCTAAGGTTACTATGTGGATTGATTCCATCCGGTCGAAAAGAGCTAATCGTGAGATTCCTTTGTTTCGAAGCAAAAGTTGGCCACAACTTATCGATCTCTTTCCACGCAGAGAATCAGCCAGGATGACACATTTGACCATCAATTACTTCTCTCTCATTTGCATGCCATACCAAATCTTTTTGTTGCCCTCGAGCGATTGAAACATCTTTACAAATCTTGGGATAGGTGAAAAGTACCACAATACTTTTGCAGGAGCTTTTACCCTTGTTTTCTTGGTATCTTGACGCTCCACAAGTCGGACAAGTAGTTCTAGACTTGTACTCCTTACCTCTATAAAGTATACAATCATTGGGACATGCATGTATTTTCTCAGATCGCATTCCAAACGTAGACAAAATATCTCTAGCGTTGGACATGGATGTTGACAACTCATTAATTTCCGGAAGGGCTTTTCCGAACAACTTCAATAAAAGGCTAAAACTCTTGTCTGACCACCCGCTTCTTGCTTTCAAATTGAACATTTCGACAAGGAATGACAACTTTGTAAATGTTTTGCAACCTTTGTACAGAGGCTTCTCTCCATCTTCAAGCAACTTACAAAGTTTTTTGGGATCCCGATTGAAATGCTCATATGCATCCTCAACCATTCTAGTTGTGTGCGCAAAATCATCGGGGATCTCAAAATCTTGAGAAAGAGGTTGACATGTACTACCGCCAAGCGGTTGATCACTAGGAGAATCTTCCCCATGCAATATCCATGTTGTATAGGTTTCTTCAAAACCGTTTTTCATATAGATGATTTTTATCTCCACCAAAGTTTGGTGTTGATTATTCCCACAAACAGAGCATGGGCATCTTATCCAATGATGCATCTTCGGCCTACACTCTTTTCAAAGCACATTTAAGAAAGTACAAGACCCTACTTGAATTCGTTTCGTTACTCTATCCATAGTCATCGGGACCTATCCATTCTTATTCCTATTGCAAGTAAACAAAAACTTAAAACCCCATAAAGATAAGTCATTTTAAACACCGTAACCACAAAATAAAAACAAGTATGTAGCATACTACATGGAGCTACAGAAAAGTACAAAGAAAAGTTCAGAGAACTGAATGCAGAAAACAATACCTAGCAAGAATACTTGTTTCCACTCAAGTCCTTACACGTACTATTCTCAAGAACTCCAAGAGCTTTCCCAAGAATCTGCAAGACAAAGGAAGAATGTTTACAATAACTCTCAAGTTACTTACTGCAATTACTACTTTGGCAATCTCAAATCAAGCTTATGACTTAAAGTGGTCTAACAAAGTAGAGTTCAGCTGCTTATAAGGTTCTCAAACGCGTCAAACCTGATCCATGCCTTTCAACCTACTTGTGATGATCAGTCTATTTTCTTAATTTTCTACTTGTTTGAAGTCCACATTTTCTTGATCATTTTTAAGTCTGTTGGAAGTAGTAGGCAATGGATATCCATGGTGACTTCACATACAAATTAACACGTACTATATCTATCTGTGCATCACTCTAGACCATTCAGTTTTAGGTAGCATCTAGCTTATAGCTAAAATCCAAACGTCATATATCAGTAGTGTTCTTGATCAAGCAACAGAGTGCAATACATTTCAGTTGTATTATTAACTTTTAAAACAGTTTTAAAGAAGGGATCATTGCATAGAGGTTCTAGAATATATTCTCTTGAATTACCCACAACAAACCAACAAGACAACTCAAGTCTCTGTCAAGCCTTACCACCCAATTGCCAGAGAACTAATTTAGGAGAAATAAAGATATATATATATATATATATATATATATATATATATATATATATATATATATATATATATAATAGTATATTTTATAATAATGGTATTTATAAATGACTACTATTCTCAATACCCTATACAATATGCACCACTTTAGATAAAAAGAGAGTTATAACTAATGGTATTTATGACTATTCTATAAATGACTACTATTATATAATCATGGTATTTATAACTTCAAACATACTATTCTATAGTTATAAACAACTCTAACTCGATGACTATTCCATAAATAGAATTCAAATATCAACTCAAAATCCCCTATAGAAGTATTCCATAAATAGCTTAGGTTCTCCAAGTTGCCTCCCACAGCTTATTAAGTCTGCCTTCTCGAAACCTAGGAATTCTTAAACCTGGCTTTAACCCGACAGGGAAGTAGCAAGAAAGAGCAACTGCAGAATCGATAGCATCACTGCATTATCCCCGCAGCCTTATCCTCTTAGCATCTAAGGGACGACAAAAAAAGAAAAACCGGGGAGTGATTCCTTTTGGATTCCCTCACTCATCTAGTGAGGGACTGTAAGAGGGATACTTGGGCAAAAGAAAGAGCTTTCAAATGCTTCTTGATCAACCAACTCTCAAAACAAGAAGGAGCAGTTCGGGTCTTACGCCGCTTAATGGGGCACTCACTAACCTAAAACACTTAAAAAAGCAGCTGCTTAGCCTTCTAGCAAGGAAGCCTTTCACTCACAAAGGAGCTACTTGCCTTTTCGGAAGGAGATATAAGAAGGCAAGCCTCATCCGAGCTAATCGCTTAAGTTGATTGCCATTCCTTCGGTCAAGCATTGGAAAACAAGAGACCTCTATCACCGTGGGAGGCAACTTGGAGAACCTAAGCTAGCAACTGGTTGGACAACTAGCAGCTTTCTCAAACGAAGTTCAAACTCTAAGAACCACTTACTTTTAGGAAATTGGAGGCATGAATACATCAGCTAGTCGCGGCGGGCTTCACTTTCCAAACAACTCAATAAGTGGGAGAACTGTGGGTAAAGCTTAAGCCAGGAGCTATTCAGATCAGGGCTTATCAATACAGTTCCAACCCTCACCGTGAGGAAAGTGGGAATCAAAGCATTCCGCTAAAAGAGTAGATGCTACTAAACGATCAACCTATTAGCAAAAGACCGAAAGCCATTTGGGGACTAACTCACGCGGGGTTTGAGGCTGTTGGATAGATAAAGCAAGGAGCTATAAGGACTATGCTTACTTAGCAAAACCAGGTAAGAAGATAAGAGGTAGAGAAAGCCAAGAGAAAAAAACACTTGATAGCTCGCCCGCCTTAGTGGAAGCAAGGAATAGAAATACCTAAGAGTGATATTCAGATCGATACTAGCTCCCACCGCCGAAGCTACCGTATCAAACAAAAGGTCAATCCTAACATGTAAGCTTCTTTATACCCTATAAAGTATACCACACTTTAGAGTCAAAGAAATATCTAATTGTAGATGAAATACCAATACTAACTATATCATAGTATAGAGAAAAAATAAGCAGACTCTCATGTTAACGACCTTCAAACCGCCGAGCTACCGGTATCAAACAAAGTAAAATCCTAACATGTAAGCTTCTTTATACCCCTACAAGTATGCCACACATTAGAGTAAAACATCCCTCATGGTAACTAACTGAAAAGCTCCCACTGTTAACAAACTTCAAACCGCCACCAACCAAGATTCCGCTTTTTGTATTAAGTTTTTCGGTTCTAAAAAGAAGAAAAAGGAAAATCTTTTACCTTTCCTTCATCCCGTCCCCTATCAAATTAGAACCTATAGCCCCGTACTAAACAATGCCCGAGGTCTCTTTTCAAGAGATTACTCTACAAAAAGGAAGGTCTACACAACAAGGATAAGCATTGCAATCCGAACTTAGACCGAGAGTAAATAAAATGGTTCCTCATATTCAAATACTAGATGTTTAGCTTTGTCCACAACAGGTTGTTGTATAGTTAGGACTCATCGAGTCCTAGGGTAAGGCATCGAGAGCGGATACAAGCTTCTCTAAATTATTTTCAGATATAAACAAACGCCGCTTTCGTTTGGGACTATAAGTATTATATTACAAATATAACTCAACCCCTCGACGAAGTTACTTTCTCCTTTAACACGGTTCTTACGCCGGCAAACCTCGATAGTAGCTATTTTTATAGAATCCCGCAACAATGGCAATTTATCTTTAGTAGAAATTCATTTCGCTTCAAAAAGAAGCCACACACGAAGTAAGGGCTGCTAAACCTCTAGCTATTTCTTGATTGTAATCTTAGCTTTCCGACTTAAAGCGGTTGTCGGCTAAGCCATTTGGATGGTTGACCGGCTTCAATGACATGGGTGAGGATCGTAACCTCGGGGAGGCTTAGACCAATTACCCCATTCATAAACCGGAGGTGACCAATGAACGGAATCTTATCCCGGTAGTAGAAGGTGTATACTTCGGATACCGGTAGGGCAACACAGCCCCTCCCTCGGCTCCTCCATCTGTGTAATCAATCAATCGATTTTAAGCTCGCAAATCCAAAGCTATCTGTTTCAAGCTCTCTTGTGAATGAAAACGCACTTTTAGTCTTCCATAGGTTTCGTGAAGTCAATCTTTCCAGAGTGAGGGTACTCAAGCAAGGGTCACTAACCGCTGGCCGCTAATTCATGATGAAAAACGCTCAAGCTATAAATAAACCCTTCGATTACGCAGGCTAATCCCGACTATACGCAGGCTTTGGTCTCCAGTTGTTCAGCCTAACGGATAGCCCTAATACTTTTATGCTATTCTCTTCCTGTGAGTGAAAAAGACGGCGTTGCCTAGGAGCTTTAGCCGTTCATTCGGATGTTCCATATGAAAATATTGGAGATTCACTTAAATCAACTAGGTCCTATTCATAGTCTAGGTCGCATGTCTTCTGATACCACATTATAGAGACAATCCAAAGAACAAGTAGTACATTTTAAGATTCGCATGAGATGCTTTCGGTTTTAAACCGGATGCACAACTACTTACTACTCAATTGATCCAAGGACCAGTATATCAAAGTTTCTACTATGTTGACTTGCTCCCTTGACTACCCACAGGACATTTGGAATTAGAAGTGATGGTAAAGGTGGTAATCGCCCTTGACAGTGGAAGCCCTTTAGTTTTTATGGAACAGAGGCCTATGATTCTCGTGAAAATGGCTCGGCATGGTACTTCTTACCCTAAAAAGCAACCATTCCTACCAATGTATGGAATGGATTTGTGCTACTCGCGGCCACCGGGTAATACGAAAAGGGTAATGACAATATACTACCGACCATCACATTCCACTTTCCAGGGGCAGATTTGGATGTGACTTCACGAAGCGTTTTAGTTTTTCCCGACTATCTATGCCCGGCTATTGTCCCTCATCAATTTGATTTAGATTTACGGTGATAATAGGAAACCTTGCTCAATCAAACCATAGGTTTTGTTTAACGTTTTAGAGAATACAGCTTACCTTTGCTAAGGAGGAATGTAAACTAGGATCATAATCTCATTGAGATTTTAGTTAACAATAAAATGAAACGACCTTACTTGAACGGGATCGTTCTATAAGGAAATACCTATGTTTCCTTGAGTAATCAAGAGATGGGTTCACTCCTCCTATAGAGGATCGCGTTCAAGAGCTGTTTAAAACTAGTGTCGTTACTATAGTGAATATAGCTTGTCCGAACTAGAGGGTATACAATCATCGCAAAAAAAATACTTGAAACTAGAGGGTATCACATCTCATCGCAAAACAAATATATACATAAAAAAAAATAACGAAATAGAGATTCCGTAATCCTTTGAACTTGGTTAGTTGGTCCCCTTCAACAAAACAAATGTGAATAGTGAGGACGAATAAAAGTTAAAATCAAGAAAAGAAGCAAGTGAAGAAGAAATGGTTAAAATCAACAAAAAAAAAAAAAAAGTTGCTATTTTTATGAAAATGGTTACCTCGAAAGTGATTGAATAGTGAGGACGATGACGAGTTGATGTGAAGAAGACGAGTTGAGTTGTAGTTTTATAGGCAACTAACTTTGTGATAATTCTCTCAAAATCCAATTCCCGTTTCTCACGAGATAAGGTTATGGGAGTCCACAGCAATTCTAATTCTACCAGTTTTTTATCCAAATGGGATGTGAGAATCGTAAACCCGCGGGAATCCTAAGAGTCGTGGAAGAACTGGAGAAGTTGTGAGGGAGAGACCGAGATAATAGCGGGAATATCCAATTTGAACGAGTTTCGCCGTATTTTTTTTTTCTCGGCGTATTTGACTATTTGGTATCAAAGCCTAAAATATCGATATCAAGGCCCAAAATGGATATATATCGGTGTACCCAAAAACCGATATATATCGGATATTTCGGATATATCCATTTTTTTTTGTAACCAGTCCAAACTATTTAAAATATCGGAAATATCGGATATATCGGAAATATCGGATATATATCAGAAATATATTGGAAATATCGGATTTATATTAAAAAATGATCAAAAAGTCAACCGATATATATCGTAAATATCGGATATATCGATTATATCGGGCGATATAAAATTTTATATCGGAAATTCGATATATAGCGGGAAAAAAAGGGTTCTATATTTGGGTGGATATATGTCGGAAATATCGATATATGTGTACCAAAATACCGATATATATCGGATATATCGGGCCGGATATATCGGGATATATTTTGGTCCTTGTTTGGCATAAAGTCATAAACCACGGTAGAAAGTGGAAAATTTATATACCAATCTTGTTTATGTTAAAGGTAGTGGGGATGCGGAGTATTCTTATCTTTGAAAAAACTAACCATGGTATATGGCCCAACTTATCCCACGGTTTTCATGTAACGCGGACATATACTAGTAAACCAATGACCAAAGAAATTTCCGCCGTGGTATATAAGTATTTCCCACGGTTTTTGGAATAACCGTGGTATAAACGTTCTTATTGACCGTGGTATATGTGTCATTCTGTAGTAGTGTCAATCCTCTTAATATCGTCTAGGGAACAACCAATCAAGGAACGATGTTCCCTAATCACCCTAATCAAATGTGCCTCTTCATCAGCAGACAACTGAGAAGATATGATCACCGGATGACTACCATCTGGATCAAGTTGAATATACTTCAACTCAAAAGGAAGAGGTTTAAGCACATGGGTGGGAGGAATGTTTAGAAAGGCTTTGGGAGGGTCTTCGTCTTGAATATTGAAGACTTGTTTAGGTAAGAGGTTTTCAAACTTGGAAGATGGATCTACAGAAGTATCTAAGATAGGATTAGACTTCGAAAAGGCGTTTACTTCCTCTATGTAGGAGTCATTGTTGAAGTCGGAACTTCTGAAAGAAAGAAATTGGTGCATCTGATATTCTGGAAATGTACTGTTGAAATAATCTTGAGCTACACTCTTGATCATGCTAACTTCTCCATTGATAGTCGTATTGGGTAACTGTTGCATCATTTTAAAAACATTTACCTCAACAGAAAGGTGTCCAAATGACATGGGCATCAAACCATCGCGGAAGTTTATGAGCGTGTTGGCAGTTGCCAAGAAGGGACGCCCTAAGATGATAGGAACAGAGTCGTTAGCGATTTCTGTGTCGAGGATAACGAAGTCGGTCGAATAGTAAAAATCTTTAACCTTAACAAGCACGTTCTCAACAACACCCTTAGGATACTTAATAGAATGGTCAACTAATTGCAACGTCATTTTAGTTGGTTGCATCTCATGTAGACCTATTTGTTTATATAAATAATAAGGAGTAAGTTAACGCTCGCCCCCAGATCTAATAGAGCAGTTGTCGTGTGGGTATCCCCTAAGGTGCATTGTACAGTAGGACGACCAGGGTTTTTGTACTTAACGATTCCATTATGTTCATATAGAGTTGGAACTGTTCAGTTAAAAATGCGTCTTTTGGAATATTTGTTTTCCGCCTAGTAGTGCACAACTCTTTTAGAAACTTAGCATGTTGTGGTAATTTTTTAGTAGCTTCAAGAAAAGGTAGGTTTATCGTTAGATTTTTAAAAACTTCCCTAATCTCATTAAAATTTGTATCCTTTTTTAACATGGCTAGTCTCTGGGGAAACAGTGGTATCTCTCTATATTTAGCATATGGGTCAATAGGAGTTTTATCCTTGGCCACTTTCTTCTTTGGTTGTGGTTTAACTAGTACCTCTACAGGAATAGGATCTTCAATTTCTATTTCGGTATCTAGTAAATTTTCATTTGTAATGACCACTAGTGGTGTAACAACGGGCATAGTTACGACATTATCAACCACTCTGCCAGAACGGAGAGTGGTTATGGCATTTAACTCACCTATGTTTAAAGTTTCATTACTAGTATTACCGGTTACTTCAAAGGCTGTGTTTGGCATTTTAGGATTAGGTATAACTTGACCTGGAAACATACCTTTTGGTTTGGTTTTATCTTAGGCTAACTGTTGTATGGATTGATGAATGGATTGTAAAATCTGTTGTTGAGCTTGCATATAGGCATCGTAATGATCTAGTTATAACGGTGGAGTGGCTACGTACACAGGTGGTGTGACAGGAACTATCTCACGTTGATTATTAATAGGTGGGTTATGATAGTTATTATTAACCGGAACAATACCTCTATTATTATTATTATGATAATTATTATAATTATTATAATTACTTTGTTCTTGTACTTGTCGTGGTAGAGTTGGGTTATAGTTATTTGCTGGCCAAACATTTTGATTATTAAACCCCGGAGGTGTAACTGGTTAATTATTCCTCCAACTGAAGTTCAAAAGGTGCGTTAGGAATGCTATTAACAGAGCAAACAATATCCGGCTATGATGGTGGTTGTGATAGTTGTTCATAGAGAAAAGGACAATAAGAGTCGGTATGCTCAACACTGAAATAGAAATTACAAGAAAGAGAATTGATGTTCATGATAGGAGTAGGCTTACGTTGGATAGAAATGGGTTCTACCTTTTTTGTGAGGGATTTGATGAGAGTTCTAAGCTCAGGATCAGGTTTAACCTCAAACATACTAGCAGCCTTGGCTGTAGAAAAAGAATTAGCAGAACGGGGGATGTCGTTACCCCCCCTACCAGTTATTATTACGCTTAGATTGATCCTTGTAGTAGCCATATTCTTAGATAGATTATATATATATTAGGCCAAGAGATAAGCCTAAGGCCATAGTATGTATTGGGCCAAGAGATAAGCCCAAGGCCATAGTATGTATTAGGCCAAGAAGATAGGCCCAAGAGATACTATGGCCCATGAAGTAAACCTAAAAAAGAGATGGAGGGCTAGGATTGAAGAGGACGAGATATAAAAGAGAAGTGAGGTACCAAGGAAGAGAGGAGGCAACTCATGAGAAAAAAGAGAGATGTAAAGAGAAAGAGGATTGTGAACTACGACGGCTTGATTCCCTACGAGGGATACGTAGGCAACCTTATCTACAACCGATCTAAAGAAGAGTCTTTCTTCCCCATAAATCTAGTTAGACACTTTCTTATAGGAGTGAGGAATAAGTTTAATAGCCACGTATTGGAGGTGCAACAAATGGCGCCATCTGTGGGGACCGTGAAAAATAAGTTGGTGGTCGAGAAAAGAGAATGTTGAGAAAAGCGACGACAGTTAACAGCTAATACAACAGAACGGTTCCAGATAATACGACAGATCTTCCAAGCTCGACTTACCCACAAAACCTCATCCATCTCAAGGAAATCACAACTAGCTAACATATAAAAACCCCAACAGATCCAACAACTTGAAATAGCCTCAACCATGGCTGCTATATCGATTGAAGAGAGCGAACCCATTGTTTAGATCTTTGATACCAAAAGTTTCTCAGTATCTCTAGCCAAATACACAACTGATTGGTCGGACAAGCTCACCTATGATGTTCGGCTAACGGAAATTCACTTCTTTTCATTTCAGCAAGATAAGTCGACTTTTCTATAAATATTTAGTCACCATGAACTTTCTCTTAAATGGATTCATTGAGGAACTTAATTCTCTGTCTAGGGAGCCTGATATCTAGTGTGATTACTCTTGAAACCGATTTCTATAGGTTGGGGTATTTGACGTAACGGTTGTTTAATTCCCTTTAGTTCTAAGTTCATGTCAAAAATAAAATAAAATAATAATAATTAAAATAAAAAACATAATTTAGGGCCGAGTCGATGTCAATTCTATCGAACTTTCAAATTGCTGCTTATTCCCATTTACTAAATATTTTTTTGTGCCAAAGCATAAACATACAGGAGTCGGGTTCTTGATGTTAGAATTCAAGATATGTGCAAGCGAATATGCCTTATTGAAGGTTGTTAAAACTTAAGAACTGCACAGGTTGATGGGGTTATCTATGGCCAAGTGAAGTTTGTAGTCGTCATACCCGTTCTATGCTTTCTGCATCTTAGGAGTATATTGCATTGCAAATTGAATTGGTCATATTCCTTTTTGTTATGGTTATACAGTGGCAAAAGACCCCATGGGAAGGTTCTAAATTAATGGTTCTTATCATTCAAAGATTTGGTTTGCGGCTTTGGCCCATGTCTTAACCGATCATCCGTTTGTGTCTAGCAATAACATTGATTTTTCCAGTTTCTTTGCAGAGGCACTAGGCTGAAATGGATCGATTGATTAAAGTTCAAGGTGAACAATTAAGGCAATCAATCCTTTTATATTCGACACTGGTGGAATTCTTTTATCAGAGACGCTCAATTTGGTGTCGAGGAAGGTACCAAACTTTGCAATCGGGTGCTCGCTTTTCGCCTTGCATTCGCCTGCTAGATTCGCTGAGTTCAGTCGCAGTTCGGTTCAATAGTTGTGTTGTTTGGTTTCTACTGTTTTCCCCTAATGGTAATGGAGTTTCAAGGAGGAAGCATATAGGAGTTTGCGAGTCCTATAGTGAGAATATAGTTGTTGTTTCCAGTATCAATCAAGGAGTCATCGAAAATGAACAAAGTAGGAACAAGTGGTTTGGGTTCAGCATGGATGACATGAATATCTCCTAACAATTTTAGGAACACAAGAACCAGTACTAGTTTAGTTGGAACTCTTACGCCACTTCTCTACATATGTGGTGGGTGGCCATCTGGTGGTTGTAAGTTTCCATCACCTGATCACACTTTTACTCTTTTACTAATTCCAAATGTTGCACCTATGTCACCAAGTGAATATGTTGTCTATAGTTGGTGTAAGTACTGGCCTTCCATTGCTGGTATGAATGCTACTACTATTATTGCACAAGTTCTAGTCTGGTTCATCTAGAAGAAACAAAGTTCCTTTTCTTTAGTAGTACTACATGATTGTTGATCATTTTGTTTTATGAACATTTTGCCATGCATCTTTCTTACTAATTAGAGATGCTAGCAGAGTAAGATTATCTTGACATGACTAGAAATGTTGCAAAGGATTAGTATTGTAGGGTGTATTTGTTGAGCATGATAATATCCATTCTTTGTTAGAATCAGAAAACGACTCATTTTTTCCCAAGATATATTTATTTGGTAGTCGCTGCATTGCATGGTATGTTGCAAAAGCATGTCGGTCCTTCTCTTGTGCTCTCTTGGCAGAGGTCGGAAATATGGGAATCCCTTTATCAATCTTTTGCAGCTACGAAACTAGCTATAAATATTGAAGTTTTGCTCCTCTATGATTACATTAATTATTTCTAATGTTGGACGCGGTCTTTTTCTTCCTTGGCAATTTATTTTAATTACAGAGTATCGATATTTGTAACTTAGATAATCATATTCAATCATATGTTCAACCTTCAACTGGAGTACCTTTTAATCAACTTTGGCGCTTGAGCAAATAGACATCGACGGCTATAAAGTTTCGAGGCAAAGGAGCAAGGAGATCCAGGGTATGAGATTGAGATCTACGGATTAGAGTGTCTGAATACGAATGGTAAGATGATTACAGAAGATGTGCAGAGACATACACCGCAGCAGGTAACTCGTTTCTTTTATCGTCATGTAAATAATAGATGGATGAGTAGTGACTCGGCCGTCAACCATAGTTACACTGAGGCAAGCAAGCCTTGTCCCCATCCTTGGCAGAGATGTATGTGGGGACATATTGGGATTGTCCCTAGACCTCGTGGTATCCCGTGAGCCTATGCGCTCTAGGAGGCTGCGGACCATCTATTGTAAATTGTCTAAAGCATATGACTGCTGTTATATTTGTATACAAATACTTATGCTGAATTAATGTTATGTATTATAACTCACGCGTTATTTGTACAACATTCAAACATGAAACGTTCAGGTTACAGAGAAAGAGAAAGACCTGCAGTACCACAGGAAAACTACAACAAATGCGATTGGATATGCTGTTACACTTTCCGAAAGAGAGTAGAGGGGTTCGAGAAGACCCTTCGCAGATATGTTGTGGGGCTATCCGAATGAGTCTGGAGAGCCCTCCGCAGACCATCGTGTCCGAATCCAACATGGGGCAAGTTGAGCTATTCCCGAATGTGCATTTCGAAGGAGAGCAGAGTGGTTTAAGAAGAACCTTTGTGGATATACCGTGGGGCTATCCGAATGAGTGCGGGGGGGATGAGCCCTCCGCGGACCCTCTTGTTCGAATCAAACATGGGGTAGGCTGAGCTGTTCCTAGATGTGCATTTTGAAGAAGAGCGGAGGGGTTCGAGAAGAACCTTTGCGGATATGCCGTGGGGCTATCCAAATGAGAGCGGGCGGGGATGAGCCCTTGCGGACATGATGTGGAGTTTTATAGAGCGCCAAAGAGAAAGGGTTGAGACCCTTCGCGGATATATTGTTGAGTTTTACAAATGAGAACGGAGGGGATGAGAATCTTCGCAGATACGAGAATGAGGTCTGCAAAAGAGGAACAGATGGGATGAGATCCTTGGCAGACATTATGGTGAGTTTTACGAATAAAAGTGAAAGGGTTGAGACATTTCGTGCACATGGTGTTGAGTTCTAGGAGTAAGTGGGAAGGGGATGAGATCCTCCGTGGACAAGATGTTGAGTTGAAAGAGTGAAAGCGACTTCACGGATACGCTAATGAGTTTTGTGAACGAGAGTCGATGGGTTGAGACACTTTGCTGGCAAGGTGCGGAGTAAAAAGAGTGAGAATGACGGGGATAAGATCCTTCGCTGAAATGGTAGTGAGTTCTATAAAAGAGAGATGGTGGTTGAGGTTAGACACTCCACAGACATGGGGGCAAGCTGAGCTGTCCTTGGATATGCTTCGCGCTTTTCGAATGAGAGCAAAGGGGATAAGACTCTTCGCGGATACAATGCTGAGTTCTACGAAAGAGAAACGAAAGGGGGATGAGCCACTCCGCATACATGATAGTGAGTTCTACGAAAGAGAGATGGTGGCTGGGTTAAGACACATCACGGACATGGTAGTGAGTTCTGTGAAGGAGAGTTGCTGGTTGGGTTGAGACACTTCGTGGGCATGAGGATTGAGTTTGAAGAGTGAGAGCGAACGTGGATATGATGTTGGGTTTTACAAATGAGAATAGAAAGGAAGAAACCATTCACGGATATGTGAGCAAAAGGATTGAGACGAATAAGGATACGTCGATTGAGATTTGTCCACAAAAGTACAAGGGGAAGCCATAAAAAGCTTATTCCGAATCACGAAGGAAATGAGCACACTCAAGAATAATATGGTGGCAAATTAGCTATGTAGAAGGAGCATTGGGTCCGTAGAATTTGGATATGAGATGCAAAGTGCCGAGGACAAGTTGAATAAGATCAGAGGCAATGGAATTCGAGATACAGACATTTGATAGACTGAGGATTTGGCAGGCAAGGAAGGTCGAGGACTTCTCGGATCCGTGGATTCTTCGGAGTCTGCGCACCCGAGAGGGGGCATTTGTAGTAGCCATATTCTTAGATAGATTATGTATGTATTGGGCTAAGAGATAAGCCCAAGGCCATAGTATGTATTGGGCCAAGAAGATAGGCCCAAGAGATACTATGACCCATGAAGTAAACCTAAAAGAGAGATAGAGCCGGTAAGGGTGGAATTTGAGCCGAGGGCTCGGGCTCGGGCTTGGCTCAACTGTATGAGCCGAGCTCGAGCTCAAATTAAAGCTCGAGTAACAAATGAGCTTGATGAAGCTCGGCTCGGTTAGCTCAAATAGCATATTTATAGTTTAAAACAACCGAGCGGCTCAGGCTCGGCTTGGGCTTGGCTCGTTTAAGCTCGGCTCGAGCTCGCTCGTTTAACTATATGAGCCGAGCTCGAGCTCAATTTAAATCTTGTGTAATTAGCGAGCCGAGCTTGAGCATGGTAGAGATCGGCTTGTTTAGCTCGAATTCCACCCTTAGATGAAGGGCTAGGATTGAAGAAGAGGAGATATAAAAGTGAAGTGAGGCACCAAGGAAGAGAGGAGGCAACTCATGAGAAAAAAGAGAGATGTAAAGAGAAAGAGGAGTGTGAACTACGACGGCTTGATTCCCTATGAGGGATTGATAAGAGCCCAAAATGTAGTTTTAACCCCTTAACCATCATACTTTTAGACCAATTATGTGAGTAATAATAAAGAGTTAGTACTGATTACGTGTTTTTAGGCATTTCAGGCTTTAAAGTCCATTATGTGCAGAAATATGCCACTTTAGTGAGATAAAGGAGCAAAGGTTGGTTGCTAAGGAGTTCTGTGATTAAAGGCTAAGATTCAAGAAGACAAAGCCTGGTCAAAAGCTGAAAAGTCGACGCGGGCAGAAATAGCACACAAAGTCAGCAGAATTTCCAAAGGTCGTATCTTTGGACTCAGACCTCGGAATTGGGCCTACCTTATGTCAAAACGACCGGCTAGGAAAGAGCTTTCCAATGGTCTAAGCCTTGATCTAATCAGAGGAGCAAAAGTGGACGAAAAGTCTGTTGAAGTCAATTGTAGCTGAAAAGGCCTTTTTGGACTGAAAGAATTGGGTTTTGGGCCTGATTCTTTGGCCCAAAACATGGCTCCAAGCCCATGCACGATTTTTGGATCTGAAAGTATAAAAACAAGAGCTTGACTCTTTGTTAATGGTAGCTAGTTAGACCTAAAACAATAGATAATTATAGATCTAGTTTTTATTTAATTAAATTAAGTTTAGTTTATATTCAATTCTTGTTTTAGATTAAACTCTTAGAATCATTGTTCTTAATTTGTTTGATAAATAAAATAGCTATTTGTCAATTTCGATTCTTGTCATTTAAAATTGTTAGATCCAATTTCATTTATTACTTGTTATTCAATTCTTAGTTATTAATTAGAATTTAAGTATTGTTTAATTTAGATTAGTAAAATTCAATTATTTATATTATGTTTAGTTTTAATTTAATCAAAAATGATTGGGTAATGATTCTCGCTAAACCTCCATTAGAGGGGCTGAGAAGCCTTGATGAAGGCTTGATTCGATTATCGTAGAGTCGTCGTAATTTCCTTTCCACTCTAGAAACGATTAGTTCACCATGAGAATGGGTGTAATTGTTCACATGCTAGTTATGAATTGGTAG
The DNA here is from genome assembly GCF_015680905.1 of Coptis chinensis. NCBI lineage: Eukaryota > Viridiplantae > Streptophyta > Magnoliopsida > Ranunculales > Ranunculaceae > Coptis > Coptis chinensis. Next base: position 6,108,985 of record NC_141464.1, read on the forward strand.
AAATGCCATGTGTAATTAGGGATTAGGAGTAACCAGATTGTTCTGCGAAGCAGTTCAATTCGGATAATGACGATTCGTCGTTAGTAGGATTAAGTCGAGTTAAAAGTTGTCGAATCAATCCCCCTCTAACTCATTATCATAGAATCAACGTAGCATTCCCATAGTGTTTAAATAATCGACTAGTTGCATCTTGTGGGTAGTTGCATCGTAGTCTAGTTGCCATTTCGTAAATCTCTCATTAGACATAGAGTAGATTACTTATACATAGAGAACACAGCATGCGGAAGGACTAGGAGTGGAACGAATTTCCTACTCCACTATATCTTATAGGATTGAGAGTAGAAACTTTGATAAATATAGGCACGTAAGAAAGTTTTAGTTTACTTATGTTTTGACTTCATCGTTCTTTTCGTAGGTAAACTATCAATTTTATGTTTTATCAAATGGCGCCGCTGCCATCTTAGTTTCACTTTCGCATTGTTTTCGTAGTGTAAGTACTTTTCTTAAAGTCCCATTTCACCCACCCAGCCTTGTTTGATTCATATTGTGGTTTTCCGATTCAGTGTTGAAAAGTTCTGCGAAAAAAGTACACCGAAATTAACACCCCCGCTTCAAACGAGCTTAACTCTGCTTAAAAAGATCAGAACACCGAGCGACCCGCCCTAAATCATGTGAACTTGAAGTTGAATTACATGGGAGCGACACATCGCCCTAAGCTAGATTTTTTCGATTTCTACAGTTTTGATTCGAACTTTGATTTTTCAAGTTTTTCAGTGTTCTAACTTGTTATATACACGAACACGATAAAAAAGACGCTTATTCATAAGCGAAGCAAGGACTTAAATCAGGTATTCCTTTCTTCCACACCTCGCATCTCCTCGTTAGAGGTTTATACTAGTATATCGAATTGTTTGGAGTGTTGACGTGTTTAGCTAAGTTTGGTCTTAGCCTTGTATGAGATTAAAGGTCGGCCGAACAAAACACCGAACGTAATTACACAACAACGCCAACAAACAAGTCTATCTAGTATACCACCCACTACACCTCTAGCTACTATTTCACACACACAACCCGATATAATGCCCGAAGGCGAAGAGACTCCTCTCTCTCGACTTCTACAAAGCCTTGAGCGATAGCCCCAAATCTTGCATCGTTTTAGACCCGATGGGGATTTCGAATCCCCCCAAATATTTTAATTTGTTACCCGCTTTTCATGGATTAGACCATGAAAAACCTTATTAGCACATACGTAGGATTGAACAAGTCCAAACAACATTCCACCATCCTACGGTTGGTGCGGAACAAATTAAACTAAGGGTATTCCCTTTCACCTTAGCCGATAAGGCGGCATCTTGGTTAACTTCCCAAGTGCCTAGTTCTGTGGACTCGTGGGATAAACTTGTTCAGCTGTTTATGGAACATTTTTACCCACCCCTAAAGACGGATGAGATGCTTTCCAAGATTCATTTCTTTCGACAAAATCCCCATGAATCATTTTTAGAGGCTTGGAATCGTTTCACCGATCTCCTTATAGAGTGTCCACATCATAACTTAATTTAAAGACACGTTAGTTTGTGCCTTTTCAAAGGACTTCTACACCACCATAAAAAAGTCCTAGACATAATGAATGGGGGTAGTTTCTTAAGCAAAAGAGCCTCGGAGGCTTATAAATTTTTAGATGATCAAACTAAGCAAAATAACAACTGGGGGGGTAGTGACGATATCCACCGCTCCGCTAGTTCATCAAATACAGTTAAGGCTGCCGGTATGTTTGAAATTAAACACGATCCCGAGCTTAAAACTCTAATCGAATCACTCACTAAAAAGGTAGAGGCCATTTCTGTTCAACAAAAGCCTATCCCCGTCATGGATGTAAATTCAAATCCATGTAGTTTCTGTTGGAGCCCTGAGCATCCCGACTTCCACTGTCCTATAGCCTATGAACAGGCTTATTCCATTAATAGTGAACCTAACGCCCCTTAGAGACAAAATCCCAACTTCGGTTGGAGAAATAACCAACACGTCACACCTCCATGGTACAATAATCAATATGTTAGGCCAACACACAGTTTTAACCAAGCTCCACCACGACAAGGGGGTAATTTTAATAATTATAGTTAAGCAATTTTAGTGCAACAACCTCGACAAGGACAAGCACAAGGTCAAGGTAGTTATAATAATTATAATGCTAATAGAGGTATCGTTCCGGTAAATAATAATTATCAAAATCCACCCATAAATAATTCACGTGAAATAGTTCTAGTCACACCACCCGTGACTACTACACCCACACAATCGGATCGTCTTGACACCTTCATACAAGTGAGCCAAAAACTTTTCCAAACCATGGCTCAATCTAACCAACAGCTTCTACAATCCGTTAATAATTTAACCCAACAGTTGGCTCAAGATAAAGCCCAACCCAAAGGTGTGTTTCCAGGTCACGCAATACCTAATCCTAAAACAACAAACACAGCCTTTGAGGTAACCGATAATACTAGTAATGAATATGAAAATGTAGGTGAGCTAAATGCCATCACCACTCTCCGCTCGCGAGAATGGTTGATAACAAAGTAACTATGCCTATAGTTACCCCACCAGTAGCCCCTACACCTGCTATTTTACTAGATACCGAAATAGAAACTGAAGAGCCTACCACTGTAGATGTACCAGTTACAACACAACCTAAGAAACAAAAAACCATGGTTAAACATCCAGGTGGTACCATTGCTAAATATAGACAGAAACCACCGTTTCCACAAAAATTAGCCATGTTAACTAGGGATACAAATTATGAGGAGATTAGGGACGTTTTCAAGAATCTAACTATAAACCTTCCCTTCCTCGAAGCTATTAAAAAGCTATCACACCATGCTAAGTTTCTTAAGGAGTTGTGTACTACTAGGCGTAAGGCCAATATACCAAAATACGCCTTTTTAACAGAACAATTCCCAACTTTATCTGAACATAATGGAATTGTTAAGTACAAGGACCATGGTCGTCCTACTGTACAATGCACATTAAGAGATTCCTATACGACGACCGCGTTATTAGACCTGGGGGCTAGTGTTAACTTACTCCCATTTTATTTGTATAAACAAATAGGTCTAGACGAGATGCAACCCACTAAAATGACGTTGCAATTAGCTGATCGGTCTATTAAGTATCCTAAGGGTGTGGTCGAAAATGTGCTGGTAAAAGTTCAGGATTTCTACTATCCGGCTGATTTTGTAATCCTCGATACAGAAGTCGCTAACGACTTTGTCCCGATCATCTTAGGGCGTCCTTTCCTGGCAACTGCCAATGCGCTCATTAATTGTCGCTGATGGTTCAATGTCCATGTCTTTTGGCCATCTTGCTGTTGAAGTAAATGTTTTTAAAACAAAGACACATTTACCCGATTCGTCTATGGATGGAGAGGTTAGCATGATCGAGAGCTTTGCTCGAGATTATTTCAACAACACGTTCCCTGATAATCATATGCCCAAATTTCTTTCCTTTGGAAGTTCAGACTCCAACATTTTCATCCCTACACTAGTCGATACACATATTACGGATGAGGATGACATAGATGACTTTTCTCAAAGATATAGAGGACTATCATAGTAACATGGATATGACCAATCTAGATGAGGAATTGGATGAGTTTTTAGAAGCGGTGTGATGATTCACCCTATCAAGAACTACTTTGCACAACATCCACCTCGACTCCCCTCCTTCCACCCTTTCAAAGGAATCTCGAGTTTGCACTCGATCCTTTTGTTTCTCCTATGCTTCATAATTTTTTAAATCCACCTAGTAAACAAATACTTCAGAAGGACAAACCATTTGAAACCTTCATTTTCAGACTTGAGACAGTCCCTACTTATACCATGAATGAGTTTTGTGTTAAACCCACATCCTCATTGTTTACATGCTTTCCTTCTACAACTTATCCATATCCACCATATTCTCCACAACCATTCACTTTTCCACACTTATTCACTAGAACACCCTCTCGTTCAAAAATGAAAAAGAAGGTGCATGCTAGGTTACGTTATAGGGTTATCCGACTTCGCTTTCATTTCACTAGGTTGCGTCATAGGAAATCTTGGTGCTTGATTATGTTTGGATATGTTTTCTGTGATATTTATTTATAGAATGATCCACAACTATTTCGGTTGTTCATATATGATAAACTGGATGTTCATACATATGTTTAGATAAAGTCTCGAGTATCTGACTATAAATGACTCAATTTTTTTTTGTGATTGGTGTATTCCTTTCATTTCTAGATATTGGTGAATGCACCATTAAGGTAACCGGGCCTTCTCTATGGAGTGTGTGGCTGTAAGTACCGGATCCTAAGTCCACATTTAACATAATTCACGTTTTCCACTCTTGCATGTTTTCTCGGATTTTTGATTCATGTTTCTCTATGGGGTGAATTATGTCTTTATTGCTTATTGTTTTTCCTTATAAAAAGAGAAAAAAAAAAGAAAAAGAAAAAAATATTAAATAATAAACATAGTAATCTAGGAAGTCTCGGATTCTGACTTTAAAAACCCACTGTTAAAAAAACAAATTTTCTAAACTTTGTTGTAAAAAATTTGTTTGGGGGTGGGGTGCTTGTGTTTCCATCCTAGAATGTTTTATGTCCCATTAGAGTTGCTTAGGCCGTTTAATTGTATTTCGATCCGGGTTGACATAATCTATGAATTTAGAGTTCAGTCGTTCGCATAACGTACATCATGCACGCACTTTGAGGCGTTTTCCACTATCTTATATGTCATCCACGGTCGGAATAGAGTGTTTTATGGATCATTGGATTGGAAATTCTCTCTTGATCATTTCCATATCTCATTTAAAAAATCGGACCGTAACGGGCGACAATTTTAGTTTGAAGTTTCGCAAAAATCGAAAAAATTCAAAAATTTCGAATTGGCCTTTGGGGCCCAACCAGCAAGACCGGCAGCCGCGACTTCAGGCCTTTACCTTTCCCCAACAGTCGTGTTCATCTTTCCAAATCGCCATTAATCGACCACCAAAGCTCCAAACCTAAAAAAAAAAAAAATAAAAAGAAACCAAATTAACCCACGCCAACCATCAAAAATCCAATTCAAATCTCCTCTAAAACCAAACCACCACCAAATCCACCAACTTACATCACCAAAACCCACTTAAAATTTACAAAATTGTCGCCACCACCACCGCCACCACCACCACCGGGTTGCTTCATTCGGTCGATTCAAATTTCAACACCACATCCCATTTAAACCCCCACTACATTCCAAACACTAAAATGGCTCAACAACGCCGAATTTTGCCGAGCAAGCTTTTATCGGGCGACCACTTCGCTACCGCTTTTTACGGTGATGAAATGATTAGTAGAGACTGGAATAGCTTGTGGTATTTTCGACCGAAGCCTTTTACCACGAAGACTTAGTCCGACGGTTTTACAACACGGAAGGAGGTGGAGGGACTAGAATTTTGTTATGGTGGTGAAGAGGAGGAAGGAAGTAACTCATGGGTTGTTGGTTGAGATTCTAGGCATTCCGCCTATAATCCATCCGATGTCACGTTGTAGGAGTCCCAATATAATGGGGTAGAGCCATTGATGAACGCGGATAAGTTATCGAAGGGAACTACAATGCGAGATCGCATTGTGTTCGCCAGGCATCCCTCATAACCAAACAAACCGGCTGCAGCTCGGTTGTTGATTGGTTCGGAACGCCCTGGGAAGGAGAAGGTCGGCGACATCGGCCTGAATCGCCTCCACATTTTATGGATACTCCGTGAGCGTATACGAAGTTCTCAGATCCGGGAGTTTTTGCTTAGCATGATTAGGGGAGTAGGGAAGTCTGTTGCACCTCTCCCTGTGTTGATAACCAAGATCATGCTGAAGTTGAGAGCAGCTCTGGCGTCCGATAGGTCTTACATAACCCTACACCGAAATCATCACATCTATAAGGAGTGTGTCAAACGAGTTTGGAGGTTGCCTGAGGATAGGGTAGAGGACGAGGAGGATGGTGGAAATGAGAATGCCGAGGAGGATGGGGGAAATGAGAATGCCTCGGAGGATGAGGAGGACTTGACTTGTTTTGATGCGGATGCCTTGGAGAGGTGCTGGTCAGATGTAGAACGCATGGCTGTGATTCATCGTGGCATGCGTTCGCTCAACACTATCTGTGAAGACCTCCGAACTCGACATGCAACTATCCATCATAACTTTGAGATCCGTACCAAGAGAGAGGATGAGAGGTGGGAACAGATGAGGGCCGAGCTAGAAGCTCAGCGCCAGTTCCGGGCCGACATGCTTGCACGATTCCCACCTCACGGGGATTCTCCTTCTGAGGACACACCATCAAGGAACGAGGCCGTCCCGAAAAGATGAATGATCTTTGGCCATCGGAGCCTCGTGAGCCATTTCTGGCGTGTGCCCTCCGCTACCAGTACCGGAGTGGTTAGGGATAGTATCGTTTGATGTTTCTATTTTTATTTGTAGTTTCATTTTTGTTATTTATTTTAATGTAAGTTTTATTTCCGTAATTTGAATTTTGTAGTGAAATGTACTTCGAATGAAAATTTTAATATAATGCGGTTATTTTCATTGGCGTGGTTGTTTAATATTGATCCCACCTTCCCAAATTGTTTGGGGGGGTGGTGTTATCTATTCCAAAGATGATTTTTATATGACCCTCGCCTTAGAATTTATTATGAGTCAAGGTGAAAATATGGCCGTTTAGGCATATCTATGAATAAGTATCATGGTAGGATGAAATCTCGATTAAATAGGTAGATTCTATCATAAATTCAACCTAAAAGATACTAGGTTTGTTTTAGAATCAAGAAAATGAGTTGTTTCCGCTGGTTTGGAAATTTTGGTATTTCGAAACCGCCAGAAAAACTTTTTGGCAACTTCCCGATCCGTTTTAGCAACTTAAAACCTATATAAACTTCATACATTCTACACTCACAACTCACACTACACCTAACCTCCATCACTCACCTTTCACTCCCACGATTCCAACGTTTCGTCTCATTTTCCGATTTTCAGCACCTCGGAGCGCGCCTGCGCCCTGCACATTTTAGAATTTTTGTTCAGAGCGCACTCACGCCCAAGGAGAGCGCGACTCGCGCTCAAACACTGGAATCCCAAAATCTTCAGAGCGCACTCGCGCCCTGACTTCCGTGGACCAGAAAAATTCCAGTTTTCTGCGGGTTGTTTTCGGATCATTCGCAGCTATTCCAGAGCATAATTTTGAGATGACATCTCCTACATTGATACCGGAACAGTTTTTCGAAGATTTGTTCCAAAGCACTACTTATGGTGCTTGGTTTCGCGAGGCAATCACATACGTTGGCTAGGAACCGCTCATGGTAAGACCTGATGCACTGTATTCTCCAACACTAGCATCTCATTTTTATGATAACTGCATTTTCTTTGAGAGACCAGATGGAGAACAAGTGTTCTCCATCAACATTGATAATGAACCAATGGAAATTACCAGGTTCTTGCTAGAATTTGTTCTTGGACTTGCTATGCCCGTTGAAATACAAGACCCATGGTGCTATTGGGTAGATAATATGTATGTCTACACTTACGAGTTTTTGCATGAGTCGTATGACGCGGGCATTTTCCGTATCGAGGACCAAGAAGAATATAACGTCTCCTTTGGTAGCCTGTCCATAAACATTGGAACTGTTATATTTTGGATCATGCTAAACATTTTAGGGGAATGGCGTTTTTCTTCTGTGAATGATGCCACTTGCAGCGTCTTCCTTGCTTTAGCCATGGGACGTATGTGTCATGACCTTCCCCGAACCTTGATGTCTAGTTTAGCTCGATCCCATAGCATGAGGCATAAGTACCTTCTTATGCCTGTTCTAATTTCCCGTATTATGCTATGTTTCTTTCCTATTTTTTGTACACGTTTCACGGATTGGATTACGGTCGACACTGTACGACCCACCAATAGTATTATTCGATCTTTCTGTGTAATGACTTGGGAAGGGTGGAGGATAGAACCTCATCAGGTTGCACCCTACACCCCGTCAGACCAAGTGGCGCTTAATAGGTTAGCAATAATAGATGATAAATGGCGGGAAGCCTAGCAAATTATCATGGTATGGCAGGATGCGAAGGAACCTCACTTCTTTATAGAAGAAGAGGTTGAGGAAGATGATGAGTAAAGTGGGAGATAAGGTAAGTTTTAATTCTAGTTAGTGTCTGCTTATGTCCCAAGCAATTTCATTCTTGTTAACCCCATAATGGGTAGAACTCAGATAGAGTAAGGGCGTTTTTTTTATTTCCTATATTAGTACGTTCTAACCTTGTTTTGCAGATGTTCCTAAATTTCACGCGCTTCAATGGTATTTTTGCTACCCTCTTTATTTAAATGCTTTGAGGACAAAACATGCTTCTTGTTTGGGGGCATAGAAACACGTGTAATTAGGGCATCCTAAGGATATAGATAGGTATAATATGCACTTGTTTTTTAGTTAAAATTTCAAAAAAATTAAAAAATATAAATAAATAAGTTCATGCTATACACTTAGGAATAGTGTTATTGTTTTCCTTCTCTATGCTCCTAATAATCTAGAAGTCTCAATTAGCTTTTGCATTAAGAATAATTTTTAGAAACTTAGGTTAATATGTTGGTAATAATCTGTGCATCTATCTATAAATATATTACATGAGTATCTATGATTGTTAGCAGTAAGTTTCTGAAATCTAGGCTAGAGTACTTATTCTACAAATCCTGTGAGAATATAGCCTAAAGCCTTATATGAGTGAAACATTTGAGAAATGACACAAGGGAGAAGTAAAATCCGGATAGAGAAATTACACGTCCACTTGCTTGATCACTATGCCATATCCTAAGCGAGAATTTAGGCTCTCTTTGGATCGATATAGCCAGAAACTCAAACCTATGAATTATTTTCCGCTAGTAGCCCCTCGAGCCTTTCTTTAGCCTTTCATAAACCACAAATCCTTTACCCCCGTTACAAAAAAAAAACAAAAAAAAAAAAAAAAAAAAATTCAACCTACCCAATTTAGATAAGTCTGAGAATAGAATGAGGAAGAAAGAAGAAGAGAAAAACTTGTGTAAACAAAAGTTAGTTAATTGCTTCAGAAAATAAAGAAAAGAAGTTTACATCCAAAGAAAAAAAAAAAAAATAGAAATAAATAAAAACTCCAAAAATAGAATAAAAGGAGTCAAAAGCAAAGAAAAGAAAAGAAAAAGAAAAAATATGGCTAAGGATGGAAACAAAGTGTAGAAGCAAAAGTAAATAACAAGGTTTTCTCTAGTTACATAATAGGAAGACTCTATTATCTCAGACTTGTCCTTTTTGAATATCCATTTCTTTCCTTCTTAAACCATCTCCTAATCCCCACAACACCTAATAAAGACCTCTAGCTCAATTAGGAATAGGCTAGTGTGATAGTAAGTGGCAGATGTGTTTGATCGACTCCGGCTTCCTTGTTGTCATTGAGATTGTAAGGTAAAGTGTGCCCACTGCACACTGGAGTAACGAAACTTGAGTAGAAAAATCAGAGTGTTGTATCTTGACTATTATTGTGAGAACCTACTTAAGGACGCTTATTCGAAGTTTTAAACTTAACCCGCTAGACATTTCATAGTATTACTCATTGTATATATGTTTATTGTAGATGATTGATTATTATGCATATATTAGCTTAGGGTTCGACTTGATTACTCTATATGCATTGCTAGTGAGAGGTATAGTTAATTTAGAGCATGAATAAGAAAACAATAGTTTTATTTCTTAGTTGTTGTAGTATAGATGAAGTTTGTGAGTACCTTCATCGGAAAACTCTCACGAGGCTATAACTCGTCCACTAGGGAATTCCTAGTGGTTTAAGGCCTTGTTGCATATGGTCAATGCAATCGCGACTCAATTGAAACGAGAGTAGATAGAACTCCATTTTTTGTCACTTATTCTAATTTCTCATATTTGCTTGAGGACAAGCAAAATGCTGTTTGGGGGTGGTTTGATAAGAGCCCAAAACTGTAGTTTTAACCCCTTAACCATCATACTTTTAGACTAATTATGTGAGTAATAATTAAAAGTTAGTACTGATTACGTGTTTTTATGCATTTCAGGCTTCAAAGTCCATTATGTGCATAAATGTGCCACTTTAGCGAGATAAAGGAGCAAAGGTCGGTTGGTAAGGATTTCTGTGATTAAAGGCTAAGATTCAAGAAGACAAAGCCTTTCTAAAGCCTGGTCAAAAGCTGAAAAGTCGACGCGGGCAGAAATAGCACACAAAGTCAGCAGAATTTCCAAAGGCCGTATCTTTGGACTCATACCTCGGAATTGGGCCTATCTTATGTCAAAACGACCGGCTCGGAAAGAGCTTTCCAATGGTCTAAGACTTGACCCAATCAGAGAAGCAGAAGTGGACGAAAAGTCTGTTGAAGTCAACTGCAGCTGAAGAGGCCTTTTTGATCGAAGAATGGGTTTTGGGCCTGATTCTCTGGCCCAAAACATGGCTCCAAGCCCATGTACGATTTTTGGATCTGAAAGTATAAAAACAAGAGCTTGAATCTTTGTTAATGGTAGCTAGTTAGACCTAAAATAATTGATAATTATAGATCTTGTTTTTATTTAATTAAATTAAGTTTAGTTTATATTCAATTCTTGTTTTAGATTAAACTCTTAGAATCATTGTTCTTAATTAGTTTGATAAATAAAATAGCTATTTGTCAATTTCGATTCTTGTCATTTATAATTGTTAGATCCAATTTTATTTATTACTTGTTATTCAATTTTTAGTTATTAATTAGAATTTAAGTATTGTTTAATTTAGATTAGTAAAATTCAATTATTTATATTATGTTTAGTTTTAATTTAATCGGAAATGATTGCGTAATGATTCTCGGCTAAACCTCCATTAGAGGGGGCTGAGAAGCCTTGATGAAGGCTTGATTCCGATTATCGTAGAGTCGTCGTAATTTCCTTTCCACTCTAGAAACGATTAGTTCACCATGAGAATGGGTGTAATTGTTCACATGCTAGTTATGAATTGGTAGAAATGCCATGTGTAATTAGGGATTAGGAGTAACTGCATTGTTTTTATGGGCAGATTCAATTCGGATAACGACGATTCGTCGTTAGTAGGATTAAGTCGAGTTAAGCTGGAATCAATCTCCCTTTAACTCATTATCATAGAATCAACGTAGCATTCCCATAGTGTTTAAATAATTGACTAGTTGCATCTTGTGGGTAGTTGCATCGTAGTCTAGTTGCCATTTCGTAAATCTTTCATTAGACTTTAGAGTTAAGTTTACTTATACGTAGAGAACACAGCATGCGGAAGGACTAGGAGTGGAACGAATTTCCTACTCCACTATATCTTATAGGATTGAGAGTAGAAACTTTGATAAGCAATTTAGCATCTTAAATAGTTTTAGTTTACTTACGTTTTGAGTTCATCGTTCATTTCATAGGTAAACTATCAATTTTATGTTTATCAGGGATACGTAGGCAACCTTATGGTATAACCGATCTAAAGAAAAGTCTTTTTCCCCATAATTCTAGTTATACACTTTCTTAGCAGGAGTGAGGAATAAGTTTAATAGCCACGTATTGGGGGTGCAACAATCCTCTAAAAATTTATAAGCCTCTGAGGCTCCTTTAATAAAGAAACTACCCCCAATCATTATATCAAGAACCTATTTATGATAATGTTTAAGCCCTTTGAAAAAGGCACGGACAAGCGTGTCTTTCGCAAGGTTATGATATGGACATTCGATGAGAAGATCAGTGTACCTGTTCTAGGCCTCTAAAAATGATTAATGAGGATTTTGGCGGAAAAAATGAATCTTATAAACCATCTCATCAGTCTTCAATGGTGGGTAAAACTGTTCCATGAACAATTGAATAAGTTTAGCCCATTAGTCCACAGAGTTAGGCGTTTGGGCAGTTAACCAAGACGCCGCCTTATCGGCTAGGGTGAAAGGAAACACCTTCAGTTTAATTTGTTTCGAGCCTATGGTAGGATGATGGAATGTTGTAAGAACTTGTTCTATCCTACGCATATGCTGATAAGGATTTTCATAGTCTAAACCATAAAAAATGGGTAACAAATTAAATATATTCAGGGGAATTTGAAAATCCCCCACTGGGTCTGCAAGAACGATGCACGACTTAGGGCCATTGTTTAGGGCTTTGTAAAAATCAGAGAGAGGAGTCTCTGCTTCTTCAACCATTGATACAGGTGTAGTATGTGATATTCTAGATAGGTGTGTGCGTAGACGTTTACGATAGATAACGTTAGATGGTTTATTCTTACCAGACTTTAATCTAATGCAAAGCTAAGTCCAATATGAAATAAACACTAACAACCATCAAACAACAACCTGATATACTAGAATTAAAATTCCTCAGATAGAAAAAATGAGGAGTGAAAGAAGGAGAACTTGAGTGCCGCTCCTTGTTACGCTTATGAATAACGTCTTTGGCACGAACTTACTTGTCCCTGTGGATCGTCGAATCTTGTGTGAAATCAAGCTTTTTTTAGAGGGCGCTAAAAGCTCAATTATAAGGTAACAAATGGGCACGCCTCAAAAGTACTAAAAAAAAAAATCCAGTAACTAGAGGGAAGCGTGCTTGGAAATAAGGTACAAAGGGGCGCGGGTGCGCTCCGAGTACTTTGTGGAGAAATTTTCCAGCCGACTTCCAGGAGCAAAAATCCTGTGTTTCAAGAAAAACACACACGGTCAGATTCGAACCAAAGGGTGGGTGGGTGAATTGGGATATTGTAGACGTGAAAAATTAAGGGAAGTGAATTCTAAATTAACTAAGATGGCAGCAGCGCCATTTGATAAACGTAAAAACTAGCTTTTACTTCTACTTATTCTATTTAACCTAGGCAGAAGTAAAAACTAATTCAAACTTATTTTGTTGTTAAAGTTCTACTCTCACTTATCATGCAATATAACTAGAGTTAAAATTTGTTCCACTCCTAATTACTTAGAACATAATGAATTCCACTTAGTGGCTTAACGATTTTACAATTTGCGAGTTTTACTAATTATGACTAATAGATGAAAATAACTATGATTGAATATATTCTAATTTAGACTATGAAAATTAAATAAGATGTGAATATGGATATGGAATTAGGGGGATTTGAATCCACCTTGATTAATCCCTAACATGCTAGTATGGAGTTCGTTTTAATCATTATCTTTATGTTTTCACACAAGGTTCAACATAAAGGATATGTATTTTATCTTTAATTATTCATGGCATCTCTAACCAAATAATAATTAGCATGAGAGAAAGTTGAAACCCATTCTCATGGTGAATGAACTAACATCTAGAATTGAATATCTTAAGAAAAACAACTATTTTATACTAACACATCAAGTTTCCATCAAAGCTTAATCAAACCCTTCTAATGGAGGTTTAGTTATGGTTCATTAGACTATCATGGAATAAATAATATGAAGACATAATAGAAGGATGAACAATTAAATTAAAACTAAGAACCTGAATTGTATTAATGGTGGCTAAAATCTTAAACATAAACTAGGTTTTAGACTAAGAAAATAACTAGAAGTTCTAAACTATAATTAATTAGAGATCTAAATTATAACTAATGATGGATACCTAGAGTTTTACCTTTGTCCTCTTTATATATGATAGGGCTAGGTTTACAATTTTGTGCATGGGCTTTGGAGCTATGTTTTGGGCCATCAAATCAAGCCCAAAAACTAATTACTTAAGTCTAAAAAGGGTTTCTCTGCTGAAAATTACTACAACAACCTTTTCACCCACTTTTATAACTTTGATTGGATCAAGGCCTAGACCATTAGAAATCTATTTCCGAGCCGGTCGTTTTGACATATAGTAGGCTCAATTTCGAGGTCTGGGTGATACGGTTTGCGAAAGTTCTGTTGACTTTAATGCTCTATTTCTGCCCGCGTTGATTTTGACTTTTCAGCTTTGACTGGGCTATAAAAATGATTTTTCTCCTTGAAACTTGGACTTTAATCATAGAACTTGTTAACAACCAATCTTTGCTCATTTCTCTTGCAAAAGTGATATATTTCTTCACATAGTTGACTCCAAGACCTGAAATGTACAAAAGTACGTAAATGATACTAATTTTTATTTATTATAAACATAATTGGTCTAAATGTAATATTAATAAGGGGTTAAAACTACAGTTTTTGTCTCTTATCAATAACAGTACCTCAAATTTTCACAGTAGCTTTATTTTATCTCATTCATGCTATTCCCCACCTTGTTTCATGTATTCTCTATAGATTCAAGTCGTGAGGATCTTGCAACCCTGTAAAGTCCTTAGTCTCGACCCTTTTCGTCGTATTCACATCAATTCCTGTAAAATCAATGAAACAGACTAATCAGAGGAACTTATACTAATTAACTAGACAATATAAAATAAATATGGGCATAAATGTGAAGCAATTATGCACTTATCACAAACTATAAATACACACAGTCAATATCCGAGTTGGTATAATACTTTTCCTTCTATTTTGAACTGTACGTTTTATATGCAGCCTAGTTTTTGTTTGTAATTTTAGATTTTGCAGGGTCAAGATAGCAAACAGAGACTGGGAATGATAATTCAGTTGTATGCAAGGCCAAATTCCTAAGTACAACTGAACCAATTTTAGAATACCTTGGCATTTGCATGCTAAGAAAGTTTGGTACATTTCCCAAGGGTGGTGCTCTTTGTGGCTTTAATAGTCATTTCCAATGTGTCAATTAGTTCTTTGTTTTAATGACATATATACTCTCTCCCCCCACCCCCATTTCAATTTATATAAGATAAAAAAATTTAGTTTAGTTGCCCTTTTGTCCAACATATGTTTCTAATATATTGTATGATTGTATCCATGTTACAATTACTATTTCTCATTATCTCGGTTTCCCCTCTTAGAAGCATATAAGCATATTACACTGTGCCATAAATCTTTCTTCCCCCTTTCATACAAAGCACAAACCAGTTACCACATGCATTTTTTAGACCTCCATGTAGAGATATTGCAAAATACTTGTTGTCAATCGCGTGCGTATCACGTACCCTCTACTAGTATATATTTATATTCAAAATGGGAAAACTTGGCCCATCTCATATGTGGGATATAGGATAGGATGGGAAAATTTGTTCGTCCAACCAGTTGCTATAATTTCAATGAATTTGGTTTTGATTTCAACAATTGTTGCGATGGACATCACGATTTGGTAGTGCATTGGTGGCCGAAAGTGCCAAAAAAAATACTACTTGGTCACATTAGAAACATTTTTAGCCGTGTGTTGACGATGCTCTTAAGATGGAAATAGTTTGAGCATTAATTAGGAATTATAGTTAGTGGGAGCATTAATTAGCCAAGGGTCCTTCGCCAATTGAGGTGTCTTGGATCAAATCAAGCAATGGTAAAAGAAACGCCCCAAGTTTAGTACTACAGCCAATGAATGAATGACAAATATCATCATAATACAGGTAACCTTATATCTTCATAATCCAATATAAGGTTACCTAATAGGATCACCACTAAACGAATAAACCGGCCAATTGGCTTTGTAATGGCGGCAATGGCATGGTGCCCGACACTCTGACTGTAGTGTATTACTGTAATCTTCAATTGTTCATAATCGTTATGGGGAAAGTGATTAGATTTTTTTCTCTTTTTTTGGCAAGTTAAAGTGATTAGTTTGTCGTCAATGGGAATGAAAGAGTTTGTAGTCCCCACTCTGTGTTTTACTTTTTAGAAACAACTTGTTGACTTCTTTTTATATATATATATATATATATATATATATATATATATATATATATATATATATATATATATAGCAGTCCTTTTGGAACACTCGAGGGTGTCCACGTCACGGAGGGATTATGAGAAATCGAGGAGGAAAAAATTGTCGAGAGAAAAAAATTGTCAAAAAAAACTAAATAGAAAAAAAAACACTTTTGATGGATTAACTAAACCCTTCACAAAAGTCAAAAGTACAAAAGAAAAATCCTTTGTATGCTTCGCCCGCCTCTCTCTCTCTCTCTCTCTCTCTCTCTCTCTCTCTCATCTCTATATGTCACAATACTAAATGCCCCATCTCTTACTCTTCCAAAATTCAACAAATCAAAACACCCCTATCCGTGATCTATGGAGATTCATTTATGTGGAAACAACTTGGTATCGATGCAAAACTGAAACTCACGACTTTAAACCTCACCTTAACTCTATCATCTCAAACCAAGATCTTTGAGAAAGTGAAGGTGAAGTAGATTTCAAAGAAAAACTAGGAACAATGTCGAGTCATTCTTAAACAGAAAAATCATGGCATCCTTTATCTTACCCAAATGCTCAAAGGCAGCGTTGTGCTAAACAAGTTATAGTTTTTAAACCTTATCTAGAGCTATGAATCTCGAAAAAGTTGCTGAAGTTCCTTCAATTGATTACAGGTACGATTTATTTGTTTATTTAATTTTTTAAATTGTTAATTTCCCTTTGTAAATTACAATTTCGAGCAAGTCTGTTCTTATTTAATTGAGAATTCTTATTAAAATTTTAGATATAATGTTTTCACTTAGCTCTTGCCTCAAATAATTAAAATTGGTATTATGAAAAAACAAGGAAGTTTAACTCGACTCCACAAAACCCATCTTTCTTCTTCACCGTAGAAAACCCAAATGACAGATGCTTTGAAAATAAATGTGGGGAAATAATGTTTAAAAGTGATCACCTTTGAATCTTCAATATTGTAGGTCCATTGTTCATTAAATGGGAAGACTGGGGGAGATGTTACCCATATAAGAAGAGCTTGGTTGAAGTGGAGGTGTAATTCGGGCATGTATGCCATTAGTGCAGAATGTTGGGCAACGAAAAAACAAACTACTTCATATATTTTAATGGAAGTGTGCTCGTGCCTTAGGAACCCAATGGACTAATCAATTTTGTCATTTGCTTCTCTGGAACTTATCTCTTCCTGATGGAGTTATGAGATCTAAAATCAGTCTCCTCTTCCTATTATTAATATGGTAAGTTTTTTTTTCTAACTGTTGAATGCATATCCATGTTTTTCAACTCTATCAAATCAAAACTGATCAATCCATGTTTAGTCTCAGTAACTAAGCACTGCTTTAAGACATATTGTTGTAGATTGAGCTAGAATTTCTTATATTTATGTTCAAACTTATTGAGCCAGATGTTCTTTTGAGAAATAGTTCTAAATTGAAAATAGTGTTGCTTTGTCTACTCTTCTTTAGTCCTCTTAGGTATGCTTCTTTATTAATTTGAAAATGGTTAATTATTGGCATAGTAAAGCTTCAGATAGAACTTTGGATGGGTGAGAGACAGGAACGTTTAATACAGCTACTGTTGATATAGAGTCTGATTACTTCTGTGCCACTGGAATAACTGTCGAGGTAAATTCTATTTTGACTTGATTCGGTATGTGTACACAACTGTTCCTTTTTATTTATTCTTAATAGATTTTGGAGATACGCCTATCTTTACAATGGGATAAGGGTCATGCCCTGGATTATATACTTAATACTCTAGGATTTGGAAATTTCCCTGTCGTTGTTTCATTGTACATAGAAGACGATCGAACTGATGAAGACGCTTTCAAGGTATGAATATATTTAATTAATGAATAATATCTAGAATCTTTGAGTAATGCTTAACAGTTCAATTAAAACAATCCAATTTGTCCCCATGGTTTGTATATATCGAATGAAGGAATTAAAACTTTTCTACACTTTGTGAGTTGTGACCAATGAGAACTTTACCTTTTGGTTTGCAATGTTGTGTTCTTTCTAATTATTTTTTAATTTCATCTTCTCCACTCATCTACTTTACCATTCATCTAGGGCTAGATGGCTTCAATGGGTTCTTCTTCCATCACTGTTGGGACATAGTGGAACATGATCTAGTAAGGGCTATAAGCTATTTTTTCATGAAATCTAGATTGCCTTTTGGATTTAATTCTAACTTCATAGTTTTAATTCCAAAAGAAAAGAATGCAAATCATGTGAATAAATATCGACCTATATGCTTTTCTAACTTTATTTACAAGGTGGTCACTAAGATTCTAGCCACAAGATTAAGTCCGCTGGCAGAAAGGATTATTAGCAAGGAGCAATATAGATTCATACCAAATAGGAACTCACAACAAGCCATTGGTTTAGCCTTGGAACGAATCAATGAACTTTACACTCCTAGACACGGGGGTAGCATTGCCATAAAGATTGACATCTCACAAGCCTTTGACACTCTGGACTGGGAATTCTTATGAGCAGTACTCCATCAGTTGGGATTCTGTGAGAGATGGATCCAATGGCTTAAAGAAGCATTTGAAACCAATTTATTGTCTATCATGCTCAATGGAAGTCCCCAGGGTCACTTTACAACAGAAAGAGGTCTTAAACAGGGCGATCCCCTCTCTCCTATGTTATTTGCTCTAGCAAAGGATTGTTTAAGCAGAAATATCACCAAACTGGTTCATGAAAGGAAACTACTACACATGGTGGTAAATGCAAAATATTGTAGCCCTTCACATTTAATTTTTGCCGATGATGTTTTCCTATTCAGTAATAGTAACATGAAATGTATCAAGCAACTGGTTAAGGTTCTTAACAAGTATCATGATTCCTCAGGGCAGCTCATCAACAAAGAAAAATGCAAGCTCTTTCTCAGTCCTATGACCAATAGAAGAAAATCTCTTATTCAAGAGTCTTTGAACATCAATGAAGGTATTTTACCAGAAAAATATATTGGGGTACCACTCATCATGGGGAAAGTAACTAAAACAACTTTAACTCCTCTGGTGGATAAGATCAGAAAAAGTGTTTCAGGGTGGGCTGGCAAGTTGCTATCATTTTAAGGACGAAGGGTGGTGCTGGCATGACATGTTCTTAACAGTATTCCTGTTCATAACATGGCCATTTACAAATGGCCAAGCTCAGTGATAAAGGAATGTGAATCCATTATCCGAAACTTTATATGGAGTGGCAATCCAGCAGAAAGGAAGGCAATCACGGTCTCTTAGGAGAAGTCATGTAAACCAATAGAGGAAGGAGGTTTAGGGATCAAAAGACTCAATGATATTAACCGCTCAATGCTTATGAAGCAAGCCTGGTGTTTGCTCACAGAAGAAGGAGATTGGTCACATTTCATGAGGGGTAAATATTTAAATAGAGCTAATGGATGGTCTAACTACAAAACCTCTACTGTGTGGATGATAAGTGTTTAAAAAGTGCAATTTGACCCTCGATTATGCCTATTGTTTAGCCATCTTAGTGGACTAATAGTGTTTGTAAGTTATGTTTTATGATTCTACAGGTGAAAGAGAGAGTTTTGTGGAATATTAGAGAAAAAGGGATAAAACGGAGTAATTCGGAGCATTAAGGATCACATGGGAAGCCCATGGACAATCATGGAGAGGGCCAAGGAATTAAAGCTATTAAAGATGTGACTTGGACCTATTTTAAAGCCTATTTGGAAGCTCAAGGCAAAATGATTCGTTGCTTGGACCAAAGCCCACAAAAGAGGATAGAAGGATAGAGCAAAAGAAGGAAAATAGACTTCCGTGTCTGGAACGCAAGGATCGTGCATCCAGATGCAATGATCGCGTCTGAGACACAAGGAACGTGCGTCCAGACACATGAACTGACACTGTAGCCACTTCCTTCTCAGTTTTGGAGATGAAGTTAGACTCTGAATGAAGTTGGTTTGTATTAGGAAACAAATGGCAGTTTGGAATGCTTCTAGAACTCATTGTAACCTCTATAAATAGAGGACCTAAGTGCCTCATGTAATTGGCCAATTCACTTATATTCTTGTCTTCATAACTTAAGGCAGAGAGAGATTAATAATAAAAGATTCAGTTTTAACTAGTCGAGTCTTAATAAGTTAGTCTTTCTAGTCTTATGTTCTTCGACTCTTCTTCTTCTCGTTCTTCGTGTTCTTCCTTCTTTATGGAAGGCTAATCTTCTCCTTCAAGGGAGGAGATGAAGCCAATACTTAAAGTTTAATGATTCTTCTGGTTCATGGTGTTCTTCAATCAGGTTAGTTCTTTATGTTTTTAGTTATTAGTTCCATTGCCCATACCAGGGGATAGAAGTATAGAATAGGGTTTATGTTTTGCAATATTAATATCATGATAGTGTTTTTTACTTTTCTTCTAGTAGTATAGTTATTTAGAGTCAGGGAAGTATTCTTTGTGTTGCCTTAGAAGGGGTAGATCAGAGAGTGGCTGCCTAGGGGCAGAAGGTCATAGGTTAAAAGTATTAGTGGATTCTAATATCTTGAATTCCCTCTCTTCTAAATTCTCAATAGTTTAGTTAGTTTAGTTTAGTTTAGCATTAGAATCTAAAATCTCTACAATCAAATTTTTTAATCCCTCAAACCCCCTTTTCAGTCCTGTCCTTCACATAACATACACTTAAAAGTGGAACGATACCCTACTCATCCTTTACTTATTGAGGGATAATTAGATTTTGATACACTTTTATTTTATTCAATGACCATCATCCATCTACATCATCTATCTACATCATCCATATACCATCTTAACACAAAAAGAACGCGGTGTCAGGTGGATGAGGAATCAAATGGGCTCTTACGAAATGTGCCCCTACATGGTCGGGTGGTTGGGAATGGAGAATTTATTAATCTTTGGAGGGAGAATTGGTTGATGCAGAAACCAATATGTGAGTATCTTCAAGAGGAAAGAAAGGAGATCATGAAATTTCAATGTAGACTCTGTGAATATATACAAGATGATAAATGACAGTTATCGAATGAAATGATGCAAATGCTACAACAGTTGGGAATTGATATATCTTCAATACCACAACCGGATAGCTCTCAAGAAGATTAAAGGGTTTGGATAGTGTAATACCCGTATTTGTAATCTGTATTTATTTATTTATTTTATTTAAAATTTGTTAGATTGGATTTGGGATATGTGGGCCTGATTTCTGGGCCCGAGTCTGTGTTGGGCTTAGGTTTCAAACCCAGGAATATATATTCATATTATTCCAGAGAATAGGGTTTTTAGATAAAAATAAAATAAAATGGAGGCGGCTCGCTTGCTAGAGAGTTGGAATGCAACGATTCGGACTATGAGGGATTCGTGGAGCTTTTAATACAGGTGAGTAGTTATATTTTAAATCTGTTTCACCGAATCTACGGAAAAAAGTTTTACTGTCAGAGTTTTGTTTCCGCTCAGTACACTTTTATTGTTCTGCTTACTGTCGATATTTTTCATCCTGCCGAATTGTTGTAAATGTTAGCATATTGTGTTTGCAACTGTGAACTGTGAAACTCTAAAAACGTAGTGTTGAAGCTTATTGGGCCCGTTAATGGCGGCGCAAGCCCAAAAGAATGAATTGTCTTCTATATGATTTGAATTTGTGTGTAATGTGTATCATGTTGTTGTTTGGGTTGTTGGTTGATTTAGGGATCGATGTTGGTTATTGAAGTTTGGTTGGAGTCTTTGTCCGGGCGTGGAGGTCGATTAATGGCAGCCGTCTAGTGTGGAGGAAGGGTTTGATGCAATTTATATTGTAGTTGTTTTGGTTGTCCGAGAATTGATTGTAGGGATGTGTTTGAGTGTTGTAAAGTGGGGGGAGTATTAAAGCTTGAAGAGCATTTATGGAGGTAAAAAATATCCAGATCCAGTTTGGAGGGAGTGAGAGCGAGGTAGCGAATCGAGTGTGTGCTTTTGTTAAAGTGGTAGGGGTTTTCGCAGGGATTAAAACCGCTGGGATGAGGGTGGCTGACGAGTGGTGGATGGTGATGGTAGGTGGTGGAGGAGAGCTGCTGCATGCTGGCGCTGGAGATGAGGAAGACGACCAGTTGGACCTCGGTCGGGCTTGGGCTTTGGGCCAAAGTCTTTAGTTCTTGTTGGTTCGGCCATAACTAAGTTAGTTTGATTTTGGGCCAGTTTCTATTTATTGTTGTTGGGCCGGACCACATAATTTTCTTTGGGCCAGTTTAGTTTAAGTTCTGTGGGCCGAACCAATTAAAGTTTTGGGCCAGTTTAATTTCATTTATGTTTTTGGTTTGGGACAGTTTCTATTTTTATTTTGGGCCGACCCATTTGACTTAAAATGGGTCAAGATGAGGTCTTTAAATATTTGGACTTTTGGGTTTTGGGTATGGGCTTTGATTGTGGACTTTTGACTGTTTAATTGTGCTACGTTTTATGTTGTAAATTGTATAGACAAATCAAATGCTAAAATGGTGTGGAAGCCTGCATAATTGGTTAGTCATTATCTAAGAAAGATTTGACGTTGATGTTGTGTATTTTTGACACGTGATGAGATTGAAATGTTAGGAGACATAATATTCTTAAAACGCTATAAAAATGTTATGTGGTACATTTGGAGCTATTGTGACGTTATGCGGTATGTTGAAATTTTTGTTCTGTTAAATGATATCATATGTTAGGATATCTATTAAATGCAATATTTTTGGGAGAAATAAAGATAAACGCTCCATTATTATTTCTATGAGATGCTACTATGAGGTAGTATAATATTTGTGGATATTTCCCACGGGATTGTGGCTTAGTGCAATAATTAATTGGCACGTGAAAAAATGAAAGGTGTTTTGAGATGTATTGAGATATTTCTAAATAGTGTGGCTTAGTGCAATAATTAATTGGCATGCACGTGATATAGTGAAATGATTATGAGATATAAATGTATGACACTTGAATAAATTACGTAACGAAAATCCTAGAACCTAGCTATCACAACTCATGTGATTTGGCCCTTGTGATGGGCGTATGAGATATGATTGGCCCTTCTGGCATTTCAGTGAATCTGAATGGCCCTTTGGGCGTAAGTAATTTGATTGGCTCTTCTAGCATTTCAGTGAATATGAATGGCCCTTCTGGCGTAGCCGAATATTGGCTTGATTATTCCGTTCGCAAAATTAGAACGAGACGCGCGATATTTTATGCCGAATAGTGGCAGTACTCACATAATGACTTTCGTGTGAGGGTTACCTGGTATGCGATATCCTGCTTAGGGTAGCTATGCACGGAGTGGTTCATTATGTGAGGGGGGGGGGCATGTGGATGTACATGTTCGGCATTGGGAAACGATTGTGGTAGCCAGGGAAACTAGGTAAGACATATAGACGACGTGATTTTAGAGACACTTGAATAAACTCTAAACAATAATTGTGATGATATATCAAAGTGTACGTTAAATTTATAATAAATGATTGATGGTGGTTGTGAAATTGGTTCAATGAGATGATTGAAATGATGTATATGATATGTTTGGTTTATTGTAATTTATGTTGCATTCACAAGGGTTTTGCAGAAGGGTGGGTTGAATTGATTATATATGCATGTGTGACCCACTCTGTGATTTGGCTTACACCAGTGTAAGTATAGAGTAAGTTTTAGTTTGGTTATTCTATTATTAGATACAGTTGATCTAGTACGGTTTGAAGTTAAGGCACCTCAGTGGAGTAACAAAATGCCTTATTATTATTGAATTGGAAGCTAAGGCGCCTCAGTGGAGGAACTACCTGCCTTAATTATTGTACTTAAGGATGTTGTATTAGTCGTTGAGGCGCCTCGGTGGAGGAACTAACTGCCTTATGGATTGTGTATATATTTTTATAAGTATAATTTATATTTTAGGGCTACTCACACCAGCATTGTTTATAATGTTGACCCGATTTGCATGTTTGCTTATCGGGTGTGTTCATTAAATGAACATAGTTGATAACTCTTGATAGGTTTAGTGTTGAAGAAGGTTGGTTCTTTGTTTGTGGTTTACGTTAAGCGTTCTTTGTTTGGTGTTTCTTTGTTGGTTGGTTCTTGTGGGTTTATAATTAAAGAGTTGTTGAAAGGAAATTTGTAATTTAAGCATATTTGTGAATTTTTGTAATGAAGAGGACTTTTGTTTATTTAAAATTTTTTATTGGTTTCAAATTATTAGAGTAATTAAATAGATGATAGGTTTTTGGAAGTGGAGAGTGCATCACACCTCGAAAATCGAAGAGTCGGAAACAAATATTGATTTTTCGAATTCTGTCAAAATTCGGGGTGTGAGAGATAGCTTCCACTACAGGAGAATTTACAGTGTCAGCGGCACATGAAGCAATCAGGAAAAAATTTGCAAAGCTAGCATGGTGTCCTTTCATCTGGAGCAATAAAGTCATTCCCAGACACAAGGAATTGCATGGAAGCTTGCACATGGGGCAGCTTGAACCGATGACCCCTACTGAAAAGAAAGATACATCTCACCTCAAGATGTTGCATTTCCCGAAAACAAGATGAAACTCTGGCTCATGTCTTATTTCTTTGCTCTTTCACGAAGAGAGTTTGGAAATATGTAAGGGAAATATTCAACATACATAATGAGTTGGAAACCTTTAATGATGTGCAACAGCAGGGTAAGCACTTCAGTTCACTGATACTGGACATGTGGAAAGCGTGCTCACTGATAGCCATGGTAAGCCTTTGGAAGAATAGGAACAAGGTGTTATATGACAATAAAGAGTCAAGCTACACACAAGTGACCTTTTTTATCAGGAGAGCAACAATAAGAGCCCATCACAAGTTATCAGGCCACATGGAAAACTCAGTACATGATCTCAAGGTACTAAAATGCTTTAATCTTCAGCACAAACTTCGAAAATCCCCCAAAATCTTTGAATGTTTTTGGCTTTTACCTCCTCCGGGAATTCTAAAGATCAACACAGATGGATGCTCGAGGGGTAATCTAGGAAGGTTAGGATGGGGTTTGGTCTTCATAAATTATAAGGGGGATTTTTTGGGAGCAGTAGCTGGTGGCATTGCTACCAACTTTCTGGCCGAAATAATGGCAATTGTGCAAGCCATCAAAAAAGCATTGGAAATGGGTTGGAGATATTTTTGGGTGGAATGTGACTCCTCCTCAGTGGTTAAAGCTTTCCAGAATAATACATTGCATTGGAGATTCAAACCTATGTGGCAAAGGATGAAGGCCGAAGCAGCATGGATCAATGTCACTCCAATATGGAGAGAAACTAACTTAGGAGCGGACAGTTGTGCAAGACATGGGGCTGCTCTTCTTCAAGGAGAAAGTAAATGGTGGGATTCCAGACCTCCTTTAATGAAAAAATTAGAGAACCACTACACTACTTACTTCAGATTTGTCAACTAGACTCTCATGTACTAGGAAAGACATACATTTGTTGTTACCTTTCCATTAGTTGTTACTTTTAAGTACCATGTAACTCTTATTCTTTTATTATTAATCAATTACCACTTAGCAAAAAAAATAGTTTACCGTTTATAGTAGATCATACGGTTTGTATTTGAAGTTGGTGGTGAAAATGCGTATTAAAAATGTTTTTGTTATGGCAAATGTTTTTGTTCACCGGGATAATGACTTTGACTTTCAAGTAAAGATGCTCTCTAAACAAGACCATATTTTAGTATTCAAAATATTCATTTCTATTGTACTATTGAAGTGCAATGTACGGCAAGTGCACATCTTATCCCAAATGTGAGGTATTACACTGTTAATATTCCATTGGTGACCATTCCAATTGTACTAGAGGTCCACTGAGCTAATGTTGACTTACTTAGACAAATGTTGATATATTGCATGGGATATATTAAGGTTAGGCTAATACATTACTTGATATATTGGCTAAGCCAATGGATTACACAGTTGGGGTATGTAGAACTCTTAAGCATGAACACTTGCCTTATTCTGCTTGGGTACGGAACCATACAATCAATGTTCTCTTATAATGGAAACACACATATTAATAATTGAGTTCTTCTTTCACTTTATATGTCATGACAATTTTACAGTGAATCCGTTTTTCAAATCAATATTTTGTTGATGATTAGGAAGGATTTTGAGTACATAGTTCAAAGGAGAAATATTTATCTGATTCCATCAATTTCTTGGTGAAAAACCGCTGCATTTAAATAGATTCAATACCGTAATCTATAATCTAATTTATGTTCTTAGGTATTATTGCATCTCGATTGGGAATACGATTTGATAGATTTGTGATACCATTTTGTTATGTGTTTTCACGAACTCTTTTAAGTGTTGGCTTTGATGAGGGAGTTAAAATATGGATGTCATACTTATGCAATGTAAGTTCCATTCATAGGCCTTCGACAATATTGCTTGATTCAATGAAATATGATTTAGTTGTAACAATCACCTATTCTTGATACTAATTTACATTTTATCATAGTGTGATGAACATGTTGTGGGGAAAATATCATTGAGAAGTAGAATTCCAATCTCATTGCTATTCCCACCAAAGAAGAGATCAAGGAGATTCGATTCTTCCTCTGGGGTCCATCCATCAGTCCATTTCCTTGAAGCATTGTGTAGCACAGACTTATTTATATAGTTCATCCATGTTAGCTCCTAACATGTATTAATTGCTCATACTAATTCAGAAGTTGGAAGCTGCCTTCGAATATGTAAGTGGTTTCATATATTCTAATTGTTTTGTTCTATATTTGGGTTTAAAAGTTTTTTGTTGCAGTTTCACGCGCTTTAAACTACAACAACCACCTGTCAACCTTGGATAAAGGTTCTTGAGTAGGCGGTGTTCCATTTATTCTTGGCTTAAATATAACTATCCTAAGCAAAGGCTAGAATGCAATGTCAGTATCAATCTTTTATGATGACGCAACAAAATATGTAGAAACAATGCGTCAGGTGCTCTATAACACCAGATGTCATATATGGTGTATGCAGTACGATCATGGATATTGTGGATTCTTTCCCTGGGTGTGGATGTGACTAGTTGGAAGATGCCTTCTACTTATCTTATTGTTATTGATACAATAAAACAAAAGCTAACCACTTACTAGCTTTTGATGCTTCATTTGTACGCCTTTTAACAATTGAAGTACCAAGCATGTAAACCACGACCATATTAATTTTCTATATTTATCTTTATTTTTCAGCTATTTGTCTCTTATGATATCAATGAAAATAAGTATAGAAGTTGTCTTCATACATTATTTTCTTTGATAATAGAATTCACTACACAAGCTAATGGATGGGGAATATTTGATTTGTCGCCGCCTGTCTTTTATGGGATAGCTGAAGGTAAATGATAAAGGGGGAAAGCTTATGAGAAGATCATTTTTTTTTAAACTTATTGGATTATTTAAGTAAGAGTATGTTGTTATTATTGCATGCTATGGAAACCATGGTGTTAGGTACCTATAGATCCTTGCGTCCTAGATGCGAGAGTCTATTTTAACTCTTTTGCTCCATCATTCTTTCCTCTTTTGTGGGTTTTGGTCCAAGCAACGAATCATTTTTCCTTGGGCTTCCAAATAGGCTTTAAAATAGGTCCAAGTCGCATCTTTAATAGCTTCAATTCCTTGGCCTTCTCCATGATTGTCCACGGGCTTCCCATGTGATCCTTAATGCTATTTATTCAATTAATCAAGTGTTTTGCATTCATTCTAATGCAAGCTCAGTTTTAGATGTGTTCATTCAATCAATCAAGTGTTTTGCATTCATATTAATGAAAGCTCACACATAGATGCATTGAATCAAGTGTTTTGTGTTCATTCAATCAATCAATTAATTAATTTGCATTCATTCTAATGGAAGCTCACACATAGATGCATTCAGTGAAGTGTTTTTCATTCATTCAATCAATCAAGTGTTTTGCATTCATTCTATTGCAAGCTCACACGTAGATGCATTTAACCAAGTGTTTTGCATTCATTCTAATGCAAGCTCACACGTAGATACATTCAATCAAGTGCTTTGCATTCATTCCAGTTAGAGTTTGGAGTGTTCCTAGTTAGAGTTTGGACCTCAATAAATAACAGAATATGATGATAACCAGAATAAGCATCCAAAAAAGACAAACGATGAAAACCAGATATGGCATTGAATGGCCAGCGGTGGTGCTCGCCGGTGGCAACATGGGACATCTAGTCGGGGCATGCCTACCCGACGTGATGCATAGCGCCTTGGCACGCTAGCACATTTTTGAGGGACAAGGGACGAGGTGGCCGTTGGTGGCACCATGGCGGAGGTGGTAGCATCGAGCGGCAACTTGGGACGTCTAGTCGGGGCGTGCCTACCCGACGTGATGCATAGCGCCTTCCCACGCTAGCACATTTTCGGCACATTTTCTAGGGACGGTGGTGGCCGCCGGAGGTGGCATAGCAGCAGTGGTACCTTGGAGGCGGTGGCAACATCGAGTGGCAACATGGGACGTCGTCTAGTCGGGGCATGCCTACCCGACGTGATGGCATAGCACCTTGGGAGAGGGGGAGTAACTATGCTATGATGCCTTCCCACAAAAAAACTCCTCTCCCCCCTAATATAGTAAATAACTTTTTTCCACTATATTCAAAAGGGAACATTGAATGAGTTCTGAACTTTACATGGTCATAACTTCCGGCTCGGATGTCCGATTGGGGTGTTTTTTTTTTTTTATGATTTGGGGTGTTTTCAAACGTAGAGCATCATAAGAAAAGAATTGGAACCATTTGGAATGGTTTGGACTTTCATTTTGAGCAAAAATGGCTTTTTTTGGGGTTTCGTGTCCGGTGGTCCGTTTGTGCAGTTTTTTCTTTGTTTTGGGTTTATTTTAGACTAAAAAGAGTAATCATGTGGACCTAGACCAATTGGAAATCATTTCGTAGTGAAATTTCAATTTTCGGTCTCTGATAGGGAGTATAGGCATATCCTGTGCATAGCGTCCAATCGCCCATGGCGCCAGCGTCAGCCCAAGCAACATCCAAAGCGCCCACGCCCAAGCGTCCAAGCGCCAGCCAAGGAGTCCATGCCCAAGCACCCGCGTCTGAGCGTCCAAACGCCCGCGCCCAAGGCATCCACGTCTAAGTGCCCAAGGTACCCACGCCCATGCACATGCATCCACGTCCAAGCGTCCAAACGCCCGCGGCCAAGGCGTCCACGTCTAAGCACGCAAGCGCCCCACGACCATGCAAAAGCATCCACGTCCAAGCATCCAAGCACCCGCATCCACGCGTCCAAGCGCCCACACCAAAG
The DNA here is from genome assembly GCF_015680905.1 of Coptis chinensis. Taxonomy (NCBI): domain Eukaryota; kingdom Viridiplantae; phylum Streptophyta; class Magnoliopsida; order Ranunculales; family Ranunculaceae; genus Coptis; species Coptis chinensis. Next base: position 6,138,011 of record NC_141464.1, read on the forward strand.
CGTCCAAGCGCCCATGCCCAAGCGTCCAAGCGCCCCAAGCCCAAGCGTCCAAGCGCCTGCACCCAAGCGTCCACACCCAAGCCCCCAAGGTATGTACACCCATGCACAAGCGTCCAAGCGCCCGCGCCCAAGCCCCCAAGGTACCCACGCCAATGCACAAGCGTCCATATCCAAGCATCCAAGCGTCGAAGCGCCCAAGCGCCCGCATCCAAGCGTCCAAGCACCTACTTCCAAGCGCTCACACCCAAGGCGTCCATGCCCAAGCATCCAAGCGCCTGAGGCCAAGGCGTCCACGTCAAAGCGCCCAAGTGCCCCACGCCCATGCACAAGCGTCCACGTCCAAGCACCCAAGCGCTCGCTGATAATCTAATAAAATTGAATATAATTCTACTCTGAATAAATAATGAATATCAAACGGAAGTAAAACTAAAACTTTATCGTATACTATTTATCAAATATTTCAACTCTCGATACTATTGAAGTAGAGTTGGAATAGAAGATTTATTCCACTCCTAGTTCTTTAGCATTCAAGTTTTCTACGACTATCAATCCTACCAAAGTCAATGAGAGTTTTATGAATTATACTACGATGCAATTTATACTAACAAGATAATGGGATTCAACTACGAAATACTACAGAATACTAAAGTTTGAATCTAGAATAAGAATTAGGGGGGAATTGAATCCACCTTGAATCCAACTTAATAAACTAGCATAGATTGTTGTAATCCAATTCTTACGTTCTTACGGTAAGAATTGGTCGTTCTAATCCCTAATTATACATGGCATTTCTACCAATTCATAACTAGCATGTGAGGAAATCCAACCCATTCTTATGGCGAATCAACGATCTTCTAGAGTGAAATAGACTCTTACAACGATTCTACATTATACAATCAAGTTTTCATCAAGGTTTCATCAAACCCCTCTAATGGAGGTTTAGCCTTGATTTATCAAATTATAATTTTCATATGAATTAAAACTAGACATCATAAAAAGATTGGGAATTTGCTTATTTAAACTCAAATGGAAACTACTCATGCAATAATTGATTTAAACTAATAATGACAAATAAGTAAATCTAAGAATTAAAGTTAATAATTAATGGAAAATGAAATTAGATTATTAAGAACTAAATATTTTATTGATCTAACAAATAAATAACAATCATTCAATATTGAAATTAAAACAAGAATAACAACTAATTAATTAATTGAAAAACTAGATCTAGAACTAAGCTTTAATGGCTACTCTCTATCCTAACCTAATTGATACTTAAGAGCTAAGTCTTGTGTGTGGAAAATGGAGGAGGCCAGATCCACATTTTCGTGCATGGGCTGAGGGTCCATGTTTTGGGCCGGAAAATTGAGCCCAAAGCCCAATTTCTTCAGTCCACAGGGCCCTTTTCACCTGGCTTTGACTTCAATAGGCTTTTCGTCCACTTATGCTTCTCTGATTTGGTCAAGGTTTGGACCTTTGGAAAGCTCTTTTCGAGCCAGTCGTTTCGACGAAAGGTACTCCCAATTCCGAGGCCTGAGTCCAAAGATACGGTATTCGGAAGTTCTGCTGACTTATGTGTACTATTTCTGCCCGCGTTGACTCTGACTTTTCAGCTTCTGACCGGGCTTTACAAAGGCTTTTTCTCCTTGAATCTTGGCCTTTAGTCACAGAACTTCTTAGCAACCAACCCTTGTTCCTTTATATCGCCAAAGTGGTACATTTCTGCACATAATTGACTTCAATGCCTGAAATACATAAAAGCACATAATTAGCATTAACTCTTATTTATTACTCGCATAATTGGTCTAAAAGTATTATTATTAAGGGGTTAAAACTACAGTTTAGGGCTCTTATCAAACCACCCCCAAATAGCATTTTGCTTGTCCTCAAACAAATATGAGAAATTAGCATAAGTGACCAAAATGGAGTTCTAACTAATCTCGTTTCGTAGAGTGTGATTGCATTGACCATATGCAACAAGGCCTTAAACCACTAGGAATTTCCTAGTGGATGAGTTATAGCCTCGTGAGAGTTTTCCAGTGAAGGTACTCACAAACTTCATCTATACTACAACGACTCAGAAATAAAACTATTGTTTCCTTATCTATGGCTCAATTATCTATACATCTCACTAGCATGAATCTGAGAATAATCAAGTGAAACCTAAGCTAATATATGCATAATAATCAATCATCTATGAATAAACATATATACAATGATAGTAATACTATGAGATGAACTAGCGAGGTCCGTTTAAAACTTCGAATAACGTCCTTAAGTAGGTCCTCACATAAATGTCAAGACAAAACCACTTTCGGATTTTTCGCTCCAAGTTTTGCTACTCCAGTGTGCAGTGGGCACACTTTATCTTACAAACTCAATGACACACAAGGAAGCCAGAGTCAATCAAACACATCTGCCACTTACTATCACACTAACCTATTCCTAATTAAGCTAGAGGTCTTTATTAGGTGTTGCGGGGATTAGGAGATGGTTTGAGAAGGAAGGTAATAGATATTCAAAAGGACAAGTCACGAGATAATAGATGCTTCATATTATGCAACTAGAGAAACCCTTGTTCTTTACTTTTGCTTCTACACTTTGTTTCTATCCTTAGACATATAATTTTTTTCTTTGGCTTTTGACTCCTTGATTATATTTTTGGAGTTCTAACTCTTTATTTTCTTTTATTATTTTATTTTTTTTATTTGGATGGAAACTTACTTTTTCTCATGCAGGCGACTAATGAATTCTTGATTTCAACAGTTCTTCTCTTTTCTATTCTTCATCTTTATTCTCAGACTTATTCAAAGAATTGGGTAGGTTGATTTTTTTTTTATTTTTTTTTATTTTTATTTTTATTTTTATTTTTATTTATTTTTTTTTTTGTAACAGGGTAAAGGATTTGTAGTTTATGAAAGGCTAAAGAAAGGCTCAGAGGGGTGACTAGCGGAAAATAATTCATAGGTTTGAATTTACGGCTATATCGATCCAAAGAGGGCCTAAATTCTCGCTTAGGATGTGGTATAGTAATCAAGCAAGTGGACGTGTGATTTCTCTATCCGGAATTTACTTCTCCCTTGTATCATTTCTCAAATGTTCACTCATGTAAGGCTTCAGCCTATATTCTCACAGGATTTGTAGAATAAGTACTTTAGCCTAGATTTCAGAAACTTACTACCAACAATCATAGATACTCATGTAAGATATTTATAGATAGATGCGATGATTATTACCTACATATTAGCCTAAGTTTCTAAAAACTATTGTAATGTAAAAGCTACGTGAGATTTCTAGATTATCAAGGGCCTAGAGAAGGAAACAATACCAATATTCCTAAGGGTATAACATAACTTTTTATTAATATTTTTTTTAAAATTTTTGAATTTTTAACTAGAAAACAAATGCATATTATACATATCTATATCCTAATAGATGCCTTAATTACACGTGTTTCTATGCCCCCAAACAAGAAGCATGCTTTGTCCTCAAAGTATTTAAATAAATAGGTTAGAGAAATACCATTGAAGCGGCGTGAAATTCGGACCATCTGCAAAACAAGGTTAAACATACTAATATAGAAAAGAAAAAGCGACGCAACTCTATAAGAGTTCCACCCGTAATGGGGTTAATGAGAAATAAATTGCTTGGGACATAAGCAGACACTAACTGAAATAAAAACTAACCTTAACTCCTTTTTACTCATTTTCCTCCTCATCTTTAATAAAGAAATGAGGTTCCTTCGCATCCTGCCACGCCATGGTAATTTGCCAGGCTTCACACCACTTATCGTCTACTATAGCTAACCTGTCAAGCGCCACTTGGTCGGATGGGGTATAAGGCGCAACCTAATGAGGTTGTATCCTCCACCCTTGCCAAGTCATTGCACGGAATGATCGAATAATATAATTGGTGGGTCTCACAATGTCGACCCCAACCCAATCTGTGAAACGGGCACAAAAAACAGGGAAGAAACATAGCATTATACGACAAATTAAAACAGGCATAAGAAGGTACTCATGCCTCTTGCTATGGGCTCGAGCTAAACTAGACATTAGGGTCTTGGGAATATCATAGAGTGTATGTCCCCCAGCTAAAGTAAGGAAAATATCCCAAGTTTCGTCATTAACAGAAGAATAACGCCATTCCCCTCTAATGTTTAGCATGATCCAAAACATAACAGTGCGCACGTTCATAGACAGGCTACCATTGGCGACATTATAATCCCCTTGGTCCTCTATCCTAAAGATTCCTGCCCCGTAATGCTCATGCAAATCATCATAGTTATACATGTACATATTATCTACCAAATAGGCCCATGAGTCTTGTATTTCGGTCGGCATAGCAAGTCCAAGCATTAAGGCTAGCAAGAACCTGGAAATTTCCATTGGTTCATCCCCGATGGTAGTGTTCTCCATCTGGTCTACCAAATAACTTACAATTATCATAAAAATAAGATGTAAGTGCAGGAGAATAGAGTTCATCGGGACTTACCAATAGTGGCTCCTCGACTGCTAGAATGATCACTTTGCGAAACCACGCACCATAGGTGTCACTTTGGAACAAGTCTTCAAAAAAGATTGTTCGGTATTATCTGAGGAATGTCATCCCCATAAACTTCGCTGGAATAGCTGCAAATGATCTGGAACAACCCACAAAAATAGGATTTTTCGTTGCAGGGGGTTAGGGGCGGGTTGCGCTCAACCTATGCGAGATGGTGGGGGTGTGCTCGAAGAATTTTGAGTTCCAGCGGTTTAGTGGCTCTCACTTTTGCAGGATGGGTGTGGTCGGCTTCGGGGATGAAAACTAGAATTCTAGTGTTTTTTGGGCGAGTCATGCTCAGATCTGGGCTTGGTAGAGAGAGGGTCAGCGCTCGATGAAATTGATGATAGTCGCGTGAAGCGCGGTGGCTCCATCAGCCTTGGGAGCTCGAAGCTCTTGAGTTGCTAAAATGGAGAAGAAAAATGGGAAATGTGGGAGTGAAAGGTGAGAGATGAATGTTAGGTGTAGTATGGGTTGTGAGTGTAGAATGAATGAAGTTTTTATAGGTTTTAAGTTGCTAAAACTAACCGGGAAGTTGCCAAAAAGCTTGAAGGCAATTGTCGGAAACAAAAAATTTCCAAAATCGAAAATGGAAACAACTCATATTTTCGATTCTAAAACAACCTTAATATCTTTTAGATTGAATTTAGGATAGAAACTGCCTAACTCATCGAGATTTCATCCTACCACAATATCTATTCATAGCGATGCCCATATTGGTAATATTCTCAACCCTCACTCCAAAACAACTACTAAAATGGAGGATCCTATAACAAATCATGCTAGAGTAAATAATACCACCCCCAAACAATTCGGGATTGTGGGATTAATGATAAAAACAATGCACAATTTGAAAAGAACCAAATTATATTAAAATTGGAATTCAAATACAATTAACTACCGAATTTAAATTTAACTACTGAATTTAAAGAACTTAATATCCAAACTAAGAAAAACAATAAAAACAACTAAATAACATTGAAACCACATATTTTTAGAAAACCTAGCCACATGATGAAGATGGACCACGAGGATGGAGATTGGGCTGGGATGAAGATGGGGCCTAAGATGAAGAAAGGCCCGAGCCATCCAGATCCTTTTGGCGGCGGCGCTCATGCCATTCGGACTTATGTGAAAGCGAGAAACCTCGAGGGGTGGCATCGTCGTAGAATCTCTACTCATAATGTGCTTTGTGCTTCCATCTCTGCCTTCATCTCGTATATAATGCGCACAACTTGTTTGTAGGATTTGTCTCTATGTTATAATAGAGATCCGACTGGCTCTTGTCGAGCATTTCAAAATTCGTCTGAAGGGTATTTTGTTTCGTTCGAATTTTAATCTGCCTATATCGTATATCTTCACAAATAGCATAAATGCAACGCACGCCAATATGCAGCACTGACATGTGTTCTGAATCAGACATACACCTCTCCAAGACATCTTCATCCAAACATGTCATGTCCTCCGTTTCCTCATCCGAATCAATCATCCTGTCCTCCGACAACATCCAAGTCTTTTGGATACACTCCGTATAAATAATTTCATTTGAATGCAATTTCAACATAGTCCGCTCAGTTCTTGGTTTCCGCCCCCAAGACAACATTATCTTCATAATTAAAGCAGGGAATGGTGCAATACTCTTCCTAACTCCTCTAATCATATTTATCAAAAACTCGAGGATACAGAATTCATACCTCTTCTCTTGCAATATCCAGATAACGTGCAGACATGTCAAACCTATGTTGCTCACTTTCTCCTTCCCAATGACGTTCTTACCAATCCACTAAGGTATAGCCAGTTGGTTGGTTCGCAGAGATGACTGTCGAGCACAATGAGAATTTGGATTGTATTGACCATCCATGAGAGTGTCGTTCATCAATGAAGGAACTCCAGTATACTGGGATTCCTACACGGTGGCGTCGAGGTGTAATGCCTAGAATCTCAGCTAACTTCTCTCTCGATAATTCTCTCCTAACCCCAGCCACCTTCATGAAAACTTTTCGACCATCCAACTCTCTTTTCTTATAGAATTGTTCGACCAAATCGGAGTGGTAGAAATTATCTGTTGAGTACCACAACCTATTCCAATTCCTCCTAATCATCTCGTCACGAAAAAAACGGCGCGAAGCGGTCGGCCGTAAAAGCTTCTTCCGGCAAAAAGTTTCGTCTTAGAGCCATTGAAAGTTTTGAACTGATTTGGGGGTTTGTATGTGGTGTAGGAAACGATGTGAAACAACCCTACTTAATAAAAAAAAAAAAACGATGGTGGTGGGACAGCTGTTGAGCAGCAGTTCAAATATTTTGTGGTTTTTCCCTAATTTTTGGTGGTTACAAATGTTGGGGATGGTGGTGGGAGTGTTTTGGGTAAGGTTTTGAATTTGGGCATGGTTATATTTAGTTTTTTTTTTTTTTTTTTTTTTTTGTTTAGGTTATGGTTTTGAATTTGGTAATAGCGGAATTGGAAAGAATCGTGATTCTGTTTTGTTTGGAAGAACGAAACGCACGCGCGTCACACGTGCGTACCTTGGGCCCAAGCCCAAATCGGTTTCGAAATTCGTCGATTTTTCGCTCAACTTCAACCTAAAGTTGCCGCTTCGTTACCGGTCCGATTTTTGCGAATGAGTTATGGAAATGATCAGGAGAGAATTTCCAATCCAATGATCCATAAAACACTCAATTCTGACCTCGGATGACATATAAGAAGATGGAAAATGCCTTAAAGTGCGTGTATGATGTAAGTTATGCGAATGAATGAAATCTAAATTCATAGATAATGTCAACCCGAATCGAAATATGATTAAATGGCCTAAGCAACACAAATGGAAAGTTGAACAATCCAGTATGGAAAAATGAATATCCCACCCCCAAACAAATTTTAGAAAACAAAGTTTGAAAACTTGTTTTTAAAAGTGGGTATTTTAAAGTCAGATTCCTGAGACTTCCTAACTTACTATTTTTATGATTTTAACAATTTTTATTTTTTATGAATAAGATTTAATATAAGAAAAAACAAGAAAGCAATAAATGCATAATTCCCACCATAGAGGAACATGACTAAAAAATTGAGAAAACATGCAAGAGTGGAAAACGTGAATTATGTTAAACGTGGACTTAGGATTCGGTACTTACAGCCACACACTCCTTAGGGAGGGCCCGGTTACCTGAGTGGTGCACTTACCAATATATGGAATTTAAGAAAGTACACCAAACAACAAAATGAGCCGTTTATAGTCAGATACTCGAGACTTTAACAAATAATTGGTTATATATATACCCTTCAGTTTTCCATATATCAACAACCTAAAGAGTTGGGGGTTTTTCTATAAATAAATAATATGGAATGCACCCCCAAATAGAATCAAGCACCAAGATTCTCTACGACATAACTTATTGAAATGTAAGCGAAGTCTGATGGATCATAATGTAACCGCACATGCACCTTCTTTTTGGCCTTTGAATGAGAGGGTGTCCAAGTGAATGATCATGAGAAAATGGATGTTTGTGGAAGATATGATAGATATGGATGAATTTAAGACGTAAGGAATGGAAGAAATGAGAATGTAGGTTTGGCACAAAACTCATTCATGGTGTAGGTGGGAACCGCCTCAATTTTGAAAATGAAGGTGTCAAGTGCCTTTCCCTTGGGAATTATTTCTGTATTAAGAGGATTTATAAAATCATTAAGTACAGAAAAAACAAAAGGGTCAAGTGCAAACTCCAGGTTCCTTTGAAAGGGTGGAATGTGGGGAATATTGGTGAGGGAAGATGAATGAGTGTCAGCTAGAGCTCTCAAGTCTAGATCATTAGAAGCCTTGAGATATGCTAGACATTCCTCAATAGGTGGGTCAAAAGAATCACTGGGATAGAGGATGAAAAATTTATCTTTCGTCATAGCATCAAGGGAATCCACGTCCAAGGCATCCACGTCCAAGTGCCCAAGGTACCCCCACACCCATGCACAAGCGTCCAAGCGCCCGCGCACGTGTCCAAGCGTCCAAGTGCCAAAGGCGTCCATGTCCGAGCGCCCATACACAAATGTCCACATCGAACCATCCAAGCACTAAAGCGCCCGCGCCCAAGACGTCCACGTCCAAGCGCCCAAGGTACCCCCACGCCCATGCACAAGCGTCCAACTGTCCAAGCGCCCAAGCGTCTAAGCACCCAAGCGACCAAGCGCCCAAGCCCAAGGAGTCCACGTCCAAGCGCGCAAGGTAGCCACGCCCATGCACAAGTGTCCAAGCGCCCAAGCGCCTGCGTCCAAGCGTCCAGGTGCCCAAGTGCCCGCGCCCAAGACATCCACGTCCAAGCGCCCAAGGTACCATGCCCATGCACAAGCGTCCAAGCGCCCATTCCCAAAGCATCCACGTCCAAGTGCACAAGGTACCAACGCCCATGCCTAAGCATCCAAGCATCCAAGCACGAAGCGCGAAATCCGCCTAATAAAGCCTAAGGTACCCACGTGGTAAGAGCCCAAAACTATAGTTTTAACCCCCTAAGAATAATACTTTTAGACCAATTATGCGAGTAATAAATAATAGTTAATGCTGATTACGTGCTTTTATATAATAGTAATAAATAATAGTTAATGCCTAAGCGCCTAAGGTACCCATGTGGTAAGAGCCCAAAAATATAGTTTTAACCCCCTAAGAATAATACTTTTAGACCAATTATGCGAGTAATAAATAATAGTTAATGCTGATTATGTGTAGAAATGTGTCACTTTTGCGAGATAAAGGAGCAAGGGTTGATTGCTAAGGAGTTCTGTGATTAAAGGCTAAGATTCAAGGAGAAAAAGCCTTTAAAAAGCCAGGTTAAAGCTGAAAAGTCAAAGCCAACGCGGGCAGAAACAGCGCACAAAATTCAGCATAACTTCCGAAGACCGTATCCTTGGACTCAGACATCGGCATTCGGCCTACCTTATGTCAAACCGACCGGCTCGAAAAGAAATTTCCAATGGTCCAAGCCTTGACCCAATCAGAGGAGCAATAATGGATGAAAAGTCTGCTGAAGTCAAATCCAACTGAAAAAGGCTCTGTGGACTGAAGAGATTGGGTTTTGGGCTCGATTTTCCAGCCCAAAACATGGCTCGTCAGGCCATGCATGAAAATGTGTATCTGGTCTCCTCCATTTCAAGACACAAGACTTAACTCTTAAGCATACTAGTTTTTAGGTAGCCGTTAGCCAATAGTTTTAGATCTAGTTTTCTTTACATTCAATTAATTAGTTATAACAAAGTAGATTATTATTTTAGAATCAGTATTGTTATTTATTCATTAGATCAATAAAAGTAGTTAGTTATTCATAATTTCAAGTTTGGTTTATTAAATTACTTAGATCTAAATTCAGTTTAGTTGTTAATCATTTCTTAGTTGTTAAGTTAGATTGAATTCTTGATTAGATCAATATAGTCAAGTTATAATCTTTTTATCATGTCTTGCTTAAATTCATATAGAAATGATAGTTTTATGAATCAAGACTAAACCTCCATTAGAGGGGTTTGAGGAAGCCTTGATGAAAACTTGATTGAGTAGTGTAGAAATGGTTGTAAGATTCTATTCCACTCTAGAAGGTAGTTGATTAGCCATAATAATGGGTTGAACTTCCTCACATGCTAGTTAGAATGACCAATTCTTATCGTAAGAACATAAGAATTAGATTATAACAATTTATGCTAGTTTATTAAGTTGGATTCAAGGTGGAATCAAATTCCCCTAATTCTTTATCTAGATTCAAACCTTAGTATTTCCGTAGTTTGAATTATCATAGTTAATATTTTAGTATTCGAATTGCCATCGTAGTATAATTTCCGTGTTACTCTCATTAACATTGGTAGGACTGATAATCTTAGTAAACGCTAATTCTAAAGAACTAGGAGTGGAACGAATTCTCTACTCCAACTCTATTACGATAACATCGAGAGTAGAAAACTTTGATAAACCCTTAGTGGAAAATAGCTTTAGTTTTACTTGTGTTCGAGTTTAATCGCTTATTCGTAGGTAAAACTATCGTTTTCCCGTTTATCAAATGGTGTCACTGCCATCTTAGTTCCTTTTATTATTGTTTTCATTAGTATTGTTTGTCTTCCTAAAGTCCCATTAAACCCACCCACCCTTGTTTGTTTCTAACAGTGATTGTTTGGTTCAGAAAAAAAAAATCAAAGAACAAGCCTGAGCGCGACCCGAGCCCTACCAAGGCTAAATTCGATCGCCCCCCGCGCTAAAGCGCCTGGAACTCGAATTGGACTTGAGCGTGACCCGCGCCCTACCAAGGCAAAGTTCAAAGCCCCCCCCTGGGCGCTGGAACTTCGAGTTGGACCCGAAGCGACACCGCCTACCTACCTAGGCTAATTCGAGCGACTGCGCCCCTTGAACCGGGCCGATTTTCACCGGTTAGTACAAACTTCCATTTCTTCAAGTTATTCAGTGTTTCTAACTTGTTAAATACACTGAGCTAGTGTAAACAAGACACTATTCATAAGCGAAGCAAGGAGGCATTCAGGTATTTCTTTCTTCTACTCCTTGAATCTTCTGTCAGAGGAGTTCTTATACTAGTATATCAGGGTTGTTTTGATTGTTGTCGTGTTCCTTTAATATTGGACTTAGCCTTGCATGAGATTAAGGCCAGGTAGAGAAAAAACGACTAACGTAATCTATCGTCAATGTCAACACACACGCCTATCTAGTATACCACACACCTATCTAGAAATTTATAATTAGAGTTTCATTTGCATATTAATTGTCTTAGAATATATATATATATATATATTAACAATTATGGCATATCAATATGTAGACGAGCAATCATGTGATTATTATGAAAACCCTTCACCATGTTCATGCTGTGGTAGTCTTGACCATTGGGCTTCTCATTGCCCATCATATCAAGAGTTTGAGCCTACTATAGGATATAATAATAATTATGAGCCTTAATTTTCAGATTTTTATAGTAACCTATACAATCAAAAGTTTTCTAGTCATCCAAAATATTCATGGAGTTCCACCAATAACAGTCAACCAGCCATTCAACCTCAACCTAACCCATCACAGTACGAAGTCAACCAGAGTACGTCACTCAAACGCCATATCCCAAGAAGGACTCTTATCATATCCAAACGCCAATAACTATGACTATCACACACCATACCATCTAGATCCTTCCACCATGCCAGAAATCACCCACCCATCTAGTTCGCCACCCTTCCCAGACCAAATTTCCCAAACTATGCTTCAGAACATAGCCCAGATGATTTCCATGATCTCTTCACCTAACAAAGAACTTTCAACCTTGCCAGAGATCGACACACAACTAGAACAACCTTCCCATGACCCTCCCATTAACCATTATGTTGACTCCACACGTTACCTGGATGAGGAAATTCTTGAAGACGACTCTTTAGGACATGTTTTGGATGACCACTCCAATTTGAGAGATGCCACCGAGGAACCTCCCATTGATCCATCTGAAGATGAATATAATGATAACACATTAGAAGGTATTTATAAGGGTGTGACAGAGGAAGAATTTGATAACTATTGACATTCTCTTAATATGGACCCTCATGTTGAGCATGTCCAGGCCTTTGTGTTTGCTAACCGCACTCAGCTGGACGATTCCTCGACACATTTGAATGATGCCATTGAAAATACTTATAGTGTTTTAGAGGAAGAGGGTGAGAAAATAGAGATTAACAACTCTAATCTAAGGCATGAACAAGTTAATGTGCAAGAAAAAAAGGAAGTTACATCTTTAGAGCAATGTGAATCTCAATTTGGTTTGGCAGCTGAGGAAATAACAATGGAAGGAATAGATGACTTTCTTAAAGATAAAGCCACGAACCACAACCTTGTGGATTTAGCCAAGCCAGATGTAGAGTTCTTAAGAGCGTGTGAGGATCCACCAACTGACCACCAACCACCTGAGTTACCACCTCATAAAATCCAACCATCTACCACAACTAAGCCATCCATTCACCCACCATTTCAGAGAAACCTCGAATTTGCACTTGAGCCTATTGCCTCAGAGACCCTCTAGAATTTTTTCAACCCTCACAGTGAAGAGTGTTTGCCTAGCACACAATCCTATGAGTACACCATTCCTATAGTTGAGAGCCAAGCTTTGACCGAGTGTAGTGAGAAACCTAGTTTGTCTTATTTTTCTGCATCTGAGCCTCATGAAAGACATCAGGATCCAGACTTCATTCCTTTCTCACCTAAAGTATTGCTAATTCATCTTTTGGGTCATTCAAACTTTTTAACACAGCTACAACATGATGGTTTGCATATTTTTTTGAGGGGTTGCATAAGTTTTCTTTTATTCTTCTACATGATTGCTTCCAATTATACAACTTCATTCTGTTTGAGGGTACATTTAGTATCATGTTTTTATGGCTAGACTCCAAACTCTTTCGACTTCTAGTTTATAGTTGACCACGCATCATCTATTCTGTGCCACCCAAGTTTCTTGTTTGTTTGGGGGTGTGCACCGTCTAGGGGAATCTGACGTAAAATGACCCCATATTAAGTCTACGGGAATCTGACTTTAAAAGACCCACATTTTAAAACAAATTTTTAAAAACCTATTTTCAAAAATTTGTTTGGGGGTGGGTGGGGTGTTTGGTTTTTCCATTCTTGATCACTCAAATTCCTATTCTTATCCCTTCCTCATCTCCTAGCTAGATTTCTTGTTATTTGTTGTGTTGATGTCATTTTTATTGTTTTTAGTAGTTTGGACGTTAAGTTGTTAAATTTGAATTTGGTAGTTAATTGTTATTTGAATTTCTATTTTAATTTAATTTGGTTCTTGTCTAAGCGTGCGATGATTTTTGCATTAATCCCACTTTCCCGAATTGTTTAGGGGTGATATTATTTCTTTTAGCATTGTTTTTACATGATCTACAATTTTAGCAGTAATTTTGTGATGATTGTTGGGAATGTGCCGATATTGGCATGGCTATGATTAGATATTGTGGTAGGATGAAATTTCAAAGAGTTAGGAAGTTGCTATTCTAAATTCAATCTAAAAGATATTAGGTTTGTTTTGGAATAATGCATATGGGTTGTTTCCGTTTTTGGTTTTGGAAATATTTTGTTTTCGACAATTGCCTCAAAACTTTTTGGCAACTTGTCGATTCATTTTAGAAACTAAAACCCTATATAAACTTCCTTCATCCTCCACACAAAACCCACACATCTCACTTTCATCTCTCACCTTAAACCTCCAAATTTTTCCTTTTATTTTTCCCTTCATCCTGCTCAGAACACACGGAGTGCGACATGCGCCCTAGCAAGACCAATTCTGAGTGCTCCCCACGCCCAAAACACTGTAACTTGATTTACACCTGAGCGTGACCCAAGCCCTTCCAAGGCTAAATTTGAACGCCACCCGCCGCCCTGACCTTCATAGCCACGAAAAATTCTGATTTTTTGTCAGGTTTTCCATGGAAGTTTGCAGCAATTCTAGAGTGCATTTATTGAAATGAATTCTCCTACACTCATACTAGCGCAGTATTTTGAAGACTTGTTCCAAAGTGATACCTATGGTGCGTGGTTTTGCGAGGTAATCATACAAGCAGGATGGCAATTTCTAATGGTAAGTTCTGACGAACTTTACTCTCCTGCACTTACCTCGTATTTTTATGACCATTATAAATTCTTTTATCGGATGGATGGAGAACACGTGTTCTCCATCAACATTGATGACGAAACAATGGAAATAACCAAGTTCTTGTTGGCTTTTGTTGTTGAGCTTCCTATGCCCTCTTGAGATTTAAGACCGTATGGGGATACATAGTTGATAATTTCTCTGCCTACAACTATGAGCTTTTGCATGAGAATTATGGTGCCGGCATTTTCCGTATAGAGGACTAAGGGACATATAACGTAGCCCTTGGTAGCTTGTCCCTTAATGTGGGTACAGTCATGTTTTTTATCATGCTAAACATATTAGGGGAGTGGAGTTTTTCTTCTGCGAATGACACCACTTGCGACGTTTTCCTTGCTCTAGTTGAGGAACGCCTGCTATATGACCTTCCCAAGACATTAATGCCTAGTTTAGCATGAGCCCAGAGTATGAGGCATAAGTACCTTCTTATGCCTGTTTTAGTTTGTCATATTATGCTATGTTTCTTCCCTATTTTTTGTGCCTGTTTCACGGATTGGGTTGGGGTCGACATTGTGAGACCCGCAAATTGTATTATTCGATCTTTTCGTGCTATGACTTGGCCGGGATGGCAGGTGCAATCTCATTGGGTTGCCCCTACACCCCATCTGACCAAGTGGCGCTAAATAGGTTAGCGATTGTAGATGATAAATGGCGTGAAGCTTGGCAAGTTACCATGGCATGGCAGGATGCGAAGGAACCTCATTTCTTTATAGAAGAGGATGAGGATAACGCTTAAACGCAGGAGATAAGGTAAGTTTTTAGTTCAGTTAGTGTTTGCTTATGTCCCAAGCAATTTAATTTTTGTTAACCCCATAACGGGTGGAACTCATATAGAGTTGCGTCTGTTTTTGCTTTTTCTATATTAGTATGTTTTAACCTTTTTTTGCAGATGTTCTAGAATTTCACGCGTTTCCATGGTATTTTTCTACCATTTTTATTTCAATACTTTGAGGACAAAGCATGCTTCTTGTTTGGGGGTGGCATAGAAACACGAGTAATTAAGGCATCTGTTAGGATATAGATATGTACAATATACACTTGTTTTCTATTAAAAATTTTAAAAATTCAAAAATATAAATAAAAAATTTATGCTATACACTTAGGAATATTGGTATTGTTTTTTTTCTCTATGCTCTTAATAATCTAGAAGTCTCACGTAGCTTTTGTATTAGAATAGTTTTTAGAAACTTAGGTTAATATGTAGGTAATAATCTTTGCATCTATCTATAAATATATTACATGAGTATCTATGATTGTTTGGCAATAAGTTTCTGAAATCTAGGCTAGAGTACTTATTCTACAAATCCTGTGAGAATATAGCCTAAAGCCTTATATGAGTGAAACATTTGAGAAATGACACAAGGGAGAAGTATACCCATTAGAGAAATTACACATCCACTTGCTTGATCACTATATTATATCCTAAGCGAGAATTTAGGCCCTCTTTGGATCGATATAGCCAGAAATTCAAACCTAAGAATTATTTTCCGCTAGTCGCCCCTCTGAGCCTTTCTTTAGCCTTTCATAAACCGCAAATCCTTTAACCTTTTACAAAAAAAAAATAAAAAAATCAGCCCACCCATTCTTTGAATGAGTCTGAGAATAGAGATGAAGAATAGAAAAGATAAAGACCTTTGAAATGAAGAATTTGTTAGTCGCTTCAAATAAGAAAAGAAAGTTTCCATCCAAATAAGAAAATAATAATAATAAAAAAATAAATAAAAGAAAATAAAGAGTTAGAACTCTAAAAATAGAATCAAAGGAGTCAAAAGCCAAAGAAAAAGAAAAAATATGGCTAAGGATGGAAACAAAGTGTAGAAGCAAAAGTAAAGAACAAGGTTTTCTCTAGTTACATAATATGAAGACTCTATTATCTCAGACTTGTCCTTTTTGAATATCCATTTCCTTCCTTCTTAAACCATCTCCTAATCCCCGCAACACCTAATAAAGGCCTCTAGCTCAATTAGGAGTAGGTTAGTGTGATAGTAAGTGGTAGATGTGTTTGATCGACTCCGACTTCCTTGTGTGTCATTAAGATTATAAGGTAAAGTGTGCCCACTGCACACTGGAGTAGCGAAACTTGAGCGGAAAAATCAGAGTATTTTTGTTTTGACATTTATGTGAGGACCTACTTAAGAACGCTATTCCGAGTTTTCATAAACGAACCTGCTAGTGTATTTCATAGTATTACTCATTGTATATATGTTTATTCGTAGATGATTGATTATTATGCATATATTAGCCGACTTGATTATTCTGTATCCAATGCTAGTGAGATGTATAGATAATTGAGACACAAATAAGGAAACTATAGTTTTATTTCTTAGTCGTCGTAGTATAGATGAAGTTTGTGAGTACCTTCACTGGAAAACTCTCACGAGGCTATAACTCGTCCACTAGGGAATTCCTAGTGGTTTAAGGCCTTGTTGCATATGGTCAATGTAATCGCAATCGGCGAAACGAGAGTAGTTAGAACTCCATTTTTGGTCACTTATTCTAATTTCTCATATTTGCTTGAGGACAAGCAAAATGTTGTTTGGTGGTTTGATAAGAGCTCAAAACTATAGCTTTAACCCCCTAACAATAATACTTTTAGACTAATTATGCGAGTAATAAATAAGAGTTAATGTTAATTACGTGCTTTTATGTATTTCAGGCATTGGAGTCGATTATGTGCAGAAATGTGTCACTTTTGCGCGATAAAGGAGTAAGGGTTGGTTGCTAAGGAGTTCTGTGATTAAAGGCCAAGATTCAAGGAGAAAAAGCTTTTAAAAATCCCGGTCAACGC